>NC_064563.1:145715283-146960783 GCF_937001465.1 Orcinus orca
TTTACGTAAATCATATACACAGGTGCACACAGACAATTGCTTAATTTATGACTAAAGAGAAAGTTCTGGAAGGATATTGTCTTGGTCTGCTCAGGCTGCTGTAACAAAATGCCATAGACTGAGCGGCTGATAAAGAATAGAAGTTTATTTCTCACAGTTCTAGAGGCTGGAAGCCCAGGACCAGGGTGCTGGCACGGTCGGGTTCTGATGAGAGCCCTCTTCTGGTTTGCTGATGGCATCTTCTCACTGTGTCCGCCCAAGGGAGAGGGAGAGAGACAGAGAGACTGAGAGGCAGAGAGAAAGGAGAAAGCTCTCTGGAGTATTTTCATATAAGGGCACTAATGTCACTGTGAGCACCCCGCCCCCATGACCTAATTCCCTCCCAAAGCCCTTACCTCCAAAACCATCACATGGGGGTTAAGGCTTCAACATACAAATGTTGAAGGGACATAGTTCAGCCCATAGCAGATATACACCAACCTTTTTACACTCGTGTCTCGTGTGTGTGATGCAGGTAAAGAGGGGATAAGTATTTGTTCATCTATCTCTATTTTGTTATAACAAGTATGTATACTTTGTCTTAGTTTTAAAAGCTGGCCTTCCTCTTCCTTTCCCCTTCTGAAAAATTCTGTCCGAAAATCCTCTGGTGGGCTGAGCAGGGCAGGCGCGCTGGAGTGGGGCCAGTGCCAGGGTTCAGAAGCAGGGACTGGGGCCTGAGCAGGACAAGGGCCATTCCCCGAGATGGGAGGCATGGTGTGGGGCGCAGGGCCCAGAGCAAGGTATGGGAGTGCCCTCGGGGCGGGAGGCTGCACGTGCAGCTTTGCTCCATGCAAGTCCATCCCACTTTCTGCTCCTGTGTCTTCAGGATGAATTTAAGGCTTGGAAACAGACATTCTCAGCCCACTCTGAGTCTAACTCGTTAGGAAAGATGTTCTGATGGTTCTGTATAAATAAGACCATGCCTGTGGTGGATGGCCAGGAGCACAGGCCGTGGCCTTGGGACCAAGAGGATGAGGATCCAGCTGCCCCACACGCTGTGTGCCCTGGACAAGCCGTGGACTCCTCTGAGCCTCAGTTGCCCCATCCATAAGATGGGGCTAATATAGGTGATCAATTCATGCTGGTTTTAGCACTGAAAGTCCCAGGTCCCAGGAACTCCTCTGCCGTCCTCCCCCAGTCCTGGAAAAACCCGACAGCTGCTCACCCTAAATAATACCCCACCTCTAGCTTGTCCTAAAGAGTGAAGTACAGGAAACATGGAAGCAGCCCAAGAACTGCCAGGCATGTGTAAGACACTTGGTGAAAAGAAATTATTATTTTCATAATAGTGGAAACTGCAAACATCTTCTACTTGAGAGAAAGTGTGAAATATTAAAATCTAGTGTACCAAACAGATCAGGGATTATAAACAGGCCAGCCAACCAGAAGTGCATGTTTATATGTTTACATTCTACTCTGCAGGCTACTGTCGAGCTGGCGATCAGGGCACACGCCTCCCCCGCCTTCGGGGTGAGTACCGCCGCCAAGTCTATTTTACACGCAGCAGCTGTAATGGGGATCAATGTAGCGGTGACAACACTCCAGGAGGGCAACCTGCCCAGTCGTCTGCAGTCTGACCCCACCGGGCTGCTGGAGGGCTCGGGGACCTGACTGCCCGCATCCTCCTCCCATAGGTAGAGAGGCGCTGCAGGAGCCTTAGCAACAAGGCCAAAAAGAGAAACCAGGGTATTTACTGTGATCAACCCTCTCAGCTGAGGCCCTAACAACCAGGCAGCAAGAAGGAGCAGGGCAGCCAGTCCTTCATCAGTTGGCTGCAGAATAGGCAGAACAAATCTGTGACCAGGAAGAGCTTTGTCTTCAGCCCAGAATTCAGACCTCAGAGCAGAAGTCAAGTAAGGATTGGCAAAAGGGACTGAGCTGTGTGTTTACTCACTTAAAAATGTGTCTTACCTTCCAACTATCATATTTACCTCTGTGCAACTAAGTATCTGTCTATCTGTATCTATCATCTCTGCCTTAATCATCCATCCATATCTATATCTATCATCTATCTATCTATCTTTCATTCATTCATTCAGAAAGATGCTTCATATGGGTTGCACCCCCTTACATTACTAAAAAGGTATCTTTTTAATTTAAAAAGCATGAAAGATTTGCAGTGGATTTCAGTGGAGAGCTGACCTCTGCAAGGGTCAGGGAACTAGCCAGCGCTTCCCACCGGAAGCTCTGGGCCCAGCATGCGCTACTCTGCTGGAGGGCCTGGTCATGGACCAAATGATTGCCCATAGGTCAACAGTCCCTGGGCTGTGCTGGAGCAAACTCTCTCAGTGGAGTATCATGAACATTGAACTCTCCCAAGGAGTCTCTGCTATCCCAGGATTGATGCCACGCTCCCCTTGAGGCCTGTAATCACTTACATAGTGTAAGCACTACATCGAGAGAAGGTCCTGAGCCTACAAGGAAACCAACCGTATGAGGGGTGATTGCAGGTGAAAAACATTTTAAAGCCACAGTAATAGAATCTTAGCATTTTAGAGATAAAGCATCATTTGCATTATGTTGCAGAGCAATCAATAACATAGTATTTTACTTCCCCCAATATATTAATATACACATTTGAAGGAACATAAAGTATGTAAAATAAAGTTACAGTAAAAATTCAGGTACGATGCACAGTGGCCACAAATGCACTACATAACTAAGTTTTTCTGGATACTGAAGAAACATACAATTTTCAACAGTACTGATATCATTTATCCAGGTTACACTTAATTTTGTGTACCCCAAAGCAACACCTTTCCCCCAGAACGTGACCACTTTCTTTACATTGCATAGACATCATTTGGTGTAGAACATTTTTAGATTTCTGTGCCCAATTGTATAATCTTTGACAAGTAATGCTTTTATTATGGACTTCTGAAAAAGATCTAAGTGTCTGCTTGTATGTAAGAGCAAATCTTTCCAGGGGGGAATTCTAGAAATATGGCAGGTACTGATTTTCCCAGGGTGGGGGTAGCCCTCGTGGCAGACTGTCCCTGCCCCTTGCCTTGGCAGACATCACTAATCGATCAGGGCACCAGGCTTGCTGAGCCTGGACATGGTATGACACGGATTAAGGTAATGATAACTTTACTGATTGATCCAACTCAACCTGTGGGGTGAGCCCTAACTGCCCTTCTCCAGGTTAAACCCTTTGTCCTGACGGGGAGGTCTGGCTGGGTTCAATTCATCTGCCCTTGCTTGTGCGGGGTATCAGAAAATTTAGCAGGACATGTAAGGCTCCCCCTGCAGAAATTGCTGGACCAGCTGATATCCTTAATGGAGGAAAGATTGCCTCAGTCTGGGGCTCAGCTCTTCCCATCTTTTCCTTCTCCAGTTCTCCTCCCTGGCCCTGGGGTTGACATCATAGCCTTAGACCACCTTCTGGGTAATGCTGGCCACAGTGCCCATGCACTGACGCCCACCTGGACTAGGTGGGTGCCCCAGGACCTGCATCACTGAACCACACCTCCTGGAGGCCGAGGCTGAATTGGGGACATTTTCTGACGAACGCAGTGTCGTAGAGCTCTCTATACTGAGAGTTCCACATTTCAGTACTGTGAAGAATTGCAGTAATGCAAATTATATACAAATGAAACAAAAACGGGCTTTTATGGACGGGCCTGGGAACCTAACCCCTTCGTCTATGGGAAAATGCATTTGCAATGCTCAACAATAAGCCGGAGAAAGCCCTGGCACGCCCTGCCTGGGGCTGCCAACACTCCGGATGCAGCGTGTCCCCCGTGGACTGGAGCTCAGCGCTGAGGACCTGAAGGAGGGAGCTAGGCTTAGAAATCCTTTCTCCAGGGCTGCAGCAGGACTTTGTAAAGAAAGTCTAAGATTCAAAACCCTTAAGTGGGGAATTCTATGATTCCAAAAGGCAAAAAGCCTTTGGAAGTTGATGTCCTGATAACGAGGGCACATTTTCATTCTGGGTCCAGGGTGACGTAAAGAGCACGCCCGGGGCACAGGCAGGCTGACATTGAATCACACTGTTACCCCTCAGCTGCCCTTTCAGCTCTGTTGGAAGAAGGCAGCTTACTGCCTGATAGAATTTTCTCATCTATTCAGTGGTCAAGGCTGGTTCTCATGGGTTGCAGACATTGCATGATGCTTCTGTGGCCCAGTCCACACTTTGTCCCATGCTCTAGGTCACCTTGCACACCCTGCTCCACCCGGCCCAGTTTTCCATACCCAGACCCCATTGACATCGCCCAGAGACCTGACTGTGGCAAGCCCCACCCACATTTGATGGTGACCGCGTGGGGCTTTGCAGCACATTAGGTGAAGAGCACCTGTGCAGACCCCAGCCACCGGGACATTCCTGCGCTTAAAGTCCTCTGGCCCGGGGGAGGTACTTGCTAGCTTTGCTTTTGTCTTTCCTCTTGGCTCCAGGGTCACAGACAGCCTTCCCCATGGCCACTGGCATTGTCTGGGCCAAGTGGGCAGGACCCAGGCTGTCCTGGTGAGTGGATTTGACCAACATGCTTGCGATTTATATCAACTGTGCATGCATGTGTGTATGTATGTATGTACGTTTGTATGTATCTAGCTATCTATCGTCTATCTATTTTTCAATCCCAACTGTGTGAGATATTCTTACGTGGTTTTCCGGTTTCCACATTCAGAGTGATTCCATGGATAGAGGTGGGTATAAGAACCTGCAGCTCACCCCTGGGAGCATCTTAGGATTCCTCCTTCCAGGCTGGGAGTAAAAGGCCCTGCCCCCAACTTTCTTTGTCCTCTTGTTCCGGTGCCAGGAGTTCTAAGCCATTTAACCTTTGGCACATAGAGAACATACTCCGGACATTTTTTTTGGAATTGCAAATAAGGCAATTGCCTGGGGCGCATGCTTTACTTCTCATTTCTTGTCCTGTGGTTCATCAGGAAAAAAACCACCCTCATCCTCATGTCCTCATGGGCCTGAGCCCGTACACCACAATCCTGCCCTGGAGTGAGTGACCTCAGACCACATGGCCACGTGGGACAGGCAGCTGGACAGACTTAGGCCAACAGACCAGATTAGGGAAGGAGGACAGCCACCTCCAGCAGGGGTGCAAAGCTACCAGGGGTGTGAGTGGGGAACTGGCGAAGGGCTGTGAGAAAGATGGGGTGTCAGGGGGACTCCGGCCCTCTGTCTACCTGGGCTGCTCCCATGGCTCAGGACGGGCTCTGAGGTGTGGCCATCAGATTTCCCTTTCCTGAATCCCAGCCAGAGGTCCTGATTCATGAGTCTGGGGTGACCTGGAGGCATTAGTGTTTTTTAACAGCCCCTCCTCCAGGAGATTCTTCTGGGCAGCCTGTTTTGGGCACGACTCACTACATTGTGAGTGGTCACCAGGGCAAGGGACAGGAGGCCTGGTCATCCTGGGTATGAGTAGTGGGGAGGCTGGAGGTTTACGTACCAATGACACAACAGGGAAGGGAGTCCGCAAGCTCACCTCCAGGGCAGAATTCATGACGACACTGTATTCGCAGGGAGCACGATGTGGGCGCAGCATCTTACAGGAGGCCTCGGAACGCAAGCACATCTGGAGCCCATATCGGGTGAGGGACAGATGAAGGATGTTCAGGCTGGAGACGTGAAGGGCAGCGTGAGGATGATGGGATGCTGGTGCCTGGCCAGGAGGGGGCCAGCGTGGTAGGGATGAGGTTGACCGAGTAAGATGGGGCCAGAAAGGCCCCAGGGATGGTGGATATCACAGAGCAAACCTCAGGCAGTCCCCAGGTCCACGGGGCCCTCAGCACAGCGCTCACGGCCTCGGTTCCAGGTTTGAATCCTTGCCTGGCGTGGTTTCCCCCTTTACTCCCTCCCAAGCACTGCTGGCTGACAGCCCAAAGAGCGCTCCTAATCTCCTGTGCGGTTAAGAGTTGAAAGCTTGGTACAACTGAAATAATAAAGTATCTGCATTGTGTCAAACTCTAAACTGTGCAGCAACTGAGACATAAAAACCGAAACACCCTCAAGTTTTCCACGTGAGATATTTATCCCACAAATCTCAGTGCCCACGTGGGTGCTTGTCTCTAATCACAAACCTTTACAGAATCCCTCAAAGTCCTCCATCAACAGAAGCAGACCAAACCCCAGCGAACCAGTGACGGGAACCAGGAGGTAACTTTGTTTTTAAGAGAACAGGGTTTGTAACGCGTACAGCATGCTCTTTTAACTAAATTGCCATGAGCGTCAATTTTAGGACTTTCTGGAAAATAAAGAACATTTTACTCAATTAGTGGGTTGTAACTCGGTACGTCGACAATCCCCAGGGGGGATGGGCCAGTTCAAGGAAAATGGTGAAAATGGTTTTAATCTCTAGATCCTGTGTTGCCCAAGACAGCTTCCTCAACAGTTTTAGGGAGGGAAAAATGCCTCCTGATGTCTGCTGACTCAACACAATTTGGGTTATTGCGTTGGTGTTGTTACTGCCATGTGCACCTCCTGGCCTGGTTCCTGGGGTTGCGATCATAGACTCTCTAAGGCAAACCAACCCAGACATCCAAACTGGTAGGTGAAAGGTGACGAACGCAACAGCCAGAGCCTAGAAGTCAGGAGACGTGTTTCATTTCTTGTCTGTGGAAACGGCTGGTATGTTTAGAGGCCAAACTTCAGAGCATGACCAGAGAAGAGGGTTAGCAGTCAAGGACTTCAAAATAACTCTGACAAATATGTTAAAAAATAGAGTAAAACATACACAAGTATGGACGCAAAGAGTGAGCGTTTCATTGGAGAATTAGAATCTACAAAAATCATCAAATGGACTTTTTGGAAGTGCAAATAAATGTCTGAAATGAAGGTATTTCAAATGGCTTTGACAGCAGACTGAATACAGCTGGACACAAGATTAGTATGTTTGAAGACAGATCAAGAGAAAATATACAAAATGAATCACAGGGAGGAAAAAAACACCCATGAGAATAGCCACATTTAAAAAAAAAAAACTGAAAATGCGAAGTGATGGCAAAGATGTAGACCAGCTGGGGCGTCACATTGCTGGTGGGAATAGAAATTGGTATAAATTTGGAAAACTGGTAATATCTACCCAAGTTAACCGTGTTCTTGTCCCCTAACCTATCAATTTCACTGCTACGTATATTCTCCAGAGAAATGAATATTTATGTCCACCAAGATACATTTACAAAAATGTTGATAGCAGCTTTATTTATAATAGGCCCAAACTGGAAACAACTCAAGTGTCCATCAATAGGAATATGGAAAAGTAAACTGTGGCATAAAGGAATGAACTATGTGTACGTACAACATAGGTGAGTTTCAAAAACATAATGTTGAGTGAAAGAAGGAGTACACCTAGTAGTACGTACTATATTCCAATTATACGAAGATCAAGAATAAACAAAACTAATCTATGGTGATCGAAGCCAGAATACTGTTTACCTCCAAAGACAGGAACTGATTGGGAAAGGGCACAAGAAACATTTTCATAAGTTGGAAATGTTCTATTTCGTGGTTGGTGAGTATACAGGTGTATAGATATGTGAATACAAGTGAATAGATATGTAAAATTCACCAAGGTTTACATTGAAATTTGTGTGCTTTACTTAAAAAAGGAAAAGAAAAAAATCCTTCTTATAGAAAAAAAAAAAATTTGCTATTTCTGGAACCAGACCTGACTATTTTGGATCTGAGATTGGTACTTTTTTGCTGTGTGACCCCAGGCAAGTTACTTAAGCTCTCTGTGCCTTATTTTCCCATTGTGAATAATAATAGTGTCTGGCTCATGAAGTTGTGATGAGGATTAAGTGAATTAATGGCTCTAAATTTCAACACACGGTGCTAGGCACCTAGTACGGCCTCCAAGGCTGGTAGTCCTTGTTACCAGGTGACGGATAAGCTCTTTTCAAGCTCATAGGTCTCAGATACTTCCCCAGCTCACTTTTTCTCCACTTTGCAGCAATAATCATTGGCTAGAACTATCATGATATGATACTATATAAGTTATTCTAGACCTTCTACTAGGAAATACTCGGTTTACTTTTTTTTTTTAACATCTTTACTGGAGTATAATTGCTTTACAATGGCGTGTTAGTTTCTGCTTTATAACAAAGTGAATCAGCTATACATATACATATATCCCCATATCTCCTCCCTCTTGTGTCTCCCTCCCACCCTCCCTATCCCACTCCTCTAGGTGGACACAAAGCACCGAGCTGATCTCCTGTGCTATGTGGCTGCTTCCCACTAGCTGTCTATTTTACACTTGGTAGTATTTATAAGTCCATGCCACTCTCTCACTTCATCCCAGCTTACCCTTCGCCCTCCCTGTGTCCTCAAGTCTGTTCTCTACATCTGCGTCTTTATTCCTGTCCTGCTCCTAGGTTCATCAGAAATTTTTTTTTTTTTTAGATTCCATATATATGTGTTAGCATACGGTATTTGATTTTCTCTTTCTGACTTACTTCACTCTGTATGACAGACTCTAGGTCCATCCGCCTCACTACAAATAACTCAATTTCATTTCTTTTTATGGCTGAGTAATATTCCATTGTATTCATGTGCCACATCTTTATCCATTCATCTGTTGATGGACAGTTTGTATTTTTTACATTTTTTTTCCTGTAATTGATATGTAGTCTCATAGTGTTATGGTCAGAAAAGATACTTGATACAATTTCAATTTTCTTAAATTTTCCAAGGCTTGATTTGTGACCCCAGATATGATCTGTCCTGGAGAATGTTCCATGAGCACTTGAGAAGAAAGTGTATTCTGTTGTTTTTGAATGGAATGTCCTATAAATATCAATTAAGTCCATCTTGTTTAATGTATCATTTAAAGCTTGTGTTTCCTTATTTATTTTCATTTTGGATGATCTGTCCATGGGTGAAAGTGGGGTGTTAAAGTCCCCTACAATGAATGTGTTACTGTCAATTTCCCCTTTTATGGCTGTTAGCATTTGCCTTATGTATTGAGGTGCTCCTATGTTGGGTGCATAAATATTTACAATTGTTATATCTTCTTCTTGGATCGTACCTTGATCATTATGCAGTGTCCTTCTTTGTCTCTTGTAATAGTCTTTAGTTTAAAGTCTATTTTGTCTAGTATGAGAATTGCTACTCCAGGTGTCTTTACTCTGTTTACTTTTATTATTATCCTGTAGACCTTGATGAATTACAGTTTTTGCTGTAATTGTGTTCAATGTGTGTTATAAAAAATTCCACCATGTTCACAAATGCAAAACCTATCATCTGACTAAATGTGGGAAATACCTAGATTTTACACTTGGTCAATCTGTAGACAGACAGGTGGTGGGTGCTTTTTTATGCAAGTAACCTGGGAGGGAGTAAAACTGCCCTTTAGTAACCTCACTCGCTTCCTGTTTTCTACAGTAACAGTTACACTGGGCAATATTATTACACATATGATTGCATCATGCCTATTTTATAATAATCCTCCTTGTAGTATGAATCATGGTTTGGGGTTTGGGGTTTTTCACATGTCTACAGTGGTGACAGCTGAAACCTGCCCTACATAAGGCAGAGGCTTCTTCCTTTTATTAGTTGCAAAATAAATATACTTCACCTCAGAGGGGTCTGTTTTGCAGCAGAAGGGCTCCTTGGGAAGTGTTTATATCTACGCTGTGGGTAAGTCACTGACAAAATGCATTTTATGAAAAAAATTTTTATATAAATTCATGGAGTCAATGTAACTAACTAGATGTGTATCAGGGAAAATATGTCATGTCTCCTAGTACACGCAGCCAACAGGAATTTGGAATTTAAACTTTGATGTAAATTGTCTGTGACTTAAGTCAGCCAGTCCACAAATATTGGAGAGCCTGCTAGGAGGCAGGTACCTGCTAGATGTTGGGGACCAGTGAGAACCAGTCAGAGTGACTCCATCCTCTGGATCCATAGACTAGTGGGCGACAGAACAAATGTGTAAATTCAGATGAGTTAAGAGTCAGCAAAAATATTTTTTCCAGTTGTATTGAGAAATCATTGATATATAATATTATATTAGTTTAAGGTGAACAAGATAATGATTTGATATAGGTATAGATTGCCGTATGACCACCACAATAAGTTTAGTTAACATCAGTCACCTCACACAGTTACAGATGTTTTTTCTTGTGATGAGACCTTTTAAGATTTATTCTCTTATCAACTTTCAAATATACAATACAGTATTATTAACTCTAGTCACCACGCTGTACATTAGATCCCCAGGACTTATTTATCTTACAACTGGAAGTTTTTACCTTTGCCCACCCTATTGATATCTTCATATTTAATACTGAAATGCGTCATCTGAGGTTGGTGACAATGTTCCTCCCCTGTGCTATGTGGCTGCTTCCCACTAGCTGTCTATTTTACATTTGGTAGTGTATGTATGGCCATGCCACTCTCTCACTTCGTCCCAGCTTACCCTTCCCCCTCCCCGTGTCCTCAAGTCCATTTTCTACATCTGTCTTTATTCCTGTCCTGCCCCTAAGTTCTTCAGAACCATTTTATTTTTTTTTTTAGATTCCATATATATGTGTTAGCATACGGTATTTATTTTTCTCTTTCTGACTTACTTCACTCTGTATGACAGACTCTAGGTCCATCCACCTCACTACAAATAAGTCAATTTCATTTCTTTTTATGGCTGAGTAATATTCCATTGTACACACGTGCCACATCTTCTTTCTCCATTCATCTGTAGATGGACACTTAGGTTGCTTCCGCGTCCTGGCTATTGTAAGTAGAGCTGCAGTGAACATTGTGGTCCATGACTCTTTGTGAATTATGGTTTTCTCAGGGTATATGTCCAGTAGTGGGATTTCTGGGTCATATGGTAGTTCTATTTTTAGTTTTTTAAGGAACCTCCATACTGTTCTCCATAGTGGCTGTATCAATTTACATTCCCACCAACAGTGCAAGAGGGTTCCCTCTTCTCCACACCCTCTCCAGCATTTATTGTTTGTAGATTTTTTGAGGATGGCCATTCTGACTGGTGTGAGGTGATACCTCATTGTAGTTTTGATTTGCATTTCTCTAATGATTAGGGATGTTGAACATCCTTTCATGTGTTTGTTGGCAATCTGTATATCTTCTTTGGAGAAATGTCTATTTAGGTCTTCGGCTCATTTTTGGATTGGGTTGTTTGTTTTTTTGATATTGATATAGCAGTTAATTTTAGAATTAAAATGAGCAAAAGTTCAAAGAGTCATGCTCCAATTATAAATCTCTGCTATATAAATTGTGATTCCCTTGGGTTTTAGATGATGAATGATTTTTGATGGAAACCTAGATATTTTGGGGATTATGTTACAAGACGCTAGATCTTATTTAAGCCTTCTGTTTTAGCCTTCTGTTTGTTCAGGCTTTTTTGACATCCAAGGGAGGGACTCCTTGTTACTGCTGGGAAGGCCTGGAGTCCTGGCTCTCCACCTGGTCACCACCCACACCTCTCTGGCTGGGAGAGGTGAACCTCATTACTGCTCCCCACATGCTATCCATTGGCGTCATGGCTTGGGGGCTAGTATTGTGTTCTTGTTACCACTGGATGGTGGTGAGAGTACTGATTCTGCTGGGTCTCCTCAGCCACCACCCCCGTAAGAAGGGGAGGGGCTCCTCATTCCTGCCAGTAGGGGTGTGGTCCAGACCCCCTGTGTGGCCTGCTCCGACACCATTTTAACTGGGGATGGGGCAGGTTTTTGTGCCTCATTACAGCTTGAGGAGGGTGGACATCTAGACTCCCCCTTCATCTTTGCTGTTGTGGGTGGTGCGGGGAGTTTATTGCCTGGTATTTGGCTGGAATAGAGCAGTAATTGTCTACAAATTTTCTATAGTGATAGGCTGCTCCTTTTCCATTCCCGTGGTGAGAGAGGACAGTCTTTTGTGGGGGCTTTTGTTGTTCGTGTCCATTGGCACTTGCAGGTTATTGCTTTCTTCAGCAGAATGTCTGAAGACTGTCAGTGTGGCAAAAAGAAAACCCAGCATCTCACCAGTGTGCTTCCTTAGGTCCCAGGGTCCTGACCACCCTGCCTTCTCCTCTCCACCTTTCAGAGTCTCCTTGTGTTTGTTTGGCATAATGTCCAGAGTTTTTAGTTGTGTTGGGGGGAAGAAGAGAGAAAAGCATGTCTACTCCATCTCCCTACTAGCTTGCCTGTGACCTTTAAAAGATTGAACTTGGACTTCTTGTAGCCGTCTCCCTATTTGAAGTAGGTTTGGGTTATTCTCAACAAACATTTGGCAGCTGTAAAAAAGTGGAAAAGGGGCTCAGCAGGAGTCAGGAGAGCTGGGTCCTTGCCTGGGCATCATGGCCTTGGGCAGGTTTCAGTCCTCATGCTCCATCTCCTTATTTTATGTGGCAGGAAATAATTTGCTGAAATAATCTCTGACACTGATTTCCCTGCTCAAGCTACTTTCCCTTACCTTTTCTTAAAAAGTAGCCAAGACTTTTTTTTTTTTTTAAATTGATTCTCTCTCACCCTGGGGACTTGCTCTGTCCAGAAGTTTCCAAGCATGCAGAGGATAATTTCCCTAACCAGACTTTTGCTTTCAAAAGCCAGGGCTCAGCAAAGTGACCACCAGGTCTTCCTGGAGCAGAGGGGATGGGATGGAGCTGGGGCTCTGGAGGGGAGAGGCAGGAGGTAGAGGAAGCATTTTCCAGGCCTGGACAGGGGAGAGGTGGGTGGGCAGACGCCAGGAGAGCTCAGTTGTCTTGTGGAGGCAAGAGGGCTTCTGCCCGTGGCCAGGGTGCTGAGCACACTGGACTTGAGCTGTGGTCTCTGGAGGCGTGGAGAGTCTCTTTGCGTCCCAGGGGCATGGCCTGTCCTGAATCTGTGGCTTGGGAATCAAATCCACACGTGTTTCGGTGATGGCATCTGCCCTCCGGCTCCGCAGGGGTGTTTTGAGCATCACAGAGGGTAATGCATGTTAAAGCATTTTTCAAACCATTAGATGGCATCATCGAATGGATCTGGGTAGGGGTTGCTTTGTAGGATTGAGCACATGGAGCCTGGGAGGGCAGCTTCCCAGAGGACAAGTGGGTGCCCAGTGGCCTGGGAGTTCCAGCTATGTCCCAGGTGGGACCTTTTGTGGGGGAAGGAGGCCTCTGGTAATTTTCCAGTGTCCGCCTCTGAGACTTCTCTCCTAACCTTCAGCTTTGAAGGTCATCTCATGGCCAGATGCTATTCCCTCTTCATTTGTCTCCTGCACCTTTCCCACCACTCTGTGTTCCAGGTTAACAGAAGAAGGCAGAAATAATCTGTTTGCAATGGTGAACTTGCCTCTTGCTAACCTAGCTTATGAAATACTTACTTGCCTTGTCCTCTCCCTCCTTCATCTCAACCTTCCCTCTCTCTCCTTCCAATCTGTGCTGCACTCTCAGCAGATGGCCCCTCCTCTGCTCCCACCTCTGGGCAGGCTGGGGAGGGAGGGGCCCCTCTCTGGAGCTGGGCTGGTGCCCACACGTGATGGAAGCAACTGGGTGGAGACAGAAGCTGGAGGAGTCAGGAGGGCCAGCAAACTAGGGATCAAGCAAACCACAGAGAGGGAAATAAAGTTGCTTTAAAATACACCAATTTACAGAGTCCCCATTTAGTGTGTGACTTTACCTCAGGCTGTCACCCTCCCTGATGGACTGTCTCTGTGTCTGTCTGCTCATCTGCTCCCCTTTTTACCATTTCCCCGTCAAGGGCTAAGGCACCTATTCTTACCACTTAAGGGTCTTTTTTCCTCTCCCTCACCCCTCTTCCTTCTTTCCTGTGTCCCTCCCTCCCTCCCTCCCTCCCACCTCCTCTCTCTGTCTTTCTCATTCTCTCTCTCTCTTCCTCTTTAAAAGTGGAGGCAATGGCTTCTTTGTGAACAGAGCTAGAAAGGGCCTGATGGCCACTAATTCTCTGCTAACACAAGTGGAAGTATCAGAGAAGCCGAGAAGGCAGGGGCCATGACCCGAATGCAGGTCTCCAGCCCAGAAAAGGGCAAGTGTCCCCCAGCGACGCCGCCTCCGGTACCTGTTGTGTTGTCGTGAGCCTGGGGATATAATAGGGCAGGGTTCCTCCCCACCCCCACCCCCGCCTCCCAGGAGTCCCCACCGTGTCTCCCACCACCGCCAGCCTGGGGAAGGGACTAGCCCCTCTTTATTACTGGCTGTGGCGGCACAAGATTTTGCTTTCATTTGACTGAAAACATTTACTTTCAGAGTCAGAGCTTTGGGTTGTAGAAAGCAAGCAACTAAGCAAACACTCCCCTACACCACGCCTCCAGAATCAAGTTTGGTGAGGCTTTGGGGAAAGAAATCCCATAAACCCTCATATTGCCGCAGTACAGGGGTCGACGTGGTGAGAGGAGCTGGGGACGGGGCAGGGGGATCAGGCTTCTGTGGGCTTTTATTTTCCTCTGGGAAATGGTGGGGCGCCAGAGGTGTTCCCCTGGTGGAACACTGCAGGGCAGGCGCTTTCCACACTGGGGCCTTCATGCACACTGGCAACAGCCGGGCTGGGGGACCCAGAGGGATGGGGGAAGGAGGTATCGACCAAATAGCTGATGAGCCGGGACAAAATCCCTTACGAGGCACCGTTCCTGGGGCTGGAGATCCATCAGTGGATGGACATTCCTTCCGGCGTGGAGCTTCCATTCTCAAGGGGTGTGTAAGCACAACCAATAGTAAATTAATTATGTGACATGTGATGCCCAGATTACAAGGGGGCATAGCATTGGGGATGAGGCAGTTTGGCGGGATGCAACTGCAGATATCAGGTCTCTAGGGTGGGACACCTGAAAGGCTGACTCCAAAAGGGCTGGACTGCGATAGACCGAGGCCCCTGTGGTACCAGTTTGCCTCTGGCAGGATCTCCCTTAATCTACACGGTGAGAGTTCCTCTAACTATTTACAAAATATGTTGAGCTCATGGAACAAGTTGAAAACATACCCAGCTTAGACAAGAATGTCAGCTTTCTAATCTCTCTCCGTCACTGACCACACCCGAGGCCTGGTTTCCCCTTGGTCCACACCCGAGGCCAGGTTTCCCCTTTGCCCACACTGGGTTCCCAGCGTTGAGGCCGGGTCCCAGTGACGCAGATATTTCTGTCTGCTGAAGGGCATGGCTGAAATCGTAGGTCTTGGAAAGAAAACAGAGCTCAGGTTGGTGGAGTTCTGCAGTCAAACAGGAGAAAGTCGGCCGAGCAGAGTCCACTTAGGTGGATCACTTGGGTTAATTCGGAGCTCAAGGTCAAATTATCGAAAGGCAGATCACCCAGATGTGAAGAAGACTGTGTTCATTAGATTTCTTCCTAGCCAGCTGAGAGCGGGGAGGCTGGGAAGCCAGGGGATGTGCCCAAAGGTTCCTCTGGAGGGATCAGAGACCTTTTGTTCTGGACCTCCAGCGCTGGGGCCATCCAAGATGCTCACCCCCTGTGGCCAGCTCCCTGCAGAAGTACACCTGGGTCAATCCACAGGCCTGCCGCAAGGCCACCTGGATATCTGATTTACCTGTACCCTCCCCCCCTCCCCAGGCACCAAGAGCGGAATCCTTGCACCAGAGACGAAGTCCTCAGGGTGTCCTCTCCATTCCCCAGCCTCGGGGGCTGTATGTCTGGCCCCCCAATCTATGGGATTTGGGAGATAAAGTGCAAACCAGGCAACTGAAACTACACAATTACAAGGAAAGTGAATTGAGTCGGCTGCTGGTTGAGTCCACTGACCTGCTCGCTCCCAGGACATCGGGCAGTTGGCTCTGCAGCTTGGTAGTGGGTCCTTACCAACAATTTGAGGGAGCAAATGCTCATTAGAGAGCAGAGGAGTTACCTGGAGTAGGTGTTCGGTTGTGGACCCCAAGTTTCAGAGGGGACACTGAGAAAGGTGAGCAGGAAGAAGGGGCATCTTCTCCAGAACAATGTCGGAGGGACCAGGCACGATTTGTCCAGGGAAGCCAAGGCCTGGAGAGAAATATGGCGCCATGATTGAAGAGCTCAAGTCCTGTTGTGTGGGGGCGGGGCTCACTGACACGGTGGAACACAGAGCCCGCAGGGTGACAGGGAGTCCCATTAGGCACAGGGACCGTTCCCTGCAATGACAGCTACCTCAACTGGTACGGGCTGCCCTTTGAGGCAGAAAGTGTTTTCCCACTGGACATTCTCAAGCCCAGCCTCGTCCACCTGCCTGTGATGTCCTGTGGAAATTCCTGTTGGGGTTGGGGTGTGGACTGGACAGTCCTGTGATAAGCTCCTCTTATGTTTGCCTCCCCGGCACGCACACTGGGCTCCGAGTTCCCCAAAATGGCCTTGAGGAAGCACGCATGTCCCAATCTTTCTGCATGTTCCCATTAGGGCCGGCATTCCCTTTGGCCTGTTTGGTTCCCTGGGATTCAAGCCAGGCCAGTCAGAGTTTGGTTCCTCCTCACTGGGCATCGTGGCTGGTTGCCAGCTGAGGAAACCCAGTCCCCTAAAACCAAGTTCCTTTACCAAGTTTAGGATTCATCTCTATCCCAAACTTCATCCCGTTTCCGTCCCCTCTGGCCTCAAGCCTGTGCTAACAACACTAATTACCAGAGTCGGATGCTTAAGGTTGCTGTTGTCCATCGTTAACGTACTAAAATTGCTATTATAGATTCATCATTAACGTACAAACTCGGGTCATTTCTCCAGGGCAAGGTGAGCTCACAGACCCCTTAGCCGGGGACCACCTGGGACACCCTGACTCCTGAAACCATGATTCAGAAATGTCACAAGAAAAAGATTCACCCCAGCTTCTTTGTTCTTCCCCTTAAACGCATCCCCCAACCCAAAGACCAGGTGGGAGTGGCTCTGAGGCTTGTCTCCCCTTCCCTCACTTGATGCCCTGCAATTAATGCTGTACTTTCCTTCACCACAACCCAGTGTCAGTAGATTGGCTTTGCTGTGTGGCAGGCGAGTGGACCCGAATTTGGTTTGGTAACACTGATGGGATGCAGGCTTGGAGCTGCCAGGAGGGCCGTGGTGACAGCCTCGCGGAGCAGAAAGCCAGTAGATAGAAGGCAGAGCCATGGAGAGAGCTAGAGATCAAGGGCTGAAAACCCAGAATGGGTGCTTGGTCCTGGCAGGCCTGAAACAAGTGCACCCTGAGCCTTCCCATTAGCCATTTGGAGAAGAGTTTTGGTCACTTACAACCAAAAGTCCCAATAGCAATGTCACAGATCCGACCTACTTTACCATTTGCTTATTCTCAGATTTGGCGCAAGGGGGATGACATTAGTAAGGATTAGAACTGGAGTGCTAGCTATGTGCTGTGCACAGTGGACAGCACTTGACAGGCACTATTTCCCATGCGGCTGAGATGATCATTACCCCAACGTATAGATGTGTATAAGTGGGACTCTTTCCATGCCTGTAAGTGCAAAGCCAGCAGCTCAAGCCACGGCAATAAGGACCCACTTTATCGCTGTCTGCCCTCTCTGGCTTCATCCTAGGCTCTACGTATTGTCCCCCTGGCCATTCCCAGGAGCCCGGCGAGCATCGCCTTACACTTCTGGTTCCTGACCAACCACTGACCGGATCGCATGGTGTAGAACTGGGGGCAAGGGGAGTTCCAGAAGGAAATTCTGAACACATTCCTAGCAGCATGGAAAAGGGATATTGGGCAGAGAATAGATGCCAGTGCAACAGGACCACGCTGTCACTTGTCCCAGCCACACAGCTGGGCAGCAACCAGCCAGGTTCTCATAGAGAATCTCTCCCCGGCCGCGTTCTGTGTCTTTCTCCCCTGCTTTATGTCCCATCTGCCCCTGGAGCAAGTGGTGGGCTTCAGTGCCGTCCACCAATCCTGGATCCCAGAGATGAGGCACCTCTGTCTCTGCCTTTTGGCCTAAACTCTCCCAGGGAGGTTTGTAGATTTGAATCCTCTTTCCAGAACATTCAGAGTTTGTTGGCCTCCCTGTTCAGCACGTTTAAGGCACCACACAGCCCCGTGGGCCCGGCATGTAGAGGGTGGCACCTGGAAATGCAGCAGTCAGATTTCCTAACAATAGAATAGAGGTAATGCGTGGACTCTTCAAGTGAACTATGCAGACAAAAGCAGGGCCCTCTCCCCTTGAAATCATACAATTTACTGCCTTGCCCTCCTTTGATTTGAGGGGAGAATCTGCCTATGGTCATCAGGCTGTGGTGTGAAGCCCTCCTGCCTGGCATGAAAAGCCATGCTCTCTTTCTAGGTGAGGAGAAGGACAGGGGCTTAGCTCATCTGAGGGGTAGTGGGAAGGGGCGATCCAGGTGTGCTGGATGGGAGAAGAGATGCATTCCGACCTGTGGTCCCCACATGCAAACCACTGAATAAAAGCATTAGCCTCTGAGACTGGGAGTAAGGAATGTCTTATCACCATGGTTACCGGGAAATGGTCCCACTTATATATAATAAGGGCTTTAGCAGAGGCCAGGCCATCTGATGCTCCCATCTGGGGCCAAAAGACAGGATGCCTGAAGTGTTACTCCTTATGAAGTTACCTGAACACAGCTCTGGGCCAGGTGCTGGGCCACGTACTGGGAACACCGGGTCTTTTCTTTATTTGTTGGGATCGGGGGGTGGGAGCCAGGGGAGGACAGAGGCCTGGGCATCTTCACCTAGTCACCCCTTTGTTACCCAGCACTTGGCTCTGCGTCTGGCACACAGCAATGCTGCATTAATGAGTGAGTGTGCTGCCTCAGTATGGGGGTACCACCCCAGAAATGGAGCTGCAGTGGCGGGGGAGGGGTCGTTGGAGCGGCCATCTCTCCTTTAGTTCTCACGCTCCTACGTGGCAGAGTGATGCCCAACAAGGAAAAAAGTGCCCCTCCACCCTCCCCACCCCCCCAGACGCCTCCCCTGGCCCTCCCTGGCCCGGCACTGCAGGCTTTGAGGTGGCAGTTCTGGAGGGGGACCCCCGCTGACTGACCGCAGGGGGCCCGGGGTCGCTGGCCCAGGCCCCGCGAGTTTCCGAACTCGGCGCCTCCGGGGCCGGGGCGGACCCTCGGCACCAGCCAGGCCAGGGGCGCGGGCAGCGCGAGGAACCGGACTGCCTAGAACTGGGGCAGCCGCGCCGCACAGGAGCAAAACAAGAGCACGCGCACCTGCCGGCTCCGCCCCGCCCCTGCGCGCCGGCCAATCGCGGGTCGCGGGCGGGGCCGGCGCGGGAGGGTCGTGGGCGGGGCCGGGGCCACAGCTGCGGCCGGAGCCGGAGCCAGAGCCAGAGTCCGCGCCCGGCGCAGCCGCCGAGCCTAGGGCGAGCGCGCCTCTTGCCCGCCGCCCGTCCCCGCTGCCCGCAGCCTCGTCCCCACCGCCGCCGCCCCCGGGGCATGGCCTGTCTGACGGCCGCTTTCTCGGTCGGCACCGCCATGGTGAGTGAGCGCATCCTTTGGCCCCGGGGCTTGGTTCTGTTCTCTAGGAGAATAAGAAACGCACAAAGACCCGCACCCGCACCCTGACACCTGTCCCCCGAGCCCCGGGAGAGGCGCCCGCCTCCCATCGCCCCCCGCCCTAGCTACCTGGCTCCTCGGGATGCCCCTTGCAGCCGAGGATGCGGGGAAGGCGGAGGGGCCAGGAGAGGCAGGGAGGAAGGAGGCCAGCAGCCCCACAAGTGTACTGATGGCCTTGACCTCGTCTGCCTCCGAGTGAGGGGCCTGGGGCCTGGGGACCCGGAGTGTACTGGGGCGGGGCGGCAGCCCGGGCCAGAGGGAAAGGGGGCCCCATCCCTCTGCCGGCGCGTGCGGCCAGAGCCTGGGGAGCGGGCGCCTCTCGCGCTACTCTCCGGAGCACCGGCACTGTCTGGGGGAACAAAAGAGAGAGGCGGTGGAGAGCCGGGGCCCGTGCTGCCCCTTCGCCCTCGGGGACAGCCTCTCCCGGACCTGCTCAGGAGGGGGCGGCGGAGTCATGGGGAGGCAGATGAGGGCCGAGCCTGGGTACCTCTGGCCACATTTCTGCACCCTGTAGAGAGAATAGGGTGGGGACAGAGGCACGCATCTCACTTTTCCCAAGGGTGCCAGCTCCGTAGGGGTACCACCGGCTGCAGGCGCATTCTTTGCTAGACACTATTACAGTAAGTGCTATTCCTCTGAGTGGTCAAGAGTCCCCTCTTGCCCCTTTAACATATCTCCATAAAGTCACATTAGGAAAAAAAAACAAACTAACCATCGTCTCACCCATCCTAGGGCCCTTCATTTCTATGCCTAGCACGCCAACAGTGCAGTTAGGTACCTCTGGACCGATTTCAGGTCATCTAAAGTACAAGTAGAAAGCATTCCGTATTCCAAGCCCTCTCGCCCTCCCTATCCATCCCCCTTCTATCCTTTGTCTATGTATTTACTATCCTGCTAGTCACTTCCCTTGAGCTGTAACCCCACCGTGCACATCGGTTTTCACCTCCACCCCTCGCCTTTATTTCATTTTTAGCATCCCGTATTTGAAGTCAGCAGGGCTCAGCAGGATTTGACCGACAGTTACCTCTTGCCTTGAGCTCAAGAAAAAAAAAAAAAAAAAGAAGAAGTAGCCGGGTTTCTGCGCATGCTCTGCTCTGACAACTGCATCCTATGATTCCAAACAGGTTACTGTAGAACATACCGAGCCTCGGCAGCTCATTATATAATGATTTTGTGTAAACCGATACAGTGGGGCCTCGGACACATTAAGGAGGTTGGTAGAGCAGGAAAGAGCCAGGGGCAGGGGGACCCACAGGCCGGGTCCCATCTCTGGGCATGTTCTGCCTCTATGACTTAGCTTCTTACATATAAGAGGGATCAAAAACTGAAAGAGGCAGTCCCCTCCTCATGACATTTGCTTTTATCTGGTTGCATGTTTGGGTAACACTTGGCCATTCTTCATTTTACCCGTGTTCATTTCTTTGGGATTCCTAAATGATGGTGGTAATGGAAAATGAAGGAGGTTAGTATTGTTAGTTGTGGGTAAAGAAAGTTTCAGGTCATGGAGACACTGGGTAACTAACTCTTGAAGCCCTTTCAAGACTGCAGAAGTAGCTCATACACGTGGGACAATAATGAATCAGAATGTTTTAAGGTACAGGTGTTTTTATGTCAAGATATTTTGGATGTTACGTTATGGTTGGAGACAGCCCCAGAACTCAGGTGTTTCGTTCGTGTGGAGGTGCTAATGGCTGAGCTCATTTTTTCAGAGAATGTTGTTCTGTGTGAAAACCATTCTCCCTGAAAACCTTGTGCTTTTTTGTTTTTAATTTTAAAAATTCTACCCAAGTCATAAACAGAGCCCTGGGGAGGTACCCAGCATCCTAAACTTTGCTCTGCGGTCCAGCCCGGGGCTGGCTGCCAGGTGTGAGTCTGGAGAAGGTGCCTTGGAGGATGGAAGAAGCACCCACATGGTGTTTCAGAGTCCCTGAGCTGGGCTGGGCGGGGCAGGCAAGGGCTCCCAATGGGGACTGGTATTTGGGGCTGTTGGAAGCCAGATTTTGGAGACAATGAGGTTGGCATTCTGAGTGACCATGCCAGTGACACCTACCCTTTGCTTAGTTAAGGGCGTGACGTTTGGGTTCTTTTCCCTTAGGCGGTGGTCTTGAGGATTCTGGACCAGTACGTTCTCCTCTAATGTGCCCAGGGTCCCAGGGAGGGATCTGCCCTTCAACTGCAGGGTCTGCTGGTCTAGGTGGGCACCATAGCTGGCAGCAGTGAGAGTGCACGCCTGGAGCCTGCGAGTTCCTCTTGGCTTTCCTCCCTTCCCCAAGATGCTGTGGGGCAAGTTTCTGTCTCCAACTGGACTTCCCTGGGTAAAGAGAGTGAAGCAGCCTCACAATGGCTCAGGGGCTCTCTGACCATTAGAGACCCTCCCTAGCTAAACAAGCATCTCAATATATTAGCATTCAAACTGAAATCAGTGCCCAAGAAAATATTCCTAACAACAGCGGGCAGGAACAGTCCAAACAGGGTCTCCTCTGCATTCCACACCTGTGAATGGACTCACTAGTATTTACCATTTATTATGCAGCACAAATTGTGTGTGGAAGAGGAGGTCAAAGACAATGCTTCAGCGAGATAGGGAAGCGAACAAAGAAAGGGAAAGAATGGGGAGGGAGGATGTATTTCATCTTTAATGAACTCAGGAGGCTGAGGACAAGCTAGCTGTAACCTACATCACCGGCGGCTCTCATCTGAGGATGTGTTTCCAGAGAGCTGGTCTATTTTGGAGTGAGAGCCACTGCCACCCATCAGATAGGATTTCAGATAGAATTTTATTAATTGGACACCCATGGCGGAAAAGTGGGTGATGGCATGCACCACTTTGGTGTCGGTTGCTTTGGGGGTAGGGTTGTGTGGTCCCCCATTCTCTTGTGGATTTCCCTGCAAGGGACGGGGGCTGGGATGACCCAGGGTCCACTACAGCTTGCCTACAGAAAGCCAAGCAACGTCCCGGTGCTGCTGGGCACTGTTTGGGAGGACCTGTGCAGGCAGGGAAGCTGCAGAGAGCTGGACCCCAGTTTGGCTACTCCTTAACGGTGGGGTCTCAGGCAGGTGAGGTGGTCTCCTCGTGAAATGGAGCGGCAGAGGGTCATACCCCACCCGGCCCTGGCCCCCGGAGAGCTGTGGAGACAGAGGAGGAGTAACCTGTGCAGTCTGGAGTTTAATGAGCGCACTGTAATTGTGCATTGCTGCACGAATAGCCGCTACTGTTCATAATTGCTTACCTACTCCGCGAGAGGTATTAATGCAAAACTGTAAATAGTAAGTACGGGCCTCTCTCGCTCCCAAATCAGTTTACTCCCCCAGCTTTGTCCCACTGGCCCGTCCACTTGTCTCCCTCCCCACTGCCCCCCGCTGGTGAAGGCCACGCACCCTCCCCACTGCAGGCAGCTGCAGGAGACGTTCTCACCGGCTCGCTGGTCTGCTACTTCCGCCTTGAGATGCCTCCGCGGCCCGCAGAGACCTCGGGATAAAGTGCACATCCCTTAACAAGCTTTGCAAGCCCTCCACCGTGCGGACCCCGTGGGCCTCGCTAGTCCCACCTTGTTCCAAAAGCCCCTCCCGCCTTCCCCAGATCAGAGCTCAAGACCCTGAATTACAGATCTCCAGCTGTTCCTCTGTCTTGCTGCCGAGCCTTTGCACGTGCTGTTCCCTCGCAGGGAATGTCGGTCGTGAACGAGCACCCCTTCCCCACCCCACCTCGCTAAGCTCACCTCACAGTTTATTTCCTCAGAAACACCGTGTATCCCCACCCAGGGCCCCCACTGCATTGCGTGACCCTCGTGGGTCCCTGCATCATCTTGTTCTAGCTCTTGCCCCTTGGCATTGAAATCGTTTGCGGCCCAGTCTTGGACCTGAGCGAGCTGAGGCCACAGGCTACGTCTGTCTGGCTGACTGCTGATGCCCAGGGCTTTATCTGGGCTGTGAGTGAGTGAGTGAGTGAGAGGATAGATAGGCTTGGAGTCTAGACGGGCAAGTCAGACCCTCATCATAATCCAGGTCTGGCATCTGCTCCAGCTGGCAGGTGGGTGGAGTCATGGCCGTTTGTCCCTGTATTCATGTAGGTTTCATTAAAAAGGGAAGACCCGACCTGTCCCTGGGCTTCCTCAGGGGTTGACGCAAGTGGTGGGTGCTGGGGGAGGGTGTGGATGGTCCAAGGTGGCTGGAGGTGGAGGGGGCCACGCCCTGGAGAGGGGCTTCTGGAAGCTCCCGCCCCCAACTGAAGACAGAGCAATTGGCTCTACCGGCGTTAGGGCCAGTGCCCCGGCAGGACGCGGGTCTGGAAGTAGACGTCTCACCTTTCCAGGTGGGGGTGAGGATGGACTTTTGGGACCAGGCCTGGAGCTGTCTCACCCATTGTTCTGTCCACTACCCACCCCCCACCCCCCAGCAAAGCCAGGATTTGGTGTTTCCAGGGCCCCTGTGGAGTCAAACGGGGTTATAACCCTGGGACAGCAGCTCGTGTTCCCCAAGAGCAAGACAGGTGGGCCCAGGGATGGCATTTGGTGCTGCTCTGGGTGCTGGAGCTGCAGGTGCACGAAGCCAAGAGCCTGCTGAGCTGGGGCAGGGCCTCGCGTTGATCCTGCAAGGGGCGTTGACGCAGAAGGCACCTGACAAGCCCAGATGCAGAGGCCACGCCCTGCAGCGCCCTCCCGGGAGCGGGAGAGGCTCGTGCTCAGCCCAGGCTCTGAGGAGGCCCGTTGTCAGGCTAAGACAAACCTCCCCAATTATGCGGAGGATGCACGAACGTACTCCTGCTTGTGTTTGAAGCATTTCTCATGCTCGGCGCCAGCGGCAAACCAAGATTAATTTTGTCAGAGTTTTACTCCGCACTTTAATTTTTAGCCACAGAATGTTATAGTCAGTGAGCTAAGTTTTGATACGGTTAAGCTTTCCAGAGGTAGGAGACGCCTGGGAGGTGTGTGTGTTGTGTGTCTTTTTCTTAAACAGCAAAGCAACATTTTCAAACAGCACAAGAACCGGAAGCCCCTGTGCCCACATCTCCCCATCCCCCTATTTGTGTTTTAAAGATTCAGAACCTCCAAATCGTCCAAGATTTCCACGATGGAAATCATGTGGAATAATAATAATGGAAATCCTCTTCAAGGATGCGGTCACGTACCCTCAAGAGGCCACTCTAAGGCGGGGGAGGGCTTGTTTCGGTCACTAGAGTTGCTGGAGTTTATAAGGGTGTTTATGGATGACGCACTCTCTGGTTTTGTTTTAGCCTTTTGTTAGGAACAATAACGATCAAAAAGCCATCAACTTTAAAGAAATACCTCACAAGCTGTGGAAAAATAACAGTATGATGTTATTTAGAACAAACAGCAGTATGGCGGCGTCTCCCCAGTCCTACGGCCATCAGAAGGGCCTGAATTATCAAAGGTGGCTGTCCACGGGCTCTCGAGATCAGGCTGACTGCCTGCAACAGTACGGAGGAGTGTCGCCAGAGGCCACGCTTTGGGCACTGTGGAATGTTCTGTCTTGATTCAAGAGGCAGCTAGAAAAAGCACAGCGCATTGTTCATCCACCCCAGGGTTCTTCTGTGTTTTGGAGGTGCCTAAAGCATATTGACTTGTCCAGCCGTTGCCAAGCCATTAGCAAGAATATTCCTTTCTTTGCTTAAAGACCTTTGGTTCTTGGCTTATCTGTAACAGTTCAAAGGACTCCCGATGGAATCTCGAAAAGCCAGTGTAGCTATGTATTAGGTATCCAGGTGATGCAGTGGAAGAGGCAACCGTTTTTCAAGATGACTCACACTGGGATCACTTCTGCCCCTCACTTGATTGTAGAGCTCAGAGCAAGTTCCTTAACATAGTCTGTGCCTCAGTTTCCTTGTCTGTATCCCAGAGAAAAACAAATCAACCTTTCGAACACTTCAGTGCCATTATGAAGGTACAGTGAGAGAGGAGAGCTGTAAGGGATTTGGAAGATTTACAAGGGAAACACAAAGGCCATCTCCTACAAACCCCGTCGGTCCAAGTGGTATCGCTGCTCTTGAGAAACGTTTATGAGGTTACGCCAGGAAGGGACTAAAAGAGCTCATTGTAAAGCTTTTTCAGTTGTGCGTTTCTTAGCAGCCTCATGCATTTTTATGGGATTTTTTAGCGAGTGGACTGCAGGCAGATAATTTTTAGGGTGGCTGGTGTCTCATTCTTTGAGACAGGTGATGTATTTATCAGTTTTGTGATTAGATGTTAGGATTCCTAGATAAGACGGTAGATCATAGTTTATCTTTAGCATGTTTTTAGTAGAAGAGTAAGTGAGGGCCGGGGAGGAGGAATTCCTGTAGGTGAGCATCCTTCCTGTGACGCTGAGGGCACCATGGAGGGTGAGAAGCACTGATCGATGACTCTGACTGATCGATGGCCCTGAGCCTGATGGTGAGTCCCTGTGGTCCTTCCCGTGGTGTAACTTATACCTCCTCTTGGCGCTTTTCCTCCCCATCTTTCTAGAATGGCAGCAGTCACTCTGCAGCAATGACAGAGCCCAAGTCAGTGTGCGTCTCTGTGGACGAGGTGGTCTCCAGCAGCAGGGAGGTGATAGAGATGGAGCTGCTGAACGGACTATTGAAGAAAGAGGATAACAGTCTCACAGAGGCCCAGCGCCTCTCCTCCCTGCCGCGGAGGGCGGCTGTGAACATCGAATTCAAGGACCTTTCCTACTCGGTCCCAGAAGGTCCCTGGTGGAGGAGGAAAGGTAGGGCGGGGGCATCCAGAGGCGCGGCACCTCGGAGGAAGGAACAGGTTGTTTGGGAGGATCTGGGTCTGGAAGCTGGGAGGCTGATTCTCTTTCCAGACTCTGGCTCTGCTGTGGCCAATGCATGTAATTGCTTTATGCCTGATTTTTCCTCACTTACGATATGAACAGATCAGATTAGATGACTCAAGATTCACAGCGTTTGTTGGTTTTTTTTGACTGAAGTATAGTTGATTTACAACGTTGTGTTAGTTTCAGGTGTACAGCAAAGTGATTCAGTGATACATATATATATATACGTATATATATATATATATATATATGCACTTTTCCAGATTCTTTTCCATTATAGGTTATTACAAGATATTGAATATAGTTCCCTGTGCTATACAGTAGGTCCTTGTTGTTTATCCATTTTATATATAGTCGTGTGTATCTGTTAATCCCAAACTCCTAATTTATCCGCCCCTCCTTTCCCCTTTGGTAACCATAAGTTTTCTACGTCTGTGAGTCACACGCTGGTTCTTAAGCTCTGATCTGATCACACAGTTTGACTACGGTCCATGTGTGCCAGTTTCCTGTCTGCACTCGGAGGTCCTCTTTACTGGATGCCGTTAATGTTAGTCTTTCGAGATAGGACTGTTTTTTTTTAAATGTTTCAGAGCAAAGTGGAAGCCAGGTGTTTCCTCCCAAGCTTGACGTGTTGAAAAGTAACAAGTGACCTATAGTAACCTCTCTGGAAACCAGACGTGTACGTTTACAGATCTTGAAAGGACTGTCTCATGGGGGTCGTTGGTGGGCTATCCATAAAAACAGAAGAGAGGGCGGAGCAGGTGGGACTCGGAGGTCTCGGGAGAGCCACGCCCACAGGAGTTTGCCGCCAGCCTGTTGCATGTTAATGGGAATTGATGACTGACGGTGTTCTGAGTTTTCTTAGCAACGTGGATGCTCCCTTGCCAGCTCTAGGTTTTCAAAGTGTGTGGAGTTAATGCCTCCCTGGGTTGGTATTTCTTTCTCGAGCCCGACCGACTTCTTCCCGTGGAACTCACTCCGTGTCCCCCGCTGCCCCGTGCACCCTCCATGTATCCATCTTTGGCGGGGGGGTGACTGGGTGAGGACGTGCTACACATCACCCAGAAACAGTGGTCCTCAGTTTCTAATGAATCATTGAAAACAACTTGAAAATCTATGAGGAATTTGCAACAAAGTGACTCAGGTACCCCCGGAATATCCTGGAATATTGGGGTTGTTTAGAGCTCTCAACTTAAATCTAGATTCAATCCTTCTTCGTTTTTGAAGGAGACCCACCAAGACTCACTTGTTTACTTTGCATCTTTCTGCCCCTTATTGCCTTCATTTTGCTTCCTACTCTCTTGACGTGAAGCAGTTGAGACGGTTGGCGTGGGCACCCTGGAATTCCTTAGAGCCATGATTTTAGAACCTTGATTGACTGGTGCCTGGGACCTTTGAGCCGAGCTGGTTGTGGGATGATTTTGTGTCTGTTTGCACCAATGGGAACAGATCCCAAACCTCCCCAGCGGCTGATACCGTCGCATTGTTATCTGAGACTCAACATCTTCAGAGTGTGCCAGCCTGTTCTGTTAACAAAGAAATTCTGTGAGAGGCTCAGGGTCGGGCCCATTTGGTGGAGTCTCTTGAAATTTCGACATAAGATTCCAGCCTTTTCCTTCTCCACTTGAACAAAGATTTTACCGAAACAATGCACTGGGCGACCAGGAGGGTGTCGTGAGGTTTTGACCTGCTGTGTCTCTATAGACAAACTGCGGCAGACCTGTGGGCCACGTGGGCAGGTTTCTGTCCACGTGTTATGTGTGGCCTTAGAAACGTGGTCATGATGCTGAAAACGCTTGGGTGGGTATCCTCGCAGGTGAAGGCTTGAGATGCAGAAATGCACATGTTTGAAAACCATGGCAGAATCTTGGTTTGAAATCCAACCCTGCAGGTGTTCACTTGGGGCTGGCAGGTGAAGAATATCATTTCCTGGTCAGGTGTGCGGCTTGCCCACCCTCTGTTCTCTACGTATTAGAACTGGTCACACTGATTGTCAACAGTGATGGCCTCTTAATTAATGAGGGAGGAGCCGCCACCGTCCATGGCCGGTGGCCTCCTAGGAAGCCCCGCCCAGATGGCTGCCAGATAAACACTTGCCCTGCAGTAACCTGTGTGGGCTCAAGCGGGGAGGAGTAGAAAGTGGGCCCCCGGGACCTGCCTGTGAGTCAGAGATGGCTAGGGCTGGAGAGGAAGTCGGGCACCGTCAGCCTGGTGTGTCCAGGTGTTTGGTTTCTCAACCAACGAGGCCTGACTTCTCTGTCTGGCTTCCTCCTGGCCTCTTTCTCCACCCCAGTGCCTGTGTCCACTTCCCTCTCTGTGCCCCTTCTCCCGTGCAGCCCCATCGTTTCTTTTGTTCTTGGTACCCTCGCAGGTCAGAATTTAGATTGTTTATCACTCCCGCATAACTCGAGGGTGTGGGATACTCGTCCACATTCTCACTGAATAGAAAGGAAGCCACGTGTGAAGGGCTTGCCCGAGCCTGAGCTGGGAGCTAGGCCGGGGGCTGGGTGGTGGTTTCCGACGCTTGGGCACCGGGCAGCGCCTGGCGCAGGGCCTCAGGGTGCCAGGGTCCCCACGGCCATAGGGAAGCTGTGCTCCTTCTCCAGGCTTGGTGCCCACAGACGCTGCCGAGCTGGCAAGCGTTCCCCTTTTCTCTTGGTGGTAGTTTTAGGTTTCACGTCGCCTCTGTGTGATGCCCAGCGTGATGCCAAGTGTGACCAAACTTTGGGGCAGGAGCTTATGCTCTTACTTCTCTGACCATATTCTGTTTTTCTGTCTGTATCAAGTCAATAGTCTTTTGTTTTTTAAAAAATTCAACTTTATGTGCTGAGCTCATTGTAATGCCCACAGTGAAGTGTGCAGTGAAGGACAAAGGAGCCTGAGGGCTGGAGTGATTCGCTCAAGGTCGGAGCCAGCAAGGTCCGCCACCCAGCCGTCGGATTCCTAGTTCAGGCTTCTTTCCATCACGAAGACACTGGGCCACTCCAGTAAACTCTAGGAAAGCCGTTTTCTCCCAGAACGTGGTGCCACCACACACACTCAACACAGAATGCTGTAGCCAAGCCTGGCACTGGGATTAGAATAATACTAAAAACTCCTACACAGTTATTTTAAAGAAAGAAGACGGAGAAAGAGAGCTTCATAATCCTTAGTAGAAGGGTCGTAAGTGACTCCATAGCAGCATTTTGAAGAAGGCAAATGTCAGGCACTGATGCTTTCTAATTCTTGAGCTTGACAATTGCCAGGCATTGACTTCAGCGTCTAAGAAAACAACTTGTATTTTCAATTCTAGCTCCATTTTCACCATATGATTAATGATGGCTTGAGAGGAAAATCTGGATCGTACAATAGATTCCTAGTAGACAACATAATTGTGAAACGAACTGTTCTCAGGAGAAAAAAAGTACACCCCAAGGATGATTTCCCTGGCTTCTGATACAGTGATTACTTTCCCTCAAGGAATTCACTCACATAGCCTAAGTTGATGGGACAGATGATTTGGAACAATGTGGACTCTGGTGCCGTTACACAAACTATTGTGTCGAGGGACGTAGGGGAACAATCCGGTTTGATTGTCCTCACTCACCCCAGTGTGACTTATTTTTGAAAGCGGCTTTTGCTTCCTGGATGGTAGACACTGCGTTGGCGTTGGTAACATTTAGGACCCCTTGTTAAGAAGAGAACCCACATTGTGAAATGCTGAGGTGGAGCGGAGAAAATTCTGCACTCAGACAGCACTCTCTGGCTTTCAGAGCTCGTCCACACGGTGGAGTTAAGGGGGTACTCTGGGTCGTCTGTCCCCCAAGGAGACTGGAGCCATTTGCATTTATACAATTCAAGCAGCCCTTTGGTCCAGTTGGCGCAGGGGCCAATTCTGTCCTTTCAATGTGTGGAGTACACGAGGTTCAGAGATAGATCCCAGGTCACAGGAGCAGGGGAGAGGGGACGTGAAGGCAGGTCTGGGGGGCTTGAGGCTACAGGACCTGACAAGACACCTAGCAAACATCCGGCCCTGATGTGAGCACACAACGGGACCATTATGGCACGGATGTGTCTCACCCCATTTTACAAAACCACTGGGGGTGGCCTTGACTGTTACCTCTGACTCATTTCCCCTTTAATCGGCCTGCTTGGATGTCAGTCACCTCTGCCTTTCACAAGGACCCACAAAGAGGTTTCCTAATCCCATGGGGAGGCTTGGCTGTCCTGTCTCCTCCCCAGGGAGGTGAGGCTGGCATGTACGGCATGCTTTGCGCAAACAGGTGACATGATTCTTAGAAATGAAATAACGCCTCCCAAGATTACCTCGTGGGTTGAGAACAAAAGTCACATCTGAGGGTTTGGAGAGTTTTCTTTACTCTTCCCCAGCCCAGCTGGGGCCTCACCACAGTAACACTCCTATGGAATGGGACAGCACCTCCTACTTTGAAGCCGGACCCTCCAGCCTCATCCTTGCCAAATGCCAGGATGGAGTTAAATATTCTAGGCAGCCCCACATCAGATTATCTGTATTGGTTTGCTTCTGAGCTATAAAAATGCATTTGAACACCCTTCTCAAATTGAAGTTTGCTTCCTCTTAATTTCCATGGCCATTGCACAAGGCCTGTGCTGACAGGCTGGCTAAAACGAGTACAATGTGCCATTAAAATCCCTTTCAGCGGGCTTCCCTGGTGGCGCAGTGGTTGGGAGTCCACCTGCCAATGCAGGGGACGCGGGTTCGCGCCCTATTCCGGGAAGATCCCGCATGCCGCGGAGCGGCTGGGCCCGTGAGCCATGGCCTCTGAGCCTGCGCGTCCGGAGCCTGTGCTCCTCAACCGGAGAGGCCACAGCAGTGAGAGGCCCGCGTACCACAAAAAAAAAAAAAAAAAAAAAAATTCCCTTTCAGCGATTCCATTAAGGGAAGACTGGATTCCAACCCAGCGCTGGGAGACTTGATCCAACCGACTGGGACAGGGGTGGGGAGGGAAGGCCAGAGAAAGGGAGAATCTAGAAATCCCAGAGCAGAGAGGAGCCTCCAGAGGGGGAGCTGCTCAAGTGCAAAGGCGGGTTTCTCTTCCCCAAGCATGAATGAATTACTTTTGTATTTCTTGGAAACTATCGTGCTAAGGTGGGCTTTCTTTGGGGTGCAAAAGAAATGGCTTTTGATGCTCTTCCTTTGCCTTTATTTGAGGCTGTGACTGGTCTTATAGTGCAGTGTGGCAAACCTAAACCTTGCTTGCCAGAGCTCCCTGCCTGAGGCTGGGGCTTTACACCAGGAGCCCAATGACCCCAGGTCACCTTGGTGAATGCAGATGGCTGGAGACCTCCTCCCGTCCCCTCCCGGGCCAGTTCTTAGGCTCTCAGTGGCTTCCTCTCAGGCCCATTTGGTGATGAGGTCTTCTGGAATAGTTCTGTACCTCCGTCTTACATGCTCCAAAAGAGGCTTTGAAAAACTGTGGAGGATGAGCTGACTCTCAGGACAGATGGATATAGCGTGACCATGTACAAAACCAAAAGGGTTTGCTAGTTTACAGCAGAACTTGAACATCCAAGGGGTCTAGGCGCCCCTTCTCCAGCCAGCCCCTTCTCTCCCTTGGAGCACACTGCACGGAAGCCAAACTGTCACCAGTTGGGACCTGGAATCAGGGGTGCGTGATTCAAGTGTGGCTCGATCAGGTTCAACAGCCCCCGTAGACACGGCACAAGTGGCCCTGTCGACACCGGCTCTTCTCCTTTGCTTCACTGTCAGGCCACCCCCGTCGCCTTCCGATTGGCAACGCACAGTAACACGTTGCTGTTTTTCCAGAGAGAGTACCTGGTCTGGAGCCATCTGGTCTCTTCAGTGTGACTTTGCAGGACTGTGATCTGCTCAGTGGGGGGCTGGTGTCACTATCACTTTCAAGGACATTCTTGCGACACTCATTTTCACTTGCTGGGGGGGGTGCCCTCCTGCCTTCCTTTAACACCCCCAAATATGCTGACACCTTGAAAACTTCACATGCAGGAACTAACGTCCCCTCTTGTAAACTGGAACCGAATCCATCAAGGCCAAGAAATAACACAGGGTGACATTCTGCTGAGCACGAAACCATTTCTTTTGTCTATAAATTGGCAGAAGAAAACGTTTAGTAACCCTACACCTGCTCTTTTTGAGTTCAGTTGTAGAATCAACAGATTTGCTTATTTAAGGAACAAAGGTAACCACGTGGGTCAGATTAAAAAACATTTGGAAAGACTGAACCGTACAAACCAGGGGTTTGTAGAATGGAGGTACATGCGCTATAAAACCCTTGCTGATGGAGTTCCAAAACCTCTTTAGGAACGCTTACATTCAAGTGAAATATCTCTGATACTGTTTTTGCCCCTAATTTGAGAAAAGGCGTCAAGAGGAGTTTTCAGAGTGAAGGATGGAGGCTGATGCACCTGCAGGGACCCGGCCTGACCCACAGCCCTTAGTTTCACTTCTCACTTTGTCAGCTGTGTTGTCGTTAGTCACCTTTGTGCTTGTGGGCTAAATGGCGTTCGGTGTCAAAACTGAGACATGCCAGAGTGATTTCAAGACTGTGATGATGTCCAGCTGACACCTATATTTAGAGCCTGAATCCTGGAGCCCAAAGGGTCCTGGGAGCTCCCTCATCTGACCTCTCACCCGTGGAGCAGTCCCTCTCGCCCCATGACAACGGGCGGCCAGCCTGTCTGGGCAGCAGCCAGACCCTGACATCCCTCTGCGTGGCCAGGTCCATGTTTGCACAACTCTCATTCTTAGAATTCTGTCTGTTGAGCTGAAATCTCAATTCGAGTCATGTTCGTTTGTTGATCCAAGTTCTGCTTTTTGGAATTCTGCAGAACATGTACAATCTTGGTCTTGAAATGAGCTCACCAATTGGGAGGAGAAAAGCCTAACCATGTACAAAACAGGTACATCAAGACCCAGGGCTACCTGGAAAGGAGGAAATAAGAAGCCTGTGGTTTGTGGAGGAGATGAGGCTGGAGTCCTGCTTTGGGAGCAGGTACCACAGTGGCATCCTTGGGGGCAGGGCACTGAGCAGGGGCCCCTGCTGGAATGTTCTTGGTTTTGGTTGTGAACTGGTAAGGGTGGAGATCAACGGAAAAACAGAACCTGAGTGACTGTTTCTGTTTCTTTTACTGTCATAAGGTGAGCTGATGCGCTCAGACAAAAAAGTCCCTCGCCTTGATAGCTCCACTGCCTATCTTGAAAGCGAAACTTTTAGCAGGAATTTTATGGGATTTCTCAGTTTTTATTTCTTCCCTCCCACTTTTTTGGCGGGAGAAGTGTCTGGGTTTTTTTAATTAAAAATAACTGTTTACTAAGCAAATGCTGTTTGCTTTATAGCACATTGTCTCATTATGTGTTCCCCGGAAAGCCATTATCAGTGTGGACATTACCCAGGAGAAAAGGAGGCTTAGAAGGAGGCAGATCTCAGGTTCAGGCTTAGACCACAAGTCCTAACGACCTGCCTCTCAACAAGCTCCACTGAGAACACTTCTCCCCTTTGTCATTTCGCAGGTCCACGTAAGATGAGCTGTTTTTCTCACCTTTTCTTTGCGGATGACAAACACAACCCCAGACCCTGGCAGCAGCAGGGGTGCCACAAAAGCCCTTCTCATCTGCTGGGGAAGGGGACCCCCAGATTTCCTTCATGAGCTGGGCTGGGGCGAGTTCTGGCTTCCATCGTGAATCAGAACTCCGTCCAGCTGGCTGGGGTCTGTGCAGGGAGCCTCTGCTCGCCCTGCCTCTCCAGGACGGGGTTATCAGCCCCCCTGTCGTCCACCCCTACGTTCCTTCCAAGGGCGACCGGACCGGCTTGTCTCGAAGGAGCGAATTCATTCTGGCCAGGCCCACCTCCCGCCCGCCGAGAGGGCTCTTCCACCGGCTTTAAAAATGGAGTAAAAACCCATCTCTTTTCTTGGCCGGGGCGGACGCTGACTCTGCAGGCATGGGGCCCAGGGCGACGTTTGCGCTGTCCCAGCCAATCGGCAGGGACATACCTGCTTTCAGATATAGATCTGGCTGAGGGTCCGGCAGAGGCTCCCTGGAGGTTTTCGTGCTCCTCGGGAATCCTAAATTTTCAATAGTTGAAAGATAAGAGCACGGCCGGCCTAGCTGCGGGCCGGGCAGGTGCGCCCCGCTGCGCGTGCGCAGTGGCCGCCGGCCGCCGCCACCGCCGCCGCCGCCCGCGCCGGGGTTACTACCGGTCAACGCTCGCGGGTAACCTCGGCGGCGCCGCGCGATTGGCTGCGCGCCGGGCGCTGTTGCTAAGCGCGAGCAGAGGACGCCGAGCTCCTAGGTCCGGATGCTGCGGCCCCTCCGAGCGCCTACCCCCGACTGGGGCGCCCTGTGCACAGCGGACCCCCGGGCATGCACTCCCCACTGCTCCAGCCCAGATCCGTCGAACACCTGGGCCCAGAAAGTGGGAGCACCTTTCCAGTAGCCTAATTTTGCTCTGGAGGCATCACTAAAATGTATCTGAGGAATGGAGACATTTCTTACCCAATGATTATTATTTTGATGTCTCTAAGCATACTTGGGAAACTTCACTGGAATAGAAGTAGCACATAGATATTTAGAAAGGCTGTCCTCAGGAAAACGGCTGGCGTCCTGGGCAGTGTCTCAGTCCTTATCGCGTTCATCAGAATGGGGAGGCTTCATGAATTTTCCAGACTTCTATTTAAAGTGGCAAGCCGGGCCATTAGGTCAGGCGCATGCGTTTCCTGTGAGACAACCGAAACCTGAATCCTCAGGAAATGTTGTTTTGCTTTGTTTTAGGTTCTCCCTGTGGGTGAAGTAACGAGAGGCAAGGCCTCCCAGCTTGGGCCAAGCAGATGAAGCAGTCAGCGTTTACAAATGACCAGGGTGGATTTTGGAATCCTGGAATTCCCTTAGGAATCTGAGTGGCAGGTCCAGTAAGTGGGCTGGAATCCAGTGTCACGCTGCAAGGCTGCCGCTTCCCTGATCCCTGCTGACTCACTTCCGTCCTGGGTGTGTTGGCGAGGCTTAGAGAAATAGCAGCTGAACTTCAGGTGTGCTTCCCGTAGCATCCAGTACACATCGTGTGTGTGTGTGTGTGTGTGTGTGAATCCATACATGCGATCATAAATATAAACATGGTTTCTACAAGTTGGGCTCCGTTCCAGCGCCTCAAAGGCCTGGGATGCCTTGATGGAACTGGGGGTACCATGCTTTGCCTGTCCCTGGGAACCAGGGTCTTCCCTAGACACCCGCCGGTCTGGTTCCTATGGGCTGAATTTAGGTGAGTTATGAAACGTTCAATGCCGCCATTCATATGGCTCCTGATCAAACACAAGGAGACCGGGAGCTAATGATTGTTCTTATGAGAACAGTCTTGGGTTTTACTTGGTTGCTCATTTGATTTTGTGATTGTACAGTTGACATAAACCTACCTAGAAAGTATGGTTCTCAAATCTCTTGAGACTCACTGACCTGAGACTCACTGACCTGAAGGTTGGATACAGGAATCAGAGATGGTGGTGGGTAACTTTTACACATAAATTCCCTCTTGTGTTTTCCCGAGGTGCGGCTGGTGAGGTGGGTGAAAAACCTTTGGAAAAAAGAAGGAAGTGCACATTTATGATAGCCGAGACGTTCTATTGCTATAAACAATAACAGTGCTCATTGCCAACCCAAGCACAGACTATATCCAAAAGCTGGTTGAAAAGTGGGGACCGCTTACATTTAGTTTCACATTTCATGAGAGTCCCCATTGAGACTTGGAAAGGAAGCTTGTGGGTTTCCTGTTTCTAAGACCTGCATGTCAGCCTGTCCAGAAAATGGTTATGTCCTAAATGGTATGAGAGGGTACGGTCTAATCATGGGCTTCTGGTCTACCCTGTAAGTTGTCACAAATGTGCTGCATGCCTTGGTCCAAACCCCACACCCTTTTCTCGTCTCTGATTTTTGTCTGGCTTAGAGAGGAGGATGACAACTGTCCTCTTGTCCCTTCGTCTCTTCTTAAGAGTGTTCTTAGTTTCAGGATTGGATGAGTCTCTAGAAGGTGCCTAGCCTGGCCGGAAGTCTCTCTGTGGGCCCTTTCCTCCTTGTCTCCTTTCTCTGCAGCCACTCTGCATGTGCCAGCCAGGTGGACCGCCTGCTGCAGAAGGGGCTGCTTACCCAGTATCTGTGTGTTCTCTGCCTGGGCCACACCCTCTGCCAGGAACCCTCCCTGCCTCCCCAAGCTGGGGGAAAGCCTGCCCTCATCCATCCTTACCTCCGGGGCCAGGGTCCTTCCTGGGCACCTCCCCACCCCTCTGCCCTACGATCATAGAACTCAGTGCATGATTTTATGTGTTTCTTCTTCTGAGCTTCCAAGCAGGGGCTGTGTCAGTCACCCCTCATCTCTGCCACCTACCCCAGGCTTCACTCAGAGTCGGCACCCTCTAGGTGTCTGCCGAATGGATGTATGAAATAACAAAAATCTGAATCACAGTAGAAGAGCATATGCTTTCACCCCAGGAGAGGTCTTAGGAGAAGCGAGGAGGAAAAGCAAGAGCCTGAGGAGATGGACTGTTTCGATCTCCCCTTGCTGTGTCAAGCCCGTGCGCCATCTCTGACTAGCCATGTAGGAAGTGGTTTCTAGGTGCTGCTTCCTTGGGGCAGCTCAACCGCTGGCCTCAGCTACAGCATCGTGGATGGGCAGACGGGGTGCCGGGCAGTGGGGAGAGCCTGGATTCTGGGTCAGGCAGCCTGCTCTTGAAGCCTGGCTCCACGTGGTTTGGGGGCCTCGGTTTCTCATCTGCAGAATGGGCCTGATAAGAGTGCCGGTCTCAGAGGGTCGGAGTGGGGGGAGTGACTGTGACCCACGTGCACACAGTGGGGCTCAATGCTTTTTAGTGTGTGGGTCGAAGGTCTCTGAAGGGTTGGGTTCTTGGCTTCATTAAAGATTTGGCATAATAATAATAATAAAATAATAATAATACAGCTCATGTGCAGTAACTTACCCCATCTTCCCAGCAACCCCGTGGGAAGGTTTGCTTACCCTTGCCCTGTGGTTCAGAGCAGTTAAGTCCCTTGCGCACTTGTCCAGCAGCACAGTAGTGCCGTCTCTTGCACGGCATCCAGGATCTCTCATCCAAATGCCTGGAGCTTCCTGCCTCCCAGGGGGAGACAGCTGACAAGCTTCCCCAGGGTTGCTCTGCGAGAGAATTTCTATACTGTTGCTTCTCTACCGTACCCCTGGGTTTCCTGCTCACGGCAACAATTAGAACTAAATCAACCGAGCGTTTCAGAGATGTGAACAAATGCCTCTTGTCAAGACGCGTGTGCTTTCGTGGACCAGCTAGGTAGAGTTTATTCTATCCAGGAGGTCTTCCAAGAGCTTTAGGTTACCACCCGAGGAGGGTTGCTTGGTCCAGACATTTACAAGGAAGCATCTACACTTGTCATTACTGGATGGAAATTTCCACCGTTGCAACGAAGCTACCCTCAACCTTACACTTTAGGGCTTGGCCTCAGGAGTGAGGTTTGTGTAGGTTACCTTAGGAGGATGTGAGGTTTTATCAGGTGCCGCACATTTTAGTCTGGTGGCTAGACTTTGACGATTGAACATTAAGTATGTTGTACCCACTGCTCCAACTGGCAGCCGCGGGGGTGTCGGTGGTGAGCGAGGTCTCAGCGTGGCAGCGGCGTGGCCAGCACAGAAGGCTGTTCTTGGAATTGCAGATATTTTATGTGAAATCCCACTGGCTGCAGTTTTGTAGAAAATGTATTTTCCTTCCTTTACAGTCATTCTGAATTAATGTGTACTAAGAAGGAGGTTAAGATGAATTGAATTGTATGTGGGGTTTAGTTAAAATTTTCCTTCTTTCTCTCGCTGTTTATTTTAATAAAATGATTCCCCGTCTAGCGCCTTTTAGCAACATGCACTCAGCAGAGAAGGGGGTGGGGCTGGAAACGTGGCCTCCAGACTAAAAGGGTCAGGGTTCAAAACCCGGCTCTACCACTTACCAGCTGGGCAACTGGCTGAGTCACGTAACCTCCCTGTAGAAAGGAGTTATTAATGATAATAATACCCATCTTATTGGACCAAATATATTGATACAGGTGAAGCTCTGTGCCCAACATGCAGCATTTAATAAACAGTAGCTACAGTCCTTATGAATGGTATTATATGGGATATAATAAAATAATAATAGCCTAGAGTCAACAGGATGTTATCATTCTAAAAGTAAGTTGGGGCTTTAGAAATAAAAGGAGTGAAGCTACTGCACAGTTATGGTGAACGTTGACTTAGCTGAGCATTTCCTAGGTGCGAGGGAGGAGGGGAAAGGCCTCCCGAGGTCACAGGGCTGTAAGTCTTGTGTTAGAGGGAGGGTCCAGCCCTGTGTACCTGCCTTGGGCTGCGAGGCCCCCCAGTGGGCAGAGGAGGATGGCAGTGGTGTGACCAGCCTTGCCGGCGACCCCACCGCCTTGTCATTGACGAGGGAACCGCTGCTGGAGAAGCGTGAGCGACATGTTCAGCCTTCCTACGAGGGCCACTAGGACCCCAGGCTCCCCCTCTCTGTCCTGCTTCCTGTCAAAAGATCCTTTGACCTCCCAGGTCCACAGGCATTTTTAATGAACTTGAAACGTTAAAATATTTCCTTCTTTCACGCATGTGCCCTGCAGCGTTGTCTTCATCGAGAACGAGAGAAATCTGATGAGCTTGGAGGCTGTGGTGTGGGGATCCTGCAGCCAGGGCTCACATCCGGCCCAGATTAAGCCTGCTCTGCGTCTTTGGGGACAGCAGACGGCTGTGACAAGTGGACACCACACTCGCGCACGCAGGGCAGTGCGGGGTGAATCCGCTGCTCTGGGACTTTGTCAGCCTCGCGGGGGTGGAGTGGTCACGTGGGCAGACTTTCCAGCAGGAATCGGGGGCCCGGAGGCCTGTAATGGCCAGGAAGGAGCACGTGGATCTCTGGGAGTTTCGTAACTCTGACGCTCAAGGACTTGCTCTGAGAGCCCTGCCCACGTCCAGACGTGACTGGACTTGGAATGTGAGAGCCGGCCGACCTGGCTGGGCCACCAGGTTTCATGAAAACCTGTGCAAAGTGGGCCTTCTTGGTTCACATGACATCCGTGAGCTTGCTGTAGACTGAAGGGGGACACATCAGAGCTGTGTTTCTGGGGGGAGTTTGAAAATCCATAGGGTTTGGTAATGTTATTTGTTACTGTTTGGTAAATGATTCCATCATATGGAGAAGGCCCCAGGGTGCTTTGGTCACTTTTTTTTTTTTTTTTTGCAGTATGCGGGCCTCTCACTGTTGTGGCCTCTCCCGTTGCGGAGCACAGGCTCCGGACGCGCAGGCTCAGCGGCCATGGCTCACGGGCCCACCCGCTCCGCGGCACGTGGGATCTTCCCGGACCGGGGCACGAACCCGTGTCCCCTGCATCGGCAGGCAGACTCTCAACCACTGCGCTACCAGGGAAGCCCTGGTCACTTTTTTTACAAACGTGCCTGCCATGGTCCCTACAGTGGAGCCAGATACCTCCCTAAGGAACGTAGGGCAGTGAGGTTTTCTTTTATTTTGTGCAAAATTATCAAAGCACGTGCTATTCTTACTACTGTATTTGGACTTTCTGCGTTCCCATTAGGGATTAGTGGCTTTTCAAAAACTGTGCTATGAGAGGGGAGGAGGGTGCTGGAGCAATTAAGGGCAGCGATGCCTGGTACCCAGACCCGGATGGTCAATCTGGGGATGGAGAGAAGTGTCGAGAGGTAAGGGGTGAGTTTGCTGCTGGGAGAAGGCCAGCCTCTCTGGGGGCTGTTTCACACGTCACACGTCCACAGCTGCTCTCAGAGCTGGTGAGGGTGCGATGGCCCGGGAGGTGGCCCTTTGGCCAGAAGCTGACGTGGCAGGAGTCCATCACAGTGAGCAGCGGTCCCAAACCGAGTGAGCACCAAATTGGCCCCGGAGGGTGACCGGCCCCCTGCCCTGCCCCGAGGCTCGTCTTTGGGGATCTGAGGCTGGCAAGCCTCGGTGTGTCCAGCAAGTGCTGAGTGACACTGATGCTGGCCCGGGGACCCTGCTCTGAGAGCCGCTGGGGTAGAGCAGAGAAGCTGGCGGCCACTTGAGAACCACACTTGACCTTTTTAAAAGCCGGAGCCGGAAACGGCCCTGCTCACACAGTCAGCTTCCCTGGGGATGAGGGTGGTGGGACAAGGATGCAGACCTTACTTCGTGGGAGATGCAGGGCCAGGCATAGCTTCTGAGCCCCCCAGTCTGTGGACTTAGGGAGCCTGCAGGCCCCTCCCCTCCACAGCGACCTGTAGAAGTTCACTGTCCCTCAAGGCGTCTCGGTGCTTCCAGACGCTGGATAACAGGGCAGGAATGCCTGGATTCAGCAATTTATTTATTTATTCATTTTTGGCCGTGCCTCGCGGCTTGGGGGGTCTTAGTTCCCTGACCAGGGATTGAACCCGGGACCTCGGCAGTGAAAGCGCAGAGTCCTAACCACTGGACCACCAGGGAATTCCGAGGATTTAGCAATTTATGCCATTATTTAAGAGAGCACAGATTGTATTTTTATCTTCATCTGATCCAGAGAACCGTGTTCTAGGTACCCATCCCTCTGTGTGTGTGTGTGTGTGTGTGTGTGTGTGTGTGTGTGTATTCATGCTCCCTGGTTTGCAGCATCTTCTGTGCAGGATAAAGAAAAAGTTTCCTTCTGCTTATTTGCAAAACCTGGTCAAGCCTCCAAGTAAAGCTGTTTTGATCTCTGTCACTGTCCGACTTATCCCCTGGCCAGTTCCTCTGTGAAATCTGGGGAGAGGGCTGGTGGGAAGGGCTTCGCAGCACTGCCCAGACGGACGGTGGGAGAGTCGTCGGTGGGAGCCAGGTGCGCACAACTCCTCACCTGGCTACCCTGGCCGTTCTCTGTTCTTGTCTGTAAACCTCCTTATTTCTGACTAAAAGAAGAATTGTCCTCTTCTGGCTAAAACCACACAGCAAATAGCAAAATCATTTGCAGAGGCTGGAGCCTGTGGTCAGTCTGGGGTGGGGAGAGCACGGCAGGGGCAGCTGCGGGGCTGCTGGGTGTTTAGGGTGGGGCGTTGGACCTGAGCCTCTCCGTCCCCTCCCGGCGCTGTGTTCTGACGTGAGCCTGTCTGAGCCCTTCTCTCGGTATTTTGTATGTAGTGATACCGGTCACTGCAGAATAAGGTCGGCATGTCCACAGTCCTCTGCAGCAGCTCCAGGGACCAGATGGGAAACACGGGCACCTGATGTTGTCACTGATTTGCCAATCAATCGGCACATCCGAAAGGCCTCCGAAGTCTGTCCTCTCACGCACCGGGTACCCACTGTCTAATGGATGGCATTGCCTTACCTTGTGATCCCCACTCTCCTTCTGGCAAAGAACTGGAGCCTCTTCCTCGTCTCCCAGATGGCAGATTCTGAAATGCAGGGATAGTAATTCATGAATTTTAAAAATTCTGCTTGGAGCACGGAGGTGTCCTAGTGGTCGGAGCGTGAGCTCGGTGATCGGAAGCCTTCTTGCCTCTGTGCTGAAGCGAGGGCCTGTTTCCAGGAAGTCCGTTCCCCCGACACAAAAACAACCGACTCTACGAAAAGCTTGGAAAACACCCGCTGAGAGATGACTGTGACCTGCACCCCTGGGGAAGCACCTTCCCTTTTGGGGGTGGTGACCTTAGGCAGAGAAAACCCCAAACCTGCTGGAGGAACTTCAGGTTCAGAGAGAGTCATTCCGGGAGGGGGAGGAGAAACCAGAAATGTGGGCGCCATCGTTTCCCGACTCGCTTGTGGAGGGTGACCTCCAAGGAAGACTACCCCATGCCTAGCAGGTCCCGAATCGCCCAGTCACTGGCCCAGCTCTGCCCTTCAGGTGCCTCCTGAAATTCAGCCCCATCCTAGCAGCTGACTTTCTGGAGTGTGTCCTCCGGGGCTGCCCCTGGGCCTCCTCCAGTGAATTCCAGACACCCTGTGCTTTGTACCGGAGAGTGTAGGCTGAAGCCGACTTCAGGGTCAGAAGACTTTTTTTTTTTTCTGGCTGCACTGGGTCTTCGTTGCTGCGCGCGGGCTTTCTCTAGTTGCGGCGAGCGGGGGCTACTCTCAGTTGCTGTGCGCGTGCTTCTCATTGCGGCGGCTTCTCTTGTTGCATAGCACAGGCTCTAGGCGTGCGGGCTTCAGTAGTTGTGGCACATGGGCTCAGTAGTTGTGGCTTGAGGGCTCTAGAGCGCAGGCCTAGTAATTGTGGCGCACGGGCTTAGTTGCTCTGCGGCATGTGGGATCTTCCCATGTCAGAGCTCGAACCTGTGTCCCCTGAATTGGCAGGCGGATTCTTAACCACTGCACCACCAGGGAAGCCCCAGAATCAGAAGACTTTTGAAAGTCCATAGATGGAAGAACCAAAGAAAAAGGGGTTTATGTAAAAGCTTGAGCCATTCCGTTGGTTTGTGTATAAGCCTGATTCATAAGGGAGACGTTGGTCTGGGGTTTTTGTAGTCATAAAAGTTATAAAGACACCGGAAATTGCTTTTTTCTCCAGTTGACTTTAGGCATTCGGGCCAGATAAAGGGATTACCCAGTGAGGGAAGCAGGACACCTTTGTCCTGATTTGCTTCACGACAGTGACATTGCCCGGACGAGGCGCTCTCGTGGACAGTGGGGTCCTCTCACTTGTAAGCTGGGCCACACATCCTGCAGTCCAGCACAGATGAGATGGGCAGCCAGGGGACAGGACAGATGGCAAAGCAGAAGCAAAGACAAGTCGGGTCCCCTCATGGGAGGGAGGCACGGAGAGATCCGGGGAGAGGGAGTGGCTGGCCAGGCGGGCGGATGTCCCGTCAGGGCAAGGACAAGAGTGGCTCAGGGGAGGGGAGGCCCCTTGGGTGGGAACTAAGCTCACTGACCAAACTCTGGGGGAAGCCAGGCGATCCAGCAGTTCCCGTCTGTTTCTGAGCACCCCCTTTCTCAAAGGCACCTCCACATCTGAGTGTTTTGGAGCTCTGACGACTGGCAGACGGGGCTCAAGGTGGGGAAAGTGCTGTTGGGGCAGCAGGAGACACCTTGCCTGCGTCTCTTCCACAAAATGTCCCGGAATAAAATCAGGGACAGCAACCCTGGGCAGGAACATCCCAGAGAGCCCAGGGCAGTGGGACACCTGTCACCAGAGGAGGTAACAGCTCTGGGAGGGGGAACAGGAGCAAATGCCCAGGGGACAGGAGGTCACCGTCCCACCAAGTAGCTCCCACCTCTGGGCAGCTCACTGGCTCAGCTATCAGCCTCCAGACTTGGGAGGTGGCAGGAACTGAATTTGCCATCCAAGCACTTCAGAAGAATTAATATGGGGATTTTTAGAGGCTGCTCCTCGAGGGGAAACATAGTCATCAATGGATATAAGATAGCTTTTAAAAGGAATTATTACTATCGAGACATTTTTCACCTAAGATACTGGCAAAAACAATGAAGCTGTTCTAATAATTTGCCTGTGAATGAATATTTTCATAGACGAAGCTCAGTCCAGTGCAAAAAGAGTAAACAGAGCTGCTTTGGCTAAAGGAGAAGTCAGCACGGCTTTTCCTCACTGACGTGAAGGGATGAAGTACAACTCCATGAGCCTTTTAGTTTCTTTTTCATAATTTGCCTTTGCAGAAAGGAACAAATGTAACTTCACGATACAAGAGCATGTGCATATATTTGTGCTTGTATATATAAATACATTCATGGGTGATTATATTTATATATGAGTATTTTTTTAAGTTAGGAAAAGCCGTGAAAGATTCCTGTAGTTCAGTCTTCTCATTTTAGAGATTAGAAAACCAAGTCGCAGGTTGAGAGATTTTGGGTTTAAGACAAACCAGCTTTTGAGATCAAGTCCTATTACTGCCACGTCTAAATTTGTGTCTTATATACATGTATTTATTTTGTTCGGAGTGAGAAAGCGAAATATTGATGATTCTCCCGTCAGTACTAAAGCCTCATGTAACCAGATTAGGATAAATCAAAAAAAATCAAACACCTGCAATTACAACAGAGCCACCAAACTGTAGCCTTGACTCTGGTGTTACAATGACACTGGGGAAACCTTGTACTTCAAATTAGTCAGGAACGTCTAAGGTAAGAATGCGAGGGATTATAAACTCTCAAGAAGCAGTTTCTAGCTGAGCCTCTTCCTACTTCTTGTGGCGTTTACTTCTTTTTCAATCTGAGTAATTTTCAAGGTAGAAAATATTTGAATTTTTTTTCCATTTCATTCTGCGGGATTAAGCATCTGTTTGTCATTCAACACGTTTTTATTTTAATTATCTGTTATAAGCAAAGTACTTTTGCTAAGTGTTGGGGAGGAAAAAGTGGATGAACCATGGCCCTCGATGAGTTTCTCTTTGGCACGGAGAAGGTCTCTGGGCATTGGGAGGGGGGACTTGGATGACCTGAGAAGACAGGACACAGATGCAGTTGGTGGGGAAGAGGGGGCTGGGGACAGAATGTCCAGGGGGAGCAGAGGCAGCCCAGCACGGCTGGCAGGAAACCTCTTTAGAACAGAAGGCGGGTGGGAGCCACAAGGAAGGACCCTGCTGAGGGCTTGGCTGTGGAGTTGAGATTTGGTGCTGGGCGAGGTCAGTGGTACCTGGTGATGGAAATGGGCTTTCCGGAGGCTGCCTGATCAGGGTGCAGGGTGCCTGGGAGGAGAGAGGCTGGAGGCCCATAAAGGGTGTTTCACCACAATTCGGGTGAAGATCTTGGACTCGAGTGTGATGTTGACTGAAAAAAAATGCACAACCTAAAGGCTGAGAGTTGATTATTTGGTGAACTTTCTGAGGACTCATGCCTGCCTAGGAGGCAGCCTCCCAGATGGCTCCAGAGAGGCTGGGGGGAGCCAGGATATAGAGGAGGTTTTGCAACAGGTAGTTGGACCATCAAAAGATTACCGATAATCAAAGAAAACCAGACATCTCAAGTTAACGCATTTAGCGCTTTTCTATGTACGGGAAGATGCCAGAGTCTGGGCTCATGGAAATCATTCCTTGCATAGGCACCGTAGCTATCTGGGGCCAGCATCCTGTGCTTTCCCATCCCGAGTCCCCTCAGGATGCAAGGTTGGGGTCGCCTGCAGTGGCTGTTGGCTTCGTGGCCGCAGCATCCTTTGTTTACTCATGTGGCAGGTGACATTCTTCACCCACAGTGACAACGGGGTAGTGGGTTGAATGGTGACCTTGAAAAATGATGAGTCTCTGTTCTAACCGTGGATCCTGTAAATGGGACCTTACTGGGAATAAGGGTGTTGGCAGATTTATTAAGTTAAGGATCTGCAGGTGAGATCATCCTGGATTAGGGTGGACTTGAAATCCAAGGACAAGGTCTTACGAGAGAAAGGGACACTCTGAGCTAAAAGACACAAGGACACAGGGCAGAAGGCAGGTGAAGATGGGCAGAAATTGAAGATGCGGCCACCAGCCAGGGGGGCACGGAGCCACCGGAGCTGGAAGAGGCAGGAAGGACCCTGCCCTCGAGCCTTTGGAGGTAGCGCGGCCCCGCTCACAGCTTGATTTCAAACTTCTGGCCTCCAGGCTGTGAGAGAATACATTTCTGTTGCTTTAAGCTGCAAACTTTGGGGTAACTTATTGCGGCAGCTCCAGGAGATGACTACAGAAGAAAAGAAGGGATCAACATTTTGACAAAGAACCTCACTGCGGAGCGTTGGTGGGGACGTAGAGGGAGCGTCCTCTTCCAGACCACTCCTCTCTTCCGGCGGTGTGGAGGGGTGCAGCCCCGGAAAACATATCTGGCTTTATGAAGCCAGGTCAAAGACGCATACGCTTGGTGACCCAGCACTTTCCCTCCTAGGTGTGTGCAGTGCAGTCGTGTGTTTTTCGTTAATAGCAGAAAGACTGGAGACAACAACCCAAATGCTCATCGAAGGAAACGTGGGTAACAAACGGTGGTTAACTCCACGGTGGAACATTGTGGAAGCGTGAAAGAAAATGAGCACGGTTGTAGCATCAACAAGAATGAATCTTACAGACAAAATAAGGTGGAGAGGAGAAAAAAGCAATTCTTGGAAGACACACGTTATGCACCATTTATATAAGTCCCCCAAACATGCAAAACTTACCAAAATTATTTAAGGATAAATACAAATGTGATACAATAGAGACAAAAATAAGGGAATAATACAATTCAAGACAATGGTGACACCTGGAGTGAGGCAGGGGACTGAGATCAGAAGAGGCCCAGCCTGTGTCTTCATTTATTTTTCTTCTTTAAACCTCACAAACATGCAGTCTGCGTTAGAGAATTAGTATAGTGTCAAGTATGGGCTTAGAGCCCGACTGCTTGGTGTTACGTTCTGGCCCTCCACCTGTTAGCCATGGTACCTTAAGAAAGTTATTTTAGCTCTCTGTGCCTCAGTGTTCTCACCTATAAAATGGGGATGTTAAAGTCTGTACCACATAGGGCTGTGGTGAGAATCAAAGTCAATACACGTGAGAGCTCAGAATAGTGCAGGGCATATAGTGCGTCTGGATACGCATTGGCTACTGTAGTTGTCATCACGTCATCATCACCATCTTGTAAATGTAAAGTGCACTGAAATTAAAAAAAGGAAGGGATGGGACCATGCAGAAATGAGGTGAGTGCACACGGGGGTGGTGGGGACCCTAACTGTCAGCCTGGGTGACCGGGAGCCACAGGAGGCAGTGACACAAAATGAAGACAGAGGGGTGAGGCCTGGCCGGAGCTGATGATTCTGTTTGGGTGGTTGGCGTTCTACTGGGGCGAATCCTGTCCCTCTGCTGGCCAGTGCTGTAGGGGCCCCGTTGAAGGCGTGTTCCCAGGGGAAAGCAGGGGCTGGAGCTGAGCTGGGACTTGGGGGAGGGGGGGTTTGGCCCTTCTGGTCACATTTTGAAAGCATTTAAATGGACAGAAGGCAGCTTGAAACCCAGTTCGCCCTCCCCGTGCTGCTGGGCGCTGCATCGTCCTCTGGTCTCCTCGGGGTTCCTGTGGATGTCCTGCACCGGGAGGGTGGCTCCGGGCTCCCCAGGGGCAGGCAGCTGCATGCGGTGGCGCTCAGACATTGAGAAGCTACACTCAAGCTCGCTCCTTGGACGTGGCGCCTGAAGATGGGCACTGGGGCGTCCGCGGGAATGAGTCAAGGCCGTTCAGGAGAAGCGCCTCCTCCTGGCCTGCTCGTGGGTCCCCCCGTGGCTGTTCTTGGTCCTCTGGGGTCACTCATGGTGTCAGCAGAAGGCATGCTTGTCCGCATCAGGATCTCTCACACGGTACCGTGAACCCAGGCCGGTTCTATGCCTCGTGTTCACAGAACTGAGGATAGCACAAGCTTTTTTGTCTCTCTTGCAATTGTACCTTTCCTCCTATCATGCCTGACTGCTGGCTTGGGAATTTGTTCAGGAGTCAGATCAAGGAACAGACAGCGGTGTGTGGAAGGCCTGCTCCAGGTACCTGGGAGGATGGGGCTTCCAGGGGAGACCTGCCAGACAGCCGGGAAGGGGAACCACGGCAGAGCTAGTAAGTGCACTGCTGCCAACAATAGACGTGATCGCAGCACAGCGTCGATCATAGTAACTAGCACGATGAGCCCCCACTCGGGGCCAGGCTCCGTCCCCGCCTGACACACGCTGCCTTATTTACCCACCTACAGCCCAGGCAGAGCTACGTCGCCCTTCCCTTGAAGGTGAGGAATCTGGGGCCCAGGGGACTCTGTCATTGGCCCAGGAGGGAGGCGGGCAGGGGATCAGCTGGTTTGCCTCCAGGCCTCCCATTTTGACCCTCAGGGTGGTGAAATGATGAATTGGCAAATTGGGCAAATGGATGAAAATGGCCCAGGTGCTTGAAGGAGGAAGCCATTGCTCTAGGTTTGTGGGGGGCAGTCTTTGAGACCCAACCACGTATGGAATGCTTCCCAGTCCTTGTGTCATTTCATCTTCCAGCAGCACCCAGTGGTAGGAGGTATGTGTATCCCCAATTTACGGATGAGAAAACAGAGGCTCACAGAGCTACATCAAGTTGCCCCGAGTCCCACGGTACTCGAGGGGTGGGTTTAAGGTTTGAGCTGTTGTCACCCTATAAAGGTCATTGTCTTCCTCAGGGACCAGGGAGCTGGTTTGAAGAACAGGTAGGACAAGGTTGAGAGAGGACGGTGGGCATGTTCTCAGTGGAGGAAGTGCACCAGCACGGGCGGGTTGGGGAGAGCCCAAGCAGACCAGCCCGGCGTGCAGGGAAATTGAGGCAGTGGGTAAAGGGGGGTAAAGGGAGATGGGCCTAGAAGGGCTCATGTGTACTGTGGAAGGAAGGCCGTGAACCCCAGGCTGGGGCACGTAGAGTTAGTCCTGGAGGGAGATGGGGGGGCCCCATCCAGAGGGAGCCTTGAGAGGCTCAGCATCCCACCCAGGAGCCCCACTGGTCCAGGATGTGTCCCCGGAGCCCGTCGAGGACACATACGGGCACACAGCCAGCCCCGTGTGCAGTGCTCTCTCCGCGGGACACAGGGCAAGTTCACGAAGCAGGTGGCAGCAGCTTCAGCCAGGTCACCGAGCTCTTGAACATCCCCAGTGTAGACACACAGCAGCTCTCCGAGCTGCTGCTTCTAAAACTGCCCCCCAAATGCTCCCGCACAGCAGCCAGTGGCTGAGCCGAGCATCTCCAGCTGTGCCCGGCTACTTGGAGGCGCGGCAGCTGCGGGCTGCCGGGCTCTGAGAAATGTCATTCACGTAAACATTTGGGGAAGCGCCAAAGCCCGGTGGTTCCCAGCCAAGCCCCGCTTCCAATGTGCTCTGCACCTGCCTTTGTGTGCAGGCTGATTTTTGCTTTGTTTTCTCTTTCACAGTATGAATTTGGGGCCAGGCGTACAGCCATTTGCTGTATCAGAGCAGTGATCCTGGCTCTCGTGGAATAGAGACCCCTGACTGCGAATCAGCCAGCGGGGCTGGGAAGCCGAGCTCAGAGGCACAGAGCTGGGGCGGCTGTTGGGTGCGGGGCGTTCTGGCTCACCTCCTGGGCCGTCCTGTTCGAGAGTCTTACCTGTGCCTTTCTTGAGCGTCTGTGGCCTCTGGTTGGTGTTGCACTGTGATCTTTCTTTAACAGAAGGTGGCTCCGATGTCATTCAGCTTTGAAATGTGTCCCAAGAGAAAGCTTTATTCACAGATGAGTTGCTTGGGGACCTCAGCATCTTCCCGGCTGGGTGACTGCAGGCTGGAGGTGACCTTTCCTCCCTCCTCCCGGCAACCTTGGATTTCAAGGTTCACCACTTGGATTTTAACCCGCTTTGGGGACGGAGTTTGGGAAGTCATTGGAGGGAAGGCCACCTCTAGATGTCGTCCCAGGCCAGGTGGTGGCGGCAGTGAGCGAGGTTCAGGGGCTGCTGCCTGGGCACAGCAGTGGAAGGGACTTTTGTGCTGGGGCTGCCACCTGTGTGCTCTGCCTTCCAGAGTCCCCACACGCCTGCATGTGACAGCGACACGTGGGGACATACGTAGCTGGAGCTTCAAGAAGCAGCAGACAATCCAGATCCCAGCCTGGGGGCAGCTGGTCCCCAGGGAGTATGCTCAAGGTCTGGTCACTGCTCCAGCAAGGGATACCAGGGTCGGCGTGGGCATGTCAGCCGGGAACACAGGCGAGGGGCAGAGACCACAGCACCTGTCAGGGCAGGTGCCCAGAGCAGGTCCCAGGATCAGACCAGGGATGCACAGGTGCCCCCTCGGCGGGTGGGGAGTGAGCCAGAACCGTGCCGGGCTCAGCTCGGCAAGGCCTGGGATGCAGCCCACTGTATCGTTTTCTCACAGAGCCCCTTGGATCCTGGTAGGGAGGGAGGCCCCCATCTGATGGGACCCGCCGGGCATTTGCAGCCAGCGTCCCACTGTCCCCAGGACAGGAGCCCGCCTGGGAGGAGCTGGGCGCCACCCTCGGTGCTATGACTTTTTTCTGGGGAACACAAAAGGGAAATTGCATTTCAGCGACTCTGCTGAGTGGCCCCTGACGTGCCACTGTCCTCCAAGTCTGCAGAGTAGTGGGCTTTGAAGGACAGGCAAGAAGCTCTGTGTAGCAGGGGCGCACTTTGAGGTGGTGGATTTCCCAACAGTGTTGTGGGATCAGAGGTGAGAGGATGTTGTGTGCGCCTCCGTGGCGGTGTTGCGGACACAGAGCGTCACTGTACGATGCCTACTGACGTGATCATGGCCCGCCGAAATTCAGAATACTTAGACCCACTCAGGCAGAAGGATGAGAGGCTGCTTCCGCTCGGGGTCGGGGCAGAAGTGGAACCTAGGGGGGCACTGGGTTTGTGGAGGGCGGGGGAGGGCAGGCAGACTGACAGGGACCTCGAAACATGAGGAGATCGGGGTGGTGAAGCGGGGAGAGGCTCTCAGGACAAAAGGATGGAAAGCATCCCTGAGCTGTGGTCAGGGGACCATCTTTTTTTTAAAAACGTGGGGACCCACTGTGATTGGGTGTCCCTGGAGGTTTTTTTTTTTTTTAAATATTTATTTATTTAGGCTGTGCCGGCTCTTAGTTGCGGCATCCGGGATCTAGTTCCCTGACCAGGGATTGAACCCAGGCCCCCTACATTGGGGGCACGGGGTCTTAACCGCTGGACCGCCAGGGAAGTCCCCAGGGGACCATTTTACGTCCATTAAAGTCGCGCCTCGGGGGAACCTTCCGGAAAACTTGCCGCCTTGTCTGTTGCCCTGTCGACTTCCAGAGCGTGCGCGCCTGCTAAAATCCAGGGATCCGTGTTCACAGCCTGACAAATCGAGCAGCTGTTCTGAAGGCAGAGTGGACTTCCTGCTGTAACATCCAGCGGGGGTTGGCAGGGGGTGACGTGCTATCTGCGCGGTTTGGGGACAAATGACAATGTCCTCATTTCACGAGTGGTTCTCCCTCCCCGTGACTCAGAAGCCTTCACATGTTATGGTCGCGTCCATGTTGATATTTTTAAGCCCAGCTTCCCAGACCTGGTTCTTGTTGTTATTGTCGGCGAAAAAGCCGCCTTTCGATTTCAGAAGGTGAGAAGAACAAGAAGAGGTCTGAGCCGTGGGTGTGGCTTTGCCCCTTAATAAGGAAAAGTGAGGCATTGATAAGCTGGCCCTTGGGCATTGGGGGATGAAGCAGGTGGGGGAGAAGGAAATGTCACTGGTGTCTGGGAATATGGACCTTTGTCCTTTTTGCCTTGAGCTCTCTCTTGGAGAGGGGGGAAGAGGGGTCTGGAGAATAAGGCTGTCTGTTCTCACCAAGAGCCCCTTTCAGCTCCAAGGGGAGACTGATGGGGGAGGGGAAGGGGGAGGAGTAGGGAGCGCAGCTGGGCTTATCTGGTCAATGTTGGCATCTAGAGGAAAAGACGACTTTGGGTGCAGAAATGGACCTGCTGTGTTGATTTCAGACTGAAGTTGACGTGATACTAGGAGGTTATTTGGCAACCTTATTGGTGCTTTTGGCATAATTTAAGTAATCAGAAGGATGTTTTTTCTTCATTGTTCTAGCAGGTTTAGAAGCTTGTGAAAAAGACCAGTTCTTCTTTTAGAAGGATAAAAATACTGCAGTGATAGAAAACTGCTTCATGCCTGACAGGCAGATGTGAATAACTCCCACCTATTTTTTAGTATCTTTACTAGGGTAGGGGCTCCACTGCCAGTGCGCTGATGAGCTAGCTGCCTGTGGGGCGTGGGTGTGTGTGTACGTGGTGTGTGTGTGTACATGGTGTGCGTGTGCACAGTGTGTGTACATGGGGTGTGTGTGTACATGGTGTGTGTGTGTACACGGTGTGTGTGTACTTGGTGTGTGTCTGTGTACACAGTGTGTGTACATGGGGTGTGTGCATGTAGGGGTGCACAGCACGTTGTCTTGGCATCAGCATCAGAGCTGCTCTGAGCACCCAACCCGGGCGTTCTGGCTTGAGGGGGCTGTGATTCCAGGTGACCCGTGCAGCCTGGGTGCAGGAAATGATTTCCCAGCAATGTCCCATCAGTGTTCTCTGGGACCCTGAGCCACTGAGAGACAGAAGTTCTCATGGTGTAAACAGATGCAGGTCCTCTCCTGGGGAGGCTGGGGTCAGGGTTCCCAGGCAGCCCTGTCCCTCCTCACAGAGGCTGACCGGCGTCTCTTCACCCAGCAGCACTTGGAGGCTTTCTGGAACCTTCCAGAAATGGGCTCTGGCTCCTTGAAAATGATCATGAGCCTGAGCACCCACGTCCAGAATGTTAACCCTGAGGCAGGCGCTCTTGGTGGGCGCCCCTTCCCCGCAGATGCGCCAGGACACGTGTGGCATCCTCAGTCCACCTGAATGAGGACGGTGGTCCAGCTGTTCCTCCTCGGGTGAAGAGACACTGCTGTCACGTGGCTTGCGGTTCCCGGGATGTGTTTTGTCCCAGTTGCATCTCTAGCGACCACGGCTTAGTACACCATCTACCTGCAGCTCCTTGTGACATCCTTCAAACACGTGATCTTGTTCTATCTTCACAAACACCCTTAAGGTCAAGTACTCTTCCCTGCCCCTCACCAGGTGAGGATGGTGAGTCTAGGAAGCAGAAGGAACTGGCCCCAGTCACACAGCAAACCAGAGGCACAGCTGTAGGGCGATGGAGGGGCCCCTGGGGCCAGACCGACTCCATCAGAATTGTTTCCAAATCTCCAGGAAGACTCCACATGCGGGCGATATTGGGGACCACGGGGCTGGCGGCTCTGCAGAATTATTTCCCATTCAGTGTCTGGTCTGAATTATCCCTCGTTGTTTACAGAGTTATTATTAAGGAGGCACAGGGCTGGTGAAGAGACACAGCTTCAGGCAGGACACGTGCTGGAGTTTGCTTGGTGCTGGGAATAGATGAGCTGAGACCCGCTGTCCGTCCCCCCTCCTCTAAGCAGCCTCGTCCCAAAGCTTGGTGCTGGGCCAGTGTGAGGGCATAGACACCGACCACGGGAAGGCACGACGCTGGGACATCCAGACTCTAGAGGGCCGACCCCTCCCTCAGGCCACCCACCCACTGTGCTCATCCCCCCACAGCGGATACGACACTCCAGAAATTGGAATATGTTTAAGTTCGTGGTCAAGACGAATTTCACACACGTTAGAATGTGATGGAACTGGCCACCGAAACGCCTGCAGTCCAGAGGTGCTTCCCTGCATGGCTAGAGTGAGCCCAGCTATCATGCCAGCAAAGGAGTTCTCGAAAACGATGCTTCATGAGGACGGAGAATGTGCCTATGGGCTGAATTGCTCCATGCCAGCTGGGTACGAGGGACAACACTGGCGAGCACAGGAGACATTTACACTTCCTTCCAGAGGCGACTGGACAACCAGAACACGACTTGTCCTCTCCTGAGCCGCCAAGGCAACCTCTTCTGTGTCCCGCAGCCCCACTTCCCTCTCCCATCATTCAGCCGATATTCCCTTCCTGGTTTCCAAACACTGAGAAGGATCCAGAGTGATTCATGCTCACCACATCAGACAATCCTTTGATGCTGTAATTTTCGCATCCCGTGACATCGACGATAATTTTCATCAGCCGGGTAGGAATGTCTGCCTCGTTTCTCCCTCTCAGCAGAGAAAATACACAGTCAGTGAGCACAGTTCCGGGTAGGCGAGAGCCAGGGATGTGTGTGGTATGAGGGCAGTGCGTTGGGGCTGGGCAAGTCTTCTTTGGCAGAGCTAGGAAATGCCTCATTCTAGAATCCTGTGAGTCCGCTGTGCAAAACTTTACCATTAAAAAAACAAAATTAAAGACACGCATCCATCTGAAAATAGTCAGTGACCTGGGCTTGCTGCCTGCCTCTTTCGGATTTGCTTGGGCTCCCTCGCTTCTGTTTAGTTGTCATTGTTTAGAACCAACTGAAAAACATCCCTGTGAAAGGAAAGACCTGCTTCAGATTGAGGAAGGATTCTGGGCCAGGCTCTGCATGTTGGTAAACTTGGGTTCAGCCTCGATAGCAACGTTTGCCGTGAGCGTTGAGTCTGCAGATGGAATTCCGTGTCTCCGGCCCTTAGGTTGGGACCCTTGGCCATTTCAATGAAAGCCCACACCTGAACCTCAGCTGACATTTGGTTGTCCAGGGAAGAAAGCCCCACGTGACGCGCACACCTGGTGAATTCTGGGTCTTTGGAGGGTAGACCTCTTCTTTCATCAGGGGACACTGAGGCCAGGATGGTGGACGCATGGCCACTGTCCAGCCATGAGCACGGCTGGGAATGAGGCCCGGGCTGCCACCCACCCCCGTGCTCCCCCCTCTCCCGAGGTCCCCACTGGAAACTCCAAGGTCGATCATCTTTCTTTTCACATTTAATTGGACAGAGCTTAATCGGCTTCTTTAACCTCATTATGAAAAGCCTGCACTGGGGATGCTTTAACCAGGCTTCGTGCCCATGTGGGCTGCACAGGAAAGTCTGAGAATGACCCTGGATTGGAGAAGGGCCCCTGGAAGAGCTGCAAGGTGGCAGCTCTCATTGCTTCTAGAACATTCCTTCTCAGGACACTGCCCCTTGGGAAGGCTTGCTAGCTGAAAAGTGCAACTGTTACATAATGTTCATGGAAGAAGCAGGAAGTTATCTTCCGAGGGAAGTGGTCCCCCGGGGAGGACCCAGGAGGCCTGGCGTGGGCGTGGCTGGTGTGGGCAGTGGGAGGCTGGGCGTGTTCGTTTCGTGTGGCTGCTATAACAAATTGCTGCAAACTGGGTGGCTTAAAATCACACACAAGTGGGCTTCCCTGGTGGCGCAGTGGTTGAGAGTCCGCCTGTTCATGCAGGGGACACGGGTTCGTGCCCCGGTCCGGGAAGGTCCCACTACTGCGCGTCTGGAGCCTGTGCTCCGCAACGGGAGAGGCCACAACAGTGAGAGGCCCGCGTACCGCAACAAACAAGCAAAAGTGATTGCCCAGAAGTGATGGAATGTGCACATTTTGATTGCTGCTACGTAAAAGTTTACTGGCGACGGGGCATGGGCTTATACTTACAGGATGTGAGGCACAGGGACACCACGGCCCCTCCATAAGGCAGTGCCCGCCCTGTGAGTTGACCTCAGAGACCATCCAGACAGCTGGTCCTCCGGGAGCTCCTGGCCGTTTCCTGCTGGCCCAGCATTCGCCAGAGGGGTCTGGTCCTGTTGGGGGTGGCTTGGACAGAAGTGACAACCAAAGGGCAGTGCCCAAGGCGGTGGCTGTCACTCTGCATTCACTTGTGCCAAGAGTTCACCTTCTTATTATCAACGTCATAGACGCTTTTTCAGTGACCGCGACGTGCCCAGCACCGCTCCACGCACAGGACACGGCGCTTCAGAAGGCTGTTCTGGCCATGTCTTCGGGGAGCTGATGTTCACGGCCTCTAGGGGCCATGCTAGGGCCGGGAGGCAAAAGGAGGTGTGCGTTGGGGGCAGGTATCAGGCGCTGGGCTCCTGTCAGGCACTCGGTTTGAGGCTGGCAGGCGGGCCTTGCCTTTAGAAGTAGCCTGCTCAGATGTCTCCCTCATTCTTGAAACTCAGGATGTCTGGACAGGCTTCTTCCGAACTGGTAACATTCTAAAAGTAACATAACTGAAAGTAACTGCAGACATAACTAAGAAAGCCCTTCATTTTCACTTACTGCTAACTGCTAATAAGCATCTTTATCTCCATGTCTTTAGAGACAATTGCAGCCCCACCAGGTGGGTGCTGGATGGACGTGTGGATTTTCTGTCCATGTCACAACTCCCCTTGGAAAGGATTAGATCATGGACAAGTCACTTCCAGTTGGCTTCATTTTCGTGTCACTAGCGGGGTTTATGGAGAAAGCCTTTACCGGTTTTTCCATCGTGGTTTTCCTTCCTGATGCCCACTGGGCAAGGCACAGGGCTGGCCCATCCACCAGCTCCGAGTTTAGTGGATCCGTGGGAGAGTTAGAAATGCTGTGGCATGTTTGTCCCTCCCTTACAAAACACACCGTGCTTAGCAAGGGCTGGGCCCGTGAGCCATGGCCGCTGAGCCTGCGCGTCCGGAGCCTGTGCTCCGCAACGGGAGAGGCCGCAGCAGTGAGAGGCCCGCGCACCGCAAAAAAATAATAATAATAAAAGAAAGAAAGAAATAAAAGAAAAACAGGTTTCTGATATTAGAGAAGCACCGCCCGAGAGGGTGGACTGCACGTGAGGATGCTTCTCAGCTGGCCAGCCTTGCATCGTGTCACACATAGGCCCTGCCCCTCGCTCCACGTCCCCCTGGGAGCCCACGCCCCTCCAGAGCGAGAGCTGGGGCCGCTGACTCACCTGGCTCCACGTGTGTCACTTTAGCTCTGGGGTCCACAGCCAGACCCCCAACTCCAGTTTGCTGGCTGTAAATGACAAAACCACAGTCTATAACCCCGGTCCGCCCGCCGTTTCCCCTGAAAGGCCTGATGCTCCCCCAACTCCCAGACCCGTGTCTGTTCCTGGCGTCCTAGCCGTGGGTGTCACAGCCTGTGGGAGCTCCCTGGCAGTGTTATTATCCGGTGCCCCCGTGTGGACCCCAACACCACGGGTCACAGTGAAAGCAGCAGCCATGGGCCCTGCTGGAGGGAACGGACCCCTCAGATCCCCAAGGTGAGGCTGTCCTCAGGCGTCACGACCCAGGGGCAGGCTGCACGTGGCCTCTACGTGGCCAGTGGTCACCTCAGCCATCCGTTTCCCTAACTGGGCGGCTCCTGGTTACCAGGGGACCAGCTGGGGATCGGCTCTTAACTCGGGGCAGAACAGCCTAAAGGAAGGTTTGCTCTGGAGTAACCCCAATGCCGCCTGAACCCCCAGGAAGACAGCAAGGAGCAGACGCCCCACATTAGTGCTCCCTCAGTGATGTCACACAGGTCCCCTGTGCCCGGGACCCGGAGCACCTGGCCCCCCTCTGCAGAGCTCCATCCCATGGGGAGCCCATGCTGGGTCTTGACCCTTCAGGGAGGGGGCCCTGCTGTCCCCCAGCTCTTCCCTCCATCTGTCCCCCATGTGGCAGACATGATCTTTCAGGGTCCCCGACCCCCAACCCTGGTCTCCTTGGGCTCCCCTGCTGTGTGTTTGCCAACCTGCCATCACCCACGTCCCGGGGGTAGGAGTCTAACTCACTTGCGGTCCTGAGCTGCTGCCCCAGGCCCCCCTGCCCCCGTCCGTCTGCTCCTCAGCCCTTCCCCCCCAACTAGGGGTGACCATCTCAGGTCTCCCCAGGTGACTGCCGCTCCCCATAACGAGTCAGGTCGCAGGGCCGCGTGCTTCCTGCCTTTCGCTTCCGCTTCTCTCTGCGTGATTCAAAGGTCCTCAGGGACTTGCCATCCAGCTCAAGGAGGCAGCTGGTGACAGGCTGGGCGTTTAGGGTGTCCCATCTTGGAAGACGAGAGGCGGCTGGGAGAAGACTCCCCAGACCCAGGCTGGGGCTCGAGTAGACACACAGGTTTGGGGGTTCAGGGAGCGACTAGGGGCAGAGTCCGAGACCAGGGCTCAGTGGAGGGCTCCGCAGGCCCTTTCCTCATCAGGCCCCTTTCAGCTCTGCGCGGGAAGCCAAAGTACTGTTTTTGCCGATTCTGATCATTTAAGGGTATGTCCTTGGAATGTTTCTCAGGGACTGAGAAGTGTTTCTTCTTTTTTAAATTTAATTTTTATTTTATTTTATTGACTGAGCCGCACAGCACGTGGGATCTTAGTTCCCCGACCAGGCATCGAACCTGTGCCCCCTACAGTGGAAGCGCAGAGTCCTAACCACTGGACGGCCAGGGAAGTCCCTGTTCTGAATTAAGAGTCTTTAGATGAATCCAGTTGCTTCTATTTTATTCTTTGTAGCTCATTTGAACAGTCTGCTTGAGAAAAAGTAACGTGACTCCATTTGGCATACGTAGTTTTTTTTTCCTTTTACAAAGCTCTCGGATGGAGATTGGGCAGAAAGTCCAAAGCAACGTGATGCAAGTGCAAAATGATAAGCTTTTAATTCTTAATGAATTATTAATACATGAATCATTTAGTTATAAAGTAATGATTTGTGAATAAATTCTATACAAATAATTTATACCGGTAGAGATGAGAAACAGAACATTCATACATGAAATAATAAATGAATCACTTAATTAATAAAGGCATGAGTTGACCATTGTGGTGGGTGGTGCAGCCCTGGCTTAGGATCTGTTCACACTGGCTCTGGGGTCCTGGACAAGTCGCCCAGGCCCGCTGGACGTCCAGTTCCTCAATCTGAAATGAGAATGGTGGAGTCCTCGTACCCTAGATGATGTCCGCGAAAGGGCTTTGTAAACTCTAGAGCGCTGTACGTGCACTGGTACTTACCACTGATACACCCATGACGTACAATCGAGGAAGTAGGCAGAGGCATCCAAAAAACCTGAGGTCCATTTTCTTGCCCAGAACTCAGCATTTTCATAAATACTAGGGCAGGGGTCCCCAACCCCCGCCCCTCCAACCAGGCCGCACAGCAGGAAGTGAGCAGCGGGGGAGCAAGCGAAGCTTCATCTCTATCTACAGCCGCTCCCCATGGCTCGCGTTACCGCCTGAGCTCCGCCTCCCGTCAGATCAGCTGCGGCATTAGATTCTCATAGGAGTGCGAACCTTACTGTGAACTGCACATGCGAGGGATCTGGGTGGGGCGCTCCTGATAAGAATTTCATGCCTGATGATCCGAGGTGGAGCTGATGTGTTGATGCTAGAGCTGGGGAGCAGCTGCAAATACAGATTCTCATGAGCAGAGAGGTCTGACCGCCCAGAGACCATGATAAATCAGTTGCTTGCACACTCATATCAAAACCGTATCAGTGAGTGGCAAGTGACAGTTAAGCTGCGTCTTATGGAGTAGACTGGACATAAGCAACACAGTTCGAGTGTCACTGTCTCCCATCACCCCCAGATGGGACCCTCTAGTTGCAGGAAAACAAGCTCAGGCCTCCCACCGATTCTGCACTATGGTGAGTTGTATAATTATTTCGTTATATATTACAATGTAATAATAATAGAAATAAAGTGCACAATAAATGTAATGCACTTGAATCATCCCGAAACCATCCGCCCCCCCGCCATCCGTGGAAAAATTGTCTTCCACGGAACCAGTCCCTGGTGCCAAAAAGGTTGGGGAATGCTGTACTAGGGTGTAAAACACCTTGCCTTTGGCCTTGGTTCTGCAGCCAAGTGTACTGTGTGTTTGCCTCTGCAGTACTGGGGGCAAAACCAGTGAGTCCTGGTTTGAAAATGAATGTGATCCGCTTTTCACAGGATACAAGACCCTTCTGAAAGGAATTTCTGGGAAATTCAACAGTGGAGAGCTCGTGGCCATCATGGGTCCTTCCGGGGCTGGGAAGTCCACGTTCATGAACATCCTGGCCGGATACAGGTGAGCACTGACCCTCGGATACTGACCCTCGCCCAGTGGTCAGCCAGGGGCCACCAGTATGAATGGTCCATCCCGTCACTTCTGAAGGCTCTGGACAGCCTCCCGGGAAGCCGGAGGGGTGTCTCACAGTAAGGGGCTTTGGAACCTGTGCAGGGAGCAGAGCTCCGGCATTGGGGGCATCAGAAGGCAGCACATGCTGGTTGTCACCTGGTGGTGGTGAGTGGATGCTGTGCTCAGGAGAGGGAGGTCCTGGGGCAGAAGGGCCAGGCCTTATGGGACAGGAAGTAATGGAGAGGTCCAGGTTGGGGAGGGGGCCGGCAGGAGAATGCTGAGACAAGTGTGAATGAAGGTCAAAGGTAAGATGAGCCATTTTCAGAAGAAAAGCAGCAGCATCAGGCTGGGGCCCAGAGCTCACGCGACCCTTGCCTGTGGCCACGTTAGCTGCTCCGACATTCGGAAAACACAGCTCTCGACGTCCTGTCCGGTGACGTTCACGTGAGGATGATTTGAAAACTGAACCTTCAGAAGTGTTAACAAAATGCTCTCTTAAAGCCAGTTCTCTTCAGATCTCATGGCTTCCATTTGCTACTTCAGCAAATACATTTAAAAAATAACTTCATTTACTGGCAAAGAAAGAGAAATTCCGCCCCCCCCCCTTAGGACTTCTGAATTACTCTTTAAAGATGAAAATGAGGATTTTTAAAAGTCTCGCTTACGGCAGATTCCTGTCTGTTGTATTCACTTCTAAAGGTGAGAGCCAAACTTCCAACACCCAGTGTCATGCTGGGGACACGGGAGGGGAGAGCAGCCGTTTTTCAGCTCATCCCACACCCTCAGCTGCTATCCAGCCTGCGCGGCACGTGGCCGTCCTGGAGCCACAGAGGGCAACCTGGAGACAACTGAGCTCCCAGCCTGGGTCCCTGGGACGCCAGTTGATCCCACCCATTCCCTGAAGGAAAGAAGGGACCCACCACAGGGCCCACAGTCACAGCAATGGGCTGGATGAAGTTGGACGCCAGATATAACTGCACTGGTCTCCGTAGACCCTCTGTGTTTCTGTTCTTCATGGCATCGGGGAGGCAGGGCTGGAGAACGGGGATCCTTGGTAGGATGCCCATGGCTCCCACTGTGACCCTGGGCTGAGATGATGCGCCCAGGAGAGCGTCGGGCCATAGCGATGTCCAGCGGGTCTGTGGATGAGGGAGTGAGCGTGGCTGGCGGGGCCATGCCCTTCCATCTCCACAGTACACGTAGGATGCCCCACCTCCACTGTGGTCAGAGAGAACAGCTTCCCATCGCTTGGCCGAGGAGGATCAGGGCGCAGACCTCCTCCTCTTTGAGCCACCTGAGCCCAGAGAGCCTGCAGTGGTCCTCCCAGTCAGCATCATCGTCGTGCAGCCCCCAGGAACTGGTTCTGATGTAGTGGCCACACCCCAGACTGAAGATTCTTGGCCTCTGGGGCCTCTGGGGCGGTTGGTGTAGCCTCGGCTGCACACAGCACTGTTCATACGCCCATCTCATAAACCCTGCAAAGCCAGGGGTGTGCGTGGGGCCTCGTGGCTGCGTGTAGGGGCAAACGTGTGTATCTCTGTTGGTTTGGTCCACAGGCGCCTGTTACGAATGTGCTGTCCCAGAGAGGCCCCACGCTTGCCTCTCCCTTTCCACGCTGAGTGTTTTCTTTGTGCAGTTCCCTCCTCTGAGTTCTGGTGCTGTCTGGGCCTCCCATCCCTGCCTGGCTTGGTGTCCCTACTGGTCCAGTGAGAAGATGCTGGGAGGGGCCGTCCTCTCTCCCGTCCCCAGGCCCTGGAAGAGGAAGGGGTGCAGGAGGGATCGGGCTGACACGTCCTCTCGCTGGCCTTGCAGGGAGACGGGCATGAAGGGCGAGGTCCTCATCAACGGCCTCCCGCGGGACCTACGCTGCTTCCGGAAGGTGTCCTGTTACATCATGCAGGACGACATGCTGCTGCCTCACCTGACCGTGCAGGAGGCCATGATGGTGAGTGTCCTGCAGCCTGCAGCCCCTCACCTGGCCGCCCCCCCCCCCTCCTCGCGTGAGACAGCGCAGCGCCCAGCACCCCTCCCTCACACGGAGTCCTGACACCTTGGACAGCTTTGCCCAAGGCAACCCCTCAAGGCCCTGGGTTCTGTAGAGCCTGGATGACGAAATCGAGGTCAGGTTTCTGAGAAGGTTATTAGCCTGGCTGATGTGAGGGACCGCTTCCAGGGTGGCCACGGTCCTGTGCCCCAGCTGAGGCTCTTCCCTTCTCATCAGTGTTCTGTGGCTTTGGGCACAAGTTCCAGGCAGTCTGGGGCCTGGGTTAGGGCCCCGAGGGTCTCGTCCTCTGACTCAGGTGCCCGCCAGGTGGGGGTGAAACCAGAGTTTGCTGCACACCGGGTGGGTCCCAGGCCTTCACCTTCATAGCCCGGCACAGTCCTCAGACATGTAATCCTGCAAAACACACGAGGAAAGGCACCTCCGAGAGTTTAGCAGTTAGCCCGGGCGTCTGGTCTGCACAGTTAGCCTGTGCAGTGTGGTCCAGGATGGCCTGGCCCAGCTGTGCTCTTTGGACAGACCATGACCCAGCCAAGTACCAGGTGGACAGGGACCACAGTGACCAACCGTGGGCCACGGGAGCCACTAGAGAGCCTCCCGGCCAGAGGAGGCTGGAAGGTCAGTGGGCTGCCCTGGTCCGTCATGGAACGTGTGTGCCCGGGGCTGCTCGATGTCCTGCGTCCCCTCGTCCACGGCACAAGGCGGTGCCCGACCTCCGGGCCTCTCCTGGCACGTTTGGGACCTTCCCAGCTGGTCTGCCTTGTACTTGGGCAGTGGATGGCCATTCCTCTTGGGCTGCTACGGGTGAAGTGTTGCCCTGCACTCTTTTCTTTTTTTTTTTTTGCGGTACGCGGGCCTCTCACTGTTGTGGCCTCTCCCGTTGCGGAGCACAGGCTCCGGACGCACAGGCTCAGCGGCCATGGCTCACGGGCCCAGCCGCTCCGCAGCACGTGGGATCTTCCCGGACCGGGACACGAACCCATGTCCCCTGCATCGGCAGGCGGACTCTCAACCACTGCGCCACCAGGGAAGCCCGTGCCCTGCACTCTTGACTCGGATGGCGCAAGGCTTCCTGTCTGTGGTGTCGCATCTTGTCCGAAGGGCAATTCCAGGAGTTCCTTAGCTGAGCAAAGAGAAGCAGGGAAGGTGTCGGGTACGTGCTCTGCCCTCTGACGAGCTCCCCCAGCAGCCATGAGCGCCGGGCACCCTGACCATGTAGCTTCTCTGGCCTCCAAGTGGGCACACTGATGGGGGCACCGGGAGCTCAGGAGGTGTTTGAAAATAGGGTGGTAAAGTTAGGAAATCCAAGATTTCTACCGACCCTGTGGATTCCTTAATCGCTACTTCACCTTCATCTGGGGTGACCAGCGTTTCGCTTGTCAGAGTTACTGCGTGAAGTCCTTGGTTACTTGTTTGAGGAACTTCACTTTGATTTCCAGCTCAATCACTGCTTTCTCTTGCAAACAAGATGGGTGACTCCTGCTGTCACCTCCATCCTCCCCCAACCTGTCACCAGGCTCTGCTGTGAAATCCATTTATTTTTCAGAGTTAAAATCAATTCGATTTTGATTTTGAGAATTTCACGATTCCTTTGATAAATACAGTTACCCTGAGTTAATGAGAAAGGGTACCTTTCGCTCTGCAGGGTCCTGTCCCACGTGCAGGGGTGATATTGGCCACCAGCCATTGGTGGTACATTTCCATGTGCTGCTCTGGCCCTCCACCACCACGCTTGGTGTCACAGGGCAGGCGGCTGGCCCTGTCTGACTCTGGGACCGTGGCCCTTTGGCCCCTTGCCCCTGCATCTTAGTCTCTCACGGAGCCTCGGGACAACCTCACTAGCTCACCGGGTGGGCAGGTTCTAACCTCACCACTGTGCTGATGGGGAAGCCGAAATCCTTGCTTCCCAAGGTCACAGGCGTTGGCAGAGAAGAACCAACTGACGCTGGCACGGTGAGGCTTCCTCAGGGTTTCACCAAGCAGGGTCAGGGGCCCCACGGTGCGCTAGCAGGCAGGATTTCGAACAAGACAAAACAACACAACAGCAGCAACAAAACTGGAGCTCTTATATGTCCCACTTACCAATTTCTGTGGCATAAATCCTCCGCTGTGGATAATTATAAGCTATGAGTGGTTTAGCAGGTGACTTGTGAAATTCCTGAATAGGCGCCAGTCGGCTTCAAGCCCTCGACGATGCCTGGGGATTCCTCATCTCTCTAACTTCCCTCGGGGCACAGCAGAGAATCCCCTGAGGTAACAGGATGCAGCCCAGGCATCTCTGCTCTCCTGGACCTACCTTAGTTAACCAAGGAAGCTTGGAAGCCCAGACCTCTGAGGATTTCCTCCGTCGTCTGGCTGCTCAGCCCCCGGGGCACTGGGCCTGCAGTCGCTGAGTGAGTCTGTCCTGTTGCCGGCCACCTCTTCTGATTCCACACTGTGGCCTTCATCCCCTGCAGGTGTCTGCGCATCTGAAACTCCAGGACAAGGACGAAGGGAGACGGGAGATGGTGAGTGTGTCTGCTCGGGCCACAGGTGCTCCAGAATTGCCCGAAATCCACTCAGCACACGTGCGTGGAGGGGCCTTTGGGGGCAGGTTGAGTTTGTGGCTTGGCCCCGGCTGTCCTCGTGTGGGTGGCAGTGGCATCGCGGTGTGCGCCTGGGCTGGCACACACCCGGAGTGACCGCGCCGCCAGGGACTCTCAGACGCAGACACACAGACGCAGTGAGGATGTGCAGGACACCGGCCTGAGGCCCCAGCCTCGGGGTTAGACCCAGCGCTCTGCCCTGTCAGTGCTCAATACACGTTATGCTCCATTGTTTTTTTTTTTGTTGTTCGTTTGTTTATAAAACACCAACAATGAAGATAGTTAATCATTCATTTAAAAGTAACCAGAGTCCACCCCGACACATTTGCCAGGAGAAATTGGGTTCTTACGTGTTACTCATCAGCCTTTTAAGAATAGCACAAACAAGTTTCTGGGATGATGGAGATCTCCTAATTCTTTAAATTCTTTTTTCTGCTTCCCTAAAACCCCAGGGAGCACGAGGGTGTTGGGTAAGCAGACCCCGCAGGGAGCGCCAGAAAGCCGCACTTAGTGGGGAGGCCTGGTTTATATTTACACATCCCTTTATGTTTACTGTCTAAGGGAAACTCAACTTAGCCAACCCTAACCCTGACGGGACTGTGTGACCGTCTAAGTGGAGAACTGCTGCTGAGGGCATGCCCTGACTCATTTCCCTCCAGCCCCTGTGTGTACCTAGGTCCTGATTGTTTACTTCTCGAGGAAACACAATAGAATGGAATGTTCCAGCAGGTGGTAGAATGTTGCCTACCTCCCTCATTTCCCAGAAAAGCAGCCTCAACCCTCGAGAACCCCCAGCGAGGAGCCTTCCTCAGGAGCCAGTTCTCCCAAGGCCGGAACATTGTTCTTTCTGATTAATTTTAAAACAAAACCAGCCTTCAGGGCGTCACTCTTGAGAACCGGGGACCAGAGGCCAGCACAGGGTGGAAACGGGAGGGATTTACCTTGACCTCCACCTCCAGCATCCTTCCGGTGGAGCTGAGGGCAGGTGGGGTCGTGGTCTTTGTTCTGCGCCTTCCGCCTGGGTTCCCGGGGACCGCTGGAGCCGTGTTGTCCTGGGAACGCCAGCAGACGGTCCATGTGAGAGAAAGTGTGCCTGAAAGATGCCCTTTTCTGGGCGACCACGCTGACCTGCCTTCCGGGGAAGAGGCAGAGGAGCTGGGTTAGGGCTCAGCAAGCGAGAGACCAAGCAGAATTCAAACCCATATCCGTCTGACCTGCCTGCTTCCTGGCCCGTGGAACCGCTATCCCCTGACTCTTCCCATCACCAAAGCCACATTTTGTCCTGACCGTGCAAGTAATTCAAGAGCTGGGGTGGAAGTTTTCTTCCTTGTGAGCTTCTCCTCCTTTTGGATGACCACATCTCCCCAGAGAAGCCGCCAGACCGGGGTCCCCCTTCTGCTGCCAGGAGCTGGGACGATGGCCCAGTGGATGCTGGCAGGGCCTCCGTGGCAGGCTGTCCCCCGAGAGGTGAACCTGGAGTTGGAGGCAGGGAGGGTCGCTGCCCCCGGCAAGACGCTGGGATGGACCCTGAACGCTGAACACTGCGGCCGACACCCATACCACAGCCTGCACCGAAGTCCGCTGACCTTTCCTGCCCCCCGCGTCGATACCGCATCAATGATCGGGCGGGAACAGCCGGGGAGGGCTCAGTGCACAGCGGGCTGTTTATATCTTGGTGCCCAGGCTGCTTCCAGCGTGGCATTGGCAGGGCCGCTGAGGGAGGTGGGGACTGCTTTAAGCAGTTTCCTCGCCTTGCTGCTGAATCAGAGACCTTCTTTGCCTGTTTACAAGTGTGAAAGGGGCTTCACCCCTTCTTTCCGAGAGGCCCGGCCTGCTTGATTGTGTCTACAGGAGCTGTGTACACTAGTAACAGTGTCACTAATGGCTGCCTTCGAGTAAATGCTTACCGGGCGCCAAGCATCTTATCCACTGCGCTGAGTCCCCTACTTACGAACGAGTTCCGTTCCGAGAGCACGTTCGTAAGTCCAATCTGTTCATAAGTCCGACAAAGTTAGCCTAGGTACCCAACTAACACGATCGTCTATATGGTACTGTACCGTAATAGGTTTATAATACTTTTCACAGAAATAATACATAAAAAACAAACACACACAAAAAATAAAACATTTTAGATATCGCAGTACAGTACCTTGAAAAGTACCGTAGTACAGTATAACAGCTGGCACACACGGGCACATTCGCGTCTTTGAAAGTTCGCAACTTGAAGGTTCATATGTAGGGGACTTACTATATTGCATCAGACCATCAGGGTGGCCCTCCCCTTTGTGCTGGTCAGACACCTGGTCACTCATCCACCTATGTGTTCACTGATCCACACTTTCTGCAGTGTTTATCCAACATCTTCCCTGACCCAGGCCCTGAGCGAGGATTACAAGTGAAGGGACTTGACAGGTGACCGGCAGGGGCAGGACCAAGACCCCAACCCGGGACGGCCTGGCCCCAGCCCTGCCTCTCAGCCTCCTGGGCTCACCCTTGCCGAGTGTCTGCCGCCTTGGCAAAGGGCAGGCGTGCGAGTGGGCTTGGGGAGGCAGCTGGGGGTTCCACGTGGGCCCTGTAGGCGGCTAGGGGGCAGGTGGTCCCTGATGCCACTCTGGCTCCACTGTCCCCCAGGTCAAGGAGATCCTGACGGCCCTGGGCCTGCTGTCTTGCACCAACACGCGGACCGGCAGCCTCTCGGGCGGCCAGAGGAAGCGCCTGGCCATCGCGCTGGAGCTGGTGAACAACCCTCCGGTCATGTTCTTTGATGAGCCCACCAGGTAAGCAGGAGCCATGGAGGCAGGACCCCTGCCCTCCCTGCCGACAGGAGGGGATACCTCCTGAATCCCCTCCCCTCCCTGCGCAGACCCAGCCGGGACACTCTGAACGCGGTGTCTGGTTGGGGACCACAGGCGTCTCACGGAGCCCCTTGCCTTGCAGCGGCCTGGACAGCGCCTCCTGCTTCCAGGTGGTCTCCCTGATGAAGGGGCTGGCCCAGGGGGGGCGGTCCATCATCTGCACCATCCACCAGCCCAGCGCCAAGCTCTTCGAGCTGTTCGACCAGGTGCGTACGCCTTGCTTGATCAGCCCGGGGAAGCCCAAATCCCGGTGCTCACGGCTTCCCCTTAGTTCACTGGGGTGTCTTCATTTCTGAGTGGCTTTAAGTGTTATGTTTCTTAAGATTTTGGCTCCATAAGCAGCTCAGGGGCAGGACCGAAGCGGGTAGAGGAGTTGGCCAGTATCCTGTCTCTGGGGCTGGTGTCCGGCTACGGGGTCTTGGGCGAGTCACTGACATTACTGAGGCTTCATTCCCCACCCCCTGGTGACAGTGGGGGAGTACTTGCCATACAGAATTAGATAGCAGGTTGTGATATCTAGACAATATCATCTCTTTTATAAATCTTAGGTTTTGATACTATCATGAGCAAAAAAAATGTCCCAAGGCAGGAAATGTGTATATAGCTCCAAAATCTTTCCTAAGCAGGTGGTTAGCATGAAGGGAAAAAAGCAACATCATAATAATTGCTGGTCACATGATATCCTCTGTTTTCCCTGACTTATCATGGATTTCCCTTTGAACTTTGAGTCCTTGGGAGGTAACATAAAGCTCTCCTGAGAGAGAAATTAATGGATTGGTGGATGGGTGGGTGAATGGCTGGATGAATGTACAGATGGTTGGATGGATGGGTGGATGGATTGAGAGTGTCTCTTGCTTTACAGAGGAAGGCGGAGTTGATGTTTCCCTTCTCCGTACTTTCTTCCAGCTCTACGTCCTCAGTCAAGGACAGTGTGTGTACCGGGGAAAAGTCTCAAATCTTGTGCCGTATTTGAGGGATTTAGGTCTGAATTGCCCAACCTACCACAACCCGGCCGATTTTGGTAAGTAGAGCCATGACCAGCCGGAAGGAAAAGAAAGGGGGTCTTTTTATTCTTGGTGGGTTTCCGCTTTTACCTGAAGCCTCCACATCAAGAATTATTGAACGTTCCACAGATAGCTCAAGTGCCACCCTGAGGTAGAACTTTTAAGGCCGCGTCAAAAGAGGTTTCGTTTCCTCCAGATAAAATACCTGGGAACTACAACAAGCGGGGAGACCTTGCACCCCCCTCGCCTTCTCTTTCTCTCGAGCTCATATTCACTAGACCACCACGTGCTCAAACAGCCCAACCCAGTCCTAGTCTCTCCCTCCGCCACTGTATCTGGGGTCCCTTCCTGGCCATCGCATCCTGCTGTCCTGGCACTGCTATAACAAAGCACCACGAACTGGGTGGCCTAAAACGAGAGAAATTGCATTTGATCACGGCTCTGGAGGCCAGAAGTGAAGGTGTCTCCAGGGCCAGTCTCCCTCCTAAGGCTCCGGGGGAGGGGCCTTCCTTGCCTCTTCCGGCTGCTGGAGGCTCCAGCATTCCTTGGCTTGTGGCCGCATCCCTCCAGTCTCTGCCCCTTGTCTTCACACGGCTCTTCTTCTGTGTGTCTCTGTGTGTCCTCTCCTCTTACTATAAGGGCAGTCTTCAGATTCAGGGCCCATCCTAAATCCAGGATAATGTCATCTCAAGATCTATAACCAGAAAATTACACCTGCAAAGAACCTTCTCCAAATAAGGCCACATTCTGAGGTTCCAGGTGGACGTGAATTTTGGGGGAACACCCTTCAATCCACCATAATTCTCCTCCTTGGTCTCCTGGTCACCGGGCTTTCTCACTCAGTTGTTTTACTCTCAAGCATCCAGACCCCGCATTCTCTACATGTCATCTCCCAGATAGTGTTCCACAAGATGCTGTTGCTGGGAACTGCTTCTCTCTTAAAAGAAGGGGCTCTGACGAAGCAGGACCAGAGTGCCGTGAGCTGGAAGGACGTGGGGGCCAAGGGGGAGGAAGAGGAGGCTTGAGCGTCTGTAAAGGCAGGGATGGGTCAGGTTGATAGCTGCCCGGTCGTTCAGGAGAGAGGACAGTCGGGGACAGGCGCTGCTGCACAGGAAAGGGCAGTGAGGTCTGTGGCCTGCGAAGAGGTGAGAACCTAGAGAGAAAGATGACAGGAGAAGGAACAGAGCACGTGGGACTGCAAGGAGGGCCCAAGAAGGGGACGGTGTGCCCGTCCAGTGGCTTCTAGACCCTCAGTATCACACCTGAGAGGGTGAGAGATGAGGATGGCTGTTTGGAGGGTGGTGAGTGTGAGTGACCAGCAGAGTGGTCAGTGCTGGCTCGTTTGGTGTCATTGATCGTGACATTCTGGTGAGGACAACCTCTCCTGGTGTGTGACCAGATGGAGGACGGCTTAGCCACCCCGGCTCAGGAAACAGACGGCTGGTTTTGCCAGAGGGGGGTGCTCCCTGCAGGCTTTGCATTAGCAAGAATCTTATGCAGGTGAGGGGCTGGGACCCACACCAGGAGGGACAGGATGGGGGAGAGGAGAGGGCAGGTGGGAGGGCAGGAAGGAACAGCAGTCACCAGGGGGAGTGTGGACCCAGGAGACAAGGGGCAGCGGGGGACCTTGGACACTTTGAGGTGCAGAGGCATGACACCGGGGCCAAGGAAGGAAGGTGGAGGAGATGGTCCCTGGGGATCTGAGAGGTGGGACTGGTGGTCCATGATCTCGACGTCCCCAGGACGCCGAGCGCACCTCCCTCAGGACCCCCAGCACTTCTCCTTGGTCCCAGAGAGCTGCCACAGCGCCCACCACTCACCCCCGCCCGGGGAACTGCCTTCCCAGCAGGAATCCTGCTTCCTTCTGCCCTCCTCCCAGCTCCAGCTCTGGTGCTTGAATGCCCATGGCCGGCACTCAGTAAATATTGGACAGATGAATAAGTTAACAGATGCATGAGCTCATGACTTCCCGGGCTCCCCGACATCAAATCCGTATTTGCGTTTTCAGGCTCCTGACGTGATAAATGGCCTTGCCTGGGCGTTTAGAGCCAAAAGAACATTGGTCACTAAATGATTTTTATCATATCGTTAGCATCATCACACAGCTTCTACATAATCAGTTAAAATTATTCCTGCTAGATTAATGATTTTGTTGCAAAGCAAAGAGGCCCACCGTTCACACGAGCGATGCCTAGGGTGACCCTGTCTGTGTCTCATGGTGCAGTCATGGAAGTCGCGTCCGGTGAATATGGCGATCAGAACGGCCGCCTGGTGAGAGCCGTCCGGGAGGGCATGTGTGACTCTGACTACAGGAGAGAGCCCGGAGGTGATGGCGAGGTGAACCCTTTTCTTTGGCACCGGCCCTCTGAAGAGGTAAAGCAGGCAAAACGATTGAAGGGGTGGAGAAAGGTAATGCGGAGCCCCAGCCCCCAGCAGCGCTGCACACCCCCTCGTGCGCCCGCTGCGTGAGAACTTTTCTTAGCCGAGAGGGGAGGCGTCCCAGGGCTGGCGTCTCACCCCTCCTCCCTCCTTGGTGTGTCCTCAGGACTCCACTTCCATGGAAGGCTGTCACAGCTTCTCTGCCAGCTGCCTCACCCAGTTCTGCATCCTCTTCAAAAGGACTTTCCTCAGCATCATGAGGGATTCGGTAAGGCGGTCTCCGTGGCAAAGGAAGCTGTCGGGTCATTTCCGGGTTTTCATCCTACTTGCACTTTCAGCCTATTCTTCCATCTGCATCCGTCAGCTCCCTGTGAAGCCGTAGTAACAAACACTCCCCAGATGCCAGTGGCTGGGACAGTAAATACTTATGTCTGGTTCATGTAACGGGTTGAGGGCCATGGCCTTGCCCCACGAGTCTTCTCGTCCTGGGACCCAGAATGGAGGACCGGCTCCTTTCTGGAACATGGCAGAGGGAAAGTGCAGGAGAAACCACATGGCAGCCCTTACGGCTCTGGCTCCTGGAGGGAAACGGTCACTGGTGTTCACATTCCGCTGGCCAAGACTGACGTCGGGGAGTGTGTTCCTCCCTCCGGAAAGTTCCGTCCGACACAGGGCATGGTGGGTGGTGCAGACACTTACAGGAAGGAGTTGGTGAAGGATTGGGAACCGTGACAATATCCACCCTTTCGAGTAGATGATCTGACAACCTGTGCAGGGGGCTGAGTGCCCAGGGGCCTCTGGGACCCAGTTTGAAAGATGTAGGGGCTGGTAGCCACCAGGCGGAGCTCTGCAAGGGTGGGCCTGTCATGTGTCCATTCTTTGCCCCCTTCACCACCATCGTTGTCCCTTGTCCTCCCCTCTGAAGGTACACTGCCCTCCCTGGTTTGCCACTTTGAAGGGGATTTCACAAAGGATAGCAGTTCTTTCTGTTTTAACGGCAGTAAAAGGCTGCCGTGTGTGTGTGTGTGTGTGTGTGTGTGTGTGTGTGTGTGTGTTTGTGTGTTTGTGGGGGGCGGGGCACGCACGCACGCACGTGTGCTGGTTTAGGGTCGGGGGCTTGTTTCGTGCAGGGAAGGGGCAGGACAGAGCTTGTGACCCGCCTTGGCCGCTGCCTCTGGGGGCCTTAGCCGCCTTGTTCTTTCACTGTCCACCTTCGGACTTCTGCACGCCTGAGTGTGAACCACGTCTGTCCCCAGGTCCTGACGCACCTGCGGATCACTTCCCACATTGGCATCGGCCTCCTCATCGGGCTGCTCTACTTGGGGATCGGGAACGAAGCCAAGAAGGTCCTGAGCAACTCCGGCTTCCTTTTCTTCTCCATGCTCTTCCTCATGTTTGCAGCCCTCATGCCCACCGTCCTCACGTGTGAGTGTCTGGCGGACCCCGTGCCCACCTCTCCCTCCTTATCTGCCACTGAGGCCATGGCTGGCTTGGCCACGAACACATAGCGTCTTGTGTTTTTAAATACCGTTTTCTTCGTTGACAGATGTAGGTATTATTGTATTTTCTGTTAGACAAGAAAATACATACTATATTTAAGCCAAAGGAATGAACCGCTAGGAAGTCCTGTAAGCCTAGTGGAAGGCTGAAGAGACGTTTTTAACCCCCTCCCGGCAATGCCTCCTCCTTAAATTGCCCTGAATTTCCAAGAGCAGCTTGCGAGGTCTTGTCCAGGAAGGGAATCACATTGTTACAGTTACTCAGTGAAAATAAGGGCGACCGTAGACATTTGTACCCATCACTACAGTGATGCTCTGCACTTGGACTCTCCCCTTCGTGACGCTTCCGTTGTAAAAATGATTGGCAGTTTTTCCAGACGGGTCAATCATTTCACACCTTTCCATTCAACCTTAATGTACTTTGTAAGTACTGCATGGTCCACAGGGAGGTGCAGGACAGGTTGGGGCTACAGAGGGCTCGGCAGGAGACCACCTGTTTTTTTTGTTGTTGTTGTTGTTTTGCGGGACGCAGGCCTCTCACTGCTGTGGCCTCTCCCATCGCGGAGCACAGGCTCCGGACGCGCAGGCTCAGCGGCCATGGCTCATGGGCCCAGCCGCTCCGCGGAATGTGGGATCTTCCCGGGCCGGGGCACGAACCCGCGTCCCCTGCATCGGCAGGCGGACTCTCAACCACTGCGCCACCAGGGAAGCCCGAGACCACCTGTTTGAGGTGGTGATCCCACTGTGATGTCAGCCTGACCCTTTCCATTTGCCCGTCCCCTAGTTCCCCTGGAGATGGGAGTGTTTCTTCGAGAACACCTGAATTACTGGTACAGCCTGAAGGCCTACTACCTGGCCAAGACCATGGCTGACGTGCCCTTTCAGGTATGTGAGTGGCAGTGGCATGATGTGAAGAGGGGCAGGGGTTCTCCAGTACCCCCCGTGGGGGAGAGGAAAGTCCGGCTTCCGGGAGAGGGTGACAGGCCCTGTGTTTCCAGATCATGTTCCCCGTGGCCTACTGCAGCATCGTGTACTGGATGACGTCCCAGCCGTCCGACGCCGTGCGCTTCGTCCTCTTCGCGGCGCTGGGTACCATGACCTCCCTGGTAGCGCAGTCTCTGGGCCTGCTGATCGGAGCCGCCTCCACCTCCCTGCAGGTATCAGCTGAGGACGCACCACGAGACAGGCCTCGCTTCTCCACCCTGGCCCGTGCGACCGGGGCTGTGGCTCTGGTGGGGCTCAGCACCCCCACCTTGTGACCCTCCTCCTGATTCTGCCCCAGGTTCCTAGTCTGGCTTCAGTAGGTCGACTGACCCCCCAGGGAAGGGATCGAGTGGTACTGGTTTCTCAGGATGGGCAAACTGACAGCAGCAGGTGCCCTTGTGTGGAGCTCGGGGCACACCAGCTGCTGGTCTCAGTGCTTTCTGAACATCAGCTCATCGAGTCCAAGCACACCCATGAGTTACGTGCAATGCTCCCCATTTCACAGATGGGGAGACTGAGGCCCAGAGGGGCAACATGTTTTTGTCAGAGTCACACAGCCGGCTCAGAGGCCAAGCTCTCAATGCCTACGTTTTGTTGCCCCTGCGGGATCCACTCAGCTGTCCCCTAGACACCCCCCTTTGCACCCCATGCTCCCACCCTCCTGAGCCCCTCCAGGTGTCCCTTCTGGATGCCTGGTACCACCCACCCCCAACCTGCCAAACCCGCTGCGTTTGCAGCTTCTGCGCCTCTGGGGCTTCCTGGTGCTCAGGCCAGTCCGACCCTTAGAAGACGAATCCAGAAGCCTGGGCAGTCAGCACCACCGTGGCCTTCTGACGCCCCCCTCCCCGGCGTGTGATGGACTCCTTTCTGTGTTCAGAGCCTCTGGGCGGTACCCTCATCTGTGGCTAGGAATAGCGATGGCATCCACCCCACAGCCGAGCCATAGAAAGTGCTCGGCCCACGCCAGCTGCAGTCAGCACCCAGGGAATCGTGCTCCCGAGCCTTCCTCCCTGGAACACGCTGACATCAGGTCCTGGGATGCTGTGCCTCTCTCCCAGCCAAGCACCCTCAACCACATGTCCAGCATCGTGCCGCCCCTGCTCTGTGGGGTTTCTACTCTTTCTCACCTTCTGTCCCCTCTGCTGGGCCTCTGGGCACAAGCCCCAGCCCCTCCCTGTGCCAGAGACCAGCCAGCTCGCTCCCCAAACAGGGTGCTTCTCTGCACCGTCCTGGCCCTGGTGTGACCCGTCCTGAAGTCTCTGGCCCTTTGCCAGCTGCTGGCGACCGTCCAGAAACACGGGCTGTGGCCTCCGGGCCACCTGGGGAGGAGGAGGTAGATGGGAGTAAGTCCCCTTTGTGTCCCCTCTCAGGTGGCAACCTTCGTGGGCCCCGTCACGGCCGTCCCCGTCCTCCTCTTCTCAGGATTCTTCGTCAGCTTCCACACGATCCCCACCTACCTGCAGTGGATGTCCTACATTTCCTATGTCAGGTACATGCGGGGGCACCTTACGCCTCAGGGACTTTAGGACGACAGAGGGAAGGGACTTGGGGACGTGCAGAGGCTCACAAAAGCCCCCTGTTCGCTGTCAGCTAGACGACGGCATGTTTCCTGGATCCTGAACCCGAAGAGTATCGGTGCCTTTTGTTTTTTCCTAGTTGTGCATGCCACACACACACGCATGCTCGTGGCTCCGTGTCCAGCGTGCCTCGGAGCGCTGCCTTGCATATTTCCATCTCTTAGCAACTTCATTCCTCTCTGGGATGAACAAGGTTCTGAACCCGTAAAACCTTAATAAGAAATCCAGTGGCAAACAGGTCATGTTTCAAGCATCTTAATGTTCTTGAACAAGGCAGTTCTGGTGCCTCAGCCCTTAGGCGATCAGATTTCACGCTCTCGACGCAGAGGTGCTTCGGCACGTCGGCCCTCGGCAGGAGAGGCTGGTCGTTAGAGCTTTTCTCCCCAGACACAGCCATTCCACGTGACAGCCAGGGTCCCCGGTTGTGGACAAGCTTGTCTTTTCTAGAATGTCAATTCAGACCCAGGTCTATTGTTCCGGAGAACAAAATCAAAACAAAGCACTTGTACAGAGTTTCAGCCATAGGTGCACCTTCCAAGACCAAGAAATCAGAAACCCGTGTCTTTCTTCTCAGAATTAGCGTCTTTGTTCTGATGATGCAGGGCTGGAACAGAATGAAAGGTGATGCAGAAATGTTTTATTTAAATGCTCCCCAGTCCTTGGAAAGCTATCGGACCCTTTATTATATTTAACTGTTAAAAAAAGTATGATTTCAGAAGTAATCAAAGTGCTTTTCCATTCGTATCACCCTTGAACAATACCTACTCTTGGTTTTTTTGGGTGGGTTTTTGGTTTTTTTCGTTGAGACTTTGGAGGAAACAAAATTGGAAAACACATCGTCAAGCCGTTGAATGGATTTATCTGAGGAAGCTGTGGAGTCGTTAGGAAGTGTTCCAGGGAGAAAGATCTCCGGGGAGGGAGGGGAGCCAGGCTGAGGATGGGGGGATGGTGGTGGTACCTTACCCTCCGCAGACGTGGGCAGAGGCAGGGGGGAGGGTTCCTGAGCCCTCCTCACACTGGCACCTCCTTCCTCAGATATGGGTTCGAAGGGGTCATCCTCTCCATCTATGGCCTCGACCGCGAGGACCTGCACTGTGACATCGACGATACGTGCCACTTCCAGAAGTCGGCGGCCATTCTCAGAGAGCTGGACGTGGAGAACGCCAAGCTCTACCTGGACTTCATTGTCCTGGGGATTTTCTTCATCTCCCTGCGTCTCACTGCCTACCTTGTGCTGAGATACAAAATCCGGGCAGAGAGGTAAAGCACTGGAAAGCCAGAGAGAGGAAAATCGGACACAGTGGCCAAGGGCCACTTGCAGAACCTGCGGCAAGCCCGGGCCTGAGGACGCAGACACTCCTGTGACCCAACCCCTGGGACCACATTTGGTTGTTGGGCGTCCAGTGCTGGATGGACATCACCGCCCCGCTGGGTTGGGCCTTCTCTCCATTACCCTTTCTAGCTGTAACTAAGAAGAAGATGTAGAAAGGTTTTTTTTTCCACGTGCAGGATTTTAAAATACCACCCCTGAGGCAGAATTTAAAACTGCAACAAAGCTGGTGACGAGAGGGCTCCTCGGCAAAATTCTTCCTTCTGACCAGGGAGCTCTGGTCCTGGACCGGGGATTCAGGCAGCTTCCTGGGAATCCCTGTGCAGTCAGACGTCCAGGGGCAGAAAGGCAAAGCCAGGAGCGATTCCATTCTGTGACTAGTGTTTTCGTAGTTTCACCTTTCTACGGTTTGTCTCTTTTTCCAACGAGGTCATTTTCCAAGCCAAAAGTCGATAAATTTCATTCATTTCCAGAAACTGTACCTTTTTAGTACTTGGTGAAGAAAATTATTCAGGGTAAATATACTTTGTTTAGAGATGAGAGGGGTTTGATTTGATCGCTGAGCTGGTCTCATTTACAGACAGAACTTGGGAAAGACACAGAAGCCGGCTCCAGGTTGAAGGGTGACCTTGGAACCGTACGCACTAAGCCGTGTGGAAATCTTTTAAAGTTACACAGAAAGTTGTAAGGTGAAATTGGCCATCTCTTTCAAAGTCTTTTATTTTCCCCGTGCTTCTTATTTTAAGCAAAATATATTGGGTTTTTTTTTCTTCCTAACTTTCCAAGCACCTTAATTTTGCCTAAAAAAAAATTCTAGAAAATCAATCCTGTTGATTTTTTACAAACATTTCTCTTCCCTGACATATCACATCAACTACCTCCACTGAACCTGGGGACGCTGGGCTTAGAGAAACTCCAGGTGTGAACGTTGTGCAGGTGTAGCCCGCAAAAGTTGCGCTAACTGCACAGGAGGGAAGATGCTGAGATTTCCTGAGAATCCAAGGCCTTTGCCAGAAACTGGCGAAGACTTAGTGTGGCCGAGGCATCTGGAACTCCATCACATCATGACTGAGAGCCGTGGGAGGGTCCGTCTCCCACATCTGGTTTCCATGGCGTCTCAGCGGCACCTTCACCTTCTCAGCGCCGGGCTAGCATAGTCTTTCCAGACCAGAAACTCCTTTCCAGTGATACAGTCGCATAAGTAAAATCCCTCTAGCACAGGAGCAGTGGGCACGTCTGCAGGGTAAACGGCCTTTGAATTCATGGCGGGCGCCCGTGTGCTTGTTGGCGGCAGTATGACCCCAGTGTGGAAGGGGACTCTGGCCATAGAAGGTCCTCGGAAGGAAAACGGAATCGCTTTCCCCTTCTAGAATGCCGTGAACCTGGAATCCGGGTCTCCTAATGAAAGACTGTATTTTTTGTGGGCAGATTCATTCATGTCCCTGAGCCCCAGTTTCCCCACCTGTAAAGAGCAGCACGAGATCGTCCTCAAGGTCACGTTCAGCTCCGAAAGGTTCTGAGATTCCTAGGTTGTGTTCCAGAACTTCTTTTTCCTATTTAAGAGAATGAGGAAGGTGCAAATTTTAGTCACATGCATTTGATTTGCAAGTTCTTAGAGGCCTCTTTTTCACCCTCAGATCCCTTTTAGTAAACACAATTGAGGTATTTCAAATGTAATTTTACGTTTACTGTTTTACACCAATGTGGCGTTGCCTTCCAGATTAAGTTACTTAACCAGGGTCAAACTTAGCCTTTTTAAAAAGTCTTTATTCAGTTTCAAGGTAGACTTGCCTGTATGAATGTCACACGTAGGAAGACACACGTGGGAACAGCCTGGTGAAATAGAGAGTTGGGAATAGGAGAAGTCCTGGACCATGCCTCAGAATTACATCAGCTGAGGCCACTGTTGAAAGATTTTTCCCTCCAGGTGAGTCCTTCCAGTCGTGGGTCTGTGAGCCCAAGAAGGACATGCACACGGGTATTTTTTCAAGGATGCTACCTGGAGTGCGGCGAGTACGCTGAGGTCACCACCGCAGGATAATCTGATTCGGAGCACCTGAGGCCGTATCCAGTGAGGATGTCGACCTGGAAAGCTGCTTTCATCAGTCTTCAAGTGTCAGCGATGCCCCTCGCTCCAGCTCTCTCACCCTAAACCCTCGGCAGCATAGACCCAGACGCTGCAGTTTGGGTCTCCAGATGCTTCCCCTCTGCTTTTTGCTATAGGGAAGATTGCATTGCTTATTGCAATGGCCCAAGAAAACATGCAAGCAGCTTGTTGATTTTATTTTTCTAAGTAGGTGCCGTTAAGAAGTGTGGGGCGGGGGGCGGTGACGTGCTACCTTTCATACGCTGGAATTTAAACCAGGCCGACTTCCCAAATCTACTTCTTTTAAGTAATTTCTGAATGTAATGACTCAGATCTTCCTTTCGTCTGATCGCGCTTCTTCGTTTAGAAGGACGGAGGAAACGTCGGATGAATGATGTGCAGCCTTTGCAGTTGTTAGTAGAGAAGGAAGTGGAAGTCCAAAGAATATCACTGTTCCATGGAACTGGGGAGAGGAAGGGCCTCCGCTAGGTCCTAGTGTCCGCTCCGCGGAGGCGTCAGGGCCTGGGTCTGCTGACCAGCCCTGTCTCGGGAGCCGTGCACCTCTGTCCACGTTCATAGCATTTTGTGCCTCCTACCCTTGCTGGGTATCAGCTCGAGAATTAAATGCTTCAAAAGCTCCTGTGTGGGTGACATGGGAAGGAAAGAAATCAGGTAAACATTTTACATAGAAGATGCCGGAATCTGATTGTCACCTTGTGGGGAGGGGCTTCAGAACCAAGAAATAGGACTTAAGCTTTTAGGTAAAAACTCATCCTGGAGACCCACAAAAAGGTCATTTTCCCACCTAAGAAAGGCACTGCCAGGAGGTCAGGGGCAGGCTGAATCCACGGGGTAGAAAGCCCGCCGGTGGGTTCACTGAGGAGAGAACAGCTTGGGCCTCAGTGCCCCGAGCATCCTTCCTTGCCGGGTGGCCCGGGAGCTGGCTGGATGCCTTACCCACGCCTCTGTTCACTTACTCAGCAGACGTGTGTTGACCCATCCCTGCATGCTTGACGTGGCCCAGGCACAGGGGCTTGGAGCTCAGAGCGGGCTCGCCCTCCAGTGCTGGCAGGCCGCAGGGTGTCTTGTTCTGCAGACGCAGGGTGCCGACGCTGGAGAGGGTCCGTGAGGCCCCGGGTCCAGGGCCGGGAAAGGGCCCACGTCGGACCCCAAATTCTCTGTTTTTTGTTTTGCCGTATTGCCTCCTGTTCATAGTGTGCAAATGTACAGGAAAACACTTTGCAAGGTCTGAAATGCAATACTAGGTTAGCTCTGGACTTGCTGTCATCAAACGGACAGCTGAGATGGGGGGTAGCCTGTGCCCCTTTCCTCAATTGCCTGGCGTAGGGGTGTCCCGAGCTGGCCTGGGGGCCCAGCTTCTTACCCCCCGTCTCAGTGGAGAGGTGCCTTCCTCTGCCTTCGCTCAGCCTTAGCTTCTTAACTCAGCGCACCAGTGGGCTGACTGGGGCCCGAGAGGGGCTGGTGTGTGTGTGTGCGCGCATGCGTGTGTGCCTATGAGTGTGTGCATGCACACACGTGTGCACACACACGAGGGCACGTGCCAGCTCGATCCGGGTATGTATCTCATAGTATTATCTGTGGTGTTTCTAAATCGTCAATCGTCCTTTACTGCAAGAAAGAAAGAGAACATTCCCTCACCTCATGCCTGCCGAGCAGTTGGTAAAGTGTAGTCAGAACCCACTAAGTCTTTCAGCAAATACCAGCTCAATTAGAATGTGACAAAAACCAAAACAAAACAACCCAGCAGGGCGGAGGGTGGTGCAGCGTGTGTGGCTATAAGGTTAGATGCTCTGGAGAAATAAGACTGCTAATAAAATATTTATGTAAAACTTTTTACTTGTGTTCAGTGTTAAATGCTTCAGATTCAAAATAACTCGCTTGAACTGTACCAGGCAAAGGGGAATTTTAGGTTGTATTTGGAATATCTTCGTTGTACGTCTAGCGTGGGTTCTGGTTCATTCCTCAGTGTTCTGGTCCAACACCCCACTGTCAACAGTCGCCCTTCTCTCTCGGTAACTTGCACGTGTTAGGTTGAACTGTCTTAAAGTTTTGTGTTTTTCCTCCGTTCTCCAGCCTCGTCCCCCATCTCTTCCCTCTTGTTAATGTCGGCCGGGGCTTTAAGAAATGCCCAGAGCCCAGATGCACGGGCCCCACGTGTGCCGCCCTTGCCGTGGTCCCCGGGGACACGGGCCCTGGGTGGGAGGACCTAGGAGCCGGGCGTAGGGTGTTGTCTTAGCTCAGCTCTGGTGGGTGAACTACACTGAGCCGCGCTTCCGAGAGCAGCGCGCTCAGGGCCAGGCTGTCACCCCCGGCTTGCATTCCTCCTCAGGGACACAGGGCAGAATGCGGCGCTGGGCCAAGTCCCAGAGTTCACGGCCCCTGCAGTCCCGCCAAGCGACAGGGAGAGAGGGTACGGGGAGCCTCAGAGAGCACCCTGGGGTGGGGCAAGCTCACGGGGCTCCCTCAGCCTCCTCTCTGCACCCCTCCTGCCCTGCGGACCCCGCCCTTCTTCTGTGCAGCCTCCATTAAGGTCATGGTCCTTCAGGTCCGGGCACTTGGCCTCCTGCCTCAGGGAGATTCCCCGGAGTCTGCCAAAGCCAGATGTTCCTGACGTCCCTGTTGGCGCGCCTCCCTGGGACCAGAAGCAGGAATACGTCGGGGAGCCCCGCACCCCCATTGCACAGTCCAGTTTTCACACCTGCAGGCTCCGCTCAGCCTGTGCTGAAAACCCAGCCTCCTGGGCAGGAAGTGGGCGTGAAGGTGATGCGCTCACGCCCATCCTTCTGCAGGCCTAGCCTAGGTTTTCTGTTAACTAGCGCGTATCCTTCCCTTATCCCCATCTTTAAGGAAACGAGGGTTTAGCATCAGCTTAATTTTTTACGTTACCTCTGAACAGTCCACTTGGAATCATTCCTCAGACTGACATTCTGTGGCCTGCTCGAGCGGACCCTGAGGTCAGCCAAGTCTACAAATGACTAAAGTGAGCACAGGTCAGGCGCAGAGCTCCTGACCCCCTCCCTGTTCTCAAAAGAGTCCCGTGGTGTCAGAAAGGAGAAAGTACCCCAGGCACACTGGCCATCGCATTCTGTCCAGCCAAGGGGTTATCACCGGTGGGGGCATGGCTTCAGGGCTTTTCCACAATATAATGACCATTGTAAAGCTGAAGGGAAAGGAACAGAAGCACAAAAGTGCCCTAGTGTTGTCACAGGCTGGGCGGAAGCCGAGCCCCGCTTTGGGAAGGAGGGTGGTGGGATGTGCGCACACAGCTGGAGGGCCCGGCCCTCCGGTTCCCAGGGAGACACGCCAAGCCAGGGACGTGGCCACAGGAACGTGTGATTTCGTCCCTGGGGTTCGTGGTTTGACCCAGATGTTGGGAACGGCATGAGCCCAAGACACACGAGCGAAAAATAGCAAAGCCGGAAGCGATTACGTTCAGCTGACGTTTTCTCTCAGTGGCGTGGCCCCATCCCCCGCTTGGTGTGTCTGAATAAACGTGGAAGAGAACCCTGTTGATCACCTGTGGGTGCCTTTGGCCTGTACTTTGCACGTGAATCTAACCGTGGCCGTGATGCTGTATACAGTTAAATGGTATCTCCTCTGTCCACTGATGTTAGGACATCTGATTCTGGGGAACTTGTAAGCCACCTGCTCGTCCCTCTGCAGGGCGGGAGTCATCCCTCACCTGCAGCAGGTGCCAAGGTGAGCTGGGACGGAGACGCTGAGGCTTGGCTGGCAGGCGTCGGAGTGGTGACGTGTGACCCTCCCTGCCACCTGCTTGGGGGCCAGTTCTCAAGTCCCGCAGGGCATCTCCTGGAAGGAGGGTTCGGGGAGCCCTTGTTGCCAGCCACTGGGAGGGGAGCGTTCTTTCATCTCACCTGCCGTGAGGTGACTGTCCAGCCTCAGCCCCTTCCTTCCATCACAGCCCTGGATCAGCGTGGTGGAGCTTTCGAGAAAACAGTGTTTACCCAACAGGGCTTTGCTGAAGCAGAGGAAACAGCAGGCTTGTCAATTTCTGGGGGAGAAGTTACCAAACCGACCTCCACGCTTGGGGCCCCAGCACGTGCTCTCTTGTGCTGGGTGGAATGGATCTGGCCTTGAAGGGAAAGGCTGAAAGTCATGGGTACCTGGGTCAAGGTTAAGGTCCCTATATTCATGGGTTCCTGGACATCCCAGGTGCAACCTGATCTGAAAGGTACCACGGTTGGTTTCTATGAGACTGTGTCAGTGGCCATGGTAGATATTTTGTTTTTATATCTTTACATGTTTTCACAATTCTGTCATCACGTACCTTGGGGGGTCTCTTTTCCACAACCTTTGGAACACAGGTTGCCCAAGCTTCATCATAAATGTCTCATTTCAAGTCCTCGGCCAGTGAAAACTGGTAGCCGAAGGTCCTACCATCCAACTGCTAACAAAATGGACCACCCACCCCACACGAGGAGTTTTCTGTTTCTCTAGTCAAATGCTCCCTGGGGAAGGGGGTGACCAGAAATGCGTTTGTTTCAAAAGTATGTTTCAAAAGTGAGCGTGTGTAGCTGACCCCCTCACCCAGGTTTGTTTTTCCTTTGCAGACCTAGTGGCTTAATACCTGCTCGTAGCTGAGTCTGAATTGCTGCCTTTTACTTAACGGTTAGCTAGTTAACACTTTTCCTTTGTTCTTCCTTCCAAAGCAAGAGTCAATGCAAATAACACTTTGAATCATCGTGTGAAGATGTGCATACGTCTGTATATCTAATGCGTAACTATGTAATGTCTGGTTTTTATGACGCTGTGCGGATAACCTTACATTGATTTAGCCACGTGACTGTAGGGAGTACTGTGCTTGCACGCTGGGAGAGGTGTGCACCATCCCGGGTGAGAACATCTATACATACGCGCACATATATGTGTGTGTGTGTGTATATATATATATAATAACAGCGGCCCCCTTGGGTACTTGTCTCCCTGGCTGTTTCCCTTGGGTCTATTGGAACATAGACCCGAGCAGACCCTAACATGTAAGCTTTCTGACTCTACAGACCGTGGTCCTGCTTTGTATATTTCTGCAGAGATCTCCTTAGAAAATTTGTACGTGCATTTTTTGCAGACTTGAACACTGTTTTCTGAAATTAGATGCCATTTATGAAAATGTGACATAAATCAAAATAAACATCGCTCTTTTCAGATTTCTATTTCTCTCTCTGGTTTGCTTTTATCAACAGCAGCCTGCGGACCAGCCGGGAGAATTGGGCCTGGGGTCTGACGGAGCCGGTGGGGAATTCTCTCATTCTTGCATTGCCCTCTCTTTTAATGAAAAAGTTCCTCTGGTAGGTGTTATAATGGCTTTGGATGAAATTGGGAAGAAAAATAAGAGTGATGGGGGTGGTGTGCAAGCCCCCCTTGTTAGGTGATGTGGTAGCACAGGGTCAGGTGCCTTTTGTATGTGGTCTCATTTCACTGCCATCCTTGGGGCCAGCGTGTCACTGCCAGCCCATTTCACGGGCCAGGGAACTGAGGCTCAGAGAGATTAGACAAGTGGCCCGAGGCAAGTGGTGGAGGCAGAACGCAGATGGTGACAGTAGCCAGGGAACCGGCGCTCCGGCCCCTGCTTCGCACTCCCTCGTTTGGAAGAAGACACTGAGAAACTGACAGCAAAGAATCCATCGGGTCACAGGAAGTGGCCTGGGGGAGTCCATCCCCCACACCCAGGGGAAGTTTCTCCCAGATGCTTTGCTTAGGGTAGGGTGATGGGCGAACATCCCCAGGAGTCAGCTTTGGGGGTCTTTGTGCTGTTAGGGCCCCATATGGGTCAGCACTGGAGTTCAGGCGTCACTCTGGGATTAATCACTCGGGTGTGGCCGTAATGGGGTTGCACTAGGTTACCTTTGTCGGTGTGGAGGAAGGTGTGCGTGCAGGGACAGGACAGAGAGAGAAACCTGGCGCCTCTGTTCCTTCTCCCTGCCCAGGCTTCTCTGTCCCTGGACGCTGTCTTGTGCTCCTGAACCACCTGCCACCTTCCCCGCTCCTTCCCCGCTCCTTCCCCCCTCCTTCCCCACTCCTTCCCCACCAAAATCCCCACTCCTTCCCCACTCCTTCCCCACTCCTTCCCCACTCCTTCCCAAATGCTCTTTATTAGAAATTTTAATTTACAAATACCCTGCACACTTCTTTGAACAAATAATACAAAAGTTAGTAATCTCACCCCCAAACCATCCTGTCCCAAGCCCACCCCCTCCAGGTAACCAGATGGCAGGTTATCACCCAGCCCCTCATTCCACCCAGAAAGACACTCCTCGTTGCCACGCTTCCCGTCCCTCGCCCCAGATTGCCAACAGCGCCCTGGACTGGAAGGTACAGCACTCATGCCCTCGTCAGAATGTTCCAGAATCCGTAAAGCCATGTCCCTCCTGATCCCTGCTGTGGTGGTTTCTACCATAACAACCGTGCTCAGTAAGTCTGAAAATTTGGAAAACATCCTTATACTTATATCCTTACAACCTACCGTTTAAACCACAGAAGCTTTTCTGGAAACTCAGGCGGAAGGAAACCCAAAATGTGAAACAGGCACGCAGAGAAGGTTTCCCACTGGAGGTGGAGCTGCAGACCCCACGGGTGCCCCCCACTCTCATGGTGCTTTCAAGGCAGCCCCTTCCAGCACCCACATTCTGCCTCCAGTCCCATGTCACCTACACGAGCACGCTTCCCCCTGGCCTCTCCCAACCAGGCCATTCCTGCCCCAAACAGGATTCCCCTACGGGGCACCTTGTTTAGGGACCGTCCATCCACCTTTTGGAGACCTTGTCTAAGTTGGCTGTGGCCTGAGACCCTGCCCACCCAGTCCTTCCTTCCCCGCTCCATTCAGTGGTGTCAGATCCGCAGTGAGATCTGAGACCTCCTGCACCACCCGGTCTTCTCCCTCACAGGGTCCCCCCCACCATGAGTCTGCTGAGCATCTGACCCTGTGCAGGTGTCTGAGCTGGAAGCTAAATCTCTCCTCTCCGTGCCACTGAATGTTCAAGAATTCTTGGAATAGCGTGACGAATTCCAGTGAACTTTTGACATACTCTGAAACAGTGCATAGGGAACCATTGTCAAATAAATGCTGAAGCGACGCTCTTACGGACCAGCCACACTGACGCAAGAGGAGGGGAGAAGCACATAAACACCACAAGAAGTTATCCGTAGGTTTACTGGCTACGCTGTGTGTTGGGGGCTGGTGGGGGGGAAGCCTGGTGTTATCTTCCTTTTCCACCAGCGGCAGTGGGGTTCTGGCTTCTCCTTGGCAAGTCAAAGCTCTCATTCCATGGTTTCTGGAAGGTTCTACAAATATGCACCATTAGTCAGTGAGGAAGGTACTTGATATCAAAGTGATCCCTGGATCCTGTGAAACTCAACTGATCATTTGAATTCACCCTGAGCCACTTGTGGATTCAAATTTTAGAGGCGCACTGACCAGGAGGTGGGGAGGTGTAAGGGCGGTGTAAAGGCTACATGGGCCGTGGGCAGTCAGTGTCGGCTAAGTGCCTTCAGGGGGGCTGAAGTCCACTGATGATGACCATATTAGACGCAGCCCAGCAGAAGTGGCCACAGCCCATCCCGGGTTTGAGTCTTAGCAAGGCTGTGTCCTGGAGCGAATTTGTCCCAATGTCCTCATTGGCGAAGGAACGGTAAATATCAAGTTACTCACTGCACTCTAGATAAAAGAAAAAAACGTTTCCAGTCCACACTGTAGTACTTCTTATCCCCGAATTTTAAAATCGGTTAGCACTCTCTGGGTACTTAATTGACAGCCAGTGTCTGGAGCCAAGAAGGTTGTTTAAAATTCCCGACAGAGACCACCCAGCCCTGAGAGACCCCCATCGAGTCGCAGCGAACGCAAGGACAGAAGAGGGCTCCGTGGGATCGCCTGCTGGCTCCTGGCAAGCCAGTAATTAGAATAATTGTTCTAGTTTATTGGCAGTTCAGTGTTTCCTTTTTAAACCTAGCCAGTTATTATGGGCCTTTACACAAGGTTGGAAACATAGTAACTATTTAATTTCCTTATCCCCGATCTATTGTGACTTACAGACTGAATGAGATGGGAATGACCCGTGGGAGGGGCTCGGATTCAGCCACAACCTTCTAGAAGGGCTCTGAACCCTCCCCGCCTCCTGCTGTTGGCCTGTCCTCGCAGGCTGCCTCTGGGCGCCACTCCTTGACCAAGTTACTGTAGGGCTCCGTGGAGAGTGTCCTCTTCCAAAAATGAAAATGGGGATGGTGGTACCCCTCACCGCGTGGGCTTTCAGGGAGTTAGCAAATCTCAAGCACCTGATGGGTGTCTGACGCATGCCAAGTGTTTGATCATCTCGTTAGCTTTGATGATCTTTACAGATTCCTCTGGGTGTCCGCCAGGGACTCCCAGCTGGTTGCACCGTGAGATGTCCATACCTGGGGGAAAGATAAAGGCAGAAACCACCCTGCCCCCAACACAGAGCACCCCGGGAACGGCATCTCTCCAAGTTCCTTCCACCCCCCAGATGTCACCCTGAGACTCTGGGCTTCACGCAGACCCTTTGTGTGTCTGCCCAAAGGGTGAAACGAGAGGCAGCCACACCATTAGGGCAGACACACAAAATGTGGCACACACGTGTTTCAGCCTCACCCCATAATTCATTTGCGATGTGCACGTCAGTGACTTGAGTTTTCTCTAGTGCCGAACTTAAAATCCCCCACCCAGGCACTTTGGGGCAAATTCCATCCCGTTCCCTGCTGAGCGAGCTGGGGCTTGCTGGGGTCCGGGCTTCCATGCTGGACAGGGTGGTGTGGACCTCCGCAAGCCCCCCCACACCGGGGCTGGCGCGCACCAAGGTGGGGTCCCGATGGGACACCCTCCCAGACCCTTCTGGAAGCTGCGGCTTCAGCGGGGCTGCTTCCCGCTCTCTTTGGCAGGACACACAGCAGACCGGGGTCCTCACTGACCTGAGGGCACTGGAGCCGCCCGCCACACCCGCGCATCTTCCCCTCCCCACCACCCGGAGGCTGCCCCGTCCGGCGTCCAGGCTGGGAACAGAGAAAGAGCCCCCTGTCCTGTGAGAGCTCAGAGCTGCTGGGGTGGGAGAGTGTCTTCGGACACTGGAACCAGATCTCCCTGCACTGCGTGTGGCCGTGGGATCCTGACCTAACCTCTGTGCCTCTGCTCGTTCACTTGCAGAAATGGAGATTATCATCCGGGGCTGCTGTGGGAATTAACGGAAGTCAAATGTGTAAAACCCTGCAGGGCTGCGGCGGTGGGCACTGAAGGAGGGTGCGCCGCTCCATATTCACGTTCACCGGGACCCCAGGGCACACGCGGCCCGGCTTGTGCAATGACCCCCTCTGCCCCCTGCACGAACAACGGAGCGAAGGCTGGGGAGAGACATGTGCGCCCCAGGAGGGGAAGATGAAGGTCCATCTCCCCATCCCCCCACCTGTGGGTGATTCTCCTGAGCAGGGATGAAGGTCGCTCCAGCGTCTGAGTCTGGCCCGGGGTCTCCCCCGGGAAAGCACACACTCAAGACGGGGCCCTGAGCAGCCGGCAAGGGAACAGAAGCCGCCGTCTGGGGCCTGGGGGTGAGGGGTGAGCACCGTCTCCCCTGATGGTGTTGGTGGCCTTGACACAGAAGCAGTGGCTCAGATCTGACCACGGAAGCTACGGGGGGTGGTGGCAGCAGCGTCTGTGAGGGGAGATAGCAGCTCCCCGGGCCTCGAGCTCCATCCAGAAGGGTGGGTGCAGGGGCCTGGGATGCTGGGGCCTCTGGGGTGGAGGGTGGTCCCCAGCCTCCGCTCCCTCCTCACTCCACGGGATTGTGCGCTGAATGCCTGGTCCTCCTGGGGGTGGAGGGCGAGCGGGGACCTGCGGGTGGGGGAAGGCGCTGGTGGGACTCTGCGGACAAGACGAGTGCGTGAGGGCAGACGCCGCAAAGAGCTACGGACTCGGCCGTCAGGGAGGAAGGACAGGATGGAATCCCTCTCGCAGGGTGGAGGGCGTGAGAGTGCTCAGGGAGCGGGCTGGGCATCTCGCTCTTGGGGAATCACGTGCACCTCAGAGGGGCTCTAGCTCCTCCAACTAGACCTCACGTGACAAATCGCAGTGTAACAGGCCTCCCCTGGGTGGGCCCTCAGCGGGGGCTTTGGGATGAGTTACTTATCCTACAACAAAGGGAATAACATCTCACTGCTAGGATGTTCATAGGATCTCACTCGAGAGACCTGGCCCAAAGTGCAAGCTTAAAAACAAAGCCTTTGGTTTCGAAAAGGAGCAAGTGTCTCTTTTCCAGCGGGAAGGATGGCTCAGACCCAGAAACCCCCGACCGGAGGCTGCGCTGCTTTCCGTTCAGCCCCGCGCATGCGGCGTAAACGAGCCCTGCGGTAGAATGAGTAGAATCGTCTGTGCAACCTTAACAGAGTCCTGTCAGCAGGAGGAGAGCAGGACACTCAGCTTGGACGGCTGGAGACCGTCCCGGTGTCCATGGAGAGCTGCGTGTCCCCAAGAGTGAGGGAGGGGACAACTCTCCATCTCGGGGTTACTAAGACTTCATGAGTGTTCGTGGTGACATTTGTTCAGGTATCCACAAAGCTGCATCCATTCTCAGAGGAAAAAAGCAAAAGAAGGCCCCCCAAGCTGTCACAGATGGTAAACTTGACTTACAAAGAAATACCAAAAAGTGCCAATTGGTAAGATGGTTTTATTAGCTTTCTCTTCGCCAGGAAAGACATTAATAATCTTTTTTTTTTTTTTTTTGGAACTTACATTTGAAACGGTGTTTCTCAAGGGACACTTAGAAGGCGGCTTGCCCTCCCCGTCAGGTCAGCACTAGACGTGAGGTTTGCTGCACCATCACAGCTAGGGAGCTACTCTGGGACCCTTCCCTCCTCCCCAGGCCTGGGGGAGACCCTCTGCTGGGAGATGCTAAGACACCCGCCGCCGCTCCAGTCTGTGAAATGCTGAGAAGGGGGAGTGTGACTCGGTAGAAATAAAACACAGCAGCGGAAAGTCTCAGGAATGAAGACGTGAACTCATGCTGAGCACGGGAGCTTTATTCTTTAAACATCAGGCCTCACACATTAGGGGCAGTGCTTGCCGGGAGCAGGTGATAGAAAAGGAGGTGCTAGCGCCAGGCAGAGTCCCCTCCCAAGCTGTCGGGCAGCAGCAGGGCTTCAGAAGGTGCATTCTGGAAACAAAGCACAGACGTGCGTTACCCTGAGCCATCCCGTGCCTGCCACCCGCTGCCCTGCTTCTCCAGGTCCAGACAGGCTCCGAGGTCAGCGCCGTCTGCTGCTTTCCACACCAAGTCCCTGGGGAAGGGTTGAGCTCCCCCCGACCCTCGTGGGAGAATAGCCACATGCCCCACGGGGACCCAGGTTGTCGGGGCAGACGGCACCCAGGTTGTCGGGGCAGACGGCACCGGAGACGGGCCCAGGTAGGGCCACTGCCAGAGTTCAAAGAAGTGTCGCTGCAGGCCGAGGAGCCGGCAGAGCGGGGACGGCCAGCACAGGGCTGACTCTCCCTCCTGGGCCCAGAGCCTTATCTGGACCTCTGCCTGGCTTTGCCGGGAAGGGGAGGAGGCCCTGGACAGTGGGAAGGGGCCCCGTGCTGATTAGGGAGCCGGCATCAGGCTGAGACGTGGCCTCCTTCGTCGTTACCCGGAGACGAAGCGCAAGAGGGGCCCCCCGGGTGCTCGTTCCAGGAAGGGGCCTTAGGTATCTACGTTCACCGCAGACGGTGATCTGGCACCGGGGCTGCCAGATGGCTCACGGCCACCTCCACGCCGCACAGGTGATGGGCGGGGCACAGTCTGCTCCTGACACGCAGCTCCCCAGGGGCTGCCCTGCACCCCACTGCTCCAGCGATGGAGGGGTGAGCACCTCGTGCTGGGGGCAGGGTGGGGGATGGCAGGGTGGGGAGAGGTGCCAGGACTCCAGCCCAGCATGTCGCCAGTCACAAAGGACAGAGACTCTGCAGGGGTCGTGTGCTGAAAATGACCTTGAAATCCGCCAAGCTTTCCAAACCTACGTATTGTCCATTTCTCTCCAAACTAGTTCCCTCTCCATAGGGCCTCGACTCTGAACACCTTTCTGAAATGATTAGCGTTTGCACAGACCTCCTCGGCCAACTGATGGCCGTGGCGCAGGGGGTCCCACCCAGGGCTCAGGTGTGTGTGGCTTCCTGGGAGCCCAGAAAGGTCCCCCATGCACGTGGGGCTGACTCACCTGCTTCCTGCAGGGGCTTGAAGCACCAGGGCACCCCGGGGATGCTGGAGTCGAAGCAGCAGCCCCGGTTGGTGCACTGCTCGGCGGTGACGTCGGGGTAGGCGCAGTCCACCCTGTCCTTGGCTGGGACCACGCACTGGTTCGGCGCTGTCCCAAACAAAGCCCAGTCAGAGCCCTTGCTGGCTTGGGGTTGGTCTACCGGCTGCATTTGCTGGTCTGCACCCTCCCCCAGCTCCTGAGTTCAAAGGCTGTGATCTCACCCCTCCCATAACCTGTGCTTGTCTGCTTGTCGAGGACACTCTTCCCGTAAATGTTTAAAGAGAAACGTTCTGTAGGAGATCTGGCTGGCTGCCTGGTGTCTCTCGCTTGGGTGCTCCTAGCACCTTGCCAGGAAGTCAATAGGGCCTGGATTCCTTCCAGCTGGCAGGTACCCATGGGAATCCAGGGCCCCCGAACCCGGAAACAATGTTCCTCTTTATTGTCTTATCAACAAAATCTCCCCCTTAAAACAAAAGGAGTATAATAGAAGGCGGGCATTCAGAAGAGAAAATCACAATGTTTACTATTTCCTGCTTCTTTTCTGTATCTCCCTACCCCCCGTCAAGCCTTCCCTGTACATCCTTGGCCTCTACTGTTCATTTTCCAAGTAAGCCTTTATGTCTGAAGTTCAGCAAAAGTCCACTTTGCCTCACTTCTTAAACTGGATTTGTCCTTAGGAAACTAGAAATCACGTGAAATCTCAAACCCTCTCCTATGGCTGCCAATTCATAATTCCTTATTCCACTGGTTCCCAAACTTCGCTCACGTTGGGATCAGCCGGGGGTCTTGAAAAACCATTGATACCTCCTCCCACCCAGAGACTCTCTGATATAGTTGGCGTATCCTGGGCTTTAAGAGTTTTAAAATCTTCCAGATGATTCTGATGGGTGACAAGTTCGAGACCTCTCAGCAGATAACTGCCACACCCTAATTTCTTTTCTTTTCTTTTCTTTTTTTTGCGGTACGCGGGCCTCTCACTGTTGTGGCCTCTCCCGCCACGGAGCACAGGCTCCGGACCCGCAGGCTCAGCGGCCATGGCTCACGGGCCCAGCCTCTCCGCGGCATGTGGGATCTTCCCGGACCGGGGCACGAACCCGCGTCCCCTGCATCGGCAGGCGGACTCCCAACCACTGCGCCACCAGGGAAGCTCCACACCCTAATTTCTTCACACGCTGGTTAATGGAGCAGACTCATTCCACTGGAACTGCAGTGCAATGGCTAAATGAAAACTGTGTTTGTAGGTATTGAAAATGTGATCGTTTTCATTTGTCTTTTCTTTTTGTCTTGCGAATGTGCCGCAATAATGCACAAAGACCTATACTGTAATTTGGAAATCCCCAGCAAGGCAGGCAGTGGGACAGTGGGCTTCGGTGTTGGCTGCCAGCCAGGTGGACCTGGGTTCCAATCCTAATTTCCACACTGCCCGAGAGGGTCAGAGCCTCAGTTTCCTTGTCTGTAAAATGGGGACAGCAAGACCCCATATGTAGAGCTGTTGAGAGAAAATGTGTGTGTCCGGTAAGTGGCAATTTTATTAAGGGACCTGGTCACTCTCCTCAAGCCACAGGAAGCCCCCCGCCTGGCTCTCCCACGTCCCGTCCCCTTGTCATGTGCTCCCACCCCGCCACCCGGCCCCTCCTCCTTAAGGAGGTCAGAGCGGTACTCACACAGACCCACGTACTGCCCAGTCGAGCTGGAGGACACCAAGGGCAGGACCATCACCAGCAGCCAGAATGTTCTGGCCTCCATGGTCACGGGCGGGCTCTGGGGACCCGTCGGCTCAGAGGACGTGCCACGTCTGCCAAGAAGACTCATTTTTTATACCACTGTGTTTACACAGGCACTCCGGATTCTGTTTGTCTGGGGAGCCCTTCCCTCTAGGTCCAGCCCCACCTGCTTCTTCCCCTGCACAGGATGGTACAGCCCCCAGAGCGTCGTCCATCCCAAAGGGGAGAGGCTGCTTCCAACCCCACCTTTCTGGTAGTAAGCCAGTGGTGGTAGCAGATTCCAGTTTCCTGCGAATACCTCTCTGTCAGGGAGCAGGGCCGTGTTGATGCCTGTGTTAGCCTGGCTGGAAGAAAAGGATACAGGCTCAGCGTGGGGCTGGAGGGCAGGGTCAACGGGCCTGGGCATCAATCCTGCAACCCGTCCAGCAGCAGGCCACCAGGGTTCCTGCTCAGCGACAAGAGCTCCCAGGCCGCTTAATCGCAGACCAGTCTCGGGTACTTGAAAAGACAGGTGACGGCGCAAGTGCGGTACGTGGTGGGCACAGATTTCACAACTCTTGAAAGGTAGAAGTTCCTTTTCTTTCTTTTTTGCTTTTCTCCAGCAAAAAAATTGTTTTTATCATCAGCTACACGTTAACAAATGTATTAAATAAACTTATTCAATACATTTTCATAAAAATACAATACCTGCAGCTGGTTTTTATTTTCTTTAATATTTTCTTGCCGTGGACCATTTGGTTTTTTTAAGTTTTTGTTGAATTTGTTACCATATTGTCTCTGTTTTATGTTTTGGTTTTTTGGCCAGGAGGCATGTGGGATCTTAGCTCCCCAACCAGGGATCGAGCCCGCTCCCCCTGCAATGGCAGGCGAAGTCCTAACCACTGGACCGCCAGGGAAGTCCCTGCAGTAGGTTTTTAAAATCAGACAGTACAGAAGACTCTCCCCCTTTTGTGTGGCGCTGTCCATGTTTAACACGTTCTTAGGTGTTTTCCAGAACGTTCTCTGTACATTTAAGCACATTTTTAACACAAAGGCGAATTTACACCTTGCCCAGCTGGCTGGTTTTTTTTTTTTTAAGTGAAGGCTATATCTTGGAAATTATTTTATAACAGCATACCTAAATGATACGGGTATAATTTTACCCATTTTCTGGAGGAACACACCAAGGCTCAACATGTTGTTACTGAATCCAATCTCATACTGCTGGCCACACAAAAGGCCAGAAAATCGACAGACAGGTTGGGGCAGGAAGAGCGGCTTTATTGGGAAAGCTGGGAGTCCGAGAAGATGGTGCACTCGTGTCCCGAAGAAGCATCTTACCCAGGTTAGAATTCGGGCTTCTTTTATTCTAAAAGGGGAGGGGGCGCGGTTGGTTCCCTGAAACTTCTTAGCGCCGCCAGACCCAGACCTTTGTTCTTGCAGCCTTCCACGTATGTCTAGTCACCGCGTGCCTGTAAACTTCCAACAAGACAAGGGTTATTCTCTATTGTGCAACTTTTTATCCCTATGTGAGTGAAAAGGGTTTTACCTTTAAAGGTCAAGCCTGGGAGGCAGAGCCTTGAGAAAGGGCTGTTACGTATATTTCAGGCCATAGGGGACATTCCGGTACCCAGGTGAAGAGGCAACATGATTAAGCACAGAGCACAGAGGTTAGAGCTGAGGGGACAGATCCCACATGGAGTCAGGTTTGTACTTCTCTGTTACAGGATGGCGGTCAAAGGTTACCTAGGGGACCCGGCGGAGCTGGGATTCGACCTGCCTCTGTGGGACCCTGCGGTCTCCACTCTCCATTCAGGGTACCCGCCCCACCCTGCAGCTGGCTGACTGGGGAGAGAGGGCGCACCTGGGGTCCAGCTATCGTGTGTTCTTCAGGCTTCCTTCCTGGCTGGGCTATTCTTCTCTCTGTTCAGCTCTGACCCAGGGACCGTGGGGTAGGTTTTGTACACCATCCCAGGGCGGACCCACTTGCTGGCCGCACTTTAATCCCCAGGCGGGGTTACAGTGTTGGAGGGGGTCCCCAAACCACCCAGGGGTTCCTCCTCAGAGCTGCCCTCCCCTGAGTGACCCATAGGGCCAGACTGTGCTTACACTGGGAACGGGGACTCTGTCCCCCCTCGCAACTCCCCTGGCCCAGCCCTGCTGCCTACCCAGTGAGCCCTGGGGGAACCCACATGCCGTGACACCCGCATCTGGTTTACTCCCCGCTCCAAGGCTTGGAGACAGCAGGTTCCGCATTGTTTTCACGCCCCTCGCTCTGTTCCCAGAGGGAGAGAGTCGCCCCAGCTAACAGAGGGCATGATGGTTATGTCATTGCAGGGGAAATTCCTGGGAGCCTCTTCTGGCCAGACTGCTGCCACAGCCCCCGCCCTCCCACCCCCCATAGTACCCCAGGCCAGGCCAGGCTGGGGTTGGACCAGGTTTCAGGAAAACACAGACCCCCAGAAACGGGCTTAGAAGGGGCAGTTATGTGAAGGCTGCCCTGGCAGGGAGCCCGCCTGGCTGCCCTTGGAATCACCTGGAGGGCCGGACCGGCGTGGACCCCTGGGCCCTGCCTGCCCGGGCAGGTGGCTGGGAGACCACTGAGTTCTCCCGGCAGCCAGCGCGAGCCACTGCCTGCTGGTCTGCTGCAGTTTCACTCGGTGGATGTGGATGGAGACCCCGCTGCAGGAGCCTGGGGCTTGGGGCTGAGGAAGGACTAACAAGGGGGCAGAGCCCCGTCCTGAAAGACTCCCTCACAGGGAGACGGGGGTCACCGTTACAATGATGAAGCCGCGAGACCTGGTCCCAAGTCCGGGGCTGTGTGATCTTGGACGCTTCACTTCCTGCCGGCGCCCCAGCTCCTCGCCTGTCACACACAGCCTCATGTGCGGGTTTGCCTGAGCTGGTGAGCCCGAACCAGGTGCTGGGGTCACACCTGATCACCTGCCAGCTGCGGTGCAGCAGCTATAGCGGCAGAGGGTCCAGCCTCGCAGACTCCAGGTCTTGATAGAAGTGGCAGCTATGGGAAGGGGGGCGGGGGGGATGGAGCACAGGCTTCTTAGAGGGAAGAGGGTGAGGCCGGCCTCGGAGCCTCGAGAGGTGAGCACACGTTGCTGGGGGAAGTTCAGCCGTGTGTGTGCTCTTTGTTCTGTTCTGGGGACCCTGGGCTGTCCACCAGGGGCAGAAGATGGGGGCAGAGAGCCCATCCTGCCCTCCAGAGCGCACAGGCCCATAGCCATCCGCGTTCCCCCGGGAGAGTTCAAGTTCTGGGAATGAAATAACACCAGTGCCAGAGCGGCAGGCCCCAGGGTCACCTGTCTTGGCCCAGCCTTGACAGATGGCTTGCCCAGCGCTCCCAGAGACCAGGGTGAAGAGCTGCCTGGGCCGTCCTGGGAGCCCACCCTGCATCCCTCCCTCCCTGGTCTCTGTATGCTGGTGCCCAGGGAAGGCGAGGGCCAAGAAGCAGGCTGTCTGGCCCCAAGTGCTAGGTTTGCAACCTCCCACCTGCAGGATGCATGGCCCCTGGCACGTATACAACAAGCATGGACCGAGCGTGATCACAGGCCTGGTACTTGACCTGTAAGGTAGGGCCCTGAGGACACCAGGCAGAGTCCTGCCCTCAGAGCCCACAGCCCTGTGAGGGCGAACCAGCCTTGAAGTGTGAACTGTGGTATGATGCCACAAGACCTGGCAGAATGCTGCCCAGCAGGCTTCTCATCCGGGGTGAAATCTGCACTGGGTCTTGAGGGATGAGTAGGAGTTCACAGATGGATGAAGGTCAGAAGCGTGTTCCCGGCAGTCACTGTGAACTCACCACCTCACAGAAAATACAGTCAGGGCCAAATACTCCATGTCACCCCTCAGCTTTCTAATATCGTCCCTCTGGGTTACTCAAGCCGGCAGAGAGCCACACAGAGATAGAAGGTACAAAGTCACATTTTTCCACACACCTAGGGTAGCCCTGGGGCCACAGACCTCCCCAGGGAGCTTCCTGCTGACCAGCTGTCGCATCGCTCTGCAGCTGCCTTGGGTGTGGCCCTGCCCTCTGTGTTCCGTACAGAGTTCCCTCCAGCCCGACCCTTCCTGAGGAGCCGGACCTGAGTGCGTATGCTTTGGGGACGCAACCATGGACCGATTCAGGGAGGCTCCTGGTTTACACCGAGGACAAGCGGGGGGCTTAGAGTCGTGCACATGTATCGCGCACCAGCTGTAGGGGAGGGGTAGAGGACCGCAGGTCCTGAGTCCGGACGGAGGTTATGGGCCTGAACACGCCCCTCATGGACCCTGGATCTCTTGCCCCCAGTCCTGGGCCAGCACCCATCATACCACATACAGGGGCATGTGACAGCCATTGGGGGTTTCAGGGAAAGCAGCATCCAGCTCAAGGTACATATCTGGTGATGCTGCCACAGTGACCTCTATGTCGAGGGCTCCCTTGGGTTTGGAGCTATTGCGTCAGCCCCAGGTGCTGTGACACCAAGGAAATGTTCCCAAGAGCAAGTCAGCTGATGACCAGGGCACCCAAAGGAACAGAGATAAGTCAGAAGTAAACAGAGCTGGGAGCCGGGAGCGGATGTGCCCGGCCCCTCGTAGACAGCCCTGCCTTTTGGACCCAGACGGCCTTTCTCTGAGGCTGGACGGGCTCCAGCAGGAAGCTGAGGCCTGGCAGCCGCTAAGGCGGCACCTGGGTGTGCCTCCACTTGGGGCTGACGAACGCCAGCCCCTGGCCCTGCGCTGTGTCCCAGGAGGACAGCCATGGAAGACAGAGGTGGTCCCTGAGAGCCCCCGGTACAGGCGGGGCAGGACAAAGGCCCAGCAGCTGCAGGAGACCCCGGGGACCCCATCCTCCCGCCAGCCAAGTTGGATAAAAGCCACCGCGCACTTCTTCCCTGTGAATCAAGCCGCTGTCACTGAATGACTTGCAGGTGTGCTGGGTATACAAGCGTGTCCTCCCCAGATTCACGTCCTTCCTGGAAACTCAGAGCGTGGCTTTATCTGGAACAGAGTTGTTGCAGATGTAAGTGTTTCAGTTAAGACGAGGTCAGGCTGGAGTAGGGTGGGTCCCTCGTCTGATCTGACGGGTGTCCTTATAAGAGGGGAGGAAATGCAGAGACAGACACACAGAAAGGAGACGATGTGAACACGGACAGACAGGGAGATGCCCTTGACTTCGGGGACCGAGACCGGGAGATACAGCTAAGATACAAGGAACGCGGGCAGACCCAAGGAGCCCGGAGACGGGGGCGAGCCCTCAGAGGGAGCCCAGCCCACTGACACTTCCAGCCTCCAGACTGTGGGAGAAGGGATGTCTGTGGTTTAAACCACCCAGTTTGTGGTACTCTGTTATGGTCGCCCCAAGGGACACCCAGCTCTGAGGGTCTATTTTAACTTGTACTTTCTTGGGTGAGGGGCAGGGAGGGGAGGGCACAGCTAAAAATCTCGACAGTTGTTTTGAAAAGAGACCCTCGTCTTCCCCACCCTGACCCTCCCCTGGTGAACTGGATGCACTCTGCCCAGTGCCCAGTGCCCAGTACCCCCCGCCTGGGACCCTGGCCCTCCTGCTGTGCAGACTGTGACTCCACCCCTGTCCCGGGCCCCTGCATTTGTCCTCACTGTGCGCATGTGATTGTTGGCCCCTCTGAATCACAGGCTATAATCAATCACCACGTGCTTGTTGAATCCCTTCCCATGCTTCCACACGTCACCCAAATAATCCCCATGCGTCCTTTATTCCAATTTCCTTGTCTTGGGGAGGCTGGACCACACTGACCAGCAGGGAAGAGCAGCGGTCTCACTTCCCAATCAGGGCCTCATGGGCCAGGGCAGGGAGCAGCCCACGCCAGGGGAGGCCCAAGGGAGGTGACCGTGTCGTGAGTTGTCCAAACTGGGACCTGTTCAGAGAGTATGGGGTGCTATTAGCGATTATGCCAGGACAGCAGGTGTGGGTCCCAGGCCACCCGCCAAGAGGGCACTCAACCAGCCCCTCACCGATGGCAGTCACTTCTGAGTCTGATTTGAACAGCGTGAGGCTTTGATGGGGCACTGGCAAGGCGCTCTCCAAAGCTCTGGAAACAGACACAAAGCCAAGGGGTGCAAACATGAGTGTGTCATGGTCCGTCACGCTCTGACGTGCATGCCTGTGCCCTGGCGGGCAGTGTGCTCGTGGGTATGAGTGTGAATATCCAGCCCTGTCTCAGTGTGTTCAGGCTGCTGTAACAGCACCACAGATGGAGCGGCTTATAAACAACACGTATTTCTCACAGCTCTGGAGGTTGGAAGCCCAGGATCATGGCACTGAGGCCTTCTGTGGAGGGTCATTGTCCTGGTTCATAGATGGGCCTGCCTGCTCAGAGACATCTGCACTTCACATGGCGGGAGGGGCTGGGGATCTCTGGAGCCTCATGTATAAGGCCACTGATCCCATTCATGAGGGCTCCACCCTCATGACCTCATCACCTCCCAAAGGCCATCACATGGAGCATTAGGATTTCAACACGGGAGTTTGGGAGGGACACAAACATTCAGGCCATTGCAGGCCCTAATGAGTAGTCAGTGAGCGGAGTAACCACACAGGGCCTGTGGGATTGCATCACTAAGTGTCTTTGTTTTCATTTCCCATTCAGTGGGGACCGATTCTTTTCCTTTTGGGATGAAAACTCAGGTGATCCCATAATCCCTAAAGTCACAAAACTTAGTTGTCAGGAACTGAAGCTTTAAGCTCCATGTTATAATTAAATTCAAAACTCTGAATTTGATTTCATTTGATGCTATAAAGGAATTAGTGGTAGCATGATAATTGTATTGTAGATTTATGACTGTGTATCTGTATATATATTCAGGTACCTATATATATTCAGATATATACCACGGCCCAGGTTTGATCCCTGGTCGGGGAACTAAGATCCCACCTGCTGTTCAGCATGGCCAAAATAAAAATTTTTTAATTTAAAAAATTAAAAAAAAAAATTGGTAGTTAGATTATTTTAAAAAAAAAGAAGAGTTCACACTTCTTATACAAGCCCTAGAGGGGATGCACAGAGTTCCCCTAGGCCCCATGGCCCGCCTCTGGTTCATAAGTAGAAACATTTATTTATCCTTTGCCCCAACGAACTCTGGGATGCAGGAAGATCCTAACAGCTCATCTTGTTCCTTTCTTGAGATTAGAGTTCTCAAGAGTCAGAAATGAGCCTTCTGTCACCCCCAACTATGGCGGGCATGGACCAAGCTCTCTCAGTGGTCCCCCTATGCCTTGTCCACCAGGCTTGAGATCAAGGGCAGGCACACCCACCCTCCTTCCCTGTTGGGGCAAGATGGGAGTGGGAAGGACTCGCAGCACCTAAACAGCTCTCTCTGAATGTTCTCACATGTCATTTTCTCCAAAATTCTCTGCTCATGAAGCTTTTATAGCTTCAATACAAGTACAAAATTTAAGACTCATCTAACAGTCCAAATTACTTTTAAGATGTCATGGTCTGTATCTCACGTTGAAACATGACATCTGTTGTTTCTGGATGTCCCAGCTGACCCTCCACTCTTAACATCCTATGACCCTAGGGGTAGGGGACCTAGAAGAGAGATTATAACTGTATTTATTCTTGATTGAATATAAAACCCAAAGACAGAAGTTCTAAGTTTGTTTCTTGAGATCTTCTAATGGGCAGGTCACTGTGACAGACTCTAGTGAGAGAGAACAAAATCAGGTAAATGAACATTTCCTTCTCATGAGGGACTTCATAGCACAACAGAAGGCTAAATAAATAAACAAATTGTGTACTTTACTGAAGCCCCTGAAAGAACTAAATAAGTAGGGAGGTGCCTATTCATGGATAAGAAGACCACATTTTTTTGTACTTTTTTTGATTGAAATATAGTTGATTTACTATATTGTGTTAGTTTCAGCTGTGCTGGTTTCAACATAATGATTCATTTATATATATATATATATATATATAAAAACATAAATAGAAATAGATTTAGATTACACAAGATACTGAATATAGTTCCCTGTGCTATACAGTAGGGCCTTGTTGTTTATTTTATATATAGTAGCTTGTATCTGCTAATCCCATACTCCTAATTTATCCCTCCCATGCCCCCTTTCCCCTTAGGTAATCATAAGCTTGTTTTCTATGTCTGTGAGTCTGTTTCTGTTTTGTGTTTAGATTCATTTGTATTACTTTTTAGATTCCACGTATAAGTGATGTCATATAATATTTGTCTTTCTCTGTCTGACTTACTTCGCTTAGTATGACAATTTCTAGGTCCATCCATGTTGCTGCAAATGGCAATATGTCACTCTTTTTTATGTCTGAGTAATATTCCATTATATATATGTACCACATCTTCTTTACCCATTCATCCGTTGATGGGCACTTGGGTTGTTTCCATGTCTTGGCTATTGTGAATAGTGCTGCTATGAACACTGGGATGCATGTATCTTTTGAAGTAAAGTTTTCTTCTTTTCTGGATATCTGCCCAGGGGTGGGGTTGTTGGATCATACGGTAGTTCTATTTTTATTTTTTTAAGGAACCTCCATACTGCTTTCCATAGTGGCTCTTCCAATTTACATTCCCTCTAGCAGTGTAGGAGGGTTCCCTTTTCTCCACACCCTCTCCAGCATTTGTTATTTGTAGACTTTTTGATGATAGCTGTTCTGACAGGTTTGAGGTGGTACTTCACTGTGGTTTTGATTGCATTTCTCTAATAATTAGTGATGTTGAGCATCTTTTGATGTGCCTGTTGGACATGTGTATGTCTTCTTTGGAGAAATGTCTCTTTAGGTCCTCTGCCTGTTTTTTGATTGGGTTGTTTGGTTTTTTGTTATTGAGTTGTATGAGTTGTTTGTATATTTTGGATATTAACCCCTTGTCAGTCACATCATTCGCAAATATTTTCTCCCATCCTGAAGGTTGTCTTTTTGGTTGTTGATGATTTCTTTTGCTGTGCAAAAGCTTTTAAGTTTGATTAGGTCTCATTCGTTTATTTTTGCTTTTATTTCTTTTGCCTTGAGAGACTGACCCAAGAAAATATTGCTGCAATTTATGTTTGAAAGTGTTTTGCCTATGTTCCCTTCTAGGAGTTTTATGGTGCCATGTCTTATATCTGTCTTTAAACCATTTTGAGTTTATTTTTGTATATGGTGTGAGGAAGTGTTCTAATTTCATTGATTTATATGTAGCTGTCCATCCTTCCCAACACCACTTGTTGAAGAGACTAGATTTTATAGGTAGCCATTTTTTCAAAATTAAACTACATATTCAATGCATTTTTTATCAAAATCCCTAAGGGAGATTTTTATGAAACACCACAAATTGGTCCTAGTATTTATATGGAAAGGTAAAGGGCCAAAGATATCCAGTGCAACTTTTAAAAAACAAGTAGTAAAAAGAGGAAGAGAAGGATCAGAAGGTATCTGTCTAATCAGATTATTCAAAAATTGTGTTTAAAGGAAAGAAGTATTGGTGCAGTGATAGAGTCACAGACAACTGGAACAGAACAGAAAGCCTAGAAATAGATCCATTTACATAAGGTAACTTGGATAATAACAGAAAAAGACTTCATATCAGTGGGGAAAGAAAGGACAGCTAAGTACATGGTATCAGGACAATCAGTTATTGATATCAGAAAAGGATAAATTTAGATCCTTGCATCACAACACTAAGCATCTCTTAATTATCCATATTGAGAAAAAGGAAAATTTAGATTCACAACTTACAACTCATATTAACACATTCCCAGATAAATTAAAGGCCCAAAAGTGAAAGTAAGCCTTAAAATTTAAAAAGAAAATACAGATGACCAGCCACCTCACACCAGACCCAACCCTCCTGAATATAATAATGAAAACTCTGGAAAATATACAAAAACAATGACCTGTAGGCAATGGGGAGTGAAAAACGAAGCGAAAACAGAACAAAAATGCCCTGTAAGATCCTAGAGGGGCATTGACACTTGGAGGAAGGGAATGGAGTGAATTTGCTATCTTATGGATTTTTGCCTGAGGGTAGGCCATGGTTGATATTGTCTAGTGGTGGCTAAAACCCCAACAGAAAATCTACAGTCTTTCTAGCCTACGTAACTAGCATACAGAGAACAAGACAAGCCCAGCAGCTTGGAAGTGAAGGGGAAATTCCCAAAAGGAGAGAGCCACAGGGAGAACCCCAAATTCTGTGTAAAAACTCTTCCCAAATTTTGGTCTGACCTCTGAACCATGTGTATGCAGGACAGACTCCAGCTAAAATAAAAGAACTGAGGTTTGAGTGCCACTCAAGAGGCAGAGTTTGAAGTTTGAATCCAACCAAGTAGATGGTTTGTTAAAACAAACAAACAAACAAATATAACAGTCTTCAGAGGAATGTAAGAGAATCTAGAGTCTCCACAACATAACAATATATTATCCTGTATTTAATCCAAAATTACTAAAAGACAAAGAAACAGGAAAGTGTCATGCATTCTTAAGAGAAAAAACAAACTGAGATGACCCAGATGTTGCAACAATAGGATAAAGATTGTAAAACGGCAACCATAACTATGTTTGAGGAAGTAAAGAAAAATGTGCTCACAATGTATGAAAAGATAGAAAATCATAGAAGAAAGGAAGGAAGGAAATAAAAGGAAAGAAAATGGTAATAAAATAGACAAATAACAATTCGAAAACTGAAAACTCCAATATGTGATATTAAAACTTATTGGATGGACTTAGCAAAATGCAGATGGCAGTAGAAAGGGTCAGTTAACTTAAAGATAGAGCAAGGGAAATCATCCTATTTGAAGAACAGAGAAGAAAAAAAGTTTAAAACATGCACAAAGCCCTCAGTACCTGTGGGAAACTATCAAAACATCTAACAGAAGTAAAATAGAAAAAAATGAACAAGATAAAAAATTACCAATCCTTGATCTTTGAAAAGATTAACAAAATGATGAACCTCTAACTAGACTGATGAAGAAACAAAAATTAAAGAAAACACAAATTACCAACGTCAGAAATGAAAGATGGGCTATTACTACAGTCCTACAGACATTAAAAGGAAAAATAAGTAATATTCAGAATAATATTAATTAATATTAATACCAACAAATTTGACAACTTAGATGAAATGGACAAATTCCTTGAAAAACAAAATTTACCTAGATGAGCACAAGAATAAATAGCAAAATCTAAATATCCCTATTTCTATTAAAATGTTTGAAGTTACTATCAAACACCTTCCTACAAAGAAAGTTTTGGGCTAAGGTGGTTTCACTATTGCATTCTATCAAACGAAGAACTCTAATCTTAATGCAAACTTAGAAAAAAAGATAAGAAGGAAATACTTTCCAACTCATTTTATGGGGCCAGCATGAGCCTAATACTCAAACCTGACAAATACATTATGAATTATGAAAGACCATTGTGAATATAGATTCAAAAATACCTAACAAAATCTTAGTAAATTGAATCCAGCAAGACACAAAAATAATGATACATCAGGATTTAGGTGGATTTATCTAAGGAAAACAAGGTAGGTTTAACATCAGATAATTAATGCAATTTACCACATTAATAGGAAAATGAAAATAAAAACATGCAATCATTTTCATAAATGCATAAAAGGTGTTCAACAAAATTCACACCCATGCATGATAGAAATTTCAGCAACTAGGAATACAAGGGAACATTCTTAAGCTGATAAAGGGTATCGGCAAAAAAAGAAGCCCCACAAGTACCATCATACCTTGAGGTGAAATACTGGACATTCTCATTCTAAGATTGGGACCAAAGCAAGAATTCTCAATCGCACCACTTCTTTTAACATTATGACGGTGGTTCCAGAAAATGTGATAAGGCAAGGTAAAAAAATAGTAGAGATCACAAAGGAAGAAGTAAAATTGACTTTATTCACAGAAGATAATCTTATTTCCAACTGCTTGTGGCTAATATATAAAACCACAATTGATTTTTTATATTAACTTTGTATCCTATAACTTTTTTGTTTCAAAGGTTTCTTAGGATTTTCTAAAACAGCACAAATTGTGAAGGCACAGTTGATAAATATGACTCAATTAAAATCAAGACTACATATGTATCAGTATGTGACAGATGAGTAAAAAGTCAAGTCTTGAACTCGGAGAAGATATTTGGAGCCCACATAATTGACAGAGGATTGCTATCAAGGATACACAAAGAACTCCTACAAACTAAGGCCACAAAGGACAAACATGGTTTTTAGAATACACAAATATGAAATGTAAGGTAAGGGAAACCTAAGTAGTCAATAAGGATGTGGAAAGAGGCTCCACCTCACTCATAACTGATAATTACAAAATAAACTAACATTAGAATGACATATCACCAAATGTTGATAAGGGTGCAGAGAATTAGGAACTCTTAAATTTGGTAGGGTATCATTGACACATCCACCCTGGCAAGCATTTGGGCGATACCTAGGAAATCGAACAAGTCCGTATCGTTCCAAAAGGAAGAAACTGGGAATAATATACCTAATTGCCTATCAGTAGGGGAATGCATTCTATGTTAAATTAAATGAATCAGACCTATTGATCAATAGAAATAAATTTCAAAATTTAACTGTACAATATAAGATGAAAAGCCTGCATATTATGGTATCATTTCTGATTTTTTCTTTTTTTTTTGGCTGTGCTGTGCAACACGTGAGATCTTAGTTCCCTCACCAGGGATCGAACCCATGCTCCTGCAGTGGAAGCATGGAGCCTTAACCACTGGACCGCCGGTAAGTCCCTACCATTTCTGATTATTTTAAAAACAGCAACAAATACTATAGAATGTTTATGGATATGATGGAAATAATGTACACTGACTTTAGAATGACAGTTGACTCTGGGGAGGGAGGGAAAAAAGATGGGTTAAGGGGGCACTTTTATTGTTTTATTTCTTTTTATAAAATGAGAGGTATCTAGGCAAATAGAACCAAAGTCCAAGGTGGATAAATCTGGGTAGCACATATATAGATGCCCATAACATTACACACTGTTAATCTGAGGAAAAGGGCTTAAAATATGGCAGCTTAAAATTTTCATTAAAAATATCCAAATAAATAAGGTGGTCCGGGAAGCAGGGAGAGGAAGGGCTGAGAGTGAGGCAGGCCTGGAAGAGGCCAGCACTAAGACTTGGGGTCAGAACCCTGGGGACCCGGTTTGGGAGCCATTTGAACGTCCCATCCTGGATGCCCAGTCAATACCGAAGAGATGTATCTGCCCAGGGATGAAGGAGGGAACCACTGAAATCCTACCCAGCATCCAGCTTAAGAGTAAATAAAAGTCTCAAGCCATTTCGAGTTTTCTTATTTTAATTCCAAGGTCCCTGGGCATCTGCAGTGCAATCCCAACTTTCTCTGTATATTAGTAGATTTGCCAAATTCTACTAATTCTACCAAAACCCGGCTACATCCCTGGGTGAGGATGGACAACATTCGTGATAGTGACTTAGCATCCCACCAGGGAAGCATCCGGTAAGTGACCATGTTTTATACGATCCCTGGATCGTATAGAATCCCTGGATCAAACGTGCTCTCAGTGTGACCCTCACACCATGTAGCAGCTTATCCTTCACCTCAAAGTTCGTCAGAGAAAATAAACTGGAGGTTGTGGTTCTGACTTCTTAGGGGTGACCACTAAGTTGTTCAAAAAACAAGTGATTCCAGCAGAGGCGAGCAAATGGCCTATTCAGTTTTTCACTACAATGCAGGATAAGAATGATCAGAACTGAAGGCACCTTACATCTCATACACTGCAGCCATATCTCACCCCTGGCTCTTTCCACCACATCCCAGACCATTGTTGGCTCCGCTGCGTAGAAAGTAGTTTGTAGGGAATTCAGAAGATATGGAGAGCAGATCCGTCCAGTGAGAAACGTGTCGCCAAAAACAAAGCCATACTGGACCATCAAAACTGCAAAGAGAATGTATCCGCTACCCAGACTGGAATCTCCGACGGATCCCTCGAAGCTGTCTACACAGGGGGAAAGGAGCTTTCTCTGCATGGAGGAGAATTCCTCACGGTTGCCACCTCTCCAGGGCTGCTGCTCACAGGGACTCTGGCTGGTATGTGCTAAGGTGCCACATGGGTTTGAAGCAAGCCTATCTCTCAGGTTGACCCTTCATACTCACCATCACCATTTCAGTATTTCAGAGAATGCATTTCCCCGGCTATAATATATTCTCCTCATTAAGAATTCAGTCCACCAGGAAATTGAAAGCAAAGTGTGAGACCATCAAGAATGGCAACATCGACAGGCCAGAGCCTACCTGAACCGCCAAAGCCTCCCTACATGTAGCTCTTGGTTATAAAGGAGCTCACATGTTCTCAAGACTCAGAATAGCCCTGTGTCGCATATTAAATGTAAATAAGCTAAAACCAAGGCTCATTAACAGATGATTCATACCCACAGCGCTCACATGATAGCTTGTGTTTGACTGTCTGAGAGGTTTTACCAAAGCGTTAATATTTGTTCAACTCCCACAGGCCGATACATTACTGAGCAAAGAAAAATCAGTCAATATTTACTAAACATCCATTGTGTGCACAGCCTTTGGCCCAGATACCCTGGGGAGGTTCCAAAGGGAGAAGGTGATGTGGTCACAGTTGATAGGGAAGCTGTGTTCATGAAGGGAGCACCATGAACTCAAACCCAGATGCCTCATTACGGAATCCACGCAGCATTCCTTCTGCTGCAGCTACTTCCCTCCAGTGGCTCCAAACGTTAGGAATACTTTTTATTAGATGTTTGGGGGGTATTTTACTAAGTAAATGGTTAAAATGACATGAAAGACTCCATTGTACTCCAAATAGCTTATATCTTTAAAAGTACACACAATACAACAACTTATTTATTTTTCTATAATCCATATTTCTTTATTTTTACATGGTCGTATGTGTATTGAAATGGTATAACATTGTCTCAAAGTTTAATTTCACCTTAGAATTCTTTCCTCCTGAAATTAATTGGAAAACTTCTATAGTCAACTTAGGGCTTTGTTTTCTATTATGTATATACCTTCTAATTCTATCTGAATAGAGGTGAATAACACATAGCCTTTCATGAATAATTAAATTAATCCGACATCAATTTGCATAAAAGGAAGCTGTTATCATTCCCCAAACTTACTCATTTTTTTAAAAATTTATTTTATTGAAGTACAGTTGATTTACTCTGCTGTGTTCATTTCTACTGCACAGCACAGTGATTCAGTTATACACACACACACACACACACACACACGTACACACACACACACATATATATATACATTCTTTTTCATATTCGTTATATTAGGAAGGATTGAGTGGGTGAATATGCTGATTTCAAAAATAAATTCAAAACACACAGGCAGTCGTGTGGGAGGAAAAGATGTGAGTGTTGGGGCCCTGATGTCTGCACATCACTCTTCCTAACAGAGGGTATATCAATATGAAAGATACAGGATACCCTGAATCGGGCTCTGCCAGGCAGGGGGCAATGGGGGTATGTTGTCCTAAATATGAGAAAGAGGAAGATGAAGATGTAGCGAGAACACGCCTCTTTCCAGGGCATCAGGGCAGAGTGAGACAGTCCTGACACTGGAGCATACGTGGTGAGAGACCCTGGAAAGCCCTGGGCAGAAGGGTCCCCAGCACTTGGTGTCCACGTGGCAGCAGCTCCAGGACCAAGCACAGTGGTCGTGACCTGGACCCTCCATGATGTCATCTTTGCTGTCGTGCAGGAAGGTTGAGAGAGGATGGTCCTGTGGGATCGAGCGACGGAAAACTGGATTCAAGCTTTCGTGGGTGTCCCCGCATGCCTGAGCTGTGGTTTCCTGATGGGCAACTAGGACGCCTTCCGAGGTGGGTATGAGGCTGGAGCAGTGATGTCAGGATAATCTAATGGGCGACGCGTCATTCCCGTGCTGGTCGCAGGTGGTGTTGCCATCATTACAGGAGTCCTATACAAGGTGACTGCTTTAGTGCAGTTGTGATAATCTGGAGGTGCAAACCCTGTAAACATTCTCCATCCCTCAAGACTCAGTTCAGCTTGACTTGGCCTCAGGGACTGGGTCCCACTCTCGGTTTTGTGCCCAGAGCAGCTGTCCAGTCCTGGACCAGACCCTTGGCACCCCCTGCCCTGCCAGCTCTTCTCCCTGAGCTGGAAGCTGCTGTCTGCTCAATTCCTTGGCACCCCAGCTGCGGGGGATGGGAGTCCTCCCAGTAGGTGAGTGTGGAAGTGGGATGGCTAACGGAGGAGAAGGAAGGAGGTGACCTGGCCTGGAGCTCATGGATAAGGAGCCCTGTACGCGAGGGCTATACCCTGAGGCCAGCAGTTAGCAGTCCAGCAGATTGCACAGCTCCGGGCGAGTGCCCAAAGGCTGTTAACTGATTGGAGAACCACCAGCTGGGTGCTTGCTTATCATCCCACTTTTATAGACTCTAATAAAGGAAACTGAGAGCAGGCAGGCAGGATCTCTGTGCTGGGTTTATCTGCCTTAATGAGGGTCATTTGGACCTTAATTCAATACACTCACTGCTCCAAGGTACCTTCTGCAGAATGATGTAGCCATAAAGTAGAAAAATTCAGAGATTCTGTAGCTAATAAATAACTGGTGGGGTGATTCTGAGGTTCCGAGTTATAAGGAATTGTGGAGGCAGGCCCTGGAGCCGGGCTTCCCAGCCCTTTCCACTGTGCCCTTTTCACAGTAAAACATAAAAACCCTCAAACGCTTTTCTAGGAATTACAAAAAAATAAGTCGCAGTAACTTTGTATGGTGTAGGATAAAGTGAATTGATATAAAAATATTTTCTTTTAGGTGTTTCCTTAAAACTACAGTCATTTCTATTACAGTTGTGTTTATTTCTTAACATTTTTACTTTCTGGAGAAATTTGATGTTCTCTGTAAGATTTTTAAATCAATTCTTCAGATAACTTCTCTGCTGAAGATCTGAAGGTGAATTTTCAGTATTATTACTTTTATGATTTTTCTCCTCATTGGCTTCCTGTATTTCTTGACCAGTCTTCTCTTGCTTCTTGCTTTTAACTAGTTGTCATTATGATGAAAAATTAGTCAATATATTGCTAATAAATGTAAACTTGAAAACACTAAGGATCAAAAGTGATTTAACTGATGTGACATTAAGCAGGGGATGTGTCTTGACCTCAGTCGAAATAGAATTCAGGACAAAGCACTTGTACATAACAAAGGGACACTTCATAAGCCACAATTCACCATGAAGGTATACCAGTTACAAATATCTTTGTACCAATAAGGGGCTGGGCAAAGGTATTCTACTTTACTAACCAGAAAGCATAGGTGATGCAGAAAGAGAGAAAAACACAGCTGATGTTGAGTTGGGAACACCATGCTGTGTTGATGAGGACACCATTCTGGGTATGTCATGTGAACAAAAATATAAGTAAGAAAAGATAGACAAACAATATAATCAATAAGGTAGATCTTATGGACATACATATGTCGAACTTAAGGCCTGATAATACAACTGGAACCAAGAAGAACCCTGAAGCCCCTGCTTGCTCCAAGTACAAAACCGAGTAGTTAATAATTAGGTCAATAGAGTCACAGACTCATTGTCTGATGCACATTCCTGAATTGCTTTTACAGATACTGGAACTGCCACTGGAGAGGAAAAGCTAACTGCATGGTGACCAGACTGCAGCCATGACATAAGCTACTCCATCTTGAGCAGTACTGAGTCTGTGGCTATAGCACAATTCCAGGAACTGGTCTCAAGAGAATGGGATTAACATCATTGCTCATAGTAATCTATATTTTTGTGGGCATCAAAATAATTGTAGCTTGCTCTGCCCGTGTCTGTAAGCGGGCAACCAAAACTGTCAGCCCAGAGATGCTACAGACCCATGTTGACATCTTCTGCTCTGAGAATACGGCATCCTATTCAGCATGAAGAAGTGACAGAAGATGGACTTTTGCCCATCAGTTACAGAAGGCGGACTTTTGCCCATAACCCTTTAGAACTGGAGTGATGTCTGACAAGTGGGGATTTGTTAAGCAGCTCTTTTGCCCCTTTCCTGTGTCCCCTTTTCTGTTCCCCTCTAACCTTACAAAGAACCTAATTATAGGAATGAGATCACTAAGCAATTGAAACTAACTCCTGACGTGTGCTCTCCTCAATGCCCACCATGCCGTGTCTGATCTGTTGCTTCTTTCCCTAGATAAAAATAAGTAAGGATGAAGAAGTAAGCAGTTAAAGGGTGACCAGCTCTCTGCCCCAACAGCCCCTCGGCAATCCTGCAGACCACTTGGGCAAGATGACATCTGGGGCTTCCCTGGTGGCACAGTGGTTGAGAGTCCGCCTGCCGATGCGGGGGACACGGGTTCGTGCCTCGGTCCGGGAAGATCCCACGTGCCGCGGAGCGGCTGGGCCCATGAGCCATGGTCGCTGAGCCTGCGCATCCGGAGCCTGTGCTCCGCAACGGGAGAGGCCACAACAGTGAGAGGCCCGTGTACCGCAAAAAAAAAAAAAAAAGATGACCTCTGAAGAGTCATCCAGTCTGCACGCAATGGAGAAGGATGCAGAACCCAACCTCCTGACTCCATAATTCACTGAGATTTCGCCCCTTCCCCCACCCCGGTTTTTTTTCCATTTAAAACTGCCATGGCTGAGCAGAGTCTCTGGAGTTGGTCTCTGGACACGAGTCCACCTTCTCCCCAGATGGCTGGCTTTTCTGATTAAAGCAACTTTCCTTTCTACTGGCAATTGCCTCTCGAATTACCGGCTTAGGAGCCGCCAGCAGCCGAATGTGGGTTCCATAACACAACCTCCTAAGTGCGTGTGAAATATTCACGAAATTTAATCATATGTTTGTTCACAAAGAAAGCATTGTGTTCCATATGGTAGACATGTGACAATCACTCTATGGTCAAATGTAAAAACAGCTAGAAAATAATGACAGCATTTCTGAAGGTTCTTGCATAAGGAAATTTAAATATCTCTACTAAACACTTGTGGCTAAAAGATTAACTACAAACCAAAATTACAGACTTTCTTAAAAATCATGGTAATAAAAACACGACATTTCTGAATCTATGAAGAGTATTTAAAATAGTGATCAAAAGAAAATGTGTAGGGCTTCCCTGGTGGTGCGGTGCTTGAGAGTCCGCCTGCCGATGCAGGGGACACGGGTTCTTGTCCCGGTTCGGGAAGATCCCACATGCCGCGGAGCAGCCACACCCGTGAGCCATGGCCGCTGAGCCTGCGCTCTGCAACGGGAGGGGCCACAACAGTGAGAGGCCCGCGTACGGCAGAAACAAAACATGCAAGTGGGGGGGAGGAAAAAAAGAAAATGTATAGGTTTAAACACATATCAGTAATAATGGAAGAAAATTCCCAACTCAGAAAGCTAGGAAAAGAATAGGAACGCAAGCCAAAATAACACAAAGATGAAGAAATTAATGAAGTAGCTCAGAGAACAAAAATAAAGTAATAAATCAAAATCTTGGTTCTTTTGAAAAATAAAATATGCAAACCACTAGTGAACCTAATAAAGAAAATAGAAAAAAAAGAGAGAGAGAGAGAGAGAGAGAGAGAAACCCCAAATAAACAAAATAAGAATTCTTTGGGAAACACCTATTACAATAGAGGAAACTTTAAAAATTATAAGAGGCTACTCTGAATAACTTTATGCAGCTCATTTTGAAAATCTAGATGAAATAGACAAGTTCCTAGGAAAATCACCCTTTACCCAAAGTGATCTGGTAGAGGCATGAAGCTCAGATCAACCATAGAGGAAAGAGAGAACGTTATCAAGTTTTACAGATTTGTTCTGTAAAACCCTCCATGCCCAGATGGTCTCACAGAGAAATTCTAACAACGCTGCAAATACCAAATCGTCCCAGTGCAACATATATTGTTCCAGAGAATTAAAAAAAAAACAAAGGAGAATGCCAAAATTCACACTGAAAAAATTACCTCAAAATGTGTCATACACCCAAAATATAGGAGCTAAGGCTGTAAAACTCCTAGAAGAAAACATACTAGAAAATCTTTGTGGTCTTAGATTAGGCAAATAATTTTTTTAGCTAGGGCACATAAAGTGTGAATCATGAAAGAAAAATGGAAAACATGGGACTTCTACAAAATTAAAAACATCTGTTCTTTGAAAAATACTTAAGGAAATGAAAAGGCAAGTCTCAGACTTGGAGGAAATATCTGCACAACATAAATCTGATAAAGGATCTGTATGCAGAATGGATAAAGAGCTCTTAGAACTCAATATAAAGCAGAAAAAACACCTGATGAAAACCGTAGGACTGACATATACACACTACCGTATATAAAATAGATAACTAATAAGAGCCTACTGTAGAGCACAGGGAACTCTACTCAATACTCTGTAATGACCTATATGGGAAAAGAATCTAAAAAAAGAGTAGATATATGTATAACTGACTCACTTTGCTGTACAGCAGAAACGAACAAGACATTGTAAGTCGACTCTACTCCAATAAAAATCAATTTAAAATAAAAAGACTTGAACAGATGCTTAACCGGAGAAAAAGTAAAAAAAAAAAAAAAAAAAAAAGACAAGCCCATGAAAAGATACTCCATATCATTAGTTACTAGGGAAATGTAAATTAAAGTGGAAATGAGATGCCCATCACACAGCAGCATGACTCAAAGTAAAAGCTAACAACATAGTGCTGGGGAGGGTGGGGGAAACCTCCAGATTCTCATGCTTTGTTGGTGGGAAGGCAAAATGGCACAACCATTTTGCAAGAAGAGTTTGTTAGATTCTTATCAAGTCCAACAGAACAGTTGCCATACGACCCAGCAATCCTACTTAGCAGATATTTTCCAAGAGAAAAGGTATTTACACAGCCAACTCCAGACTCGTACACACTTGTCCCCAGCAGGTCTGTTCCTAAGAGTGAAGCCCCGGAAACAACCCAAATGCCCATTGACTGAGGGATGGTAAACACACAGTGAAATGCCCTCCTGCAGAATCCTACTCAGCAAGCAACAGGCGTGGACGACCCAGATAAATCTCATAAAGAAAGATGCAAATGACCATGCACAACGTGACTACATTTACAGGAATTCTAGAAGAGGCAAAACTATAGTGAAAGGAAGCAGATTCATTGGTTACTTGGGGCTGGAAGTGGAAGGAGGGCATTGACTATGAACAGGCATGAGGGAATCGAGGGGGGGAATGAAGATCTTCTATATCTTCCTTGTGGTAGTGTTTACACAACTGCAAACATTTTTCAAAACTCACTGAACTGATTCAGTTAAAATAGACAAATTTTATTGCCTTGAATTATACCTCAATAAGGCTAATTAAAAAAAAAACCTCAAGGTATAACAATTATCAGTATTACTGGTGTAAAGACAGTGAGCTGAATGAAAGGTCAACGCTATGACAAAATTGTGGCCCCACATTCACCTGTTGAAGCCCTAAGCCTCAACGTGACTGTATTTGGAGATGGTGCCTTTATGGAAGTAATTAAACTTAAATGAGGTCATCAGGGTAGGGCCTTGACCTGATAGGATTAGGCCTTATAGCTTTCTCTCTCCCTGTCCCGCTCTGTCTCTATCTCAGTCTCTGCCTCTCATTCCATGTATATACACCTAGGAAAGTCCCTGTAAGGACAGCCAGAAGGTGGCCGTCTTCAAACCAGCAAGAGAGCCCTTTCCAAGTTCCTAGGCTGCAACACTACATGTGACATTTCTGCTTCGTGAACCCATATCAGTAAATTCGGTCTGATCCAACTTTATAAGTTTAGCAACTTACAATCTTTTTTTAAAGAATTTTTATTGGAGTGCAGTTGCTTTACAATGTTGTGTTAGTTTCTACTGTACAGCAAAGTGAATCAGCTCTACGTATGCATATATCCCCTCTTTTTCGGATTTCCTTCCCATTTAGGTCCCCACAGAGCACTGAGTAGTTCCCTGTGCTGTACAGTAGGTTCTCATTAGTTATCTATTTTATACATAGTATCAATAGTGTTTATATGTCAATCCCCATCTCCCAATTCCTCCCACTCCCCCCTTTCCCCCTTTACAATAGTTATTGAGGCCAATCTCTGGACATGAGGAGGCTACCTATTGTCAGACAAATCCCTGCCCCTTGGTGAAGGCGGGTGCGTCAGTCCCCAGGGTGGCCAGCAGAGGGCACTGGAGGACAGACAGCCCTGCGAGCATCCTGGGCCTGAAGGTTCTTCATGGGGAAACACCTTCCGAAGTTCATTAAACCTGTGTCCTGAGACGAACAGGACGGGCCTTCCTTCCTTGAAGCCGCGTTTCTGACTGTGCTAAATTAAGGTCGAGTCTTCATTAAGTGCTGAGCTCTCTTTGGATCCCAGGAAATAAATACAGAAGTTGCCACCCACGGGACTTTCTGGAAACCCAGCCCCTCAGCCCCGGAGCAGTATCAACCCAGGTACCTGACACCTGGGCGTGTGTCTGAGCTGCCAGGGAGGCCTGGCTGGGCTGGAGCGGGGATCCGGCCCCCAGGGGCTGTGCAGTGAGGCTGCTCCTCTGGTCCCCATCCGTCTGGGCTGCAGGGAAGCCCAGGAAGCTGCCGGCATGTCCTGGAACCTCCCACAACTGTTCATACAGATGCAGACAAGCCCTGGGGAAGGGCCAGAGGCTGTGAAAAGGGAAGGGCTTGACCAGGGGGGAGGGGCTCTGGGACACCGGGCAGGGGAGAGCGGAGGTCCATGAGGACGCCACCCCGAGCCAGCCTGGCTGGGAGGCACGGTGTCACCTCATTGTAGCAAGACAGGCCACCAGCCAGGGGAAGGGGCACTGCTCAGCACGCAGGTGATGCTTAGGTGTACAAACCCCAGAAACACGCTGCACTCTGTGCGTGTGACCCTGCAGCGGTGGGCTCGGGGATTGCAGAGGACACACTGCTTCAGCCACTTTCTCAAGGCTGTGGGGTGCCAAGGCTCAGCATCCCTTCCGGGGTCCCCACCAAGTGTAGTGAGAGGGACGATGAAGCTTCCCCTCATTTCACGGGAACGCTGCTGGCCAGGCCAACTCCCAGGGTGTTCCCAGGAGGTCCAGCATTTGGGGCCCAGCCTGCTGTGGGTACAGCTGTCCACTAAGACCATGGCATTAGCCAGGGCCACCGAAGGACCCCCAGGGAGGGGACCTGGCAGGGATTAGCCTTCCTGAATCAGCAGGGGCGACCTGGGAGGGGCTGATGACCGGGCACTGGGGTAAGGAGATCGCATCTGTCCCCCCACTTAATAGGGCCTGGACTATCGGGTCAGTATGTGCGAATATAACAATAACTGGCATTAATTGTCATGAAGCCCTCGCCACGTGCCCGACACTGCTCTAACCACATCTCAGGAGATGTGGAGAACCTCCCCGAGGTCACACACCAGCACTGTGATGTCTCCTGTTGTTTCCGCCCCAAAGACCTGGCCCATCCCCTCTCCTGTGACTGCCTCAAAGCTCCTTCATTACCTGAACCAGCCAGGCAAGGACCTGGGTGAAGCCCCGCAGCCCGGAGACCAGGACAGTGGGAGTGAGGGGCGGAGCTGCCGTCCCCTCCCCCTGCCAGACCCTCTGCACCAAGCCCGCCCTTCTCCACCCTCAGCTATGTCCCAGCTGAGCCCAGCGGGGCTAGGGGTGCCCCTGGAGGGCGTAGGCCCAGCCGAGGAGGGGATGGAGGGGGGAGGAAGAAAGGTCGGTTGTCTGACGGAGGGGGGTCGGATGTCACCAGCTGCTGCTCCAGGGGCAACGAGGACACTCCCCATGGGCCACCTCCAGAAGGGGGACGGGGATGGTCTGAACCACTCTGGGGGGCCACGCCGTTCTCTGTAATCAATGGCGCTGGAGCAAGCGGAGGTGTGGAAATAATGTCAAAAAGATTTAAATGGCCTAAGGATCCCCCGCCCCCCCCGGGGAACGCCACCGAAATTGCTTCAAAATCTAAAAGTCTGCGCTCAGTTATCAGAAGGGCCATCGGGAGCCGGCTGGGAAATGAGGGCGTCAACGCGTCAGAGAGAACGTACGAGAGGAGGTGGGGTTGGGGTCGTGCGCGAGGACTCCTGAGAAAGAACCAGGGCTCCCGCACCTGCAGCCCTGGAACAGGAGGCCCGAGACCAAAAGCTTCCACCAGACCCCAAATCCAAGACAGCCAGGGCCGCTCTGGGAGCAGCACAGCCCAATTCCCAACCCCGGGGGTGTGGGTATGAAGAATTCATGTGTCAAAGACCCTTTCCCCAACGTGCCAATACCTGGGCCGGCCTTGGCTCTGCGGGGGCCGAGCGCGGGGCTGAGTCGGGACAGGCGAACCGCACGTGAGGACATGGCTCCCGGTGAGGAATCGATTCACTAAGGCCGCGCCTGTCTCCACCGGCCACTTGTCGTGAACGTTTCAGACCCCGTGTTCCAGCAAGAGCCGTTGTTTCATGGAGCTTCTGTGTGTGTTATTAGCAAGATGAAGATGCCTCAGTGACCTAAGACCGTATGGGGCCCCCTTCTCAACATAGGTGTCCCGAGAGGGGATGTGAGGCCAAGTCCCTTCCCGAAAGAAACACTTTTTAAAATTCCCTCTTTTCAATGCAAAGCCAGTGTCACCTAGAAGGAGAGGCCCCGGGTTTCCAGGGTGACCATAGGCCCCGGGCTGGAGGAGGGTTAGGGAGGAGGGACAGGCCACAGAAAGTCTGGCCTGGGGTCACCCGCCTGCACTTCCACCCTTGAGCCGATGAATGCCAGGACCCCTTCACCCGGATGCCTGAAATATTTTTCACGCAACGACTTTCACACACGCTTCATAAAAGCCTTGATGGAAGCTGTCAACTACCTCTTTGGAACGGCTTTCAAATCGCAACACGACGGATGCTGCAGCCGTGCGCTCCCAAGCCTAGGGGAGAACTCATAGGAGCTAATCTGGCACAAGCCCCGACTCACCTTTGGAAGAGGTATTTGGGTTCCTGGCACGAATTTCAAAAGCACGTGGTCTGCGATGCATTTGTAAAAGCAAAGCCGTTTTGTAATTGCGATCTGAAATTATATGTTGCTCCAAGAGCAGCATATAATTTTTAGTATGTTTTTTGGGGTAAAATCATTTGAATTTTAATACAGTGATTTAGTACGCGAGTTATAAAGGAATCATGGATTCTGAAATTCCTTACATGCAATACTTTTTCACGGTCAGAGTAGCCTGAATGTTATAGATGAATTCTTGCTCTTCTAACAAATGAAAGAATCTTAAAATTATACACACACTCGTACTCTCAACCTCTCTCTCTCTCTCTCTCTCTCTCTCTCTCTCTCACACACACACACACACACACACACACACACACACACACACACTGCTATTGCCACCTCTGTGTCAATGAAGCCAAAATGAAATTTAGCAGATTTTAAGTGTTTTCTTTATTTGAAGAAATTGCATGTGAAGCCATTGAAAAGGATAAAAAGCAGATTAAGAAAACCCAGGAATTCGGGAAACATGAAATCTGAAACCATAAGATGGTGCACGTTCTTCTTTAGTTTCAGGACATCCAAGGAGCCTGAGGGGTTCTCTGAAGCCACTGCCTCTTAATAATGACAGTCTAGAAATTTAAACGTGACATTGTTGGTGAGCACGTCAGAGAGCCAGGGTGCCTGAGCTAGAAGGCCCCGTGGGTTCACGGGACTATAGCCCTTAGTCCAGCCGTCCCTGCTGGAGAAGGAGCTGGCTGCGGGGCACAGTCCCCTGGGGCCAGATGCCCTCTGGGAGTCCATTCTCCCCAGATAACTGGTAATTTTCCAGGTAGACACTTAGGTCACACAAAAAAATCACTTGGAAATTTCTGAAAGTAAAGGCCATGCTCTTCAGAGAACACTGATTTTCTCAAAATGGGAAGAGGCGTCCTTCAAGGATCAGTGCATTCTCACCACCTTTTGGAATACCCGGTCTTTCCTTGATCTTATCAAACTCAGTGTCAGGGACACACTGTAACTGAGGGGTGGCGGGGGAGGGGAGATGGGCTCTCTTGGGACTGGCGCTGGGGCAGGACCTGTCACTCGTGGTCACGGGAGAGAACTGCGGGGTCCACGAGAGAAGAAGCCACATCTGCTTCACTCTGGGTCCCTCTCACTATGCCCAGCACAGCACGTGGCATTCAAAGCACCCAAAATAGTGACACCACCCCACTGTGCTGGGACCTGGGGGTGCGGCTGAGAAAGGGATGCTTTCTGCAACCATCCAAAAGCCACAGTGGGAAGGCTGGAGGGCTTAACTTATTAAAAAGACGCTGTCGTTGTTGAGAACATTCTGGAATTGCCTTTTGAGCTGGTTCACAATAAAGGTGGCTTCCTACACGAGGACACTTTTTCCTGAACTGGTCACCCACTGGGTCCAGGGGCCTGGCCGGGATGGCATCAGGCATCCTGCCCAGCCTAGGACCTCCTCTGCTCCAGCTCCCACTGCCCTCGAGAACCATCCTTGTTCAGGAACTGGACATTACCTTGCACGGAGAGCGGGAAGAAGCACCAGGGCACTTGGGGGATGGTGTCGGAGAAGCAGCACTTCCTAGAGGCGCACTCCTCGGGGCTGATGCCTGGGTAGCCGCAGTTCTTGCGCGCTGAGACCTCCATGACACACTCCTCCGACTCTGCCGCGTGCCACCGGATTTGGGGACGACAAGGGGACTCAGTTAGGCCAGCTAGCTAACCAGACATGTCCATTCCATCCTCCCAGGGGAGCGCCGCTGGGCTCACAGGCTCGGGGTAGCATGAGGGGCTTCTGAGACTGTCACCCCTGGGCTAAGAGTGGGCGCCAGCAGGTGGGCACCCCTTCCTCCTGATGCCAAAAGTCAGAATGTCTGGAGGGAAGATATTCTCACCTCCCTGGACTTGACATTGCTCTGTAAAGCGGGGTGGCCCACCGTACCTCCTGTGGGGACCCTTTAAGGATGTAAAGCATTAGACCAAAGAATTGAAACCCAGCGATGCTTCCACTACTGGGAGAGGCCTGGCTACAACCAACCAACAGCCAGCCCTCGGGCCCGTTTCCCCCGGAGCCCGGGAGCCTCTGACCGGCAGCCTCGGGGGCTGTGGGCGGGAGGCCAGGGTACTCAGTTCTGCACACACGGATCAGCTTCGCACACAGACTTTTTTGTGTGCACGCTTTGGAGTCGGGGACTTTCTAAACTGATAATGTGCAGAGGCGCAAAACTCACTCTCAAAAGGTAACTCAAGAAGACTTAAGTGAATTTCTTGACATTGAGGGTCTGTTTGCAGCTGTGTTAATAATGCCCTGATCTTAATGCCTCATGGCCCTTAGAAGCTTCTCAGGAGCCACAGCGAAGAGGGGCCTCAGAATTGTTTTTTCTTCAAATACTGTAAAACGGATTCCAACAAGGCTCCCCTTGGGGTCCAGTGTGGACATAGGGGTGGGCGCACGTTTCCCCTTCCCTGGGGCTGGCCCAGGTGGTGTTGGAGCCCTAAGAAGCCAGGTCCCGGGCTGCCACCCGGGGCACAGGAGGAGGTCCCAGCTCTCCTGGACGTTACCTTGCTTGGGGAGGGGCTTGAAACACCAGGGGACCCCGGGGATGCTGGAGTCGAAGCAGCAGCTGGCGGAGAAGCACTGGTCGCTGGAGATGCCCGGGAAGCCGCAGTTCAACCTGTTCTTGGTGCTCACGCGTGAGCATTGGCAGGGATCTGCGGAGAGGCCCTGGCTCAGCCAGCCCCCCACACCTGCCCCCAGCCCCCGGGCGCGTCCGGGACCCCCCAGCAGTGCCACTCCCACCCTGGGAAAGGCCGTCTTATCTTGATCGTATTTGAACCAGCCAGTGTCCCTCAGAGGAACTGACAGGGCTTAGCTGAAAGGGTTTTCTTAGTTTAAAAATAAAACCTTCTGGCAAGAGAGTGGACAGATGCACTCAGGCCCAGGTCGGGATGAAAGTGGGCAAGGCCGGACCCCCAGGAGCCCTTAGTGGGCCTCCCACCCAGCCTCTCCCGGAGCCCCCGCCCACCTGAGCCTGAGACCATCCTACTGATCCTGAAGGGGGTCCCCCTGGGAGGTCTCACCCCCCTCCAGTGCCCCCCTGCTGCCCTTCCTGAGTGGCGGGGAAGCGGGGGGACGCACACAGGAGCTGGCTGTGTGGCTAGCATCCCAAACCTCAGGACACCTTCCCACCTGCTTCCCTTCTCAAGTTAACTCATCCCCTGCGTTTTCTCTCTGAGGGAAACTAACATGAACAGAGACACCCCGAGGGGCAGAAAACAAGGACCTCTCACGCCCTCCCTGCGCTCGGGGCCCTAGAGGCCTCCCCAGGCTCGCTGGTCCGAATGGTCCCCACGGCCCCTCGAGGACATGAGCCCTCGCTTACCAGGTTTCTGGGCCCCCCCCAGGGCACACAGCCCTAGCAGAAGGAGCGCAGCCAGGAGCCGGGTGCAGCGGAGCCCCATGCCCATGATCGGCTGCACCCTAGGGCCGCCGGAAGAGTGCACGCTCCCCACTGCAGGGGGTTGTTTTATAAGCTTCTCTGTTTGCTCAGTAAGCAAGATAACCCCCTCTCTCCCCGTGGCACTGACACTTTGGAACCTTTGTTAGGAGAAGGAGCTGAGGTAGCTTGGCTGAAGTGCCAAGTGGTGACAGAGCAGGTCTCCGGGCTCCCCGGGCACAGCCGGGCTCCCCCCGACCCAGGCAGGGAGCCAGGTCATGCCAGGATGCCAACATGGAAGACGGGCCACGTGCACGTGTGGCGCTGTGTACTCACAGGGTCCCACCCAGGAAGGGAGAAGTCATGTATTTCTCCTGATAAAGTACTTGGCTACCACAGGAATTTTAAAATATTGGGTCCAAGGCTACTGGGGGAAATGACCGGGCCAGCCGCGGACAGAGAGAAGACCCCTCCTCCAGGAATGGGAGGGTCTCCGAGGAAGGCAGGAGACCCTCCTTCAGGGCTGCAGACCCCTCTCTCAGCCCCTGTCTGTATCTCCTTGTCTCTGTTTTGGGGAGGGGGCTGCTGCTCTTCGTGGAGATGAAGCTGTCCAGGTAAACGGAACGGCCCCAGATGAGTGTAGAAGTAACAAGTTCGTTTCAGCAAAGCCCGAAGTGTGCCATGTTTTTCTTCCATGGGAACTGTCTGTGTTGCCTAAAAGATGGTACCTGTAAGCCAGCCTATGCCCAGGATAAGATGCTCCGGGGAAGACTCTGTGCATGGGACCCAAAGAGAGAAAAGAGAAGTGGAGATGAGACACACAACACAGAAGGGGAATGTGGAGGAAAGAGAGGATCGTAAACTCCCTACTCTGGGGGACTTCCAGGAGCCACCAATCTGTACAGCACGGCTTGAGCAGCCAGGAACCCAGAGATGCGTGGAATCGGAAACCCTGGGTCCTCAGGGTCTGGAGGGCTCAGGGCTTCTGCCAGCTCCAGCTCCAGCCGCCCCAGACCCCTGCCTATTCCCCCACTGAGCAACCACCATGACTCTATCTTTGCAAACCTTGAGAAAGTCACCTTTCCCCACTGCGTCCCTGTCACTCTTAGTCACCACCAAGACATAGGGCCCCAAGTCCTCCCTCTTCCCCCAGATTCTCACCTCCACTTTCTTCTTGCTTCCTCCCCCTTGGCCCGACTTCCCACTGCACCCTCCTGGCCCTTCCGGGATTCCCACCAAAACCGCCTGACCCATGCCAAAGAGACAGCTTATCAGCCCCATGGTCTCTGACCTGCTCTGGCCCTAACGGAAGCCTGCATCTTCCCTGCGATGTTCCTCTTGCATGCATCTCAGGTGGAGGTGCTCAGGCCCCCATCCAGGGCACCATCCGCCCACACGGTATTTTAGTGCTTTTAGAAAAAGGCACATTTTCTTCAAGACAAGTTACTTCCACTGTGGGGAAGTCATTACGTTAGATACAACGTCTACAGTATGAGTGGCACCCACCTGAACGTGGAGCTCTGTGCACGGCACAACCTCTAAGCTGCGTTGGGTGCCTGTGCTCCCATCACGTGGGCTCAGGCTGGGGGCTGGACATTGACCTTGAGCCCCAGTGTCACCATGCTCCTCGGAATCGCAGCTGTGACTGTACCACCTTCAAGGCTCCTGCCCCACCGTCATCGGCTGACTGTCAACCTGCTCCTCGTTAAGGGTTTGGCACCGCGTTCGCTGTGTCCCTTGTCACACCAAGATGTGTGACGTCCTGGGCGGCTTCAGCACTCCAGGGACATCTCACCCAAAGCCACAGGAGCTCAGGTTTTCATTTCCTCCTCATCTCTGGGAACTTCCATCCCTCCTCCACTCTGCCACCCCTCCCATGACCACACTCAGAACCCGTACTCCACCTCTGAAAGAGGACATGCAAATGTCCTTTCTGATCAGCATGTCTAAGCTTCTACTGCTTCCTTGTTACTCCTAAACCCTCCAGTCCCTTAACCCCTCGGCTTCCCCTCTGAGCACTGTACCGTCTGCGTCTCCCCCTCCCCTCCTTCTCCAGCCTGGTTCCCATGGTCCCCACTCCACCTGCTCCCCCCCGTCTTATCACCCCCAGGAGTACCCATCTGTTGACCATCTCCAGGCCCTCCCACCCCACCTGCTGCGCTAGCTGGTGCTGCCACAGGAGCGCCCAGTCTCAGACCCATCCCGCGCCTAGTGGAATTGCAATTCTTCTTTGTAGTGATGTTACCTATCAGTTCTCACAGGAAACAGAAGCCAAATGGGGGGTCCCTTAGAGGTCACCCATGTCAGTCTACTTCTGATTATTATGGAGGTACTGGTACCAGACACTTCCTCCTGCTATAAGTAACTCTAAACCTATGTGGAATAACCGTTTACAGATCCTGAGCAACAGGCTGTGTGGGACAGAAAGGGAAGCAGTGTGGAGAGGCCCAAGGTCACCTGGTTTTCTGTCTAGAAACACAGTCTGGCCACAGAGCATCAGAGGCTTATGGGGCTGAGGGACAGAGGGTGGAATCAGAGGCCACGGGGGGATGGGTTTCCAGGGTGGGGGTCGGAGGAGAGGGACACCTGAAACAGGGCTGGGGACTCCCTGGGGTTTAGTCAGATGCTAAGCCGCCACACACAAAAGGCCAGGAAGAAACAGCTCCCAGGAAGGAACACACACCAAGGAGACAGGGCTGTCAGCAGCCTGATTCACATGAGTTCTGGCCAGCCACAGGGGAAGGCTTGTTGGCTGTCCAAGCACTGAGTAGGGACATAGAATGACCATGCCATGTCTTAGTCAGCTTGGGTGGCCATAACGAAATACCACAGGGAGATGGGTTAAACAACCGACATTGGTTTCTCACAGTTCTGGTGGCTGGAAATTCATTATCAGGGTGGCTGCAGGGTAGGGTTCTGGTGAGGGCTCTCTCTTCCTGGCTTGCAGATGGTGGCCTTCTCAATGTGTGCTCACCTGGTGGAGAAAGGGTAAGTTCCCTGTTGTCTCTTTCTATAAGACCACTAACCCCATCATGGGGGAATCCATCCTCATGACCTCTTCCAACCCTAATTACCTCCCAAAGTCCCTACCTCCTAATAGCATCACATTGGGGGGTATGGCTTCCACATATGAATGGGGGGGGCACAAACATTCAGTCCATAACATGCCATAAGAGTAGGCTTGATCTTGTTCTAGAGTAAAGCCATACCCCTTCTAACAAAACTTTAAAACAAGTCCTAAAAGATCAAGTTAATCTGTAAGTAAAGTGACTGCCTAACAGAATGAAACTCAGCATTTTGTTAAGGAAGACAACAAAATCCAGACACATGACATAGCATTCATAATGTTCAACACAAACTCAAAACTTACTAGGTGTGTGAAGAAGCAGGACCTTAAGCACTGGAAATAACAGAGAATAGAAACAGACCAGATACTGCATTAAAATGTTCAACTACTTAAAGAGAAATATAACAAGGGAACACATTTTAAAATCTGCATAGAGAAATGGAAACTAAAAATGAACCAGGTGGAAATTCTAGGCATGAAAACTACAATATCTGAAATGAAAAATTCTAATTAGATTAGATACTTTAGAAGAAATCGCTGATTTATTTGAAGTCAGTGCAGTACAAGCTCTCCAAACTGGGACATAGAGAGAAAGAGGGCTGAAATAAAAAGGAACAGAACCTCAGTGACCCATGAGACAGTGTCAGCAGACCAACACATATGTAATTAGTGTACCAGTAGGAGGGGAAGAAATATTGGGGCAAGAAAAAGGATTTGAAAAAATAATGGCCAAATTTTTTGTAAATTTGCTGACAAATATATACTCATATATCCTAGAAGCTCAATGAATGCCAAGCAAGATAAAGAAAACCACATAAAGGCACAGCATGATCAAATTGTTGAAAATCAGTAATTTTAAAATGTTTTTACAGCAACTGGCAGAAAGACACACTGAATTACAGGGGAGCATATTAAGAATGACAAGTGAGTAGGAGATTGGCTCAAGATGGCGGAGTAGAAGGATGTGCTCTCACTCCCTTTTGCAAGAACACTGGAATCACTGCTAATCACTGCTAAACAATCATTGACAGGAAAACACTGGCACTCACCAAAAAATATACCCCACATCCAAAGACAAATGAAGGGTCACAATGAGATGGTAGGAGGGGCGCAATCACAATAAAATCAAATCCCATAACTGATGGGTGGGTGACTCACAAACTGGAGAACACTTATACCACAGAAGTCAACCCAATGGAGTGAAGGTTCTGAGCCCCACGTCAGGCTTCCGAACCTGGGGGTCGGGCAATGGGAGGAGGAATTCCTAGAGAATCAGACTTTGAAAGCTGGCAGGATTTGACTGCAGGACATCGACAGGACTGGGGGAAACAGAGACTCCACTCTTGGAGGGCACACAAAAAGTAGTGTGCGCATCGGGACCCAGGGGAAGGAGCAGTGATCCCATAGGAGATTGAACCAGACCTACCTGCTAGTGTTGGAGGGTCTCCTGCAGAGGCGGGGGGTGGCTCTGTCTCACCATGAGGACAAGGACAAGGACACTGGCAGCAGAAGTTCTGGGAAGTTGGTTACTCCTTGGTGTAAGCCCTCCCAGAGTCTGTCATTAGCCCCACCAAAGAGCCCAGGAAGACTCCAGTGTTCAGTCACCTCAGGCCAAACAACCAACAAGGAGGGGACCCAGCCCCACCCATCAGCAGACAAGCAGATTAAAGTTTTACTGAGCTCTGCCCACCAGAGCAACACCCAGCTCTACCCACCACCAGTCCCTCCCATCAGGAAATTTACACAAACCTCTTAGATAGCCTCATCCACCAGAGGGCAGACAGCAGAAGCAAGAAGAACTACAATCCTGCATCCTGTGAAACAAAAGCCACATTCACAGAAAGACAGACAAAATGAAAATGCAGAGAGCTACATACCAGATGAAGGAACAAGATAAAACCCCAGAAAAACAACTAAATGAAGTGAAGATAGGCAACCTTCTGGAAACAGAATTCAGAATAATGATAGTGAAGATGATCCAGGACCTCAGAAAATGAATAGAGGCAAAGATTGAGAAGATGCAAGAAATGTTCAACAAAGAACTAGAAGAATTAAAGAACAAACAAACAGAGATGAACAGTACAATAACTGAAATGAAAACTACACTAGAAGGAATCAATAACAGAATAACTGAGGCAAAAGAACAGATAAGTGACCTGGAAGACAGAATGGTGGAATTCACTGCTGTGGAACAGAATAAAGAAAAAAGAATGAAAAGAAATGAAGACAGACTAAGACTAAGAGACCTCTGGGGCAACATTAAACACAACAACATTCGCATTATAGGGGTCCCAGAAGGAGAAGAGAGAGAGAAAGGAACAGAGAAAATATTTGAAGAGATTATAGCTGAAAACTTCCCTAACCTGGGAAAGGAAATAGCCACCCAAGTCCAAGAAGCACAGTGAGTCCCATACAGGATAAACCCAAGGAGAAACACGCCAAGACACATAGTAATCAAATTGGCAAAAATTAAAAACAAAGAATAATTATAGAAAGCATCAAGGGAAAAATGACAAATAACATACAAGGGAACTCCCATAAGGTTAACAGCTGATTTCTCAGCAGAAACTCTAGAAGCCAGAAGGGAGTGGCATGATATACTTAAAGTGATGAAATGGAAGAACCTACAACCAAGATTACTCTACCTGACAAGGATCTCATTTAGATTCGATGGAGAAATCAAAAGCTTTACAGACAAGCAAAAGCTAAGCGAATTCAGCACCACCAAACCAGCTCTATAACAAAGGCTAAAGGAACTTGTCTAAGTGGGAAACACAAGAGAAGAAAAGGACCTACAAAAACAAACCCAAAACAATTAAGAAAATGATCATAGGAACATACATATAGATAATTACCTTAAACGTGAATGGATTAAATGCTCCAACCAAAAGACACAGGCTTGCTGAATGGATACAAAAACAAGACCCATATATATGCTGTCTACAAGAGACCCACTTCAGACCTAGGGACACATACAGACTGAAAGTGAGGGGATGGAAAAAGATATTCCATGCAAATGAAAATCAAAAGAAAGCTGGAGTAGCAATTCTCATATCAAATAAAATAGACTTTAAAATAAAGAATGTTACAAGAGACAAGGACGGACACTAAATAATGATCAAGGGATCAATCCAAGAAGAAGATATAACAATTATATATGCACCCAACATAGGAGCGCCTCAATACATAAGGCAACTGCTAACAGCTATAAAAGAGGAAATCAACAGTAACACAATAATAGTGGGGGACTTTAACACCTCACTGACACCAATGGACAGATCAGCCAAACAGAAAATTAATAAGGAAATACAAGCTTTAAATGAGACAATAGACCAGATAGAGTTAATTGATATCTATATGACATTCCATCCAAAAACAGCAGATTACACTTTCTTCTTGAGTGCGCACGGAACATTCTCCAGGATAGATCACATCTTCAGTCACAAATCAAGCTCAGTAAATTTAAGAAAATTGCAATCATATCTAGCATCTTTTCTGACCACAATGCTTTGAGATTAGAAATCAATTACTGGGAAAAAATGTAAAAAACACAAACACATGGAGGCTAAACAATACATTACTAGATAACCAAGAGATCACTGAAGAAACCAAAGAGGAAATCAAAAAATACCTAGAGACAAATGATAATGAAAACCAGACAATCCAAAACCTATGCAATGTGGCAAAACAGTTCTAAGAGGGAAGTTTATAGCTATACAAGCCTACCTCAAGAAACAAGAAAAATCTCAAGTAAACAATCTAACCTTACACCTAAAGGAACTAGAGAAAGAAGAACAAACAAAACCCAAAGTTAGCAGAAGGAAAGAAATCATAAAGATCAGAGCAAAAATAAATGAAATAGAAACAAAGAAAACAATAGCAAAGATCAATAAAACTAAAAGCTGGTTCTTTGAGAAGATAAACAACATTGATAAACCATTAGCCAGACTCATCAAGAAAAAGAGGGAGAGGACTCAAATCAATAAAATTAGAAATGAAAAAGGAGAAGTAACAACAGACACTGCAGAAATACAAAGGATCCTGAGAGATTACTACAAGCAACTCTATGCCAATAAAATGGACAACCTGGAATAAATGGGCAAACTTTTAGAAAGGTACAGCCTTCCAAGAATGAACAAGGAAGAAATAGAAAACATGAACAGACCAATCACAAGCACTGAAATTGAAACTGTGATTTAAAATCTTCCAGAAAACAAACAAACAAACAAAATCTTCCAAAAAACAAAAGTCCAGAACCTGATGGCTTCTCAGGTGAATTCTATCAAACATTTAGAGAAGAGCTAACACCCATCCTTCTCAAAGTCTTCCAAAAAATTGCAGAGGAAGGAACCCTCCCAAACTCATTCTATGACACCACCATCACCCTGATACCAGAACCAAATATACTACAAAAAAAAATTACAGACCATTATCACTGATGAATATAGATGTAAAAAATCCTCAACAAAATACTAGCAAACAGAATCTAACAACACATTAAAAGCATCATACACCATGATCAAGTGGGATTTATCCCATATATGCAAGGAATCTTCAGTATACGCAAATCAATCAATATGATACACCATATTAACAAATTGAAGAATAAAAACCATATGATCATCTCAATAGATGCAGAAAAAGCTTTTGACAAAATTCAACACTCATTTATGATAAAACCTCTCCAGAAAATAGACATATAGGGAATTTACCTCAACATAATAAAGGCCATATATGACCAACCCACAGCAAACATCATTCTCAATGGTGAAAAACTGAAACCATTTCCACCAAGATCAGGAACAAGACAAGGATGTCCACTCTCGCCACTATTATTCAACGTAGTTTTGGAAGTCCTAGCCACGGCAATCAGAGAAGAAAAAGAAATAAAAGGAATACAAACTGGAAAAGAAGAATTAAAACTGTTACTGTTTGCAGATGACATGATACTATACATAGAGAATCCTAAAGATGCCACCAGAAAACTACTAGAGCTAAGTAATGAATTTGGTAAAGTTGCAGGATACAAAATACACAGAAATCACTTGCATTCCTATACAGTAATGATGATAAATCTGAATGAGAAATTAAGGAAACACTCTCATTTACCATTGCAACAAAAAGAATAAAATACCTAGGAATAAACCTACCTAGGAGACAAAAGACCTGTATGCAGAAAATTATAAGACACTGATGAAAGAAATTAAAGATGATACAAACAGATGGAGAGATATACCATGTTCTTGGATTGGAAGAATCAATATTGTGAAAATGACTATACTACCCAAAGCAATCTACAGATTCAATGCAATCCATATCAAATTACCAATGGCATTTTTTACAGAACTAGAGCAAAAAATCTTAAAATTTGTATGGAGATACAAAAGACCCTGAATATCCAAAGTGGTCTTGAAGGAAAAACACAGAGGTGGAGGAATCAGACTCCCTGACTTCAGACTATACTACAAAGCAACAGTAATCAAGACAATATGGTACTGGCACAAAAATAGAAATACAGATCAATGGAACAGGATAGAAAGCCCAGAGATAAACCCACAAACCTATGATCAACTAATCTATGACAAAGGAGGCAAGGATATACAATGGAGAAAAGACAGTCTCTTCAGTAAGTGGTGCTGGGAAAACTGGACAGCTACATGTAAAAGAATGAAATTAGAACACTCCCTAACACCCTACACAAAAATAAACTCAAAATGGATTAAAGACCTCAATGTAAGGCCAAACACTCTAAAACTCTTAGAGGAAAACATAGGATGAACACTCTTTGACATAAATCACAGCAAGATCTTTTTTGATCCACCTCCTAGAGTAATGGAAATAAAAACAAAAATAAACGAATGGGACCTAATGAAACTTAAAAACTTTTGCACAGCAAAGGAAACCATAAACAAGATGAAAAGACCACCCTCAGAATGGGAGAAAATATTTGCAAACGAATCAATGGACAAAGGATTAATCTCCAAAATATATAAATAGCTCGTGCAGCTCAATATTAAAAAAAACAAACAACCCAATCCAAAAATGGGCAGAAGACCTAAATAGACATTTCTCCAAAGAAAACATACAGATGGCCAAGAAGCACATGAAAAGCTGCTCAACATCACTAATTATTAGGGAAATGCAAATCAAAACTACAATGAGGTGTCACCTCACAGCAGTTCGAATGGGCATCATCAGAAAATCTACAAGGAACAAATGCTGGAGAGGGCATGGAGAAAAAGGAACACTCTTGCACTGTTGGTGGGAACGTAAATTGATACAGCCACTGTGGAGAACAGTATGGAGGTTCTTTAAACAACTAAAAATAGAATTACCATATGACCCAGCAATCCCACTACTGGGCATATACCCTGAGAAAACCATAATTGAAAAAGACACATGCACCCCAATGTTCATTGCAGCACTATTTACAATAGCCAGGTCATGGAAGCAACCTAAATGCCCATCAACAGACGAATGGATAAAGAAGATGTGGTTCATATGTACAATGGAATATTACTCAGCCATAAAAAGAAACGAAATTGAGTTATTTGTAGAGACATGGATGGATCTAGAGACCGTCATACAGAGTGAAGTAAGTCAGAAAGAGAAAAACTAATATCGTCTATTAACGCATATATGTGGAACCTAGAAAAATGGTACAGATGAACTGGTTTGCAGGGCAGAAATTGAGACACAAATGTAGAGAACAAACGTATGGACACCAAGGGGGGAAAGCGGGGGTGGGGGTGGGGGTGTGATGAATTGGGAGATTGGGATTGACATGTATACACTGATGTGTATAAAATGGATGACTAATAAGAACCTGCTGTATAAAAAAATTAATTAAATTTAAAAAATTTTTAAAATGTCAGTTCAAGGTTTGGATGGAAACATACTTAAAATATATTTTAGAAAAACTGATATTATAAAAAAGTTATTAAAAATATTGTATTGGAAAAAGAAAAGAATGACAAGTGACCTCTCATCTGAAACCGTGCAATCTGGAAGGCAATGGAACAACGATATTAAAGTGCTAAAGGAGAAAATCTGTCAAGTCAGAATTCTATACTCAAGGAAAATGTCCTTATTTTATTTTTTAGAGTAAGTCTAGATTCACAGCAGAATTGAGCAGAAGGTACAGAGATTTCAAAATACTTTTTTAGACAAGCAAAGGCTGTAAGAATCTGTCACTTGCCAACCTCTCCTCCAAGGAATCTAAAATTGGTTCTTCAGGCTGAAGCTGTGGTTGTCCCTTGACGCAGGGCGGTGCTGCCACCACTTCCCACCCGGCTGGATTTATTCAGTTATGGCAGCGTTTGGGCCTCTGTCAGCATCTGTGTTTACAGCCCAGTCTAGTCTCATGATTTCTCCCTTGGCTTGCTACAACTGTTTCCTAAATAATCTCTCAGCCAGAGTTTTGTCCTCATCTAGACAAAAGTCTGGTGCCTTGATTACCTTTATAAAGTGACAATCAGTACATGTCACTCCCCTGGCACTCCCTCACACCTCCCAGCCTGAAGCGTGCGTGAAAAGACCTTTTATGAGCTGGTCCCCACATACCCACCCCCCAGCCCCGCGCTCTTCTATTGCCGGGTCTCCTTCATAACCTAAGCCTCTTGCCCTCTGACACACCCTGGCCTCTGACACTTTGTTTGCATGTCCTCCTCTCTCTGCAGTGCTCTTCCTCCACTCTTGGCCTCGCTCACCCCTGTCCACCCTTCAGCTCTTGACTCAGGATCCACTTCTTCCAGGAAGGCCTCCTTCACTTCCCCTGAGAGAAGACAGGGCCCTTCACCCCTCCCCCAAGCATCCTTTGTTCACCTGATTCACAACACTTAGCCACACCTGCATTTTAAGTGGAGTTTTATGTTTCTGGTTCCTTTATTAATTGTTCCAAAGGTAACAGCTAAATCTGCAGGCCAACTTTGTCCCAGGTGATATTCTAAGGATTTCACGTGCTGTACGTCATTTAATTCTTACAACAATCCAAATGAAGGGCTGAACCTATCACCCCCAGTTTATAGTGTATACGGAAAAATAGTTTCCCCAAACAACACGGAAAGTAAGTGCAGGGTGGCATCCAGAGCCGGACCTATGCCTCCTTTATTTTGAATCCCTAGAACCAAAGCCAGCATCTGCACAAACTAGACCTACTTAGTGAGGTGGTGTGGGGTGGAAAAATGGGTAAGTGACACCCAGAAGGTGAGGAAGAGGAGTCTGCCTCCTAATGTCACCCATTCGCCCAAATTTCCTTATGGAATTCATAAAATAATACCTAGGCCTGGATATATGCAAATAAGTAAGGCAAGCCTCTTCTCATCTCTGGATTAATTTCCTCATCTGTGAAATGAGAGCTGGAATCAGAGTTTATCAAATGATCTCCAAGGTCTCACATGCCTGGTGAACCCTCACTCGGATACTGACTAGGATAATATTTCATTTTTACACTGTCATCAGGGGAAAAAGTAAATTTTTATTACTAACATTTGCATGTACAGTGTTCCTAAATATAGAAGGTGGGGCTGAAAAACATGCAAATTCAATTTCCCTCCCCAGCATTCCAGGTTTCTGGAGTTTGGCTGTGCTGATCAATAGAATGGGTAAATAATAGACTCTTCTATGGGACTTCCCTAGTGGCGAAGTGATTAAGAATCTGCCTGCCAATGCGGGGGACACGGGTTCGAGCCCTGGTCTGGGAAGATCCCACATGCTACAGAGCAACTAAGCCCATGTGCCACAGCTACTGATCCTGTGCTCTAGAGCCCACAAGCCACAACTACTGAGCCCATGTGCCACAACTACTGAAGCCCACGTGCCTAGAGCCCATGCTCTGCAACAAGAGAAGCCACTGCAATGAGAAGACACGCACCGCAACGAAGAGTAGCCCCTGCTCACCACAACTAGAGAAAGCTGGCACACAGCAACAAAGACCCAATGCAGGCAAAAATAATAATAATAGACTCTTCTAAAACCCAGGACTTAATTTAGCTACATAATAAAGAAGATGGCCAAAGCTGGGAGGAGACATAAGCAGATGAGCCAATGCTGATGAGAATTTGGTACAGACTTTAGGAAGGAGCAAATAGAGAGGTCTTGATGGGTTATATCCGGGGGACATAATTGGACGGACATAAACTTTAGCATTTTTCAATGTATTGTGCAATGGAATTCCTCCTTGTCCTACTTTGAGGGACTTTAACCAAGATTTACATTCCTTCAAAATGTCTCTTTTGTACCCCTTTTGTATCTGAGTGGGAGCTGGCCAGTCTTGAAACTTACCACAAGTCAAGGAAAAATGATATATTATAGTAGGAGTTGGCAAACTATGGCCCATGAGCTTGTTGTCTGTGTTTAAATAAAACTTTATTAAAAACACAGCCATACCCATTCATTCACACACTGTCTATGGCCACTTTCTAGCTATGATTGCAGAGTTGATTACCTGTGGCAGAGACTGTATGGCCCAGGAAACCTAAAATATTTACTCTCTGGCCTTTGAAGAAAAAAAAAATCTGCCTATCCCTGTATTTTAGTCCTACAACTCTCTAAAAACAAAATTTTAAAAGGAAGGTGGTAAATATATGTATTTATAAGTGAAATGTTACAGAAATGTGCCTCAGTGCTCTTTTCCCCTTCTGTAATCTGGTCTTGGAAATGGTATATTTAGTATACTGATTTTCAGGAGACAATTCCCCGTGAGTCTCTCACGTTCCCGCAGGTCTTGTGAATGAGATGCTAACTGTCCCGATAGCTTAGGACCTAAAATTACAGTTGAATGTTAATGATGTCAAGATGCCTTGACATCTGGCAATTGAGAGGCCGCGAGTGGCCTAACCACGAATTCTCCTCCTTACTCAGCTCCCACAGATAAGGCCCCTTAGCCAAACAACCTCCTTATCTAGGGACTGGGCACAGTTCCTGCTTATCCCTGAGGAGTGGACCTCACTTCCTTGCCAGCCAGCAGAACTATCCAATCAAGCCAATCTCATCCTCCTGCAGGAACCAGGGAGCACCCCGCCCTCTTGATACTACACAGCTCCTTCCACAGCCCCTGGCTGCTCGCTGTGTTCCTGAGTGCAGCTCCCATGTGGCCCTGCGTGGCAGGATATTTGTGCGGCAAACAACCTTGGAAGGTAGATAAGCAGGCGGCAGAGGGCCGGCAAGCTTACTGCCCCTTGAAAGATTTAAACCCCTTGAGAGGTCAGTGTTTCTCTCCTGGAAGGTAGCCCACTGTGTGTGCTGACACCCATCTGAGCTCATCGGTGGCACCCCTGCAGGACTTGGGGGCAAAGGGAACCAAGACAAGCGTGCTGCTGCTTACGCTGCTTGCTATGTGTTGAGTAATAAGGTCCTTTATCTCTGAACCGGGAGTCTCCTGTCCTCGGCCAGCGGCCATGAAGCTACTGGCTTGCAAGTAGGGTAAACTCTCAGCCCTTCTGAGTCCTCAACACTGATGAGCCAGATAAGATTAAATACAAAAATCCCATCACTGTTTGTCTTTAGAGTAGATGTTCCCTACTTTTAGGTTCAATCAACTACACTGTACCACATATATATGTGAGTGTGTATGGCTTTGCCTAATTTAATCTGTTTGCTACCCCCAAAATGTCCGGCTCAGGGCAATGTCAAGAGCTGAGAAGAACAATTAAGAAATACCTTTAAAATAATACTATTTACCTTTCTGGAACTAACTATAATGTGACAGCTCGGACCTTTAAATGGGTGACTGTTTGATACCTGCCAGTACATTCCTGTGCTGGTATTTCCCAGGTATGTGTCTCTTCTTAGCTAATGTTTCCTGTCGGGCTCACAAGCACTGAATATTTCCACAAGCTGTCTCTGCCCACACTCACAAATAAACGCAAGGGAGTTTTCTTGAGCTAACAATACCCTTCCCTACAACCCTACGAATAGTATCTGAAGCCACAACTTGGCTTCCAGAGTTGGTTCCTGGTCTGGTCCTTAGTTCAACATGTTCTGAATAGAAGCCTATTGTTGTGTTGGCAATTTTCTAGAAACAATGATAACCTCCAAGTACACGGCCAGCTGCAGAGTGGAAAGGCTCACAGATCCAATTAAGGTGCTTGAGCCACGGGGTTTAGTAAATCTATCTCCCACACGTGATGAAAAGTGAGGGGCAGAAGTGGCAGGTTTGCACTCTGCATGGGGTGCAAGTGGGTGGAAGGACCACACACCTGGATCCTGGGTCATGAGATGCTCATGTGTCCTGTTCCTCTCTCGGCCTTTCCATCAATGCATGGTGACAAGGACAAGAACTGGGGCTTGAACAGGGGCCAGGACATGGGCAGTGCCACCACACACTCAGGCTTTATTGGGGAGACTCAGGGAAAGCAGCGTTGGCCCAACTGCAGCCCACAGTGACCCGCAGAGCAGCCATGCTGTTAGTCTGTGTCTGGGATGACACGTGGAGCTTGAATTGGACCATGACCAGGGTCACCAATGGGGGCCTGATTAAGGATGACGGAGCGGCCAGGCTGGAGATGCGCAGTCTGCTTCCTACGGATCCTCCATCCTGTCCCACCTGTGATAACATTCTGCCTGTTCCATCCTCTTTGTCACATAACACACCCTACAGGTGACCCACTCACTCCCTGTCTGCCCTTAACACACAGTGTGAATGTCCCCTATGTCTCACGGTCTCTGGGTTTGCTCACTGTCTGCATTTGACACATTCTCAGTCTCATGTATTCCCTTTGTTTTCTTACCACCTAGAGCAGAAGTGACTAGTCTCAGCAACAAACAGTTGTGACCCCTGCCCTTTGGTAATTTGCATTTATTAGGGTTCCTTGGCTGCAAGTAAGAGACACCAGCTGTTATGGGCTAAAATGTCTCCTCCAAATTCACATGTGGAAGTCTTATTCTCCAGGACCTCATAATGTGACCTTATTTGGAGATGAAGTCTCTAAAAGTAATTAAGTTAAAATGAAGCCAGTAGGGTGGGCCTTAATCCAATATGACTGGTGTCCTTCTAAGAAGAGGAGATTAGGACACACACAGAGAACACGGAGAAGACGGCCATCTACACACCAAGGAGAGAGGCCTCGGGAGAAATCAGCCCTGCCCACACCTCAATCTTGGACCTCCAGCCTCTAGAACTGTGAGAATAAATGTCAGTTGTTTAAGTCGTCCGGTCTGACGAGGATACCAGCGCAAGCTGATGAAGAAAGGGGAGGGTGTGTCACATGGCTTCAGTTGTCACTGGGACACCAGGGTGACAGCACTGCCAGCCTCGGGGTCGGGACTCGCTCCCTCTCCCTTTGGCCCCTCTCTGCACATCCACCTGTCCTTGCCCGGCCCCTCAGGCCGCGTGGAGAGCTGTGCTCACTTGGGCTCCTCTGTTACGCATTTGTTACCCATTCTCTCCAGGGCTGATACAGACGTGACTCCCTCCCACACCAGTTGTGTCCACCAGAAGACCCCTGACTTCCTCTCAAAATATGAATCTCTCCCAGGAGAAACTTCCTGGACTTTTGTCTGAAGCTCTTCAAGGACATGGAAAGTTCTAGAAAAATTCCCGCATTGGTGGTTTCCAGGCTGGAGGGAAAGGGTAGTACGCAGGGTGTCAGACAGCCGTGTTGACTGGCCAGTTAGCCTTGTAACTCCACTTGTGTGAAAACCAAGAAAACTCTAAACTGACACATCACTCCATTGCGTCGTTCTGAAGTTGAAGGCCTGTCTCTAAAAATGAAGATAGAAAACATAAAACTTTCCACTAACAAGCTACGTATTCAGATGTAGAAAGTATAAGGGTGGCTTTCCCTCCTCTGGCAGAAATCCACTGGTCTTGATGTGCAAGAGAGCTCACCCCCAAATAGCCTCCCTCAGCCTGGTTTCCAAGGTTGGGGGGAGGGAGTAGCGTGGGCCCCTTAAAAGCTGTGTGTATGTGTGTCTGCATGTGTGTGTGTGTGTGTGCATGCCTGTGACATGCTCCCCAAACTGTTAAAGCCTCCTTGTGCCTTATCAGAGAGCTGTTCTTTATCACGCAGCCTGCCTTTTTTCCACCACCTTCTGGATGCTTCAAGGCCTCTGCACTGGCCGTGAGAAGGCGCCCTTCGCTCCTAAGCCCTGCCATCTGTTCTGCTTCCCTGGCCGTGGACTCCTGGCTGTAGTGAAGCGCGGGGCGGGGAGGTGGTCCAGGCTCCTGGGAAGCCCAGATTTCCCTCCCCAGGAGGGGTCACCAACCAATCGCCTTCATGGGGGCGCGTGACGGGGAGGGGCAGGTGATGCGAGAGCGTGACAGGGAGGCGGCCATAGGGGCAGGTCTGCCCCCGTGGGTGGTGGTGACTTCTTTACGGTCCTGTTCTGTCCCCCACCGGCTCCCCTGCCGTCTTCCCCATCCTGGCTCTGAACACGGGAAGGACGCAACACCCCGGCTCTCACCTCTCTCCCTCCACAGCCTCACTGAGCGCTGGGACCCACTGGGATGTCCTGGGAGGCTGAGGCCAGACAGCACGGGCGGGCACGGGCCTGACTGCCCTCTGAGGCCACCCGGCTTCCCAGAGCATTTCCACCAGCATTTGTTCTGACAGGTCCCCCCACACGCTGCCTGGGCGCCTCCCTCTCTGCCCTCAGTTGCCTCCACTGTCGGAATTCCTAGGGATTTTGTGATTCTCAGGAAGCACAGCGTGGCCGAGGCCAAGTCAAATCCCTTTCCCACCCGTGCGGGGTGCTGGACTGGGCACCCCTGCAGGAGTCCCCCGTGTTCTCGTACCCATGTGGGTGAGCCCCAGAGGCCTGGTGTCCAGACAGTGGAGCCGTAGGATCACGCATCCACGCGGGTAAACACCAGGGGCGGTGGCCGAGCCATCGCGGATCGCGGATTTCTTTCCCTGTAACGTGGAGGGAGGGGGGAGGGTTTTGAAGCTGCTGGTCCTCCATCCATTCACTCCCTCAGTGGGCAAGTATCCAGAGAAACAGAAGGAAGGCAGGGGACCCACCTGGCCTCCTGTCACTGGCCTCCGCCCCACAGCCTGGTGCCTGTCAGCCACAGGAGTACTTAGGGTCAGGAAACCCCAATCTGTTCATCACAGCTCCCTGAAGAGTGGCGTAGCCCTCATGCTCTCTGCCCAGGAAAAGGGGGAGAATGCCCAGTGCAGCCCGCTGCTGCAGGAACCCCCAGGAGACCAAGTTCACCTCTCAGAGCCGGGGGTACACGTGACACAAAGGGGCAGCGTGGGTACGGCCTTCATGTCCCAGATCCCATTCTTGGCTTTCTCCTGATTGCATCCTTGAAATTATTAGTACACCTTGATCCTAGAGGCTCTCTGGTCCAGGGGAGTCTGGTCTGATCTGTGTGCCTGCTCGATTGGGCGAGTTACTAAACATTTCTTGTCTTACCAAACGGGGATGAAGATAAGGGTAAGATAACATTTGTAATGGAGTTTGTTTCGAAAACCTAAAGAAATGCCTTTTAATCCTCCCCACATGCGCCTCCCTTTGCCCCTGATCACTCCTGATTCTGAGCCCAAAATTCCTTCCGAGAGCCTGAGGCGGGTGGATGGCTCTGAGAGAAGTTGGTGAAACACTAGGTGTGGTAGAGGGGACAGATTGCCCACTGGCCTTTAACAGATGAAGGGCCCAGCCTGGAGGACTCACCCTGAGGACGTTTACTTTGGCTGAGAGCTGGTCCCCTGCCCGTGGTGGCTGGGATGAAGACTCCCCCCTCTAAGGTACAAGGAAGATACAGGCCTTGGTAAAGTCTTGGAAGATACAGAAAACTCAACCAGCAGAGGTTTGACCCGTAAGGATATTTGGGTTTACTTGACATGAAGTGTGGAGGTGGGTGATGCTGGAGCAAATCAGCAGCTGAGGGAGATCAAGGCTCGAGTTCTCTGGCTTTTCCGCATTATCATAGAATGACTGCCTGAAGCACCACATCACACCCTCACGCCACACAGCAAAGGCAGGCTGCAAGGGCCATCCATGACCGCTAGAGGGCGCTCTCCTCTCACCAAGCAGTACAAGCCTTTCCCCAGAGCCTTCAAGCAGATGCCTGCTCCTGCCTCATGGGCCAGAGTGGAGTGCTACCTCTAACTGAAAGAGAGGTTGGGAAAGTGAGTACTTTTTCCATTCTTTATAGGGTGGAAGTCAGGGAAGGAACGGATGTTGGGAACTGGGAAACGGGCCTGTTTTGTCATGGGGGAAAGCCCTCCTCTCTGGCACTGGGGAACGTGGGGAGAAGGTACAGGGGACGCGACAAGCTGGACTCCAGAAAAAACTCCAGCCCAGACCCCCAGACAGGTCAGTGGCGACCCAAAGGGCATGACGCAGACCCAAGGACTCCCTTGCTCCACAGCCGTGGGGGCTTGGTCCCCTCTGTCCACCCAGCTCTACGGAGGGGCAGGAAAGTGGGAGAGGGAGGGTTCAGAGAGACTGGTGACTACTACCTGCAGACGCTGCACAAAGTACCGTCACACGCTGCATTTCCAGAGCGGCCGGAGTAAACACAGGTAGTTTATTTTTACCTCTCACTAACAGGTGAAGATTGAGAGAAAGATCAGATACGCTTCAGATTAAAAAAAAAGAGAAGCCAACATTTCTCTGCACATTCTCCCGCGAAGGTCACGGCACACGCATGACACATACACTATTGCACACACACGCATGCTGCTGTGTGCGTGTGCTGGGGTCCCCATCCTGATGTTTCCGCATGTGCAGTGTATCTCCTGGCCCCCGGGGCCTCTGTACTTAATCGTCCTGGTGGCCAAGGGTTGCGGGTGGGTGATGGATCTGCTGGAAAATTGGGAAGAAAAGTGATCGCGCAGAGGGCGGTACCTCCTTCTGGGAACCAGGTGGCTGGGGAGGGCGGGAGGGCGGGGCTCCTGGGACCCCAGAGACAAGCTCTGGGAGGAGGCGTCCAGGAGCACGGCTGGCTGAGCTGAGCTCCCTGGAGCAGGGCTGACTGCCCCGGGGGCACTTGAACCTGCTCAGCCCAGCACTGCCCGCCAGGGTGAGGCGTCTGCCCAGGTCCAGGCAGGTCCGACTGGCTCCCTTCCGTCTTGCCTGTGTCGGTGATAAGGGGGCACCGTGGCCTCCGTATCTCCCACCCCACCCCCCATTTTGTTCTATTTTCCAGTTTGGAGTTCAAGCGTGGGGGGCCAGGCGGGTGGGTGTTTCCTCAAGACGTCAACCCACGCCGTCCTCTGCAATTGTTTTTATTATTAACACTTGCAGACGCTTTGCGATGGATTCGATCTCCTAAGTCAGTTTCCATCTGGGGGAAGTGAAGAAATTACCAGGCAACTTTTATTACCACCATGAATACGTAAAGAATGTGAGTAAGGTTTGGTGCCTGTTTTCATGATTTGACAAGGGTGTGACTACGAGTTGCTTCTGAGACTTTGCAACCCAATGGCCTGGTGCACGGACGCCGATGGCTGATATCCATCGAGAGAGCCTAACGCAATTACAAGTCACGCTCTCATCTGGCCCAAGATAGCCTGAGTTAATGTGTAATCCACGATGAGAACCCAGAGGTGCAAATATCACATTCCTCCCTCAAAGGGAAAATCCTTTCTATTTTTTAAAAGAAGTACCAGCACAGAGTAACATTTATCTCTTTTAATTTTTAGGCTGATTTTGGGTACGAGGAATCCGAGCAGTCAATCCAGGAAGTGAGTTCAGGCTCAGAGGATCCCGAAACATCCAGCCAGAGATGGAGTTAAGACCCCGGCGCCGGGCTGATGCCATCCCCACCGGAAAAGCGTCTAAAACTGACACTCCCCTGCAAAGGTGAAGTGTGGGGAAGAAGAGGTGCGTTAGCAAGAATAAGTATTTTCTTTCACTTTTAAATAATTGCAGAGAATTTGCTTAAAAGTGTGACCGGGAACGTTCTTTAGAAAATGAAGATTGTCTTTATATTTTGTCATTCTTCCCACTCCCCACCCCCAAGCAAGCGATGAAGCGCGTTACCAAGGACAATTCTTCACAGATCTGTAGTTCGAGATGTGAAGAAAAGCCAGGAAAAAAATAGGGTGCCTCACCCAATGGGTCTTTCACCCCTGTGTTTCCATCCCCCAGCCCTGGATTCAGACTGATTTAGGCAAAACCACTTCTTTCTAGTCACCCCTTGGCCATTACTTTGGGTAAAAACGCAGCAGGCAATTCGGAGCAGGGTCCCGTGGTCCCATGTGGTGTTTTTTTCTCACGAATTCTGCATCTTCAGACCCCACGGTGTTGTCATGGGCTTACCTTCTAAAGGTTCATCAGCGGCCACAGGATGGAAGCACCAGGGGACTCCAGAAATGTTGCTATCAAAGCAGCAGCCTTTACTTTTGCACTCCGTAGACGTGATACTGGGGTGACCACAATTTACCCTTCGATGGGGTTCCATCTGACACGTCTCTGAAAGTACATGGGCCAAGAGGTGAAGGTAAGTGGCAGGCTGGATCCCTTCCTGTTATTACCCGCACTGCAGCTCACTTCCTTTCCCCAATTACATCAGCAGCCAGCCGAGCAGTTGATGTAGACCCAGGGCTCCCCACACAAGAGGAGACCCTGTCCTCATTTCCTGATGCGCAAACAGTGAGACTCTGGGAAAATGCAAGGTGCCTGGGATTTGTAAACTTTGCACCTACCTAGATAATCTACTCATTTGCTCATTAATTTCAACAATTATTAAACTTTATTCACTCAATTGATAAATATCTGTGGAGCACCGCTTGTGGGTGCTAGAAACGGGAGCCAGCGCAGCAGAAATAGACAGGGATCTATTTATCCCCTCAGGAGTCAAGTTCATGCCAGGCCTTGTGCTGGGTGATAGGGACCCAGAAATTAAAAATAGAGACGTTGTTGTTAAGAAGCTCACAGTCTGACGGAGGCGGGAGCTGAGTAAAGGTACAAAACGGCACAGTGCAACCAGCCGTGGGCAGGCCCAAGAGGGGAGAGTGACAACAGGCTGAACAAAGCAAGGAGGGCTTCCTGTCGGAGGAGGCTGACCTGATGAGGACGAGGCAATGGGTGCTCCAAGCAGAGGGAGTAGCGCATTCAAAGGTGGTGGAGAGAGAGAGCAAAGTGTGTTCGAGGTAAGATGGGGAGTCGGGGTAGGGTAGTTTGGGGAAGCCAGGCTGAGGGCTGGAGTGGACGACTTCAGCCCAAGAGCAAAGGGAGACACTCGGAAGCTTCAAGCAGAGGAGTGACGACATTGACCCAAAGTGGAGAACACTCGCGGGCGGCTAATGGCTCCCACGTGTTCTAGATGCAAGATGGGGAGGGTCTGAACTCAGGACCACAGTGTAGGGCTCTGAGAAGGCATACTGCTCAGACCGGGTGGTGGGCGGGTTGAGGCAGGTCGCAGAAGAAGAATCCGGAACCCCTACCCTGTCTTGTGGGTGAGGGGGGATGCTTCGAAGGTTAGGGGCTCCGCTCTGCACGTGGGCTCGGCGTGCTCGTGGATGAACGCCACCAGCTGGCCTCCAGAGAGAGGCCTGGCCGTGCAGCCGCGCCATCCACTTCCGGACCAGACTCTGTCCCCGGGTGAAGGGGACGCGCAGCCAGGCCTTGGGAGTGTGGGTGGTAAAGAGACTGGGAGGGAAGGAGCCGGAACAGAGCAAGGAGGACCGAGGTTCAGGGCAGACATGATCACGAGCTGGCCTTGACCTGGAGCATCTCGCTCTCAGAAGAAGGCAGTCCAACCAAAGACAGATAGATGCCTGGCATCTCCTAGACTGGGAGGCAGGATGCTCGCCTTTGGTCCCTTGTGAAGTCCACCTGAGCATCTTAAAGCGGAGCCCGTCACTCGAGCTGGTCTTTGTGGGTTTTTGTATCGACATCTGAGGATCGCCTCCAGCTTTCTTTGAAGAAAAGTTTCTGTGGCTTTGCAGAAAGACGGGCGTCCATCTCCCACTGGCGGTGCAGCCTTTTGGGGACATCAAACCTCCCAGGGTCTGGCCTCCCCGCCATAGAGAGAAGGTGGTCATTGCCCACTCCACCGGGCAGGGTGGTGGGGAAGGTCAAGACAGGCTGTGTGTGCAGAGCTTGGACCACAGCTCTTTCGTCCTTTCTCTCCCTGCGGGATGCGATGCAGCAGCCAGGGGGAGGGGCAGAGGACTGCTTTGCTGGGTAACCTGACCCCCTCCCAGCTGCCATCCTAAACGGGAACTGAAGATTTCCAAGGGTTCTGTCCTCAACAGGAGTCCATCTTGCCCACTGTTTTCTGTTGCATAACAAGACTAAATGGAAATGATTTCCAGCCAGGGCTACACCTGTAATTGGATGGAGTTTCCTAGTTTTCTGTTTTCACAGGATCGCTGACCCTGTGAGAACCATAGAGAAAGGTTGAGCCTTGGGCCACAGGGCAGGGGCCAGTGGGTGGCCAGAAGCTGGTGTGGAGAGTGGGGACCAGGGCTAGGCTGCCCAGCCTCCCGGAAGCGGACAGTGCAGTGGGCAGAGCTGGGGACTGGGGTGCCAGGGAAGATGCAGACGGACCGGGGTGCGGCCAGGTGCAGACCACCCTCCTCCATCCCCACAGGAGGTCATACGTCCTTTCAGGTCCAAGCCCCCTCCCTCCTCCTTGCCTTAGGCTGTGGGGCCTTCCTCCCCCCATCCCCTCCTCACATGCCTGGTCCGCTCTTCCTGACATGTGAGGTCCTTGGAACGTGTCCAGAGATACATGGGACCCGTCATTTTACCTCCCTTCAAACCTCTATCGGAATCCTCATTCTGAAACCTTTGGAAAATCCTTGTCCAGCCCTCTCCCTTTAAAAGTGTATCTACCAATAATAAGCAACGTTTATTTAGCACTTTGTAGCTTTTCCCAAATATCATCACACATAATTTTGTTGACAACCGTCTGAAGCTGAAGATTGACCCTGTTCTGCAGGTAGAGGATTTGACACAAACACGTTCAGAGGAAGCAATAGTGTCCTCCCTCCTTAATGCTCTCATTTGGTGACACCCACGGACTAGGCACTGATGGGACGCATGCACCAATGGGACAGGTGGTCTGGGTTCCACGGAACAGGGGGCCCAGGAGAGCCCACAGAACCTGCCAGCGGGGTTCCCAGGGGACGCCCGTCCTCAGAAGAGGCTCTTAGAGGTCTGTGTGGACCTTGAGTGGGTCCAGCCCCAGGGGTTTGGCTTGGGCATTAACATCAAAGATAGCTCTTTGAAATGTGATATTTAAGAGCCCCAGAATATTCTAGCATCAGTACTGAAGAGACATGCCAACCGAGGCCGCTACGTTCTCACCGCAGTCCCCAAAGCTTCCACGGGCCCCTCCACCCTGCTGCTATCTTCCCCTGTTCTGCTTTCCAGAATCTTCCCAGGGTCTAGAACAGCCCCTGGCACTAAACAGCGCTTGGCTCAAAAGTACGTGGTGAAACCATGACTCCCAGAGGTGGGCCCCTGCCCCGCGTGCCCACCACAGAGCAGGAAAGGGGGTGTCTTACCGGCCTCGCCCTGAGCCAGGCTGCTGAGGGCCAGAGCAAAGACCATGACCAGGACGCAGGTCACCTTGGGCTCCATGGTGGCTATGACCTTCCTCCTCTGTCCAAAGGAGACCACCGTCAAGGATGAGTGTGCGTCCTGGCCCTCGATCTTATACCGCAGGCTCTGTTTGCTTTTTAAAGAGGGTCAGATAACGTTTGCCTAAGGAGGGCCCCGACACCCTTCATTCCAAGTAATCTCCACGATTAAAAGGTGTTTCCTAAACACAGCCAAGCCCAACTGACAAGTTTGTTGACAGAGGAAAATGCTATATTGCGTGGTCGTCTTTGTTGAGGGAGTTGAGATTCAGAAAATCCCTCTCTTATCCTGTGGCAGTCTCCTTGGTCACGACATGGTCCAGTGCCTGAGCTTTTCAGAGACCCTCCTGCTAAGTCAACAGTACACTCACGGGGGAGTGAGTCACAGGTGAGATGCCCACGCCAGGCACAGTGTGTCAACAATGACTCACCGGTCCCCCATGGCGATTCAGGGACGGACAGGCAGACAGGGGCAAGTGAAGCCCCCTGGCCCAGCCTGGTCCTTTCCAACTGGGCATGCAACTCTTTCCAATGGTTTTAAGGATCCTTGTGCCTGGGCTAAATGACCTGGAAATACCAGGAACTGGACTTCAAACTTCTTTTCTCCACTCGTCTGTCTTGTCAGACTTTTCCATGGCAAATTGGTACATGAGCAAAGCACCCTTAGGTCCTTCAGCACCCTGGCGCTGTCCAGAGAGCCATGCCCTTCCTGTTGGCATGGACATTGAAAATTCACCAATGTTCAACATCCCACTTAAAGGAATTGTGGGAGCATTTTTACTTATTTACCTAAATTAATTAATTAGATTTTTTTTTTGCTTTGCTTTTTCCTTTCCCAGTGGAGTCCTTTTCACAGTGAGGTTGGGTGTACGAGAGCTGACGTGACACTGATGAAGCAGTGGTCTCTCCCTCTAGCAGGGGCCCTGCATCTGGCGGGGGGGGGACCTCCCTCTCAGGTCCTTGCGGTGCAGCCTCCCTGACCCTGTACCAAAGGGCCACCTCCAACCGCAGTGTCCCAGGTCCCTCCCCTGCTCTGCAGTTCTCACTACCTTCTAAGGGACACAACGATTTGCTTACACACTGTCCTTGTTATGTATTGACACCCTCGCCCCCCCAATAGAACGGAAGGTCCACAATGCAGGGAGCTTCGTCTATTTTGTGCGTTCAGGTGGCCCCAGCACCTACGACAGTGCCTTATTCAACAAATATCTGTTGAAGAATGAATGAATGAACGAACGAACGAATGAATGTAAGAGAAATTCTTTTCTTCAGTGAAAGATTAGGTTCGGAGGAAAATGAGTCTGGCCTTGGAGAGAGAATAACTTCTCTTGGGTGACCTGGTACGTGTGTCCTGGCAGCCCCTCTGGGAGGGGAGCAGGGTCAGAACTGGGGCCCCCACATTCTTAGTCAGGCTCACCCCCAGCCCGCCACCCTGGCTCCAGCTGCCGACCCTGAGCCGGGGTCTCCAGGAGAGGCCCAAATGGCAGGATCCATGGTTGTTTGCTACATCCTTCCCGGTGTGTGTCTGACTTTGCCCTCCCGAGTGAGTTGGGGGTGGGTGGACGGGGGCCCACATCACTCTCCAGACTGCCTCTCAGACTTGCAGCGGTGATTCCAAGACTCCTGGCGGACAACACTAACACAAGACCACACGATGGTCTTGTTTTTAGAAAATGACCATTTGGTGAAGAAGACACTGCACTGAGTTGCGTATTGGTCCACTAACGAGCTGGGTCGCCCTGTACAAATATTGTAAGTCCTCTTGGGTTTCACTTTTCTTGATGGAAAATAATGTGTCCGGACCCTGAGGCAGCTGGAGCCTGATCTAACTTGCGTCCTCTCGTGCTAGGGTTCCAAGTGGGCGCCCCTGGTTTTGCATGCCCAGTAGGCCTTCCTGCTTTGGGGCTAAAGTTTTCCATCTCCAGGCCCCCTCCCCACACCCACTCCCACTGCGTGTAGTTTGACTTGGCCTGCCCCCCATCGACCTCCATCTCACAGTCACCCTGCTCGGGGGTGCATGTCTGAGTGGGGTGGGCTGGGGTCCTCTCTCTCCCCAACCTGATCAGCTCTCTGAGCCCCTGGAGGTGCATCAGCTGTGTCTCCAGCCCTCACATCCCCTGGCTTTTGGCCACTGTGGTGGCACCAGCAGGACATGGGTACTTGGGAGAAAGTGAACTCAGTGGGCAGAGGTTGCCTCCTGGTCCCTCCTGGTGGTGTCACCCTGGACAGGCTGTACCTCCATGTCTACCCACAGCCCCGTGGGCGGCCCTCTCCACACAGCAGTCTTCTCTGGCTCACCAAAACTGGCCCCTCTCTTCACTCCTCAGGCTGAGGGGTTCACTAGCTCCAAAGAGAGGTCGACACTCTCTCCATCGAACTTTCCTTGAATTACCCAGATTTGGAGTGACAGGCCTGCTTCCTGCAGGGCCTCTGACTGACACAGAAATTGCTACCAGCAGTGACCCTGTTAACCGACCCCGGAAATGAGACCCAAGGTTGGCTCCCAGGGCATGTCTCCTGGTTGGAGAGGTGGAAAAAGGTCCCAAACCTACCAGAGGTGATGTGGAGTGAAGTGTGAGGTAAGGTACCTGGGAGCATGAGTGTGAGTTAAGGTACCTGGGGGCATCTCGTTTCCATGGTAACAGCCACGTGATAAATATGGGGGTCAGTTGGCTTCATCTGAGAGCTACACAACATTCAAGAAGGAAAGAAGGAATGGAGGAGTGAGAGTGTCCCTCTGGGAGAGGCTTTCCCAACTAAGCCTCCACTGTTGTGAGGCCGTGAGGGCTGGGCTCAGGCTGGGCCAGGCTCCTGGATTTTCAGCACCAATTAGACGTCCATCACGTCCCACTTCCTTACACCAAGGTCTTGGCCTTGGAGAGCAAAGAGTTAAACTCTGAGACATGGGGTTGGGAAGTTTGGGCAGAAAGGTGAGGCCGAGAATTTGGGATTCTGAGTGAATACCCTGACCCTTCTCCCCCAGCAGAGATGACCCCTCCACCCCCATCTGAGGCCAAGCATCTCTCCCCTCCATAAATGCTTCCATTGACCATTGACCACCCAAGGGCTCACACGGGATGTGGACACAGGATGGGGCCATCTCCACACCCCGCATCGCTTCCAGGTGCATGAGGGTGAGACCCCTCATGGCCCAGACACAAGCACTGGCCTGCCAGGGTGGACAGCCTGTGCCCAGGAGAGTTGCAGAGCTGCATTGGCAGGATTCTGGGGAAGACTGAGGGTAGGTTTGGGGGTGTCAGACCACAGAGGATGAGGCGCCAAGCTCAGAGGACTGATATCGTCACACTCCCCAGAATTCAGGGCGGATGTGCTGGCCAAGCGTACAGGAGGCTATGACCGTCCTGTGAGTGGGTAACCAAGCCCTGGGCTCGAAGGTGGCCAAGAGTTCATGCAGGGGAAATGCCGGAGACCCACCTTCCACCTCCAAAACATGGCAACCTCACTACTCAAGGTGGCCCTGGGTTAGCAGCATCCCACCCCTGGGATCTCGGCAGACATGCTCCCTCCCAGGCTTCATGAAGTCAAATCTGCATTCTAGAAAGTTCCCAGGTACTTCACAGGCACGTTAGCTGTGGGAAGCTCAGTGATGCTGCAGGTGAGGGGGTCCAGGCTCAGGGATGCTTCAGTGTTGGATGGACCTATGATGTGCACCCTTCTTGGCCACCCTAGGGTCCAACATCCCTTGACTCCACACTCAACCATCCTCCCCAGGCTCCTGCCAATGCGGTCCTGCAACTCTTTGGGGTTCTCCCATCACTCAGATGTTCAAAAATGCCCTGGTGGGGGGCCACCAGGATCTTTCACAATCCCCTCTGGGCTTCTCAAGTCTTTGTAGCCCAGAGCTGATGTGGGACCGAGTCCCTCACCAAGAATGGAGGCCAGGTCGCCTTGAGGAAGAGCCTTACAGCAAAGCCACAGATACAAGTGATGAGCCATCCCCCAAGCCTTCCCCAGAGTGATCTGAGCCATTCACTAGTATTCGTTTGCTAGGGTTTAATTGAGTTCCCCAAAATATGTTGCAGTCCTAACCCCCAGTATCCGTAAATGTGACCTTATTTGGAAATAGGATCTTTGCAGATAATCAAGTTGAGATGAGGTCATTAGGGTGGGCCCTAATCCATTATGACTGTGTCCTTATAAAAAGAGGACATTTAGACACAGACATACACAGAGGGAATGTGATGTAAAGACACCCAGGGAGAACACCATCTATAGCCAAGGGAATGCCTGAGACTGTTAGAAACTATGAGAAAGTTACCCTCAGAAGGAACCAACCCTGGTGACACCTTGATCTCAGACTTCTAGGCTCTAGAAATGAGAGACAATAAATTTCTGTTGTAAATTCAGCTTGTGGTACTTTATGATACAGTCCTAGAAACTAATACAACCAGGGTGACTACTACTGGAGAAAGAAAAATATCTAGGCTTTCTGAAGGTCATTAAATATTAGCTCTGAACTGACACTAATCCTCAGAGCCCAAATCTCCTGTGGTTCACCAAAGATGGAACCTGTGGATTTCAGGTGCTGGTTGAAGTCTTGGTCCAAGACATGGCCTCACTATGGGTCCAGCGAGGTGACACACACATCCCACATCCCTTGGGGACCTCCTAAGGCCCAGAACGGATACACTCAGTAGCTACATTGCTTCTCTGATTTTTGGAGAGGCATATTATAGCAGAAGTCTCCCTCACCAAGACAGGGAAGAAAAACCACTATCACTGTCCAGGAAGGAATTGCAGAAATCCATGTCACTATCAAGGATGTGAAAGACTCAGGAGTGGTCACTGCACATGCCCTTTGAGATCGCATGTTTGGCCAGTGCTCAGGCCAGGTGAGTTACAGAGAATGATTACAGAGCACACGTTCTCTGTAAAGGGCCAGGTAGTAAATATTTTAGGCTTGGTGGAACACATTTGACCTCTATTACATGTTCTTCTTTGTTTTATTTTTGTAACCCTTAAAACATTTAGAAACCATTCTTAGTTTAAAGGTTGTATTAAAACAGGCCACACACAGGATTTGGCCCACAGACCGACATTTGTCACGTCCTTGATATAGAGTATCATAAATTTAACCAAGTGGTGATGACAATTGTTGCTGAGGTTCTAGATGAAATATCATTACTGGAGCAAATTCCCTGGCACCTGATATGCAGCTACTGACCTAGAAAATGTTTGGTTTTCCCCCATTCCTTCAGAAAAAATCATCAGAAGTACTTTGCCTTTGCATGGCAAGGGCAGCAATATACCTCTACTGTGTGAGTTATATTGGGTTACATCAAGTCCCCTGTTCTCTGATATAACACATTCAGAGGGACCTTGAACATTATGTTAAACATCCCGCTGGCCCATTACACTGATGACAAGATGCTATTTTGATTGCATTTGGAAAACAGGAAGTAAGATGCCTTAGCGAAACACAGATGTGTCAGAGATTGGAACTGCAAAAGTTCAGGGACCTGGCCTATGAGTGAGGTGTTAGGAGACCCAGTACACTGGAAATATCCTCTTGAAAGAGAAAGATAATTTTCTGCAGCTTGTACCACTCACCCCCAAAATACTCATGTGATTTTGAGATAATATACACAACATTTGGACATATTGTTCTGGCTTATTTACCAAGCCACAGGTAAGTTTGCAATTTTGAGTAGAGTTAAGAGTCATAGACTGCTTGGCAGCAGCTGGTCCAGGCTGTAATACAAGATGCCCTGCCACTGAGCCCAGAAGTTTCTATGGCTTGTGAAATAGTCATGGCAGACACAGATAGTGTACAGCACCTTTGGGAAGTCCTAATAAGTGAAACAGCACAGATCTGTCTAAGTTCTCTGTTGCCATGTGCCAAATGACCCCAAGATTTAGTGGGTTAAAGCAACAAACATTTACCGTCTTCTAGTTTCTGAGCTTTAGTTGTGCCACCACAGCTTTCCTGGGGCCTCTGGCTCAGGCTCTCTCATTGGCTGCAGTAGGTGTCGTCCAGGGATGAATGCAGAGCTCATGAATGCAAACACATCAATTTTCTTTTCCCTGTCCGTATACAAATGGCCCATGTAAAAAGTGGCGATGGTGACATATAGGATCAATCCCATGAGTTTCTGCTCACTGTGGCTGATCTGAGTTATACCACTGAATTCCCATCAAAGGCTGGCACGTGAGACTGGATATAGCATCATTACCCAGGAGCAGTGGCCGGCAAGCTGGCAGCAAGTTAATTTGATAGGATTCCTTCCATTACAGAGGGCCAGGGGCACATAGTTTGGGTCTGGACATGCCTTCCCTCTGAGCCTGCAGCCCCTGGCAGCACCACCACTCACTTGTGTATTTACAGCAAGTGTAATCCAGTGCACAGAATACATCACAACACATTTTAGGTCAAAGAAATAGAACAATGTCCCAGCTATTCGCTGGTCTTTCCACATGCCCACCACCCAGGGGCAGCTAGCTTCATAGAATGATGGACCTATCTGCTTGGCAGCCAGCAGTATATGCCTCAAACAGCAGCAGAATATGGGACCATCTCAAGCCAAGTGTGCCTGTCCAGAAACCAAGCAAGAGAAGTAGGAGTGGATTTTCTGATGACTAAAGGATGTAAGAAATTTTGCTTCCCATCCCCGTGACCATGGCCTGAGTGCTGTTGCCCAAGAGAGGCTGGCTTCCACTTAGAAACACACTCTTGGTTCCACTGAACTGGCAGTGAAGATAGTACCCTTGACCTCTTCAGGCCCCTGAACCAGCTGGCAGAGAATTATCAACTAGAAGGAGTGGTTCTAATTCCCAAAGGAAACTGTGTAACTGCTGCACCGTGGGAACCAGCAGGACAATGCTTGTAGCCCAAGGGGGTCACTGGTAGTGCTTTCTCACTCAGGGGTCCTGGTCGATGAAAAACCAAAGCAACGCAGTAAATATAAGACCACTTAAGAACTCATATCCTACAGATGTCAAGATTTGGGTCACCCTACCAGGGAGATAACTACATCCAGCTGGAATGACTGCAGATGATAACAGGACATGAAATGGGAAGGAAGCAATGATAACCTACTTTGACCTCTTGACCAACAACCAAAGCAGTTACTGTTGCAGCTATGTTTAATGTAAATTAAAGAAAATGACAGTAAATACTTAACAAACTTCTGGAAGGTTTAGGGATTTCTAACCCTTGGAAAAATGAGAGAAATCATCTAAATGTATATAAATACGTAGGTAGAGAGCAAATTTGACTGTGTAAAATATCTTGAACTTTGGATATCAAAAAATTTTAACTGTGCAAAGTTTATAGTATATATAATGGACAAAGGTTTAAAAACTTTAAGATGTAAAGATCTCACACAAAATGATTTCTAAAACCCTGGAACTCCAATAATTAAAGAAACAAAGAACGTGAACACAAAATTCTTAGAAAACAATATGCAAATGATTAAAAATTACAGGAAAAGTGAGAACAATTATTAGCAATCAAAGAAATAATTTAAAACAATAACAATATTCAAACCAATCAAATTGTCAGATTTTGATTTTTTTTTAAGAGAAGATTCAATGCTGCTGAATGAAGCTCAGGTGAAATGAACACCTACACCCATAGTAAGTGGAAATCGGCATCACCTCTGTGGAAATCAACATGGTATTTTGTACCAAGAATCTGAGAAACAGCACACTCTCCGACTCAGTAAATCTACTTTGGAGATGTCCTAAAGAAAGAATCCCAAGCACAGAAAAATCACTTTTTTCCCCAAGAAAAATCATTTTGCATGAAGATGTTCATCAAAGGAAATCTTACTAATAGTGAAAAATTATAAGCAACTCAAATTACCGGTAGTAGAGAAATCGCTAACACATCTTGGTTACAGCTGCATGGTGAAACATGCAACCATCACTAGTGTATTTCTATGGAATGTGTAATCACGTGGAGAATTTTCATCCTGCAGTGCTAACTCAGAAAGAACGAGACAACAAAGCTTTACAAACAACTCAGTAGAAAAAAAGGAGAAAAAAGAAGATACACCAGTGGGTGTCACTGTGACATGGTGAGTTCCATCCCTTCTCTTGGACTCTGCTTTCCTGGTCATTGAAATGTTTTTTGTTTGTTTGTTTGTTTGTTTATCTATGTATTTTATTTATTTTTGGCTGCATTGGGTCTTCGTTGCTGCGTGCAGGCTTTTCTGTAGTTGTGGCAAGCGGGGGTTACTCTTCATTGCGGTGCAGGCACTTCCCATTGTGGTGTGTGGGCTTCCCTTTGCGGTGTCTTCTCTTGTGCGGAGCACGGGTTCTAGGTGCGTGGGGTTCAGTAGTTGTGGCACGTAGGCTCAGTAGTTGTGGTGCACGGGCTTAGTTGCTCTGCAGCATGTGGGATCCTCCCAGACCAGAGATCGAACCTGCATCCCCTGCATTGGCAGGTGGATTCTTAATCACTGTGCCACCAGGGAAGTCCCTGAAATGTTTCTATAAGGCACATAATAAACTTTTATAATTGAAAAATACTGTATTTTTTAAAATGAGGTGTAATGGCTTTGCTCTCCCCAAAAAGAGAAAAAGAGGGGAGTTCCCCTGCCACCTCCCCTCCATGGGTGAGGCAGTGAGTCAGTCCTGGAGCAGGTATTTGACCTTGGAGGGGTTCCCCACTGGCCACACCCCACTGACCTGCTTCCCCCAAGACCTGCTTGCTCACACCTTCCCTAAACCTTCCCTAAAGTTAAACACAGGTCAGGAGTTGGTGTGAGCTGCCCATAATCCCATAGATTTCAGCAATCCCGCTGAGCAAAGCCACACATTCCTGTCCGCTGAGTCCTCGATCCACACAGAGGCCGTGTCAGTGAGGTGCAGGCTCGCCCAGGCCTCTCCACACTTTCCTCCCCGCTGAGCCCAGCAATAGCCTTCACCACCCTTCTCTGTTCAGAGAGGGAATGCCAAAGCCCAGCAATCCCTTCCACTAACCAAGGCTCCAAACACCCACCAAGTCCTAACCATGGCCTCCAAGGAGTTTAAAACTAGGAGTGAGAGACAAGGAGCCTGATACCTGATTCCTCAGCCCCAAGCCATCCCCACCAGCCTCCCTGACTCTGCCAAGCTGCAGCTAAGCATCCTACGCTCAGCTCGGCACCAGCCAGGGTTGTTCTGCCCAGCAAGTGAGCCTGGAATTCATCTGCTGATTCCTTGCCTAGGTTCCAGGAGCCTGGGGTAAGTGCGGACACTGTACATTCTCCCATTGATCTGCACCTCAGTCCCCAAGGTGAGGACTGCACCAGCCCCCTCCCAGGGACACTGGCTGTGTTACTTCCTCCCGCCTGCTGTCCCTGGCTGGAGTCTTACCCCCTCGGGCCTTGGTGCTGCACCTCTCCTGACCATGAGACCAAATTTCAATCCATGTCTACCCCAGACAGAAGTGTGTGAGTACATTTGTTATTTCAGGCATGAGGACTTTCCATCTGGCTGGGACTGGTGGTGAACCGTCTCCACTCCAGCAGAGGAAAGAATAAGAAGAATTACATGTAAACTACCCTTAAGTGGGGCTGCCCAAGGATGGCAGTTACTAGCCCCTGCTTTGCTCTGAGGCTGTTTCTGTAATACTGTTTCATAAGCCCCAGATTATCCTGTGGTTTAGTGATCAGTCATGATTGACCAGTAGGGAGAGTTTCATTTACTGGACAAAGGGCCTGGATTTGATCATCTCAGAAGAGCCTGACTAAACTTTATTTCAATTTTATACGTTTTGTTCATGTCTTCCTTCTACTTCTTCTAAATAGAGTTCCCAAAAACTGGGCCCTAGAATTCAGGCAAATCTGATTGCACGTCCACTGGTTGGAGTATGATGTATAAAGGATTATGATTCTTGGGCCAAGTCTTATCTCACTGGTTGTGTCCTAAACTGGTTCTCTTGTCCCTGCTGTGCAGCACCTTCCACAAGACAGAGGCTCTGACAGCAGGTGTGGCACTGGTCAGAGGGGTGTGGAATAGGCCACCTCCCAGACTTAGTTATTAGCATTCCAGCATCGATGCAAACTTCACCCTGATGGAGACAAAACCACTTTTACCATTCAAGTTGCTACACAAGTTTATGCAAAAACAAATGACAGAAAGAGTCCCCTGTACCAAGGATCCTGTTTTCTCTTCCTAACAGCCCTAACATGTAGCCAAGGCCGGTTATGAAGGAGGACTCAGGGGCCTGGGGGTGAGGTTAAGAGAATGTCCTGAACCCTATGGTTCTTCAGTGGTGGGTAAGACCTGGACCAGGTGCCCTGACCTCACCCCTCACCCACCGCCGTCCAGGATGGCACTGCCTAGCTTCTTGGTGAAAACCAGAGGCATCTCACCAAAGCAGCCTGATGGCTCAGGTGCCAATCACGTACCCAAGATGTTACCACATAAAATGTGAACCAGCTTGGGCCGTTTAGCATCTTCTTTATGGTGTCACCAGCAATGTTAAAATGAGTGGCTTTGGTTCTGAGCCCCATGTCAGGCTTCCCAACCTGGGAGTCCAGCAATAGGAGGAGGAATTCCTAGAGAATCAGACTTTGAAGCCTAATGGGATTTGATTGCGGGACTTCGACAGGACTGGAGGAAACAGAGACTCCACTCTTGGAGGGCACACACAAACTAGTGTGTGCATCGGGACCCAGGGGAAGGAGCAGTGACCCCCGGGGAGACTGAACCAGACCTACCTGCTAGTGTTGGAGGGTCTCCTGCAGAGGCGGGAGGTGGCTGTGGCTCACTGTGGGGACAAGGACACTGGCAGCAGAAGTTCTGGGAAGTATTCCTTGGCGTGAGCCCTCCCAGAGTCTGTCATTAGCCCTACCAAAGAGCCCAGGTGGGCTCCAGTGTTGGGCTGCCTCAGGCCAAACAACCAACACGGAGGGAACCCAGACCCACCCATCAACAGTCAAGTGAATTAAAGTTTTACTTAGCTCTACTCACCAGAGCAACAGCCAGCTCTACCCACCACCAGTCCCTCCCATCAGGAAACTTACACAAGCCTCTTAGATAGCCTCATCCACCAGAGGGCAGACAGCAGATGCAAGAAGAACTACAATCCTGCAGCCTGTGGAACAAAAACCACGTTCACAGGAAGATAGACGAGATGAGAAGGCAGAGGGCTATGTACCACATGAAGGAACAAGATAAAACCCCAGAAAAACAACTAAACGAAGTGGAGATAGGCAACCTTCCAGAAAAAGAATTCAGAATAGTGATAGTGAAGACGATCCAGGACCCCAGAAAAAGAATGGAGGCAAAGATTGAGAAGATGTAAGAAATGTTTAACAAAGACCTAGAAGAATTAAAAAACAAACAAACAGAGATGAACAATACAATAACTGAAATGAAAACTACACTAGAAGGAATCAATAGCAAAATAACTGAGGCAGAAGAACGGATAAATGACCTAGAAGACGGAAAGGTGGAATTCACTGCTGCGGAACAGAATAAAGAAAAAGAAATGAAAAGAAATGAAGACAGCCTAAGAGACCTCTGGGACAACATTAAATGCAACAACATTCACATTATAGAGGTCCCAGAAGGAGAAGAGGGAGAGAAAGGACCAGAGAAAATATTTGAAGAGATTATAGTCGAAAAATCCCTAACATGGGAAAGGAAATAGCCACCCAAGTCCAGGAAACGCAGCGAGTCCCATACAGGATAAACCCAAGGAGAAACATGCCGAGACACATAGTAATCAAATTGGCAAAAATTAAAGACAAACAAAAATTATTGAAAGCAGCAAGGGAAAAATGACAAATAACGTACAAGAGAACTCCCATAAGGTTAACAGCTGATTTCTCAGCAGAAACTCTACAAACCAGAAGGGAGTGGCATGATATACTTAAAGTGAGGAAAGGGAAGAACCTATAAACAAGATTACTCTACCCAGATCTCATTCAGATTCGACGGAGAAATCAAAAGCTTTACAGACAAGCAAAAGCTAAGAGAATTCAGCACCACCAAACCAGCTCTACAACAAATGCTAAAGGAACTTCTCTAAGTGGGAAACACAAGAGAAGAAAAGGATCTACAAAAACAAACCCAAAACATTAAGAAAATGGTCATAGGAACATACATATCGATAATTACCTTAAACGTGAATGGATTAAATGTTCCAACCAAAAGACACAGGCTTGCTGAATGGATACAAAAACAAGACCCATATATATGCTGTCTACAAGAGACCCACTTCAGACCTAGGGACACATACAGACTGAAAGGGAAGGGATGGAAAAAGATATTCCATGCAAATGGAAATCAAAAGAAAGCTGGAGTAGCAATTCTCATATCAGATAAAATAGACTTTAAAATAAAGAATGTGACAAGAGACAACAAAGGACACTACATAATGATGAAGGGATCAATCCAAGAAGAAGATATAACAATTATAAATATATATGCACCCAACAGAGGAGCACCTCAATACATAAGACAACTGTTAACAGCTATAAAAGAGGAAAGCGACAGTAACACAATAATAGTAGGGGACTTTAAAACCTCACTTACACCAATGGACAGATCAGCCAAACAGAAAATTAATAAGGAAACACAAGCTTTAAATGACACAATAGACCAGATAGATTTAATTGATATCTATACGACGTTCCATCCAAAAACAGCAGATTACACTTTCTTCTCATGTGCACACAGAACATTCTCCAGGATAGATCACATCTTGGGTCACAAATCAAGCCTCACTAAATTTAAGAAAATTGCAATCATATCAAGCATCTTCTGTAACCACAATGCTTTGAGATTAGAAATCAACTACAGGGAAAAAAATGTAAAAAACACAAACACATGGAGACCAAACAAAACATTACTAAAAAACCAAGATATCACTGAAGAAACCAAAGAGGAAATCAAAAAATACCTAGAGACAAATGATAATGAAAACCAGACAATCCAAAACCTATGTGATGCGGCAATACAGTTCTAAGAGGGAAGTTTATAGCTATACAAGCCTACCTCAAGAAACAAGAAAAATCTCAAATAAACAATTTAACCTTACACCTAAAGGAACTAGAGAAAGAAGAACAAACAAAACCCAAAGTTAGCAGAAGGAAAGAAATCATAAAGATCAGAGCAGAAATAAATGAAATAGAAACAAAGAAAACAATAGCAAAGAGCAATAAAACTAAATGCTGGTTCTTTGAGAAGATAAAGAAAATTGATAAACCATTAGCCAGACTCACCAAGAAAAAGAGGGAGAGGACTCAAATCAATAAAATTAGAAATGAAAAAGGAGAAGTTACAACAGACACCGCAGAAATACAAAGCATCCTAAGAGACTACTACAAGCAACTCTATGCCAATAAAATGGACAACCTGGAATAAATGGACAAATTTTTAGAAAGGTATAACCTTACAAGACTGAACCAGGAAGAAATAGAAAATATAAACAGATCAATCACAAGCAATGAATTTGAAACTGTGATTAAAAATCTTCCAAGAAATAAAGTGCATGACCAGATGGCTTCACAGGTGAACTCTATCAAACATTTAGAGAAGAGCCATACCCATTCTTCTCAAAGTCTCCCAAAAAATTGCAGAGGAAGGAACACTACCAAACTCATTCTATGAGACCACCATCACCCTGATACCAAAACCAGACAAAGATACTACAAAAAAAGAAAATTACAGACCAATAGCACTGATGAATGTAGATGCAAAAATCCTCAACAAAATACTAGCAAACAGAATCCAACAACACATTAAAGGATCATACACCATGATCAAGTGGAATTTATCCCAGGGATGCAAGGATTCTTCAATATAGGCAAATCAATCAGTGTGAAACTCCATATTCACAAATTGAAGAATAAAAACCATATGATCATCTCAATAGATGCAGAAAAGGCTTTTGACAAAATTCAACACCATTTATGATAAAAACAGTCCAGAAAGTGGGTATAGAGGGAAACTCTCTCAACATAATACAGGCCATATACGACAAACCCACAGCAAACATCTTTCTCAATGGTGAAAAACTGAAAGCATTTCCTCTATGATCAGGAACAAGACAAGGATGTCCACTCTCATCACTATTATTCAAAAAAATTTGGAAGTCCTAGCCACAGCAATCAGAGAAGAAAAAGAAACAAAAGGAATACAAATTGGAAAAGAAGAAGTAAAATTGTCACTGTTTGCAGATGACATGATACTATACACAGAGAATCCTAAAGATGCCACCAGAAAACTACTAGAGCTAATCAATGAATTTGGTAAAGTAGCTGGATACAAAATTAATGCACAGAAATATCTTGTATTCCTATATACTAATGATGAAAAATCTGAAAGAGAAATTAAGGAAACACTCCCATTTACCACGCAACAAAAAAAAAGAAAATACCTAGAAATAAACCTACCTAGGGAGACAAAAGACCTGTATGCAGAAAACTATAAGACACTGATGAAAGAAATTAAAGATGATACAAACAGATAGAGCGATATACCATGTTCTTTGATTGGAAAATCAATATTGTGAAAATGACTATACTATCCAAAGCAATCTACAGATTCAATGCAATCCATATCAAATTACCAATGGCATTTATTTTTTTACAGAACTAGAACAAAAAATCTTAAAATTTCTATGGAGATACAAAAGACCCTGAATAGCCAAAGCAGTCTTGAGGGAAAAAAACGGAGCTGGAGGATTCAAACTCCCTGACTTCAGACTATACTACAAAGTGACATTATGGTACTGGCACAAAAACAGAAATACAGATCAATGGAACAAGACAGAAAGCCCAGAGATAAACCCATGCACCTATGGTCAACTAATCTATGACAAAGGAGGTAAGGATATACAATGGAGAAAAGACAGTCTCTTCAATAAGTGGTGCTGGGAAAACTGGACAGCTACATGTAAAAGAATGAAATTAGAACACTCCCTATCACCATACACAAAAATAAAATCAAAGTGTATTAAAGACCTAAATGTAAGGCCAGACACTATAAAACTCTTAGAGGAAAACATAGGATGAACACTCTTTGACATAAACCACAGCAAGATCTTTTTTGATCCACCTCCTAGAGTAATGGAAATTAAAAAAAAAAAAAAAAAAAAAAAAACGAATGGGACCTAATGAAACTTAAAAACTTTTGCACAGAAAAGGAAACCATAAACAAGATGAAAAGACCACCCTCAGAATGGAAGAAAATACTTGCAAATAAAGCAACAGACAAAGGATTAATCTCCAAAATATATAAACAGCACATGCAGCTCAATATTAAAGAAACAAACAACCCAATCCAAAAATAGCCAGAAGACCTAAATAGACATTTCTCCAAAGAAGACATACAGATGGCCAAGAAGCACATGAAAAGCTGCTCAACATCACTAATTATTAGAGAAATGCAAATCAAAACTACAGTGAGGTATCACCTCACACCAGTTTGAATGGGCATCATCAGAAAATCTACAAGGAACAAATGCTGGAGAGGGTGTGCAGAAAAGAGAACCCTCTTGCACTCTTGGTGGGAATGTAAATTGATACAGTCACTATGGAGAACAGTATGGAGGTTCCTTAAAAAACTAAAAATAGAATTACCATATGACCCAGCAATCCCACTACTGGGTATATACCCTGAGAAAACCATAATTCAAAAAGACACATGCACCCCAATGTTCATTGCAGCACTATTTACAATAGCCAGGACATGGAAGCAATCTAAATGCCTATCGATAGACGAATAGATAAAGAAGATTTGGTACATATATACAATGGAATATTACTCAGCCATAAAAAGGAATGAAATTGAGTCATTTGTTGAGACGTGGATGGATCTAGATACTGTCATACAGAGTGAAGTAAGTCAGAAAGAGAAAAACAAATATTGTATATTAACGCATGTATGTGGAACCTAGAAAAATGGTACAGATGAACCGGTTTACAGGGCAGAAGTTGAGACACAGATGTAGAGAACAAATGTATGGACACCAATGAGGGGAAAGCTGTGGGGGGTGGGGATGGTGGTGTGGCGAATTGGGAGATTGGGATTGACATGTATACACTGATGTGTATAAAATTGACGACTAATAAGAACGTGCTGTATAAAAAAATAAGTAAAATAAAATTTAAAAATTAAAAAAAAATGATTGGCTTTTTAAAATGTAAATTAGAAGAGATTCAAGGTTCTCCCCATATTATTATCTCTCCCTTGCGTTTTCACATTCTTTCTTCTTTGGAGGAGAAAGAGGCAGCCCTGGAGTAATCAAGCTCCAGGTCACACACAACCTAGGGTCCTTGTAGGAAATTCATCCCTATGTATGTGTCAGGGAATGGCTTCAGGTCTACTCGTTCATCTGGAATGTTCTATTTTTAAATCCTTCCTTTAAAAAGGGATGTCATTTTTCTTAAGTGTTTTAATAGGATGTTTACAACATCGCCTTGAATGTCCACTCTTAATCTTTTTCATTTTTCCACATAAGAAGATAAAGATTCCAAAAAAATACTAAGGGGCAACGTTAGTTTCTGAGACCCAGACCTCTGTGGACCTGACCTTTCCTTCCACAGTCAGCATGAGGATAGCGTGATGAAGAAGTTGAAAGTGGTTCGGGGTAAAAATATGTAGTATGTATACTCTCAAAAATTGTTACGATGCTTACATGACTCTTAAAAAAATTATTTTGCATTTAAAATTTTCAAAAGCTTTAGTCCTTATAAATAAAATAGCCTCAAAATAGATGAAACAAAAACGGATAGAGCTGAAAGGAGAAATAGATGATAAGCCCACAATTATAGTTGGAAACATCAAGAACCCCCCTCCCTGCAACAGATGAACCACTAGATAGACAATCAGCAAAGACATAGCACATATGAACTACACACCAGCCAACAGGATCTAACTGGTATTTCTAGGACATTCCACCCAATAAGAGCAGAATACACATTTTTTCTAAGTGCTCATGTAAATTCACCAAGATAGACAGTATACTGGATCATAAAATAAATCTCAACAAATCTAAAAGAATTGAAATCATACAGAATGTGTGCTCTGACCACAATGAAATCAAATGAAAAATCAATAGCAAACAATAGATAAAGCTCTAAATGGGTAGAAATTAAATAACGCTTGTGTAAATAATTCACAGGTTAAAAAAGAAGTTTCTAAAGAAATTTAAAAGTATATAGAGCTGAATGAAAATGAACACACAACATAACAAAATTTGTGGGACTCAGCTAAAGCAGTGCTGAGAGGGAAATTCATTGCATTAACTTACAATAGAAATAAGAAAAGTTGTCAAATCAAAAAATTGTTTCTACCTCAAAAGATTAGAAAAATAAGAGCCAAATAAAGCCAAAGCAATTAGAAGGAAGAAAATAAGAAAAATAAGAGTGGAAATCAATGAAATTGAAAAATAGGAAAAAAACAATGAGATGAAAACTAGGTCTTTGGAAAACGAATAAAATTGACAAACCTATAGCAAAACGGACAAAAATTAAAAGCAAGAAGGCACAAATAACATTAGAAATGAAACAGGGGATATCACTACAGACCCTGCAGACATCTAAAGGATATAAAGGGAATTCTGTGAAGAACTTTATGCTTATAAATTTGACAACTAGGAAGAAATGGATTAAGTTCTCAAAAGCTACAAACAACCAAAATTCAATGAACATGGAATAGACAATCTGAACAGCCCTATAAACATCAAAGAATTTTAATTTATAATGTAAAATCTCTGAAAAAAGAAATTTCCACCAGTTTTTTGTTTGTTTGTTTGTTGTGGGTTTTTTTGCGGTACATTGTGGCCTCTCCCGTTGCGGAGCACAGGCTCCGGACGTGCAGGCTCAGCGGCCATGGCTCATGGGCACAGCCGCTCCACAGCATGTGGGATCTTCCCGGACTGGGGCATTAACCTGCGTCCCATGCATCGGCAGGCAGACTCTCAACCACTGCACCACCAGGGAAGTCCCTCCACACAGTTTTAAAAGAATAATTAACAACAATTTAACACAATCTCTTCCAGAAAATAGAAAAGGGATAAACTTTTCCCAACTCATTTTATGAGGCCAGCGTCACCCTGATACCAAAACCAGATGAAGACAACACACAAAAAAAGGAAACTACAAACCAATATCTCTCATGAATTTAGATGCAGAATTTCCCAACAAAATATTAGCAAACTTAATTCAACAATAAAAAAGAACTATACACCATGGCCAAATAGGGTTTATTCCAGGTATACAAGGCTGGTTCAACATTAGAAAATAATCAACATCAAGCTAAAGAAGAAAAACCATACATTATCAACTGATGTGGAAAAAATATTTGACAAAATCCAACAGCCATTACTGACAAAACCTCTCAGCCATTAAAAATAGTAGGGTATGACCTCAGCTTGGAAAAGAGCCTCTACACCTATAGCTGATGTCAAACTTGAAAAAGACTGAATGCTTTCCCCATAAGACTGAGAGCAAGGCAAGTCTCTGCTCTCATCACTACTGTTTAATATAGTCCTAGACATTCTAGCCACTGAAATAAGGGAAGAAAAAGAAATTAAAAGAACATGGGATGAGAAAGGAAGAAATAGAACTGTTTGCAGATGGTATGATCACCTATGTATAACATCCCAAAGAAACTAAACACAAACTCTTAGAAATAATAAAGAGTTCAATGATTCACAGGATTCAAGATCAGTATGCAAAAATCAATTGTATTTCTGTTTACTATCAGTAAACACACACAAACTGAAATTAAGAACACAATACCATTTATAACCAATCAAAAACCAGAACACTTAGGTATACATTTAACAAAATATTTTGAGGAACTGTATGCTGCAAATGACAACGTTTTGATGAAAGAAATCAAAGAAAATCTAATAGAGAGACGTGTTGGAAGACTCAACATAGTCAAGATGTCAATTCTCCCCGAATTGATCTACAGGTTTATGCAACTCCTATCAAAATTCCAGCAAGGTTTTTGTAGACATAGAGAAGCTTACTTTAAAATTTATATGGAAAGACACAAGCCCTTGATTAGTTAAAACAATCTTGAAAAAGAGGAATAAACTGAGAGGAATCACTCTACCTGATAGTAAGTCTTACTATCTAGTGGCCGTAATCAAGACAAGAGAGATAGATCAATACAACAGGACAGGAGACCCAGAAATAGACTCACACAAATATGCCCAACTGATTTTTTAAAAATAAATTTATTTATTTTTGGCTGCGTTGGGTCTTCGTTGCTGCACACAGACTTTTCTCTAGTTGTGGCGAGCGGGGGCTACTTTTCATTGCAGTGTGTGGGCTTCTCATTGCAGTGGCTTCTCTTGTTGCAGAGCATGGGCTCTAGGCACGTGGGCTTCATTAGTTGTGGCTCGTGGGCTCTAGAGTGCAAGCTCAGTAGTTGTGGCGCATGGGCTTAGTTGCTCCATGGCATGTGGGATCTTCCTGGACCAGGGCTCGAACCCATGTCCCCTGCATTGGTAGGCAGATTCTCAACCACTGTATCACCAGGGAAGCCCACCCAACTCTTTTTTTTGACAAAGGAGTAAAAACAATTCAATGGAGAAAAGACAGCCTTGTCAACAAATAGTGCTGGGCAAATGGACATCCACAGGGGGAAAAAAAAGTGAACTATAACCTAAACCTCACATCTTATATAAAAAATTAACCAAAATACAGCATAGAATTAAACATAAAGCTATAAATCTTTTAGGATAAAAACTTTTAGGAGAAAATCTTTGGGACCTAGAACTAAGCAAGAAGTTCTTCAACTTGGTGCCATGAACATGACACATAAAAGGAAAAGTTGATAAATGTACCCTCCTCCCAAAATTTAAAACTTTTGGTCTGTGAATCCTTGTGTGAGGAAGATGAAAAGACAAACTACAGACTGGTAGGAAATATGTTTGTAAACTACACATCCAAAAAAGAACTTGTATCTAGAATGTATAAAGAACTCTCAAATCTCAGCGCTAGCAAACAATCCAATTAGAAAATGGCCAAAACAGGAAGAGACGTTCCACCAAGAGTATGATACACAGATGGCAAATGAGCACAGGAAAATGTGTTCACCATCATTAGCCATCAGGGAAACGCAAGTTCAAACTGTAATGGAATACCACCAAACACCTATCAGAATGGCTCAAATAAAAACCAGGGGCCACAGCAGATGCTGACAAGGGCTCAAGAAACTGGAGCTCTCGTGCTTTTCTGAGCTTGTCAAATGGTGGAGTTGCTCTGCAAAAGAGGGCAGCAGTTTCCTAAAAATCTAATTATGCAACTATGGGATCACCCAGCAAGTTGCCCTTCTGGGCATTTATCTGAGAGGAATGGAAACTGTATGCTTCCATATGGAACATTTGGAAATGACTATATTTTAGAAATGAAGAACAGCTTAGTGGTTCTGCCAGGGATTAGAGACAGGAGAGGGGTGGGAGGTGAGGGTGGTGGATTCATGAAGGAATTAGGTGGGGTTTTGAAAAGGGCAGTTGGAGGGATCCTTCCAGTGATGGAACTGTTCAGTGTCTGCATTGTGGTGGTGGGTACACAGACCTACATGGGTTTTACACAGTGAACAGAGCTAAATACACACACACCACACACAGACACACACCACACACAGACACACACATACACACACCACATACACATACATGCACACACAAACACACACACCACGTACACAACACGTACATACCACATATATACACATACATAAGCACACACACATAAACAGACACATGCACCACACACACATATACATACCACATATACACACATATATATACCACATATAGACACACTACACACACACACCCCACATACACATACATGCACACATAAACACCCACACATAAACAGACATACCACATATACACACAAGACATATACCACATATAAACACACACACACACACACACAAGAACAAGTAAAACTGGACACACCCAAGTAAGATCAATGCACTTTAACACTGTCCACGTTCTGCCTGTGATACTGCCCCATAGTTTTATAAAATGTCATCATGAGGGAAAACTGGGCAAATTTCACAAGACCCCTATCTGTATTATTCCTTGTGACTGCATGTGATATGATAATTATCTCAATAAAAGTTTCAATTAAAAAATAATAGCCCGAGAAGACTGTCACCTGGCAGGGGGCACTGCAGGGGCATGACCCGCCCAGAAGCTGCTGCGCTGGCCTGATTTTCCATGGCTCTATAAGGAGTTGCGCTTCAGTAGCACTTCGGTAGTCTACCTGAAAAAGAATTCAGAGTAATGATGGTAAAGATGATTCAAAATCTTGGAAATAGAATGGAGAAAATACAAGAAATGTTTAACAAGGAGCTAGAAGAAACAAAGAGCAAACAAACAATGATGAACAACACAATAAAAGAAATTAAAAATTCTCTAGAAGGAATCAATAGCAGAATAACTGGGGCAGAAGAATGGATAAGTGACCTGGAAGATAAAATAGTGGAAATAACTACCACAGAGGAGAATAAAGAAAAAAGAATGAAAAGAATTGAGGACAGCCTCAGAGACATCTGGGACAACATTAAAAGCACCAACATTTGAATTATAGGGGTCCCAGAAGAAGAAGAGAAAAAGAAAGGGACTGAGAAGATATTTGAAGAGATTATAATTGAAAACTTGCCTAATATGGGAAAGGAAATAGTCAATCAAGTCCAGGAAGTGCAGAGAGTCCCATACAGGATAAATCCAAGGAGAAACATGCCAAGATACATATTAATCAAACTATCAAAAATTAAATGCAAGAGGGAGGAGATATGGGGATATATGTATAGCTGATTCACTTTGTTATAAAGCAGAAACTAACACACCATTGTAAAGCAATTATACTCCAATAAAGATGTTAAAAAATGCAAAGAAAAAAAACTAAATACAAAGAAAAAATATTAAAAGCAGCAAGGGAAAAACAACAAATAACATACAAGGGAATCCCCATAAGGTTAACAGCTGATCTTTCAGCAGAAACTGTGCAAGCCAGAAGGGAGTGGCAGGACATATTGAAAGTGATGAAAGGGAAAAATCTACAACTAAGATTACTCGGGGCTTCCCTGGTGGTGCAGTGGTTGACAGTCCACCTGCCAACGCAAGGGACATGGGTTCGAGCCCTGGTCTGGGAAGATTCCACATGCCGCGGAGTGGCTAGGCCCGTGTGCCACAACTACTGAGCCTGCACGTCTGGAACTTGTGCTCCACAACAAAAGAGGCCGCGACAGTGAGAGGCCCACACACCGCGATGAAGAGTGGCCCCTGCTCGCTGCAACTAGAGAAAGCCCTCGCACAGAAACAAAGACCCAACACAGCCAAAAATAAATAAATAATTTTAAAAAAAAAACAAGATTATTCTATCCAGCAAGGATCTTATTCAGATTCGACAGAGACATTAAAACCTTTACAGACAAGCAAAAGCTAAGAGAATTCAGCACCACAAAACCAGCTTTACAACAAATGCTAAAGGAACTTCTCTAGGCAGGAAACACAAGAGAAGGAAAAGATCTACAATAACAAATCCAAAACAATTAAGAAAATGGTAATAGGAACATACATATTGATAATTACCTTAAATGTAAATGGATTGAATGCTCCCACCAAAAGACATAGACTGGCTGAATGGATACAAAAACAAGACCCGTATATATGCTGCCTACAAGAGACCCACTTCAGACCTAGGGACACTAACAGACTGAAAGTGAGGGGATGGAAAAAGATATTCCATGCAGATAGAAATCAAAAGAAAGCTGTAGTAACAACACTCAGACAAAATAGACTTTAGAATAAAGACTATTATAACAGACAAGGAAGGACACTATATAATGATTCAGTGATCAATCCAAGAAGAAGATATAACAGTTGTGAATATATATGCACCCAACATACGAGCACCTCAGTATATAAGGCAAATGCTAGCAGCCAAAAAAGGGGAAATTGGCAGTAGGGGACTTTAACACCCCACTTTCACCAATGGGCAGATCATCCAAAATGAAAATAAATAAGGAAACACAAGCTTTAAATGATACATTAAACAAGATGGACTTAATTGATATTTATAGGACACTCCATCCAAAAACAACAGAATACACTTTCTTCTCAAGTGCTCATAGAATATTCTCCAGGATAGATTATATCCTGTGTCACAAATCAAGCCTTGGTAAATTTAAGAAAATTGAAATTGTATCAAGTATCTTTTCTGACCACAACACTATGAGACTACATATCAATTACAGGAAAAAATCTGTAAAGAATGCAAACACATGGAGGCAAAACAATACACTACTAAATAACCAAGAGATCACTGAGGAAATCCAAAAATGCCTAGAAACAAATGACAATGAAAACAAGATGACCCAAAACCTATGGGATGCAGCAAAAGCAGTTCTAAGAGGGAAGTTTATAACTATACAAGCCTAACTCAAGAAACAAGAAAAATCTCAAATAAATAATCTAACTTTACACCTAAAGCAATTAGAGAAAGAAGAACAAAAAAACCCCAAAGTTAGCAGAAGGAAAGAAATCATAAGATCAGATCAGAAATAAATGAAAAAGGAAGGAAGGAAACAATAGCAAAGATCAATAAAACTAAAAGCTGGTTCTTTGAGAAGCTGAACAAAATTGATAAACCATTAGCCAGACTCAACAAGAAAAAAAAAAGGGAGAAGGCTCAAATCAATAGAATTAGAAATGAAAAAGAAGTAACAACTGACCCTGCAGAAAGACAGAGGATAATGAGAGATTACTACAAGCAACTCTATGCCAATAAAATGGACAACCTGGAAGAAATGGACAAATTCTTAGAAAAGCACAACCTTCCGAGACTGAACCAGGAAGAAATAGAAAATATAAACAGACCAATCACAAGCACTGAAATTGAGATTGTGATAAAAAATCTTCCAACAAACAAAAGCCCAGGACCAGATGGCTTCACAGGTGAATTCTATCAAACATTTAGAGAAGAGCTAACTCCTATCCTTCTCAAACTCTTCCAAAATATAGCAGAGGGAGCAACGCTCCCAAACTCATTCTATGAGGCCACCATCACCCTGATACCAAAACCAGACAAAGATGGCACAAAGAAAGAAAACTACAGGCCAATATCACTGATGAACATAGATGCAAAAATCCTTAACAAAATACTAGCAAACAGAATCCAACAGCACAGTAAAAGGATCATACACCATGATCAAGTGGGGCTTATCCCAGGAATGCAAGGATTTTTCAACATACGCAAATCAATCAATGTGAAGATAAGCCATATTAACATATTGAAGGATAAAAACCATATGATTATGTCAATAGATGCAGAAAAAGCTTTCAACAAAATTCAACACGCATTATTATAAAAACCCTCCAGAAAATAGGCATAGAGGGAACTTACCTCAACGTAATAAAGGCCATATATGAAAAAACCACAGCCAACATCATTCTCAATGATGAAAAACTGCAACCATTTCCTCTAAGATCAGGAAAAAGACAAGGTTGTCCACTCTCATCACTGTCATTCAACATAGTTTTGGAAGTTTTAGCCACAGCAATCAGAGAAGAAAAGGAAATAAAAGGAATCCAAATCGGAAAAGGAGAAGTAAAGCTGTCACTGTTTGCAGATGACATGATACTATACATAGAGAATCCTAAAGATGCTACCAGAAAACTACTAGAGCTAATCAATGAATTTGGTAAAGTAGCAGGATACAAAATTAATGCACAGAAATCTCTTGCATTCCTATACACTGATGATGAAAAATCTGAAAAAAAAATTAAGGAAACAGTCCCATTTACCATTGCAAAAAAAAGGAATAAAATACCTCTGAATAAACCTACCTAAGGAGACAAAAGACGTGTATGCAGAAAGCTATAAGACACTGATGAAAGAAATTAAGGATGATACCAACAGATGGAGAGATATACCATGTTCTTGGATTGGAAGAATCAATATTGTGAAAATGACTCCACTACCCAAAGCAATCTACAGATTCAATGCAATCCCTATCAAACTACTAGTGGCATTTTTCACAGAACTAGAACAAAAAATTTCACAATTTGTATGGAAACAAAAAAGACCCCGAATAGCCAAAGCAATCTTGAGAAAGAAAACTGGAGCTGGAGGAATCAGGTTCCCTGACTTCAGACTATACTACAAAGCTACAGTAATCAAGACGGTATGGTACTGGCGCAAAAACAGAGATATAGATCAACGAAACAGGATAGAAAGCCCAGAGATAAACCCACACACATATGGTCACCTTAGTTTTGATAAAGCAGGCAAGAATGTACAGTGAAGAAAAGACAGCCTCTTCAAGAAGTAGTGCTGGGAAAACTGGACAGCTACATATAAAAGAATGAAACTAGAAAACTCCCTAACACCATACACAAAAATAAACTCAAAATGGATTAAAGACCTAAATGTAAGGCCAGACACTATCAAACTCTTAGAGGAAAACATAGGCAGGACGCTCTATGACATAAATCACAGCAAGATCCTTTTTGACCCACCTCCTAGAGAAATGGAAATAAAAACAAAAATAAACAAATGGGACCTAATGAAACTTAAAAGCTTTTGCACAGCAAAGGAAACCATAAACAGGACCAAAAGACAACCCTCAGAATGGGAGAAAATATTTGCAAAAGAAGCAATTGACAAAGGATTAATCTCCAACATTTACAAGCAGCTCATGCAGCTCAATATCAAAAAAACAAACAACCCAATCCACAAATGGACAGAAGACCTAAACAGACATTTCTGCAAAGAAGATATACAGATTGCCAACGAACACATGAAAGGATGCTCAACATCACTAACAATTAGAGAACTGCAAATCAACACTACAATGAGGTATCATCTCACACCAGTCAGAATGGCCATCATCAAAAAATCCAGAAACAGTAAATGCTGGAGAGGGTGTGGAGAAAAGTGAACCCTCTTGCACTGTTGGTGGGAATGTAAATTGATGCAGCCACTATGGAGAACAGTATGGAGGTTTCTTAAAAAACTAAAAATAGAAATACCATATGACCCAGCAATCCCACTACTGGACATATACCCTGAGAAAACCATAATTCAAAAAGAGTCATGTACCATAATGTTCATTGCAGCTCTATTTACAATAGCCAGGACATGGAAGCAACCTAAGTGTCTATTGACAGAAGAATGGATAAAGAAGATGTGGCACATGTATACAATGGAATATTACTCAGCCATAAAAAGAAATGAAATTGAGTTATTTGTAGTGAGGTGGATTGACCTAGAGTCTGTCATGCAGAGTGAAGTAAGTCAGAAAGAGAAAAACAAATACCATATGCTCACACATATATATGGAATCTAAAAAATAAAGTGGCTGTGAAGAACCTAGGGGCAGGACAGGAATAAAGACGCAGACATAGAGAATGGACTTGAGGACACAAGGAGGGGGAAGGGTAAGCTGGGACGAAGTGAGAGAGTGGCATGGACATATCTACACTACCAAATGTAAAATAGATAGCTAGTGGGAAGCAGCCGCATAGCACAGGGAGATCAGCTCGGTGCTTTGTGACCACCTAGAGGGTGAGATAGGGAGGGTGGGAGGGAGGGAGACGCAAGAGGGAGGAGATATGGGGATATATGTATATGTATAGCTGATTCACTTTGTTATACAGCAGAAACTAACACACCATTGTAAAGCAGTTATACTCCAATAAAGATGTTAAAAAACATATATATTAGCCCGATAAGAATGTTTCTGAAATCATAGTTCTTTGGGCTCCATGAACCAAGCATAACTTTAAACAATCATTTTCATGGTTCCTTTTCTCAGCAGCCCTCTGTGTGGTTGGTGATGGAAAGTGGTTAAACGGAAACCCCAGCCCCCCGCCCCTCCCGGATGTGACTGCACCGAGAAGATAACCGCCTCCCGCACGGAGGCCCATGGAGGCACTCTGGCTTCAGCCTCAGGGAAGCTGGGGACTGCAGGGGTGTCCTCACAATTTCACAGCTGAAGGCCTGACTCCTGCTCTGGTTGAAATGGGTACAGACTCTGGAATCTCGCCCTGGGCCCTGCCGCCCATCTGGCATCCATCCTGCCCGGTGGCCAGCACTGAGTCACGGTGGGCACCCCGGGGATGGGGACAGGAAGAAGCTCTGGCTCTGGCCTGGCGGCAGGCAGCCCTCTCACAAGCCAGGAGGAAGGCGAGCTGTGGCCCCAGCGTCACAGTCCCAGCAGACAGCTGTCCGTCCAGGACCTGGGAGAGAATCTGGAATTTTCCAGTGACCAGTGGAAGGGGTGGGAGTGGGTGCCCTCCCCAGAGCGCCCCCTGGTGGCCAGGCCTGGGAAGCGCCTAGGTTTCCCTTGAAGTTCTCTGAGGATGGGCGTGATAAACAAGCAGCGGTCTGGACCCAGGGATGGTCCCCAACTCCATCCCTTCCCTTTCCTTGCCTTGTCCTCTGGAGTCTGCAGGAAATGAGCACTAAGTTTTAATACTGTGTTGGGAACACCTTTTAATGTACCAACCTGGGGGCCTCCTGCCTGGGGCCAGGCCCGACCCCCCGCCCCCCCGCCACCGGGGCCTGAGGAGAGAATACAGGGAATCGTGCAGATGTGGCAGCTGCATCCCCACACCAGCTGCTCCTGGAGAAGAGGGATGTCAGCAAGAGGCCAAGGCACATGTGGACTAGACAGCAGACCCCAGCTCTTCCTGCAAACCTCCCTCGCCGCTCTCACCCCAGCAAGGAAATGAGGGCCAGTGGAAGCTTCTAGTTTGCACCTAAGATGAAAAGGAAAGAAAGGGTAAAACAGTAAAAAAAATAAAAAGAAAAAAAGAAAAAGAAAAAAAAAACACCCTGATATAAAAATTATGTCTTAAGGGCTTCCCTGGTGGTACAGTGGTTGAGAGTCCGCCTGTCGATGCAGGGGACACGGGTTTGTGCCCCAGTCCAGGAAGATCCCACATGCCGTGGAGCGGCTGGGCCCATGAGCCATGGCCGCTGAGCCTGCGCGTCCAGAGCCTGTGCTCCGCAACGGGAGAGGCCACAGCAGTGAGAGGCCCGCGTACCACAAAAAAAAAAAAAAATTATGTCTTAAGAGTCCATTTCCCCAAGTCTGAAAACATGATATCAATGCTTAGTGGATGGATTTTAAAGAGCATCAGTATTGTTTTCTTTTCATTCTTAAAATAAATTCTCTCTCTTGTCGTTTCTCACCCCTTAGTGATATCACTTTGACCATTGTTCTGTGAACTAGACTCTGGGTCATAATTTTTTACAGAATTTCGATCACTCCACGGCAGACCAGAACACAGTGTAGACATGTAGCAGGGTTTGGTTTTCACACATCAGGCAGTTATTTTGTACTTTTAAGGGGAGAAATATGGATGTGCTTTTAAATACGTCATAATTTTAAATTATAAATGTTATCATTAGGTTGATTTTCACCTACTTCCATACATAATTTGTGCTGGTTTATGAAACAGTGGCTTCAGGTATAGTCCATGGAGGTGGTGCATTTATTTCATAGTCATCATTCGGTCACTCCGCTCGTGTCCATGAGCAGCTTCTGGGTCCTGGTCTGGATATTGGGATGTGCAGGTGAATAAAGGGTAGCCAGTCTCCAGAAGTTGCTCCCAAGCAGGTGGGACAGGCCACAGTTCTTGGTGCGGAGCTGGGCCAGACACAGAGGACGTTGTGTTGCAAGTCACTGAGACGCAACAAGCCAGCCAGGATTTTTCACGCTGTGGGGAAAACGTGGCCCAGCGAGTAAGTAGTCTAAATTAATTGATTGGAAGCCAGTGTTGTTTACGATTCTGCAGCAGAAACTGGATTCTTCTTGCTTACTGCTGGCACGTCCCTTTGCCTCCCCGGTGCTGGTGGCCAGGCCATTGGAAAATGCACCTGCCCCTGCCCATTAGATCAGGGCTTGGCTCCTGCGGAAGTATCGCAGCCCCACTGCTGCTGTTGGGAAATTCTCGCAGAGAAGCCTTTGGACATTGAGACCAGTACAGCTGCGCCCACGCCTGGAACGTCTTCCACCAGCAGTGGCTCCCAGGCTGGGCTGTGGGACAGGGTGACAGGGTGGAGGATCCACAGCCAGACCGTCCTGGCATCTTCCTGCACAGCCCAGGTGGTCTCTCCAGGTAAGAATTGGAGGAGATAGACTTCAGCAGATTCCTCAGCTCCCGGCCAGAAGCCCTCCTATTAGAGAAGGGAGGCAACTAACAGATTTTGTGGCCAATTACAGTATTCAAGTTGTTGACCAATATTTTTTTTAATTTATTTATTTTATTTATTTATTTTTGGCTGTGTTGGGTCTTCGTTGCTGCACGCGGGCTTTCTCTAGTTGCGGCGAGCGGGGGCTACTCTTTGTTGCAGTACGCGGGCTTCTCACTGCGGTGGCTTCTCTTGTTGTGGAGCACGGGCTCTAGGCGCATGGGCTTCAGTACTTGTGGTGCACGGGCTTAGTTGCTCCGCGGCATGTGGGATCTTCCTGGACCAGGGATCGAACCTGTGTCCCCTGCATTGGCAGGCGGATTCTTAACCACTGCGCCACCTGGGAAGCCCCGGACCAATTTTTAATACTCTGTTTCCAAGCTTTCTATAATATTGTTAGGTCTTCTGCAATTCTTATAAACATATTTAAATACAGCCATATCAAATACTAAAGTACCAGAAAGAGAGGGAGAGAGAAAGAGACAGAGAAAGAGAGAGAGAGAGAGGGGGAGGAGCTGTTTCCCAGCCACTGTCCTGGATGTCTGGGCGCAGGTGGGGCTCCCTCATTTACTACCTCGGGACACGGATGCCCCACAGCTGCTTCTTCAGGTCTGAGCCGTCAGGGGAGGCAGCCCACCTCATCTATGGTGTGTTCCTCTGGCTGTGGCTGGGCTGCAGGTTAGGGACGCTCCAGCCATGGCCTTCTCTCCCGGCTCCTGCTGTGGCCTGGCTGCCAGGTGTGAGGTAGGTGTCAAGCTGTTGTAGGCACAGGAGAAAAGGAACAAGATGACAAACCGCTTTACTCGAGAACCTTAAGCCAGCAAACGTTTCCATGGGAACCAAACGTTTCTAGAGGACAAAGTCGATCACGACTTTGAATCACTACTACATCTCAGATGGGTTCAAACTGGTGGCACAAAGTCCCTTTGGACCCAAATGTGAAAGAATGTAGCTTTGCAATTAGTTTATTGCTTTAATTCCTGCTGGTATGATGTACCCCACTGGCCCGACGTGTGGTCTTGGGAAAATCTCGTCACTTTCACAAGTCGGTTTCCTCATCTGCGACTGGAACTAGTGGTAAACCCTGTGTCGTAGGGGTGCTGTAACGATAAAGCAAGTAAGCGTAGGGAACAGGTTTAGAACAGGGTCAGGACCCAGCACACACCGAGTAACTCCCCACCATTAGTATTATCCAGGACCCTTTGAAAGATGTAAGACAGCAAGTCTTTCCCAGCAAGCTAGCAGAAGGAAACCACAACAGGCTAAAGTGCATTGACCCCAAAGTCAAGTTTTCAAAACTGAGATGATCACATATGAAATCTTCCAACTTTTCACAGCTTGTATCTTCAATACGTGAGTTACCACTACTTTCTTTTTTTTTTAATTGGAGTATTATTTTATGTATAACAGGGTAAATTTAGTGAAGTTATATGGGTTTATTTAAACTAACAAATGATTATGTGCCATGATACCATTATAGACTGAAATCTGAAGAACTTGATGACTTCTTATTCTTTTTTCCTATAGAACATTGTTTTTTTATTGAAGTATAGCAGACGTACAATATTATGTTAGTTTCAGGCGTACAACAGAGTGATTCGACATTTAAATATATTATGAAACAATCACTGGGATAGGTCTAGTTAGCAACTGTCCCCATACAAACTTATTACTGTATTATTGACTATATTTGTGCTGTACGTTACATCCCCATGCCTTATTTATTTTACAGCTGGAATTTTGTACCCGTTAATCTCCTTCACCCATTTCACCCAACCCTCACCCCCCTCCCCTCTGGCAACCATCCATGTGTTCTCTATGAGTCTTTTTCTGTTTTGTTATGTTTGCTCATTTGTTTTGTTTTTTAGATTCCACGTGTAAGTGAAATATTTCTTTCATTTTTGTGTTTGTCTTTCTCTGTCTGACTTATTTTACTTAGCATAATATCCTCAGGGTCCACTCAAGTTGTCACAAATGGCAAGATTCCATTCCTTTCTATGGCTGAATAATATTCCATTGCATATATACACAACATCTCCTTTATCCATTCATCTGCTGATGGACACAAGTTGCTTCCATATCTTGGCTATTGTAAACAATGCTGCAATGAACACAGCAGTGCATATATTTTTTCCAATTCGTGTTTTTGTTTCCTTTGGGTAAATACCCAGAAGCAGAATTGCTGGATCAAATGGTAGTTCTATTTTTAATTTTGTGAGGAACCTCCATACTGTTTTCCATAGTGGCTGCACCAATTTACATTCCCACCAACAGTGCACAAGGGTTCCCCTTTCTCCACACCCTCACCAACATGTGTTATTTGTGTTCTTTTTGATAATAGCCATTCTGACAGGTGTGAGGTAATACCTCATGATGGTTTTGATTTGCATTTTCCTGGTGATTATTGATGTTGAACATCTTTTCATGTGTCTGTCCACCATCTCTATGTCTTCTTTGGAAAAAATGTCTATTCAGGTCCTCTGCCCACTTTTAAAATTGGATTGTTTGGTTTTTGGCTATTGAGTTGTATGAGTTCTTTATATATTTTGGATATTAACCCCTTATTGGATATACCATTTGCAAATATCTTCTCCAATTCAGTAGGCAGACTTTTCATTTTGTTGATGGTTTCGTTCACTGTGCAAAATGTTTTTTTAGTATGATATAGTCCTATTTGTTTATTTTTGGTTTTCTTGCCCTTGCCCGAGGAGACAGATCTAAAAAATAATACTAATACCAATGTCAAAGATTTTACTGCCTATGTTTTCTTCTACAAATTCTGTGGTTTCAGGTCTTACATTTAAGTCTTTAATCCATGTTGAGTTTATTTTTGTGCATGGTATAACAAAGTAGGCCAGTTTCATTCTTTTGCATGTAGCTGAAGACCTCCATTGTATGGTCTTGCCTCCTTTGGTGTAGATTAATTGCCTATATAAGTGTGGGTTTATTTCTGGGCTCTCTATCCTGTTCCATTAATCTGTGTGTCTGTTTTTGTGCCAGTACCATACTGTTTTGATGACTGAAACTTTGTAGGATAGTTTGATATCAGGAGAGTGATACCTCCAGCTTTGTTCCTCTTTCTCAAGATGCTTTGGTGAGCTACCACTGCTTTCAAAGAGAGCTGGGCAGACCCACTTAAAATAAAAATGGTCTTGTCACTTTCTGACATGTACAGAGATCTGTACAGTGACTATGATACAGTGAGGTGCATCAGATGAGGTTTGCCCTTAGTTCTCCCTCCCTATCTTCCCCATCCCCTTCTCACACATGGAGGCTCCCTGGAGCCGGCCCTTCGCCAGGTACCTGGACCCATCTCTGAGCTCTTTGAAACTCACCCATCTTTCCCACTGTTACCTCAGGCAAAGCAACGGATTCATATCCTGATGAAGTCATTTGTGATAAAGCACCACTGGACAGTGATTACTTACCAGGTAACCTTCCTCTGTTAGGTGTGTGTTATGTGGACTGCAGAAGGTGTGTGGGTACAGAAAGGGGTCTCTAATCCTGCAGCTGCGTGGGAGATGACTGGGCCCATACAGAGAGGTAGGGACACCTCTGGCCTCTTAACGACTTGAGACTGTCTAGTCTGCCTCAGTACCGTTGTGTGAGGTTTAGGTGGCTTTGGCTTAGTACTTTCTTTTCTTACTCTGCTTCTGAGTCCTGTGATGTAATAGCAGATGATTCTGATCTGCCGAGAAACCTGTTCTAACAGAAAATTCTGTTAGAATATAAAACCCACGATGGATACAGAAGAGATCAAATCAATTGAGCCTCTTGCATTAAGCGTATATGAGCAGTCAGGATTCATTCAGAGAAGCTCGGAGGGATGAATGCACTAAGAAAGGGGACATCCTCTGGAAGCAAGGGACAATGATACCTCAAGCACCAAAGGCTACAAAAAATACCAGAAATAAACCTCAAACTATAATCTTATGTTCCCACATGTCAAAGGAGATCCTGGTAGAAAATTGGGTAGGTTCTGGTGCCCGGATAAAAAGGCACAGACAGCTGCATCTGCACTGACCGCGCTCCTGCAGGTCCAGGCTGCCGTGTCTTTGTTGAGGGGCTAAGGTGTGGATCGCTTTGCAGGGGAGGAAACCAGATGGACAAGGAAACTGTAGCACTTTGGAGGCATTCCTGCTTCTGTTCTTAGTGGAGATCAGAAAGGAGGTTCGGGGTCATTTCAGTCCAATGCCCCTCTGGCTTGTTAGAGGTGACAGAAGAAAATTGCTCTAGATGTAGAGGAACGAAAAGATGCTCCTTCTTTTGGCTCTGCTGTTAGAATCCATGGAAGGACAGGGATGTCTCCATCTTGGCCGGAACTCAAGGTGGTAACCTGCCTCTTTCTCTTCAAGTTTTCAGGTCCCTCTAGAAATGAAAACACAGGTATTACCTTTTTCAGCGCTTCAAGGCATCTCTCTAATATTAAGATGGAGTGAGCACCTGACTGTACCCTGAGTGGAGCGTCAGCTGTTCACGACTGATGGGGACAAAGTTGGCCTCTGCTCCATGCGGATTCCAGATAAGTGTGAAATAGCTCCCCTTCCCTGTGCCACACCTCCAACCTGCCACACCCCCGCCGTCTCCGTCATCAACCTGAGACTATTCCATCGTTTCCAGCTCTTAGTATCAGTGTTCCTGTGTCTCTCTTTGAGTTGCAACAATTTCATTTTAAGCGTCCAGCAGAGAGAGAAAACTACTGGATGAAAATGAAGGTGATGCGGCAAGCTTTAGCATCAGCTAAAAACTGGGGTGATTCCCCTCGAGGTGTGAGAGCTATTGGAAGGCCCTCACATCAAGGTTCAAAAGAAACAACTAAAAATGCAGGCCCGGGGCTTCCCTGGTGGCGCAGTGGTTGAGAGGCCGCCTGGCGATGCAGGGGACACGGGTTCGTGCCCCGGTCCAGGAAGATCCCCGGCGGCTGGGCCCGTGAGCCATGGCCGCTGAGCCTGCGCGTCCGGAGCCTGTGCTCCGCAGCGGGAGAGGCCACAACGGTGAGAGGCCTGCGTACCACAAAAAATAAAAAATAAATAAAAATGCAGGCCCGCTGGAAAACGCTCATGGGAGGGAAGCCTCTTCTGGGTCGTCCCAGAGACGTTTGAAGAGAGGCGTGACTCACACAGGCCTTCAGATGCCAGAGGCTGCCGTGGCTGAGATGCTCTCCCAGGCCTCAGGGGAGTCGTCCACCTACATCCAGAAGAACCTGCCTCTCGAGCTCTGGGAGGAAGAAGAGCCCTTTCTAAAATCCCCCCACGTCCTCAGAGTGTGCCCCGGAGACCCCTGCCTCAGAATCGCCAGGGCGTCCGATCAGACCCTCTGGACCCTCAACGCTAGCGGGCAGCCAGGAGGAGTGCTCTGCGGCCCCGCTTGGAGGTCCATCACTGAGCTTTGCAGGGTGGGGGGCTGGGCTCACGGAGCTGGTTAGACTCATGCCCTGCCCTTATCAGCCTCGGCGGGGGGCTTCTGTGGGTCCCCTCACCTCTAATATGGGAATGGTCCTAGGACCCCACAGCCAGGGTGGTGCTGGGGGGAAATGGGCTGAGAGGTCAGGACCCCTCTGTCCGAACCTCCCAGACTGATTTCGGAACCTGGTCCTCCCCACCAGCTCAGGACTGGGCCGAACTTCTTCAACCTACCCCTACAGCAAGCCTGGTCCCACGGACCCTCTGAGCCTGGGGGCAGCGTCGTGGAGCTGCACCTCCGAGACTCCCTGGGCGAATGCGGAGGGTCTTCCACTCCCTGTACCCACGTGATGCCCCCACCCCCCCGGCCCACATGACCCTCACCCGTCTCAATCCTGCTCACGGGCTGTTTGCAGCCACTGGAGCGAGGAGGCTGCTCTTTCAAACGTCTGTTTTCTGAGGGGGTGAGGGATTGGGGCTGAACTGGGGGCTGAAGAGCATTGCACAGCCCTCAGCGCTGGGCCAGGCGGTCAGCTAACAGCAAAATGCGCCCCAGCAGAAGTCCCCGGCAGGCCTGTCTCCTAGCCTTGCCCTGCAATGGGCTGGCACTATATGCCTGCAGAGGACACACAGCTATACAACAGCAGGGCTGGAATTCCAGCCAGACCCGGTCCTGGGGCCTCAGCCCTGCTCGTAGCTCCTGATTTAAGGCAAATATTCAAGGAGGAAGAAGTGGAAATTAACACCAAGGCACTTGAGGAGTTTGGTCCTTCTTAGCCAAATGCTTTAAATTAAAAGGAGCATTTTAAAGGTCTTGATCTACCAGGACAGAAAGCAGGTTACTGGTCACTGGGGGCCGGGGGACAGGGAACAGGGAGCGACTGCTTAATGAAGTCTTATTTCCAGAAAATGAAAATATTCTGAAACTAGGTAGAGACGGCAGCAGCCCAACATCGTGAATGGGCTACATGCCCCCAGATTTTCACTTTAGAATGGTCAGTTTCACTCTGTGTAAAGTTTGCCTCAAAAAAAACCAACGAAAACAACAACAACAAAATACACCAAAAAAAAAAAAAAAAGTTCTTTGAAATTGGTCCAAGGCCTGACGTGGGACTCAGAGCCAGTGATCAGGTCCGCAAACATATGCTGCGCGCCCGTGGGGTGGAAGGCCGGGCTGTCCAGGCTCTCGCTCCCTAGGTGGGTGTCTCCCCCGTCTTCTAAGCCATTGCGCTGGGGCCTGGAGTAGGCTGGGGCATTCCTTGTCCCTGGGCGTCCCATTCTTCCTCCCGCCATCACCGGGGCTCCCCCTGCCAGCCCTGGTCCTGCCAAGCCAGCCTCACTGACCCATCTCCCTCCTCCAGCACCACCCCCGACCGCCCACAGGGAGGCCCCCCCAAAGCACAGAACCGCCCAGACCCCTCCTGATTGGAGACTCTCCATGCCCCACCTGTCTCCACACCCACACGTGCCCACCTGTCTGGGTCCCGTCCCCCAGGGCTCTTCCTCGGCTGCCCCTCCTCCTTTCCCCAGTTGGTGGAAGCACGTTTCCTTCACGTCCCAGCAACACTCGCCCTGTGTGTGCCCACCCACCATGCCCACCCCGCCAGGGCCTCGTCTGTGGGATTAGCCCTGCTCAGTCTAACGCCCAGAAGCACGAAGTCACTGCTTGACAAATCGATAACTGATTGGTCACTTCCTGGCTCCGGACAGCAGGACTGGGGTCCCACGGAAAGGATGCCAGAGGTGGACTGACTGACGGGCACCAGCACGAGATTCCAGGGCAGGGGCGGCGCTGCACCCACCTCCATCTGCTCGTGAATCCAGTCCAGGAAGGCGGTGATGCGGGTGTAGACTCCGGGCTTGTTCGCCGCGGCACAGCCAATGCCGAAGCTTGTGGCTCCCACCAACTTCCACACCCTCCTCTCTTGACACACCAGGGGCCCCCCGCTGTCTCCCTGGATGACAAGGAAAGAGCAAAGGGCACACAACAGGCACTGCCATGGTGTGTCCCTTGTCCTGGCGGCAGGATCCCCCCCTTCACTCTATCACAAAATACAGCACGAAGATGGCTCTGCCTTCACCCCCCAGTCCTTCTGGAACTGACTTGTACCCCTAATAGTGGGGTCCTTATCCTTTGGGGACGGTCCCCCTGCAGCCATCTCCCTGCCAGATCTTGGTACCCTGAACCCACGAAGGTCAAGGCAGCTGGGGAAACAGAGGGATGCTCCAGAGGGAGGGTCTGCCTGGCCAGGGGCTTCGGCTGGACCAGGCAGTGCTGGAGTCTCGCCCACTGTAGCTTTGCAGACTGGATTCCCTGGTTCCCACCTGCCCTCTGCCCCTTTGGTCCCTCTGCAAACTCCGAGACCCTTCCCACTGCCCAGCACCCAGGCAGAGGGGAGCGCTGGGTAAACACTGATATCCTGAGCAAACTTCTTCCCACGCCCTGTAAATTTGCTTTTCAGTCAGTCACAGGGACATGCTGGTGGTGGCCTCTCCCGCAGGCTGGGTTGCCACAGCAGAGCCTCGCCTTGCTCACAGCGTGGCCCCCAGGGGTCACCAGGGGCCCCTACCTGGCAGCTGTCCACACCGCCTTTCAGGTAGCCAGCACAGACCATGGAGGGGGAGATGATGCCACCGTACACGTCCCTGTGGTTGCAGATCTTGTTGGAGATCAGAGGCACAGCCGCATGGTTGAGGACCGGGGAGGCATCGCCTGGGTCAGAGCAGGGGGGGGTTCGTGTGGTGCGGGGGCCCCCACCGGGAACTCAGGGGGCCTGCATGCAGGTGGGGAAGCCTGGAGGTGGATGGCCTTAGAGCTCTGCCCCCTGGGGAGTGGGCTGGGGGACCCCGCTGCTTCATGTCAGGGCCACTCACTTCCCTAAGGTCACCAATGTGGGAGGATGGGGGGCAAATGTAGCCAACAGGGCCCCCCCCGCCCTGCCAGAGCCTGTCCTGGGCCAAGCACTTGACCTACACCAGTCTGTTTAGTTCCCAGAATAACCCAGATGACAGCAGGGAAACGGAGGCACGTGAAGATCCCACTCACAGCTTTGGGGTGGAACCTGGGGATGGTCAGCAGAAACTTGTACTCCCAAAGGCATCCACATCCCAACCCCTGGAACCAGGGACCGTGTCACCTTCTAAAAGGGACTTTGCTGATGTGATAAGACCTTGAGATGGGGACACGATGCCGGGCTCTCTGGGTGGACCTTAAGTGTAATCTAATCACAAGGGTCCTTCAAAGGGTCAGAGAAGGAGATGTGATGATAGGAGAAGCGGAGGTCAGAGGGGAGAGAGATTGGAAGATGCTGTGCTGCTGGCTTGAAGGTGGAGGTGAGGGCAGAAGCAAGAGATGCAGGGGCCCTAGAGGCTGGAACACGTGGGAACGGATCCTCCCCCAGAGCCTCTGGGAGGATCACAGCCCTCCCGACACACTGATTTATGACTTCTGATCCCCGTAACTGTAAGGTAATACACGTGCATTGCTTTAGGCCAGTAAATTTGGGGTCATTTGTTACAGCAGCGACAAGACACTAACACATCTGCGGTGGGTCAGCCTCGCCACCCACCCGAACAGATCGACACCCTCTAACTTCACCTGCTTGTAAACTGTGACCTTCACATATTACAGGCTCACCACAGGGCACACCCGCCTCCCATTCCTCTCATGTCTCAGCGGCCGGCTGGGGGTCTGCGCTACACCCCGACCGGGACACGTGGGCGGGGACATTACACGGGGAGCCTGGGGAGCAGGCCCACAGCCCTCTCGGCTCTAGGCACCCTGGACTCAGAATCTTGATTTCAGAACACTGACCTCCATCCTCTGTGGCCCCCCAGCCTGACGTCCAGCACATCTTCCCATCAGGAAAGTGCTCTTCAGAGTTGGGCAGACAGACTGGCTGGATCATCTCTGTTTGGAGAGGAAACAAGAGCTTTCAAGCCTGTGGCAGCTGTGGTCTGAGAAAACCGTCTTCTCAGTGCCTACCGCTCCGGCAGCTCAAGCCAGCTCCCAGAGAAAGGCCAGGTCCCTGGTCGTTTGGAAGCTATTTGCTCAGAGTAGGGACCCCTCGCCCACCAGAGCCCTGAAACTTTAAAACAACCCGAGACCGTGGCAACATGAGGGAGTCCAGACCAGGGCTCAGCATATTTTCTATAAAAAGCCAGATAGGGCTTCCCTGGTGGCGCAGTGGTTGAGAGTCCGCCTGCCGATGCAGGGGACGTGGGTTCGTGCCCCGGTCCGGGAAGATCCCACATGCCGCGGAGCGGATAGGCCCGTGAGCCATGGCCGCTGAGCCTGCGCGTCCGGAGCCTGCGCTCCGCAACGGGAGAGGCCACAACAGTGAGAGGCCCGCGTACCGCAAAAAAAAAAAAAAAAAAGAAAAAAAAAGCCAAATACTTTATATTTTAGGCTTGGCAGGCCACGTGGTCTCTGTTTCAACCCTCACCTCTGCCACAGTAGCATGAAAGCAGCCATGGGCCGTGGTGAACAAATGGGCCAGGCCGTGGGCCGATAAACCTTTATTTACAAAAGTAGGCAAAGGGTCAGATGCAGGCCATGGGCCATAGCCTGCCTGCTCTTGTTCTAGACCATGGGCACGCTGCTTTATGGACCAACAGTGTGTGAATATTCCCATCCCTCCTGACATATCTGGAGGCGACGAGCCTGCCTGTCCACGTGGGCTGTGTCACGTAAGCCCTCCACCAAAGACTGTCACGGGGCCTTCATGTGCCCGCGTTCTGGGACACGCTAAGCTTCCGGGGCAGCTAGAGGAGAGGTAGAAGGGGGAAGGGCACTCATTCTAATTTTTGTCAAAGTGCAAGTGTTGGCACCTCAGTTCTTTATAACCAAGGGTCATTAATCATAATTAACAAACCAACACCACCTTTACAATTTCTTTGTTTCTCTAGAAATATTTGTTTCCGAGTGTGATACGTAGAGAATTCTGTGTGCTGTGTGATAAACACACTGTTGATTCTGCCAGGTCCAACCTGCTGCTGGTCCTGAGCCAGGATCCTGCTCCGACAAGGGGCCTTGTTTATCATACTCTGCTGCTCTCTGAGCTGCCCTAGTCCTTGGGAAGCAGGAGGGGGCTTTCACTTATTTAGGAGTAAGCTCATATGCTTTGCTGCATCTGCAACACCTCGGAAAGTTCTGTCCTGTGTGGCTTTTCTGGTGTTTTTGAAACCTCCGGGAGTCAGGACTTGACGTTTCTGTGGAGAAACAGAGCCTCTGAACTCAGCAGCTGGTTGGGAGAGAACGTTTCTGAGTATTTCCAGGAGCTGGAGATTCCCAGTGTCTTCTGACTTGGAAAGAAAGGGCTGCGGGGAAGATCCCACCACAAGCAGCTGGCTGGCCTGGGAGGCCCTCTCTTTCTCAGCCAAGATTGAGACACCAGGCAGATGGGTGGGGACCTCACCACAATAAACACGACACAAGAAAAAGCTCTTTGTTCCCATGTGCCTGAGACCCCCTTCTACCACCCACAGGCACCAGGTGGTCTGGCCTGGGGAAGTCCCTTTAATCTCCAGGTGGTACCAGCAGAAAGGAAGTAGCACAAGTGAGGGCCCCCGTGGCCCCAGCCAAACCAAGTTGACCAAAGTAGAACCACACAGGCTCTGAAGTCAAATAATCATCAGAACCACAGCCCACAGAAGCAGGCCAGGACCTGCAGAGTGAACCTGAACAGGGTGACCGTCTGCTAAAATTGAAGATGTACGTCTCCTTACGATGTACGTCTCCTTAAGATGTACGTCTCCTAACACGATGGTCCAAATGACCAGAATGTGACTGAAGATTTCTTATCATACCAAGAAGGGGGAAAACCACAACTTAATACAAAGAGACGGTCAACTGAGGCCAATGCGGGAATGAATCCTGTATTGGAATTATCTGGCAGAGTTTGTAAGGCAGCCTTCATCACCATGCTTCAACAAGCAATTCAAATTCTCTTGAAACAAAGGATAGCAACAAAATGACAGAGACCCAGACGTACCGTTGAAAGTGACAGGCCCGGCCAGCTTCATGAGGGCGATGTCATTGCCCAACCTCTTTGGCTTGTACTTGCTGTGGTAGATGATTTTTTCCACCAGATGGGAGGGGGCTGGACTGTCCAGCAGAGAAACGAGGCCCACCTGGATGGTCCATGACTTGGGGAGGTAGAGACTAAAATGAGAAAGCCCCAAGCACGTTAACCCACGGACCCCTCAGGTGTCCCGAGAGCCGGTGCCAAAGAGATGCCAGCAGACGTCCCCCCCACCAGGCCCTGCAGAAGCACAGACCCACCCTATGCATTTCCTAGACAGGCCTTGCTCTTTGCACCTCTGGGCATTTGAGAAGTGAGCTGAACTTTGCTCCCTGTGAGAGTCCATCGGGGTCTGTTCTCCATCAGAAACCGAAGTAGAGGGAGGTGGAAATAACGGGGACAATTGCCCCTGTGTTTGGAAGTATCTTCTGTGGTTTTCTTCCAAGCCACCCCCCTGGAGAGAGACTCAAGGAGGGGTGGCTCTGGGGACACCCCTGCCTACCCTGCACCCTCCCTCTCCCTCTCAGCCACAGCATGGTCCACTGTGATGAGCTACGGGGAGGCCTAGGACCTTTACGTTGCTGGGTTCCCTCCCGCGAGAGCTTCCTTCCTCTTCCTTCTCTCTTTTCTGTAAGAGCTGCGGGCCAGAGATCCTTAAAATGAGCCCGGGGTCACCAGTCTCACCCAGCTGATGGAGCTGGATCCACAGTGAAGAAGGAAGGTGTCCCGCCCTGGGGACATTACTTTGTGACCATCCGGTCTGTCTTCCTGCTTTCTGGACCTGCCCTGCAGTCGACCACCCAAATCAGCCCTGTCCCAACATGGCCCGGACTGGGATGGGGGTCTGCAGAAGATGAGGACCCCCCGCAAGGAGGTCAGGAGAACTCACTCATAAACACAGTGGGCAGCAGTGACGATCCACACGGGGGTGATGACGGACCCTCCGCACAGGTGGTAGCCCTGGAACTGCAGGCTGGCCTGCCAGGGCCACTGAGCCAGCAAGGACACGTTGCCACCCACGATGCGCGGGCTGGAGCCCGTCCTCAGACCGCAGACTGCAGAGCGAGAGGGAGGGGCAGGGGCGGGAGCTTTGGCAGGAGCACAGGGTGAGGGATGGTGGGGGCAGGTCCCCTGCGGCGTGGGACAAGCAGGGTGCTGTAGGGGTGCAGTGGGAAAAGCCCGTCAGGACACAGCGCCAGGTACGGCGCCCCCTTGCCAGGAACACAGGGTGCCTGCCCAGGCTGGGGGCGGGCACTAAGCAGCCCGTGCACACTTTTCTGGCAGGAGGGGTGGGGAAGAGAAGGTGACAGAGAGTCAGGCGATTGGAGCCACCACGGAAGGACAGGACACTGTGCGCCGTGGTCCTGTCTGCTGCTGAGAAGTCGCCCAGGGCTCTCTTCACCAACCTGGCAGATGGGGGTCACAGAGTTCCCACCTGGCCCCTGGGAGGAAGGGACTGCCAACAGAGCGGTCCAAGGAGCGGGGAGGGGGGACAGGAGCCTGTGAGCCAGGGCTTCCTTCCGTTTCTCTCTGCGTTGCTGTAACTCTCACCTGAGCACTTCAAGGTAACCACGTAACCCGAGGTGCATCCCTCCCTAAAGTGGAGAAAGAATGCGTTTAATGATAAATACCCGAGGCCTGTGAACTGAACACTTTTTTTTTTTTTTACTTAAATCTTGGGGTAAAAGAAAAATAAACTTTACTCCCCTGCTCTTGAATACAGATTACAATTTAAAAAAAACCCACGAGAGTGAGGTCACACAATTCATTATAAAACACGTGACTACAGTGAGGTATGGTGTGCGTGACCGGGTGTTGAGTATTTCTAGGCTTTGTATAGCTAATGATAAGAAATGTATAATGAGCTATATTATATAAATATACACTGGTGTCATTTGCATGTCAGTTTTGTGGCTCTCCTGCCACAAAGTCCTTGCAGCCTGGGACACATGCATGTCAGAGAAGACCTCCCCCCACCCCCAGAGCTGAGATGTGATTGCCCGGGAAATGACACAGACTGTCCCTTGCGTGGGTGGGTGCTCATGTTACAATCCAGCCTGGGATCCCTTTGTAGATCCCTTTGTAGATTTCCTGCCTTTAGAGCCCCAGTCCTGTCACATGATCATGCAAGAAAAAGCTAGTGTCACCAGACTGAGGTTTTAGGACCCAAGAGATGAGCTGTCCCTGCAGATTTCACGTGGGTTCAGGAGCGACTGTCAATTGCGCAATAGGCTGACAGGCAGGTGTTTCCTGGAGCAGAGAACACACTCCTCTTGGGGTTTGGTCCAATGAGTCAGGAAGAGCACATGGAACGTGGGTTCAGAAAGCCTGACGTACCTCTGTGCACCAGACAGGTGACCCCTGTAAGCTTCAGGTACCTGACTGTCATTTAAGGATACCTCGTTTTACCTTCCTTATGACTTCTTTGGGGAAACATGTAATACAAATGGTGAACGTTAAAGTATTTTGTAAATAAAGAAGGATACGTTTCTTTCTTAATTTCTTTCTTTCTAATATTTTTTCTCCTCCCTCCCTCCCTTCTTTCCCCTAACACATCAGCAGCGCCCACTGTGTGCACGGTGCAATGCTGCATTTACGACACGCGCATCACGGGACCCCTTTACCATCCTTCCTCCCTCTGTCTGTTGGGCTGTATTTGCCTGGCTTGGGATTAAGTTCTTGTACCCCAGCCTGGTGCGTCCACCCTTCTAACCAAAGTGGCCAAACCCGCACCTTGACTTGGAGAACACAACCTCATGCACAAGTCCAGCGGATGAGTGGACATAAGTGGACACAGCACCACCTGGCTGCTTACCTCACGTACACCGACTGGTGTAAAGTGGTCACTTTGTCATCTGGCAAGAGGTGATTGATGGAAACGAACTCCTCTCGGAACTGCTCCTCCAGTGAATCCACTCTGATGGTGTCCGAACTCACATAGCTGCAAGCACAATGGAAACACAGACCTGATGTGTGGAATTCACTCTGTAGCAAATCTACCTGGGCTCAAGTCACAAGGATACAGGTAACATACTGGGACGGGAGTCATTTTGCAGCCCCAAACCGTAAATGGCTTCCTTCTGCCAACTTAGCAAGGTATGCCAGACCTGGAAGAGTCTGGGGCGACCCTCTCCCCACAGCCCATCCACCCACCATGGGCTCCAGCCACATGCGAGGGAGGACCACTTCCTGACGTAGCTGAGGGGACACTCCCTGATGCATTGAGCTGAACTGACCTTTGCTTGGCCTGAAGCGAGCCTCAGAGGGAACAGAACACAGAATTGGGTGGAGTGTTTTCAGGTGAGCACCGAAGTGGGGATGCTGAGCGCCCCAGGTACGATAGGCTGGGGGGGGGGATGAAAGACTTTCCCAGGCTGCCCAGAGCTGGCAGGGTTCCCGTTACAGACAGATGAGCACGTAGACGGAGAGATTCGGGGGCACCAGGACAAGTCAGTGTTTAAAGGGTCAGGAAACAGGTCTGGAGAATGATGGAAAAGAGGGAATAATATTTTTCAAATCAGGCATCCAAAGAGTTATGAGATGGGAGGTCGTGGAATGAACAAAAGACAGAGTCGCTGGCTTGCTTCGCTCATGAACTCACCAGCTTATCAAGCATGATTTCATCAGGTGATTGTAAACGCTGGGGGGCGGCGCGGGCAGCGTACGTGGTGTACAAAGTGCAGCCAGGTTTGAGTTTTGAGAAAAATGTAATCTAGGCAGCAGCAATGACCCTTCCAGCCTCCCCAGGTATTGCTCAACCCGCTGATACGTCAGGCACCAGATGAAAGAGCCGGATGTTACCGAGATGGAGATCCTGATACAGGTGGACTGGGCCACCAGTGGGGCGGTGAGGGTGAGGCAAAGGGACCCCAAAGGCTGCACCTGGAGCCCCATAAATTGTCAAAGTCTCAGTGGTAACAACAACCATGACCACAGACTCTTATAGGGCGTCCCTGCGGTCCAGGCTGGCTTCAAAGCCCCAAGATCACTTGACCCTCACAGCGACCCTTTAAAGCTGGTATTATTATTCGCCTTGTTTTTGAGGCCTCAGTCATGTGACGGGGCTGCAGGTGTGCTGGGATTTGGACCCAGGCAATCTGAGTTGCCAGTCTTTTTACTCTTTATCACAGACCTCTGACACAGGATGCTATAGAGCAGAGGGGATCAAAGGAGGGCTTTCAAGAGAGAAATAGGAAGAATAAACAAGAAAGGGTACAGAAGCAAACCTTAGAACTGAAGAAACAGGGAAGAACAGAGCAAGTTTAGAGGGAAGAAAATGGACAGTGTTGAGGGGACAGACCGGAAAATTGCACACTCCAGACTTGCCCTGGGATGGAACAAGGAAGGAGCCTCTCCGCAGACGGCTGGGGTGCAGAGACACCTGAGCACTGCCGGGAAGGGTTGGGAGAAGGAGAGAGGGGCTGCTGGGTCCTTCTGCAGGACAGAGGGGAGGCCAAGGATTCAGGGCAGGGAGGTGGTCCAGGAGGGAGAAGCAGGGGAGGCAGATGGGAAGAAGAAGGGACGCCCCCTAGTGAGTCCAAGGAACTACCTCCTATGGAGCAGAAATGCCCAAGGGAAGCTTTCAGCTGTGAGCCGTGGTGGTGGGGTTTGTGTGTGTGTCTGTGTAACTGGCGTGTGTGTGATGTGATGTGTGCGCATGGTGTGTGTGGCGTGTGTGTGTTTGTGGTGTGTGATGTGGGCTGCGTGTGTGTGGTATGTGAACTTCCTCCTTGCCTATGAGGGGTCAAGTCTACATAATTCCTGAAGGCAATTGAGTTGAGAATATGATGCTTCAGATTTGCAAGTCAGGGCTCCCTGCTCAGAGCGTGGAGGCTTTAACACCCGTTTCCTTGGGTGCCAACAGGGATGCCCACTTCCTGAGGAGAGTGTGGGTACTCAGAGCCTGCTGGTTTTGAACTCCAAGAATCCGGCACAAAGAGGAGCAGAAGTGCAGTCCTGGGCACCCGAGGAAGACAGCAGCTACCAGGGGCCCGAAGGAGGGGCCAGGGGAGGGACGGGGCCGCATCAGGGCCAAAATGTGTCGCCCCACTGCAAAAAGTCACGTAAGGAGCGCAGAACGTTGAAACATGGAGATTCCACTGCAATAGTTCTCTCTTCTACCTGTTTCTTTCTTCCACCTGTTGCTAATCAACTGTTTTGAATAACTGGACATTCACTAAATTGCTGACTTTTCGAACTTGGCTCCCTGGGGCTCCTTGGGAAGTGGGACCAAGCTGGGTGGTGTCGGGAAGCTGCCCAAAAGCTGTGGCCTGAGGAACTGGGGGCTCAGTCCTCAGCTCTGAAGCTCTCTATTGAATGTTTGCATCTAGGGTCCTGACCTGAGACGCCCCCAAACACGTTAGGTCCCATGTGACCTTGAGCAAGTCACTTAGCATGTTGGGACCTTGGTTTGCACGCCTGTGATGTCAGGCATCGCGGGGTTGCCATGGGGATGTCCAGGTGCCTTGTGCGTGCTCAGCTAAACGGCAGCTGTCTGCCCTCATCGTGATCACTGCTCATGTCCTGCCCACTGCTGGACACTCTCTGAATTACCTTGGAAATCCCAGCTGGGCACAGGCGACAGTAGCGTGGTGACTCTTCCAGTCCTCAGAGCACATGGTCCTCCAGGTGGCAGCCGTGAACACCTGGAGTGCGGCGTTCTGACCGCTCACGCGGACTGACCAATGCACAGGAAGACAGGTCATTAGTGGCCTGAGGAGCCCTGAGACCCGGCAGAATTTCTCTGCAGCCAGCCTAGACCCTCCCGTGCTGAGTCTGACCTGCCCCTGGTCAGTGCCCCACCCATGCAGGGTGGCCACAGTTCTTATCGTCTGTACCCCTGAGCTCTCTTGGAGTTCTCTTCTGCTTGCTTACAGAGTCTCCCCAAACCAATTTTAGCTCCATGTAAGGACCCTCCCTTAATACCCAGCCCAGGGTCTCCTGGGCTGAATGCCAGTTGGATCCCATGACTTAACAAAGGCATTGCCTTGGACCCATTTCTCAGATAGGGAAGGTCAGGGTCGGGTTGTACTGACATCCTCCTGCTTCTGCTTCTGAAAAGGCATGACCTTACCACATCGGTACTCATCTTCCCCGTCTTTGCAGTCGGACACTCCGTCGCATCTAGCCGTCAGCTCAATACACTTAAAAGACGACCGACACCTGTACTTCCCGGAGCAGTCAAAGTGGACTGAGGAAAGGAGGGAGGGGGTCGGGGAAGGGCTGCTTCAGTGCACAGCACTGACAACCGTGCACCTGCCACGCGGCCTTGAGCTTGCCCAAGCGTCATGAAGGCTGCATTGAAACGGCACCACTGCCAGCAGCCTGTTTCCCTCAGCCCAGTTTCTGTTCCAGATTCCAGCGGGTGGGGCAGCTGCACCCCACCGTGTCTCCCTAAGTGACCTCAGGCCACAACTCAAGATGAATTTAGACTCCGGTGGCTCAAGGTCCAGAGAGAAAGTGCATGGCTGTGGCCGACTGGCTAAGCCGGCTGAGCAAGGAGACTTGAGAGAGGACCCCTGGCCCCCACTCTACCTCCTGCCTTCTCTGACCCTGGGCGAGAAGTGAGGGCACCATGGACCCCAAAGCCGAGCACGTGGAGAGTTAAACTGATCTGAGATCCGCCTATTTGAAGAGTAAATGCAAAATTGTTCCCTATCAGGGACCATTCAAATGACTCTCTTTCTCAAAAGCCACTTGCACCTTATTTGAAACCCAGCTTGGCCTGGCATGAATGGCCTCCTTGTCTCCTCCACCCGCTCCCACCCTCTCCTGCCTGTGGGTTCAGTTTCATCAGCTGCCTTTGGCCACTGTTAACTGGGCAGAGGCTCCTTGGTGACGAAACCTCCACCACAGCCAAAGGCCCCGCTGGGGCCCTGGTCGGCTTCACGATCCTGCCGGCAAATAAAGCTCAAATCAGCAAACCCAGAGGGTGTTTGCCTTAGTAATTAGGGCTGTGTGGCGGGCCCGGGTTGGTGTGAGGGGGGAGCCCATGAAAGTCTAAACGCCTGAACAGGTATTTGAGAACCTACTAAATAATGGATGGTACTCACTGCCCAGACCAATGGCCAGTGCTAATATCAGTGCAATTATCCCGATGACAATGATGGGAAAGAACTTCAGTGGCAGCAGAGACAGGAACTGGGCAGCCACCGCGTCAGCATCTAGAAACCAAAAAGCGGGGAGAGCAAAAGGCCACGGAACAGCGAATCTGAATGAAATAAAACAAAATTTAGCTCTTCATCCCCCCTGCCCTCAGTGCAGAGAATGTTCCAGCCCAAAGGGAGTTGACTTCGAGAAATGGCCACCTACCCGGGGGCACATTCTCTAAAAGTTGAGCCCCAAGCTCCCCAACACCAGCCCAGCTCCATCTGTCCTCGGTTAGGGGACGGTGTGATGGGTTGAATTGTGTCCCCCAAGAGACATGTTTATGTTCAAACCCTCAGAACCCAGAATATCATCTTATTTGGAAATAGAGTCTTTACAGAGGTGATCAAGTTAAATCAAGGCCATTAATGTGGGCCTTAATCTAAAATGACTGGTGTCCTGATAAACGGGAAATTCAGACACAGAGACAGACACACACAGAGGGAAGATGATGTGAAGAGACACGGGCAGAGGCCATGTGAAGAGGAAGACAGAGATGGGGGTGATACATCTATAAGCCAGGGAACCCATGATTTATTAGCAAACCCCAACATCTAAGGTGAGGCAAGGAAGGATTTCCCCTGCAGGGGTCAGAGGGAGCAAGTCCTTGCAGTCACCTTAGTTTCAGACTTCTAGCCTCCAGAGATAATAGATTTCTCCTTAGGCCACCAAGTCTGTGATGTTTTGGTGGCCCTAGGAAACTAATATGGAGGGGAGGTAGAACCCCAACTCCCAAGGATGTTTTCCTACAGAGGAAGGCAACATGTAAAACCCAAGCAGGGTGCTTTCAGGAGAGAGAGAGCTGGGATCTCTGAGAGGGTCACCAGATGATGTGTGGGTCATTCTCCACCAGTCCTGGGCATAGACACCGAGGGCCTTTATTCCAGACCATCTCTTGGAGGAGGCTGGCAGAGCAAACAGCTTAGAAGACAGAGATGGTGTCCTTCTCCAGAGCAAGGGACAGGTTATTATTTACATCTGGCTTAATAAATACCACCTCTTCCTTTGGGACAAAGCTTGTGCAGGTCTGTTTGAAGCCCATTATAAAAGATGTGGATCCCCTCAGCTCAGGGCTCCTCAGCTGTGGTGCAGACCCGCTGCATGTACAGCGTGCACCTGGGCCGCTCCACGTTGCTGCTGAGGGACGTGGTGGGCAAGCGTGACCTACTCAAACAGGATGCTCGTGCCACCTGTGCTGTGCGTACACGTGTCTGACGGAAGGGCTGTGTCTTCTGCCAGCATCCGTGGGACTGGGGCAGGCTGACTTGTTAGCTTGCAAGTAGGGTAAAGCCCCAGACCCTTCCCAGTTCTTGCCTATAGAACAAGGCTGATTTGGTAGAAAAGAAGATGTGAAGAGCTTAAGATACCCAAAAGTGCAAGCCTCTCTGGACAACAGGAGGATTTCCACTGCAACGTTCACTCTCAGGAGAACAGGCCATTTCATGCAAATTATCTCATCAATCCTGAAAATACATCTATGCTGAAGTTGTCCTCTCTTATAATTAGGAAGGTTAGAATGTAGGGAGGGGAGGAAGCTTCCCAGGCCTCACATGATGACACAGGACGGAGACTGCCTTGGCCTGTTTTCCTGCTCTTGGAGACGTTGGGCCGAGAGTCTCCCATGGAAGAGCCAAAAAGAGGCTCCCTGTCTGTCTTTGGAAACCCACAACTTCATCTTCTGGCTATAAAGACTGCGATTATAAAATGGTCAGTACCCTTCCCGGTTGCCCAAAACAGAAGTGAATTAGAAAACAAAAATGGAAAAAAGAAAGCGATGAAATGGGAGAAAAAGGAGAAAAGAGTAAACAAGGAAAACGCAGGAGCAGAAAGGGAAGAATGGGGGGATAGGAGATGCACATCAGACTCTGTGCTGTGAGTGTGGAGCGGGGCAGAGGGACCACCCGCACGGTCCTTGTTTAGCCTTGGATGCAGGAGCAGGCAGCTTGTTCCAGGGTGTGCTCTCAGCACCTAGAATGGCACTAGCCATTCCACGGTCCTCAGTAAATGTTAGTAGATTGAAGGAATGGATGGATGGATGGATGGATGGATGGATGGTTGGTTTGGGGATGGTTTCGGGATAATGAACGTGGTTTTATCTCAAGGCCAGAGACCAGTTCCTTTCAGGATGACCCATTTAGAGTCAGCAAAGCAGACCCCTCCCCTCCACCTCCCCCGCCTCCGGAAGCCTGCCCCAATCAGTCACTCTCCCTACTGAGATGCTGGCTCTCCAGTCACACTTTAAAACTCAGCAGGAACCCCAGAATGACTTCTCATCATTCTAGCTGTTCTGTATCTAAGAGTGAGGTTTAGGAAGTGAGCCCCAGTTGTAGATCCAGAGTGTCCTGCAGTTATAGCGCCTCCTGCAGTCACAGCGCCTTTGTATCCGCTCACATTTGCCACTTTACGGCTCCTCGGCCGCGTGCCCTGTGGTCCCACTGTGGTCCCCCTCCTCCTTGCCCTGTCTTTGAGGTCATGCTTGGAATAAAAAGCAAAAGGTATAGCATCTCTTCAAAGGAGGAATGCAAATGATAAACAAGCACACACACAAAAACCCTTCAACCCCTCTGGAAACGAAAAACACACCACAAATTAGACACAATTACATATCACCTTTGCAATGTATTATTACTACTACTACTACTACTATTTCCACTGCAGTCCAAAGTGAAAGGAAATGGATCTCCACTTAACAGTCCATAAGAGTATAAATTGTGTCAACTTTTTGACAGTCAAATTGGAAATATGTACCAAAAAGCTAAAAAATGGATAGAATTTTTGACCTATTAATTCCACTTCTAGGAATTTATCCTAAAAAGTCATCATAGATGTACACAAATCTCTATGTAAAGGGCACTTAAAGGAGCGACCTTGAAAATATTGATGCACGGACAGATGGAGACAGCCTAAGTGACCAACAAAAGGGAGGTGGTGAAATAACAAATGGCATAGAAATATCTAAAACGATAGAGGACAGGGGTCGGCAACGTGTTTCTGTGAAGGACCCGATCATAAATGTCTTAAACTTTATGGGCCATAAGTGGTCCCGTCACAACTTCTCAACTCTGCAGCTATGGCCTGAAAGCAGCCAGACAAAATGTGAATAAATGGATATGTCTGTGTTCCAATAAAACTTTATTTATAAAAACAGACAGAGGGCCAGATTCGGTCCAGGGGCCATAGTTTGCCAAGCCTTAAAGGCTATTTAATTATTTAATGTCATGGAAAGATGAACATAATATTTTTAAGTTAAAAAAAAAAAAGCTTCAAAATCATACAAATAGTACAGGCAGACCTCGTTTTATCACGCTTTGCTGATATTGCAGTTTTCATAAATTGAAGCTTTGTAGCAACACTGTGTAGTCAGGTAAAGGCTAGCATTTTTTAGCGATGAAGTTAATTGTTTAAGTTAAAACGTAATTTTTTAATTAGGGTATGTACATTGTTTGGGGGCATAAGGCTATTGCACACTGAATAGACTATGCTATCGAATAAACTTGACTTTTTGTACGTATGGGGAAACTAAAAAATTAGTGTGACTCATTTTATTGCAATATTTGCTTATTGCAGTGGTCTGGAACCAAACCCAAAATATCTCTGGGGTCTACCTTCATATTTCACTTCCAAAGAGAAATACAGATATGTTGATAGGAAAAAGGCAAGAAATAAATTATAAAGTGCTAATAGGTTTATCTCTGAGTAAGAGTAAAATTGTGGTTCATCTTAAAAAAACTTTGATTAACTGTATTTTCTAATTTTCTCTCATAAACAATGTATTGGTTTATTTAAAAAGAAAAGTTTAAAAAAGTTTTTATTCCTTCCCATGACTAGGAATTAATCATGAAGAAATGATCAAAACTTAGCAGAAAAGAATATGTATAGTGCTATCATGTTATGATTTATATTATAAAATATTAGAAACAATTATATGTCAAATGATGACCCAAATGGCTATGTAAATTACACACCTACCTGATCCTATAAAAAAGGGCATTTAGAAAACCAAAAAGCACATGGAAGAACGCCTGTCTGCACCTGCACTGCCTGTGAGTGTATACTTATGGTCAAGGACATGGAGAGAATAAAGAAAATGTAAAAACTAGCTAAGTTTGGGTGCTTAGGTAACTGCAGGATGTTTTTTCTTCATTTCCACTGATGCTAATTTTTGAAAAGCATTTGTAAGTTGTGTATATTTTCCCTTACTTGAAACCTCTTCTCCCACCTCCCATCGGTCCACATCCGCTGTCCAGGTGGTTTAAAAGGAATCGTTAGTGCGGCCCCCATGCCATGCTTTCTGGAACCCTAGCCAGGGGCCCCGGATGTCCCTCTGCCCAGCCCCTGGGCTCAGCCTTCCCGACTGCAGCCAGGACCAGGGAGCCACAGCTTCCTGTGACAAGTCCTGATAGGGTCTTTGCCAGAAAGATCCTATCCAGGCACGAAGGAGTCTGCCATTTCTCCAAGCATTTATGACCCATTTCCAAAACCAACTTTCCTTCCTTCAGTTGCTAGGAGCAACTCCGTCACCTGCTGTTGAATTTTAATCTAGGTATCTGATACCGTGAGGGCAACCGGCTTATTTTAAGTTTTCTGGAAGGGCTGGTGACCACTGATTGTCAGGAATTCCTGGAGGGCTCAGAGATTTCCTGGCCAGGATCTGACCCCTAACTCCCAGGGGCAGTGGGAGCCTGGATTTCTGAAAACCTCCATCCAGAGAATACCAACACCTGTCTCCAGGGAGTTGGCAAGAGGCTAACCAAAGTGACGGCCCCCCTAATGCCCCTTCTCTCCAGGACTCTGCAAACACGAGGAAGCGGCCTGTGGGTGTGAGGGCTCCTGGGGAGATATTTCTCCAGGGGAACACTCAGCCACATCCATCATCTATATGGGGGAGGGGAGGTGGGGCAGAAATGATCCCTGGTGCCACCTACCTGGTGTAACAGGACTTATTTTCAAATCGTCAAGGCCGAAAAGCGATCTGAAGGAGAAGGGGGCTTCGGCAGCAGGTGGGTCATTTTCCCCCATGGTGACTATTTCAGGACCTCGGAGACCAGGCTCTACCTCCACCTCCTTCGCAGGAAAGAATAGAGAGCGTTTGCGTCCCTATTTATAGTTTTAGCATCAAACGAATCTTTGTCGTGTGAAATCTTTGAAGTCTGGCAATCCACATAAAGAGCTTTCAGTGCCGATAAATCAGAACTATTTGTCCAGGGAGAACGCATTTTTTTTTTCCTGAGCCACAGCAGATAACGCAGAAACATCTAGAGTGAGCGAAACTACGAATGTAATTCTGCCAAACGTATGACTTTCCCATTATTTGTTCAACCAATCTTCAAATCAATTGAATAGCATGTCTCTAGAGATATGCCCTTTTACCATTTAGAAGTTAGTTACCATTATTTTTCAGAAGATACATTACTTTCAAACCCTTTCCTTCTCTCTTTTGTCCCACTTAAACTTGACCCTTGGCCCGTGCAGGTGATACACCTACCATACTATAAGAAGTCTGGATACTCACATCATGTCCGTGCCCCCAAAATGCAGATAGCACCAAGGAAGGGACGCTCACCCACAGTATTCGGAGCTTCCCGTAAACACAACCTTTTCCTGGCTCGCACAGGCTTGACCTAATTAAGGATGAAAGTATCCTCGCCCTCTGGGTGCCCAGTCCCCCCCCCCCTTACCTCGCAAAGGGAGGAGTGGCTGGGGACTGCGGGCTCGCCCAAAAGCTACACGGGGGATCTGTTTCCTCCAAGAGAATTCCACCTATCGTGACGCCGGACAGGTCAGAAGCCCTTGGAAGTCATTTCCAATAACTCAAAAGAGGGGCAGAGGGAGCAAAGAAACAGTCCGAATGTTCCCGACTGAATTCCAACTCACTCTCCGAGGACTCAGGCGAGAGCACCCCAGGAAGTTGCTGCAACGCGCTAACACCTAGACTTTCCAAGTCATATAAACATGGATACTTAGATCACCCATTGTTATTTTCTCTCCATTTACTTGTAATGTTTGAAATTCAAAAGGGAACTATTAAGCCACTTAAAACAAACTCCGTCTTCATGCTGTTTCACGTGGCCATGGGAAAATCTAAGCAAGAGTCATGCGCTAAAAATGTTTATTTCATTTCATTGCGAGAGTAGCTTCGACGAATAGCTTAGGAAACTAATAATTCACATTCGGCGTCTTCTACCCTGATTCTTGCTCGTAACTGCAGCTTGCCGTCAGCCTGCGGCAAAGTCCACAGCCTGGCTTTAGAACGAGAATAAGAATCAACAGCCAAATGCTTTCTGAAACGGGGAACCTAGGTGAGGGAGTCCCTTCCCAGCAGGTCGTGGTTGGGAGGTTTCACACCCAGAAATGTTGAGAAGTCATCTTTCAGAAGCGGCTTCTCTCCCCTGCACCTGCCCCACCCCCGCCCCCCACTCCACTCACCATTTCTGGAGCCGCCATCATTAAAAGCAGAAATAATTTCCTTTCTCATTATAAAAGCAAGCGTGATGGTAAGCAGGCTGCCAACAGGAGAGTCCAACCGGGAAATATTTCCACCGGGGCGCTCAGCCTTGTCGACTCAATCATCACGCAAATGGCTTGATCACGGGCCCCTGGGTAACCCTACCTGGCAGTGACTATCAAGTAGCCACTGGTGGTTGACTGCAGAGACCAGAGAGGGGAAAATGTGGCTTGCCTTTAATTAGTTAAGTAAGGTAAGCAAACCTTTTCAGAAACTTCTCATAAGAGAGGCTTTGGGACACAGGCACTCCTTTTATTTAAAAGAACAGGCAGGTCCTGCCCACTGCTGAGCAAGGTCACCCAGCAGGGCAGGGAAACTCTTTGGTGGGGCTTTCGAGCCCCCTGTGTGCCCGACCTCAGGTTTAGACTTGCAGCGCTCTGCAGACAAAAGACAGGGGACCCGCAGCCAGCACTCTACAGAGACACCCTGCCCGCTCCACTCTGCAGAGTCCTCTGCGTCCCAAGAGGCTTCTGCACACAATACGGCTTAGAGATGTGTTATCAGGAAAGCACAGAGCCCTGCTGCTGTGGGCAGGGGACTAGGAAGCCCTTTGGAAGGCCAGGGTGAATGTGAGCTAGATGAGAGTCGTGCATTCACTGATTCAGCAAACATTGATGGGCCGTCTGCCATGAGCCAGCCATCTAGACTCAGAGCAGGTGGCAGAGGGGACAAAGCACTCACCTGTGGTCTCAGGTGATGACAAACAGTAGGAAGAGATGAGGCCAGGAGAGGTTTAGATAATGATGGGACGGTGTGGTGGAGGAAGGCCTCCAGGAAGGAAGTGATGTGTTCGTAGAGCCCTTGATGATGTGGCAAAGTGGGTCTTGTGAGCCTGATACTAACCAGGACTCTTGGCCTCCTTAACCAAGAGAAATTGATAAGAGGCCAGACAAGAAATTCAGGCAAGGCTGTATCGGGGCTCCTGTGGCCACAGGAAGGAGCAAAAGCAAGTAACACGTTCCCTTGATCGCTCCCCGAGGGGGGTTGAGCTGTTTCTTACATGGGGTGAGGGGAGGGGTGTGTCCAGGGGTCAGGCCAGAGGGTGGCTCAGGTGGTCTGCCCACCCTTTTGGTGGTGTTGAGTGCAGGGGGCATGCGCAGTGCCTTGCTTTTGCTCCCAGCTCTTCAGAAGTGGCAGTTGGGGTTTTGTTTTTTTTTTTTTTTTGGTCTTTTTGTATTTTTTGAATCTTGTTGTCCAGAATTTGTCCTAACTGTGCATGCATGAAGTTATCTTTAATTCTTTATAGTTTCTTTGCATTTTGTTTCTCTAGGAGACGTTTGTCCAGGTGCAAGCACTGCAGCAAAGGATCCCAGGTCCCAGCCTGTCTCCAGCTAAGAGGGGAGCTTGCTCCAAGCATGGGACCATCAATGCCAAAGGCCCAGTGGAGAGGATGAGTTAGGAGTGTTGGAGAAACTCAGGAAAGCCTATGTGCCTGGAGAGGCCAAAGGGCAGAGCTTGGAGAGCCCGGGCTCCTGGAAGGACTCTGGTTTGGCATCCATGTGAGGGAAAGGGTGGAGGAGCTGATGTGGTAGATCCCCGGGTGTGGTGGGGATCGACCTGTGTGCACCAAGCATAGGGGCAGGTTTGTGTGTACAGAGGACCAGTACGAGGTTACTGAAACCCTGGGCCACCACGACTGCAACCAGGGTGCTGGTGGTGCAGGTGGAGATCAAGGGCAGGGTTTGGGATCGATTTTGAAGGTCGCATTGGTGGGATTTGTCAACGGCAACAGTAGACAAAGAACTATATTCAGCCAATCGTGAATCACTTCAGTCTTGTTCTCCCACCTCTGAGCACCTGCTCACATATCTCTCAGTGTCTTCTGCATTTAACACCAGGTGTCCCTCAAGCCCATACATCCCTTCTTTACATCTGTCCTAACTACCCTCCCCAGTCCCTGAAGAAGCATTTGCTCTCAAAGACAGCAACAGGAAACTTAGAACTTAATTCTTTCTTTGCTTTTACCTGAGTGTCATAGCTGGCGCTCCCAAGTGTGGTACAGCTCTCAAAGGACAGAGTCTAGAATGTACTCTTTGGGTGTCCAGCCCAATGGTGAGTGTATGATGGGCCTCCATGTATACGAGTTGATTGTAAACCTAGGTGGATGGAGAATACTGAGTGGACATGCAGAAAACCAAAAGCAGCCACGAGGGCATATTACCATGTGTTCACATGTTGGCACGTGGGTCACATGAAGTCAAAGATTGGGACAATTCACCAGGGAGTATTAGGGAAAGAACCCATGAAGGTAGCTGGACTTCTACCACCATAAAGTAGCTTTTCAGAAAGTTACCTACAATTCAATTCCATCAAACTCAAAATAAAATGTTAAGGAAACAGAAATCAGCATACGTAGGGCTGATATTCACCAAGCTAATGTCTTCAAAGGTCTCCGTTTGAAGGTATGAGAAGGGGCATCCTCCCCTGAGGACTGCTCTGGAAGCTGTGAAGCCTTCTAGCCATCTTCACACAGCTTGAGTTACAGGTGTGGTCTGTTTCCACCTTGATTCCTTTAGTGAGTGAAGGGAGGCTTTGGGGCTCAACCACAGTAGAAATCGTTGATGAGGAAGCTTTAGTCTTTTCACTGTTGGCCTTTGAAGATAACTTTGCAATCTAAGAGAAAGGAATTAAGCTAGATAGGGCACTTCCTGGTTTACACGGATAAGATATTTTTTTAAAAAAATTTACATTTTAATGTGCTATAAGCACCATGGTTCACAAAGTGGCTTACTATTTGAAGAGAAAAGTATGTTTGAAGAGAGGCTCTATTTCAGACCCCAACTCTACTTTTTTCCCTTTGGGTAACAAGCTTTGCCTATTTTCAGACGTTCAAATTTAAGATCTATAATTCATTTGATTTTGAAATTATTTCATCTTTTGAAATCCCCAAAGGAAAAAGATATTACTTTAAAATATAATTTTTACTTTTCACATTTAAAGGTGAAATATCGAAACTCTTTCCTCTGAGGTGGACGAAAATATAAGGAGATGCACTATATAGGTATATGTCATATGTATTCAATATTTGGTGTCCAAACCAAAGCAATAAAACTAAGGAAGAAGGAGGAGGAGGAAGAAGAAGAAAGAGAAAAAGAAAAGGAAAAAAGAAAAAAGGTGAAAGAAAAAGAAAGGAATAAAGGAAGGAAGGGAAGAAAGAGGGAAGGAAGGGAAGAAAGAGGGAAGGAAGGGAGAATTTTTAAAAGAAAAGAATATGTACTGGTTAGAAAACAAGAAACACAGCTAGTATTATTCATAGACAAAATTATTTTTGCACAAAGAATATCTTTAAAATTCTAAAGATAAACTTTTAGAATGAATAAGTAAGTCAAGTAAGACTTGTGGATATAAGTTGAGTGTAAAATAATGTGAAATCAATAGTATTTTGATTTACCAGCAACAGAGAGTAGGAACATGAAATTTTTAAAAGATATACTTTACAGTGCCTCAATAATAATCAAATATCTAAGAATAATAAAAGCAATATTGTAAAACCTTGTGAAAATTAAGAGGGAAACCTCACTAAAATGGAATTGGAAGGCCAGAAGTGGGAGTTCTCACAGACACACAGGTAGACGTCAATTACAGGAAGAATTGTCAATTACAGACCCCAGCAGAAGGGTCACCCAAAGGAAAGAATCACCAATTATGCGCCCCGACAGGAAAAGACGCGCATTGCATCTCCTACAAGAAATTGACCACCCCGGTAACTCAGCCAGGGACAAACCGTCATCACCCTGAATTCTCACTTTTATCCAATGGACTTAGTTCAAAATAAGCGCCCCCAGCTTCCTCCTTTTTACTATAAAATAATGTTCCTCTCCTTTGTTTATTAGACTTGCCTGTGGTTTTTACTGTGACTTACTTGTCCTGAATTGCGATTCTCTTTTATTCTCGAATAAACCCATTTTTGCTGGTAAAATAACTGACTTTTATTTTTTAAGATGACAATCTGGATACAGAAACTATGGAACAGAATTGGAAGTGCCTGGAAATTTGGCAACTTACATAAGATGGTCAAATTCCTTGAAAAACAATTTAATAAAACACAAGAAGAATAGTCCTATATTGCTTAAATAAAGTAAATCCGTAGTTTAAAACTTCCCAAAAAAGAAAATTCTAGGCTCAGATGACTTCACTGATAAATTTCAAATATCTAAGAAAGAAATTATACCAAACTTACAAAAACTCAGAATTTGGAACGAGGTAACACTTCCCAACTCATCTATGAGGCCAGAATAAGGCTGACACTAGGGTGACCAACTGTTCTTGTTTTCCTGGGACTGAGAGGGTTTTCCCAGGATGGGAACTTTCAGTGCTAAGACCAAGAAAGTCACAGGTAAGTCAAAATGAGTTGATCACTGCTGATACCAAAACCTGACAAGGAAATTACAAGAAGGGAAAACAAAAGGCCAAGCTAACTTACAAATATTGATGCAAAGATTTGAAACAAAACATTAACAAATTGATTCCAGCGATATATAAAAAGGATAACATATTATAGCCAAGGAGGTTTTATCTTTGGAAAACAAGATCGATTTAACATTCAAAAGTCAATTGGTGTAAGTTACCTCATTCATTGAATAAAAAAGGAAAGCAATATGATCACCTCAATAGACGCAGAAGAAGCATAAGATAAAATTTAATATCCATTAATGAAATTTTAAAACACTTCAGTAAACTAGGAGTGAAAAGGAATTTCTTTTATTTGATAAAGAGTATCTACCAAAAAGCCACTTTTATTCAACATGACATTGGAGGTCTTTGCCAGACAATATGGCAAGAAGAGGAAATAAAGTTTATAAATATTAGAAAGTGAGGGGAAAACTGTCCTTATTTGAAGATTACATAATTGTGTACATAGAAAATCCAAAAGCATCTACCAAATATTAGAATTAATAGTGATCTCAGGGCTTCCCTGGTGGCGCAGTGGTTGAGAGTCCGCCTGCCGATGCAGGGGACACGGGTTCGTGCCCCGGTCCGGGAAGATCCCACATGCTGCGGAGAGGCTGGGCCCGTGAGCCATGGCCGCTGAGCCTGCGCGTCCGGAGCCTGTGCTCCGCAACGGGAGAGGCCACAACAGTGAGAGGCCCGTGTACCGCAAAAAAAATAAATAAATAAGTGATCTCAGCAGATTATTGGATGTGATGTCAATACATAAAACTCAATTGTATTTCTATACACTGGCAGCAAACAAATGGAAACTGAAATTATTTTTAAACCATAGCATTGAAAACATACAACATGTAGGAATAAACTTAATGACAGAAGTACAAGACCCTGAAAACTACAAAGCATCACTACAAGAAATTAAACAAATAGAGAGATATACCATACTCATGAAAGACTTAACATTGTTGAAATTGATCTATGGAGTCACCGAAATCTCCAGCAAAATCTCCGCGGGCCTTTTGATTGGTGGAAATTGACATAATACTGCTTTTGATTTTCCTCTGGATTCCTTCCCTTTCCTTTTTTAAAATCAATCTTATTGAGGTTTAGTTTTCGCACTATAAAATGCACCCATCCTAAGTGTTTAGTTCAGTCAGTCTTGAACATCTATGCACCTATACAGTCACCACCAAATCAGGAAATAGGACATTTCCATTATCCTCCCAAAACCCCTGCATACACTAGTCTTGGTCAACCACGTGACCTGCTTTCTGTTTCTATAGATTAGTTTTACCGTTTTTAGGATTTCATTTAAATAAAACCATATAGTATGCATGATCTTGTGTCTGGCTTCTTTCAGCCAACAAAATGTTCTTTTAAATTCATCCATGCTGTTGCATGAATCAGTGGTGTGTTACTTATTGATAAATGTTATCCCATGGATTGAATATACCATAATTTGTGTATCCATTCTCCAGTTGATGGACATTTGGATTCTTTCCAGTTTGGGTCTCTTGTGAATAAAGCCATCATGGACATTCATATACAAGTCTTACTGTGGACATACATCTTCATTTCTCTGTGGCAGATTGCTAAGAATGGATTGGTCATATAGCAAATGTATGTTTAACTATAAGAAACTGTCAAAATGTTTTCCAAACTGGTTGGACAATTTTGTATTCCCACCAACAACATTATGAGAGTTCCAGTTATTCCACAGTCTTGTCAAAACTTGGTATCATCTGTCTTTTCAATTTTAGCTCTTCTAGTAAGTCTGTTGTGGTATCACGTTGTGGTTTTAATTTACATTTCCCCAATGACTAATGATATTGAATATCTTTTCACATCCTCACTAGCCATTCATGTATCTTCTATTGTTAAGTGTCCATTTAGATCTTATGCCTATCTTTAAACTGGATTGTTTGTTTTCTTATTATTGATTATAGTAATATAAATACACACAATAGATACATATGCAATTACAGTAAGTCCCCTACATATGAACCTTCAAGTTGCGAACTGTCAAAGATGCAAACGTGCGTTCGCATGTCCAATCACGTAAGTTAGTTCACGTGTCTAGCGTACATTGTCACGTGCGAGCATCCTCTACAAGTGGTTGTGCTTTTGTGTACTTTACTGTACAGTACTGTGTAGAGTACAGCAGTATAGTGTCTTTATTTCAAACCCAGGATGTCTGGAAGCAAGCGTAAGAGCAGCGGTATATAGCCGATTGTGTTAGTTGGGTACCTAGGCTAACTTTGTTGGACTTACTAACAAATTGGACTTACGAACGTGCTCTCGGAATGGAACTCGTTCGTATGTAGGGGACTTGCGGTATATTATATTATATTCTCTATATATTCTGGATATAAGTCCTTTGTCAGGTGTATATATGATGATATTCTCTCCCAGTCTGTGCCTGGCCTTTTTATTTTCTTTATGATGTCTTTTCAAGAGCAGATGTTTTCAATTTCGATGAAGTCCAATTCATCAATTTTCTTCTTGTATGATTCATGCTTTTTATGTACTAAGAAAGCTTTGCAAACTCCAGCATAGCAAACGCTTTTTCTTTTAGAAGTTTCACAGTTTTAGCTTTTACATTTAGGTTTATCATACATTTTCGGTTAATTTGGGGGCATGATGTGGAGAAAGGGTTGAGGTTCATACTTTTCCCATATCCATATGCAGTTTTCTGGCACTATTTATTGAAAATACTACCCCTTCCCCCATGAATTACATTGATCCCTTTGTTGAGAATCCGTTTGGCTACATATGAGGGTCTTTCTGCACTCTCCAATGGCTCACTATGGCAACCTGATTTTTAAATTTATATGAAAAATCAAAGGGCCCAGGGGAGCAAGACAATCTTGTAGTAGAAAACACAAGTCAGGGCTTCCCTGGTGGCGCGGTGGTTGAGAGCCCGCCTGCCGATGCAGGGGACACGGGTTCGTGCCCCGGTCCGGGAAGATCCCACGTGCCGCGGAGCGGCTGGGCCCGTGAGCCATGGCCGCTGAGCCTGTACATCCGGAGCCTGTGCTCCGCAACGGGAGAGGCCACAGCGGTGAGAGGCTCGCGTACCGCAAAAAATAAAAATAAAAAAAAAGAAGACACAAATCAGAGGCCTTAGCATTATAGTAATTAAAATAGTGTAGTGTGGACACAAAAATGAACAAATCAAACAGGAAAACAGAGTCAGACACAGACTAATACATATTCAGTCTACTGACTTATAATAAGCATTCTACTGCAATTCACTGGGCAGAGGATGGTCTTATCCATGAATAAAGAAAGGTATAGGGAAATAAGTGAACTTTTATGCCTACCTCCCACCATATAGAGAATGAATTCAAGGGGATCATAGAGCTAAATATGAACCGCAAACATGGAAAAGCTCCTAGCAGGAAACATAGGAGACAATCTTCGTCAATGTTGGATTAACAATGATTTCTTAAATAAGATGTAGGAAGTTCTAACCATAAAAGAAAAGATTGCTACATTAATTTTTATTCAAATTAAGAACTTTTGTTTTGCCCAAAGACATTAGTAAGAGATTAAAAAAGCAAACCAAAGCCTGGAAGAAGTTACCTGTAAAGGCATCCAACCAAACACTCATCTCTAGGGCTTCCCTGGTGGCGCAGTGGTTGAGAGTCTGCCTGCTAATGCAGGGGACACGGGTTCGAGCCCTGGTCTGGGAGGATCCCACATGCCGCGGAGCAACTAGGCCTGTGAGCCACAACTACTGAGCCTGCACGTCTGGAGCCTGTGCTCTGCAACAAGAGAGGCCGCGATAGTGAGGGGCCCGTGCACCGCGATGAAGAGTGGGCCCCGCTTGCCACAACTAGAGAAAGCCCTCGCACAGAAATGAAGACCCAACACAGCAAAAATAAATTAATTAATTAATAAACTCCTACCCCTAACATCCTAAAAAAAAAAAAAAAGACTCATCTCTAGAGTTTCCACAAATTGATAAGCAAGCACAAACAATTCAATTTAAAAATGGCAGACAACTAGAGGAGGCCCATCCCCAAAGAGGAAATTCAGATGGTCAACAGCCTGTCTCATGGTGGTCAGTGTCACTGACATTTGGGGAAACGCAAATGAGAACCACAGTGAGATACAACGACGCAGCCCCAGACTGGCTGAAAGACTGATAACATCAAGTGTGGGCAAGGACGTAGAGCAGAAGGAACTTTCATCCGCTGCTGGCAAGGGGGCAAGTTGGTACAAGTGCTTCACAATTGCTTAGCAGTTTCTAATGAAGGATGCACATGTCCTATGACCTCACTATCCCACACCTAGATGGGTGCCTAACAGAAATGCATGCATGGGGCACTCAAACACATAGACAAGAATGTGTGCAGTGGCAAAACTGGAAACCCCCCAAATGTACATCAACTGAGAACTAGAGAAATAAATGATGGTGCATTTATCTGATAGTTCACAGCAGTACAGTGAACCATGGCTACACTCAATAACGTGGATAAATTTCACACTCATAATTTTGGGCAAAAGGAATCAGACATGAAAGAGTACATGCTATACGGTTCTGTTTATGTCAGATTCAAAGATGAGCAAAATTAATATACAAGTGAGCACAGCAGCTACATTTTGGGGGAGGGAGGAGAAAACGAGGAGGCTGGGGGAATGATGCTGGGGGCCAGGGGTTTTCTGAGGTTCTGGTGATGTTCTAGAACAGGGTTTCTCAACCTTGACACTGTTGACATCTTGGTCTGGGCCCTTCTTTGCTGTCATATACGCTGCAGCATTCCTGGCCTCAGCCCACTGGGTGCACGTAGCAAACACCCCCTCCTCCAGCTCTGACAACTAAAAATGTCTCCAAACATTGCCAAAGGTCCCTGGGGATGGGGGCCAAAATTCCCCTGGTTGAGGACCTTTGTTTTATTGCTGGTCTTGGAGGGTTAGGTTAGCGAGCTCACTTTGTGAAAATGCATTGAGCTATACATGTAGGATTCATCAGCTTTTCTGCATGCATATTAAACTTTAAGAGTTTTTTAAATTAAAAAAAAAAAAGTCAATGAATAACTAGAAGAGCCAAAACTTTTAGAGCTAGCAGGGACACTAGATGCAGTGCCTTGCAGATAAGGAAGCTAAGATAACAGTGGCTCAGAGTTAACCCCACACCGGCTTCCCCTCCCCCACCCTGCCCCCTCCCTCTCAGCCCGACTCGCTCCCCAATACAGCCCAAGTCAGAGCCAAGGCCGATCCCCTGCAGGTACTCGGTTGGACCTCTAGACTCCAAACCCCACTGTGGAAGGGGCTTGGTTGACCTTACACCCATACTCTGCAAAGAGAATTCTGAAAACCAATAGCTCATGCAAACAGGATATTAGCTTTTGTCAGAAAGATCAAAACGGGCTTGAGGTTTTTCTTCTCAGCCTCAGCCTCCCCTGCCTCTCCCTCCCTGCTTTATCTGCTCGCTTCAGTCGGCATCAGGAAGAGATGGCAGCGGTCGAGACTCAGATCTATGCCAAGGTTTCCAACAAGCTCAAGGGCCGCAGCACCACCTCGCTCCTGGACCCCCTCCTGGGCATGGGCTTCCCGGCACACACCGCGTGAGTACCGCCCTGGCTGGCCATGTGCCCTGGACCCTGAGCTGGCCCCTCTGGGGCCACCAAACTGCAGGTGGCTCAGAGCACTTACTTCCTGTCAAGGGGTGCACCGTGCCAGGCCAGAGACTGGCTCAAAATGAGGCCTTTTCTGCTTTTATAAATGACACGATCTTTGCCTTTTAAAGACAAACTCTGCTGGCTGGTGATGGAGGGACCTTGAAATTTGTGAAAATTGGAAGCAGGGTTTGGAGGGGCCTGGCTGTACCTCCTCTGTGGGCAGCTCAGTGAATCTGAGACAGCTTTTTAGACTCGAATTTGAAAGCCCCAAAGCCGGGTGGGTCTCTGATGCTGGGATCTCTTGAAATACACAAGAATGTAGTTCTAAATGTGCAGGGAAACCCCTTGTCCTTAGGGGGGGACTCTCTTGAATGTCTGATAATGGAGCGAAATGGTTAAGGAACTCCCCGAGCAGGGTGGACATGAGCCTACTTGTCCAAGGAGAAGGGCCACACAGAGACAACTCCACCTTGAAGGTTACCCTCCGGGAGAGGACAGGGTCCCCCAAAACAATGAGCTTGAGACTGACATCAGGTTGCAGCTTCCACAGTGTTCTTAGATCTGGTGCTTTTCACGTGTTTATTCATGTGGGAAATACATCATAAGTCCCCTTAAGTAACCTCGGATTTGGGGGGGAGGGGGCAAACTCTCCTTAGACAGATGACAAACCCTTGCCCAGCTGCGTGGAATGACTGAGGCTGGACCCCTTTCCTCCCCAACCCAAATCAGGACTTTGTTGTCATGGTATGCTCATAGTAAATCGGGGGTCTGTGAGACGGGAACAGAACCAGGCGTGTGCAGGGTGCTTGCCGTGGGCCGGGCACCGTCCGTCAGGGGCAGATGGGGACACCGAGGCTGGAGAGGGCAGATTCTGGAGGGGCAGGGCTGGAACCCCACTCCCAGTAACACTCACGCTTTCAACACTCACGCTTTATTATGTGACCGAAGCCACCATCGGAGACATACTCAAAATTCCTTCCAGTTTAAACAGCTGCGTGTTGGAGGTGGAGAAACGTGTTTTAAACGTCTCCCTTAGGCGAGAGTGCCCAGGTAAGGCTCCTGTTAACGTCTCCAAGCAGCCTCATCCCCGCCAGTATCCTCTGAAATAGCAGCGCTGGGCACTGGCCATCTTGGGTGCCTGGTCAACTCCAGCTATTTCCAGGCTGAATTCCCGGATGAGTTACCTTCACCAAACTCCATCTGTCCAGTTCAGTCGCCTTCAGTTAAACTCCATTCAGTGTACATTCATCCCAGTTTCAAGGATGATTGAGACTTGGTTGGGCCCAGGGAGCTTGTGGTCCAGTTGATCAGGTAGATGGACTCAAGTCCATTGAGATGAGGGGCAAGGTGGCCATATGTGCGGTGGGGAAGTGCAGGAGAGCTGCACGGGCATCCTGCTTGGGTGGTTTGCGGAGGGCTTCCTGGAAGAGAAACCTCTGAGCCGAGCCTGGAAGACCCAGTGCCATTTGCCCCAGGGCATGTTGGCACCGGGCCTAATCTTGGCAGGGAGGCAGGTGTGCAAGCCTGGGACATGGCCCTGCACAGCCGACTCAAGGGTCCAAGAGCGGGTCCACCTGGCTTGGGAGCAGGTGCGTTGGGGAGGGATGGGGACGCAGGATTCAGGTGTGGGTGGACCTCGGGACAGGAGCCCTTGGACTCCGTGCCAGGGACTGGGGGTGGGGGCCAGGGAAGGAAAATGATGGGCTGAGATGCAGGGCGTCTGCGTTTCCAAAACCACAGTGATGCCACGCGGAGGGCGGAGGCCTGGGCGCTGCATCCCACTGTGAGGTCTGGCCGTCCAGCCCCTGGGGGGGACCCCCTAAGGTCCCATGTGCTGCAGGGACACTCCTGTCTCTCTGACCTTTTCCAAAGAACAGAAGGCAGGTTCTGAGAGCTCCTCGCGTTCTCCCTCCCCACAGGCTCAAGGCGTTGGCGGCGACTGGAAGGAAGACGGCGGTGGAGGCGTCAGACTGGTAGGTGCGGTGAGGTGTCTGCAGGGTGAGCGCTGGGAAGTGCCCAGGACACTCCAGGGGGCGGGGAACCTCCACGCCGCCCACCCAGTACCCAGGGAAAGGAATAAAGAGGCCCCGGTTAAAATGGAAAACAAAAGAGAGAGAACTTTGAACAACGTTTTCTTCACTTAAAAGTCTGATTTAATCCAAACGTGCCTGTCAGTGAAGAGTAATTTCCATGTGATTTGTTGAGTGAACAGGGCAGAGCCATTCCTGCTGATATGAATGCGAGGTTGCCACCGTCTTCACCTCTGATGGGGCGAGAACTTGCAGGCGGTGCTGAATGCCCCCCAAGGCCTCGCACGTTGCCCCTCAGGGTGCCAGGTGCCTGGGGGCTGGGGGGAGCTCTGGGTTCCAGGAGCTCTGCGGCTCTGCCAGCCTCCTGCTGCTACGGGCCTCGGTTTCCGACCCTGGGAATCAAAGAGGACACCCCATTCTCTAAAACTCAGTCCCGCCCGCGTGTGGCCTGATGCCATCATCCTTCCCCTGGTGGGAAGTCCCCTCGTGCTCCGCCCCGGAATAGCTGCAGTGAAAATCAAACAAAAACCCCAGGTCCCGCCAGGCTGGGGTGCCCTCCCCAGAGCAGGATGGCAGACACAGGCACCAGGCCTCTTAGGGCTCAGCGTGTCCTCGGCGGGAACCCCCTCCTCCTCCAACAACTCTAGGCCAAGGGCAAAAATGCCCGCCCTGTACGGGACAAAGGGAAGCACCTGGGACCCTCTGGGCTAGGCTAACCCTAAAGTCCATTGGAATTAAAAACCAAACCCACTGCCCTGAGGGTCGTGCTAGTGGTGACTCAGCCAGAAAGCCCAGCAGACCCGCCGAAGAACAGGGAGGTGGTGGGTCCCCGAGATTCTGTGAGAGCGGGCGCAACCGCACTCCTAATCGGGGGCGGGGGGGCTGCAAATCAGGATGCCGTTAACAGCAAAAGGCGGCTTCGAGTGTTGGTGAGAATGAGGGGAAGGTGGTCTCTCGCTTTCTCAGCTGCAATAGCGGTGAATATCAACACTGAAAATGTGTAGCTGCCCCCCAGAAGTTCATGTCCAAGTACATTCCCTGGAGAAACACAGAGGACCTAAAAGGACATGGACAAAGATCTCGATCACAGAGCTGTGAAATTTTAAAAAAAGAAAACAATTTAACTGTCCATCAATGGCATGGGTGGATGAGCTATGTAGATGGTGCACTGTTATACAGACCTTAGAAGGTTCATTCTGACAAACTTCCCCAGATGTATGTGTATCGATGTGGAGAGATTACAAAAACACAGGGTTGAGTAAAAAATGCAAGTTGCTGAATTATTTGAACAATAGCTTATGATTTATATAAAACACACACAAGTGCTATCTGGATTGGTTACCTAAATGTCTCGAAGAAAACAAAGCAGGTTAAGACTTGAGGTTTCCTCTAGAAAAGGGGAAGTGAGCTACAGTGGAAGGGGTATAGCTTCCTCTATTGGTATTTTTTTTTTATTAAGGAGAAGGTATTTGTGTGTATCTTATGTTTTCTCCAGTGGCTGTACCCTGATTCCTAAATTCAATATTATATCACAAGCACTTCTCTGAGTCATCAAAAATTATTCAAATCCATAATTTCCAATGACTGCATGATAAAGTTGCTATCTTTTCTCTCGTTTTTTCCTTCTTTCCTATTATAAATAACCGTACAATAAATATGTTATATGAAGTCTTATCTATACTTTTTGCCTCGGATAAATTTCTGGAAGTGGAATTATTAGTTCAAATGGAATGGGTATGTTAAGGCTATTGACACATCTTAGCACATTGCTATATGTAAAGGTTGCAGAAATTCATCCTTAAGTCTCACTGCACCTTCGACACAATTAAGCCTAACTTTCACCCTCTCAAAGACATTCTGCTAATTTGACAAGTGAGAAAATTAGTGTCTCGTGGTTGCCTCAATTTTTTTTTTTTTTTTTTTTTTGCGGTACGCGGGCTTCTCACTGTTGTGGCCTCTCCCGTGGCGGAGCACAGGCTCCGGACGCGCAGGCTCAGCGGCCATGGCTCATGGGCCCAGCCGCTCCGCGGCATGTGGGATCCTCCCGGACCGGGGCACGAACCCGTGTCCCCTGCATCGGCAGGCGGACTCTCAACCACTGCGCCACCAGGGAAGCCCCAATTCTTTTTTTATTATTGGTGAGAATGAACTTGAATTGGGGGCTCTATGTCATTTTTCCTAGTATTTTTTTTCTTAGTATTTAAAATAACTTTCTGAATTGAAAGAAAACATAGTAGCCACCTAAGTTCTGTCTAGTTCTTTGTGGCTTTGATTTTTATACTTAATTTGAAGTTGGAGATAAAATTAAAGTGTGAGTTTTTTTCCACAAAATTTTCAACTCTAAGGAGATGACTGGCCCACAAAGACCATTAGAAGACCAGGTTTTGAGTGTTTCTGTCACCTTTCTCTGCTTTTCTGGGTCTTTGGCCTGGGAATCAGACTAGCCAGGATCTGAGACCTGGCTGGACACTGACCTGCTCTGCGGCCACACTCAGCCCCGTGCTCGGCAAGTCCCGCCCGGGCATGGACACCTCTGCTCTGCACGGCCTGCTGTTCTGAGCTGCTGTCACCACTGTCCCGTGTCCTCCATGGGGAAAGACTCTTTTGGCCACGACGCCAGGTAAAAGTGTCCCATTCTCTGTTGCAGGCTGCACTGCCATTGCAATGACCCTTCTCTCGACGACCCCATCCCCCAGGAGTACGCCCTTTTCCTCTGTCCCACGGGACCCCTGCTGGACAAACTTCAAGAGTTCTGGAGAGAGAGCAGGCGTCAGTGCGCAAAGAACAGAGCCCATGAGGTCTTCCCTCACATAACGCTCTGTGACTTCTTCACGGTGAGTCGGTCCAAGCAGTTTTTCATGCTCATTAACACAGCAGCTGAGTCATTTTCTGCCAGAACTAGGTGGTGATGGGTCAAAATTGAGGGGTTTCCTTTCACAGGGTGGTCCACAATGGTGGTGTTACCCAGACTCTTTGTGTGAGATATCCTTTACTTTCCTCCTCATCTTCATCTGGTCAACTTCTATTCATCCTTCAGAACCCAACTCATTTATCCCCTCCCTTTTTGAGTCTTCCCCAGCTCCGCAGGCAGAAGGGGTTGCTGCCCTTTGTGCTCCCACCATCCTCTTGTTTCTAAGTCTAGCGGCCCTCTTTCCCTGTTGCATGGCCACGTGTCTGGTTCAGCTCTGCCTCCCTCACTGGACTGAACCGCTCAAGTGAAGGAGGATAATTCACTTACCATTGCTCCCCAGAGACCAGCACCATGCCTCACACAGGTGTGTGATGGATCAACTAAAGAACGGGCTGGCCAGCCACAGATGTAGGACTTCTCCCTGCGTGGGGGACCAGGCATCTCTCTGATACGAAAGATGTTCAGAGAGCCAGCTCCAGCTCCCAGGATGGGGTCCTGGGAAGGTGAGAAGGACCTGGGATGCTCAAAAGACAAGAGGGAGGCATGAGAATGAGAGAAGGAGGGGCAGACACCAGAGGAAAGTACAGAGGGCACACCCTGGCCCCACCCCGCTCTACTGCCAGCAAACTCTAAGGGTCCCACCGGGGCCCAAGGAGCCCTCTGTTCCAGGCTCCTTTGCACTGCATGGAAAGGGGGATGCACACCTGTGCAGGAAGGCTTCCAGAAGATGCCCAGGAGAAGCAGCATCTTCCAAAGCCCTTGACAATCATCCTCATTTGCCAGTGGGGAGGGATTCCCAGGTTCTGAAACCAGGAAAGTCCCAGGCAAACCAGGGTGAGTTGCTCACCCTACTTGCACATTGACGGCATGTGTGACAGGCTCCTTCCTGGCTTGTCCTAGGAGCTCATCAGGGGAAGGAGAGGCAGTGAAGCCAGCAACGAACATGACCTTAGAAATGGACACACCGGGTCCTGACAGCCAGAGAGCTGACCGGGGCCCCCAACTCTTCCTCCCAGCCTGTCGAGGCATGTCCATTTGTGCACGCACACACACATACACAGACACACAGAGACACACACAGCATCTCACACAGACACACAGACACACCACACGCACACCATGTCACACACACAGATATGCACATAGAGACACACACAGCATCTCACACAGACACACAGACACACCACACGCACACACACACACCATGTCACACACACAGACACACACAGCATCTCACACAGACACACAGACACACCACACGCACACACCATGTCACACACACAGATATGCACACAGAGACACACACAACATGACACACAGACACACCACACACACACACACACACACACCATGTCACACACACAGATATACACACAGACACACAGAGACACACACAGCCTCTCACACAGACACACAGACACACCACACGCACACACCATGTCACACACACAGATATGCACACAGAGACACACACAGCATGACACACAGACACACCATACACGTAGATACACACACACACATTTCCCTCCTCTCGAGGTAGCTGCCCCCTCACGCCCACCCCACGTCCCACACTGCCCTGGTGGCTGAGCGCCCCTTTGCAGCACAGGAGTGTAATAGGGATTCACTCTTGCCTTTGGTTCTGTAAAATAACGCTCAACCACCGCACAGCGCCGTCATCCACAGGTCGGTGTGTAACGCAGCTCCTTGCCCCCAGATCACACGAGATGCGTGCCCTCCAGGCACCATGAGGTGAGTGCCCTCCAGGCACCACGTGCTTTCCAGGCCCTACGAGGACTGCAAAGATACAACAGAAAGGGTTGAATTTAGTGCGCTCCTGGTTAGCAGGGGGGCTGAGGGTGCGCATTACTAATGATGATAAGGTTCATAACTCAGAGAATAGAGAGGGCTGTGGGAAGCCCAGAGGGAGCCCGCTGCTGGGGAGAGCGGGATTTGGCCGGCTCCCCGAAGGGGGTCGCTCTGTCAGGGTTCCACTGGGGTCCCACACGGGCGCGTGGAGTCTTTCCCACTGAGCAAGGAGCCAAGGGCTGTGTGGCCAGAGGGCAGGGGAGTGGGTGACAGCAGGGTTGAGGGGGAGCTTGTGAGCCAAGACCATGTCAGAGGAGACCCCGTTGGGGGCAAGGATGGCTCGGTCACTGGCCGAGTGTGTGGCCTGCTGCCGGGTCTGAAGGTCAGCAGCTGAGGGGTAGGCTACAACCCTCCTCAGTAGGGTAGGTTCTGAGCGGTGCGCCCCGGGGCTGCCTTGGCGTCTACAGGAAACCTCCAGTGATGCAGTGCTGAGCCCAGCTGTGGGCCACAGGACCGGAGGACGGGGCTCAGGATGTGATGCAGGGTTGGGTCAACTCAACATGGAGTGAGGCACATGTTCAGAGGGACAGGGGATGTTTGACCTGGGCACTCAAAGGCTATTCTATTCCAAAAAGAGCTCGACCTGAATTCTGTAAGAAACTGGGGACCAGCTATAGAACGGATCCATCGCCCCAAACGCCAGGACTAGTTAAGTTATGTTACAGCATCGTGGACAGAAAGGAGGCTCCCGAGGCTGCCTGATTTATTAGCTAAGGTAACAGGTGACGTCCTGTCTCTGTCCCTCAGTGCGAGGACCAGAAGCTGGAGTGTCTGTACGAAGCGCTGAAGAGAGCCGGGGACAGGACCCTGGGCGCCTTCCCCCCGGCCGTGCCTCTGGTGCTCCATTCTTCCGTCAGCTACCTGGGCTTCTTCGTGAACGACAGCACCGCAGACATCATCCAGGAATTTGCTGTGATGTTCGCCACGGAAGCTTCCATCTTAGCAGGTAGGCAGCCCCAGGCAGAAGCACACGCGGGGCCCGGTTAATAGAAAGTGGTCCCTTTGTGCCTGGGGCTGAGCCCGCCACACTCGGATGCGATGGGCAGACCCCAGGGCCGCAAGAGTGAGGCTGTTTCCCCGATGCAGTGACGGTCATCCTACGGGCTGGCCGGGCACAGGGCTGTCTGCACCCTCACCAGGTCACTTCCACACCCACCTGGCCCTTTACAGCCAGCAGCTATGACATGGCCTTAACCTGAGGCTGAACGATTAGCTAGAACCTCCGTAACGGGCCAGGATGTCCTGCAAAAATGTGAGCTTCGTCAGACAGAGAAAGACAAGTATCATATGACATCATTATACGTGGAATAAAAAAAAATGGTACAGATGAACCTATTTACAAAACAGAAGTAGTCACAGATGTAGAAAACAAACTTACGGTTACCAAGGAGGAAAGGGGTGCGGGGGATAAATTGGGAGATTGGGACTGACATAGCCACACTACTATACACAAAATAGATAACTAATAAGAACCTGCTGTATAGCACAGGGAACCCTACTCAATACTCTGTAATAACCTGTACGGGAATAGAATCTAAAAAAGAGTGGATATATGTATATGTCTAACGGATTCCCTTTGCTGTACAGCAGAAACTAACACAACATTTACATCAATTATACTCCAATAAAAATTAATTAAAAACAAAACAGAGTGAGCGAATAGAAAGGCTCAGAACTAGCAGAGGGCTCTTCTCTGAGTGGGAATAGCCTTGTCTGCATCGATGCGGTTTTTCAAAACACTCAGCCGCGTTCCAGCTGCTGGGAAACTGTCCCAGGAGGGACGGTGTGTGGTCACATGATGACAGGGGATCGTAGGCTGGGGCACCGCCCCCAGCCCCACGCCCACCAGAGGCAGGCCTCCTCACCAGGCCAGCGCTGTATGTAGAACGCAAGTCCTAGCTGATTCATTTTAACGTTCTAGGTATGAGCGTAGTCTTGTCTCCTTGGCCTCTTGGGGGGAAAATTATCTAGACTCACTTTGCAAATCAACCAAATTCACTTTCCTCAGACACCAGCCCCGGTCTGGAGACTGAGGTTCCAGCTGGGGTTTAGCGGGAAGAATTCCAGACTTGACCTCAGGTGTGAATTTTCCCTCGTCTCTGGTTGGTGATGGGACCTGAATCATGTCCTCTGACCCCTGAGTCGTTTTCTTTCTCTGCAAATGGCTGGGGCTCTCGCCCTTTACACAGTGCGGCATGTTTGGGGAACTTCCCCGTGGTCCTGGTACTCAGAGGTGCTCCGCACAGCTGTGCTTTGCTGAGTCTGAAACTCGAAGAGGCCGTAGCACCCTGGTAGCAGGACCCCTCCCTGCCCCCTGCAGACATGTATGAAGGCAGATGCCGGTCACATGAATAATTTCCTTAGTCCCAGATCTCCATTTGGAGGCTCGCTTGTCGAGTCTGGGGTCATATTTGCAGCTAATGATAACCTTACCCATGTCCTTGCGGGTTGCCTCCCTTATGTAAATGTGAGTTCAGGGGATGGTTCTTGAATCTCCTTGTCTCTAGAAGGACGACGGACATGGCTCTTGTCCTGATGCAGTGTATCAGCCGCTTGCCTCCGAGCAGGCCTAGTACCTCACTTACTCCCATACCCCCCAAAAGTAGCTCTTAATGACCACTCATTTAAAAATAGAGTGACCGAGGGCTGTGCAGGGTAAAGTGCCTGCCCAAGGTCACTGTCATGGGTTGAAAAGTGTCCCCTAAAATTCAAGTCCACCAAAACCTCAGAAAAGGACCTTATTTGGAAATAGGGTCTCTATTAGATGTAATTAGTTGAGGTCACACTGGAGTAGGACAGGCCCTAAGTCAGATGTCCTTGTATGACAAGAAGACACAGAGACACAGAGGAAAGGCCATGTGACCACGGAGGCAGGCATTGAAGGGATGTGGCCACAAGCAAAGGAATGCTGGGGCCACAGGAGCTGGAGGAGGCCGGGAGGGACCCTCCCCGGGAGCCTTCAGCGGGGGGCACTGCCCTGCAACACCTTGGTTTTGGACTTGCAGCCTCCAGACGCATGAGAACAAATTTCTGTTGTTCTAGGCCACCCAGGGTGTGGCCATCTGTGACAACAGAGTCCCCAAGCCAGTGGGTGGTGGACCTGGCATTAGAGCCCGGCCACGTCCTGCTTCACGTCTCCTGGGCTTCGTGCTGACCCGCTCCGCACCCCGGGAAACGGGCTTTGACCTCACGTCCAACGCCCACCCCTTAGCAGGCTCCGCCCTGCCCTCCACGGCCGGCACCCTGGGCCTGACCCTGATGGATCGGGAGGCACCAGGCACAGCTCAGCCAGCGAGCGTGATCCTGGCCAGCTCACGGTCCCCAGGGGCATGGGCCACACAGAGAAATAGACAAGCGCCCATTCAGATCAGGTGACTCAGTGATCTCTCTGACGGTGACCTCAGCGGGCCTTTCCCAGGCCACGCTGACTCATCCACGGCAAGGCCGTCCCCCCCACCTCGTCTGGAACACCCGAGAAAAGGAATTTCCCCGCCACCCACATGCTCTCTTGCTTCGAGCTCCTCTCCCCCGCAGCTCAGGGCCTGGAGACCTCGCCGGTTTCTCTTTTGCTACCAAAGGCTCAGATAGAGGACGGGAGACATCAATGGGGTTTTGCCAAGTCTGGGCTCCAGGAAGTGGGTGCATCACCCTTGACGTTTTTCAGGGGGAAGACGGATCCTGTGTGTTGCTAAGTGTTGCCTGTGAGAAAGGTAGCAGGTAACTAAGATTTACTGAAAGTTTCCTGGGGACCTTACGGTTAAGAGGTCGGTTTCCCAGGACAGCCCGTCCAATCCTCAAGTTGTTGCTGTCGAAACTGAAGCTGAGTCAGACCAGGATGGTCCCCAAAGTCAGTTGCCAAACGGGGCAGCTGGGTCTAAAGTCAGGTCTATCCGATTCCAGAGTCTGTGCAGTTCCACTAATCACCGCCTCCCCGGAACAAAGCTGCTTTGTGACCTGGCTGAAACCGGATCCTGGCTGCCTCGGGGACGCTGCTGCCCACTAACCTGAGGGCCCTGGGATGGGGTCCAGGAGGGCTGGGGCCATGAGGGCAGAGGTCACTCCAAAAGACCAGGGCCTGGTGGCGCAGGGGTTGAGGGTCCGCCTGCCGATGCAGGGGACGCGGGTTCGTGCCCCGGTCCGGGAAGATCCCACATGCTGCGGAGCAGCTGGGCCCGTGGGCCATGGCCGCTGAGCCTGCGCGTCCGGAGCCTGTGCTCTGCAACGGGAGAGGCCACAGCAGTGAGAGGCCCGCGTAAAAAAAAAAAAAAAAAAAGACCAGGGCCTTGGCCGCTCCAAGGGCTTCCTGCTTCACCAAAGTCAGCAGAATATTAGAGGCACTGCGATGCCTGATGGAATCGCATTGCTTAGGGCATTTTCTTCCAGAGACTCCGCAACTGAACAAAAAGCCATTGACTGGAGCGTGAGCCCACCCGTTCAGGCCACTGTGTCACATGCACACCCCGGGGGATGAAGGAGATTTGAATCAATTGTCGGGGCAATTAGCTTGCAAATTGATGGGCCACAAACAGCCGCCCCCAAAAGCTGTGTCTCTATACCCTCTGCTTTCCTGCTTCTTCGTAGAATCTGCGAGTACCCGGCCACCTCCTTAGCAAGGTGACCTCTGTGTGGTGGCCCGTCTGGGCCAACTCCTTGCCCTGGCGGGGGAGCGCTGGTGTGGGGAGGGGAGTGGGCAGAGGCAGGAGGTGCATGTGTAAAGGCGTTTGCACCTCCAGCCCGGGTTCGTGGCCGCCCCGGATGCGGAGACCCCGGGCGTGCAGTGCGGACGTCCGGGTCAAGGTGCCTCGTTTGCGTGATTTCACAGACTGCACCGTGAAGCCCTGCACCAAGCAGCTGCATCTCACCCTGGCCCACAAGTTCTATCCCCACCACCAGAGGACGCTGGAGCAGCTGGCCAGAGCCGTCCACCCCGGCCACGGCTGCCAGTGGACGGCCGCACTCTACTCTCGGGACATGCGCTTTGTACACTACCAGGTGAGCGAATGCAGGCGGACGGCTGGACTGGACCCCGCCATGGGAATAGGTGAACGCTGCCCTCCTGACGGAGCCCTGACCCGCAGGAGCCCTCGGATGGAGGTATTTCAGCAGAAGGACGAACTTCTATCCCTTGTCTAAAATCATTCTGTGGCCTGTGTTTGGGAATTAACATTCTTTTGTATATATGAGTCGCAGACACAGAAATTTGGGGGAAAAGTGGAAACATTTCCGGTATTAAAGATGGACGGTTGCAAAGATTTATGAATACATTGTGCTGCTTGCTAATTTGTTTAGATAATGATTTGAGTGAAGCCTCGGTTCAAGACTCCCTCCCCACGGGATTGATTGCTTTAGATGGAAAGCTTGTTACGCTCCTTTCAGACCCATGGAACAAGTATGAATGAATCCACCGTGTTCTGTGGTGTGGGAGAAGCTGTAAATAACCTCACTCCAAGGGGGCCAGATGTGAACATCTGGTTATACTTTGAGATTTTCATATAAGAAATAAGTAAACAGAGATAAATAGGTAGGTAGATAGTAGACTGATAAAATAGGTAGATGATAGAGATAGATAGATGATAGATAGGTAGATAGATAAATTGATAGGTAGATAAGAGGTAGATAGATAATAGATTAGCTAGATAGGTGATTGATAGATACAGATAGGTAAATAGATGATAGATAGATAGATGATTGATATGTATAGATAGATGATAGGTAGAGAGATAATAGATAGATGATAGATAGATAATAACTAGAGAGACAGATGATAGATAGATACCAAAATTCATTTCTGAATGTATCTGAACAAGTGTATACTTCCTTTTGTCATAGTCTACTGTCATCAGACAGAGGCTTGGATGTGTCTTGGAGACACAGAACCCATCCTTGCTTGAGACGTGAAGACACTTTCCTCCATTCTAGACCCTGAGGGTCCTGTTCCAGTACAAGCCGCAGAACATGGATGAGCTGACCCTCAGCCCCGGTGACTACATCTTCGTGGACCCCACGCAGCAGGAGGAAGCCAGCGAGGGCTGGGTGTTTGGGATCTCGCAGCAGACCGGCTGCCGGGGCTTCCTGCCCGAGAACTACACGGAGCGAGCTAGCGAGTGTGACACCTGGGTGAAGCACAGGTGAGCGCCGCTCTGCCCCTGCAGCCTCTGAGAGCGTCTTTTTGGAAACAGTGGCCATGGTGCTTGTATGCTTCTAGACAGTTCCATTGTTGGTAAAAATTGCCTTCTCCGTGCTGGCAACATTATCCCTGCAGGTATATGGTAAATATCTTGGTTGATTTGTGGTTTTCCACTGAAAACATTCAGAAAACATCAATTACTCTACAAAACTTTTCTGAGATCATAATCCCAAAAGGACTACAAAATACCACTTCCTTATTATGAGCATAACAAATTATAGAAGCATACAAGCACCGTAGAAGAGATAATTCAATTAAAGATAAGCCAGTGAAATAAATTATGATACAGCCATACAATAGAATACTGGAGGTTTTTAAAAATGATCACAGGGAAGTATTTTATGTACTGATATAAAAAAATCCAAGAGAAGTTGCAGAACAATGTGTATAGGATAGTACTAACTGTGGGGAACAGATGCATTAAAACATTACCATCTGTACTTCTATCTGCACAATATGTATTTATATGCACGTTCATACGTAAAGGTTCCCTGGAAGGGAAGATGTCTGTAAACGTCTAACAGTGGCTACCTGCAGGATTGAGGGTGGGAGTTGGGAGAATGGAATAGGAATGGGAGGGAGACTTTTCACCCTCTACCACTGCATAATTTTTAACTTTGTGAACCATAGAAATGCATTACTTATTCAAAATCTAAATTAATCAATTTTAAGTTTAAAGAAAAGAATATAAGGGAACTGGGTCAAAGGGAGAATAAAGGGAGAGAAGTCAGACAAACCCAGGGCCAAGCTCTGTGCACACCATGCACGCTGTGGGCCCCAGGCTCCGAGCTCTCCCACACCCAATGTGGAAAGGGATATGGCTTCCACGAAAAGATCACAGCCATCCCAGGTGTGGGTAGACCAGTCGTCCCGGAGAAGCACAGTTTTGCAGGTGTGGACATGGCCATGTGTCCAGTGGCCACAACAAAATCACAGGACATTGGTGTCACGAGGGACTGCAGAGATAATCAGGTACATCGTCATCCCTGAGAGCTGAGAACACTTGGGCCCAGGGAGGTGGAGGGGCCAGATGACATCACGCAATCAGGGAAGCACTTGGTTCCTTTTAGAACCAGCTCAGACCATCACCCGGTCCAATGAACCATTTAAGGAGTAACAAGGGAGAAGATGCCGGTTCCACCCCAACTGACCATCTGAGGTCCAGGTGGTGTGGGCTCCCGTCTGGTCCCTGTCCTCTAGCAAGTCCTCCAATCCTTGCTCAGGACGAGAGAGCATCACTGTCGCCAGGCAGTCGGCAAACTGGATGTTTCTAGAACTATGCAGCTAAGATTCTGGAGAAAATGAGTTTGTGGCTATTGCACCTTTCACCTCACAGTTAATCTATTATTAGTCACCTGTCACCAAAGTAACGGTTCAGCTTTTAAGCTGAACATTTCTGGGACTATTCCTTCTAGAAACAAGTTTCCCCTAGGAATTGATAAGTATTAACAAGAATTATAGCAAAAGAAGAGAAAACTAAGTACTGGGCTGGGCTGTGGGGTGTCTGATTGGCCGTGTTTTGGAAGCACCCCAGCTGTGCTGGGGAAGAAGTAAGACAAACTGTGACATGTGATTATGGGTCAGAAGGACAGAGAGCCAGCACTGTTGTCGGACTCAGCTGTCCTGGCTAAGTCTTTTAAAATGGCCCAAAGTGTACTTTACTAAACTTCAAACTTTCAAATTCAGAAAATGGCCCTAGAATGTCTGGACACCTTACTAATTCGTTGAGCAGAAATGCCGTCCAATGATACTGTCCCAAGGCTACTTTAGCTGTGGGCAGACAAACTGTTGTTTATAGACAGTGGATAAATATCTCTGACAGTGTCAGCACAGAATTCACACTTGGGACGTGCAACCCAAGCAGGAAAAATTATTGGCCTTACATCGGTGACCCATCACCAGTGCGACAATTCAGCCTTTGTGCCAATGGTTCAGGGTCTCTGGATTTACTCAGCAACAAAATGACCCCATAGTATTTGCCTGTTACTTTGAAGAAAAAGATCAGAGGTGACCACTGTGATATTGATGGAACATAGTCATGCATCACAGCAGTTTTCAACCCTCCACGGACAAGAATGTATGTAGCATAATCTCGAACAAGGAGCCATGAACGTTAGAGCTTAGAGGACACTTTGTCCTCTTTGAGCCAAGATGAGAGGACCAACCCTGGAGCAATACATGCTCAGCAACTTTCCAAAACCACAGAGCAAGCTCCCGGCAAGTAGCTCAGACATAATAGAGAGATTGTCATGGGCCGCATTGTGTCCCCCAGATTCGCACGTTGATGTCTGAAGCCCCAGCACCTCACAATGTGATTGTATTTAGAGATGGGTCTTTAAAGAGGTGACTAAGGTAAGATGAGGTCACAGGGTGGGGCCCTAATCCAATTTGCCTGGTGTCCTTATGAGAAGAGGAGATCCGGACGCACACACACAAGGATGATCGTGTGAGGACACAGGGAGGAGACGGCCGCGCACACACCAAGGAGAGCGGCCTCTGGAGGCACTAACCCCGCCCATACCTCGATCTTGGACTCAGCCCCCAGACTGTATGAGAATAAGTATCTGTTACTTTAGCTGCCCTGTCCATGGTACCTCGCTACGGCATCCCTAGCAGACACAGTCCACACAGCCCCACAGACGGCAGCTGTGCCCCTTTTAAAAGCCAGGGAGAATTCAAATATATCTATTTCTATGGTGTAAGTTAAGCAGTAAGTGGGTCTCCGACGTTTCAGAAAAAAACAGAAGTATTAAAATGCTACGTTCTTTCCTTTCTCTTCTCATCACCAGCATCTCCGTCGTAATCAAGGTTGTATTTCATTTGAAGGAGTAGCAAAAAAAAAAAATTCAATTTTTCTCTCCAGCTGTAAGCTTCACAGATGTTATTTATAGATAAGGAGGCTTCACTCTCTGCCCCGAGGGCCGGGAGCAGGGTTCGGGAGGGCCACACCTCGCCCTCAGGAAGGGGAAACCCACCAGCATTTCCTGTGTCAACATGAGACTCTGCAAATACTGAGAGCGTGCTCACTAGAAGAGGGAAATGTCAATGGTCTGCATATGGGGATCACGTTCTTGTCTATTTACGACCAGTTAAAGATGTCCAATGTGCTGACATCTGACTCTGTGAGAATATGAGCCTGTAAATCTATTTGACCTGGATCCTGCTGTTACGGACCAGGGCTCTTAGCTTCCTTAATCAATGGAAATTGATCAGAGGCCAGACAAGAAATTCAGGCGCGGCTTTGTTGGGACCACTGCTGCCACAGGGGGGAGTGAGAACCAACAACAGGTTCCCTTGCTTGCCTGCTCCCCGAGGGGGGGCGAGCTAGTTCCTTATATGGGGTGAGGGTAGGGTGTGTCCAGGGGTCAGGCTGGAGGGGCAACTTAGGTGGTCTGCCCACCCCTTGGTGGTGGTGTGTGCAGGGGGCACGCGCAGTGCCCTGCTTTTGCTCCCGACACCCTGTTTCTGCTCCAGGCTCTTCAAAAGTGGCAGTTGGGTTTTTTGGTCTCTTTGTATCTTTTGGGTCCAGAATTTGACCCAACTGGGTATGCACTCAGTTATTTTTAGTCCTGTACAGTTTCTTTGTATTCTGTTGCTGGAGGAGAGGTGTGTCCAGGTGCAAGGCCTGCAGCAAAGGGTCCCAGGTCCCAGCAAAAGGTCCCAGGTCCCAGCCTGTCTCACCGCCAGTAGGATTTACCGCTCAAGACAGGACAGGCAACAAGATGGGAAGAGAAGGTACGACTGGCAGACAGTTTCAGAAGTGAGTTCACTACATCGAAACACCGCATGGGCACTGAGGGTCCCGGGCGTATGGTTTTGATGGTGAAAAGCAGGTGGCCTGAGCCTGTGGGCCCCTGAGATGCAGGAGAAATGATGCCACTCCCAGCTCAGGACCCGGTTAGGGTCTCAGGATGGAGGCCTGGGAGCCATCAGCTTTACGAGAACTGGGGGACTTGGGGCCACTGTGGGAGAGAAAGGCAAACATTTACAAATGGGCCGAATAAGTAGAAACACACCACGTTCATGATGGAGCAAAATGAATCCTCCCAGAGCCATTTCCAGGTTTAATGAAATTCCAGGGAAAATCCCAATGGGATCGTCTGTTGGAACTTCACTGAGTGCTTGAAAAATTTATCTGGGAGAATAACTAGGAGAGAAGAGCTGAGAACACTTTGAAAAATAAAAGGGATGAGAGGAGATATTTACCCTACCAGATATTAAAAGCATGTTATAAATCTATAATATGGTACTGACTTGAGGGAAAGAGAAAAAATAGATCCGTGGAACAGACTAGCTAACAGAGCAGGAGACCTGGTATATTAGGAGGTTCCTATCTGATAAATACATCAGAAATAGGAAAATAAATGGGTGTAAAATAAAAGATGTTCTGTATGACCTCACAGCACACACTGATATCAGTTTAATTCTGAGTCAAGAATTAAACAGAAAAAGAAACTCATTTAAAAATAGAAGGCAGTTTAAACGACTGTATTTCTGATTTCTGGACTGGGGAGAGCTTTGAAAGCAGAGAAGCAGTGGAATGGATCTTAGGGTGAGACTTAACAGATGTGTCTTTAATACTGATTATTAAATGCTTAAAATGTAAGCCTTCTGTATGTTAAAACTCATAAAGAATACTACAATTTAAAGAGCAAGATGAGAACATGCTTTCCAGAGAACAGGAATAAAGATGACGTTCCCTTACCAGTCACTCACGTGAGCGGACTGTCTGCCTCCTTCTCTTCCCCCGTAAACTGGAGGCCCAGGCATCCCTGGACACTCTGCCCACCCGTTGATTTGTGTCCAATTTTTTCATTGAACCCAGAGGCCACCTACTGCATTCCTCACTCCTATCCACCGGGACAGGTGAACGTCAGAAGGGTGTCCACCAGCTCTGGTCACCTGCAGCCTCTGGGCCCACGTGCCGTTCTCCCCACAGCACACTGTGATGCTGGGCCCAAACTCCTAGCCAAGGCCACCTGTTCACGGCGTGTTGCATCCCATCCCTCCTGGGCATCCCATGCCCTCCAAGGGCATCACGCCAGCATCACCTGTCATCCCAAGGCCCTCCCCAATGGCTCCCACCAGCAAGCAAACATGCTGTCATCTTAAAAACAAAGTCAAGCACAAGCTATCTTTTTTTCCCATTTCTCTCTCTAGCTACTGTCCATTTCTCTCCTCTGATTGTTTCTTTTTCACTCAGCCTTGTTTGAAACTAGCCCACATGCTCTAAAGCAGACAGCTCCTGAGGACAGCTTCAGTCTAACTAGTCGTCCTTTTACGACCACCAGGACAGGTGTTCAGATCCCATGGGAAAGGGAACCAGAGGTGCTTGTAAATTGTTTTTAACTAGAGGTTACAAAGATGGCCTTTCGCTTTCTAAAGGGAATCTCCCCTGGGAACCTGGCCATTTCTTGCTCTTGGAAGATTTGCATCCATGACGGTCGGCGCCTGGCCCCTCCCCTGTTCCTCACCTCGGCACCAGCAGCCACTCGCCTTCTGGAGTTCTCACAGCTCTGGTGTGCCATGACCTTTGCCCTCAGTGGTCCTCAGAGCTCCCAAACGCCTGCCCACCCGGGGCACCTTTCTTGATCCCCTAGACGAGCAGCAGTTTCTTCTCTGCCTGCAACTGCTCGGGCACCGTGGTCACCCGCCCGCCCGCTAACGCATCTGTACCTTTCCTGTGTGTTGCCATGGTGTTTAATGTGTCTGTTCTGCTCCCTTATCCCTGTTCCCAACCACGAGCATCTTCACACCTTTGGTTATTTTAGAAGGCGATTCTTAGAGGATGATGCATTGGTTTGCTCGGGCCTCATAACAAGATATCACAGACATGGTGACTTAAAGAGCAGGTGTCCCTTCTCTTGCAGCCCTGGAGGCTGGAGGTCCAAGCTGAAGCTGGTCCCTCCCGAGGCCTCTCTCCCGGGTGTGTAGATGGCCGTCTCCTCCCAGTGTCCCCACATTGTCGTCCCTGTGTCCTGATCTCCTCTTCTCAAAAGGACCCAGTCAGATTGAATTAGCACCCACCCTAGTGACCTCATTTTACCTTCATCAGCTCTTTAAAGGTCCGACCTCCAAATAGGGTCCCATTCGGAGGTCCTGGGGGTCAGGACTATACACCTGAGGGCACACAGTTCAGTCTGTAACAGGTGGTGACGGAGAACGTGAACCACCACCACTGGCTCAGGAGCTGCTATGTGCTGGGCACTGAGCCGTTTTGAACCATTGTTTCGTTTCATCCCCATGATGACCCAACCCACCTGTCGTGTCGCAGGCGTGCTCTCCATCACGTGACGACCGGATGCTTCCTGGGGTCGTCACGACACTGATCTCTTTCCTCTCCCACAGGACGTACACCTTCGGTGTAGCCCCAGACCCGAGCTCCGGGAAGGACGGTGAAGCCGGCAGCAGACGGAACGGGGAGCCTCAGCCTCTGCCCGTGTCCCAGAGCAGCAGCCTGCAGTCCCTACAGGTGACGGGGCCCTGAGGTCAAATGAGCCACTCACAGCCCGACTCTGTGTCAACTCTGGGTAGACTCAGCTTCTCAGGGGCAGCTTTCATTCAGACACTGCTGCCCTGAGCTCAGACCCAGGTGGGCCAGCAAGGGCCCCATCTCTCTGCTACCAGGTCCCCCTGCTCCGTCCACCCCGGGCAGAGGGTGACCCCCGCACACACTCACACGCTGTGAGCCTGACCACTGTCATCATGGCACTAGGTCACGGGGCAGGAAAGGGGCAGAGACCCAGCCCTCCTGGGGGGCCACACTCTCACCCTAACTCTGCCATCGGCCAGCTGCCGCCTTCCCCAAGAGCCCACCGGCCCCCAGAGCTTGCCTCCAGTTCAGACAAGAGCTGAGCGCAGGGCAGGGGACCCTGGGAGGACAATGGGTGACCTCTTTAGCTGGGCCTTCAGGGGGTGAACGGCCTGGGTGGAGAAGCTGCAGACTGGGAGCCAGAGGCCTGCCAGCCCCAGACCGATGAAAATGGGGCCCCCGGCCCAGACTCTCTGGGAATGAGGGGGGCTGGCCTGGACTGGGGCCGTGGGCTCCCTGAGGCTGAGCCCCCCTTTCAGATTGAAGGAGGGGAGGAGCTGGCTTGCAATGGTCAGCCCCGAGCTCGAGCTCGGCCTCTGTCTGAACACTGGTGCTTTAAATGAACGAGAACCTGACACCGTCCCCGATAACAGAACCCTCCCCTGGCCTGAGGTCACTCCAACCAGGTAGTGAGAAAGGAAAACTGGCCATCCTTTTGCTATGGTCGAGTAGTGGGCTGAAAAACGTCTCCAAAGAGGTAAGGTCCCAATTCCTGCCACCTATTATGAGGAAAATGGTCTTTGCATGTGGGACTGAGATAAGGATCTTGATGGGGAGATTATCTTGCAGGCCCTAAACCTAATCACAGGAAACAGGGGATGTGATGCTCATAGACGAGGAGACAGGCACACAGGGAGAAGCCACGTGACCTCGGGGCAGAGACTGCAGCTGAACGGCCACACGTCAAGGATGCTGGGGCCACCGGGACCCTCCCCTAGAGCCTCTGAGGGGGCCTGGCCCTGCGACACCTTGATTTTGGACTTCCGGTCTTCAGAATTGGAAGAGAATAAGCTTCCTTTGTTTTCAGCCCCCGCAGTTGGTGCTTTGTTACAGCAGTCCCAGGAAAGGCATCCGGCGCCTTCTGTCCAAAGATCTGATGTGGGCTTTCCTGGCGGCGCAGTGGTTGAGAGTCCTCCTGCCGATGCAGGGGACACGGGTTCGTGCCCCGGTCCAGGAAGATCCCACATACCGCGGAGCGGCTGGGCCCGTGAGCCATGGCCGCTGAGCCTGCGCGTCCGGAGCCTGTGCTCCGCAATGGGAGAGGCCACAACAGTGAGAGGCCCGCGCACCGCAAAAAAAAAAAAAAAAAGATCTGATGCAGCCCTGCTGTTGTGTGGACCCGGGGGTTAGTCCATTCCATTCCCCACGGACCTTCCACTTTATCATAATATTCCTGATGCAAAGCTCTGCATTTCAAAGTTCAACTCCTCCGTGCTCTTCCAGGGAAGAAAATGCCCCCAATCCAAAACCGCAGCCCAAGGCAGTGATGTGCTTTGAGACCATCAGGGAGCAGATCCAGGTTGGGAGCACGTGTGTGTCCTGTGACCTACCGGGAAGATCCGTCCTTGGCAGGGGGAATGAAATAGAAAGGAGGTCCTGGTGTCCGTGCAGGCAGTCCCACAGCCATACTTCAAAATGTAAGACAGCAACGGGACTTCCCTGGTGGCACAGTGGCTGGGACTCCGTGCTCCAAAGGCAGGGGGCTCGGGTTCGATCCTCGGTCAGGGAACTAGATCCCACATGCACGCCACAACTAAGGAGCCCGCATGCTGCAACTAAGAAGCCCACATGCTGCAACTAAGACCCAGTACAACCAAATAAATAATTTTAAAAAAATGTAAGACAGCAAGACGACCTTCCCCTTGCAGCTGCCGGAGGTCGGTGTTTGCATCCTGGACCAAACATCGGCGCCCTCCACCACAGTATTCACTTCACCTTGACCTTGTGCCCATTTTGAAGACTCCGCCCCAAGGCCCCGAGAAACTACATATGGAGATTTTGACCGTCCCATCGGCTCACAAACACCGCATTTCATGCGCCCGTCAGAACGCAGTCAGGTCCACTGAGGAGAACACTGCATGTCAAGCAGCTGGAGATCCTGCACCCCCCCGGGGGGGGGTGGGCCCCATGAGGGGTTGGGAGGGTCTGGCTGGGGCTGCCCATGGTGTCGGACCCAAGAGCGCTTGTGAGGCAGGTGCAGTTTGCCCGAGACCCGACTTTCTGGTGTCTGCCCTTCTCAGCAATTCCCAACCACTTTCCAACATGCGGGGACTCTGCTGGGGCCCCTTCATCCTTCTTGATGAACTTGAAGACGTGCTGGAGGGGCAGCCAGAGGTGCAGACCCTCGAGGCCCCACCCCTGTTGGCAGAATCAATCCCAAGGGCGTGGTCAGTAGCACTGGCTAGTTTCAAATGAACGCTGTGTCTCTCAGGGTGTTTACCTGTTAAAAATACCTACATTTTCCTCTCCAGTATTTGGGGGAAACCAGAGTGTGATTCTGGGTCTGGTGATGGAGTTCACACTGAGGAGGGCCACATCTCGTCACCTCTTCCTCACCTCACTCAATAGCAAAGATACAGGGACTTCTCCGGTGGTCCAGTGGTTAAGACTCCACACTTCCGATGCAGGGGGCGAGAGTTCGATCCCCAGTCAGGGAACTAAGCTCCCACAGGCTGCGCAGAACAGCCAAAAGAAAAAAATAGCAGATACAAAACTATCAGCTTCTCTCATTTGCACCCCGAAGCCCACCTTCAGAGGGACGTGAGGCCAAAGATGGGGAGGGAGAGAAAGGGTCCACCTGAGGAAGAGGAGTGGTCAGGGCAAAGCAGACCTCTGGCTGGAGCTGTCTCCTGTCCAGACGCCCTCCCCCTTCTGACCGTCCCTGGTGATCATGGCTCCAGGCATGACCAAGTCCCGTGTCTTCCCTGGAGTCCCCCCAGCCCACCTCCTGTGGCAGGCACTGTCAGCTCTGCCCCTCGTCCTCTGCCATCTGTGACTCATATTCCCATGTTGGTCCAGAGGCCCCAGTGAGATCCGAGGCCCCCTAAGTGGGGCACCTGTGGACGACACCTTGTGTCCCAGCATCTGGCACGCGTGTCCCCGGACCCTGACGGCGTGAGTCCCCAGAGGCAGCGGGCCTGTGCTGATGTGGAATTTCCCATCCTGCTCCAGAGTCGAGTCCCCTGAATGGTCTGGGCCTGGCACTGGGCAGCATCAACCCCGCCCCCGGGGCTGGGAGGCGAGCTCCTTCAGGGTCCCGGCCCAGCCTCAGCGCCTCCCTCGAGAGGTTCTCTGTCACCTCTGGGGCTCCCGGGGGAGGCCTGTGCCCCACACAGCTGTCCTGGAAGCTCCACGTCGGCTCCACCCTCAGCCTCTGCAGGTCACTCTCACCTCTCTGGCCATCTCAGCTCTCCCTCATTCTCTCCGTCTGTTTTGCAGAAAATGTGCTCAGGCTTCCTCTCAAGGTCAACCTCTCCCTCCGACATAGCACAGCGAGGAGAAGGTTCAGCCCCAGCTCCCCTGAGGAAACCCCCAGCCACCCCGCATATAGAGACCCCCTCCTCAAAGACCCCCCATGCCACAGCCTGGAATGCAGCCCTTGGGTTAATTCACCGAAGCACTGACCTCCCCAAGAGCAAAGGTGGACATGAGCCCTGCAGTTTTGAGGCCCAAAGGCCGTCTGAGCCCCTGCCCAAAGCAAAGGGGGAGAGCTCTAGAGAGCTCTGCTGTTTCCACAGCTGGACCCTGCTAACCTCCTGTCGATGCCTTTCTCTCCCCAAAATAAATAAAGTAAAATAAAGTGCTGTTTTCCCCTAGCACTCAGCCAAACAGAAAAACGCCAGCTATGGGAAAGAAGGACCAGCAAGAAAGGAGAAGGAAGGGGTAGATGCAGGGCTTCTCCCCTGGGTGCCCAGAGCTGAACACATGCCCTGGCACCCTGGAGAACAGGGTGAACCACATTTAAGCAGAGAACCACATTTAACACACCAACACTGGGGTGGTCCCAGAGGGCCCCTCGGAAGAAAACGAGTGCCAACAACAGAGGAGACTAGGATGGATGGATGGATGGTTAAATGATAGATAGATTAGATAGAGAGATAGATAGGTAGATAGATAGATAGATAGAGAGATAGGTAGATAGATAGATAGGTAGATAGATACATAGATAGATAGGTAGATAGATAGATAGATGATTGATAAATAGATAGTAGATAATAGATAGATTTTATAGATAGATATAGATATAGATATACACACACAGATGGTCCCCAACTTACAATGGTTCGACTTACAGTTGTTTGACTTTAAGATGATGCAAAAGCAATATGCATTCAGTAGAATTTTGAATACTTGAATTTTGAATTTTCCCAGACTAGTGACATGTGGTCCAATCCTCTCTCTGATGTTGGGCAGATATCAAATGATATTAAATGCATTTTTTACTTAAGATATTTTCAATTTATATGCGTTTATTGGGATGTAACCCCATCCTATGTTGAGGAAGATTTGTACATATCTACATAGTATATACATATATCTATTATATATAATAGATATTATGTAATCTATAATATAATAGATAGTATATTATAATATAGTGCATTATGATAGATATATTATAATATAGTATATTATAAAGATTATAATTATATTATATAATTGAATTACAATTACATCTCATATTATAAAGTAATAAATGTATATATTATTATATTTAGATAGATTCAGATCATTTCCTAAGAAGTCACTATGGAAGGGTGAATATTTGTGTCCCCCACCAAATTCCTATGTTGAAATCTTGTTGATCAATGTGATGGTGTTTGGAGGTGGGGCTTAGGTCATGCGGGTGGGGCTCTCATGAAAGGGGTTAGTGACCTTATGGAAAAGACCCCAGAGAGCTCCCTTACCCCCCACCGTGTGAGGACACAGTGAGATGTTAGCCCGAAAGAGGGCCCTCACCTAACTGTGCTGGTGCCTGATCTCTGGCACCCTGAGACTTCCAGCCTCCAGAACCATGAGACACAAATTTCTGTTGTTTTTAAGCCACCCAGGGTATTTTATTACAGCAGCCCGAAGGGACCAAGACAAAGGGTAAGAACTTGGAAGAGACAGAAAGTAGATAGTTGATGTGTCGTGATGTGGGTCATTTGTTCCACTTTCTTTTCATTTCCTATGTGTGCTGTAGTGCCCAGAAAATTAAAAGTTGCAAGAAATTAGAGATCACCTGCAATTCCTAGCCCCTTCTTGTCATAATGATCCTGGTAAAACGGGCTGTAGCTACTGAGCGAGGAAGGAAGAGACGTGGTGTCCAGGCCACCACCGGATGAGGGGGAGAAGCTGCTGGAACAAGTCTCATAAGGTGGGTGTTCACTCTCATGTGCCTTTCTTTCCACCATTCCAGGCCACCATACTGAGGAAAAGCGTCCTGGTGGTGCGCCATGGGGAGAGAGTGGACCAGATCTTCGGGAAGTCCTGGCTGCAGCAGTGTTCCACTCCCGACGGTAGGTGCAGTCCTGGAGAATCCAGAGGCAGGAATTAGACAGAGCTAACAGATGGGATCACGTCTCAGACTTCTTAGCCAGAGCCCCTGGGGCACCATTCTTCAGAATGACCATGCATAGATTGTTCATGTGGGATAGACACACGCTCCATCTCTCTCCACAGGCATTACATGTGTGCATGTGAGCGTGTATGCATCTGTAAGTATCTTACCTCAAACGCTTTGGGGAAGATAGAGGAATGGTTTTCAATAGTAAGCAAGTCTGCTGGAGTGACACGTGGACAGCCCTGTGTGTCCTGGCAGCACACACGTGGCATTTGGTTAGTGGGTAAGGCACTGCCTTGAAAGCCAGTCACTCTGACCGCAGTCACGGACCCTCAGCTGCTGGTACATACCCCAACTTGCAATCTCACAGCTGCATCTTTCTGAGGTCATCTTCCCTGTGGTGGTTGCTTCCCTACAATGTCTGGCCGTGCTATACTCAACTGAAGGGCATATTTTTTAACGTATTGGGTGCTTACCCCAACTTCACCCCTCTGGATGCCAAGAACTGAGAACAGGGCTTGTGAATACAAAATACCCACAGTCTCTGTACTGATCCACAATTGTATCACACACATCCCCTAATGGAAAGCCCAGAGTGCCACTATTCCTGAGCCATGGATAATTATATAAATGAAAGTATTAAGTGAACCTAGTGATAAAATCCATTCACAGTGGCTGGACTTGCTGAGCCCTTGGGGATCCCTCCAGGAGCCCAACAGGCCAAGAAAGGGGGAGGTGAATAGGGGAAGCATTGGCAGATGACCTGAATGCAGAAGAAAATTCCTGAGCAAATGACGTCATGACTACACCTATCGCCAAGAACCCATAGAACTAATGCAATGCTTGTCTCTACAAAACAAGACCAAGTAGAGGCACAAAGGCTCAGGGAAGAAACAGGTGGCTCTGAAGATGCATTGGCATTCAAACAGAATTATAAGACACTTCTTGCAATAAAACAATTACTAAAACTACAGACTGAAATGGCACACACGTCAGTAGGTATATGATGGTGGTGGTGGTGTGAGAACCAGACCAAACAACCAACATCAAAAAAGAGTGACTGGACTTCATAAAAAGAGGGAAAAGATTTGGTCATCTATGCAAAAGATCAAGTCACCTATAAGGGAAAATATTTTAAAGGCACTGGAAGTTCCCAGCTTAGAGGAAGCTGCTGATGGGTCTTCTACCAGGTAAGGAAGCCCTGGTAAAGTGCGTTGTGACTGTCTACTTGGTCTGAATTCTGCAAGTTGCAGTGTTTGATCAATTACAATGACGGGTATTTGGGGACACTGCTGGCCTCCCCTTGCATTCCGGCGTCCCTCCTGGTTTCTGCTCACTTCTGGACGAAGGACCCACACCCTCTATGGCCCCTGACTTCCCAGCGGCACTGGCCCAGGGCACCCCTATTCACTCAGACTGTACTCCCGTCAGAACCCAACCACCCCCCAGGTCCTCAGCTTCTTCTGAGCTCTGCCGTCTGCCTCCCAACGTGATCACAGATAAAGCATCAGTGAGGGCAAAAGACCTCAATGGAGTAGTTTCACATTTGGGGATGACAGATGCCCTTGAGAATATGACAGAAGTGACGGACCTTCTCTTTGAATGAAAAACAAATACCAGCTTTCCCTGCGGGCACACCTAACACTGGCATTTAATAAAGGTCTGTAAAGCTTACGGTTCAAACAAAGTCTCTGCCAGTGGAAATTCCAGGGAGGCAGCTTCCAGAAAAATCTTGCATGGAACCTAAAAACACAAGGCATGCAGATAGCCTCCGCCTGCCTCTCCTTGGTGAACTGCTGGGAGGCTGGGGTGGCGTGTTCAGGAGCAAGTGACAGGCCAGCCGTATGACGTATGGCAGGTCTCAGGAGAGGCAGGTTGGCTGCTAGAATCTGTTGTAGCCAGGAGGTTTGGGGGCCGCTTGGGAGGATGAGAGGGCTTGGTGTGGTGTGGCGTGATTATCCATTTATCCGCAGGGATAATTGGATAATCTGAGGATGAGATCAGACCTGACCCTATTGGCCACTACCTCTGAGCCAGGCTCCGGGCTCCAAGCATTATCTTGCTGATTCATTCAGACAACTCTGTTGTTTCCCAATTTTTATTGATAAGGGAGATTAGTCAGTTGCCTCTACACACACAGCTAGTAACTGGTGGTGCCAGGATTTGCACCAGATCGTCCAATCTTCGAGCCCAAGGTCAAACTCAAAGTGAACCAAGGTGCTCTGAGCCTCTGAATGGGTGGTGGTGGTGGGGAGTCCCAGTGGAGCCCCCTGATGTCCAGTCCTACCTCAAGCAGCTGACTAATAATACACAATGCAGGACCCTCTCCCACCATCTGTATTCTGTCCCGTAGGCAATGGGACATCTTCAAGCTATGGGGATGGGTTGAGTTTCATCTAATTAATTAATACCAATTTGAGATTCTTATCGAGTTAAGCTAAATCAGTCTCGGTTCTTAATCAGGAAAATTGTATGAATGACTCTTCGTGGGGGGGGGGGTGTTGAGAGGACAAGGAAGGTCTCATGGTTCCTATGGCTGAAACATACGTTTTCTGTGTTTGAGGGAATGAGAGTAGGACTTCCTCCTGGAATCCACATCACAGAGCATGCTCAAGGAAAAACACAGTCGACCACAATGTAAATAATTACCATGTTTCAAATGTGGGTCTTGATCTTAAGAGTTTAGTGGGACAAATGTGCACTAACTCAGTGGAACTGAGCATCTGGTACGTATTTATGCTTTAGGGAAATACTACCGGCCAGACCTGAACTTCCCTCGCAGTCTGCCCAGACGGAGCCGAGGTATCAAAGACTTTGAAAACGATCCACCTTTATCGTCCTGTGGAATTTTCCAGTCCAGAATGGCAGGTATGTTTGAGGATCATTCTCGTAGGAATAGTAACAATAGTGGTAGCAGTGATTATCACTCACGTGTATTGAGTCCTTGCTACGTGCCCTTTGAGGTCAGATCTCCCCTTTATATGAGGGCACCAGTCCTCATAAATTGCTCGTCTTAACTTGATCACCTCTATAAAGACCCTACATTCAAAGAAGGTCACACTGTGAGGCATGGGGTTAGGACTCCAACATGTGAATTTAGGGAACAGAAATCAGCCCATCACAACACCCACGGAAACCTCACTGGGGTTGGTACCGTGCAGATTTTGTACTGAAGAGATCTCCTTCTTTCCCAAAGACCAGGTCCTCTAATTTTGCAAGAAGAAATGTGATTTACAGGCTTGTCCTTCCATGAGCCCCAGGGGACTTGAGTTTCCATTACTACAGATGACCATGAACTTGAAACAGCACCCACTTGATGCTCACAGTTCTGTGGGTCAGAAACACAAACACAGCATGGCTGGGTTCTCTGTTCAGGGTCTGAACTCTGATATCAAGCTGCTGGCTGGGCTGACTTCCCACCTGGAGCCTCCTGGAAGCAGTTCCACATTCGTTGGGCTGGTGGGAGAATTCAGTTCCTTGTGGTTGTAGGACTGAAGTCCTCACTTCCTTGCCTGGTGCCAGCACAGGGCCTGCTGGATTCCTAGAGCCCACCCACCTTCCTTGCAACATGGCCCCCTCCATCTTGGAAGCCAACAATAGAGAATTTATTGCATGTCAAATCCCTCTACCTTTGGTTTTTAAAAAAATTTTTATTAAAGTATAGTTGATTTACAATATCATATAAGTTTCAGGTGTACAGCAAAGTGGTTCCGTTTTAGATAGACAGACAGATAGATAGATAGATGTTCTTTATCAGATTCTTTTCCCTTATGGGTTATTACAAAATATTGAGTCTAGTTCCCTGTGCTATGAAGAAGGACCTTGTTGGTTGTCTGTTTTATACATAGCAGTGTGAATATGTTATCTGACTTCATTTCCGTGACCGGCTGGAGAAATCTCTGCTTTTAATGGGCTCACCTGAATGGGTCTGGCCCACCTGTGATAATCTCCCTTCTGCCTTATAACATAACCTGGTCACAGGGGTGCTAGCTCACCGTACTCACAGCTTCCACCCACACACCAGGGGGTTATACAGGGTGTGTATACGGGGTGGTGGTGGGGATTCTTGGGGCCACTTAAGACCCTGCCTGCCACGGGTAGTAAGCCACCTGTTGGAGTTGCCACCATGGGTAGCTAGAGTTATGAAGAGAGTACTTCTCCACCTGCTGTCTTCCAGGGGAAGCTCTGCTGGACAGTGGCATCAGGATCACCTCCGTCTTCACCTCCCCAGCCCTCCGCTGTGTGCAGACAGCCAAACACATCCTGGAAGGTCAGTGAGAACTGTAGCTAGCTTCTCATGTGGCCTTGACCTCATGACTCTTCTCCTGGGGGAGACGACAGTGAGCAGAGGTGAGACTGGGGTGGGTGACCACGAATGGCCACACAAAGTCACAAGACAGCTGTGAACCAGCCCTCGAGGACTGTTAGGAGGCACTGAGCCAGTTAGCATTTCTGGAAGGTCAGGATTGTAATTCGCCTTTGGCCTGCTTCTGCCATGTGTTTTTTAAAAAGCTGGGGGCGAGGGTGTTCCCAGAGAGCTGAGAACTGCTGTGGTCCCTTCTCAAGTCCAAAATGCAAGACTCCCTGGGCAAGGGAATCGGCTCCTGGGAGCTGTTCGGCACCATCAAAAGCTGCTGTGTGATCGGAAGCCAGTGGCAGACCCTTCTGAGCGAGCGTCCACCTACAGGAAGAAGCAACTTCCTGCCAGAGATAGGCAGCCTGCCCTGGAGGTCCTGGTTCCGCCCCTCCCAGTGTGGGGAAGGGGGCACAAGACCTAGGTCGCCATGCATGCACGGCCGGTCCTCCACAGTGATGGGAATGAGGGCAGAGCGTGTGGACACAGGCGTAGCAGGTGGGCACATGTGGAGGAGGTGGCTTGCCTCTGCTTTCTCAGAGACACAGGAAGTCAGGTCACGAGGTGAGCATGAGAAAGGGGAGTGCTGAACGTGTGACATGCTTATTGGGGAGGGGGGCCAGGACAGGGATGGGGAAGTACAAGGTGACCATTGGGCAGCACAAAGGCCACTTGACGTCATGGGCACAGCCTTACACGGAGACCCATCAGCTGGGCTGGGGCTGCCCCCAGGCATGGGCCAGGAGGAGCGGAAGGACCTGGGACTGTAACCCCGGACGGGTTTGAGAAGTGAGTACGATGAAGCAAGAAAGGGTGCGAGGTGCACAAGGAAGGGCCGTGGAGATTGAGTGGAGATTTTAAGCTGTGTAAGGTAGGGAGTTAGGGGCTGGGGGAGGCCAATGATACCAAGAAAAGAGTCAGCTCCGTGGAGTGAAATCCCGGGAGGTGGCTGGAGGGTTGGAATCCGACACGAGGGACAGGAGGCTGCAGAGAAAGGAAGGCTGGCTGGAGACAGAGAAGGGGATGGCACTGAGCTTAGAGGGGGTTGCAGCTGCTGGGAATGACCTACTAGATCAAGGTCAGGGAGGAAGGACATCAGTGGAGGAAGGGGACAAAGCAGAAAGAGGCTACTGCTGGAGCGGTGTCAGAAAGAGGGCAGCAAGCGGACCTTCACGGGAGGAGCTGTTGAAACGATGGCGGGTCCGCCAGCCCGAGCCCCTCCCCGATATCTCCTCCACGTAGATCAGAGAAGCTCGGACAAAGTGCCTTCCCAACTCTGCCATGTAGCCGGGAGTCCCTCCCAGGGATGGACCTGATCCTTGCACAGGACCCGTGTGGGCCCGCGGCCAATCCAGTCCTTTCCTACCTTCTCATTAACGTGCTGTCTCTTGATCCACTGGCTAAGTTGTGAGGGTAGAAACCCATTTCATCACCGTCCACTTTCCGCACATTTAAAACTCGGAGGTCGTCTCTGTGCATCGTCAGCCCTGCAGACGTCCTCCGTTTGTCATTTCTCATCCGAGCATGACAGGGGACCCTGGACTCCCCTGCACGGTTTCTCGGGTCCCTGAGATGGAGAAACGCCCATGGTTTCCCCCACTGTTGAGATGTGCACGTTCATTGCTTTGCTTCCCTGCAGCTCTGGGCTCTGGACCCATGGAGCCGAGGGCAGGTTAACGCACAATGTCAGCTGCTAAACAAACCCGGGAGGGGCCCAGGACCCCGCCGTGTGTGCTCTGTTTCCATTTGATAACTCTTAATAAATAGGACAGAAGAAAGCAAAATAAATATGAAGTCATTCTATCCCCGGATAGCTTAGGATCAATATATGTGTAATTAACTCAACCGCTACAGTGATCAGATGTGAAGAAAGTAAGAAACACGCACAAATACAGGATAAAAGGTGACAGGCTCATCCCTGGTTCTCCTATGCCCCCCACCCGCCTTTAAACCTGCCATTTAATGGAACTTATTTTGTTTTAACCCATCCGAGAGGCTGATACGTTTCCACTAACCTAAAAAAACACTTGAATTTCCATCTGAGGCTGGCAGCCCACAGGTGAGCGGGGGTGACACCTGCAGATAGCCCGTGTCCAGCCAGGCCAGCACGCGCATGTCTCTGACGGTGACTACTTCCTCCGAGTCGCCAGGCCCTTTCCTGATGATGCTCTCGGGCTCCCTTTCCCCACCCAGCCTCCCAGCCACGGTCACAATGTATTAAAAAAAGATAAAGGAATATTCTTTTGGCCTTAAACGAATGTAACTGAGAGCTTCAAAAACATTTTTCATAACTTTATCCCCTTTTGGTTATCATTCATGTTTCTTCATTATGAACGTATCTGTTCCAATTTCTCTGACTTCTATTATGTGGATCTCTTGCATTTAAAATAAAAGCTCCCCAAAATGTTTTCTGACCATGATCATGTCAATGTCTTTAACATGATCTCTCATTGACTTTTACTCTATGTGCAGGTGGGGAGAGGACAACAAAGTCAGTTAAAAGAGCATAAATCCATAAATCCTGTGTTAATCCAGAAAGCAGGATGCCCGGCCTTCTTCATATGTCCTCGAACATGACCATCCTGTTCCCCAGAATGCTAAGCTTTATCTCACCACCATGTCAGTGAACGTGTCCAGATGGACCATTTCCCAAAGTGTGACCCACAGAACAGGAAGAGGGCCCAATGCCATTTGGGACACTCTCCAGACTCCTTTTTTTTAATTTTGTAGAGTATTATTTTTCTTTTTTCAATTTATTTTTTATTGAAGAATCGTTGAATTACAATGTTGTGTTAATTTCTGCTGTACAGCAAAGTGACTCAGGTATATGCATATATATTCTTTTTTGTATTCTTTTCCATTATGGTTTATCACAGGATATTGAATGTAGTTCCCTGCGCTCTACAGTAGGACCTTGTTGTTTATCCAGCCTATATATAATAGTTTGCATCTGCTAATCTCAAACTCCCAATCCATCCCTCTCCAAACTCTTTCTTCGTGTCACCTATTCCCGGTGGACACGAGCCCCTCACAGGCTGCGGGAGAGCCCAGGAGCCCCATCAACCAGGCTTACCTCTCTTTTCTAAATGTGCTTTGCAAAGGAACCCATTTCATGAGCCTGAAATACATTTGGGGAATGGGTTTTATTGCCAGCATTTCCGTTTAATGTCATTTTCTCCATTTCGAATAAAAACAATAAGGTCTTGTTTTTCCCCCACTCAAAAAGAGGTGACTTTAGGGTGGGAGGGAGGGAGACGCAAGAGGGAAGACATACGGGAACATATGTTTATGTATGACTGATTCACTTTGTTATAAAGCAGAAACTAACACACCATTGTAAAGCAATTATACCCCAATAAAGATGTTAAAAAAAAAAAAAAAAAAGAGGTGACTTTAGATTATAGGTCTCTTACTGAAGGTATTAAAAAAAATGTCAGCTTATGGAATGTGCTTTTCTGTAGCAAACATATGTACTATTTTTGGCAAAACAGATGAAGTATACTTAGATGCAAATATGATTATATGAAGTCTTGTCCAAAACAACTTCACCAGTTAGATTTTACTGAATTCATGACTTCCATTTCCAGTTTTGTTTAATTTACAATAGCAAGTGGAGGTTTTTTTTCATTAAAAAAAATCGGGCTTCCCTGGTGGCGCAGTGGTTGAGAGTCCGCCTGCCGATGCAGGGGACACGGGTTCGTGCCCCGGTCTGGGAAGATCCCACATGCTGCGGAGCGGCTGGGCCCGTGAGCCATGCCCGCTGAGCCTGTGCGTCCGGAGCCTGTGCTCTGCAACGGGAGAGGCCACAGCAGTGAGAGGCCTGCGTACTGCAAAAAAAAAAAAAAAAAAAAAATCCTAGGGAAGGGCCAGTTGTGAGAGATAGAATGTTCCAGAAGGTGACTCCCATCCACCCTCTGCTTCAGCTCAGTCCGGGGTAAGTGTTTACCAGGATGGCGCTTCCGTGTGACTAACAAGCTCCACGATTGCCCTCGTCTTTTCCTCAGATCATTGGACCAGCCAAGTCCTCATAGGTGCAGGTTCCTTCTTGACCCAAGGAGGCGCGCGGATGCCGCGCGCTATGGGGCTGCATCTGGTGACCAGGATGAGCTCCAGGGAGGCTGCTGCCAGTGGCACCTCCCAGATCCCAAGAGACTCTGGCCCTTCCTGATGAACACAGGGTCATCACTCCTCTCATACCCTCCAACTGCCCGGTGGCTTTTGTCTGAGAAATAGTGTAAAGTCAGATTTTTTTCCAAAGGTTTGATGTAGACCTAGGAAGAGACTTCTTTACAGAAAGCCAGAACAGATGCCGAAGATGATAAACACTTGTATTCTGTTGAATCCAGAGCTCAAACTGGAGAAGAAAATTAAGATAAGAGTGGAGCCCGGAATCTTCGAATGGACCAAATGGGAGGCTGGCAAAACTACCCCGACCCTCATGACCCTGGAAGAGCTGAAAGGGGCGAACTTCAACGTCAGCATGGATTATAGGTGAGCCGCCTCGCGTCGTCTGCTGCTGGGGTTTTCTCGTTCTTGTTAAAGAAAAATTACCACGACGCTTGGTAAAGATACCAAGGAAGGCTTTATTCAAGAGGGACCACTGCAGTGGGGGGTTGCAGAACGGGAGGAAGATCAGATTCCCCTCCGAACATAAGGCCAAGTGGGGATTCTTCCTCCCAGGAGTAGGGTGGGGCGATGGGAGATTTTTTAGGGAACAGGATGATTCTTGCTAAACGGAACCTAAAAGGATCCTTTCCGCAGGCAGGCCAGGGGATCGGACACCTCCTGGGGTTGGAGGGGAAGCCGAGTTTGCTCGGATATCCAGAGTGGTCAGATACGGGGGTGGGCGATTCTGGCTAAACTGAGTCCACAAGGTTGGATGTGAAGCCCACAAGTCGGGTCCGCTGAGAAGAGGGTCAGTCAGTCTGGCTAGAGTTCGTCAGCCAGAGGACCTGCATCTCCCTCTGCCCGTGGCTGGCCGCCATCACAAGCCCGTGTGGCAGGTGCGCAGTGAGAAGGCACGCTGGAGGCCCAACGCCAGCTCTTTGCTGGTTTTGAGCACAGATCTGGAGGCTTGCTGCTGACCGCGAGCCCTGGCTAGAGGCGAGCCGTCACCTTTCTTCTGTTCCCCTCCCCCTCCTCCAGGCCCGCCTTCCCCCTTCCCTCCCTCCTGCCCGCCGAGCGCTACGAGGATTACTTGCACAGGTGTGCGGTGAGCATGGAACAGATGGTCAGCATCCGCCCGCAGGATGGTAAGTGCCCCCGTCGTCCTCGGGTACCAGCCGCCCTGGGGGTTGGGTTCTCACCTCCGGGAGGGAAATGATGGATTTTTGAACCTAGGGATGCCCCAGCTTCCCCTGCCCCATTTCCCTGCCACTGGAGTGCTACACCGCTGCCTCTGCATAGACACGTGCCCCCCGACCCAGGCCCTGGGGCCCCTGATTTCGGAACCAAGACCTGATGGGATCCAGGACAGAAGGGTCAACACAGACCACCCAAGCCCACTTCCTAGGAAACAAAAGAAACTAAGGAGCAAACAGCCAGATGTTGGGTCATGTTTAAATGACAGTTTGGACAAAGCGTCTGTTTAAGTTGATGGTTGAGACCATTAAAGAAATTTGAACATGGAATTTAAATCTGGAATCTGAATATGGAAGTATTTGAGAAATATTAACGCTAATTTTGTGAGGTGTGATAATAGCATGGTTGTTGTGTAAGAATGAAAAGTCCTCATTTGGAGATGCAAACCGAGGTATGTCCTGTGAAATGACGTGATGTTTGGGATGTGCTTTAAAACACTTCACTGAGTGTCCATCAACCAATGAATGGATTAAGAAGATGTGGTGCATATACACAATGGAATATTACTCAGCCATAAAAAAGAATGAAATTTTGACATTTGCAGCAACATGGATGGACTTGAAGGGCGTTACGCCAAGTGAAATTAGTCAGGCAGAGAAAGACAAACACTTATATGTGGAATCTAAAAAATACAACAAACTAGTGAGTATAACAAAAAAGAGGCAGACTCACAGGTATTGAAAACAAACGAGGAGTACCAGTGGGGAGAGGAAACGGGGAGGGGCACGATAGGGGTAGGGGATTAAGAGGTGCAAGCTATTAGGTATAAAATAAGCTATAAGGATATATTGTACAACATAGGGAACATAGCCAATATTTTATAGCAACTAAATGGCGTATAGCCTTTAAAAATTGTGAATCAGGGGCTTCCCTGGTGGCGCAGTGGTTGAGAGTCTGCCTGCCGATGCAGGGGCCGCGGGTTCGTGTCCCGGTCCGGGAAGATCACACATGCCGCGGAGCAGCTGGGCCCGTGAGCCATGGCCACTGAGCCTGCGCGTCCGGAGCCAGAGGCCACAACAGTGAGAGGCCCGCGTACCACAAAAAAAAAAAAAAAATTGTGAATCACTATATTGTACACCTTATATAATATTGTAACTTATACAGTATAATATTGTACATAAACTATACTTCAGTAAAAATAAAATAAAAATACTTCACAGAAAAGACCGTGGGGTAGCAGACAGATGATACAAGATAGGCAAAATGTCAGCAACCGTTGGAGCTCCCTGATGGGAGCACGGAGATTCATCAGACCCGCTTTTGGGGTATATATGAAAATGTCCGTAGTAAAACTCGAAGAACGAATCCTATAAGATTTAAGTTAGCAAGTGCGTATCGAACATCAGCAATGTGTCAGGTACCAGATAAAGCATCATGGGAAAAATCTAAGCAAAGAAGACACACGTTCTGCCCTCAAAGCGTATGAACGTTGTTGGAGGAAAAGACGCAAACGTCTGGAGTATTAGGAATATTAAATAACATGAAAAAGAGCTCAGAAGGAGTCGATAAGGGACCACCCGGCCCGCTTGCCCCACCATCGTTCTTTCCATCCCTTGTCCAAAGGAGCTCAGGGGACCAAAGACTCTGATGACCAGGACCTCGGGGACAGCTGAGCCCCTGCCCTCCCGCCAGAGTCCCCAGTGCACCGTGGGGCACAGGCTCTGAGGCCTCAACCTTGCGGTGTCCAGCGCCGCACGCACACCCGGCCCCGAGACGGGTCCACGTGACCTGTTTTGACTGATGGACGCCCTGGGGAAGGTGCGTTTGGAAACCACACCTTAGTGGCCTTTGATTCATCATCAGTCTCCCGTTGCTCACAATTATCGCTACAGGCCATCAGAGGACAGAATGAAATGAGGGCCTTTCCTGCACCCAGGCCCCGCCCTGGCCCACCTGTCTGCACCTGACCCAGGCTGAAATTCAGTGTCCATGGATGACCTTCCTTCCAAGCATCTCCCTACGGTCCTGAGGGCTTCTGGAAGAGGACGCAGAACCATTGCTTCATTGCCTCTAGGGTCTACTGAGCCCTGCCTGTGACGCAGGTGGCCGTGGCCTGCTGCAGGGATGCAGACCCATCCACCCATGGCTGAGGCACCCGGGACGCAGCACCTGAGCCGTGGAATGAGTGGGGTTTGGAAGGCAAAGGCGGGGCCAGGAGGAGGCAGAGACGTGTGGATCCAGCGGACAGAGCAACGGAAAGTCCAGTGGGGCTGGAGGGTAAAACCTAACACCTGCCAATCCTGCGGCACTGGCGGCCCGTCACAGGCTTTACCTGTTAGGTCCTCACCCTCCCGTGCGGTCTGAGATATCACCTCCACTGACACCATGTGACTTGGAAGCTCAGAGTGTCTAGGAGGCCACCGTGTCCAGGTGGCCCGGCTGGAGAGCACAGCCCAGGGGTCAAACCTGCATGTCCGGCAACCTCACCATGACCTTGGAGGCCAAAGAAATGAGTGTGAAATTACTCAGAAATAACACAGGAGAAGCAGGCGGGGGCTTGGCTCTGGGGGTCACACCGGAGAATTTATAGCCACATTAGGGGCAAATGAATAGATCGCTCTGTGACTCTCAGCTTTCCAGGGAAGCTCGGGTTCTGATTCCGTCCTCAGGTGGCGTGCTGGGTCCGGCCTTGGGGCCTCCCTGGCTCACGCGCGGTTCTAACTCCCAGCCTTGCCCGCGCCCGTCACCTTTAGGAGACTCACTCGGCCCTGGACTCTGGAGGTCTTTCTGTAAAGAGAGAGTCATCCGTGGCCCCTTCGGCACTGAGCAGCTGATCTTTCGCAAGCTCACAGACGAGGCCTGGACGAGGCCACTCAGCGCACGGCGCCGGCCCATCCCTGAAGCTTGCGGGCGGGTGCAGCCACCCGAGCCCCGCACAGGATGCGACGGGCTCAGAAGAACTTCTACACAAACGAGAGGCCGACTGCCAGTGTTAATGAGCTCTTACCAACCACGCCTCCCTCCTACCCGGGGTCCCTCAAGGCCTCGGGGCACCACAAGCCTGTTCCGCCCGACAATTTTGCCCCCCCCCCCCACCGTCTAATAAGATGCGTTCTCTGTGCCTGCTCTGACCTCGGGGTGTCCTTCCTCCCACAGTGGGCGTCATCCTGGTCGTGGGCCATGGCTCGGCGCTGGACTCCTGCACGCGCCCACTCCTTGGGCTGCCGCCCCGGGACTGCACAGTGTTCACCCAGCTAGTGAGGAAGGTACGCGCCCCCTCGTTCGTGTTTCTGCCGCAGAAACAGGCAGCCCGATGATGCGGCGTCACCACACGCCCCTCTCAGGATGAAGACAAGCGTCCTGACAACCCAGGGCAGCAGGGACCCACCTGTCACCTGAGAACATGCCCACCTGCTCTAACGCAAAGGGCAGCCTTGGGCAGGGAGCTGACGGGGAGGTTTGTCATCTTTACCATTATGGCAACTGTGGCCATTTGCTACCCACATAATATAAAAAACAAGACAGAGAACTTTTATTATCAGGTCACATGATAATTCCTGTCACTCCAGTAGTTGAGCACTTGGTCCAGTGGGGGGTGAGACATTTGGATAAGAAGAGAAAGGGCGGTTGCTGGGCTCACTTGCTCTGGGGACTGGGGGGCTGACGGCCAGAAGGGAGCCCCTCCCTCTTGCCTTTGGAGTCATCCAGCCTCGGAACACACGAGCTGGTCAAAGCTGCTGGGGTGCCTGGTGCCGGGCCGGGGCCGTATAAACACATACGCGGATGTGTAGAGAAGGATAACGGGTACTTTGGACCAAACTGTGGAGCATCACCCGGCAAAGCAGAGGTGGCTTTTATCCAGAGGGCGAGGTGAATGGAGGCGGGAAACTCAGGACTCAGACCCCGCCCCCATCCCTGCCCCCTAAATCCACTCAGGGCCTTGCTGCTGCTGACATCCCCACGTCTCCCGTCCCCACGTACTCCGACGTGGCCGCTCCTATTCTTGAAGCCCTTCCCACCCCGGGGCCCCCTGGGGGTCCTCGTTATCCATGCAGACAGCAGTGCTGCACACGCCAGACGCTGACTGAGACTGCAGGTCAATTGCATGTTGACACGGTTCCAAAATCCCATTAGTCTTTGTGGCCAAATTCCCACCCACTCCCCTGACCCTTGGCCTCCCCTCTCGAGATGCCAGCCTTGCACTTCCACACTCCCGCCACTTTCTTACACTGAGGATTCAGAGTCCACCCCACCCCATCCCCAAGTTAGCTGGACTTGCCAGTTAATATCAGAAATTCATCAAGGGCTTTACCAACCAAGGATGGGCCTTAAAGTCAGGGGCAGCCGAAAACGGACATTCGGGAGCCCACCCCCATCACACTCATCCCCGAACCCTCCGCCCAGTCTCTACACACAGAAGGAGAGGGTGTCCCTGAGTCAACGCCAGCCCCCACTTGCATCCTGCCCCCCAGGTTGGAATTTTTGCACGTTTCTTCTAAGCAAGGAATTTCCGGACATTGAAAAGAGAGGGGGAAAAAAGGACAGCAGAACACGCAAACAAACAAAGCCTTAAAAACAAAGATCTGCTCCAAACCATTTATTTTACAGGGAATTGAGGTCTAAAGTTTCGCTTTGTCCTTTAATCTTGGGTTTGAAAACACAATACCTGTATCCTTTTGTGACGCTGAATTTGAGAATGGAAGCCGCTCTTGAAGCAGTAGGGTAGACAGAAGGGGTTCTCAGTCTCAACACTGTTGCCATCTGGGCGGGACGATGCTGTGCTATGGGGACTGTCCTGTGCATTGTGGGATGTTTAGCAGCATCCCTGGCCTCTACTCCTGAGATGCCGTAGCACCCCAGCTGTGACCAAGAGTAAGGTCTGCAGACATTTCCCACTGCCCGTGGGAGGGCGGGGAGGCCCCACTGAGGGCTGCTGCGTTGGGTGTTAGCGCTGCCCGTGGGAGGGGCGGGGAGGCCCCACTGATGGCTGCTGCGTTGGGTGTTAGCGCTGCATTGAAGGCATCGTGGGGACGTCACGCCAGCCTCCAAGGCTGTTGCCTTTGGAACAAGTCTGAAATCCATGGACCTGGTATAAAATAATAATAAGTGATTTAACTCTGTTCTAGATCCCTTCTCTGGGTATGTGCTTCTTAGAAGAAAACAAAGAAGAAGGAAAATGGGAGCTGGTGAACCCTCCCGTGAAGACACTGACTCATGGCTCAAACTCAGCGTTTAACTGGAGTAACTGGATCCCGGGCAACTAAGAGCCGCCTCTATGTTTGCATAATTCACAATGATGAAGAGGGGAAACGCTTCGCAGTGGCTGTAGGATACTGTTATTTCGAAGAGGTCATAGTCTCCCCTAATGTGACTTGTAGAAGCACAAAAGGCACTTTTAGATACCAGAGTGTTTGCCCTCTGCGGACCGTCATCCTGTGAGCTTAGCTGTGGGGATGCCACCGTGTACCATGTGCATTGGCCATGTGGCTTGGAGGGGAATGAGGAACCATGACACTGACCCCACAGAAAATTCTACTTTACTTTATATGTTTTTATTCATCAAGTTCCCAATCATTTTTTTCTTTTTCTGTTTCAATCAGTCTTTGGCTATGTCCACATAGGCCAAAAGAGGTGGAATATTGAATAAAATGTTGCAAGGAAACCACCTACCAGATCAAAACCGGGAAACAGGCTTGGTGACCACAGACCAGGTATTAGCTTCCTGTTGCTGCTGTGACAAGTAACTGCACAGTACTGATTAGAGTCACAACTTTTTGAACACACACGTGTTAACTCTGTTACAGTCCTGCAGGTCAGCAGTTCTGAAACGGGCCAGCGGGTCCCTTTCCTTCCACGGCCCTGGGGAGAGTCGGCTTCCCTGCTTCTCCAGGCTTTAGAGGTTCCTGCATTCCTTGGTTCACAGCACCTTCCTCTGTCTTCAAAGGCAGCAGTGGTGCCCCTTCAGATCTCCCTGTTCCTCTACTTACAGTCACATTGCCTTCTGCTTCTGACCTTCCTGTCTCCCTTTTGTAAATTCCCCTGGGATTACATTGAACCCACCCAATAATCCCAATAATCTGGGACTATCTCCCCATCTCAAGACCCATAATTTAATCCCACCTGCAAAGTCCCCTTTGCCATGTGATGGAACGTAGTCACAGGTCCAGGGATTAGGATGTGCACAACTCTGGGGCCGCTCAGTCTTCAGCCCACCCCACCCCCAGTCCTTCCAAGCACTTCCAGCTGCTTATACAGAGGCCAGGGTGTAAGGATTTGTGACATCCGCCCTTGGTGCAGGTCTTATTCAGCTTCTCTTTTTCTCCCTTTGATCAAGTGGAGGGGGGAGGGGAGCTTTGCAGATGGAGGCAGTGGGTCCTGCCCTAACTAATAGGAAGGAAAAACCAGAGAGCCCCCAAGCCCACCAGGCACAGTGAAGTATCCAGAGATGGTGTATCCAATGGTGCTCTGACTTTGAAGAAGCTGGTCCAGGCAGTCGAGGGGGGGCCCCCAGCGGTGTCCTCTCACCCCAACCGTGCTGAAGAAACAGAAAAAGTTCTCCAAGTGCTCAGAGGGAGGGCACAGTCGTGGTTGGATGTGCTACACCACCACCTCGCAATCCCTCTGCATTCTCTCCTGGGTATCCCAGTGCCACACAGACCCTCCTAATCACGATGATGATAAAAACTTCACAAATCAAGCAAATGGGGTTTCCATAGTGGTCACTGCTCGGGGGTGGTCCACAAGATGTCCAGGTTCACCCTCTCACGGGGGAGGCTTCCGGGTCTCACGCCCCTGGGTGATGAAGGGGGCAGACAACGACCTCGTCTTCACTGGGCTGCTGATGGGGGTTTACACGGGATGACGAGATGGGTTTGAATCTCGGAGATTGAAGTCAAGTTTGCAAGAAACACTGTTTTCTTTATATTCTCTAATTCTTCTGACTAGCCCCCCACTTCTGCTGCAAAGATAGAAAAGCCCACTTCTGTCATTCTCGGCTTCCAGAATGACCCTCACTGTGCGGGGCGTCCTTGGGCACAGAGCTGTCCTGCGGAGGGGTAAGGAGGGAGGTGCCTTTGGAAGCTTTTCATTATTTGGTGTAAGTTTTCAACTCTATGAACTAATAAGGAACCAAAAAAGAAGGAAAGAGGGCTTCCCTGGTGGCGCAGCGGTTGAGAGTCCACCTGTTGATGCAGGGGACACGGGTTCGTGCCCTGGTCCGGGAAGATCCCACATGCCGCGGAGCAGCTGGGCCCGTGAGCCATGGCCGCTGAGCCTGCGCATCCGGAGCCTGTGCTCCGCAACGGGAGAGGCCACAACAGTGAGAGGCCCGTGTACCGCAAAAAAAAAAAAAAAAGAAGGAAAGAAAGATTTCTGAGCACTCTCCTCTTTCCTCTTTCCTTTGGCCCTGCTGGTCCTCAGGTGTTGACAAGCCTAGTCTGAGCCCTGCTGACGTCATCTGGAAATAGATGTCCTGTGCCCACTGGTGCCCACCTCCGATCCCGCCCACATTATCTCTTTGATTTCCTCACCTGTGAGCTCGAAAACACAAACCTGGAAAGGGGCCCTCCACCGTGTTTTACTTGCTGCCCCCCACACGGTGGAGGTTAACGTTGTTTAATAACTTTGCGGCACAGTGACTGGGGCTCCTCCTGGCCAGTACTTGGCTCCTTCGGAAGATGAGAGGAGGCTGAAAGCGGGGGGAGGAGCTGGCCTTGGGCTGGGCTGCAAAGGAATTGAGGGGCCTGAGCTCATGCCTGTGACAGAGAAGCCCTCAGCCACAGGTCTGGGGCCACCCATCCCTGCAAACGCTGCTAAGTTTCTCTGAGAAGAAAGAGCCGTCATAATTTTCCACTGAAGCAAGTCTTATTTTAGCACCAAATTTGAGATGCTTTAGGTATGAGTCATGTTGGTGAATTTTATGGGTTGAATCCTGTCCCCCTAAATTTTATAAGCTGAAGTCCTAACCCACAGCACTTCAGAATGTGACTTCTATTGGAGATGGGTCTTTAAAGCGGTGATAAAACTACAATGAGGTCATTGGGGTGGGGCCCTAATCCAGGATGACTGGAGTCCTTATAAGAAGAGGAGATTAGGACACAGACATACAGAGAGACAATCATGTGAGGACATGGGGAGAAGAAGGCCATCTACATGCCCAGGAGAGAGGCCTCAGAGGGACCAGCCCTGCCCACACCTCAATCTTAAACTTCAAACCTCCAGAGTATAAGACTAAAATAAACAACTATTTTTTGAGCCGCCCAGCCTGTGGCACTTTGTCAAGGCAGCCCCAAGACTCTACTACAGAGCATAAAAAACATTGACACAAACACCAAACATGGATACTTCTGAAGGGCTGGTTACTGGCCAGGGCACGCAGCTCAACGCAAGGCCCGTAATAAATGTCACCGTCAACCGAGCCTATTTAAAGCGCCCAGATCCATACACGACCCCTCCTGACTTTTTCTGTACTTATTTTCAGTTAACATAAAAATCTAACTCCCTGTGGGCAGGTCTTGTGAGGAGTAAAGGCCAGAACCTGGGTCACCTAAAAGTCCTCCCTCCCTGGCCTTGGGGAAGAACGAGGTGCAGGGACATTTGTGCTGACCCCCTCTTCCCACCCCAGTTATTTCTGGGAGTCCTCTGGGGAGCACGGGTGCTCGGGAAGGGATCTGTGGGACACTGCCCTTCTCAGCCCCCAAGTTCAAGAGCCCTTAGTGGCTTTGCCATCCTACTGTCTAGAGAAAGGCACCCACCTAGGGTCACGGCCCACGCTCCCAGAACCTCCTACACAGAGCCAGGCTGGAGGTCTCATCCTCTCCAAGTCCCTTTGTCACCCAGTCTCAGGGGCTCACAAAGGCCTACAAACAGCCCTAACTGCTTCTTCCACTCCATCAGACCCCCAGATCAGTCCAAGGAGCGTGGCGGAGGAAGTGGGGAACAGAGGCGTCCCTCCTACCCACGTGCAGAGACCCTGCACCCTCTGGCCACACATCGAAAGCCAGTTGTCAGTACTTGCAGATGCTGGGACCATAAGCCTGGAACCCCAAGAAATGGACTGAAATCCTCGTACCCCAGGAAGAGAATTCAGCCACATGGCTGAGCTCATGGGTAAGTTCAAACATCAATAGCTTTTGTTTAGGCCCACATCCTTAGGAGATACGACACAGAGAATGTCCCGTTTGCATGGCCATGACAGCACAACATGAAACACCTAGGAATACACTTACAGGACTCATAAGAACTTAACATACCACCGAGGGGCACAGAAGAAGGCTGGAATGGTTGGAAAGGCATGCCATGTTCCCCCATAGAAAGTAAGACTCAACATCACAAGGATGCCATCTCCTAAATTCATCCACAGGGTGATCACAATCAAATTCAAATCATGAAAATGACTTTTGAGGGAGAAATGAGTGGATTCTGAAGTTCATGAGGAAAAAACAAACTTCCAGGAGGAATAACTAACAAAATCCAAAAGGGAGTGTTGGGATAAAGAGGGGAAGTAACCCCAACAGATATTAAACCCATTATAAAGCTACTGTAGTTAAAACAGTGTGGCAGAAGCACTGGATTTTAGGCAGAGCGATCAGAGGTATAAATAGAAAGACAGGAATCAGCCCTGAAATATAGGCGTTTATGTATGTTAAACTGGGTAATGGAATGACTGGGTGGGGTGGGGGGGAGATGATTAAGTCAGTGATATTGGGACAATAGGGTCGCCATCCGGTGAAGAGAAGGTTGGAGTCGTTCCTCACTCCTTGCAAGAAAAAAAAAAAAATCAAAGGTTTACATGTACAAAGTAAAATTGTAAAAGTACTAGAAGACACCATGTGAGAACTTTTTAAAAGTATCTCAGAGTGGGGGGAAGGCCTTTGTAACCATGACACAGAAATCTGGAACTATAAAAGGAAAAATAGATAAATTCAACTAAAATATTCTTCAAATCTGCTTTAAAAAGCACCTTAAACAAAGTTTAAAAGTACAAGCTGGGAAAGTACAAAATTTAAAAGTACTACAAGCGTAACCCTACCCCCAGCCCACCCAGCCTCCTCCCTCTGCACCCCAGGGACCCTGATGCCCTTGGCCATGCTCTGCCTCGCTCTGCTGTTTGCTGTCACTTGTTTGTGTAGACATTGCTTATTTCAAAGGGTGCAACGGTGACCACGTGCCAAGTTCACCACAAGCCCAGGACCTGGGCAGGGAGTGGCACCCCGTCACCTCTGTGACAGTGATTCACCTGCGAACCTGCTCCATTTACGTGGTCCAGGGTTTCCCAACCTCGGCACTGCTGACACTGGGGAGGGATAATTCCTTCTTGTGGGGGCTGTCCTGTGCATTGTGGGCATCCGGCAGCATCCTTGGTCTGGACCCAGTAAGATGCCAGAAGCACCCCTCCTCCCCATTGTGATAACCAGAAACGTCTCTGGACATTGCCAAATGTGTCTGGGGGAGCAAAATCACCCCAGTTGAGAACCACTGATGTATCCCCTTCCCAGAGATGCCGAGAGCCCTGTCCCCAGGTGATGACACGTGAAGTCACCCGGGCTCCCCAGGACCCACACACGTGTGCCGGTGGAACCCCTGCTGGGTACACGTGCTATCATGGAGACAAATGCCTTAACCAATAGGTCCCTATCTTGAGCTGAGCAGCTTGTATTGCTCTGAAGGGCAGGGCTTTGTGCATCACAGGACAGAGGAAGCCCGGGGGTACCTGTGAACAGCTGTGTGAGCCTGGGGGGCTGCACGGAGGGATGGCCGAGACCAGCAGGGGAGAGCTCTGTCAAGTGGGTCTTTCTGTCCGGGTGGCCGAGACCTGGTGACAACCCAGCCTTGTTTCTAGTCTTTTAGTCCATTTGACCGAGTCCCCCAACCAAATTCTAGAACTTGAAAGTCTGTTTTTGTGTTTTTTAATTTTTACTTTATATTGGAGTACAGTTGATTTACAATGTTGTGTTAGTTTCAGGTGTACAGCCAAGTGATTCAGTTATACATGTACATATATCTATTCTTTTTCAGATTCTTCTCCCATATAGGTTGTTATGGAGTATTGAGTCCCCTGTGCTATACAGTAGATCCTCATTGATTTATCTATTTTATATATAGTAGTTATGTATGTTAATCCCAACCTCCTAATTTATTCCACCCCCCACCTTTCCCCTTTGGCAACCATCAGTCTGTTTCCTAAGTCTGTTTGTTTTGTAAATAAGCTCCTTTGTATCGTTTTTTCAGATTCCACGTATAAGTGATACTGTATGAAAGTCTGCCATGAACGCCCAATGGCTGTAGTCTTTGGACACAGCGCATGGTCCCAAATCAGAGTAATCTTCTCCATCCCTATCCCGTACTTCCTCCCTCCCCCAGACCCCAAGGGCCAGCAGAAAAAGGATACACACAAAATTAATAGAATTGCAAGAAATAGTTTCCAATAACGAAGGAGACATTAATTATTCAATGTCACCACCAGCATTGTCCAGAGGAATTAAATTGGGTTTGGGAGACCTGGGTTTGAGCTCCGATTCTGTCTTTTACTCATGTGACCTCGGGTACCCTTTCTGTGTGTTTTGCGTGCGCCACTGTGACCTGGCATTGGGTAACAGCATCCTACCCTCTATTCAGGAGGAAGTGGCACCCTCTTAGCAGTGAGCACTGGGGGGCTGAGCTGGGGTGTCTGTGGCGTTTGCCCATTTCCATGATGCAAATGCTCCTCCCACCGTGGTGGATTCTGAGCCATCATCAACGTTTTAACAGTCGGTTTACAAAATGCCTGAGAATTTCAAAAGCCGCTCTCCTGAGCTGGCGTGAGCCGGCTGCAGCCCACCACTGCTCTGTGGGGAGAGGTCAGGGTTAGTGAGAGGGGCTTCGACTGGCCTGCGGGCACCATCGCAGCCATGTGCTTCGGGCTGGTGCCCACTTCCTGCTAAAGAAAACAAGCCTCCTTCACAAAGAGGGGGACGGGCAGGAGGAGGGAGCCAGAACCGGAGAGTGAGGAGACCATGGCCCTGGGCTGGGACGAAAGACTTGGCAGGAGAGCCGGGCCAGGGGGTATCAAGTGAGATGGTGTGCTGGGCTCTGGACAGACGTTTGGCTCCTAGGATCCCTCCAAGGTTGTGTCTCTTCCGGGTTCCGGGTCCAACCAGCGACTCTGGCGTCTGGACCCTGCCTGGGGGGAGCCCCACCGCTTGCCTGTACCCAGTCTCCCTGTTCAACTGGGCACCACCTGCTTCCACCCCCTCCTGACCTGCTGTCCCCCCTACACACACACGAGAAAACCACACACTTCCTCCAAGGCAAGACAAAGCCTGCACACTCCACGCACTGAGTAAAGTCTGGGGGGTGGAGATGGCAAACTACCAAGCTGAACTTGACTTTTAGAGACGTCACAGATTTTACAGGCTTCTCCATCGCAAAGGGTAGTAGGAACTCAGCTGTGTCGAAAGGTCTTCGCAAGTCTCCGCAGAAAATTTCCAGAATCCTTAGCTTCTGATCCCTGTTTGGTTCCAAGTAAATGCCACTTCCAGCTGTTGAATACCATTTGCTTCTAAAACTGAAGCCCCCCCAAAAGCTAAGAATTAGACACACACACACATACACACACATGATCTCCTCAGTGGAGCAGAGACGTTCTTGGAGAAATCATTCCAAAAATGAATGATCTGGAAATGTCAGATTTCTCCTTCTCCCTCCAAAAGTGTTTCTTTCAACTGGTAACTCATTATCTTTCATTCTGTTCCACTCACAATACGGTGAGAATCTGTTAGTGCAATGAGCCAAAGTGTTTTCCCAAGAAGCTACAGCACATAAATCCCAAAGGAGAAATGCTCTGAGTGAGCTGCAGGTAGGCTCTCCCCCAAAACCCTTCCCAGAAAGGCAGCCCAGCTGATTTTAGCGGTTGATTCTGGAAAGTACACGTTTTACTGCCTTCAGTGATCCTTGGACCATTTTGCTCTCCTTGCTCGGGGTGCTGACGGAAGGGAGGACCCTCTACCCTGGCTCACGTCGACATTACTAAAAACCGGGGGTCCCAGAGCTTATTATCTGGGAAAACACAACCAGTCTTTGAGGAAAAGCAAGGAACCCTGAATAAGCCATCTATCAGCTTGCTTCTCAAACATGCAGTGGGATGGGCATCACCTGGGCGCGTGTTAGAAGTGCAGAGTCTCAGGCCCCTCACTCACCTGCTGGGTCAGAAGCTGCATTTTGACTCAGTCCCCAGCGGGTCTGCATGAAGTGAACGTGAAGAGGTGCTGTCTGCCTTGAAGAAAATATATTATGTCACGTGCCATGCGAAGATGAAAAGGGACACAGCAGAGAAGGGAACACAGGGATGGTGACACAGCATTTGTGATAGAAATGTGCCACCACGCCCTGACCCTCTGAGGTCCCAGTTGACTGCTCTAGCATCTTCCTAACTAGTCCTCTTCCTTCCTTCCATCCTTCCTTAAGATAAGTGAACCCCCTTATCTTAAGTGGCTACTACTCATCCACGAAAAAGAAAGAAATAATGCCATTTGCAGCAACGAGGATGGACCTGGAGATGATCATACGAAGTGAAGTAAGTCAGACAGAGAAAGACAAATATCATATGGTATCACTTATATGCGGAAACTAAAAAAACGGTACAAATGAACTTATTTACAGAACAGAAAGAGACTCACAGACATAGAAAACAAACGTATGGTTACCAAAGGGGTGGAGGGATAAATTAGGAGTTTAGGATTAGCAGATACACACTACTATATATAAAATAGATAAACAACAAGGACCCGCTGTGTAGCACGGGGAACTATATTCAGTATCTTGTAATAACCCGTAATGGAAAAGAATCTGAAAAGAATATATGTGTAACTGAATCACTTTGCGGTACACCTGAAACTAACACAACACTATAAACCAACTCGACTTCAATAAAAATAAAAGGTAAGTGAACCCAGATTTTACCACTAGCGGGAAAGCTTTCTTCCACCCTTAAGACCTCCTCGGAAGCCTCAGAGCTTATGTGAGATGAACATGGGCATCATCTACATGGGCAGCTGGAGGCCCTGGAGACAGAAACTTAGACTCAGTCCCCGCCGTGCGCAGGACATGCATGGGTGAGCGAGCAATGGGACATCATCGGGGCATGTGGGGGTCTGGGGAGCCCCAAGGAGACCGTCTCACCTGATCAAGTCTGAATGGGCACATCTCCAGTGCCCATTCGCTGTTACATAAACGTCATCCCGGTCGTGTCCTCTGGCTCTGCAGCCCAGCCCCACCGAGGAGGTCTGAGCAGCAGCGGGAAGATAGCCAACCAGGAGGCTGGGAGAAAACACTGGTCGCTTCATGTGAGCTAGAGATGAAACGAAGCTCAAAAAGAGAGCCAGCCCCCAAACTGAACCCCGGTGAACTGAGTACAGCTGTCCACCCCAGGGGTTATAAAGAAAGAAGAGTGGACCAAGCAGTCCTTGTTCACAGCAGACTGGTTCTCGACTCAGGATGTAAACCCAACCTGGTCCTGGGCCCTGCTGGGTGGATGGACTCATCTTTCAGGAGCAGTGCAGGGGACGGGGGCTTGGTTATCACACCTGACAGTTGCCTGTAGAGGCTCAGGAAGAAGGACACACTGGAATCTGTGGGCTGGATGGGTGGATGAGCTGGGCCAGGCCTGCTCCGGGGCTGAAGAGCTCACCCTGGGCTCTCACCCTGCAAGAATCCAGGCCTCCAGCCACCCTGCCAGCAGGCGCAGGGGACAAGGGAGGGAAGCAGAGCTACGGCCCGGCCAGGACGTCATCTGGGGAGGACATAAATCATCTTGCCATGTCTATGCTTCTTGAGTCTCCTGTTCCATCTCGCTTGTATAGAGCACGGAGCAGGACACTGGAGCTGGGGAACCTCTGTGGACTGTTTGCAGTCATGATTGGCGTGGGTGACGTCAGAGCACGTGAAGTGGCCCAATCTGGTCATTAGGTCACGGTGGTGCAGAGGAGCTAAAAAGAGCACAAGTTTCAAGTCAGAAAACTCTGAGTTAAGCCCACACTTGACACTCACCTACTTTGTGACCTGGAGTCATTTAATTATCTAAACTTCTATTTTCTCACCTAAAAAATGGACATATGTTAGTACCTCCTTCATAGGATCGTTGTGAGGTGAAGCTAACCAATGTTCTTTACATAAAATATTTAGCATAATGCCTAGAACACAGTGATCTCAATTTGTGTTGGAAGCTCTGTTATTTTTTATATCGTAGCTTCGATTACCAATAAAACCACTCAGGTTTTTTCTAGATTCCCTCTTCCACTCTGGCCCTGTGAGCCTAGGTGTGGAGTGTTTAAGGGATATTTACATGGGGTATTGTGAACCGAGAGGGAAGCAGGACCTAGAGCTTGAGAAAATTGATTTAAATCAATTTTTCTATGCACTTGGATTTAAAAGAATTATATACAAAAAGGTAAAGTAGTCATTTGTTGTAATCAGAAAGTTAGAGCAATTTAGAAGAGAAAATGGCTCCTGAAAAGAGCAAGATGACAAATAACAGTAGCTTCTACAGAATGCTTTTTATTTTCTTGAATCATTTTCTATTCTTTCAGTTTATGCTTTTAGCACTTTATAAGAGGATGAGTAATACCATCTCAGTATTAGGGAAAAGGTGTGGCTTTTCAAGTCAAATACCTCGTAAGTGATGGAGCCCAGGTGAGAAGAGATGGGTACGGGTTTAGAAACATTTAGATGCAGTATCAAAAGTGAAACTGGGTCCTGGAAGTAATTGCTATGGCCCTCGCCTTCTCACCAGGAACAATGAGAAGGTTCATCAAAGATATAGCAAACAGGTTTTTCTCAGATGTTGGACAACGGGCAGTGCAGCAATTGTCCATCTCACTGCCTGAAGAGAGGGTTTCCAGGTCAGAGTACAGAGAGCGAGAACCTAGGTAAGCCCAGTAGGCTGCCTGAGTAGATGAGGAGGGGTGAGAGTTTGTAGAGACAGGGCAGCAGGGATTCACCAGTACCAGACAAGAGAGTGGCACAGAGAGAGCTCCAGGGACCTGTGGATGGTAAACTTCAATTATTCAGCAGAGCACTTACTTAAGTCAAATTTCTTGAGAGGAAAACTATAATGACTGAGACTTAAAAACACATTGGATAGAACTGCAGAAGAAAAAGATTGGTGAATACGAGCACATAACAGTAAAAACTAACCAAATTGAAACAGAGAGAAAAATGACCGACAATGAAATGAACAAAGCATCGGCGACTTGTAGGAAAATATTGAGCAGGCTAGCACGTGAAGAACTGGAGTCCCTGAAAGGGACGGGGGAAGAAAAAATATTTTTGGAACGCAAGAGCCAAAATGTTTTAAAATCTCATGAAAACTACAAACCCTCAGTCAAGAATCTCAACAAACTCCAAGCACAAGAAATATAATGAAAATTACATGAGAAAAAATTATAATCAGATCGTTCAAAACCAGGAATTAGGAGAAATCTTAAAAGCAGAGAGAGTAAAAATAGACAGAACAGACAGAGACACAAATTTAAGAATAACAGCAGACTTTTTGTCAGAAACAATACAGGTAATGTCGAGCAGCATCTCTAAGTACTGAAGGAAAAAACTGCCAACATAGAGTTCTATACCCAGCGAACACGTGCATCGAAAATAAAAGTGAAACAGAAACTTCTTCAAATATAAAAAGCTAACGAAATGTGTCACCAGCAAACTCACAGGATAAGAAATCTTAAGGAAATTCTTCATCAGAAGGAAAATGATGCCAGATGGAAATCTGAATGTACACAAAGGAATAAAGAGCATCTACGACGTTAACTGCATGGATAAGTATATAATATTTATTCTTATTGTTATTTTTAAGAGACTGTGGGATACATAAACAAAAAGAATAACAATGTAGGATGGGGTTTATAATATCTGTAAATTAAAATATAAGACAACAGTAGCCTGGGAACAGAGAAGTAGAAATAGGGTTCTTATGCTACACAAGAACTGATATACTATCACTTGAAAGCGGAGTGCGAAGAACTAAATATGTGTACTGTAGACCCTAAAACAATGACTAAAAGAGAAGACAAAGATTTATATCTAATAATCCAAGAACATTGATAAAGGGAACCATAAAAACAATCTAAAAGAAGACAAAAAGGGGGGAGAGGGTAATAAAATGACAGTTGGTATTTAAACCTAGTCACATCGAGGATACCATTAAACATCAATAGTCTAAACATACCCATTAAACAGCATAGCTCAACAGATAAGATAAATAATCAAGACCTAACTGTATGCTACCTACGTGAAACCTCTTTTGCCTCTCTTTAAAAATTATTAGAAGTAAAAGAATGGAGAAAGATATACCCTGCTAACTCTATTCAGAATAAAGCTGGAATGGCTATATTGATGTTAAACATTTCAGAGCAAAGATTATGGCCAGAGATAAAGAAGGAATTTCATCATCATAATTAATGAGTCAACTCATCCAAAGAATATAGCAACCCCAAACATTTGTACTACAGATAACAGAGCTTCCAAAACTGATAGAACTGCAACTGTGGAAAAATCCACAATTCTAGTCATGGATTTCAATCTCTCTCATAATAATTGATAAAAACTAGTAGACAGAAAATAAGTAAGTACATAGAATTTGGCAACACTATCAACCAACTTGGCCTAACCAATATTTATAGAACACTCCACCAAGCAACAGCAGAATTCACATCTTTTTCAAGTGTGCATGGGCCATTTACTAAGATAGACCATACTCTAGGCTAAAAAACAAGTCTTGGTAAGTTTAATAAAAGTACTCAAGTCATTAAATGTATGTTTTCTTACCAAAAAGGAATTAAATGGAAATTGATAACAGTAAAATATCTCGAATATTTGGAAACTAAATAACCCATCTCTAAATAACGCATGGATTAAAGATGAAATCAAAGGGGTAAATGGAAAGTTTTGAACTGAGTTAAAATGAGAATACGAGGTATCAGAACTTGTTAGATGTCATTAAGGCACGATTTGGAAAGAAATTTATAGCACATTAAATGTCATTCTTAGAAGAGAAGTAAAGTCTAAAAGCTATGAGCTTAGCTTCCACCCTAAAAACTAGAAATATAACAGCAAATTAAACCCACCATAAGCCAAAGAAAGGAAATGATATAGATCCAAGGATTTATCAATGAAATAGAAAACAGAAAAACTAATAGAATCAATGAAAACAAAAGCTGGCTCTTTGAACACATTCAAGAAAATGCATAAGCCTCCAACACACTAACCAGAGGGGAAAAGAGAGAGAGAAAAGACAAATTACCACTATCAGGAGAGGTGACATCACTACTGAGTTGGCAGATATTAAAAGACAACATTATGGGGCTTCCCTGGTGGCACAGTGGTTGAGAGTCTGCCTGCTAATGCAGGGGACACAGGTTCGAGCCCTGGTCTGGGAAGATCCCACATGCCGCAGAGCAACTAGGCCCGTGAGCCACAACTACTGAGCCTGCGCGTCTGGAGCCTGTGCTCCACAACAAGAGAGGCCGCGATAATGAGAGGCCCGCGCACCGCGATGAAGAGTGGCCCCCGCTTGCCACAACTAGAGAAAGCCCTCGCACAGAAACGAAGACGCAGCACAGCAAAAATAAAAAAAATAAATTAATAAAACTCCTACCCCCAACATCTTCTAAAAAAAAAAAAAAAGGAGGAAAAAAACAAAGACAACATTATGAACAACTTTGTACCAACAATTTCCAAAACTTAAATAGAAAATTTCTTAAAGATGCAAACTGTCAAAGCTCAACCAGGAAAAAATAATCTGAACAGTCTTATATCTAATAACAAAATTGAATTTGTAGTTAAAAACCTTTCCACAAAGAAAAGTACAGGTCCAGAAGACTTCACTGGTGAATTCTACCAAACAATGAAGGAAGATGAACAGTCTTATATCTAATAACAAAATTGAATTTGTAGTTAAAAACCTTTCCGCAAAGAAAAGTACAGGTCCAGAAGACTTCACTGGTGAATTCTACCAAACAATGAAGGACGAAATAATACCAATTCTAAACAAACCCTTCCAGAAAATTGAAGAGAAGGGAACACTCACCAACATATTCTATGAAGCCAGCATTACCTTGATAACAAAACTAGAGAAAGACATTTCAAATCAGAAAACTACAAATAAATATCCCTCATAAACATAGTTGCAAAACGTATTAACAAAATTTTAGCAAATCGAATATAACAATATATAAAAAAGGTGATATATCCTGACCAAGTGAGGTTTACCCCAGAAACTGGGTTTATCCCTTTGCTGATGTCCTTATACCCTACTGTTATTCAGTCTAACTTTGCCAGAACCTCTCCCAGCTTTGTATGTGATTTGAGCAGTCATTCAACATAAATGTAATCAATTCCATGAAATCCTACATCTTTTGCAAGATTCAAATTTTCATGTTGCCATCTGTTGGTAATAGACTCGTATTGTATTGTGGAAAATTTGACAATCAGAAAAACTGATTGCCAGAAGTGTGGGCAGGATGGTCAAGGGCAGAAAGATGCCGGCACTGACCAGGGCTCGGTGTTGAGTGAGGATGCGTTCTGGAAGTGGCCGCTGCAGTGGCAAATACGGTCAAGGAAGCCAGACCCCTTTTGCTTCACTGTGTAACAGGGGGTCCTAGGAATAAGCATCCCACTCTAAGTCCCACCTCCAACACACTACCTGGCAAGCAGCTGGCTTTCAGGAAGTATTTGTTGAATGAATGAATTGAAAATTATGAGAAATGGCATAAAGAAAAACAAAAGAGTGCTAGGAGATAGGACATTAGGAGGGGCCTAAAAGAGACTGGGTCAAAGAAGGCCTTTGTGAAGAGGTGAAAGGTAAGGGTGGTGTGAAATAATAGAAAATACATAAATTGGTCTCTGCTCCTGGCACAGAGCTCCTGAAACCCGAGTCATTTTCTAGGTGATAAGACAAGGTGAACTTGTTGACAGTTTGTCAACAATTAAGACAACTAGACAATTAGAATTTGTTCTTATATTTGGTCTTTGACCGCAGAGCTCCTAAATCCCTTGGAATTTCCAGGGTGATAGGAGTGCCTTTTGTTCTAATGAGGTGACTCTGGGCTCCTGAATGGGGGCTGGTCTCACCAGAAAGACCAAGCCACGATTAGAACCTTGGAATTTTCAGCCCCTTCTCCTCAACATTCTCCAGAGATGGGACAGGGGCTGGAAATGGAGTTAATAATCGATCATGCCCTTGCGAGGAAGTCTCCATAAAATCCCAACAGTCTGAGGTTTGAGGAGCTCCCAGTTTGTGCATTTGGAGGGTGATGCACCCCAATTCCATGGGGACAGAAGCTTCTGCACTCAGAAACCTCCCAGACCTCGCCTTTGTACCTCCTCATCTGGGTGTTCATCCGTGTCCCCTATCTCATCCTTTAATAAACTGGTAAATGTAAATAAGTGTTTCCCTGAGTTCTATGAGCTGTTCTTGCAAATTACTGCATCCAAAAGTGAGGCAGTCATGGGAACCTCCGATTCGTAGCCAAGTCGGACAGAAGTTGTGGGTCACCTGGGGACCCACTCCTTGCCATTGGCATCTGAAGTGTGTGGGGGGCAGTCTCGTGGGACTGAGCCCTTAGCCTGTGGGATCTGATGCCATCTCCAGGTAGGTAGTGTCAGAACTGAGTTCAGTCGTGGGACACCAGCTGGGGTCACAGAAGTGCCGGGTATGGAGAAACGCACACATCCGTGTCAGAAGTGCTGTGAGTGTGGCAGTCATGGAGAGTAAATGAGAAATGCAGGAGGTAGATGGAGCTTTTCCTAACACGTGTGGCTTTAGAGGGGGCGTGGCAGGGGCTAAAGGGTCAAGATTCAGCGGGTACAAATCAGAGGCGGGAGACTCAGACTCCGCTGGTGAGGTACCCCGGTGGCGTTTGTCTCTGTAACTCGCATGATGGCAAAGGAGAGAGGGAACAAACACGTTGCACCCTCTGAACCAGCCCCGCACCCCTGGGTTCACATGCTGCCCGAGGAGAGTGGCTGAAAGATCATGCAGCGTCCAGGGTCTGCAGCCTTGCTGGAGGGTTTCCAGAATTCCTGTGCTGCGTGCTCTTTTTAGGTACAGAAATAGATGCTTGTTGCTGTGAGATTCCATTACTGTAGACATCCAGCAGCAGCTCCATTCACCCTCCGTGCCTCTCTTTCTACAATCCTTTCCACCCTCTTTCCCTTCTCTGCTTCCTGCTCATTCACAGCAGCCTTGCTGGAGGCCCTCCTCTTCCCCTGTCCCCCTGCCTGCCCACCCCAAACTGGGACCAAACCAAATCAACAACCCAGAACCAGTGTGCAGGCACCTGGCAGGAGAGCCCAGGAAGCTGGACCCCCGGCTAGAGAGGAGGGGTGAGCCAGCATCCAGACCACCCTTCTGGGCTGGCGGAGAGAAGAATGGGTAGAGTGGAGGGGCTTCTCTGAGGTGGGCTCCCAGACACCTCACTCGGGAAGGCAGTTATGCAGGGAAGGGCCCCGGGATGGGCTCCAGCAGAGGGGGCAGCTCTGAGGAGGTGCCCTGGGCTCAGGCCCAGGACGCCAGAACCCACGGACAGCCCCGGGTGTCAGAAATCCTGAAATATGAATCACTCACATCTTGAGATCAAGATGAATGTCTTACTCATTTCATTTATGGTAAAGACATTTGGTGAACAAAACTCTCCTCTACCCAGCATTACGCACTGAAGGTTCCAAATTCAGTAAGCTCCTTCCAGACCTAGCCCTCCCGCAGATAACAGGAGATAAACTCTGGAGAAGTTACCAGACAACTATCTGATGCCAATGGAGTGAACAAAAACTGGCCAGGACCTGACAGAGAGCTGACACCTGGAGAGGAGATAGAAGGGTGAGCTTCCATGATTATAACTTTAGCCTGGGGCAGTGGTAGCCACACAGAGTGACTAGATGCCCATAGAAAAGGGCACCTCTCTGATCTGAAGAGCTAGAGGACCGGGCTCAGGGCCACCACAGCTGCTGGAAAGTGAGCAGAAAATCCAGGAGCAGAAAAAGCCAGAAAGGAGGAACCTCAACTTCTGTGGATAAATCTGCCCAAATTAGATCATCAGAATTTCAAACTTCTTCTTGTCAAGGACATTGTCAAGAAAAGAGGCAGGGCTTCCCTGGTGGCGCAGTGGTTGAGAGTCTGCCTGCCGATGCAGGGGACACGGGTTCGTGCCCCGGTCCGGGAAGATCCCACATGCCGTGGAGCGGCTGGGCCCGTGAGCCATGGCCGCTGAGCCTGCGCGTCCGGAGCCTGTGCTCCGCAACGGGAGAGGCCACAACAGTGAGAGGCCCGCGTACAGAAAAAAAAAAAAAAAAGAAAAAAAAAAAGAAAAGAGGCCAGCCACAGACGGAAAGCAAACGCGTGTCTGATGAAGGAATTACATCCGGAAGAGATCAAGAACTTCCACAAATCAAAAAATAAGCCAGTTAAAAACTAGAAAAAATATTGAACAAACATTTCACAAAGAATGTTATGTAAATATCCAATAAGCACACGAATAAATGCTGAGTCGTTAATATTAGCTAAAAAGGACATTAAGGGGAAAAATTGATGAAATTTACATAAGGAGTGGGGATTGGGGGAATCATACCAAATTACATCAAGGTGAAGTTTCCTGATTTGGATAATTCTACTGTGGTTATGTAAGAGAATGTCCTTGTTTCTAAAAAATACACTGAAAAACTTAGACATATCTTACATTCAAATGGTTCTGAAGAAATAGTGTATGTATATACTATATATGTATATATACTATATACACATGTATATAGTATACATACATATATATATACAAATAATAGTATATAATATACTATTATATTATTAATATACTATTATAGTATATAATATATACTATATATAATATATATAATAGTGTGTATATATATATGAAATAGTATGTGTATAGATATATATAGCATATCTATAGTATATATACTATACTATAGTATATATAGCATAGATACTATATAGATACCATACATACTATTCTCTTTTTCTGTTTCTAAAGCAAATGGGGCAAAGATGTAAGCAATTAAGTCATTGCTGAGCCTGGTTAAGGAGGATAGCGGAGTTCCTTTTACTATTCTTGTGATGTTTTTGTAAATTTGAAAATACATAAAAATAAATTATAAAAACACTGAGGAAGATGTAATGAAATTTTCAAGGACCAACAGAGTTGTGCCCGAAGGACCAGAAGCCAGCATGAAGAGCTACCGCTGGCCAAAGTTGTGTCTGTTTCAGCACGATAAAGAATAAGAGTTGTAGTGGCTTAAAACACATGGAGTCAATGAAAATCCAGGAGTCCATGATGACGGCTCAAAAAAGAGAGGTCCAGAACAAACTAATCTGTTACCCTCTGAAGCATTTATCGAACTAATGTCTTGCTTTTAACATTGGTAATTCAAAGGAAGGAATTAAGTATTTACCCTGTCTTCCCAGGAGGACAGTATTTCATGGGAACCAAATAAATGCACATTTTACAGCCTGATAAATGCAGAAGGAACGGTGGTTAGAAAAACCATTTTTTTAAACCGTAATTGTAGTGGGCTGAATGGTGGCCCCAAAGACAGCAGGTCCTAAACCCTGGAACCTGTGAATGTTACCTCATTCGGAAAAAGGATCTCTGCAGATGTGATTAAAGATTTGGGGATTATCCTAGATCATCCAGGAGAGACCTAAAGCTAATCACACGTGTCCTTGCAAGAGAGACAGAGGGAGGTTTGATACAGATGTGAAAGGAGGCATCGACGCGGTGACGTGGCCACGAGTCAAGGGACGTGGGAGCCACCAGAAGCGGCAGGAAGGATCCTCCCCCGGAGCCTCTGAGGGAGCACAGCCCTGCCGGGACCTCAGTTTTGAATGTCTGGCCTCCAGAACTGTGGGAGAATAAGTTTTAGTTGTTTAGAGCCACCCAGTTTGTGGTAATTTGTACAGCAGCCCTAGGAAACCAAGACAATAATGAAACTAACTCAGACAAAGGTTATCCACTAGTGTTGAAACTGTCAGGTAAGTGACTGTGGGGAATTGGACGGGCACACAGAGCCAGAATCACACCTGGCACACAACTGAGCAGCAAAGGGGACCAGAGGGGTATCGGCCACTGTGCTGGACCAGGGTCAACCATGACGGCGGGTCAGCCAGGGTCACCACACCTTCTGCTTAACGAAGTGGGGAGTACACACGACCACAAACGGTGAATCATCACGCCTTTAGCTGTAACTTCTAGAACATAAGGAATATGGGGACAGAAGAACAAGCTAAGAGAATCCAGACACATGGAGAAGGTCAGATAGTCTGCCAGGGAGTGGCTCAGTTTCTTCAAAACCAGTGTTGCTAAAAAAAACATTATAAAAAACAAAACCAAAAAACCCCAGAGATGTGAGAGGGACTGTACAAAATAGAGTGTGAAGGGCAGAGGGGATTTATCGTGACTTCAGCTCACCAACCTGGGCGCTTCCAAGACCCTGACTGTGCATTCATGTGGTGACTTTTTTTGTGTAGTTGCAGAAGCAAAGTATTTTAACCATAATCACCTGCGTCCTCCGTCTCTTTTCTCCCGGCTCATTCAGACACGTCCTCACGATGGGGTCACTTGAACAATCGGGGCATTTTTAGAATCCGTTTAAGGGAGCATTGAGTGAGCTGAATTGAGGATAGACTTAGGAGTTTGGGTTTGGTAGAATATATGTATCTGTGTGTGACAGGTTTGCAGTAACTTCCACGTGTAGTTCTGTCATTGCTAGCTGTTCTGGAAAAGCTTCCAGAAACACTCCTGCCAGCCATTTGGATAACTTACCCAGGCTTCTGACACCCCAGGGCGTGGGGTCAAAGGTCAAGTCTCAGTCTGAACTTGTCTGGTGAGTCCAGCACCATAGATGTGGGAGTGGAGGAGTACAGGCTCCAGGCTATGGGAAAGCATTTCAATCATCAGATGTGCAGAGCTGTAAGGGAGGTTACTACTGATGCCAGATCAAAACAGAGTATCTCCTGTGGGGAATGTGATGATACAACGTATACAATTTGTTTTCTTTTTTTTTTTTATTGAAGTATTGGTAATTTACAATGTTGTGCTGGTTTCAAGTATACAGCAAACTGACTCAGTGATATATATATATATATATATATATATATATATATATATATATATATATATATATATATTCTTTTTCAGATTCTTCTCCTTTGTAGGTTATTACAAAATATTGACTATGGTTCCCTGTGCTATACAGTAGGTCCTGGTTGTTTATCTATTTTATATATAGTAGTGTATGTATGTTAATCGCAGTGTATACAATTTTTGAGGGACTCACACGCAGTGGGGTTTATCACAGTGCTTGTTTGAAATGCCAAGCTGGGGCAATTTTGTGAGTAGCAACATGCCCGCAGGGGAAGATAAGCGTTTTGTGCCCCTCGACCATTGGTATTTCATAAACCACGCTCAAGGAACAACTAATTTTCTTGCTAATGTCCCTATAGAAAACCTTACAAAATTACTGTCGTAAGAAGAGGCAATCAAAGAACATGCCGGCGAAAAAATTGTAGGAAAAGAAATACTAGAGAATTGTATTAGGCAATGAATTAGCAGCAGTAGTCTGACGGTTTTCTAGTTGTGCTATATGTGGATTTGTCACCTTTTAGCTCATAATCATTTTGAAATTTCTCATTCTGAATAAATATTTGCTTCATGTAACTTTATATCCATAGTGCTGTGTGCTGTTTCTTACAGAGGCCCCACGTTCAGGGGCATAACCACCAGATGCAGTGCGTGACCTGCGGCTGGGCAGACCGGCTCCCAAGGACATTTTGGGGTGAACTGGAGACCCTTGCCCTCTGAGTGACTCTGGGAACAGGGGAGGATGGGTGAAGCCGAGCTGGAGAAATGGGAGGCGGGGGCTCCTCCGGAGTTCATGATTTCAGAGCAGTGCGGCCTGAACTGGTGCTGGGAGAGAAAGGCGGGGCCAGGAGGGACCAACGCAGGCAGACCTCAGAGAGACTGCAGGTCTGGTTCCAGATGACAGCAATAAGGCAAACATCGAGGTAAAGCTAGTCACATGAACTTTTTGGTTTCCCTGTGTATATAAAAGTTACGTTTACACTATACTGCAGTCTATTAAGTGTGCAGTAGCCCTAGAAAAACAATTTATGTTGGTGGGAATGTAAATTGGTACAAACATTATGGAGAACAGTACGGAGTTTCCTTAGAAAACTAAAATTAGCAATCCCACACCTGGGCGTATATCCGGAGAAAACCATAATTTGAGAAGATACATGCACCCCAGTGTTCACTGCAGCACTATTTACGATAGCCTGGACATGGAAGCAAACTAAATGTCCATCAACAGACGAATGGATAAAGAAGATGTGGTACATATATACAACAGAATATTACTCAGCCATAAAAAAAAGAACGAATAATGCCGTTTGCAGCAACATGGATGGACCTAGATGTTGTCATACTGAGTGAAGTAAGCCAGACAGAGAAAGACAAATATGATATGCTTTTATCTGGAATCGAAAAAAACTGGTACAAATGAACTTATTTACAGAACAGAAATAGAGTCACAGAGGTGAAAAACAAACGTATGGTTACTGGGGGTAAGGTGGGGGAGAGGGGCAGGGAGGGATAAATTGGGAGGTTGGGATTGACATATACACACCACTACATATAAAACAGATAACTAATAAGGATGCCGCTTATAGCACAGGGAACCAGGGTCCACCATGTAGAGCACAGGGAACTCTACTCCATGCTCTGTAATGAGCTATATGGGAAAGAATATAAAAAAGAGTGGATACATGTATGTCTATAACTGACTCACTTTGCTGTACAGCAGAAACGAACACAACATTGTAAATCAACTCTACTCCCATAAAATTTTTTAAAAATAAAAATCAGTGTACATACTTTAATTTTAAAATATTTTATTGCTAAAAATTGCTAACCGTCATCTGAGCCTTCCGTGAGTCAAAATCTTGCTGCTGGTGGAGGGTCTTTCTTGGATGTTGACGGCGGCTGGCTGGTCGGGGTGGTGGCTGCTGAAGTTTGGAGCAGCTGTGGCAGTTTTTGAAAGAAGACCCCGATGAAGTTTGCCACGTCAACTGACTCTTCCTTTCACGAATGATTTCTCTGTAGCAGCAGTGCTGTGTGATAGCATTTTGCCCGCAGTAGAACTTCTTTCAAAGTTGGAGTCAATCCCCTCAAATCCTGCAGCTGCCTTATCAACTAAGTTTATGTAACATTCTAAATCCTTTGCTGTCGTTTCAACAGTCTGCACAGCATCTTCACCAGGAGTAAGATTCCATCTCAAGGAACCACTTTCTTTGCTCATCCATAAGAAGCAACTCCTCAATCGATTAAGTTCTATCATGAAATTGCAGCAATTCAGTCCCATCTTCAGACTCCACTTCTAATTCTACTTCTCTTGGTGTTTCCACCACATCTGCAGTTACTTCCTCCATGAGGTCTTGAAGCCCTCAAAGTCATCCACGAGGGCTGGAATCAACTTCTTCCAAACTCCTGTTAATGTTGATGCTTTGACCTCTTCCCATGAATCACGAATGTTACGAATGGCATCTAGAATGGTGAACCCTTTCCAGAAGGTTTGCGACTTACTTTGCCCAGATCCATCAGAGGAACTATCATCTATGGCAACTACAGCCTTCCGAAATGTATTTCTTAAATAGTAAGACTTGAAAGCTGAAATTACTCCTTAATCCATGGACTGCAGAGTGGATGTTGTGTTAGTAGTCATGAAAACAACGCTAATCTCACTGTACATCTCCATCAGAGCTCTCGGGTGACCAGGTGCCTTGTCAGTGAGCAGTAATATTTTGAAAGGAATCTTTTTCTCTGAGCAGTAGTTCTCAACAGTGGGCTTAAAATATTCAGTAACCCATGTTGTAAACATATGTGCTGTCATCCAGGTTTTGTCGTTGCATTTACAGAGCACAGGCAGAGTAGATTTAGCATAATTCTTAAGGGTCTTAGGATTTTCAGAATGTTAAATGAGCAATGGCTTCAACTGCAAGTCACTAACTGCATTAGCCCCTAATGAGAGAGTCAGCCTGTCCTCTGAAGCTTTGAAGCCAGTCACTGACTTCTCCTCTCTAGCTATGAAACTCCTAGACGGCATCTTCTTCCAATGCAGGCTGTTTTGTCTACGCTGGATAACAGATGTAGCCACCTTCATTAATTACTTAGCTAGATCTTCTGGATAACTTGCTGCAGCTTCCACATCAGCACTTGCTGCTTTATCTCCTACTTCTATGTCAGGAGACGGCTTCTTCCTTAAACCTCATGAACCAACCTCTGCTGGCTTCAAACGTTTCCTCTGCAGCTTCCTCACCTCTTTTAGCCTTCACAGAATTGAAGAGAGTTAGGGCCTGGCTCTAGGTTAGGCTCTGGCTTAAGGGAATATTGTGGCTGGTTTGATCTTCTATCCAGACAAGTAAAACTTTCTCCATACCGGCGATAAAGCTGTCTCGCTTTCTCATCATTCGTGTGTTCACTGGGGCAGCGCTTTTAATCTCCTCCAAGAACTTTTCCTTTGCATCCACAACTTGGCTGTTTGGTGCAAGAGATCCAGCTTTTGGCCTGTCTAGGCTTTCAACATGGCTTCCTCACTAAGCGTCATCATTTCTAGCTTTTGATTTAAAGTGAGAGACACGTGACTCTTATTTCTCTTGAACATTTAGAGGTCACTGTAGGGTTATTCAATGGCCTAATTTCAATATTGTTGTGTCTCAGGGAACAGGGAGGCCCAAAGAGAGGGAGAGATGGGACAACAGCCAGTCAGTGGAGCAGTCAGAACACTCACAACATTGATCCATTTAGTTGGCCATCTTATATGGGTGCAGCTCATGGTGTCCCAAAACAATGGCAATAGTCATGTCAAAGATCACTGATCACTGGAATTATCACTGAGCCATAAAAAAAGAATGAAATCATGCCATTGGTAGCAATGGATGGACCTAGAGCTCATCATACTAAGTGAAGTAAGACAGACAGAGAAAGACAAATATCATATGATATCGCTTATATGTGGAATCCAAAAAAATAAGATAAAAATGAATTTATTTACAAAACAGAAACAGACTCCTCACGGACATACAAAACAAACTTATGGTTGCCAAAGGGGAAAGGTCGGGGGAGGGATAAATTAGGAGTTTGGGCTTAGCAGATACACACTGCTATACATAAAATAGGTAACCAACAAGGACCTACTGTACAGCACAGGGAACTATACTCGATATTTTGTTATATATATATATATCTGAATCACTTTGCTGTACCCCTGAAACTGACACGATATTGTACATCAACTCTACTTCATTTAAAAAAAAAAAAGATCACAGATCAGATCACCACAACAAATATAAAAATAATGAAAAAGTTGGAAATATTGTGAGAATTACCAAAATGTGACCCAGAGACGTGAAGTGAGCAAATGCTCTTGGAAAGATGGTGCCAATAGACTTGCTTGACACAGGGTTGCCCCTAACCTTCAATCTGTAAAAAAACACAGTATCTGCAAAATGCAATAAAGCAAAACACAATAAAACAAGGTGGGCCCGTACTCAAGGAACTTGGATGTGACGTAGGTGTCAGCCCCCAGCCCACCAGGAGGCCTGAAGAGCGTACACACAGGCCAAAGCCATCTCTGCGGTCAGCCCTGCCCCTCAGCCTTTTGCGGGGACCTCCCGGCAGGGAGCCCTAAAGCCCACCCCGAGATGCCGAAGGCGCAGAACGGATGGGAGCGCCCCCTCCGGCGGCACCTGAGGGTTTCTTACCCAAGCCTGACATGTATTTGTTACGTTGCATTTTATGAGCATTGCACACAGGAATTCTTATTTTCTAGGTGTTTTCCTGGCTCGCTTGAGGGTAATTTGAGAGAGGGACTTCACTATCTAGTCACTCAGCTAACTTAGCCAGAATCCATTTCCATTAACCATCTTCAGCAGAGTTACAGTCATATGATGTTTTTCTTTCTCCTAGGAGAAAACAGCACTAAAAAAAATCATGGCAAAATAACCTGGTAACTTTTTTTGTTGGCTGCGTTGGGTCTTCATTGCTGCACATGGCCTTTCTCTAGTTGTGGCTAGCAGGGGCTGGTGGCTTCTCTTGTTGCGGAGCACGGGCTCTAGGCACGCGGGCTTCATTAATTGTGGCACACAGGCTCCGTAGTTGTGGTGCACAGGCTTAGTTGCTCGGCAGCATGTGGGATCTTCCTGGACAAGGGCTCAAACCCATGTCCCCTGCATTGGCAGGCAGATTCTTTACCACTGTGGAACCAGGGAAGCCCCAACCAGGTAACTTTTAAAGAACTGGAAGCAGAGGCTATTTCATAAACAAAGGATAATGAAGAAATTTATTTGCAACTCTAAAACATCTTAACAAACAACTAAGTAAGAAAGATTAGTGATAGATGAGTAATAACTACCCTGGTAACAGAAGCATCTTTAAGACTCAACCTCCTACCACTCGGGCTTTTGCTTCATCTTAATCCAGCAGCTCTGGCTGTCTGGCTTCCTCTTCTTCAAAATTAACGTTTCCTGGGAAGAAAAAGGAAATGTGAGTGTGTTACCTTTTTTCTATTTAAAAATGCATGATTTGCTAGCAGATCTTTTGCAATAGGTATTATAAATATTAAACATTTCTATTTATCAGGCAAAATCATGCAACGTTAAATTTTATCTTATACAGGCTTTTATAGTTTTTCTTTTGGTACCAGTAATAAACTAAGCAAAAGGTTTATTCAGAGTAAATGCTAAGACAAAGAACATCCATGTAAGTGAGAGTAAGGTCCAGCATTATCTTTTGCCTGCGCGCACTCATCAGTGAATAAAATTGCTGGACTATAATTTATAAGTAACACTGTTGAAACTCTGATCTCTGTGGAAGCTGTACTCCACGCTTCCCACCCTCCTCCCACACCCCCGTAAGAGCATTTGTGTATTAATGCTGAAAAATTAAATGGTAAAAGGGTTTAAATTTTGAAGGTGTTTGCTGTATATTATTATACGTGCATTATTATAAAGCATTATAAAGGTGAAAAGCATGTAGTAAAGTGAAGCCGTGGGATCAATCGACTGGGACCTGCAGCCCGAGGCATGCCGTATTGCTGAAATGCAGATTAGCAAGGACCCAGTTAGAGAGAACATGCATCGCACGGCTGTCCCTACCAGGACACCTAAGAAGGAGCGACATTCCCAGGGCAGGTCCTCTGAGATGTCCCATCCCTCAGGCCTGGCCCAAGGACGGCCTCAGTCAAAGGCAGAGAAAACCCTGCGCCCACCCCAGCGTGCCTGGTGCCTCCTTCCCTCCCGCCCTCCTGGCCCCCAGAGCGCAGGCTCACCCTGCTCTAAGCTGTCGTAGTGGAATTCCTCTCCGTCCTCCCTGCTGGCGTCTCCCTCCTCCTCTCCAGGATGCACTGAATCTAATTCCCCCTCTGACATGTCGTCGGTCAGAGGCTGGACCTCCTCCACCGGCTCTCCCCCGTCTGAGATGGAACAAAGGGAACCGGTATCAGCAGATGCCTTGCCACACCCACCCTGCTGACAGCAGTGCCCGCTTCTCCATCAGGGGACCACCCCCTAACTCAGAGTCACAGCTCCACCCAGGCCTGGCATCTGCTCCCTCATCCCCATCACAGTGATAGGCTCAGGGATGGGCATCACTGCTCTGAAGCACTAATTCCCAAGGGCTTTTTATTTTAAGTATACAATATATATCCCAAGGGTTTTGATGAGCATTTGGAGAGAGAAGCTCTCTGTTCCCTAGGGTTCTTGAGCGGATTGGGTGGCAATCTGATAAAGTCACTGAGCTTTGGTCGCCAAAGGGAAGAGGATGCTGGCAAGCAGAGCCAGTGCACAGGAGAGAGGACATCCGGGCGCGGAGCCCTGATCCAGCCACACCTGAGGCTCTCTCCTCCCCCCACCGCTCCAGTTGTATGAACCAATGAATTAGTATCAGTATTTTTCCACTTAGGCCAATTGGAACTGGTCTTCAATCACTTGCAACAGAAGGGCTCCTGCCCAGTGTAACCTACCTTCGACACTCCACAGCCCCCTGAGGACTTCTTAGGAAGCCCCCAGCGAGGGTCACAGAGAAACACTGTCCAGATCCCCTTTAGGAAGGACCTGTCATCCCAGCTGCTGTCGGAGCCTTGCCCAGGTCACACCCACCCAATCACTGACCAAGGGGAGGGACTCAGAGCCTACTTCCCGGGGAGCCCTACTCCATCTGCCCCCCAGGGCCTCCATATACCCTCAGCTCCTGGGGCCTCGCCCTGGCTTGGTCCATCCGCAGCGGGCTGCTCCTGGAGGTGGGGCGGGGTCCACAAGGCCAATTCTGTGATTTTGGTCACTTTCCATTTTGGAACGACAGTTACCGGTGTCTCCTCCTCATCCTCTTCTCCTCTTTCCTAAGTTAAAAAATGTAACTTGACCAACATGCATGGGACATTTAAAGTGAGGGGAGACGGGACAGGTTTTGAATTGCATTGGGGCATTTTTATAACAGGATTCAGTGATCAGGATAATTGCCAACTCTCCGTAGTATAGTCCAAGGGCTGAAAATGAATCTTGAAAGAACGAGGATGAGACACGAAGGTGAGGGCAACGCAGTTCCTGTACTCATTCCGCTGACGGCACAAAAGGCGTAAGTCTTCCCAGTTAAGAAATGACCAGGACTAAGCGCCCTTTGCAGCCGCTCAGCCACATTTCAGCTCTAAGATTCTTTAAACATAACAGAACAAACACTGAAACTGAGCAGGACCTCGTGGGGCTCCTGGACACCAAAGCCTTTGTGTGCCCCATTTCTTGTTTTAGGGAATAGGCCCCAGCCTCCATGACCTTCCCTGAGTTCCAAAGGGCAGGTTCAAGCGGTTACTAATCAGGAAAGGGAGGGGATGCAGAGATAAGAGGGGAGGAACCAAGAAACAGTGGTGCAGCCTTGGGGCAGGGTCCTCGTTCTGCCTCAAGGGACACACAAAACAATGTCTCTGAGCTCTTCTGCAGAACTAAAACCCCCAAGAAATGGAAGATGTTCATTTGAAGATGTGCATTTGATGAAACTGGAATGTTTCATCACTACTTGACGAAACATTGTTCATTCCAGAGAGAAGGTCACAGTTTGATAACCTTGAGAAGCTCATCAAGAGACCTCCTGAGGCCAGATTAAAGGAGAGCAGGCCCTGCACACACCCTGATCCTTATCAGCAGCCCCACCCTTGAACCATTGCTATGAAACTCCTCACCAAATTCCACCAGGTTGGGACACACAGTTTTGAGGGCATGAGCCCACTGTGTCCCCCCCCTTTGCCTGGCAAAGCAATAAAGCTGTTCTTTTCTGCTTCACCCAAAACTCTGCCTCTGAGATTTGATTCAGCACAGGTGTACAGAGGCCACGTTTCGGTATCAACATCACTGTAAGAAAAAGCCTAAAAACACACAAAGACATCCATGGAATGACATGGAAGGGCATAAACCCTGAAGCTCTCGTCTCAAGGGTTATGGAGAGAAAAATAAAATGCAGTGGAAGTAGACAAAGTTCATCAGTTCCAAACGTGGAATAATTTATAATAATGAATAATTCCAACAAAGGTTAACAGCCAACACGTGGCAATCTTACCAAGCATATTGGTCTACTTCTCAGTTTTGTAACTATCACAAAACTCCAAAGATTGAACATCAATCTATAAATATGGAAAACTTCACTGTCGCAAAGATGATAACACCTGTGACAAAGAGTGACAGACCCCTGCCTATTACTTCCGTTGAGTCACTCAGAAATACACTGCTTTCCTCCGTGTCCAAATGTCTGAGTTTCTCCAGGACAGTGGTGCTTAAACTTGAACTGCACCAGAATCCCGTGGAGTGGTTGTTGAAGTCCAGATCGCTGGTCCCAGCCTGAGTTTCTGATTCAGGAAGAATGGGGTGGGGCCCAAAACTCTTCATTTCAAACAGATTCCCAGGTCGGGCCAGAGCTGCAGCAGGGACTGCGCTTTGAGAACCGCCCCCAAGGGTGTCTGCTCTCTCATTGGCTCCTGTGTGATCATGTGATCTCCCCCGCCCTTCAGGCGCTCACTCCTCCAGCTGCTGGCCGTGTTGGCAGCTGGTTGCTCATAACAGAGTTCCTCCCAGGAACTGCCCTCCATCAAAGGAGGCCACATTGTCCAGGTTTCATGCCCCTGTCCACGGGCAGCCCACAGCCGGTGACTGGTCCACACGTGGGTCACAGGTCCTGGCCTCCATTCAGGACACTTTGAAGGGTCATCCCATTTCAGAGCTCCCATGGGGTCCCTTCAGAACCCAGCTTCCCCTTCTGCCCAATCCCCTTTCCTATACTCCCTTGGGGCAATTGGTCCCCACGCAGATCTGTAGGATCCGTATCACCAAGCAGCTCGTTTGCCTATGAACGTAGGAGTGATATAGACTCTGCAACCTACCACATCTGTTAAGCGATATTCCCCGTGCTGTTCACAGCCAATATCAAACACGTACTTTCCAGGGCCAACGGGCTACGAGCAAAGAGAAACCAAGAAATACTTCACTCTTGAGCGTCAACACCCAGTAGAAAGTACAAAATGCTTTATAAATGTGACTTTCATAAAACCTACCCCAAATCATGGAACTGGGGAAAATTCAGTATGGATTAAAGATGCTTTTGTGAACTAATGGCTAATGGAATGCAAAGTATAGGCCCCCTTTTGTTTGTTTTAAAAAAAAACTTTAACTACATTTTATAAAAGTAATGTATTTATGACAAAAATTTCACTTAGTTGACCCACACAAACTAGCTAAAAATAGTACTATTGATATTTTTTTAATTTTATCTAAATATACAATATTGTGTTAGAACTACTAATATTTTGATGTAGTCTCTGTAACCTTATTTCTAATACAGAGATTTTTTTTTAAATAAAAATCTGACCGTAACTACACGTGCTGACTCTTATTCTATCTTTACTTAGAAATAGGGCATGAATGACCTCCCATATCACAGATATTCTTCCATAACATCAGTTGTCAACCTGGTATGTTATTTCATCAAAGAATCATAATCTGTTTTACTCACCTACTATTGTTGACATTTGGTATGCTGATACTTTGGCAAAAAATGCTATGGTAAACATATTCTGAGTTAAATCTTTAGGTCCACCCGTGGCATTTTCCTCGGGGTAAATTTTCAGAAGTTGAATTTCTGGATAAAAGTATGTGTTTTTATATATATATATATTTATTTATTTATTTATATTTATATATATTTATATATATATATATATATTTTTTTTTTAAAACCAGAATAAGGCTCTAATAATTTTCTTTCCCACAACAGCACTTAAGAGCCTCTCGTCCGCAAACCCTTATTTTTTCTGGGCTTAACATTTGTTATACTTTTACATTTTTTATATACATGTAAAAACAGGACCTCATCCTTTGAAGTCACACCTTTTAAGTTATTAGTAAGGCTGAATTTTTTTTCAACATTTTTGAAATGTAAATCACGTTGATTAAGTGCTTTACAAATTAAATGTTACAAATATCCCAACCCCTTTTGTCAGATAGCTTTTACATTTTCTTTATGGTACTCTCTAATCTATACTGGCTTATTTTTATCAAGTGAAACCTTTTGGGTTTTCCTTTCTATTTTTGTATAGAACGTCCTCTTCCTCAATCCAAAGGTCATAAATACTTATTCTTCTATCTGTGACTTTCTTGTTTGCATTTAAATCTTTATTTCTTCTAGTAAGTATCTTCCTCTACATGCTGGAGGACAAACTTTGGTTTTATTTTTTCTCCCAAATGGTCATCAAGCTGTCCTAGCACCATTTCTTTTTTTTTTTTTTTTGCGGTACGCAGGCCTCTCACTGTTGTGGCCTCTCCCGTTGCGGAGCACAGGCTCCGGACGCGCAGGCTCAGCGGCCATGGCTCACGGGCCCAGCCGCTCCACGGTATGCGGGACCCTCCCGGACCGGGGCACGAACCTGGGTCCCCTGCATCGGCAGGCGGACTCTCAACCACTGCGCCACCAGGGAAGCCCTCCCAGCACCATTTCTTGACTTCTCCCCACCATGCCTTTTAACTGGAAATGACATCCTTTCAAGTGCTAAATTATTTTATATACTTCGATCTGTCTGTGGACTCTCTAACCTGCTTCACTGATCTATATTTCTCTATCCTAGTATCACACTGTTTTCATTATCGAAGATTTATAGTGTGTTTTCATAACTTGTCAGCAAGGATGTGAACAGGTAATTGTCTGAAGAAAGAAAGTCAAACCAGCAATAAAAGTGTGTAAAGGTGCTGGGCCTCACCGGGAATCAGGGAATTCCACATCAAAACTATGAGATAACATTTTTTACCCACCAGATTTGAAAAGAAAATGTTAAAGACTAATACTATCCAATGTTGATGGAAGAAGTGATGAAGAGACTCCCATAGCCTGCTGACCAGAGTATAAACTGGCTTAGCTTTTCAGGACAATTAGAGTAGTCATCATCATTTAAAGTATCAATACTTGTAGATTTCGCAATTCCAGTAACTAACCTACATAAAAACTTCTGAATACACAAAAAGATAGCTTTTGGGGGGGTATATTTTTGTGTCCTGATATAGTGTGGTTCTATTTATGTAATTAAAATCCCCATGCTGTAACTCTGTATAAGCTGTACGTGTAAGTCTGTGCCTTTGCGATGCTTGAGGTGGGCAGGTGGGATCCAGAGTCTGGGCGTTTCACGGGTGGAACTACGCTCTGGCACGACTTTAAAGTCTTTTTCTAACTAGCAGAACAAAGCCCCACTCTGCTCTTACTCCTCAGATGAGTCTAGGTTCGCAGCATTCATTGGTTCCTCCCAATTAACTCGTATCAAATTCTCTTTCTTCCACCCACCTCCGTGTGCCGAAAACTATCTCATGAGATTTTGCTGGGAGTGACGTATTCCATGTACAGATTTGAGGAGAACGTGCCTACACTTACAAAGACTAAAAGCAGAGTCTGCAATTAGGGTGTGAATTATATGGAAATGAAAACTGAGTTTTAAGGGTCTGAGGCTACTCTATTAAATCAGTTAGATGTTCCTCTGTCAAACTCTTAACACCTTTCATTTGCTCAGCAAACTCTTTCTTTGGGGAAAGTTTCTGCTCAACCCCTGATCAAGGCTACATGGCAAATGCAGGGTGGTAGGTAGGTTTCAAATTATTCAGGGTTTCTCTGCATCCCATCAGGGCTCGGGCAACAAGGACAGGTAAGGCCACAGAGTCCTCCAAACAGAAATGACCCATCACGGGTACTGCGAACCGGAAACCTTCAGACGCAAGGCCTCCAGTCCCACCACCACCTGGAGCAGGTGGGTGGGCGTGGGGCTCCAGGGAGGACCTGGTGGGTCTTCCTCCCTGCAGCTCCGGCTGTGGGCCTCCCGGGGGAAAGAAAGTCAAAAACACCCACAGGCTCAACTGCAGGAAATGCTCCGTCGTTGCAGACAAATACGTATTTCATATCCGATTTACTCATGAGACCAAGGTCAAGATGCCCCCAGTGCTATAATGATTCCCGCTGCTGGGAGAGAGCATGGATGTTACTGAGATGCAGAGAAACTATCTGAGCTTCCCCCGCCCCCGCCCTGCCCTCTGTGGGTATCAGTGAGGCTCGGAGCTCAGCACAGCTGCCCTGTTTCCCTATCTGGAGGGGGTGGGAGGGTTTGCCTGGGTTTGTCCTATTTTCTGCTCACACATTTACACAGGCTCGGGGAGGAGGGTGTTGCTTATTTCATTGGCAAACATCGCTGCCCGTCGACTTACATTTTTGTTCAAGAACTTGCCCTGGTACCTGTGGTTCAGGTGGATGAGCTCGGCCGTGCCCTTCTGCTGGCCGTTCACCCAGGTACCCACGTACTTGCTGCCCGTCTCCGCGTAGAAGTAGGTGCCTTGCCCGTGCCTGGTGAAGATGAGGACCACGATGCACTCGGTTCTGTTGCAGTGAAAACCCTTCCAGGTTTATGAGATACACATTTGTTTTTTGTTTTGTTTTTTTTGCGGTACGTGGGCCTCTCACTGCTGTGGCCTCTCCCGTTGCGGAGCACAGGCTCCGGACGCGCAGGCTCAGCGGCCATGGCTCACGGGCCCAGCCGCTCCGCGGCACGTGGGATCTTCCCAGACCGGGGCACGAACCCATGTCCCCTGCATCGGCAGGCGGACTCTCAACCACTGCGCCACCAGGGAAGCCCTGAGACACACATTTGAATCAAGGGGGGCCTAGGCTGAGGTGGGCTCACCAGTGGCTTCTATATCTGGGCCCAATCTAAGCACACCTCCTGCTCGCGGCCCCAGCTGAGAGCAGGCATCCCTGCTGGACAGCGGCGGCCTCCTGCCTACCAGCTGGCTGGCGCGTGGAAAAGGCAGGGCTCCTGGGAGCTGCAACTCAGCGCCCAGAAGGTTCTCCCGTGCCCTCCGTGGCCTGGGGCCCTTGGGTGGGTTCCCGGGAACCTGCAGTCGCGCAGCAGTACGTTGCTCCCACGCTGGCCTTAAAGCCATGAACCATGGGGCAGAGCTGGCCAGTGGGCTCTCCAGTCATGATTCTGTTGCTTAGTCACCGTCATGTGCTCATGACGTGAACTGATCTGCGGGCCCAGGGGGAGAACCGAACCTTTGGTGAGCAAACCACTCCCCGGTGTAGCTGTCATTGTTGACGTAGTAGTACACGCCGTGGCCATGCCTCAGGTCGTCCGCCCACTCCCCTGGAAGGGCCACACAAAAGCAGGGGTCAGGAGGAAACAGCTCCACCCTTCACTGCTGTCCCTGCCCACTCTGACCCCCCTCCATCCCTGCCTCTCGGCCGGACCGATGGACACCTGGAGTGGGGAGCCGGCGGAGGGAGGCTGAGCCGGGCGTCTGGGGGGACAGGCTGGCAGGTGTATGTACTGGGCCACTGTCGCCTGCATGTGCTAACAGCGGCTTTTTCCCACTTGGCCGGCGGCACAGCAAGGCTTCAAGCCAGGGTTTGCTGCCCTATGGACAGTGGCCTCAGCTCCACACCCCTGCTGCCTCGTGTGCGTTCAGTGATCCAGCAACAACTTGGAGCCTCGGTGGTCTATTCTCAGCCACTTGCCAGCATTTCAATCTGTTTCCCACCTCGCACCTGCTCCGGCGCCTGGGGCCGCACCCCCGCACACCTGTGTTGAGCATCTTCGCCAAGTGGCCGCGAGCCGGTCTGTGCCCCTTTCGGCCAAAGCAGCGGCGAAGAAGTCCCATGTTAACTTGGGCTTTGGGCTGGAAGACTGTGGACTTACTGAGCTAAAATGAGTACTTAGCCTCCGACCTCAGAGAGGAAATCCCTGGGCAGTGACTGCGCCCTGCACCCATTAAGGTACAAACCCATAAGGAGACACGACAACTTACAACTGCCTCCAAAGGCGTTTTATATGTTAGCTAATAACCTTCGCAGTAAAAATTCCTTCAACCCCCTACTCTGAGCGCGTATATGTGTATCTCCACATATGCATATATCTTCTCATACATCACATATATAATATGTATAAATAGATATGTTGTTCAAATTAGATGAACATCTACGCTGAAATCAAAATGACAATAATGAGATTAGGTCCATCAGAATCTGGAAAGAATTAAATCCTAAATTAGATGGTGTCAAGTTGATTTCAAAAGCAGATGGGTCCTACGTCTGGAGCCAGGCTTCTAAGATTTACGAAACAAGACCAAAGAGCAATTCCGTCTCTGGTAGGAACAGCAGTGACACTGTCCACCCAGGTGTCAGATTCCGGCAGAAGCCCTGTTTGAGGATGCCTCGGTTCTGGTTTTATGTGGCCACCAGACCCGCAGCTCCAGCCCACACCCTCAGAGGGTGGAATCCGTGGTAAGAAGCGCTGCTATCGCACAAGCTGCATTGTGGCCCCCCGACGTTTACTGAACACATACGATCCGTCAGGTCTGGTTCTGAGCATCTCACGTGTGTTCACTCCTCTGACCCTCGCACTGCAGGGGAGAAGGCTGAGGCAGGGAGGGATGGGGTCCCCTGAACCAGGTCACACCTACTGTCACACCAGTTCCGGGGTTGGGCTCACAGACCTTTTTGGAAATCTGATGAAAACCAGATAACTTCCCAGAAAAGCAGCCCAGAACATAACCTTTGCACACCGTTGGCGAGGCTCACAGCCCACCCCCGCGCGTCTCTCTCGCTGGGTTAGGAACGGCCTTCACCGGTCTTTGGGGTGAGACGTCACACTGTCGTCACACCAGGTGACAATGGTGGGTGGGGCGGCAGTGCGGTTCTTGGAAATAAGGGGACAAGAGTTCCTGAGCCACATAACACTGGCACGTAACACACTGCGGCAGAGGTAAGGACGCCACGTTAACGAGGCAGAACGCCTCCCAGATCAGAAGCCTTCCGTGAAGGAACCACCATCTAAACCAACAGCGTGCTCATCAGAAGAGGGGCTGGTCAGCAATGGAAGACAGCAAGAGCAGCTCCAAGGACACTCTACCACTGAGTACCAGTTGACCTGGGTCCAACCCACCCCCCGAGGTCCGTGCTCGCCCAGCAGCCTCTCTCAGCGCATGGGCCCCCAGGAGGGAATGTGCAGGCCACAGGGACAGTCACATGTCCCCCTGTGGATCAGTTCACTAATTACAAGGCTCTCTGGTTTCTGCATCAACCCTGTGAACACAGGAACATAGATCGTATTTGTTGAATGACTGGGGAACTTGAAGCTTTCCTGTGTGTCTCAGCATTCCCAGAGAAGTTCCGTCCCCAAGTCCTCCACAACACGGAAGTCTGCTTTGTGGTAATACTTTACCTTCATATCTTGATCCGTCTGGATAGATAAAAGTGCCTCGACCGTGTTTTTTATTTTTAACATATTCTCCAATGTACCGCGCACCACTTTTAAATTTGTAGGTCCCCTGAAACACATTGATTATATAATTCATATCAATCCTGAATTTAATCATTGCTAACAGAGTATTAAATTGGGTAAACCACCCACTCAAGTCACCAATTCTGACCTGGCCGTGCCTTTTACCATATTCGTATTTCCCTTCATACGTGTCCCCATTGGGCAGTCTCGCTTTCCCATGTCCATGCCGCTCACCGGCCTCGTTCCGCTCCCCTTCGTATTCCTGGACCGAAGAAAACAAGATGATCACAGTTACCATTTATTAAGCACTAATCAGGGACCTCCCTGGTGGTCCAGTGGGTAAGACTCTGCGCTCCCAAAGCAGCGGACCCGGGTTTGAACCCTGGTTGGGGGACTAGATACTGCATGCTGCAAGGAAGATCCCACGTGCTGAAACGGAGACCCAGCGCAGCCAAAATAAATTTTTTAAAAAATGAATAAAATAAATAAAAGCACTAGCTATGTGTTAGGCATTTTATAAATAGTATTCCATTGCCTCCTCCCAATCCTTGGCCTTGTCTTACAGGTGAGGTAGGTACCACACCTGGGTGACATGGAGCATCCGTCCAGGGTCACACAGCTGGCACCTGTCCATGGTGGGACTTTCACTCTCTCCCTCCAATGTATTATGATAATCCTTTACACTGTAAACAAAACTGACCATTTTGAGGAAAATGCGAGGTGCACCAAGTTGTGTTCTTTATAGGAACACATTTGAAGTAGCATTTGCGGGTGGAACGTGTCCTAAACCCACCTTCCTCCAATAATACAGAACTTAAAATGCAAATCATCCCTGGGGTGTCTGTGGCCTGAAGACAGCTTTGACCTTCAAGGATGGTGGGAGAGGGGCAGGGGAGCTGAGGAATAAACTGGGCTCAGTTGTCAACTTGAGTCTCCCAACTCAATTTAGTTTATCTTATTTTTAAACTCCTTATCAAGAGACTTAAGGTTCAAACGCTCATAGCTAAGATCGATAATTAATCTATCTTAAAAGTAAATCAATAAAAAACATAATACAAGCTTGTCGCTTCCCTATTTTCTCCATCCTTCATGAAATAAACGTTTCTCAAGCACCTAAAACATGAGTGTAGAGTGCAAACAATGAATGATGAAATGGCGAGGAGCAATGAAATGAAATGGCATAGAGCAATGACTTGACATGGCGCTAGATCTGGATAGACATTACACATAAGCTCAGACACATTAAGTCAAGGGCTTCAGAAACAAACATTTTTGCAGTTCTTGTGCTTTTCTAGCACCGTTTGGCTCAGAAATTCATGCTCAGATTATAACGCAGAATTTTATAACCTTACAGACTTGTTTCAGGGTTAGTCTACGTCAAAGTGTACAAAAGGCTCCTCCTGCCGCCCCAAAGACCTCCCAATACACCCAGTACTGAGACGCTGGGGTGCCTGAATAGGAAGAGAACCCTTGAAAATGACCCCAGCTGTGAATCGAACCTGAAAATTATGGACACTAAAAAGTTACAGATCGGTAGGGCCATTTGAGGGGATGAACTAGAAAGCTTACTGGGAAGGTGATGTAGCTTGGGTTCCCCAGAAGCAGACCCTGGAGAGAGATTTTTTTTTTAAGTGCTCCCAGGAGAAACCAGCAAAGGGGGTGCGAAAACAGACGTGAAAGAGGTGGCTGCCAAGCATGGGGGGGATGTCGGGTGATGTCCCAGACTCAGCCTCATCGCACAGGGGGTTCTGGAGTGTAGATCACTGCGGTTTGTCCTGCCTTTTAGCACTAGCTGCTGGCTGTCCCGGGATGCATACATCCCAGGCACTTCCGCCGCTCCCTACTGGCCAGGTGACTCCAGTGCACAGAGGTGCTTGTCTTGAGCAGCAAATCAGGCAGAAGCTGGAAGATGGGTGTGCAGAGCCAGTAAAAAAAGGTCTGAGCAAGCACATCTATCTCAGCAGGGGTGCTAGATTTTTCAGGTAATTCTGAAACTATTTCAACTCTGTACCCTGCACACACACAGCGGATGAGGTTCCCGACCTGCCAGCCAGGCAATAGTCACCCTCTGGCTTCGGGCAGCACAAATACGCCCACATGGAGCCCAGCTCGCATCACTGAATGTGCATCCCTTACCTCCTCTCCGCTGTGTAAACCAGGAAATATTTCCAACGACCCGGGTCATTTCCAACAAGAGTGAAGAAAGCACATGTGATTACAGGCCTGTATGGTGATACTTCCGGAAGCCTTCGCTGAGCCTGGGACCGCCTTAGCATTTCTTGAAGGCTTCCAGGAAGCAGCTTTCCTCCATCTTCCTTTAATCCTGAGGAGCCAGGCTCCATTACAGAAATAGTTTCAGAATAATACACAAAAATACATTCAAGAATAGTATGGTAGCTTGGGATGACCCAGCCATCCAAGGAAACTGCCTCGATGAAGGGTGACAGCAGAGAAGAGGACGCTTCCAAAGCCTTGGATTTGGAAATCTTTGCCTTTAACGATAGGAGGAATTGGTGGAGGGGGGAGCGAGAAGGGATTCGGCAGGCGGACGTCATAACGTTTCACCTTTCACAGCCATCTTGCAGGACGCAGCGCCCGCTGTGGCCTGCGTGGTCCTTGCTCTCGGCTGGGCCTCCCAGTGGGACTGTGGCTGGCCTCCAGGCCACCCCACTCTCCGAAACCGGCTTCCAAGGGTCCGCGCACCCCTGGGAGCTCCCCCCCCCTTACCCGGAGATCTCACCCCAAGATATTTCTCTCCCTCCTCCTCCAACTCTTCCGAGCCCAGGTCCGACATGATCCCGCCCCAGTCTGGATCCCGGCTGCCGCCTGAGCCTTTCTAGTCGGTAGGTACCAGCTGCCTGCACCGCGTCCGCCGTCGCCACGGAGACGCGGCCAGGCCCGCCTTCCTCCCAACTGGGGCGTAGAAGCCGAAAGGTGGGGGTAGGAGTCACTGTTAACCATCGCATGCTGTCATAGCAACGGGATGCATCCACCAATCGCCGCTTGGGACGCGAGAGAGGCGGGGCCTGGGGCGGGAAGGCGTAGGGAGAAGCCAATGGCAGCCTTCGGGGGCTGTCATAGCAACGAGAAGGGGAGCCTCGGCCAATCGTCGCGCAAGAGAAGGGAGGGGGCGGGGCCTGAGGCGTACTAGGTACCCACCTGCTCGCTAACCTGGACACCACGTGGCTTGCCCCCTTTAACCAGCTGCTGGGTGATGCTGCAACGAGGAGGGGTGCAGGAAGCGCGTCGGGCCAGTTCTCTTGAGGCCTTCACCCCTGCCTAGGGCTGGGCACTGCCCCTTCCCAGCCCCGGCCAGTGGTTCCTCGGATCCCTCGGCAGGCCCTCTTCACCTTTCTGAGCTCTCTTCTGATCCTTCGGTGTTGGCGGTCCACAGAGATGTGTTCTTCGAGATCTTTTCTCGTGTTTGTAAACATCTCCTCCTGACTCAAGGAGTCAGCTCCGACCTACTAGCAGATGCAATCTACCCTGATGCCCGTCAGGGTTTGACGTCTCTCCTCCACCCTAGGTGTGAGTCCAGCCCCCTGGGGTTCCCATATGGAGCTCGCTCCCTCACACACGCCTAGACAGTCACTCACACGCGCACACATACACCTGCACATTGACACTCACTCCCACTCGTTAATGGGCCCCTCCTCCTAGCTTCCCTCTGGTCATCTGACCCTCGGCCTGCCCAGGGCCCCTCATGATCTCCTTCCCAACTCGTCTGTCACCAGCCCTGATCCCAGCCTGTAAGTTCTAGCAGTGGTCTCTAATTCAGCCTCTCTATCTCCAGCCTTTGGTACTCTTCACCACCTCACGTTCCTCCTCTACTCCGAAGCCCAAATGCAGACCAGCCTTATCCACTGGCGTTCAGTCCCTCCATGTTCAAGCCCTAAGTCATCCTCTCAGCCTCACAGCCCACCATCCCCTTCCTATACTGGTTTAGATGCTTCAGACAAAAGAAAACCACAGGCACTTGCCCCAGTACATCCTTCACTTCCCCACTTCTATGCCTCTGCCTGTGCCAGACTCTCCCTGGAAAGTCTTCCTTCCCCCAGCCCTGCCTATCAAAAGTCATAGCCATTCATCAAAGACTGGATACGAGACCACTTCCAGAAAAAGCTCCAAATTCATGATAAGGGTGCCCTCGTGGAGGAAGAGGGGAATGGGGCTTAGAGAAAGAGGAAAGGACTTCAGCTCTGTATCATCTATCTGGCTATCATCCATCCATCTACCTATATATGTTAAAGGTCTGAGTGTGACAACATGCAAAATTTAATTTTAAGTAGTGAGTTTTTATTAGTATATAATAACCATATTTCTCTGTATTTTTAACTTTTTGCTCTAAATGTTGGACACCTCCCTTCAGTTTCTATTGATCCTTCAAGTTAGCTGTGCTCACTGCGTCTCTCTTAATTCCCATCGTGCCTTTAGCCATCTTCATCAAATACACAAGACAAGTTCTGTCTCATGTGACGGTCATCTGGGTATCAGGAGCCATGCCGCCCTCATCTTCGTTTCCCCCTCAGCACCTCATGTTCTGCACACAGTGGATGTTCAACCAAGCCACGGAAATCCAGTCCATGTGGGCCTTTAGATCCCCTGGTGAGATGGAAATGTTTCTCCTTTATCACTTTTACTTAAAAGAATCTCTGTTTTGTGTGTGGAAGTAAACAAAGACCACCCAACGAGAACAAGCAAAGAGTATTTATTCGCGGCTTGCTATAGCAAGGGACTCAGCCACCATCACTTGCATTTCGGCAGAGACTCAAAGGCAGGCAGAGGAGTGGGACAGCTTTATAGTGGGCAAAAGGAAAGGGGTTGGTGCCCTGACTGCAGGCTGTGGGTGTGGGAAAGCTGCCGGAGGGCTCACGAGAACCGAGACAGCCCGTGTGTTTGGTTACAGTAAAAATTCAGCTTTCTCTGGTTGGTCCTAAGGGGGAAGGGGGGGGGCAAAAATTAAGGTGCCTCTCAGTTATAATCAAGTCCAGGCCATTTGGAGCCAATTGTTAAAGGGGTTATTGTTTGTTACTGGATCAGCTAGCAGAGCTAGCGACTGACTTCCTGCCAGTCTGGCCTGCAGTAGGCCGGCTTCTTGCGATGGCTACTGTAGATAGTGGGTTGGTTTCCTGGGCTTTGTCGCTGCCACTTGTGGGTCAGAGTTCTATTTCTATATATGGTTTGGCCATCGTACATTTGTATATCCAATTTTAATGTGTTTTTGCAAATTATACAAATAACTGTGTTTCATCTTAAATCTAAATATTGTATGGTGCTCTTAGCTGCTTTTGAGATTTAATACTTCAACAATAACCCCAACTTTTTGTTTATTTAAATCTAATATTTAAGTATTTTAAAAAAGTGATCTAAATGGAGGGAAAACAGGTCTTAAAGTCATCATCATTTAGTGGAAATATTACTCCCCTAGAGCCGGAATGCCCAATGTCAAATTCTGGGTTCCCATGGCCTATTCGCTTCGGTGACCTCAGGCAACTCACCTGCCCTGAGCCTCAGTTTCCTATTCTGTAAACTGAGGTGGAATAAACCCTTCCAAACTCGAAGAGCTGCCCTGGGGATCAAAAATGGTACCTTATTAATGTATTGTTATTTATTATGATAGCTATATAATGCCATCAATGAAGATCTAACAAAGAAATCACATATCGTTAATAGAAAGTTCTCCTCGCACCCACCCACCCCCCTCCCAGGTGTGTCGTGTGATGTTGCTGGGGGATGGCGAGATGGGGGAGGGTAGCAGTGCCTGAGGAAACACAAAGGCCAAATCCATGAGGTGAATGGCTGAATAATCAACAGATCTTCCAGAAGACACACAGCATGCCAACGTTTCCCTCTGAAACAACAGCATAATGGAAGGTTGCAATCTCAACCGCATCTCAGGCCCAAATCCATCACTTACCGAAAAAAGAAACAATGTACAGGCAAATTAACACACAAGACCCTACAATTATATTGTTTGTTAGTTGCAAAGAGAAAAAGATTGTAAACACCCCAAATTAACAGTTTTTCTTGTGGGAAAAAGTGGGGACTTTAGAAGGACCGATGACTATGGTTTTCTTCTTTATACTTGTCAGTTGCCACATTTACTACAGTGGGGTGTGTCTTTTTATAATAATACCTCAAAATATTTTAAATATTAGAGATCTGGAATGGTAATACAATCAAGAATATGCAACCAGATGTTAGCTTTTTTGCATATAAAAATAAATGTCAGGAATTCAGTTTTCAAATTTTCTCTAAAAATGCCAGTGAGTAATGTTTGCTAAGTTCTGACTCTGTGCTGGCAGTGTTTGAAGAGTTTTATATATGAATTATCTTAACAAATCCTCACTGTCATTTCTCCATTGTACAGCTAAGGAAACGGAGCCACAGAGAGGTAAAGACATTGCTCAAAATCACACAGCCAGTGGGATTCAAACCATGCCATCTGACCCAAGCTATTGCTGTAAATCACTACACTCTACTGCCCCCCCAGATCTCTGATTTAAAGGCATAACTGTGCTCTTCTGGGAGTGACTTTAACCATCTACCAAGCAGAGAACCACTGGCTCAAAGAGCCTTCGATTAAAAGACTCAGAAAGTGGTTTAAGCACACCCTGTCCTGGATCACATCATAAGCAGCTGGGTGCCTAGCCATTGAATTATTGGATCCTAAAATTTACAGCTGGATTTATGGCTTATGCAAATTAGTCGGAATCCTCCCCACCCGCCAAATCTTTCAGTCAATCTATAGTAATTTCATTACCCTGCAGGTTTAACAATCGTCCAAATAAGGCAAGATCAGGTAAACATCAGGACCGGCCTCCCAGCCTCCTGCAGCACAGAACCCAGAAACTCCTTCCAGAAAGAGGCTGCTCCCCGCTCACGGCAGGTAGGAAGCCCCACCTACCCTCTCCCTATGAGACCTGCGTAGTCCAGAAAGACCTCATTCGGCCAGCCTGATGCCGGGCAGCCCCAAACTCCCTGACCCTTAAGCCCCACGTGACACGCAAGTACTTGGTGATCACAGAAGCAGCGATTTCAAAATCCGAAGGCCTGCGAAACTGTGGCATAGCTCATCCTCCTTTCCCGGAGACAAAAAGGTGAGGCCTCACTAGGAGGAGTTTCTTCACTGGAAAAAGGAGGAAATCCTACTTCTCAACCTTGACAGGGAGGCACTTCCCCTACTCCCCCAGCCGGTCCTTCCCATCACCCCCCGGGAGGGGGTTCCCATCCTCTCCCCTCCCCCTCCCCCCCCCACCGCAGGGAGCGTGCGCAGATGAGCCCTCCGTGGAGAAGGGAGGGGCGAGGCGGCAAGGCTTCAGGTGAGCCGCGGAGGTGAAGGACCACGGTTCCTCCCAGCTCCATTCCCCCAGGCAGAAATTATCTTCTTGCTTTTCTTAAATATAAATGAGACCCTCCTCTCTCTACTTCTCCCACCTCCGCCAAAAGAAGGGGTGAAGGACACCCGATCCGTGGTTCTGCCCAGAGGGGCGGGGGATAGTGGCTTCGGCTTCTACGGTGGGACCGCCCCGGGGGAGGAAGGTGACTTGGAGGCCTCCTGGGGGTCCGCTTCCCGTGTTCCACAGCTTTCTGACCCACCTCCGAGCTGGGTCGGGGCTGCCTGGCAGTTGCCATGGCGACTGGCTGAGGCCCTGAGCCTGTCCCTTCTGGACCGTGGAGGACAAGGCAGAGGGGGGTCGGCAAAGTGCAAACAGGGTTGTTTCTGTGTTTGTTTACAAACTGCTCAGATAAAAAGCAGGGACTTTCAACAAAAGGAATTCAGGCCCATCTTCGGTGTGGAAATGTGTGGTTGTTTATTAAAATACTTGTGTTCTTGAGAATGGAACTATTTTTTATATATATATATATGTATATATATATATATACGCACATTTATAAACATACACTTTTAGGTATATCTATAGGTAGATATAAAAACACAGGCCTTGTAACTTCTTTTTTAAAATGGAGTTTTTATGGCATTTAGTGGGTAGGAGTCAGACCCAGGTTTGAAATCCTAGCTCTGTTTGCTTCTTTCTGAAGCCAATTTACCCATCTGTAAAACGGAGGTAATAGTTCACTGCCCTTTTAGGGCTGTTGTGAGGTCCAAATAAGATGTTTATAATGAGCTTAGCACGGGCCTAGCACACAATAAAACATCTAGTAAATATTAGCTATTACTAATAATTGTATTATTGTTACTCCGCACTTAGTAAATGTTAGCTATTATTGTTAATAATTACACTGTGGTTACTCACATAGTAACCAAGCACGTTCTGTCTATCCATGGGTCTTTGGGGAAGTTCTGACGTCAGGTTGTCTAGGTCATTTTCAATTGTGTCTTCCCGGAGAGAATCAGATTGCCAAAGATGTTTCAACCAGGTAATCGTGACAATCAGAAGTTAGTCTGTGAAAAACAGATTATGTTTAATGCTTATATCCATTAGCACTGATACACATGAGGATGGGAAGAGACCGAAGTTTCTAGAAAGATATTGACGAGTAGATTCTTACGTAAAAGGAACTCTTTTAACTGTTTGACGTTATGTCTCTTATAAAAGTGACAACTGACAAGGAGGAAATAAACAGATACACACACCCCTACACACCTACGTGAGGTATGCGGTTTCATGGAAGGATATTGAGAATGCTATAGTCCAGAAAGGAAGTAAATTCTTTTCCATCCAGGTAGTGGGATTATTCAGTAATTCAGCAGCAGCAGTGGGCGGACGGGTTCATGCAGTCAGGCAGGGTGGAGCCAGGAGACATCAGGAAGTTGGGCCAGCTCGAGTTTATGTTCGGCAGCAACTTGAGGGCACAGACTGTGCTCACCTGTGCTCACCTGTGCTCCCCTCACCGCCCCCCCCCCCATAGCAGTGCCCGGCACATAGTAAGTCCTCAATCAAAGAAGCTTGTGATCATGGTGTTAGGTAGCATTTTGTAACAGAGTTGTACTTTATGCAACACTTGGGAAAGAAAAAAAAGGTAAAGTATATCAACTTCTCATTCTTTTTTTCTTCTATCTTGTTTTTTTAATTCTCCTTAAATCAGATTCCATTTTCCAGGGGCTCTCTCAGTATGTCAGGTAAATAACTATGGCTTAGTGTGTGCTGGGTCCCTGGTCATATACTAGGGGTTATGAGGAAATGAGGGAAGAAAAAGTACAGACCCATTTGGGGCAAGTTTGACATTAATCCATGCTATTTAAAAAATTACCAAAACTATGATATCTGATGGCTACATGTTAGTGCCTCAACCTAGAATGGATGTCCTTTCCGACTAGTGGATAGGAAGGTTGCTTCTGTGTTTGATATTACCTGTCACCTTGCTCTGGCCAGTGGTAGAGGTGGTGGGAGAGCCCATGGTACAAGGGGCTGCACCTTCTAGGCCTAAGGATGGAGCAGTCTCTCTGAGCAAGGAGCAGGTGGGGAGGCTGCAGGCCGCTCTTCCCAGAGTCGGGCTCACCCTACCCAACCTTCAGGAGGTCGTAAGGACCAAATAAGACGGTGAGGATGAGAATGCTCTGGAAACGGCAGATGCTGGAGAAACGTAATGTGTAAGTTGAACTCACATTTTTAATTCACTGATTGTACAATATTTGATGCAAACAGAAGAATACATGTTCATATGTGTCAGTGATGTAGCAAAGTCACACACAAATACCCGGGAACCTACTTCCCCAGATAAAGAAATGAATGAAGAAATAAAGAGAATCACCACGGACATCTGAGTGCAGAGATCTCTGTCCACACCTCATATCCGACTCTGTAGAATTTGGTTATAGAGAATGAAGAGTTACTGGGCCGGTGGGAAGGAACCTTAAGACTAAATACCTACTACCACATTGCCTTTTAGAACGGCCGGCCTGGGCCTGCTCCCTCCAGCAGAGTGACCGATTCCTGCTGCTGCCTGGTCTGCTGTAAGTCCTTTCTCTTCTTTGCTAATTTGCTGGGCAAAACAGCGTCTCCTGGTGCCTTTACTTTGTACTTCCTTGATTATTTGTGAAGATAAGCACTTTTCCCTAAGGCTCGTTCTCCATCTACATTAGCTGTTGTTAACTATTTAGATCACATGTCTCCAGGACACCCTCAGAGATCCGTGTATGTCGTGCTCTCTTTCTGAAATGCAAGACCTACCTGGGTCTTGTTTCTCTACCTGGGGAATAGTTCTTCAACTTTACCCAGATGTCACCTCCTGGGGACGCCTTTGCCGGCTGCTTCAGGCCCCTCTGACCATCCCTCTGGCTGTGCCTGTTGCCCTCCTTGCATAGTTGTGACTTGTGTTTCGGGGTCAGCCTCCCTAAGGGTCCCAGGGCCTTGACCCCTGCAGTCTAGCGCAGAGCCTAGGCTCGGATTATTAAAAATTACTAAACGCTCTTGGCAAATTGGGGAAATACAGTAAAGTACAAAGAAGAAAGTAAAGAGGACCACTAACCCCACCTCCCAGAGAGAGGTGCCCCTGCTGGCATGTGGTGCGCGTCCTCCCGGGCTTTTTGAATGGGTACATATAATGTGTGTGCTTAATTGAAGTCGTTTTATTTATCACTTACCATTATGGGGTGACATGTCCAAACTTCTTCAAAAGTGTTTAAAAGATTGAAAAGTATGTCACCTTAAGGATATACCAAAATTATCTTGACTCAATCAAGATTTGATAAAAGAATGAATGGGAATGTTTAATACAAGTTTGAAGGATGTAGGGGGCGTTACCTAAGGAAATTGTACTCCATTGTGTTACTAAGAAAATACCGTTTCAGGTGTCTTTTCTGGGTACCTCATTCCCCCCTGCTCTGGGATGACCCCCAAAAGCCCTTTCTCAGCTCTGGGTGCTGGCCTCTCCTCTGTGGCTCTGGCGTACCTGCTTGTCTGTATGTACAGGCCCAGAGGGACCTTTAAAGTACAGTCCCTTGGTTTATAACACGTATTTTACCAAACCACACCTAGGCTGAAAAGTACTGAGCCTTGCTGAAGACCGTATAAAAATATTCCAACTTGGTTATCCTATTTATCTGCACTAGCTCAGCTGAGGGGTGACTCCCTAGTTGATGGACCGGTTTCCTATTTCCCTTTCCCTGACCTGCTATGACCTTATAGGCTTAAAACTAGGAGGAATTTACAGCGCATGGGCTCGGGCAACACGTGAGCTCCAGAGGGGAGCTCCACTGCCAGGAACACTTGGCCGATGGAAGCAACAGTCCCTGCATCCGGTGCAAGCCTCTCTAGCAGCCCCGCTGGAGTCAGGGTCCAGCTACGCCCAAGGCACTCGGGCATCCTCCAGCGACCACTCCCCTCACCCCAATACAGAAGAAAAGCAAGAAAGCGCTCAACTAGGAAAAACTGCCAGGGTCCTGGAAGCAGGGACCTTTGCCCACCTGTCTTCCATGAGCAGTTCGCCCAGGACCGCCCTCGCAAATGGCAGTTGTCTCAAGTGTTAGGTGTTATCGTAGGACTCACAAGGCTCCTCTCCCCCAAATGCGTCCCAACTCGGGTATCACGGGGTCTAAAATCCTACCGCTAACAAGCCGCTGCCTAGGCTAAGCACGTCGTTCTATGTTTTATTTTTTTTTAACATTAACGTTTATTTTTATTCTGTTTGAAAATACACGGCTTTGTCCTTTTTGTGCCTCTTCTCACAGCCCAGAGGCAACTGCTTCCCACTCTTAGCCCTTTCTCCACGTTTCTAAAGACGATGAGTACACCGCGACTTTACTGTCCAGCTTAGACCTCTTGCTCTGCAGACGAGATCTAGCTCTCTGACGTCCCCGAGGATAGTTCTAAGTGCTGTTAAGGCTGCTGCCTGAGATTTTCCCATCCAGGAGGAGAGCCTTGGGTGGGGACAGAAGGGGTGACTCACAGAATACGTGAGTCAACTAGGGTCGAATCAAGAGGTCTGCAGCCCGAGGCAGCCGGAGGCCTGGCCGTCTCCTCTCTGGGCCCCTGGGGACCCAGCAGACCTGCTCCTCCATTCTCGGTCAGGCTATGGCTCCTTGGTGTGTGGACTCTTGTCTGCCTGGAATACAAGATGTGCTTCTAGTGGGAGGCTCTTCATTCAGTTCTTTACCAACAACAGTAGCAATGGAACCAAAAATCTCCCCGGCTCGCCGGTTGAGCGCCCCATACTGCTAAAATCCTTGCTTTTTGATCAGTGGAGATAAAATGAAACTCCTTCACGGTCAGGAAACGCGTTCCGTTTCCTTCTCTCTCTAATAATATTTCATGCTTTTCTGCTTTCTAAGCTGGAGGCATTTTCACGAGCTCTGAAGCCCAGTATCCTCAAAGCTCCCTACAGGGAGCCATCGGCCCGCTTCTGCCCTCCCCAGGCGATGTCTGCTCCCCCCTGGATGCACACGCCTCGTGGTTTTCCTGCAGAGACAGAGCTTCTGGGCAGAAGGTCCTTTTTCCCAGTCTGATTTCTCCTTGCAATGCCCAGCACTAGCACAGAGCTTGTTTGCGCATAGTAGGTTTGCATTCCTAGTGCCTCTCTACCATGGATGACCCAACCCTCCAGCAGGTGGCAGAGTTACCTCTTTCTTAAGACCAGGGAACAGGAGTGAGTCTTCCCTGCGAGTTGGGGGCCGCGAAAGCCAACCCTTCCAAGTGGAGCTGTCCACCTGTCTGTCCTCTCTCAGCGCCGCTGGGGCTCACGGACACGCTTCCACCACCTCTCAGATGGGCGCTGAGAGAAGTTCATTGTCTCATGACCTTCCGTCTTGTCTCCGGGCCACACCTGCTGTCCCCTCCCCAGGGTTCCCAATGGTTCCCCGGAACCCTCTCCATTTCCCCAAAACACCTCCCTCTTCACTTTCACAACTGACTCCCTTCTGCGACAAAGGGGACAGAGGGAGGAACCCTCCCCTCGTACCTGCCCACCGGCAAAGTGACGGCTCTCCCCCCTTTTTCCATCGTCTCTTCTCCAACCCGAGGCTCATTCCTCCTCACATGTTCTGGATTCCTTGTCTTTCTGCCTCTGAAGGGACGTGTCATTCAAGCACGCAGCTCCCTTTCCTGGACGTGTGGACACCCACCCTCCCTTCTGGCTGCTCTGGGACCTGGGCCTCCCGTGAGAAGGGGCTAATTTCCAGGTCTGGGGCAGGAGGTGCATGGGATGAGCTTGTGAGGACATCTTGTCACCCTAGAAAGCAAGGACACTATCAAAGGTACCCGGGTCACGTCAGAAGGACTCACTGGCCAATGCGATTCAACAAGGAGAGTAACTGGAATGGATGCAAATACAGCAACTGTGGCTCAGGCCACTCATGCGGAGAATAAAAAAGCAGAACAAAGGAAATCTCACGGCTAACTTTTGAAGAATAGTAGAAAGTCAACTCATTATTTTGACAAGTGGCAAATAAAGGAATTCCACGTGTATCCTGCCTCTCCTATATAAACCGTGCTTCAGAGTTAACTAAGTAACTGATGAGGGGAAGTTTCTCTTTATAGAAGTAGGTTAGCAAATAAAAAGGAAACAATGAAATTATGATGTCCATTTCACAACTATGAATTCTACTTCTAATGAATTAATGAACTTAGGCAAGGAACGTCTAAGTACGGCAGAAGATGACCAGATACCAGGTGCCTCACTGGCTTGAATCGTCCCGAATCTGATCACGCCTCGGGAGCTCCTTGCCAATTTCAGGTAGTACAGGAAGTACATAAAGAATATGTTCGACCCTGTCACAACGATGGGGTCAGCACAGTGCAAAGCGTAGGAGACTCTGCAGGAAGAACGGCCTGGCCTCCGTGATAACAGCAAGACATTGCTTAGGACAAAGATGCAGGGGAATCTCCAGATGGAGAGATCTAGGAGACACATCAGACAATACATGTGTGGACTGTTTGGGTCCCCATCCGAACATACACTGACAGAGTGAGACCATCTATAGGGCACTCAGGGGAATGAGAACACGGGCTGGGGATTTGATGCTATTATGGAATTATTCTTGCTTGGGGAGCCCTGATGACGGTAGAGTGATTATGTTGAAAACTGTATCTTTTAGAGATATACACTGAAACTTTACAGGTGAAATATAACGTCTGGGATTTTCTGCAAAGTATCCTGGGAGAGGAAGTGGGTCAAGACAGAGGAAACAAAATCGGTGGCACATTGATGAAGCCAGGCAGTGGGTACCTGGGGCTTCATTATAAGGTTCTCTCGACTTCCGTCTACGCTTGAAAATGTCCATGCACTTCCCTGGTGGTCCAGTGGGTAAGACTCCACACTCCCAATGCAGGGGGCCCGGGTTCGATCCCTGGAGGGAGAACTAGATCCCCCATGCACGCCGCAACTAAGACCCAGCACAGCCGAAAGAAAGAAAGAGAGAAAGAAAGAGAGAAAGAAAGAGAGAAAGAGAGAGAGAAAGAGAGAAAGAAAGAAAGAAAGAAAGAAAATGTCCTTGCGTTTAAGAAATGTCCTTCCTCCCCGAGTCCTTCTCCAGCTTTGGGCCCTTCACTTCTCCCCAGCGCAGCCAACCTTCCTGAAATGGTTTTCTGCTCTCCTTCCTCACCCCCACCCAGGCCTCTGCCACCCCCCACCCAGGAAGCTTCACGACCTCCAGGGTGAGGCCAGTAGACAATGACTTCCTTGCAGCCTCCAGCTCCACGCCCGCTCCCTCCCCATCAGCAAACACTGCCTTGCTGCAGCTTCCTGGACATCACACTCTCTGGCTTTTCCCTCTGCTCCATCCACAGCTTCCAGGCCCTCCTCCCTGCCTGGCCCTTAGATACTGGCACCCCTGGGGGCTCAGCCCTAGTCTCTGAGCCCCGGGCAAGCTTTCTCCTCCCCTGCTGTCTGTACCAGGCCTCTCTCACCCACCTAGGATTCTTCCAGAGACTCCAGACTCACACATCCAACCCCAGTTAACAGCCCACGGGAACCAAATGCTCAACAAGTATAAATTAATTCCTTGCCCGCACCCTGCCCCTCAAGTCTGTCTGTCCTTCCAAGCAAGCGTGGAAGTCTGTCGCCTCGCTCCACGAAGATGCCGCCATCCAGCTCACTGCCCAAGCCAGACAGCTGGGTGTCATCCCAGCTCCGTCTTCTGCTTCCTCTCACCTCTTGGGCCTTCCTTAAGTCTGTGCTCCCAGACAACCATCCTCAGGCTGGATTGCTGCCAGGGTCCTCAGCCTCCCCCCTCCCTTTCCCTGCTCCGTCCCGCTCCCCATACCAGCCTGCGGGCTTGTGTCCACGCTGTGCTCCCTCTGCACAGACCATGTCCCTTCTTTTCCCCGAGCGCTTGGCCAACTCCTTGTATGCTGCTGAGATGTCACCTCCTGTGACCATCAGGTCTGGGTCAGGTGACCCTCTTTTGCACCCCATGTCCCCTACTGCACTGTGTGACACAGTGCTGTGACATCGCTGGTGACCTGTCGTCTGACCTCTCCACTAGCTGGGAGCTCTAGGCGGGGAAGGACCACATCTGTCCTGGGCTGCACTGCGTCAGGGGGTCTCCCCCGGCCTCCGCCCCCCTCCTAGATCAGGGCAGTTGGAGGGCAGGAGGGGAAGTGGGGCTGCGGACTCCCTGCTTCTTCCCCACTGCTGCTTCTCTACCAAAGTGCCGCCCTGGTCCAGGGGGTCCCTCTATAGCCTCAGCGCCCTGGGTTCCAGTAATGGCTCACTTCCCTGGCCTCTTCAGGCCTCGGGTGCCAACTTCCTGCTGCCTCTGGCCTGGGAGTGCCTTCTCCACCACCTGCTCAGACTTATTTAGCCTCGTAGTGGGTTAAATAATGTCCCCCTCCGGCCCCGCCCTGCCCCGCCCCACAAACTCATGTCCCTCCCTGAAGCTCTGAACGTGACCTTACTTGGGAATAGGATCACTGCGGATATAGTCAGTTCCGTTGAAGTCCTCCCGGAGTAGGGTACAGCCTAAATCCAACATGACTGGTGTCCTTACAAGAGGGGGGGACACAGAGACACAGACACACGGAGAGATGATGTGAACACAGACAGGCCAGGTGACGACAGAGGCCTATTAGAGCGATGCACCTACAAGCTAAGGAACACCCAGGATTGCCAGCGACGCCGCAAGCTGAGAGAAGGGCACGAAACCCATTCTCCCCTGGAGGCTTCAGAAAGAGCACGGCCCCGCCAGCATCTTGATCTAGACCTGTGGCCTCCAGACCTGTGAGACCATAAACGTCCATTGTCTTAAGCCCCCCAGTCCGAGGTCTTTAGTTATGGCCGCCCCAGGATATGAACCCAAGTCCCTTCCACTCTTGCCGCAAGCCTCTTGCTCTGTGGATTCTGCAAAGGCAAGGCCCCAGTTGACTGAGGCCTCAGCGCCTGGCACGCTCTGGCCCTGGTAGGCACCCAAGACACATCTGTCGGATAAGAGTGAATGTGCCTCTCATTTGGTCTGTTCCTCTTGTTCTGAAATAAAAATCAAAATAAATTCAAAGCAAGCGTGGAAGTCTCGAGTTAAAGCAGAGGCCCGGCCAGGCAGGTGTGCTGAGCGGGCAGCCCCAGGTCTGGGCACCCTGGACTCATCTCTCTGGAACCCTGGCCATGGGCTGTGGCAGCGGCAGCCTGAGGGCACACCTCCACCGGTCCCCACGCTGTGTCATGAGTTCAAAAAGCTGGATATGAAAAGTTCAACTGGGTTAGAAATTCATTTATTGATTCGCACAAGAAATATCAACATTACACCTAGAAAGAAAAGGAAGAGTGTCAGATTCTTAAAAATAATTTCAACTTTTGTGAAATTTGTGTGATTGTAAAAAAGACTTTAAAGTTATCATCTACCTGCACCAAGAAAGAGTGTCCAGAGTGACATCCCAGCTGTGCTCCGTCCTGAGCTTGTGTGCAGTCATTTCAAGCATAACACCTGATACGATCATCAAAGCAATCACACGTTTTCGTTTCAAAATGTGAACCGTTTTATTTGGAGATTTCATACAATTTACTAACTTCCCTAATCCATTTTAGGTGTTTCTTACAATCATACGAAAGATTAATATAGAAACTAATATTTTCTAAAAGATTAATATTTTAATCTTTGTAAAATTCATAGATGAATATTTTCGGCAAGTGTTATGTAGACCACCTCAGGTCCGTCTGGTTTTCCCCAGTGTGCCGTACAAACATCATCATTTTCTAGGTGAGAAATGGTGTGGAAACGTGGAGCATCCCCGTGCTGAGTCCTTCCGCACCTGTTCATGCACTTGGCAAACGTGGATGCGACCTTCTGAGTAGGGCAAGGCCCCGAGAACCCCTCCAGTCCCAGGCTAGGGGCCAGGAGACAGATTTAGAAATAACCAGTACCAGTTGGGTGTGCTAAGTCAGGAGCAAGAGGTATCTACAGTGCCCTGGGAAAGGAACAGACAAACACCTGACCTGGGTCTCGAAGTCTGAGCTCACTAGGAAGAGCCGGGGTCTGGAGAGCTAAGGCAGAAATAGCCACTCAACGTGTGAGAAAGTCCTGGAAACTAAAAGAGCGGTCCTGAGCTTTGGTCGTGAAGTCGAGAGTGGGTTAGGGTCTTGTTTTCCAGCTACTAAGGACTGAGGCTCTTTCCTGATCCGGAGGGGGATCTCGAAGGGTTCTCATCAGGAAAGCCAGGGTCCCATCTGCTTTAGGAGGGCAATGTGAAGGGCTGGAGGAGTGGATTCGGGAGGGGAGAGCTTGCAGGCAGGGAGGCTGACGCTCAGGGAGAGAGGAGGAGCCCGGAGCAGAGCCTGGGGTGGCTGGAGAGAGAGGTGTGCCAGGGTGGGCAGGCTTGCATCACCATGGATGGAGAGTTAGGGAAGGGAGGGAGGAGGACTGTGAGAGAGGAGGTCTGCGGAAAGAGACCTCGCCAGGGGGAGGGAGGAATCAGGAGGCGCGGGCCACCTCCCTTGCAGGATGAGGGGCCGGCAGCCATCCTGCGGCTGAACCTCAAGGCTACAGTGAGGCTGGCTCCTTCCTGCACTGAGAACGCTTCTCAAAGGCCTACAGAAGCGATGCATTCGACACCCAACTTAGCCAACGGGAAAGGATAGCAGGGTGTCCCCAAGCGCAGGCCTGGCAGGAGGTGGGTACCTGCCAGGAGGCTGTGCGCACTCTCCTTCTGACCTCTTTGGGCAGTTACTGCCAGGCCTTGGATTGGTTTTGTTAACATCTTTATTGGAGTATAATTGCTTTACAATGGTGTTAGTTTCTGCTTTATAACAAAGTGAATCAGCTATATGTATATATATGTCCCCATATCCCCTCCCTCTTGCGTCTCCCTCCCACCCTCCCTCTCCCACCCCTCTAGGTGGTCACAAAGCACCGAGCTGATCTCCCTGTGCGATGCAGCTGCTTCCCACTAGCTATTTTACATTTGGTAGTGTATATATGTCCATGCCACTCTCTCACTTCGTCCCAGCTTACCCTTGCCCCTCCCTGTGTCAAGTCCATTCTCTACGTCAGCGTCTTTATTCCTGCTTGGATTGGTTTTAACTTTAAGCATTGTTTTAACAAGGGGGAGACTTCTTCCTGCAATTTCTTCTGCAAAACATGCTTTCTGCCTCACTGGGCCCTTCCAGGGAGGTGCTTTCCTGGGAGCTGGGCACCTGGGCTGGATTTAGATGCCATGTGTCTACCGCGGGTGCTTTGCAGGTACCCCAGGAAAATAATCAGGCTTGTGCGGGGCGGTGCCCGGTCACTTTTTGGCAAGAAGTGAGCGTAGCATTCGCGAACACTGTTCCTGGGTGAGGTGGGAAGCCTGTTATGGTACCGGGGAGGGTCCGTCTGGTTCAGGAGACTGAGACCCAGTGCGGTTCTCCAGCACAGCCACGTGAGGGGCGTGTCACACACACACACACACACACACACACAGGTGTGATCAAAGATGGTTCACCACAGCCGATCGTGGGCCCCACTTTCACGTAATACGATGCTAGTCTCATGAGTCTGACCCCTGAGAGGAGGTAATAAGAATAATGTCCAGGAGACCAAGGCTGGCCCCCTTTAGTGCCGGTCCTTTCTCGGGAAGCCCGGCTCCGCTGCTGTCCGGGAGGACTTACCTTGAGGACAAAGGGTCCTTGGGGAGCTCTTCTTTGGTCAGTTTCGAACTCAAGCCCGGGCGCCCGCAGGCAGGTGCAAGGAGCGGGGACCGCGGGGAGGAGTCCTGAGCGGCGGTGGCCTGGGGTCTCCTCGTGGCGGCGTCCCCGCCCGGCCTCCCCGGGGCTGGCTGGGCCTCCGGGTGCGCTCCGGGGCCGCGGGAGGACCGGCGAGGGGATGAGGGGGAGGGGCCGAGCCGCCGCCGCCGCCGCCGCCGCCACCGCCCGGCCGGGCGCCCCGCTGCCTCAGGAAAGTGAAAGGGCCGCCGGGGCCTCCGCGCGCCGCCCCAGGAAGTCGCGAGCAGGAAGCGCCGGCGGCCGGGCAGCGGGGCGCCGGCCTGGGGGCGCAGGTGAGACGCGGGGACCGGGAGGGGGCCGGTAGGGAGCGGGCGGCGCGGGGGCCCCCTCCCCACCGCCCGCGCCGGCCGGGCCGCGGGACTCGGGCGCCGCGGCCGAGCGACACCTGCCAGCGCGGGCGACGGGCGGGGAGGCCGGGGGTCCCTGCGCCGGGCGCGCGTCTTTGTGCTCGTCCGGGGCGGAGGCGTCCGGCGGGCCCCGGGCCCGGGGCGGCCCTTGCAGCGGGCGGGGGCGGGGCTGGAGGAGCGGCCGGGCGCCCCCGGACCCGGCGAGCGGACCCCGGGGGAGCCGGTGCCCGGCCAGCAGCCGCCCAGCGGAGCCCCGGGCGGGGGCGAGCCCAGCCGTCCTCCGGGCCTTTTCCCCGACCGGGCGACCGCGGTGACAGCCCAGCCCGGGGCTCGAGAGGGGAGCCCCGCGCGGGGTGGGCGGCGCGGCGGGACGTGGGTGTGCCCGCCAGTCCTCCTCCGGGACGGGCCGCCGGGGAGGAGCCGACGCCAAAGCCGGCGGGAGGCTCGGAGCGCCGGCTCCCTGGGCCTTCGGCTTGTTCGTCTGAGCAGCTGGTTCCCGGAGCCGGTGAGCCTCCTGGAGGGATTTGACTGGACTCAAAGCCCCGGAAAGTCACCCGGCTTCGGGGCCCCAACCGTCAGGCTCTTTTTTCCAACACCCCCCAGCCGCCGGCCCTCCCAGCCCCTGCAGCCACGCTGCTGATCCTGGGGACCTGGCGACCTAGGACTGCGACCAGGATCCTGGAAGGCCCCTCTGCACACCGCCAGGTTTGAATTTCTCCGGGTGGAATTCCAAAGCCCGCCTTCCCTTTATTCTCCCTGAGCTTTCTGTCTGGAAAGTGCCCACCTGCCCTTGAATCTGAATTGTGTGAGGATGTTCGAGTTGGTAACTAGATTAGATCTCCCCCTCCCCCCATGGCTCCTTCTTTAATGTCTTTTAAGGTCAACCTTGAGAACCCAGGGCTCTAGACCTCCAGTGTCTCACCATGTGGTTTTGGAACGGCATTTGCATGTTCTGTGTTGTACCCGCCACCTTGAGGTTCTGTTTGTTGGTGGGAGAAAGTGGTACAGGTAGAGGATTCCTTTTTGTATTTAAGCCCAGGAAAGAAATACTGGCTATTGTCATTAATTTTTGATATTGCTTACAGCCTTTAAAGCACAGACCATACAAAGTGTTTTCTCTGAAAAGGAAGTTGTGTTTCTCTTTCTCTTTCTCTCTCCCTCTCTCTCTCTCTCTCTCTCTCTCTCTCTCTCTCTCTCCCCTAAGAGAAAAATGTCTGAAAACTTGTTTGGGGAACATGCATTCCCCCCGCCCCCTTTCAGTGTTACGCGCATCATTGCTTTTGAGACTCATTTTCGTCTCCAGCGAGTACGGAACTGTTCCCCAGGTAGTGTGCTGAGGGTGGGGCTCCGGAATGTGTATTGCCCTCAGGTCATCCCATTTTATAGTTATGTAGTTTATAGAGTAGGTTGGGCACTTCCGGAACATGGGTATAAAAATGTATATTTTAGATTGTAAGAGAGATGCTCTAATGGGGTGTTTCTGAAGTTGCTATCTTTAACAGTAGGATGAAACTGGGTATTCTGACACTTTTCCCTACTGGAGTGGTGAGTTCCAAGGGTGCCTATTAAGAGCCGTTTTTTTTTAAAGTACGTTTTCTTTTTTATGTGCTTGGATTATGTGCCAAAAACGGGGCTTAAACCAAGTGATCTGCTCCAGTTCTGCCACCCTCTCTTTGGAGGAGACCTGCCCAGAGGAAGCAGGTTGGAGGGAGGAGGGCACTGAGGGAAACTGGACCAACCTGAATTTGCCCCACAGCGTCCAGCCAACCCAGATCAGCCTCCGGGCCTCTTCCTCGACAAGGCCGTGGGGCTCACAGGAGAGCACGGAATTTGTCACTGATGACCTTGGCGGTCTTGACTGGCTGTCGCTGGAATGATTTTCAGTGGGCACCGTCCAGGCTTTGGAGGAAGGGGCCTCATTAAATAGAGCTCTTAATGTCCTACGTGTAAAATCTCTATGTTTACACATCTTAATTGCACTTACAGTGAAAACTTATAGCGCTTGAGTTCACCCATTTTACAGAGGTAAGAACCATGGTTTTAAAAGGAAATCAAGATTTTTTTTTTTCCTCCTGACTTTTCCAGTGTCTTCTGGATTTCTTTTTTTTTTAACATTACAGGTTTTACCAGAATTGAATTGAGGTTCATTGATTAGTCGATGTAATAGATGGCAATAGAATATTTCCAGATGAGCTGTAGGTACCTAGAGAAGCAGCATCTGGACAGAGGAGGAAAGTTGACTCTGACCATCCATTTCCAGGTGCTGTAAAACTTAGCCCAAATCCTTTACTCTAAAGGAGTCACTCAAAGATTGTTTCTCAAAGTATATTTAGGCCCGAACAGGAGTCCACTCATTCTGAGCAGAATTTTAGTAAAATGGTTTTTTTAAATATAGAGATTTGAGCAAAAACATTGCGAAGCACTTGTGGAGCTTGGTTCAGCGCATCTCCTGACCGCTCGCTCTGTGCTGGGTTCTGAACCAGGGGATGGGGACCAGGTGGCTGCCTGCAGCGCTGGGCCTTCCTCCCTGATTTCTACTGAGACGACACCAGCTGCTGTTTACGGAGCATCTCCTCCCCACCGGGCTCTGTGCTGAGGGCTGTCCATAGATCACTCATTTCATCTTTATAACAACCCTAAGTAGGTACCATCATCCCTATTTTTTAGCTGGGGAAGGTGAGGGAGCAGAAAGCTGGTGGCGTGCCTGGGATTACCCAGCCCAGGGTCAGCTGTCGGGGCAGGTGGCACTCTGGTGGGATGAAGAGCTGCGGCTGTGACATAGTTAGGACCCCGGTGGGGTGTGGGTGCAGGCCGAGTGGCCAGGCTGGCTGTCCAGAGCAAAGCTGTAGTTCCCCTGGCTGGAGCAGAGGGGCCTCAGTGCCTCACTGAGAGGAGATGGGGGGAGTGGGGAGGGTGTGAGAGCTTGGCAGGGTGCATTTTGAAAACTCACTCTGGAGGGAGAGCGGGAATGAACACGGGAAAACTCTTTTAATCGGGAAGACACAGGCACTGAGAAAGAGTTTAGGTCTTCTAAGTCGGAACTACTTGCTATTACTTATCTGTTCTCTCAAGGAAGTTGTTTAAAGACACTGAATACATTTCAGCTTTAACTCGAGATGAATGTTTAGTCAAAAGTCGCTTTCTTGAACACCGTTATATAACCTGTGACTTTTCGATAAGCATTAAGGTGGAACAGCGCATGCTTCTGCATGCACTGTGTGCTGTGTGATTTAATGCATGGGTCCCGAAGATTCCTTGTCACCGAACATAGGAGAAAAACTGAAGAATGGCACGAGTCGTGAGGTTGGCTTTGGGGCAGGAGACCAGGCCTCCCTGCGCCTTCCTTCCCGTCTGGCTCTGCCTTCAGCCCTGACTACAGAATGGGGCCGTTTTCCAAGGCCGCTGAGGTGACCACAGGTGTGAGAAATGAGGTGGCACAGACGAGCTGAAGTTCATTCCCACGGCATTCGTGCATTTAACTGCATTGCAAAGCCACAGTCAGATGATGGGCTTCATGACCTGCCACCTTGTCCAGGCCTATGTTCCTCTCTGTTACTGGCTCAGACGTAGCCCGGGACACAGCTTGGGGGAATGGAGCACGGCCAGTTCCCTGGCACTCTGGTGGTGGAGCACCTGGTGCGACCACTGGGCACATATGGGTCTCCTGTGAATATGAATGTTAGCTCTGCAGAGTACTGTGATTGGGAGTGAACAGGTTGATCTCAGGAGGGCTTCCAGATAAAGAGGAATTCAGTGGTTCTTTCTTTTTTTTTCCACTGTCCATCTGTTTATTATTTTTTTTAACATCTTTATTGGAGTATAATTGCTTTACAATGGTGTGTTAGTTTCCGCTTTATAACAAAGTGAATCAGTTATACATATACATATGTTCCCATATCTCTTCCCTCTTGCGTCTCCCTCCATCCCACCCTCCCTATCCCACCCCTCCAGGCGGTCACAAAGCACCAAGCTGATCTCCCTGTGCTATGCGGCTGCTTCCCACTAGCTATCTATTTTACGTTTGGTAGTGTATATATGTCCATGCCTCTCTCTCACTTTGTCACAGCTTACCCTTCCCCCTCCCCATATGCTCAAGTCCATTCTCTAGTAGGTCTGTGTCTTTATTCCCGTCTTACCCCTAGGTACTTCATGACCTTTTTTTTTTTTTTTTCCTTAGATTCCATGTATATGTGTTAGCATACGGTATTGTTTTTCTCTTTCTGACTTACTTCACTCTGTATGACAGGCTATAGGTCCATCCACCTCACTGCAAATAACTCAATTTCGTTTCTTTTTGTGGCTGAGTAATATTCCATTGTATACATGTGCCACATCTTCTTTATCCATTCATCTGTCGATGGACACTTAGGCTGCTTCCATGTCCTGGCTATTGTAAACAGAGCTGCAATGAACATTTCGGTACATGACTCTTTTTGAATTATAGTTTTCTCAGGGTATATGCCCAGTAGTGGGATTGCTGGGTCATATGGTAGTTCTATTTGTAGTTTTTTAAGGAACCTCCATACTGTTCTCCATAGTGGCTGTACCAATCCACATTCCCACCAGCCGTACAAGAATGTTCCCTTTTCTCCACACCCTCTCCAGCATTTATTGTTTCTAGATTTTTTGATGATGACCATTCTGACCAGTGTGAGGTGATATCTCATTGTAGTTTTGATTTGCATTTCTCTAATGATCAATGATGTTGAGCATTCTTTCATGTGTTTGTTGGCAATCTGTATATCTTCTTTGGAGAAATGTCTATTTAGGTCTTCTGCCCATTTTTGGATTGGGTTGTTTGTTTTTTTGTTATTGAGCTGCATGAGCTGCTTGTAAATTTTGGAGATTAATCCTTTGTCAGTTGCTTCATTTGCAAATATTTTCTCCCATTCTGAGGGTCGTCTTTTGGTCTTGTTTATGGTTTCCTTTGCTGTGCAAAAGCTTTGAAGTTTCATTAGGTCCCACTTGTTTATTTTTGGTTTTATTTCCATTCCTCTAGGAGGTGGGTCAAAAAGGATCTTGCTGTGATTTATGTCATAGAGCATTCTGCCTATGTTTTCCTCTAAGGGTTTGATAGTGTCTGGCCTTACATTTAGGTCTTTAATCCATTTTGAGTTTATTTTTGTGTATGATGTTAGGGAGTGTTCTAATTTCATACTTTTACATGTACCTGTCCAGTTTTCCCAGCAGCACTTCTTGAAGAGGCTGTCTTTTCTCCACTGTATATTCTTCCCTCCTTTATCAAAGATAAGGTGACCATATGTGCATGGGTTTATCTCTGGGCTTTCTATCCTGTTCCATTGATCTATCTTTCTGTTTTTGTGCCAGTACCATACTGTCTTGATTTCTGTAGCTTTGTAGTATAGTCTGAAGTCAGGGAGCCTGATTCCTCCAGCTCCGTTTTTCGTTCTCAAGATTGCTTTGGCTATTCGGGGTCTTTTTTGTTTCCATACAAATTGTGAAATTTTTTGTTCTAGTTCTGTGAAAAATGCCAGTGGTAGTTTTATAGGGATTGCATTGAATCTGTAGTAGAGTACAGATTCTGGGTAGTAGAGTCATTTTCACAATGTTGATTCTTCCAATCCAAGAACAGGGTATATCTCTCCATTTATTTGTATCATCTTTAATTTCTTTCATCAGTGTCTTATAATTTTCTGCATGCAGGTCTTTTGTCTCCTTAGGTAGGTTTATTCCTAGATATTTTATTCTTTTTGTTGCAATGGTAAGTGGGAGTGTTTTCTTAATTTCACTCTCAGATTTTTCATCATTAGTGTATAAAAATGCCAGAGATTTCTGTGCATTAATTTTGTATCCTGCTACTTTACCAAATTCATTGATTAGCTCTAGTAGTTTTCTGGTAGCATCTTTAGGATTCTGTGTGTATAGTATCATGTCATCTGCAAACAGTGACAGCTTTACTTCTTCTTTTCCAATTTGGATTCCTTTTATTTCTTTTTCTTCTCTGATTGCTGTGGCTAAAACTTCCAAAACTATGTTGAATAATAGTGGTGAGAGTGGACAACCTTGTCTTGTTCCTGATCTTAGTGGAAATGGTTTCAGTTTTTCACCATTGAGGACGATGTTGGCTGTGGGTTTGTCATATATGCCCTTTATTATGTTGAGGAAACTTCCCTCTATGCCTACTGTCTGCAGGGTTTTTAATCATAAATGGGTGTTGAATTTTGTCGAAAGCTTTCTCTGCATCTATTGAGATGATCATATGGTTTTTCTCCTTCAATTTTTACTATGGTGTATCATGTTGATTGATTTGTGTATATTGAAGAATCCTTGCATCCCTGGGATAAATCCCACTTGATCATGGTGTATGATCCTTTTACTGTGCTGTTGGATTCTGTTTGCTAGTATTTTGTTGAGGATTTTTGCATCTATGTTCATCAGTGATCTTGGCCTGTAGTTTTCCTTCTTTGTGACATCTTTGTCTGGTTTTGGTATCAGGGTGATGGTGGCCTCGTAGAATGAGTTTGGGAGTGTTCCTCCCTCTGCTGTATTTTGGAAGAGTTTGAGAAGGATAGGTGTTAGCTCTTCTGTAATCAGTGGTTCTTTCTTACACTTCATGTGAAGTTCATTTCAGTGACCTTTGAACAAGCTGCCCCCCACCCCTCCCGAGGACGGATGCTCTACCCCTACCTGGTGGCTCTCGTGGTGGGAGTGCCCTGTTGCAGGGAAGTCCAGCTCTGCTGTGGGCTGGGTGACCACACCACGTGCGGTTACTTCTGCCAGGGCCTCCGACGGTGCCATTGTCAGAACACTTGACTTTTCCACCCCTCCTTTTCCTTATAGAGAGCCGAGCCTCTGCTGGAAGGAAGAGGGGAGGCGAGACCCCACAGGACACCCCTGCATGCTTCCCAGGATTAAGAACCTATATATGAAGCATCTTATTTCGTGACCGAAGCTCCACGGTCAGTGAGACGTAAATGGCCCCACTTCCCCCCGGCATTCGCTTCATCGTCTCGTTCTCCAGGGATCAGTGGTAAGTCCTTGGGCACGGTGCCTCCGTGCAGCCAGTGCCCCCTGCCCCCAGTTTCATGATAAAACGCACGTGGATGACCAGCCTCCCCAGAACTGTCGAATGGTTTATTGGTGATGGAAGCGGTGACCAGGAACGGCTGAGCTGTCCATCTTTGGTTCTGACAGTGACAGACAGACTGAAAACCTTCGAGGTTTTCAGTGGTTTCTGGTCCACTGAAGATAATCCTGGCCCCCACCCACAGAAAAATGACCACTGACTACTGGCAGGATAATAAAAGGGCTGTGGGTGAAATAAGTATATTAACTCTGAGCTTAGTGAGTGGCCTCGCTGGGTCAGGACTTTCAGAGAGAAAATGAAACCTGAACAAGTTACACGCAGATCACTTTGTGTTCTGAGAGCGCCTGGTGTGCTCTGAGAAGCTCTCTCACAGGAGATTCGTGAATCCCACACTCCCTGGAGCAGGCGGATGGTGAGGGCGGAGTGCAGAGCTGGGCTGTCTAGTCTCTAACCCACACTCTCAGTGGGTTTTCTCCCCTGCTGATCTCTGTTGGGAAGGAAGAATTGTTCCTCTACCCTCATAGGTTGAATGATTGGGGGCATGTGAATTAAACTGACAGAAAAACAGATTCACAAGAGAAAAGACAGATTTAACCACGTATGTGTGGGAGTTCACAGAAAAACGTGACTCCAGGGGGCCTTAGAATTTGGGGATTGTATGCCATCGTAATAGGGGAAGAGGGGCAAGAGGAGGGCGCTTTTGGGAGAACAGGTAACTTTTTGGGAAGGTAGATGTGCCCTTAGGAGACTAGCTGAGAGCTAGGGTACCGTTGTGCCAGTGTCTGTTTAGGCGTGATGTGGACACGTCCCGTTTCTGGCATTAAGACTCAGTCTGTCCTGGCTGCTCCCAGGGGAGGATGTATGACAGCTGAGTTCTTTCTCAGAGGCTCTGCTTTTAGGCAGATAAGCGATTTCAGGACTCACGTGTCTTCTGCTCAAAATAACGCTGATGCTGCAGCAGCGTGTTCTGAATCCCTTCAGCTCCGTCTCACCGGCGCACTCTTGGCCTCCGCGCCTTTTGCAGTTTCTCAGGCCCAGGCTGGTGGGTGGAGCGCCCACAGGATCTCAGGTGTGACTTCAGACATCTGGCTCTTGCCACAGCAGTTCGCTTGTCCACTGGTCTCCCGTCTACTGCTAATCTAGCCACAAGTGGTTCCCTTTTATTTAGCGGGTGTTTATCTTTCCCTTGTTTTGAAACTTTATTTTGATACAATTTCAAACTCACAGAAGAAAATAAGAATGTTACCAGGAGCTCCTGTAGAACTCTTATAATCACAAATTCTATTTTTTTTTTTTAAGGTTGAGACCTACAGAGATAGAAAGGTGCTTCTCACACTTAGTGTGCCTGGGAATCACCTGAAACATGTTAAAATGCAGATTCTGACTCAGTAGATCTGGGTGGTAACTTCACTTCCCAGGTGATGCGGTGCTTTGCGTCCATAGACCACACTGTGAGTTGCAAGGAGATAGCGTATTTGTCTTCATTTCTATTCCATCTCTACCTCCAACTTGCTCTTTGACCTTGAAAGGTTATTTAACCTTTCTAGATCTCAGCTTCCTTAGCTGTAAAAGAAGAGAATTAGCTTTTCTTCTAACATTCCTGCGAAGGACATTTTTTTCTGTTTTTCTACCCAGCATGCGTTGCCTCTTCCTCACAGCACTTTGATTTCCTTTGGGGAATTGACTTCCCTCCTTTGTGTGCAGGTGTGATAGGTAGGTGAGTCTCAGGATTTTCCATCCCGTTATGGCAGCCCCGTGACCTTCCGCCATAGCCCAGGTCCAGCAGGAGGCAGGAGAGGACCTAAGGTGGGCTACGGGCCTCTCTCTCCTGGGACTTTCCGTCTTGAGTTGAGTGAACCTAGGGCAGAGGAAATGGTGAATCGCCTCTGGTCCAGCCGTGGGGGACCAGGTTCAACTGGCAGACAAATTCTTAACATTTGTCCTCATTTGCTTCTCCCCCTACTTTCTCTCATCTCTGTGTGTGTGTGTGCGTGTGTGTGTGTGTGTGTGTAGATGTGTTGTGTATGTATGGGTCGTGTGTGCGTGTATGTAAAATGCCCTCTCTCTGCCCGCTGAGGGGCCCTGGGAACAGTAACACCCCGGCAGCAGTGAGCACACCCGGTGCTGCATCTCAGTTTCTCTGTAACGTTTTCCACCGAAGGAGCCAGTCAGGCATCCTTGGAGGCTGGGTCAGCACTGGGCAGAGAAAGTGAGATGAGCCTGGAATATCTTGTGCCAAGAAATAAGGAAGTGCTTAAAAATGAAGGGGCACTCACTGGCCCAATCTGGGTTGAGATTTGAAATAAACGATACCAGTAATGGCTTATAGCCCATTGAATAAAACAAGCATCCAGTGAGTCCATTCTGCTATAACCAAATAATGCATAAATGGGAGGAAGGAAAGCTCCTTCCTGCAGTGCAACGCCAGCCGCTAAGTAGAGCAGGAGTGTCCAAGCTGGAGCGTCGCCACCTGAAACCATCAGGGCTGCTTGGTTTAGGCAAGGATCATCGATGGACACACACGACGGGGGGAAGGTTGGAGGAACAGGATATCTAGGTAACCTCAAAGTACGTACCCACAAACTCCTTATTGACTACTAGAGGTTTTACTAGCTCCTCTGAGGGGTGACCACGCAGAAAGCCCCTAAACCAGGCGGTCAGTGATAACATCACTGACGTCGTGGCCCTCCTTGAGGGTGCTCTGGAGAGACACAGTAGGCCTCGTTTCCTTGTTCCTAAATGAGGGATGTCTTCTTACTAATTTCTGTGCCAAACGATACTGTTCAGTGACTCTCGTCTAAAGAACTTTTTACTTATTTGCATATGACTGAGATAAATAACACTCAGATAAGGAAAGAATATTCTCCCTTGAGTCTCTGAATTGTCTGGGAATGCCTGCAGCATTCTAGAACATCGCTGAGGAAGCTTTGAAGGTGCCTCGCTGAGATAGGCTTTTTTTGCTAGAAACTTGGGGTTAACCCAAACACTATTCTTGTAGTATTGGTGGATACAGAGAATGCTATCTATTGTTACAGAAGGTAAGTGGAACACTGATGAAGTAAAGGTTTAAATAATTCATTTTTAATTGTATTTGCTTAATATTCATAAGCCTAAATGTAACACAAAGCAGAAATTAAAGTATCGGATTATATTCGCATCCTGGCGCTGCTATAACAAGTCCACAAACTGGGTGGCTTAAAAGAACAGAAATTGGGGCTTCCCTGGTGGCGCAGTGGTGGGGAGTCCGCCTGCCGATGCAGGGGACGCGGGTTCGTGCCCCGGTCCGGGAAGATCCCACATGCCGCGGAGCGGCTGGGCCTGTGAGCCATGGCCGCTGAGCCTGCGCGTCTGGAGCCTGTGCTCTGCAATGGGAGAGACCACAACAGTGAGAGGCCCGCGTAACGCAAAAAAAAAAAAAAAAAAGAACAGAAATTAATTTTCTCGTGGTTCTGGAAGGCAGACGTCTGAGATCAAGGTGTCGGTAGGGCCGTACTCCCATGGAAGGCTCAAGGGAAGCACGCTTCCTTGCCTCTTCCCGTTTCTGGCGGCTGCTGGCGGTCCTAGTTTTCCTTGTCCAGCTCTACCTGCATCACCCTGTGGCCTTCCTCCCTGTCTGTCTCTGTGTCTCCCCCTGGCCTTTTATAGGGACACGGAGCTGGATTTAGGATCTTAGTGGATTTTAGGTCGTACGTGAGTTAAGTATGACCTCAAGGTAACTAATTACATCTGCAAGACCCGATTTCCAAATGAGGCCACATTCTAAAATTTATGGTGGACATCAGTTTTTGGGGGGACAGTATTCAACCCACTGCAAGATGGATAAAAGGAAACAAATATTATCCAAAGTCCTTGCTTCACAAGTGATAAAGGAAGAGGGTGGACGAGGATAGAATTACCAAATGGGAAAGGGCTTCTGGAGGATTGTTTAATCCCCATAACCCAGGATAGCCCTGCAGAAGTAAAAAGTCTGCTCGCTCGCCCGGACGGGGGTATTGCCATGGCCGCTAGGAAGGCACCAGCCCCACAGTGGTTTAAAAGTGACTAGTGGGGCTGTGTTTAGGCCTTCCAGAAGTGGAAAGCTCAGCCTCTAGCTGCTGGGTCTTCCCCTCTCCCTCCAATCCTACGTAATAAGATGAGGAAGGAGAGAGGAAGGAGTTGAAAACAGAGGGAGTAGAGTTGGCCTGATACTGGCGAAATGAAAGATCGGGTTTCTCTTTAGGCGACATACATTCTGTGTGTGTCTAGGAAACTCCCGGTTTGCAGGGTAGGTTGACCCTTTGCCCTGATTCTGCAGAGCAGGTTCCCTCCGAGAACCCTGCTAACTGGCAGGCCAGTACTCTTCCCAAAGGACCTGATTCATCAAGGTGTTTCACCTCCACCCAAAACTGAACTGAAAATGTCTAGAGGCAAGTTCTCCACTCTGTAGCCCTCGGTGTTCTCGGGGCTTTCATGGTTGTGCTCCAGCGTGTGGCATCCCCCAGCACGGGGCGGTCACGGGAACCACTTCCACCCCTGCAGGCTCTGAGCAGGTGAGCATCCCATGCAAGACCGCCCGCTAGACAAGAAGGCGAGGGCCCGGGAATGGCCGCTGGGTTCCAATAACCTGGACAGCTTGACAGCCTAGTAACGAATGCAGGTGTGTTAGGGCCCCAGGGGTCTTCAGACCTGATCGAGGCATATGGACGAGCTCGTTATTTCGGGGTTTATTTATTCTATTTAATAAATATATTAAATGCACTTAATAAAACTGGAATATTTATAAGTGGAATGTTCTGGGTAGAGAGTGGAGACCATGAACCTGAGGCCCATTTTCTTTTTATTTATTTTATTTTTGGCTGCGTTGGGTCTTTGTTGCTGTGCACGGGCTTTCTCTAGTTGCGGCGAGTGGGGGCTACTCTTCGTTGTGGTGTGTGGGCTTCTCCTTGCGGTGGCTTCTCTTGTTGTGGAGCACGGGCTCTAGGCACGCGGACTTCAGTAGTTGTGGCACGACGGCTCAGTAGTTGTGGCTTGTGGGCTCAGTAGTTGTGTCTCGCGGGCTCTAGAGCACAGGCTCAGTAGTTGTGGCACACGGGCTCAGTTGCTCCGCGACGTGTGGGATCTTCCCGGACCAGGGCTCGAACCCGTGTCGCTGCATTGGCAGGTGGATTCCTAACCACTGCGCCACCAGGGAAGCCCCCCCAAGGCCCATTTAAGTAGACCTGCTCTTTCCAAATCCTTGTGAGCTGGGTGATGATGAAATTCAGAGTCTCCTGGCCAATGGCACACCTGTAAGCTGGCTGTGTGTAGCATCCTTGAGGGCTCCAAATCCTCTCAGACTCCGATTTGGGAGGGGCTGGAGGTAACTCAGACTGAGAGTATTTTCTTACTCCTTGTGGAGATGGGAAAAGGGAGCTCTGTACCCAGATGGGGGCCGATCGGGGTCCCCCGCAGTCCCCACTAGCCCTAGCAAGTGGGCATCAAGCAACCAGTGGGTCTAGCTACGGGCTGGAAATTCGGGTGTTGAAAGTTCCAGTGGCCTAGAACCTGCATAAGCTGCTGCAGAGGAGCAGGGGGTGGGATGCGGAGAGCTTCCAGCAAGGAGTTGAGAGACCTCCGCCCCCTACCAAAACGGATGACTTTCAGAAACACAAGGACAAAAGCCTAGACTTTTGTCACAGGTCCACTGTACTTGCATAGTCTGTGTTCTTTGCGATAGACGACACACTCACTGGGTTTTAGTTTCACTTTTTTCCTACCTGCTCATTGGCAGGGGTTCGAAGAGAAAAGTCCTAGGAAAACCATCAGTCAGTGTTTCCTTGATGAAGTGGGCGTGGTGCCCTCGCTGAGCGCAGGTGTTCCGGAGGTTGACGGTTTGAGTCCCACGGTACTACCAAGCCTTTTTTCCCACCTGAAATATGACCTTTTGTTAAAAAGCTGGCAATATTTATTTGACTCCTGCCTTTTCTGGTGGCCAGGGAGCCAGACACCCTCAGGAGTCTTCGTGTTAGTTAGTCCAGAAAGCTACCCTTGAGAAGTAAATCACAGCATTGGAAACGTGGGTGGGAGACAGGAGGAAGGTCCTCTCCTCATCGAGGGCCTTGAATGAGCCGCCTCCCCGGGGACCGTGGCCCCATGCAGCCCCTGTCTGTTCTGTCGCCCCTGCCTCCGCCTTGGGTCATTACGGGTTTAAGCCCGCACACAGTTGGAAGGTCACTGGCCTTTGCAGACCAGAACAGGACGGGTTCTTCAGGGTTAGGGGCCCCAAGGACTTTATCCTCCTGACCCGTTGTCTTCCCCGAAGGGCGGCTTTTCTATAGGGTGGTTCAAACATTTAGAACCACATTTAGACTTCTTGCTAAAGTATCTTCTTGTCTGTAGTCTCCATACACCTCAGCACTTCCTCTCGAACTGCTTTTCTCATAAACCAAGCGCAGCAGCAGGGCTTTGGGCCACTAGTTTTTATGCCATTGGCCTTATTCATAGCTTGTCAGCGTCATTGAGCTGTTCTCACTGAGGCCGGTGAAATAGTTATATTTCCGCCTTGCTGTGTCCTTCTAAAAAGTAAAAAATAAATATGATCTTAAATGCCCAGGGTAGCAGGCTTATAAGTCGCTTGCAGTTGATTCCGTTACGCACTAAATCATCATTCCTTTTTGTCTGCTTTGTAAACCCATGTGTACATCTGTGTCCCAGGTTTCTCTTTGGTTAGTTTTTCTCATGATGGTTTAAATAGTTTCAACTAACAAAGTAAAAGTGGCACATTTTTAAAATATTGTAGTGGTGTTATAAACAGGATTGATCTTTGATGTCGGACTGAGTAAAAAAAATACAGCATAAGGAAATTTAAGAATCCCGTTGTAATGGATTCTTAATGCACCTTTTTTTTTTAATTGAAGTATGGTTGGTTTACAACGTTGTGTTTAATTTCTGCTGTACAGCAAAGTGATACATGTATGTGTTCGTTATACATATATATGTTCGTTTTCATATTCTTTTCCATTGTGGATTATCCCAGGATATTGACTACAGTTGCCTGTGCTCTACAGTAGGACCTTGTTGTCTATCCATTCTCTATGTAGTAGTTTGCATCTACTGATCCCGAACTCCCAGTCCAGCCCTCCCGTCCGCTTCCCTCCCCCTTGGCAACCACAAGTCTGTTCTCTATGTCTGTGAGTCTGTTTCTGTTTTGCAGATAGGTTCACTTGTGTCATATTTTAGATTCCACATATAAGTGATAGCATATGATATTTGTCTTTCGCCTTCTGACTTACTTCACTTCGTATGATAATCTCTAGGCCCATCCATGTTGGTGCAAACGGCATTATTACATTCTGTCTTACGGATGAGTCATATTCCATTGCATATACGCACCACATCTCGTTTATCCATTCACCTGTCGATGGGCGTTGAGGCTGTTTCCATGTCTTGGCTATTGTAACTAGTGCTGCTACGAACAAACAGAAGGTGCATGTATCTTTTCGAATTACGGTTTTGTCTGGGTGTATGCCCAGGAGTGGGGTTGCTGGATCATACGGCATCTTATCTTATTTTATGTCATCCCTGCCACTGTTTTGTGTTTCAGGTACAGAGCCTTCATTTTTATTTTGACATTTTTGCTGTATGCAAGTTTTCACTTATCTCGAAAGCCTATCAGCATAGTTAAGGTAAGAAATCATTAAAAGCACCCGATGTCATTTCCTGCCTGTAATCTCTGTAAGGAACTAGTGAGCCGGTTGGGGGGAAGGGGAGTTTGGGGGAGAGCAGTAAGATAAATGGAGAAAATGGATTGTTGAGAAGCAAGGTACTTTGCTGCTTTGGTTTTTAGTTTCTCTTTTCTGAAATTAATAGCTTTAAAATGGTTTTGGGATTTATAATTTCAGAGGTGGTATACTTTCGGTTATATTCGTTGACTGTCCCAGAATTCTAAAGCTTAATTACATATCTATTCTGTCTCGTGTGAACTTTCCCTCCGAATATATCCAGTCTAAAAATGTTCCCCAAATTGCTTCTACGGTCATTAGGCTTTGATCCTAAGTCTGGCAGTGGTGGTGTTTCTCCATTATTCTTAGAACACTGAGTTCCTGTGTGAGTGATGGGTGGGCAGGAAGTTATTAAGCAGGCATTTAACTCGACTTGGGGAAAAGAAGCTTAAAGGAGACAGTCCTGCGTAGTACCCAGTTGTAACCTGGGAAGAAGCAGAGTCGTTTTCTTACCCGCACTGCAATGACATCATTTTGCCTGCAGACTGTCAGCTGGCTTGAATGGCTGCTGAGCCTTTATCATAGAAGGGACGAGGAAATCGTCCAGGGCCAAAGGTAGTTCATTTACAGCCCGACTACCCCTCCGTCACTTTCTCCTCATTGGCCGGGACGCAGGTCCAGGACTGTGATTCCACTGACCTTTGTAGTCCTGCCTCCTCTGCTCCCCGGGTCGGGGGGGAGGAGGGGCCGACTGCTGGACAGCTGTCGTCTCGGGCTCCCGGCCGGTGGCAGAGGCAGTGCCGAGGCTGTTGCTTCTCTGGGCGGTTCTGTGTTCCCCGGCCTCCAGCAACTCCCAGTGGGCGTGAAACATCATCCGTCTACTCCAAGGGTCCTAAAATTCCTCGACCCCTAGTAAGCAGGCATTTCCCCGCCCTTCCGGTCGCTTGCAAACTTCTCCCTTTCTTAATGTACGAAGTTTGAATAACTATGGCAATCTTTGCAGACCTTTTATAATGCAGTTTTCAAAACAGAGAAAAGGATGGGACAGGAGAGGGTGGGCCGTCATCCACTTGACCAGTGTCTCTAATATCAGTACCAAGGACCAACCCGCCCCTGTCAACTTAAATACTACTAATTCCTGCCTTCCTGGCTAGGGAAGTACACAAATGACTCAAGAGAAAGGCAAGTTATGAAAAGGGAGGAGACCGTTGAAGGGACCTTAGGGAGTGCCTAGAACTGAAGGAGCCGGCGGGGTCGGGAGCCTTCCTGCGGCTCCGATGGATCCTGCAAGGCCGGGCGAGGGTCCTGGGGCCAGTCCTGGCCTGCTGGGGGCGTCGCGGTGCAGCAGCAGCCTGGCAGGCGCGGGGCCCGTGTTGGGACCGAGGCAGCATGCTGAGGGGGGCTGGACACTGGAGGGTCTCCTTCTGGTGGCCACGAGGGTCCCCATTTAGCCAGGAAGGGATGCGGCATTGTTCCAGGCCACTCTCGCGGCTTCCCCGTCGGGGGCTTGGGGCTTAGTGACGAGGGGTCCAGCTCTTAGTTAAGTTTTCATCAGTCACGGTGACTGCCACTGGCTGAGCCCCGCGCCTGACAAGGTACGCGCCTCCCTTATTTAACCTCATCGTCACGGCAGTCCTGTGCGTGTCCTTTTGAGGAAACTGAGACTCAGGGGCCTAGTTCCTCTGTGCAGGCCAGGGCCACCTCAGGTGAATTCCACAGGGTCGGGCTGACTCCAGGGTCCCTGCCCTTACCCTCCCTGCCACGGGTCTCTAGGGCAGGTGTAAGAAGCTGGGTACAGTCGCAGCATCACACCCAGATTTTCTTCAACACGCAGATTGTCTGACTTAGCACCTTAGACGTGCCTGGATGTGTGGATTGGCCTAACGCAGAACCCCGGGGCTTCTTTGCCTTCTGAGATAGATAAGATGTCACACTCCATACGATAAGTTACTTCAATGCCTTGTGCTTTATTTAGCTCATCTTATTTATAAAACTAGAAGTAGTAACGGTGCTGTTGACCCAAGGAACAGCCTGAATTATCTATAACCTATATTTATTAGCACATTATGAGCAAAACGAAATTAAAATACATTTGCATACCTGGAATTGATCACCAGGGGTGATGAATCCTAAAGCGATTCATATTCTTTAATGTCACTTCCAGGGACGTGACATGTCGTGGTGGCACGAGGCTACTCTGTTTAGACTTAGTTTAACCACTGATGAAACCTTTCGTTTTTCTCTGATTTTAGTATATAGCAAAAAGGAAAAATAAGTGATAGTGATGAAAACAGGGCTGGGAGGAGGTGGGGTTACAACCCCGCTGTCTTCTGAGAGCTGCTCCAGTGCTAGCCCTGCTTCTTAACTGGAGGCCGATGGACAGGTGGGGCCTGCACACTGCCCGAGAGACACTCTCGGGGGCTCTTCCCTGGCCCCCCACCCCCGGTCTGGGCCAGAACAAAAGCCTGAAAGCAGAGGGTTTTCGGGGAGAGCCTGAGCTGCAGGGGATCCCCGAGGGGAGCCGTCACATTGACCGGTCTGCGTGTGAATGTCCAGCCCTCTCTGCACACACGGGACCCAGGAAAAGAAAGCCGTGAAATCCTCAGTGGCGGACAGAAAACAAAGCCTGAAAGGCTGGAAGTGCGTACCTTGGCTTTGGGTGGGAAACTTGCTATCTGGAAAGTTCTGCCGTTCCCAGTATTCGTATTTAAATAGGACACAACTCCAATGAAAATCTCAGCAATGTCTTTTTTAACTGAATAAAATAATCTTAGAGTTTATGTGAAAAGAATGACCAAGAATTAATTACCAAGGAAAGTGTGGAAAAGGGAACATTTTTAAAGCCACTATAATCAAATTATTATGGTATTGCATGAGGATAGACAAAGAGGCCAGTAGAAAAATATAGAAAATACTGTGGAAACATACAGTGGAATGGCTGACAGAGGTGACGGGAAAAGTATAGTTCATCTAATAAATGGTGTTGACACAACTGCAGATTCATCTGGAAGAAATAAAGTTGAACGCCTATCTTATAAAGAATAGATGGACGGATTAAGGATTTAAATGGAAAAAATAAAAAGTGAAAACCCAAGAACAAGATGATGTCCCTCTTAGGGGTATGAAGCTGGGAAGTCCAAAGGAATGATGGACGGGGGGGTGAAGAGGCAGTTCACAGACAAGGGATATAGGGATATACCACTTTATACCCACAAAGTGGCAAAACCCCTAAAAGAGTAATAGCCCCTGCTGCTGGCAGTGATGGCGGGAGAAGACTTTCAGGTACGGGTGATAGAGATGTGAAGTGTTACGGCCTTTTGGAAAGCATCTGGGTAACACCTGTTGAAATTAAAAATGCTTGTCCTTCAGTCCTGCTTCTGGGAATCTCGTCCATAAGAATGGAAGCGCCAGCCCTTAGGAGTATTCGCATAGGCATCTTTTTTGCAGCATTGTCTGCAATTTTTTTTTTAAAGGAAAAAAATAAAACGTGGCTATTCTGTGAACTTACTCAGCAGCTGAAAGTGTGAATAAATTGTGGCACATCCATATTCCGATATGTGCAACCACTTAAAAGAATTAATTGGAGCCAAACCAGTCAACTCAGAAAGATTCCCAGCAGGTATTTTTGAGTCAGAAGAGTCAAGGTGGACATAAGTCCATGTAGAATGATCCCATTTAAAAAAAAAAAGACAGTGACCCAAAAGCTTCCCTGTGTATTTCTGTACACCTCTGTGAGTGGGTGTACCTTTGCATACGTAGGTGTGTGTCTGGTCCATCTTCACGTGGCTCCTGTGCACTGACCACCTCCTGGGTGCTGGGGCCCAGGTTGTCTGTTCTTCCTGTTTTGAGCGCTGTCTCATCCACTCTTGCTGCCGTAACAAAATACCATCGACTGGGTGGCTGTAGCCAGCAGACATTTGTTGCTCACAGTTCTGAAGGCTGGACGTCCCAGATCAGGGTGGGTGCAGCAGGGTCAGTTTCTGGTGAGGACCCTCTTCCAGCTTGCAGACAGCCGCTTCCTTGTAGCTTCACTTGGTGGAAGGTTGAGGAGCTCTCTGGGGTCCGTTTAAAAGAGCACTAATCCCATTCATGAGGGCTCCACCCTCATGACCTAATCACCTGCTAAAGGCCCTACCTCCTAGTACCGTCACCTCGGGGGTTAGGTTTCAACGCGTGAATTTGGTGGGAACGCCAGCCTTCAGAGCATAGCGGGCGCCAGAGCTTTCATTTCGCTTCTAGGACTTCTTTTGCATAATGCTTTGGAGAGTTCTTTTAACCGAGAGCTTCATAAAAGGAGTCTAAAGGACTAGTTAAAATAAAAGGACCCACACAACCTAATGAACCCTAGAAAATTTACTACACATATACACTCTGTATAGATTATGGACACACACGTGCACGTACGTGCGCACACACGACACTCCGTGTGTCGTTCAGAGGTGAAGTGAAGCTGACACAGCCCCCCTCCTCCTGATGAGGCCCGAATCCCCGGCTCTCAGTCTCCTGCCCCTCTCAGCATCTTCTAGACCCCTTCCCCACTCCCACAGGCAACGAGCAGCTCGCTGTAGCCTTGGCCAGAGAACCGAAGAGCCCATGTTTTTGGAATGAATGAGCGCATAAAGAGTTTCTCAGGGTGAAACTGCTCAAGTTCAGAGTTTAGCGCGTAGAGTCTTTATTAATGTACATTTATACAAAAACATTGGTGCCTAAGGGACTGCACGGGCCGGTGTGTGTGGAGCTTACGGGGAACATGTCACCTGCAGCTCCAGCTGCCCAGTGCTGGGGGTGGAGGGCGCTAGAGAGGGGATCTGTAGGTGGGAGGTAAGTGCACACCCCCATGTCTCTGCTCCTCCCCCCCCACATGGTGCTTCGTGACGTCATGGCTGTTTTCTGCATCCTTCCATCATGTCCACACCTGTCTTCTCTCACTCCCCACCCACCCACCCCACCCCTGCCCACCTTCCAGTCACTCTGGCGTCTTGCGGTTTATTGTGTTGTTGCCGTTCCTTTGTGTATTACACAGACATTTCTAAACACTTAGGAGCCCCATGCACCTGGAATGTTCCATTCTGCTCTTCCCCCTTGGCGTTTCACAGCCGTATTTCTCGGCTGCCACATTGTCTTTTGAATGATCGACTTTTTTTTTTTTTTTTTTTTTTTTTTTTTTGTGGTACGCGGGCCTCTCACTGTTGCGGCCTCTCCCGTTGCGGAGCACAGGCTCCAGACGCGCAGGCTCAGCGGCCATGGCCCACGGGCCCAGCCACTCCGCGGCATGTGGGATCCTCCCGGACCGGGGCACGAACTCCCGTCCCCTGCATCGGCAGGCGGGCTCTCAACCACTGCACCACCAGGGAAGCCCTGAATGATCGACTTTTAATCACTGCCTGGTGTATTTTGATTAATTTTATGTGTTATCTGTTGAAAGGCACATGTGTAAGAAATTTGCAAAGGAGACTGCTTTTATGAAAGCAAAGGACTAGCTCCCCACCCCCAAAATGATTTTATAACATGGTAAGAATCAGTTCCCCTGGTGAGTTTTCTTTCTGACAAACTAAGTTTATCTTAGTTTCATTAATCCTTAATTTTCCTGCAAACACCAGGTTTGGGGAATAAAACTCATTGGAAAGTTAAAATACGGCAGAGTCTTATTAAAAGCTAACATGTGGTCATTTAGTATCCTCAGAACTCTTTATGCTCAAGTAATGTCAAGCCTTTTATTGCTTTTGCTTCAGCTTCTCAGCGGGGTGGGCTGGAGATTGCATTCCTCATATGAAGGAGGAGGTCTGGGGAGAGAAGGGAGCTGAATGAGATTAGGGCCAGCTGGAGGCCCTGGGGTGCCCCTGTGTGGGTGGACCCCAAACACACAGCTGCCAGTCGCTGCGCCTTTCTGGGCGAGGGACCCGGAGAGGAGCTCTCTGCACACACCTCCACGTGCTCGTCTTTACAGCAGTGCCGACGGGCCGCGCCGTGCCGGCTCCTTAAGAGGCTGCGGGGAGTCCCCGTGAGTCGGCCGAGGTTGGAAACTGGGACAGCAGCACCAGGATCCCGGCTCGGAGCCCGTCTCCCTGACCGGCACCTCTCATCCCGGGACACACCAAAACAGAAAACCTGTTCTGCTTGTTAATGAAACAAAAAGGGATGATTTCTAATCCTTTATATCCCCCGTGCATGGTGAAGGAGGATGTGGACCTGCCAGTGGGAGCTGCGTCCATAACGGTCCTCTTCCCGGGCTTCCGTGTAAGGCGTGTGTTAGGAACCCCACGCCAGCCCCGCTCGAGGGTCCCCCTCAGCCCATGGGGGTCCTTGCGTCCTGCCTGTGGCTCCCTTATTGAAAGGTGAATAGACAGCGTCAGTGGTGCCTGCAGGCCCGGCTGGCTTCCAAGAGAAGCAGCAGAGAAAGGTGGGCGGACACACCTGACTTCTGAAGGCAAAGAGGAGAAGGAAATGATCACATCAGGCGGGTGGGGAAGTGCTGGCAATCCAGCTTCATGCAGAGAGGCAGGGCTCCCCCGTGTCCCCGTCCCAAATTCACAGCCACGTCCACAGTTTCTCAGGCGGGCAGGGAAGGAGCTCGGAGGATCCCAGGACGACAGCGCCCGGCCTCCACCACCGGGGAGTGGGAGCTCGGCGGAGGAAAGCTGTCTGCAAAGGGTTACTTTGAGTTTGGAAAGCGGAACCTTGGCTAGTTTTAGCGGAACCTTGTGTTTAAATTACAGCAGAGCAGCCCAGCGATGATGACAAAGCCACGTAACCACAGAGTGGCTGGGTCCTGTGTGCCAGGCCGGGTCTCGGGGGCACGTGTCCGTGTAAAACCAGGTGTCCCGCCGCGGCTGACCACAGCCCTAGCAAGGCGGCCTTTTAAAGGAGATCAGCCTCTTTAGTGACCCCTCCTGAAGAGGCGGGGTACCCACAACGCGAAGGTGGCGGACAGGCCTCCTGGCTGGCCCCGCACCTGGTGGACTGGGGTGCAGCTCCCTGCCCGCTGCCCTGTGTCTTGACCCCGGGGTAGATGCTTCTTCCGGGGCCAGGCTTCCTCACAGCCCCCCAGGCCCAGCCTCTCTCAGGTCGCAGCTCACTAAAGGCCGCCCCTTCGGGACCTCTGCTCCCCCTGAGAGCCACCTCCTTGACCTTGAGGACGCCTCCTTTCTGCCCTCGCTCACACCTGATGGATTGGTTCATCTGAGCCCCGTGTAGCGGAAACCCCAGAAAGCGCCCAGCAGGGGAGAAGTGGGAGCCGGGGGCCACCTGGGAGGGGACACGTGGTGGCACCGCAGGCGCATGGAGTCCTGTCTGCTGCCCCTTGTGTTTTAAGTCACCTGTTACTCAGGTCCCCATACCAGGACGGCCCCGGCTGCCCTGCGGCACTCTTCTGGAAGTGTGGATGCCTCCTTAAGGAGCACCTTGAGCTAGTTTTGGGCGGGGGAGTTGACATGTGATTTGCACATAGTAAAGTGCACAGATCTGCGGTGTCTAGCCTAGCAAATGTTTACACGCTCACCCGGGAAATCATCACGCAGGTTAAGGTCTGGTCCCGTCACTGTTGCCCTTCCCTAGGTGATGAACGTCACCTGGATTTATTCATTTCCCTCCTCCGGAGCTTCGTAAACAGAGTCCTCCCATATGTGCTCCTTTGTGTCAGGCTTATTTTGTTTCGAGATTCATCCTCGTCCTTGTGGACCTGTAACTTGTAGTCAATGATATAAATCCAGCAGGATGAATCCATTCTTCCATCTGGGCAGGTGGGCCCCCATGCTGCCCGGCTGCTCTGAGCAGTCGTCTCTGGGTGGCCCGGTACAGGCTGTGTCGGCTGTGCTCAGGAGGAGATGGCCGCTAGGGAGCTGGAGGAACCGTCCTCGTTGGCAGGCACTCTGTGGGTCCCCTAGACACACTGCCCCAGAGGTGCCGTATCCCCCTAGAACGCAGTCACCCTAGGACAGCTGTAAGGAGAGGGGCGGCTGAGCCCCACCTGAGTGCATTCTCTCTCTCTCTGGCTTCTGTCCTCCCCGTGGATGTCCCAGGGTGAGCTGCACAGCTACTGCACGGCTTCATATGAGGGGGAGGTCGGATTCCACAGCCAGAGCCCAAAAGCCGGGGACACCCCCGCTCAGCAGCTCCCAGACAACGGGACCGACTGTGGCTGGGCCCCATTTGGTGAGTTCTCCGTCCGTGCCCCTCCTTTCGTCCCGTGGCTGAAGCTGGCCATTCCTGCGGGCCTCCTCCACAGGTGGCAGTCCCCGAGCCGGCTGGCTGATCTCAGCAGCGGTGACGATGCTGTCAGATGCAGCCGCGCCTCCAGGTGCGAACTAACCTCTCCTCCCAGCAAACCAGCCTCGCACCTTCAGCTGCTGCACGTTTCCCGTGCCCGTGTGCAGGGGTGTCGCTCAGTGGTCAGATCTGCTGCAGGTCATCTGCAGGTTGCATTTGTCCAAGCTGGAAGTTAGGACTTACAGAGCGTAAGCTGTGGGTGGAGAGAAGAGAGCAATCTCAGAGCTGTGGTGTGGGGCTGGCCTGTGGGGCCCGAACCAAAGCCGGGGTAACATGTGAAACAGAACAGAACCCACAAGCTCACCGCCAGCAATGGGGATTTGACCTGATGGGAGTAACGTTTATGTAGCGATTATTGGAAACATGGTGACTTGATTTCCAGTTGCTGTATTTTCTGTGTTCCCTTCTGAGGACGCCACCCAGACGTAGAGAGCAGAGGTCTCGTACGTCATTGTACCTCTCCCGGACATAAATTGGTGTTTAGTGAAAAGTAAACAATACCCTCCTTTTCCTGTTGCTTTTCGCCCCACGTAGATCAGGACAACTTCCAGCAGCTGCTCGGCGCCCTGGACTACTCCTTCCTGTGTGCGTACGCTGTTGGCATGTACCTGAGGTAGGTCTGGCTAAGACTGCAAGACCCAGGTGGTCCGCTGGGTGCAGAGCACAGCTCAGGTACGGCTGAAGACGCGGCCCCGCCCGCAGGTGGCTGGTCCTCCGGTCTCTCTTCAGAGACAAGGGTGAGGTAGAAGCCAGCACACGGCCCGGGTGTCCTGCAGATCGGGCAGACTGTCCTCGGACGGCTTTCCTGGCCCCGGGGTTGGATGCACCGTGAGCCCTGCCGGGACCCGGTCTCTCAGGAGCAGGGCCCTGGCAGCTCCCCACCCGGTGAGCACGGCAGAGCCTCCTCTTCTCTGGTTTCAGGGGCCGCCGTCTCTTTCCTAACCCCGCCTGGCATCAGAGCAGTTCACACAGCGGGTGCTTGGCGTGTCCACCTGGGTGGCCTGCTAGGCCGGAACAGAGCCTCCCCTGAGTGCCAGAGGCCGTCCTGCCTGGCGGTGGGAGGTGTGGACCCCAGAGGCACGTTGCTGGGATTCGATCCCGGCTTGACGGCCCGCTTGGGTGGCTTTGGACGAGTTACCGCACCTCCTTGGGCCTCAGTTTCCCCTTTGCAACATGGGGGAAACAGTAGTTCTTAACTCACAGGAGTGTGGTGAGGTTTAACTGAGTTAATACGTGCAGAATGCTCAGAACAGGGCCTGGCCCGTGCTGTGTTCCCAGTGCCTGTTACATACGATCGTTAGCCCATTCTTTTTTTTTGTTTTGTTTTGTTTTTGCTGTATGCGGGCCTCTTACTGCTGTGGCCTCTCCCGTTGCGGAGCACAGGCTCCGGATGCGCAGGCTCAGCGGCCATGGCTCACGGGCCCAGCCGCTCTGCGGCATGTGGGATCTTCCCGGACCGGGGCATGAACCCGTGTCCCCTGCATCGGCAGGCAGACTCTCAACCACCGCGCCACCAGGGAAGCCCTGTTAACCCATTCTTGATCCAGTTCTGAATTGGCCTAGGGAGGTGGTAAACACTAGTGGGTAATAACAGGACGTGCAGTTGGCCGCTTAAAAACTACTGCTACTGTGTCGGTCCAGCCAGGTTTAACAGGAAAAACAAAACAAAACTTACAGGGACTAAGGCCTTTAGTCCAAAGAGGGCTTTGTTCAGAGACACAGAGTTTCAGAGCTTTGGGAATCTCTGGAATCCCTGTAAACGTTTACCTTCTTCCCTGAGATCCACCCAGACTGTGTTATCACCGAGACCTGGACCCCGTCCCCAGCTCAGGACCGTCTGGTGTCTGGTACCCAGACAGGCGGTTTCTGCTGATGGAGTGGCTGTCACCCCTTTGTTGAACTTGCACATCTGCATGGAGCTGCAGGGCTTGTCCGAGTGCGGAATGCATAACACGGATGCAGCGCAGAATGGGAGCCCAGCTGCGGAGAAGGACAGCGTAAGCCTCAGGCGCCTCAGGGCGTGGGCTGCAACCGGGCTGCCAGCCGCATTCCATCCTGCGGTCAAATATTTATGTTCTAAAAACCGCAGTTTTACTGGACACCAATCATCAATAATATAAAAAGACCCCAAGGTTGGAGTGTGTTTTTCTCAGTCACTAGAAAACACTAGTTAAAGGTGGTTCTCAGCTGGGAGTGATGTTGTCTGCTAGGAAGCATTTAGCAATATCTGGAGATAGTTTTGGTCATCTCAGCTGGAGAAGGGGGTGCTACTGGCATCTAGTGGGCAGAGACCGGGGGTGCCGCTAAGTGTGCTACAGGACACAAGACAGCCCCTCGCCACAAAGAATTACCCAGCCCCACATGCGAGTGTGCTGAGGCTAAGAAACCTGGTTTGAATAAAGTGGTTTCATTATTGCTTATTTATTGGCAAAGATCGTTCTTCATGCAACTCGCCAACGAAGGTTCTTATTAAATAATTTTATTGTGAAATAGCATTATGTATTTCATAATAACCTAATGTGAAATCCACTGTGGACTTGTGACGGGGATGAGGATGTACCCTGCTTCCTTGCATGCTTCCTCGCATGGCTTCTTAGTGACATCATGACACGTTGCTAGTGAGATGGATGGTGTTAGCATAGCAGGTAACTCAGACGTGGTGGCACCTTCGCTAACCCAGGTCATTGCTGGCAGGTTCAAGCAGGTGTGGCGTGGCCTTTATTACCTGTAGGAGCCTGATACGACGTGGAATGCTGTCCATTCCGTTAGGCCTTTTCTTTAAAACTTGAAAATAGAGACCAAGTTGAGTCCCAGTATGGTCTAGCAAGACTAGAGGACGTTTGTAAGCCCCGGCCGGCCGATGGCACTAGCTTGCAGGAGGCCCATCTGACTCTGACACTTACTCCGTGACCTTGGGCAGGTCAGCCAGCTCCTCTGGGACATGCCCCCTCTTCTCTGAAGTGAGCAGGATGAAGTGGATAATTCCTTTAGCTCTCGAATGCTCTCGAGTTTGTATGTGATCAGTTTCTACTCAGCTTAAAATTGGACCTGAATGCTGTTTACAGTTTTAAATTACTTCCTCTGCTTTAGTGTTTAATAGGTCATCTGCGTGATACTAGGTTGATCTTTTTTTTTTTTCTTTGGTAAATTCTGAAGGAAGATCTCGCTGGGGTATTTGTTCTTGAGATGAAAGACCAGAATTTTGGAGCTGGTTCCCAGGGTCCTGTTCACAGGCAGGCAGGCAGGCGTCATCCTTCATTACGTTTCATATCTATCTGACTCCTAGAATGATTACGTGGAAGAAAACGAGACCCACAGAGTGTATGTAGAGATTGCAGAAGGCTCACAGTCATTTGTGGTTGTTCTCCAGCTCTTTATTCACTTAAGTCACAGTGTCAAGCTGTGTGACACAGTGACATGTCCTACAAGGCAGTGAAGGACGTATTTCACATGGCATTGGGTAGTGAGGCGTGATGGTGGTAAAGGCCTGTTGAATGTATGTCCCGTATGAAACTGGGGATTTTCACCCTCCCCGGCAGCACTGGAGCTGTTTGGTTGAGCACCCACTACCTTGCCAGGCACTTAACCGAATTTATCTCGTTCGAGCACCCAGGCAGCTCTAGGAAGCAATTCTCCAGAGAGATGAGCTCTTCATGGCGTCATGTTGCTGTTCGAAGGGAGCATGGAGGCTTTGCCCCACGTTTCAGACTTTACCTTAAGGAAAAGGCTCTGTCTTTAAACCAGATCACGGTGCTCGTGGCCAGAGGGTCGTTGGGAAGAGCGCCTCTGGCCTGGCCGCCAATGCAGCGGCTTAATGCCAGCCCGAGGGCCAAGAGACGTGCTCAAGGTCACAGGTGACCCCTTTTCGTATTTGTCTACAGTTCGACAGTTAAACGTGGTTCTCTTAAAAATATACGTTCACTGACTGTTGTTTATATAAAACAGGATTAGCCAGCGGGACAAGGTTTTGGTTTTGTTTTTTTCATTGGCAGGCATCATATATGTCAGAGTGTCTCCGTTTTATTATTTGACAGTGACTTTTGTTAGAAATAGAAAGTCTTAAAAGGTGTTGCCAGTTTCTGGTTAATAAATGCTCCATTGAAAAATGATTGTGATGAAAATTTACTGGGAATTGGAGTGCTTTCGAGTTCTAAAAGCTCAGAGCACGAAAGCACCCAGCCAGGAATCGCTGGGTCATTTGCATCATGGGTGTGTTTGTTTTCTCACATTTGTCTTTCTTTTTCTCTGTCCCCAGTGGCATAATAGGGGAGCGCCTGCCCATTAGGTATTACCTGACTTTTGGAATGGTGGCCAGCGGTGCTTTCACTGCCCTGTTTGGGGTAGGGTATTTCTACAACATCCACAGTTTTGGATTCTACGTGGTGACCCAGGTAAGGTCTGGTCCACGGCTCACCATGTATGGGATTTCCGTGATGAGCCGGACGGGGTGTTAATGTCACAGGTCCCAGGTTCTGCCAAGAGAGGACATGGCAGGTGGTGGGAGGGGGCGCAGCACTGCGTCCTGGCTGAGGCCAGGGTCAGCGCCATGGCAGGTGGCGGGAGTGGGCGCAGAACTGCGTCCTGGCTGAGGCCAGGGTCAGCGCCATGGCACATCCAGCCCCTTTTCTCTCCTCTGCTCTGAAATTCCAGCAGCCGGGAAGTGTTTCTTTTTTTTTTTTTTTTTTTTTGTGGTACGCGGGCCTCTCACTGTTGTGGCCTCTCCCATTGCGGAGCACAGGCTCCAGATGCATGTGGGATCTTCCCGGACCAGGGCACAAACCCGTGTCCCCTGCATTGGCAGGCAGACTCTCAACCACTGTGCCACCAGGGAAGCCCCGGGAAGTGTTTCTTAGTTTCAGGAGTTGCCGCCCAAAGAATCCTACTTGTCGGTACCCCAGCAGGGGGCTTGAGGCATGAAGCCCTTCTGAGTCCTTCTGCCTTAATTTGGGCGCATTTGAGATGTTCTGTCTTGTGTCAGACTTGACCGCTCTGGGGTTGGGGGAATGAGGGGCGTGGGGAGGGGAGGAGGTTGAGGGGACTTGGGGATTGTCGGGGGCAGTCATCGGGGGGGTGGAGGGGGCGGGGGAAAGGCCAGGGCCTAAGGGTGCTGCAGGGGAGTGAGGGCCGGGCGAGCATGCGGCCTGGCCCTTCCCGCGGGGCTCAGTGCTTCCAGGAACCCTTGGATCTGCCCCTCCCCACAGCCCGGTGGATAATATTAGGTAGAAATGGAAAATGACTTGAAACGATGACGCTCAACTTCCGAGGCTCTCCAGACACAGCCCAGGGAGATGTGGCAAGGTCATCAGGGCACATCGTATGTAATTTGCTTTTAAAATTTTTACCATAGGACTTGAAAGAGTTTGGCTGTTTTCATTACCAAAGCGATGCACACTTTATGGTGATACAGAAAATCGGAGAGAAGGAGAAACCCTATTTCCCAGAGTTCCGGCACGTTCCTGGAGGGAAGGCTGAGCCTGGCTGGCCCTGAGGCCGGACCAGCGGCTCCCAGTCGGCCTCTGGAGGCTGGTCCTTCCCGGGGGCAGTTGGAGGAGGCTGCCCCTGAGGCCCCTGAGACTAAAGCAGAGCCAGTTGCTGATACACTTCCTGAATCCCTTCTTCAAACAAGAGCTCGGGGCGCTCTTGGCAAGTTGGAGAAATCATTTCTCTAGGCAGTAGTCAAGGTTCCGCTCCCTTCGGTCGTTAGCAACAGTACCTTCTTCGTGATATAAGAAGGGAAAACATGCAATTCACAAGCCACCCTTATGGTATCATCACAGTTCTATAAAAAGGAGAGGGTTTTTCTCTTTGCATAAAGTTTTAGCTTGGAAAGAGAACGGACAGCTTGGCCCCAAGCTGTTGACAGTAGTTCATCTCTGAGCAAGAGATTTTCTTTTCTTTTTTTTCTCTGCTTACTCCAAAATTTTCACAATAGGCACGTACGACTCTCGTGGTAAGATATATGCGTATATTGTTAAAATACACGTCTGGCTGTCGAGGCTCATATCGAATCGGGTTCTGCCCCTTCCTTTTGTGAGAGTCCCCGCTGGGCGCCCAGACCCCTGAGGCCAGGCTCCCGGGTGTGGGTGTCCCCCCTCAGCGGTCTCTTCCTTTGCCCTCTGTCACAGATCGTCAACGGACTGGTACAGACCACCGGCTGGCCCAGCGTCGTCACCTGCCTCGGCAACTGGTTTGGCAAAGGGAGGTAAGGAAGGCAGCCCTGCTTCCAGCAGTGTCCGTTTTCAGAAGATTCTGATGAAAACCAGACCGCTTTATGTTTAGTTTTTCTTTAGATTCATTACAGAAAAGAACACGTCAGTCTACTGTATGAAATAAGGTGACTGAAACCTCTGCGTCTTGAGGGTCTAAAATTCAGGCAGGCCTCTGTTTCAGGAGATGCCACCCCCGTTGTGGGCAGGGCGGAGTCTGGGTCATCTGCGCAGCCAGCCAGCTGCCCGGGCCTCACCTGGCCTCCTGGGAAGCCGGGAGAAATGCAGTCAGGGCCTTGCCCCAGGCCTTTCGGAGCAGAAGCTACATTTTCACAGGACTGAAAGGCACAGGGAAGTGTGACCTGTCCAGGTCACCCAGGGCCTGGTAGCAGAGCTGTACCCAGCCTCTGGTGACCTCACTGCGGTCAGATTCCATCATAACGTCTGTGTGACAGGCAGCATGGCTGGGCCCACGGTTAGGAAGTGGTCGAAGATGCCGGACAAGATGGGGAAACTAAAACAGGAAACTCACTCCTCCAGCCTTACTTAGCCTCGTTCGTCTGGCAGGTTCTTCAGCGTGAACTTTGGTTAATGGGGTATTTCATCAAATGATCGTATTTAGATTGCAAAGGCACAAATTTAGATTTGGGGCCTTCCAAGAATTCTAGGAAAAGGCCTCTTTCTTCTTTTAGTCATAGAATGAATAAGCTCAGAGACATGTAATTATGCAGCCGGAGGTAAGTGAAGATACTGTCCTCTCGTAAACACCCCTGGTCCCAAGCCTTGCAGAGGTGGTGTGTTGCGCTGCCTGTTTACTTCTCCACCAGCTCTTACGCTGTGCAGGCACTGTTGTAACCTCACGTACTGATCCGTGTAAGCCCCGAGACATCATTTGCCCCCTTGTGTTTTGCTGTGTTGCAGGCGAGGTTTGATCATGGGGGTCTGGAATTCCCACACGTCTGTGGGCAACATTCTGGGGTCCTTGATCGCTGGCTACTGGGTGTCCACGTGCTGGGGCCTGTCCTTCGTCGTGCCTGGGGCCATCGTGGCAGCCATGGGGATAGTGTGCTTTCTCTTTCTCATTGAACGTAAGTACCGGTGGGTGATGACCTCTCCCCGGGAGGGCTTTGCAGGGTTGCGGGGGGGCGGGGGGGCGGCGAGTTTAGGAGAAGAGGCTGCTGCTGCTTCATCGCAGGCAGGGATGGGGTTGTCCGGCTCTCCCTTGCCAGGAAGACTTCCTTCTTAGGTATAGGCTTCCCTGATGAGCCGCTGCTCTCCTGGTCTTGCTGGATTTTCTGCTGTTTCCTGATTTCTGGAGTAACCAGTGTTGACACTCCTCCCGCCCTGTCCTCTGGCCCTATGGCACTGGGCATGCGTGGTCTTCTGCCACGCCGCCCGCTGCCCGGCCCACGTGGCTGTACCTGCTCACGCCAGTCCTGCTGCCACAAACTGAAATGGGCCTCACCAGCCTGTGTGCCTTCTGATAAGATACAGCCTTGTCAGTGTTTTCAAACCATGACGTGACTTAAGATCATATGCCTTACTTAGGCAGTGTTGTACCAGAAAATCCAAGCCTTTGGTCCATCCTAGACTCAATCCCAGGCTTCTGTTTTAACTGAATTTTAAGTTAATCTTTTGAATAGAAATCGGCAGGACAAGCATTGCTGACAATTACACTAATGATAGAGAAGCAGGTGCTCCCTTAGCTGGTACGCGTCAGGGTGCTCCAAGCCCACGAGCTGTTCTGATGAGCTGTATTTCGCGTTTGCCTCTTTGATTTGTCTTAAAGCAAAATGAGATCGTGTGGCACTAGGTGGCTCCCGCTGTCAGCTCGCAGGTAGGGCTGCTCCGGGGTCAGACAACCTCATCCCTGGGAAGCGCCAACTGTAGCCTCAGCTTTGCGTTCTGAGTTGAGTTGCCGGTTTTATCTTCCAAAAGGTTAAGGCGCTGTGAAGTTTCTCACTTCTTTTTGCTTGCTGCTAATGCTAACCTTTTCATTTTTAAAATAACCGCCGCTTAGTGGAGCACACGTGAGGCTCTCAGGCCAGCGTTGTGCTGTCAGTGAAGAAGGAAGCCACGGTTAGATGAGGAATCAGACGCCCCCCTCCCCTGGGTGTGAGCAGAGGGCACGGGGCTGCTCAGCTCCCATCTTCACCGTTTTCTCCAGGGGCCCAGTAAGCTTTTAGCAGCATCTCGAAATGGCCCAAACAAGTGAATCGTTGAACAGATGGGGGCGCGGGGGGAGGGTGGGTATTGTGACTTCCTTGCCGACATGCCGACCTGCGGCATCAACTGTCGCTTGTGTGTCACCGGAGATCCAGGAAGGATCGTCGTGTCACCTGGACTCTCCAGGGGCTGCTTCCACACCGTCACCTGGACAAGGATGCGCTTCCTCTATGTTAGTGCAGGGACACCCCCCCACCCCCGCCCCCGCGTGCCTTCGGCCCGAGGTCCAGAGTGCACGGTGGCTTTTATTCTCTTCCTCAACTGATAAAGGGGCGGCTCTGGGGAAAGGGGCGGAGTGACAAGGAGCGGAGGGCATGGCAGTGGACGGGAACTTGTTTTCTGGCCCGGCCAGGGCTCTCAGCGCCAACACCGTTCAGCTCAGTCATCCTGGGCGGGGCAGGATTTCCAAGAACGCGGAAGCCCTGGTTTGGTCGTTTATAATGAAATGAGAGCGTCCTTGCACTGAGCCGCCGCTCCTGTAGCTCCCAAGGGGGCGCGAGGCTGGGGGGCTCTCCTGGAGCTGCTTCCCCACCGCTGGCCGTCTTCTCACCCCCTCTCCTGTTTCCATGGTGACCGTGGGGCTCTGCCTCCCTCCCTCCCAACCCCACCCCCGCCCCGCCCTGGCCCACTCTGGGATGAGATGCACTCGCTCAGCTTCCCCCAGGCCCGTAAGGTGTTCCTGGGAGATGTCCTGGTACTGACTCAGGGAACAGATGAGCACTCGTGCCCCCTCCTTGGCCTGTGCGGAGGCATCCCCAGCGGGCACTGAGAACGGACGGGGCCCTGGGGGGCCACGGGCCACCGGGAGGGCGCTGTGGGCTGAAGTCCGGGCCCCAGAGGCCGTTCTCCCCTCCTCCCTCAGCCCATCGCATTCCCCTGGGCCGTGTCGGTTCTTTTCACCTGGAGTCTTAGCCTTTAGCTGTTAGGTGTCCAAGGTAAACATGGTCAGGGTTGTGCAGGATCGTCCGTTGAGTTCCGTGCCCCCGTTCTTCATGAGGCCGCCAAAGATTTCCTCCCCCTGGGCCTCCTTTCCTGCCCTCACCCCTGCGCTCCCCTCCCGCTGTCCCCATGGCTGGGGCAGGGCTCTCTGGTGTCCCGCGAGCATCGCTCAGTCACCTGGTCCTCGCTCTCTCCGCCGTGGACCGGTCACCTTTCCCCGGGACTGGCCGGCTTTGTCCGACCGCCCGCGGCTGCTGCTTTCCTTGCCTGGCCTCCGCCCAGCTCACCAGGGCCCAGCTTGTGCGGCCGGGGGCACCTTCCGGACTTGGCGTTTCTCCACCTTCTCGCTGAACGTCTTCCTCTTGAGCTCGGGCTCTGGAGGCACTGCTCTGCGCACATGACTTGGACAGGACGCCCGCCGACCGTGCCTCTGACACTTTCTTCTGGGGGCAGCTCCTGCAGCCGGCCTCACGGGAGGAGGCGTTTCTGTGGCCCCCTAACCCTCCCACGCTGGGACCCGGCACCCAGGGCCCCGTGTCCACGAGTGTCTCAGCGAACGGAGAGAAGCCGGTTCGCAGGCTCGGACACCCTTACTCCTCCTCGCGCAGCCCGAGCAGGGCCCTTGTGAACAAGGCCTCTACTCCTGGGCCCGACGTCACCTGTCAGCCTGAGTCCACCGCAGGCACAGGCCTGTTGCTCTAACAGACCCTCCACGGCGGAACGAGAATCAGACCGCCGGGCCCTCTCTGCTGAGAGGATTGGTACCTGTACTCCCCCTGGTAACAAGGAGGTGGTGTCCGTATGAGTGATGATGAAAGCCAGCTGCAAGCAGTGACCAGCACATCCTGTGTCCAAGAGCAGAACACTGCAGAGAGGAGAGACCGGATCCACGTGCATTGCATCTCGGTGGCTTACTTCTGCTCCCTCCCGGTCCCTAATCCCCTACTGCAGGGTGGGCGGGAAAGCCCCAGGAGCGCCCCTTCTCGTGACCAGCAGCGAGGGACCGGCTCGGCCCTGTTCCCCCTTCCTGCCGGGGCTGGGCCCAAGGGACAGGGCACCCCATCCACAGGCCCCTCCAGGGCTGCCTGGGAAGCTGCCCTCAGACGTGTCCCAGCCAAGGGTCACTGATACTAATGTCCTGCAGGGTGAAAGCCCAGGAAAAGCCGTGTCCTGGGGACCGGCCGCACCCCATCGAGACTGACCCTGGGGCTCACAGCACAGCTGGGGAAAGCCACGGGCTGGGGAATTGCTGATGTCACTGCACATCCCCAGGGCCATCGGGACCATCAGGGCTCCCCAGGCCCACCCTCTGCAGAGGGCGGCGGGGAGGAGCCTCCAGCCCAGGAGCACATGTGGTCCAGGGGCCCCTCCGCGGCGTCACTCTCTATCTCGCGGGAGGGAACGCCGCTGTGGGAAGCTGAAAGCCCTGTGGCTCGGTTTGTGTTTCAGGGTGGTTAAACTGTCTCACCAAAACTTATAAAAAAAGACCCGGGTTCTGGGTGATGGGGAAGGAGCAAAGCTGTTACAAGGCGGCTGTCTAGATTCTCAAGAAGTGGAGTTTGCTGGCCAGGGCGACTCGTGGCCCTGAGCCCGGCTCTCGTTCCTGGGTCACACCAGCGTGATCTTAAAGTACGAAGATGAAGAAAGCCTCGCTTCTGGTTCTGTCCGCTTCCACATGTCCTTCCCTCTGTCGACAAAAAGTTAAGCAGTGGATCTAAGAAAACAATGGGACATTTTATTCAAGCTGAATTTGAGGATTGTAACCCAGGAAGAGCATCTCAGAAAGCTCTGAGGACTGTTCCGCCCATGAGAAGTCAAGACACAGTTATGTAAGGTTTCTGAGACAGAGGGATTATTGACAGTTTACGTAACCCAGGTCTAAGAGGCATCGTGGTGGGTCACGTGGTCCCTTACGGGATCAGTAAGGAGTGTTTAAGGCGTTGTCCTGTGGATGCTGGGAGAACGTTGCTCCTCTGGGCTGCACAGGTATTCCTGCTCGTGGGGGAGGTTTGGTTGATGCCTCCTGTGGATACACGATGCACGGTGCGCGGCAGAGGACGCCCAAGGGCAGAGAAGCATTTCGATGTGCGCGTGTTTCTTGTCCTGCCGTAAAACGCGAATTTTATTTCACATCTCCTTGCATTTAGGCAAAAGGCATTTTGTTCTGTTTCAAGGTCGATGTTTTGTGCCCGCTAATTTTCCTTCTAGTTAATTCCATAACATTAAATGACTCATCCCAAACGTTATTCAGAGCCCCGCTACTCTGATCTGCGGGTCATGTTTTTCTAGTTCCTTCTGATACTTACGTCCTTTGCATGTACCTTACACGGCTCGTCACCATAGTGTATTTAAGCTCTGCTTATTTTTATTTGTAAACTATTTTCCATGTTGCAAAGCAGCCTTCATATTCGTGACGATTTGCGTTTGTCAGTGCTGGTTTCGTACCCTCCCGGCTTCGGTGCGTGGGGATCAGGCAGTCACGGGGCCCGCGTGAGGGAAGGGGCACGTGTGGGTTCTTGCGGGGGTGGCCGAGCTGCGCCCTCACCCCACCAAACGTGCTGCCTCGTGCATTGTCTTTTTCTGAAATTGTTGCTGATGTAGTAACAGCATCAGAGGGTGCCTTGCTTTGGTTTACGTTCTTGTGTCGGAGGAAGCAGCCAGCCCTGGTTCACACTGTTCCGTGTTTGGTGTTTCAGATCCGAAGGACGTCGCCTGCTCTTCCTCCCCGGCCACGGTAAGGACGTGCTCCCTGCTTCTCGTGTCCTCAGTGTGCTGTGATGATGACTGTCACCAGCCTGGCCCTTCCTGTCCTGTCAGTGGGTAACAAAGTGTGGACAGAGGTCCTGCCCTGAAAATACGGGCAGTTTTAGAAAAAGATGAATCATAATGATAACAACCAAAACCAGACGAGGAGCTTGGTGCAGTCTGGGTTAGGGACTCAGAGAGCGACCAGGAGCTGGGGACCGGCCGGGCCTCACGAGGAGCAGGGACATCATACTTTTCCTGGGCGGGTGTGACTACAGGCTGACGCAAAGCTAAGCTGGCTGACGTCACTTGAACCTGGCGTCCACACCTGGCAGGTGGCCCGCTAGGACCGCCCAGCACCAGGACCACATTCCCTGAGTCATTGTCACTGCTTACCGCCCCTGACCTGCTCACGCCCAGCTGCTGAGCAACCCTGCGGTCTTCGCGGCCCTGGAAGGGCGCTTGCCCTGCCGGCGTCCACAGAGGTCTCTGCCTACCCCCAGATAACTAACTCTGGGAGCTGCCCAGGCCAGCTCCCCGCCCCTGGCCTTCGGCTTGCCCTCTCTCCTCTGTCGCTCCCAGCAGGGGTGTCGCCCTTGCACCCGGTTTCCTGCTTAACCTTAGGGTAGACCCCCCGAGTCGTGCTCCCTGACTTCCCTCTCCCGGCTCCCCTCCTGTCCTCTGGCCTCCACCGCTCTGCCAAAGCCACCCGCCAGGGCCCCCAGCAGCACGGTCTGGCCGCACGTGGTCAGCGCTCTGGCCTCACCCCTGACCTGTCACCAGCGTGTGATGCGGTGGTCTCCTCCCTCCATGAGATGCTCCCTTTGGGGGCTCGTAACATGCTCTCCTGCTTCTCTGGTAACATGCAGAGCTCTTTGCTGGCCCTACTCTGGCAGACCCCCAAACATGGGAGCCCCCCCCCGGCCCGGTCCTTGGCCCCTTCTCCCCTCTTCCTGCTCTCACCGTAGGAGATCCTGCGTGGGCCTGGGGCTTTCAGCATCCTCACGGCACCTCTGTGTGCATTGATGTGCAGTCCCCAGCGTGGTCCTCTGCCCTGAGCTCCGTGGTCATAGGTCACACTGCCCACCCGACATCCCCACAGAGGCGTCTGGGTGTCTTCCCAGACTTAACATGACCAGAATGTTCTCTTTATTTCACCCCATAAACTTGCTAGGCCCCTGGCATTCCCTGTGTCAGTCAGAGAACTGCTGTCCGCCCGTTGGACAGGCTGGATTCCGAGGACTCGTCCCAACTCCTCCTTCCATCAGCCCCGTGGCCCATCCATCCCCAGGCCCGTCAGCTGTGTGTGTGTGTGTGTGTGTGTGTGTGTGTGTGTGTATGCGTGCACGTGCACATGTGTGTGTGGAGTCATCCTTGTGCACAGCTTCAGACGTACGGGAAAGCATACCTGTGCTAGAGGCGTTCCTGCACTTGTGTGTGTGACCTGGGGCCCAAGCTGTGTCGTCTTCCCCCGCTGAATCCTCCCTGACAGCTCACTGAGCCTCCCCAGGGTACATGGGGTAGGGTGGCCCACGGAGCTGGGGTTCCTCTTCCTCTTTCTTCCTCACAGGGGTCAGTCAGAGGGAGAGATTGGACTGATTTCTGGGGGCGTTTCATCAGCTTCTGCCACAGCCCCAAAGTTCTCTTTCCCACAGGAACTCTACTCACTTCCTGTAGGGCCCTGGAGAGACCGGTGTCACAGGGCCTTCTCGAGGGGCCCCAGAGCCTGGGGAAGTGAGGGCAAGCTGGGCTGGTTCTCTGTCCGCTCTGTCCGTTTGCACCTCCCCCCTATCGTAAGCAGAGCTTCCGTGCAAAGCCGGATGCACTTGCAAGACATCTCACAGGTGCTGACTTCTAAGTAGAGCCGTGTCCTGGGAATTTCCCATCTGAAGGTGTTATTTTCAGCATCAAGTTCTTCTCCTTTCCAGTTCTTTAAAGTTTTCATTATGGAAATTTTAAAACACGTAAAAAGGTAAAAAGAATAGTATCATGAACCCGCATGTGCCCATCACCCTGCCAGTCTTATTTCATCAGTACCCCTTCTAATACTCCCTCCGTCTCCTCATGATTTATTTTGTAAGCAAATACCAATCATCATATTATTTTGTCTCCAACTATTTCAATATATGTTTCTAAACTCTAAGGACTCTTTTATTAAAAACAAACAACAAAAAACATTACTGGGGCTTCCCTGGTGGCACAGTGGTTGAGAGTCTGCCTGCCGATGCAGGGGACACGGGTTCGTGCCCCGGTCCGGGAAGATCCCACGTGCCGCGGAGCGGCTGGGCCCGTGAGCCATGGCCGCTGAGCCTGCGCGTCCGGAGCCTGTGCTCTGCGACGGGAGAGGCCACAACAGTGAGAGGCCCACGTACCGCAAAAAAAAAAAAACAACAACGTTACTATACCATTAGCACACCTAGAGACCAACAGTAAAGAATAGAAAAAAAAAAATAGAGGTAATCAATTAAGCCTGACAACTGAAAAAACACACAACCTAAAAGTTGTGAGTAATGTTTATTCAGGGACCTTACTGAGGACTGTAGCCCAGGAGACAGCCTCTCCGTAGCTCTGAGGAACTGTTCCAAAGAGGTAAGGTAGGAGCCAGGATATATAGGAGCTTTTGCTGAAAAAAAAAGGCCATGTAGTCAAACATCGAGAAAGATTACTGTTAATCACAAAAAGCAGACATCTCAAGTTAATGATTTTATTGCTTGTCTCTATAGGAAGATGCAGGGGTCTGGGCTCATTGAAATTATTCCTTAGATATGCATCTTAACGATCTAGGGCCAGTATCCAGTTTCTCTCCTTCCTGAATTCCCCTCAGGGCACACAGTTGGGAGGGGCTGAGGTGGGGACTGCAGCGGCTGATAGCTTGGTGGCAGCAACATTCTTTGTTTACTGAAATGGCAGACAACATTTTTTGTCCACAAGCCAAAATTTGTTCTTCGAAAAGATCAACAAAATTGACAATCCTTTCGACTGACCAGGAAAAAAAGATTCAAATTACCAAAATCTGGAATGAGAGAGGGGACGTTACTGCCAACTTCACAGAAAGAAAAAGAATTATAAAGGAATACTATGAACAACTGAATGCTAACAAGTTAGATAACTTAGAATAAATGGGAAAATTCCTAGAAAGATGTAAACTACCAAAACTGACTCAAGAGATAGAAAATCTGAATACACCTATAACAAGGAAAGAAACTGAATTATTAATTTAAAAATTGACTACAAAGAAAATTCCAGGACTAGATGGCTTCATTGGTGAATTCTGTCAGACATTTAAAGAAAAATTAGCACCAACTATTCACAAACTCTCCCAAAAAATAAGAGAACAGTCCCCATTCACTCTCTGGGGTATTATCCTGATAACGTAAGGAGACATCACAAGAAAACTAGAGACCAATCTCTCTTATGAATGTACATGCAAAACTCAACAAAATACTAACCCAGCAACGTATAAAAAGGATTAACTATCATGATCAAATGGGATTTATTCCAGGAATATACAGTTGGTTTAACATCTGAAAATCAATTAATGTAATACTTCACATGAATAGAATACAGGACAAAAACCACAGGGTCCTTTCAGTAGAAGCAGAAAAAGCATTCGACAAAATCCAGCACCCCTTCCTAATGCAACAGTCAGCAAACTAGGACCAGAAAGGAACTGCCTCAACCAGATAAAGACGATAAAAAGCCACAGCTGGGCTTCCCTGGTGGCGCAGTGGTTGAGAGTCCGCCTGCCGATGCAGGGAACACGGGTTCGTGCCCCGGTCCGGGAAGATCCCCCATGCCGCGGAGCGGCTGGGCCCGTGAGCCATGGCCGCTGAGCCTGCGCATCTGGAGCCTGTCCTCCGCAACGGGAGAGGCCACGACAGTGAGAGGCCCGAGTACCGCAGGAAAAAAAAAAAAAAAAAGCCATAGCTAACGTCATACTTAATGGTGAAAGCTTGGACGCTTTCCCTGTAACGTCAGGCACAAGACAAAAGATACCTGCTCTCACCATTTCTACTTAACGTTGTACAGGGGGTTCTAGCCAGAGCATTTAGGCAAGAAAATGAAATAAGAGACGTGCAGATTGGACAAGAAGAAGTAAAAGTGCCTCTGTTAGCAGATGACGTGATCTTGTATATAGAAAATCCCAAGGAATCCACCAAAAACCTATTCGAGCTAATTAAAAAACTAGCAAGGTTGCAGGATACAAGATCAGTATATAAACATCAATTCTATTTCTATACGTTAGCCATGAACAATCCAAAAACGAACATAAAAAAACTTCATTAACAGCAGCATCAAAAGGAATAAAACACTCAGGAATAAATTTAACCAAGGAAGCACAAGACTGATACACTGCAAACTACAAAACATTGTCGAAAGAAGTTAAAGAAGACCTAAATAAATGAACAGGCACCCTGTGTTCACCGACAGGAAGATTTAATACTGTCAAGATGGCAGTATTGCCCCAAATCGATCTACGGATTCAGTGTAATCTATATCGAAACCCCAGCTGGCTTCTTGGCAGAAATTGACAAGCCGATCCCTGATTTCATATGAAAATTTAAGGAATCCCGAGAGGCCAAAGGAATCCTGAAAAAGAACCAAGTTCCCAATTTCAAAACTTATTACAAAGCTGCAGTATTCAAGACTCTGTATTACTGTCGTAAGGGTAGACATACAGATCAATGGAATAGAACTGAATTCAGAAATTAGACCCTCATACTTATGGTCAGTTGTTTTTTGACAAGGCGCTAGGACCATTCAGTGGGGAAAGGGTAATCTTTTTAACATGTGGTGCTGGGACAGCTGGGTATCCACAGGCAAAGAGTGAATTGGGAACTGTTTGTCACGGCGTACACAACATTTAAATGCATCAAAGACCTAAATGTGAGAGCTAAAACTATAAAACTCCTAGAAGAAAATATAGGAGGACATCTTCATGACCTTGGATTAAGCAAAGCCTTCTTAGATATGACACCAAAAGCACAAGGGGTGGAAGGAAAAATAGATAAATTGGACTTCACTGAATTTAAAGCTTTTATGCTTCAAAGGGTACCATCAAGAAAGTGAAAATACAACCCAAAGAATGGGAGACAATATGTGCAAATCATATATCTGATGAAAGACTTGTATCTAGAATACATAAAGAACACTTAGAACTCGGTAATAAAAAGACAAGCTAGTTTAAAAAGGGGCAAAGGATCTGAAGAGACATTTTGCCAGAGAAGATAAATGGCCAGTAAGCACATGAAAAGGTGTTTAGCTTCATTGGCCATCAAGGAAGTGTAATCAAAATCACAATGAGATACCACTTCAGACCCACTAACATGGCTAGAATCAAAAAGACAGATAATAGTAAACTGGAACCCTGCTGGTGGGGATGTTAAAATGGTGCAACCACTTTGGAAAACAGTCTGGCAATTCCTCAAAAGATGAAGCATAGAGTCATCATATGACCCAGCAATTTCAGTCCTAGGTATATCCAAGAGAAATTAAAACATACGTTCATTGTACAGACACACACACGCGTGCGCGCACCCCATGGCTCCAGTGGTCGAGCTCTGTCTTGTCCGGCAAGCCATGCTCTCCTTCTATATGGAGGGTGTTTTCTTCCTTCTGAATCGATCTGCTGTTGTAGGAAGTGACTGTGTTTTTCACTGGTTAGAGGAAAAGTCGTTTAGAAATGTCAAAGCCGTTAAGGAGAGTTGAGTTGCATTCATCGGCAGTTTTACGTTTCTTTATTCCTGGGTCTTGGATTATTCTTCAGGAAAGGATTTGATTTTCACCCTCCGTTATCTGAGGGTCTGGAGCCTTGAGATTAAACGGATTAGCCTTTGTTTTGTTTTAATCATTTGTCTTATTTTCCCTTGATAGCATTTTTGTGAAGATATTTCGTGTCCTTGCTGCAGTGAGTCTAGGTGTAATTTCTGTCCATTGATTCGGTAATTGCTCTAACTACATTTTTTTCTCCCAGCATCCAAAAAGCTACAAGAACGGCACGCACAGATTCCGGCCACAGAAGCAAGCGCTAACCGAGGAGAGGAACAAATCTCTGGTGAGTTGCACACGAGGCCGCTTGGCAGGAAGGCAGAGTCCTGCCTCAGCGACATCTGTCGCAGACATCCAGGGTCTTGTATTTCTTCAGTTTGCCTTTGTTAGTTTGTGAATCCAATTTGTAAGCGATTCATTCATCTGACAGCTGTCTGCAGCATTCAGGGTTGCAGCACCGGTGCCACGGACATCAGTCCCAGTGTCCTGTGGAACTCACATCCTGGGGCGGGACGCGTGTGGGGTAGAGAGAAAACCAGCAGCAGACAGAGCCACCCAGAGGACTGAGCAGGCACTAATTCAGGCCTGGTGTTGGGCGCTTCCCGAAGCTGGTGGCTTTGCGTGGAGCTGTCAAGGAGGTGAGGAGTGAGTCTGCACACACGTGGCCCAAGGGGGTTTCAGGTGGAGAGAGCGTAGGTGGTCTGGGAATGAGAGCGACCCGAAGGCAACATAGAAAGTCGACTTCCAGCCCTCCACCCGTTCACAAGTGGGGAGGCCAGGATGCAGTCCAGGGCTCTTCCCCAGCGCTGGGCTCACCCTCCCCTCTCCTTTCAAGATGCAGTCAGCCTCGTATCCCCAGATGCGCACCTGCCCATACAAGGGCTGACTGTACTAAGCCATTGTACGTGAGGGACTTGAGCGTCTGCAGATTTTGGTCTCCGCGGGGGATCCCTGGGACCAACCCCCTGCAGATCCCGGGTACCAAGGGATGACTGTCCTTCCAAGAAATTCCTCCCATTGCTTCTGCCTAGCTGACCGCATGGAGCCGCAAGGGCATTTTAGGTTTGGTTTTAATTCTTGAAAGTATAAGATATTCTCTTTTCTTTTTAAATCCGTTAGCTTAAAGGATAAATGTGCTAAACAGGCTTCTTACTCTTTTTTCTTTAGTGCCCAAGGAAGTTATTTCCGGTGGTTGAAATAATGGAAGAGGGAAACATGGTGTCTCATACATCTTGGTTCTTAGATCTTAGTGAAATTCAACTGAAGTGCTTTAAAATCTCTACTCACTTCTGAGTTTGCATCAGAAGCAGGTGTCTTAGATTGGGCTGCTGTAACAGAAATACCCTAGACTGGGCGGCTTAAGCAGTAAACATTTACTTCTCGCATTTCAAACGTTTGTTTCTGGAGGCTGGGAAGTCCCAGATCAAGGCACCAGCAGGTCTGATGTCTGGTGAGAGGCTTCTTCCTGGCTGGTTGGCAGCCGCCTTCTCTGTGGATCCTCAGGTGAAAGAGCAGGGAGAGAAGCAAGTTCTCTGCGGTCTCTTCCTGTAAGGGTATTAATCCCATCATGCGGGCTCCACCCACATGGCCTCATTACCTCCCAAAGACCCCACCTCCTAATACCATCATATTAGAGATGGGGGTTCAACATACAGATTTGGGGGGAACACAAATGTCAGTCCACAGCATCAGGTCTTAATCAATGTCCAAATGGCTATAATTCCTCTCCGCTTGTTACTGAAGACTTATCTTTTCTCTGAGGCAAGAGCCAGGCCCTGTGTTCTAATGTAGCTACTGACCAGTAAAGCTAGCGCGCTCTTCTGAGCATAGCTTCCCTCTTCCTTTTTTCTGTTCCTTCTATTAAAGTCTATTTACTAACATGTCACCAAAGAGACAGTTACGTATTTAGACGCCCCCGTAGGTCCTGTTTCAGGCCCGGCCACGCCACAGGCTGACTTTGATGTGGACATGACGGGGCAGGTGTTGGCCGCAGTGGACGGGTGTCCCCTTTCAGCTGGCCCCTGCGCGCTAACCAGGCTTTGTTTGGTCCCCGCCCTTCCTTAGCGTGGAGAGCTCACGTGCTGGAGGTGGCTCCTGGGTCAGCAGGCAGGATGTCCCACATGTGACCTGGCTCAGATCCATGGGCTCGGAGTGGAGCCTTACCCAGGACCCTGATCACCACTGCTTTTCACCTGGGACTGCTTAATTCCCTTCTGTGCCAGGCATGGTTCTTAGACTTTGTGGGGAAATACGTAAAGAAGGGGGTGGGCAAGGAAGAGAATGTGAACAAAGAGAAAGAGGCTCCGGGGTCTCTCGCCACGCGGCGGACCTGCGTCCAGCCCTCGCGGGTGTTTACCATGTCGTCTTGGGGGTGTCGACCTCTGTCGTCTTTGTAGTCACATGTCCTTCATGTCATCCTTGGCTTCTCTGAGGGTCTTTATCTTTCTTCTTTTTAAATTCTTTCCATTTTGTGTTCTTATTTTTTATTTTTATTTATTTTTGTTTATCTTTTTAAAAAATTTATTTTCTTTGACATATAGTTGAATTACGACGTCGTGTTAGTTTCTGCTGTACAGCAAAGCGACTCAGTTATACATACATATATATTCTTTTTCATATTCTTTTCCATTATGGTTTATCACAGGATATTGACTAGAGTACCCTGTGCTCTACAGGAGGACCTTGTTGTTTATCCATTCTCTATATACCAATTTCCACCTGCTAACCGCAACCTCCCAGTCCAACCCTCTCCCACCCCTCTGAGGGCCTTTCTGATTGGCTGTGGCTCAGCGGCCACTTCAAGACCGCTGAGTGGGTGTTTTGTTGCTGCAGATTTCTCCACCCGGCGTGCCAGTGCGACTCCATCTGAGGCCAGCACGCGCTGAGGCAGGGCTGAGCCGTCATTCGTGCAAACGCCCCGTGTGTGTTTGCTCTCATCACACGAGCCCTTTCACTCTGTGCCTGTATAAACCTCAGAGGAGGGTCCCCAGCTGAATAAGCCCCCAGCCCACTGAGGGCTCCCCATCCCAGCAGATCCCCCGGGGGCTCCAGGCACACCGCTTCCCCTGCCCTGTCCTCCCAGCAGGTCTCTGTTGGCTCCGAGGAAGAGGCAGCCTTGCTCTCCTGATTTGCTTTGGAAAACCCGCCATGACCTCACGCATCCCTCTGTCTCCTCCAGACACTGCAAAAGACTGGACTTGGGTGGCTGGGACGGCCCCCACCCCCCCGACTGTGCATAAAGGATGAGCAGGTGTGGGCAGGAGGCCCATCCTCAACGAAGACAGGGCCTTCCCTGCCTGCCTGAGGGGCTGCTCGTGGCTTAGAGCAGAGGGGCTGGACCAAGGCTTTAAACCAGCCCAGTTTACAGAGCAGGGAAGGGCCAGGTGCTGACCCAGGGCTGTGACCTGGTGGGTTTCTGTGCTGGACCTGCAGTTACTACTGTCCTGGCTGAGCAGAGTCTCTTGACTTTCTTTTTTCTCTTTATCTGGCTGTATTTCATGGTCTACCAGTCAGACCGCTTAGTGTTAAAAAAGTCTGTCCTGTGGTTCTCAGCCTGGACTACACATCGGGCTCTCCTGGGGCCTGCCCCTGAGACTGCTGTATTCGGTGTGGGGTGCAGCCTGGGCACTGGGGTCTCCCAGAGCCCCCAGGAGATGCCAGGGTTGAGAACTAAAGATTTCATCTCCTACACTGGACAGCCGGCGTAATTCACGAGAGAAAACTTTATTTCCAAACGCAAATCATAATTCTCAGTTTTCATATACCTTTGCGGAATGGTCGTCAGGAGGATGTTCTGCGTCCTGAAACATCAGAGCACGTGGTTACCTGCGACCATGTTCACCAAAGGCCGGTTCTCAATGCCTGAGTCATGGCGGGCACTGGGCTTCTCGGTGATGCAGCCCTTGCTGCCCGAGAGCTGAGGCGCTGCGTGCTCAGTGCCCGTAGGGCTGCGGTTGCTGTAACCTGCCAGCCTGTTGCCCAATTTCTGTCTTTCACCGGAAGAGAATTCTAATATCAACAGTGGGATACCGCAATGCAGTGCCTTTTTTTTTTAATTTAACTGCATTTTTTAATCTAACTTGTGTAGATTATAGTGAGATAAGTACAATAAAACCTATTTGGTTTTGTGGTAAGTCCAATATACATAGAAACATTGCTTTTTCAATCCTTGACCTGTATAGTGCACTCATGAAGGACACTTTTAGATCATCCTTGCTCTGACTTGATATCCCGCCCAGAGTTGAGGACCACAGTTCTTTGTTTTAATGAAGATAAACTTTTTTTTTTTTTTGCGGTACGCAGGCCTCTCACTGTTGTGGCCTCTCCCGTTGTGGAGCACAGGCTCCGGATGCACAGGCTCAGCGGCCCTGGCTCATGGGCCCAGCCGCTCCACGGCATGTGGGATCTTCCCGGACCGGGGCACGAACCCGCGTCCCCTGCGTCGGCAGGCGGACTCTCAACCACTGCGCCACCAGGGAAGCCCTAATGAAGATAAACTTTGTCCTTTAGGGATGTCTGGAATCAGAATTTATGAAATAGTGGAACTTGTTTATGAATTTTAAAATAATATTGTTTTTGATCATGTATGTCCTTTGTGAACTCCTTAAAAAATACAGGATCATGGAAAGAATTTATCGACATTTCATACAAATTACATGTAATTCTACCATTCAGTGATAACCATTGTCGGTTTAGAATTTAGCTTCTTTCTTCCTATAAATAGATCCTTTAGTTACCTACTTACAGAGGTACATATTTAAACATTCTTTGAGATCGTGATGAAAATGTGCTTTTGAATGATGTCTTATTACTTAATGTATCATAAGCACCTTCCTATGTCATCAAATCTCACAAACTTTTTTTTTTACAACTGCAAGATATTTATATGGATGTACTTTAGCAATTTTTCTCAATGATGGTGTGACATTAATTTTATCATATAAGTATTTTTCCACTTCCCAAATTATTTTTCACAGAGTCCTAGAATTGTTGGGTCAAAGGATAGGATTTTGTGTGTTTTTAGTTAGTATTTCCCAAAACCACGTGAATGTTAATGGTCATAAAGCAATGGCCACAGTGCAGATGTCACCCAAGGCGTTCCCCAAGGCCTTTAGTGGGGCAGCTTACCACACCTCAACCAAGCAGACTACCTGGTGACACCTTTTCTTTTCTTTTCTTTTATCGTTTCTACGGGATCTGTCTCTAGGACCCAGAGATGCAGTGCTTACTGCTGTCGGATGGAAAGCGCTCCGGCCACCAGAACCACGTGGTCGTTCTCCCGGCAGACGGCGGCGGCGGCATCGCGGCCATCAGCTTCGTAGGGGCCTTGAAAATTCCCGTGAGTTACACGTGTCCAGGAGAGTTTCAAAAGGGGGCATTTATGCTCACTATGAACAGAAGCTGGCCTGTTGATAACCAAGCTTAAAAAGAGAAATCCGTGATTCTCTGTATCACGTAATCCATAAATTAGAAATCCATAGCATGAACCAGAAGTTGCAGACAGGTCAGCTCAGGAATGAATAAGGCTGCAGAGTTGTGTTAGCCTCTTAATAGTTATAAAACATATTGTACGTGTATAGTATGTATACGAAATTCATGGGCTCCCTCAGCAGAGCATCTGGGGAGCCATGCGGAGGACTCTGAGGAGCTGTGTTCTGCTGACGGGGAGCCGTGGAGGGTGCTGAAGACAGAGCCAGGAACAGAGGCAGGATGAGAGGAGGGAACACACCCCGCCCCTGGGGCCCGGCATGGACGGCCCCATGGGCCACACTCAGAAACACCTGGGCTCCTGCCCTGGGGTCCTTTCCAGGGGAACAGACGTGGGTCTCATACAGCAAGATCGCTTCCCTCACGCTGGCCTCGGGGAAAACCAGCAGAGAGAACCCAGAAGCTCCGTAGCGCCCGTGTGGGAGCTGGAAACTAAACAGTCCACCCAGAGCCTTAGAATCACGGCCCAGAAACGAAAGAATTGAGAACTTCGGCTTGAGAACAGAAACTTCTGCCAGTGCCCAGATGAAACTGGGCTGTGGAGGACCCTGTTGCCGGTTTCCTGCCAGAAGAGAATGTTGAAGGCCAGGCCTGGACATCTCTGTGGGCTGGCCAGAGGACATGCTGGTTCTAAATTAAAAAGTTATTTTTTAAATGTTGCTAATAACAACAAGTAACTTTTCTGTTGTACCTTATTGTGTAGCCACCTCAAATACTTTTGCTAAAAAGTAGGGTGCACGCTATAAATAGAAGTGGGGTGGTGGAGAGAACAGGCTTCAGAGCCCTGGCCTGGCCTGACCTGGCCCTGCTGCAGATGAGCTGGGTGTGCCTGGCAAGGGTGTTAACCACTCTGGGCCTCCATTTCCTCACTGTAATACAGGCTCAGGACCTGAATTACTACTTAATGCTGTTCTGGGGATCAAATGAGATCATTAACTACACAGTAAGCACAACGCCAGGCACATGGTAAACATGCAGTACCCCACCCACACACACCCTCATACTGGGTCTGACTGTGAAAACATAACTTGCTTAATTTCAAAGGTACTGCCATGAATTGCATATTGTGTGCTTTGCCTAGTTTCGAGGGATGTTCGTAACTATGCAGTATAACCTGGGAGGAGCAGGGGACCTTAGTGTTACCTGATTTCTCACTCAAATTTCCCAAGTGATATCTGGACTTACTGCCTCACAAGGGCCACCTCTTTGTAAACGCAGACATAAGATGGAACACAAACAAGCGTTTCACAGTAGCCGTGAGACTCCAAACCTCAGTGTCCTCACTGAGATCTACGTCTCCCTTTTGGGTGTTAACCAAACTCCAGTTCTGCTGCTTGCCCTCGAAAATCAATACTCGAGAGGCAAGTGTTGGTTAGAACGGAAAGTCGCTTTAAGCAGAAAAGCTGACAACCGGGGAGAAGGCGGACTCATGTCCCCAAAACCACCTCCAAAGATTCTGCTTGGCCATGAACGTTTTTAAAGAGAAAAGGAGAAGAAATCTCAGTTAATCATTGAGATAAGGGGTCAGAGTTGTCACCATCCCCCAGTGTGTGCAGGCTTGTGTGCAGGCTTGTTGACTTCTTGTGATCTTTCTTTAGATGCTATCTTGTTCACACAATTTGTTCACAGCCTTACGGACAGGGAAGCTAAGGAAGAGATCTGGTCATCCATTGATGTTAATTACTAATTCTTCATTTTTACTTCTTTGATCTAGGAAAGAACGAACAGGTTAGGCAAGGTATTGTGTAATCAAAAGATTTGACAGGTGTGCTTAGGCCAGAGACGCGTAGACCATGGGGGTGCCTGGTTTAAGGTTAGTTACAGTACAGCTCTGCTAAAGTGACGAGAGAAGGGGCATCTCCTGCAGAGAGCTCTTTCCTTCCAAAAGCTGCTGACAGATCCCCCTTGTCAGAACATCATCCCATTTCTATGAGTTCATGGGGGAAGGTCCATCTTCTGTAACTTCTTCATGCTGACATAGGATGCCATATCCTCAGAGTGGGAGAAGTTGACATGGGGCACCTCTCTGCTGACAATTTTAGTTGCCTGCTTATGTGCATGGGCAGAACAAGCTACAGTTATTGGGTTGGCCAAAAAGTTCATTCAGGTTTTTCCATAACACCTTATGGAAAGACCCAAATGAATTTTTTGGTCAACCCAATATTTTGATGCCCACAAAGACAGAGATTATTATGTGCAATAGTGTTAATCCCATTCTCTTGAGGCCAGTTCTCAGTACTGTGCTAACCGTAGATCCAGTACAGCTGAAGATGCAGCAGCTGTGTCATGGCTACAGTCTGGTCACCACGCAGTCAGCTTTTTCCTCTGGTGGCAGTTACAGTATCTGTAAAACAACCCGGGAATGTGCATCAGTTACTGAAAGATTCTGTGACTCTGTTCTCCTGGTTACTAGCAGCTCAAGCCTATTCCCTTGTGACTCAGGGAGGCCTGGGAGACTTCAGCTTCTCAACAAACAAGAGGCAGGGGCATGGAGGGGCCTTTGTACTTGCACGGGGAGGGGGCGTTGCAGGGTTCTGCCTGGTTCCGTGGGTGTTTCCCCAACACCCACTAGCTTGCTTAGTCCCAGGCAGGCGGAGGTAGCCTGTGTATCTTACAGGATGGTAGGAATCGTTTGTGCTGTGTGTTTCCAGATCTCTGTCCTTTGCAGTGATTTCAGTTTTAGGGGAAAAGAAATAGCCAGTAAATACTCAGTAACTAGATGACCCTGCACGACGTCTGTGCCCTTTGAGAACCCCTTTAATGGCTAAGTTCCAGAGAGATATGGTGTGAGAATTAAACCAGTAGTATTTTTATTGACTCTGACCTGATGTAAAGACATTGAATTTCAACCTTAAAAGGTAAGAGTCCATATCGGTCAGTTCTCCAGTTACCTCACATCCTCCACAGCAGTACAGTATCCGTGCATCTGGAGGTGCTAAAACCAGACCCAGGACGTGGGCTGTTTTTATGGGAATGAAGTGCTGTGCAATTCTATTGCATATTTCAGCAAACCTGCTGAGTCCACTTTCAGGGTGAACCCCTGCTCTCTCTCTCTTTCAGGGCGTGATAGAGTTCTCTCTGTGTCTACTGTTTGCCAAGTTGGTCAGCTATACTTTCCTCTTCTGGCTTCCACTGTACATCACAAATGTAGGTGAGTTCGTGTTGCTAGCATCACAGCTGGGAAGTTCTGTGCAGGGTCTGTGATCGGGACTCCCTTTTATCCACTGGTGTCTGTAGTCTTGGAAAGGAAAGGGATGCATGATGCTTTTGAATCAAACAACATGATTAGTAGAAATGTACAGACAAAAAGAATTCAGACAGCAACGTTTCATTGCCATAATGGTAACCTATATGGGGTTTAAAGGGTTGGCACAGTATATCCCAGCTGTGGCTACAAATTCCATGGGGTTCTTCCTATCTGGGGCAGCATACTTTTAATGTAGGCTGCGTCGGACTTTGGGTCACAGCAGCTGGTGAACAGGAGCAGAGGCCTGAGGGATCTGAGATAAGAAAGGCTGAGTAACTGGCCTGGAAATTGCTTCCTGGAGATGAGCTCTAACTCTGGGGAGCAGACAGTTTGTCTCGCATTTCCAGTCCAGCAGGGGCTGAAGCCGGAGATTCTGACAGAGCAGACTCGCCCCGCAGTGACGCCCACTCCCTGTCCCGTGCGCTCACGCACGGGAAGATGGGCAGGGACCAGCAGCTCCTCCGGGGAGAGGTCCTGTGCAGGGACCGCAGCCGCGGCTAAATGGGGACAGGGATGGTCAAGGAGGGCCCCGAGCTCTGGGCCCCGGGGTCAGGGAGTGTGAGGACAAAGTGAAGAAACCAGGGTCCCCCGGAGGAGCGGGCTCTAGCGAACGTGAAAAGAGGAGACATTTGGGACATGGGGGCTCCAGAGTACAGACCAGTGACTCCCGGCAGTGTCGTAGGAGCAGCAGAGGTGGATGTGAGCCCGAGGCCGCAGGGCTGAGTTTCTCGGGGATGGAGGTTGTGGAGGCGGCGAGGGGACCACCCCGTGTTAGCAGGGACCCCGTCAAGGCGGGGCTTCGGAGCTTCCTTCCCGGGCCAGCGACCTCCACTCGTTACCGCAGGCAAGGCGCACACAGTGTAGACACGTGGGTGCCTGATAGGCCGGCCCTGCACCTTCCACCCCAGCGGTCTCCTGTGACTGCGAGGGGCTCACATCGTGAGTTACCGGCGTTTACCGTCCGAGGCATTGTTTGAAAAGAGCAGAGTTCCCGGTATGTGCCGTTTGGGCCTCTGGGAAGGGCAGGACCTGATTCACAGTCCGGAGGCTCCACCTCCAGGCGCTGGCCAGCCGGAATCCAGCTTGAAGCTCAGGCTAAGTCCAGCGATGGATCCTGAGCTGAGCGTGAGGACACCTCGGTCTCCTCCTCTGGAGGAGAAGGTTCCAGCCGCCCCCGGCCTGAAAGCTGGGGGTCCTATGGTCCGTGTCCAGGGCGCTCTTGCGGCCAGCCCCTTCCCCAGGTGGTGCCCCACAGGCCCTGCCTCGCCTTCGGGCTGTGTCTGACTTCACGGCTGCCCCGAGGGGGACCCAGAGCAGAGGCTGGGTGTTGCTTGGACGGAGCCAGGGGAATCCGCACCTTTAAGTGAAGAGTGTTCAGTTCCCATCCTTTCTGTGTGTCTGCCCACAGAGCGGACTCTTTCTTCCTTCTCCTCTGTAATTACTGCCTTGACACTAATCTGATAGTGGATCTAATTGCTGCCTGGTTTAAATCATGCTTCTGAAACAAAAGAGCGTTGTGTGAGGCTCGCACGCTGCTGCGACGTGCTTGCGGTGACGCTCTGCTGTCACGTTAATAGATCACCTCGATGTCAAGAAGGCCGGGGAGCTCTCCACCTTGTTTGATGTGGGCGGGATCTTCGGTGAGTTCATTTTTGTTCTACTTTGACTGAAGCCTTCACCGCCGTAGCGCTGCGTGAACGCCCGTGGCCCGCGCGCTCTTGGAGTGGACTTCCAACCAGGAGGCCCCCGAGCCAGGCCTCTGAGGGCAGGTCCCTCCCCATCCTGGGCCGTGAGCGGTGCTCCCTGGGGACCAGGGCACGCCTCATGTGGGCGACAGACGGGCGGTGTCAGGACCCTCACAGGCAAAGGGGCTTTGAGGCCAGCCTGAAAGCTGACCCCTAGACCTGGTGCCCTCGGGTCACGGGTCAGCAGCGCTGAGGCGGCTTCCCGCTCACGGGCTGTGGAAACGGGTCTAGAGAGGAGGTCGTTCTCTTCCTGCCGCTGCTGCAGCACGGGTCCTGCTTCCTCTCCACGGGGTCCTGCCCTGGCCACACACGCCCCTCAGGACCCTCCCTCTCCCTTGCAGGTGGGATCCTGGCAGGTGTTATCTCCGATCGACTGGAGAAGAGGGCCTCCACCTGCGGCCTCATGCTCCTACTCGCAGCCCCGACGGTGAGACCAGCCCCCAACCTCGTCAGGGCACCTGCGCCTCTGCAAACAGCTTCTCTGTCTTCCCCGCAGCACACACGCCAGCTTCCCGGGCCCCCTCCTCTCAGGGCTCTGGTTTCTGGGAACGGGCATCACCTCAACCCCAATCAGTGCCCTGGTGTTCGGGACAGACAGCCTGGGAGGGGACACGGAGCTCAGGGGGAGCTGCCCCAAACCCAGGCCCCTCCCCTGGGAGCTCAGAGTGGGGCCACCCCCCTGGGTTCCCAGCTCACAGGGTGATCAGACCCTGTGTGTCTGGGACAAGCCTGGGGGCAGTTGGCCGAGCACTCTGGCTGCCTGTCTCTGGGTAGCCTGCCAGGGCGGCGTGGCCTTCCTTCCTTTCTAGGGGTTTCCACTGTCTGGTTGGCTGCCTGAGAATCACTTTTCAGAAATACACATTCCTGGGTAATCTCTCAGCTAGTCGTAGTAAACCTTTGTCTTTCTCTGGTTTTGACACCGTTCACAGCTCTACGTATTCTCTGCCATCAGCAAAATGGGTCTAGAAGCCACCATCGGTGAGTCTATGAGGCCTTTCTTTACTTTCACACACATTTTTTTTTTGTCCACACAGCCTTGTGAAATGAAACTTAAAAATCAACAAAGAAGCAGTTTGTGCGACGTAGCTACAATTGTCCCTGTGTCCCTCTTTGGGGGATGGGGGGGCAGATGGGAGGGGCCCATAGAGACTTCTGCTCCCAGACCTGAGGCCTCAGGTTTAAGGGCCAGCGTGGGAGGGTGCAGGCCCCTGGGCTTGGGGCGGTGAGAAGCTCTGGGTGCCCAGTGCAGGAGGCACTCAGAGAAGCCGCACATGCCCCGGAAGGCAGCAGGCGGGGCTGCGGAGACCTGCACCCCCAGCATCAGCAGCCCAGGGGCACCGTCCCCTCTTAGCTGCTCTGTCAGCTGCCATCCTGGGCACCGTTGCTATTTTTAACTTCCTGCAAGGAGCGCTATCAAATTATGGCTCTGACACTGAGTAACTACTTCTTCCGTTGTCACATGACAGCAGTGGGGCTTGGCAGGGACCCCGTTAAAAGTTATCCACAGGGCAGCTTCCTGATTCAAGGAGACCATGGAGTTTCCTGGGACCCCTCGGTCCAGAAGCTTCCACACAGAGGAATGTGAACCAGGGGATGGTCTGGGAAAGTGAGCCCAGGGGACAGGTTATGAGCTCGGTGGTCCCGCCCATGCGGAGCTGGGCTGTGCAGCTGTGGGTGCAGAGAGGAAGCCCCGTCTGCTGCAGACGAGGCTGTGGCTGGTGGTGGCATCCAGGCGCTCACCCGCGTCACGTCTGTGCCCGGGTGCCGGGGCTCTCAGTTCCTCTTGGCTTTGGACAACACTGCTGCCCATCACGTTTGAGCAGGCGGGGACCAGGTCCTCTGAACGGCGCTTGGATCTTTGGGAAGTGTGATTGGACTTAGAGACATCTCAGGGCAAGTTTGAAGGAAGATGTTTGTGACGCTTGCCCCAGCAGTGGCCACTCCCCGCACCGGCCTGCGTCCCGACCCGTGTGTGATGCCGGGATGCCCACCCAGGAGTAGCTAAGACGGTAGAGGCTCTCCCGCAGGGCCCTGTTCTGCTGGCTGAACCCCCCCTCCCGGTTTCTGTTTCCCGCAGCCATGCTACTCCTCAGCGGGGCCCTGGTCAGCGGGCCGTACGCACTGATCACGACCGCCGTCTCCGCCGACCTGGTGAGTGAGGGCAGCTCAGCGCAGAGCCGGGGCCAGGTGCTGCCCGGGGCGGCCGCTCCGTCCATCATGACTCAGGGGTCTCTGTTAGTAAAACGGTCTGTTTCTATAAGCACTCTTTTGCAGATGACCAGTAAGGATGCCAAGAGTCTTCTGAAGGAAATAAGGGGACATGGCAGTCCCGTCCCATAAACAAGTGGGCTGAGATGGTCTGAGGCCCGAGGTCCGAAGCCAGCAACTGGCTCGCTCCTCTGAGCTGTCCTGGCAGCCCCGGAGGCTGGTGGCCATGTGCCCCAGAGCCCCGCCTCAGGGCCTCAGCAGAGCCCAGCCCACCCCGGGTGCCCCCTCTGTGCCCAGCCCCCTGCTGGTCTTGAGGACTTTAGGGACAAGCCCAGTGGGGTCCTGGCCCTGGGAGGACACACTCCAGGTAGTAGGCCAACATGGTAAAGAAATGGTTCCGGTACAGGGTGGTGAATGCCACGGCAGGGCCACCCAGGGCCTTGGAATCCACGGGGGCTCCTGACCAGTTCTCCCTGGAGGGGAGGCTTCTTACAGATAACATTTGACTGTCGACCTTAGGGGCCCTGAGAGAGCAGGGCTGTCTCATCCACCTGATAGGAAAGACAGTCAATTTCGTGCAGTGGCCACGTGCGGACATCTGAAGGACACACTGCACTGAAATACAAAATCCCCTGTTAGAAGGTAGTTTCCATAAATAAACGGGAGAGAAGAGGCAGGTGTCCTGCACAGAAGGGTTTATGCAGGTCCTCTGCCCTGGGGGAGGGAGAGCACCTCCCCTTTCCTAAGGGGCAGGCTGTGCACAGGGATGTCCTCCCACAGAGGGCAGCGTGGGGAGGGGGAAATAGAGTAACTTCTCAGGGGAGAAACCTGACAGCCACACCTCCACCAGGGGTCACTGCATTGATGCACGGATGCCGGGTAAGAGGCGACGAGCACGGCCCTTCACGTCCGTGGTCCCCCTCCCAGAACCCGCACCCCATCCAATCACAAGAAACAAGGAAAGTCCCAGAAATAAAGTCTGAGAAGCTGTCACAGCCACGAGGAGCCCCAGGAGACACAAGGACTAAATGTTATTCAGTGTCCTGGGTGGGATCCTGGGACAGAGAGAGATTAAATTAGACACTAGGTAAAAACCCAGGGGGTCTGAATCCAGTGTAGATTTTCATGAGTACTGCCTCGGTAGTGGGTCATTCATCATGATGAACACGGCCGAAAGGTGTAAGGTGTTAACACGGGAAAGTGGGAGCAGGGTTTGCCACAATCTGCTCTCTCTTTGCAAATTTTCCGTGACTCTAAGACTATTCTAAAATTAAAAGCGTATTTAAAATCACGAGCAGTTCCCCAGAAGTGGTTTACAGACTTGTGAGCAGGGCTGCCGGGCGTCTCAGCCATGTGGTCCTGTGTCCCCTCCCCCAGCTAGCTCCCGAGTGCCCTTGAACTTTCCTGCCAGCTCCAGTGGCCCCCTCTTCACTTCGGCGTCTCTCAAGTCCTTCCTGCGTCAGACCCAGAAGCCACCAGCCTCCAGCTCACTCTCCCGTTTAGAAACCACAGCAAGCCCATGTCTCTGCAGTCCCCACGCCTGCTCCCGCGTCCCCTTCTCTTAGGGCCGCGGGCGGTGCGTCTGCCTGGCCCTCGGCCCTCGTAGAGCCACCAGCCTGCCCTCACGCACTGTCGTCAGCATCCCAGGCTCTTTGCTTCCAGGCAGAACCAGAAGTCCTGACAGGAGAGCAGAGAGCAGAAGAGGAAGGAGGGGGTGCTTTTCTCTTCCTCGTCCCCACGAGGGCTCTGGCCCACCCTCTCGTTGACAGACGGCTCCTAAAACTGCCTTTACAAAGCGTGTCCAAGCTCCTGTCTGTGTGAGCACAGAGAATTCGGGAAGGGTGTACACCGGCCCAGCAGCGTGTTTGCCCTCATGGAGTTAGAGGCGGAGGAGGGACTTTCACAGATTCCGGAAGACGTGGATCCTGGGGGATTAACTCGTCGTGTGTGTGTGTGTGTGTGTGTGTGTGTGTGTGTGTGTGTGTGTGCTTTATTTTATGCTGTAGATGTCTGCGTACACACACAAGCACTTGTATTTTACAAGCTTTGGTTTATTTGTACAGTTTTAGGCTTCCAGGCACTATTTTTCCTGCTTTATTTTTTCCTTTTATTGTCCTCAGTTTGTGATTTTTTCCCCCCAAACCTGTACGTGTGCTTTCTGAAAACCAGAGGTCCTGCTGGTTTTTCATTTAGGACTTGTGCCCCCTCCGTTGGTTTCTTGGGTCCTGCCCTGTTACCCGTCCCCGGGCACTTGCCACTAATTAGACACTGCAATGGCGTCTCAGCCACGGCACAGAAAGCCCCAGGCAGACTCGCGGACGCAGGCATTAGCACTGGTACAGCTTAGGGACCGGACGAACACCATTCATCTTTTCATTTTCCACGCTGGCCGATACGGTGCCTCGGTGATAGTGCCGAGGAAAGATTTGCTTACTGAAGAGAATTCTAAGACCTTTTTCAAACTAGAATATATTTGGACAAGTATTTCTGATGAGTTCTTACTATTGAAAGCACTTGAAACTTTGCATCTTTTTCCAAGGTGAGATTGGGATGGAACAGAACTTAAATTTTCTGATGGAAATACCCGTTTTGCTTTGCAAAGGGATTTGGGTGAATTGTCATAGAGGAGGTGTAGGTTTATTTCTGCCTCTGCTGTTGCTGGGACGTGTTTCACATTTGTGTTTCCCTCTCTTCTAGGGGACTCATAAAAGTCTGAAGGGAAACTCCCATGCCCTGGCCACCGTGACCGCCATCATTGACGGAACTGGGTCTGTAGGTACGTGGATGCTTTTAGCCCATCATTGTGGCCCTAGGGGAGACACATGGTCACATCCTAGTTAACAGACGCCCAGGATTCCAGTTGCCTTGGTGATGTCAGGATCAGCTGGCCTTAAAATGTGAGCAGATCAAAAGCACGGGCAAACCCAGAGCAAACAGGTGGCTGGCCCTGCCTATCCTCTTTGGTCGGATGGTTCCAGAGGAGACCTGCGCACATGGCTGGCAAAACCAGGTTTCCTCGGTCTGAAAGGAGGTGGACCCAGGTTTCCTTCCAAGCCGGTGGTGGGCAGACTATGGCCCACGGGCCTCTGGGCCACTGAGTGTTTCTCACAGTCGTTTCAAGGGAGATAGGATCTTATGTCAATATAAATGACAGGTGAACTGGCGGGTCTCGTGGCGCACAAGACTCCGAGTGTTACCAGCCCCGTTAAGGATCTTGGAGAGAATGCAGTGGCATATTCTGGAGGGAAAAAGGAGCAACTCACGGCTCTGAGCTGGGCCGCTGGGAGCTGGTCAACAGCAAGCCTGTCTGACTGATCCGTGAGTCAGAAGGCTGACAGCAACGTCCATGACCTTGTTGAGCCTCTTGGGAGGAGCACACAGACCGGGACCCCTCCCGCCAAGCCCCCGGAGCTGCCTGCCCCGGGCTGCTGCGTCGGTGAGGGCCCCTTTCTGGAGACACGGGGACTGGAGCCGGGAGGTGGGCTGGAGTGGCCCCGATGGCCGCTGCGGAGGTGTCACCTGCTGCCCCAGGCCCCTGAAGTAGGGGGACACTGAGAGAGGGGGCAGGCCAGGTGGGGAGGGCCCTGGGGGGTCTGGAGCACCCTTGTAGCAGTAAACCAAGCGCTTGCTGGACAAAAGCGGCTCTGCAAGCACAGTTCCACCCAATACTGGCCTCTCCTTGGGCCCTCCTCGGTCCACCCTGTCTGGGGCGTGCAGACCCCTCCCTGCCCAGGCTCAGGGCCTCTCCCCGCTGGCCCGCCCTCCTCTGGAGCACCGTCCACCTGTCTGCTCTGTACTGTCCTCTCTCCCTGCACCTGAATGGAAGCCCCAGGAGGACAGGAGTTTGTTTCGTTCTCGGTTGTACTCTGAGCCCCGGGACGGTGCCTGGGATGGAGCAGGCACTCAGTAAGTGGGTGAGGAAGGGATTGCCCGGTGGCTCTAAGACGGGAGATCGCAGGTGGGCGGGGCGGTCTCCCATCCAGGCTGTCGGGTTCGAAGATGAGGGGCCGGGTAGCAGAGGCCTCAGCCTGCACGGCTCACTGGGACAGGGCCGCACTGTGATACTGGTCTCACCACCCTGATGTTCTCGGTGAGAACATCCCCTCGGGGGCGCCTCCTGGGAGCCGGGGTACAGGTCTGGGGTTAGGGAGGTCGGGCAGGGGGCCGTGCCGGGTGACGGGTGTCCGCGGTCTGCCAGCACGCCCCCCCGGGCTCACATGGCCCCTGAGAAGTTTCCCACAGCCTGGAAGATGCGCTGTCGGGAGACCCCTGGGCTGAGCACGGCTCTGAGGGGCTGTGTGACCCGGCCGCATCCTCTCTACCTCCTGTCCACAGAGGCCTCTGTCTGAGTCAGTCCAGCGCCCACTGTGACACCCTTTTCTGAAAGCAAATTGAGAGCTTGGCCGGCAGCCCTGATTGCATTTTAAAGCAGAAGATGGGGGGTTAAAAAGAAGGAAATTATGAAGTAGCCTAAAGAACACATTTCTCTTGATCTTCTCAAAACAAGAGGGAAGCAGAAGTTCTTGGCCCAGGGTAGAGACTCTGCGTCTCTAATTGGGGGCAGGCTCTGAGCTGCAGGAGGAACCAAAGCCCAGCTCTGGACACCTGTCACCCCTCACAGAAGGAGGGCAGAGGCTAACTCAGACCATCCCTGGCCTCTGCACTCGCTGCAGGTCCTGCATCCTGGGTCTGGCTGAGCCTCGGACTCCACGGGCTCTGGCAACCCCAGTGCACCAGGACAGAGGAGGTGGTCACCATGGAAACGGCAGGCAGGCGCGTCCACCACTGTGTCTCCCCCACTGTTTCTCTGCTTAAGTGCTGCCCAAGTAGATGGAAGCAAAGCCAGGCTCAGGCAGAGATGCACACTATTCCAGCAGAAGTTCTGTTCACAAGGGCATTTACCCTGATGTGTTCATTAAATGTTGTAAATGTTGGTTCCAACGGAGACAGAGCTCGACTAATTGTGAACAAGCTGGTGCCTTCTCTCAATTCACCAGAGCCAGACGGTTGCAGGGACACCAGTTCACGTGTTTGGTGCGTTCACAGGGTTGAGAACTGCATCCCGGTGGGCTGCAAGGCTGGCTGTTTCTTTATGTTTATGCAGGGCGATTAAATAGAGCCCTGAATTTATTCAAGTTAATTTTTATTTTCTCAAAGTAACACACACTGTTACTTTAGAAACCAGATAGTAGTCTTAGAAACGTATTATAATGCAAAGTGACAGTCCCCTGCCCACGCCCCCTCCGCCCCCTCTTTCTAGAAGCCATCGCTTTCGACCATTCTGTCCCGTCTTCCCCACACACACAGTCACACGTTTCTTGATCCATCACCTTGTCTGCTGTCCTCCTGGTGAGGAAGCTGGGGCCCCTGCTCCCCACGGCCCCTCCTCTCGTCCTCCCCAGCCATCCTGACTGCTTCACATCGCTCACTCTTGAGCCCAGAAATAAACTTTAACTATTACACCCTTAATATGCACGTTTTTGGTTTTCCCCAAAGTAACAAACGTCCTGTTTTCCCTTTTGTTTACTGTTCTGTCTCGGCTGTTCCTTCCTCTCCAGCGTGGCCGGCAGCCTGCGAGGGGCCCTGCAGCCACGTGACCCCTGTGCTCTGCCTAGGACACGGCTCTCATCCCAGAGCTGCTTGTACTGCCCTCCTGCAAGCCCCGTTCATGTCTTGGCCACGGTGGACCCCTGTTTCCTAGACCCCGTGTTTACTTCTCCTCTTTGGTGGAAAACATCTCCTAGTAGCTTCCGAGGAATGGTTTGCAGGAGGCAGATTTGAGGGCTCGGGAGTCTGTGGGGTCTGGATTCGGTTCTCTCCCTTGGGTATAGAATTCTAGCCGAGAGTCCTTTTTCTCCAGAATTCTAGTGTCTTCTCGCTCCCGCTGTCACCACAGAGAAGCCCGTTGTCACCCTTAGCCCAGGCCTCCACCTCTGACCTCTGGTCTTTCCTCTTGGAGGCCCCCAGGCTCACTTTACCTCTGCAGCCTCTTTGCATCCCCCGTGCCCCGGGCACCTGGGGCCCACCCAGTCTGGAAACACATGCCCCGCATCCCTGGGAAAGTGCGCTGTGTTTTCCCTTTGGCAAGTCTCCTCTCCTGTTCTTGTCTTCCTAGAAAACCCATTAGTTGGATGTTTCTTTCTGGATTCATCCTTCAGTTTTCTTTTTTCCTTTTGCCTGACGATGCCTTTGTTCTCCTCTACTTTCTCCGAGATGCTCTTGGCTTTCCTTCCCAACTTCCGTGCTGAACTTTTAATTTCAGGCATCACCATGTTATATTCATTAGTGTCATCCTGCCCTTTCAGTGCATCCTGTTCTTCTTGGATGCAGTGTTGTGAGATTGAATGCTGTGAAACTGCTGAAGCTGGATGGTTTTCAGACACAAAAGTGGGAGTTTCGCATGATTCAACTCCTTTTTCTGTTAGTTCTCCGAGGGTATGACATTTTCCGGGGAATGTTCTTCTCCACGGTTTCTTTATTTCCTCCAGATTCCCCCTCCTCCCGGCTTGTCTGCTTTCACGTTGAGGCTTTTTCCTCTACACGGGTGAACCTTGGCCATCCCATCATATATTCATATTTAAGACGGAGCCACTAAGAACTCGTCAGCAGCCCTTTCTGCACGGGGCGCATGTCAACTGCTGGTCTTCGGGGTCCGACTGGGGTCTGGAGGAGGAGACCCGCCCCCCCAGGACCCACAGGGGTGTGACCTCACAGCCAGCATTCTTGCCACTGGGAGGCAAGGTTAAGCTTCTGCTCTCCTGGGGTGTGGGTGTCAGGGGGTGATCACTGAGTAGTGATGCTGAGGGGAGAAACCTGGGATCAGAGGGGCCGGAGGGTCATATCTAGCCGTTCATTATAGAAGAGTCTCAGCCAGATCCCGTGTTCTCCTACCGCCCCTCCGCCCCTGCCTCGTGCACTTGGGCAGTCTGGCTCTGAGCTGGGAGTCCCCGGCCCCTTCTCGTGAGCAAGGAAAACCATGCCAGTCACGCCCTTTAAATCCCATCCTCAAAAGCAGTGCCTTCTCTCATCCACCCGTCTCCTTGTGGGTTTTCATTTTTTTTAACTCAGTTATGGTTCATCCTGGGGTGTTCGGGAGGGAAGAGAGAAACACGTGTGAACAGTCCACGTTGACCTGGAGTCCTTCTGTGACTTTCAAAAAACACAATTGCTTCTCCGATTATAAAAGTAGTAAGCGCTCTTTGTGAACGCTTAACGCTAGCACGTCTGACGTAGGAAAGACCCTCATCAACCTCTCTCTCAGAGGTTAAAGCTCAGTCAGGAACTTGGTGGGAATTCTCCACGCTTCTTCCTGTTCCGAGCCACTGAGCCATCCTCCACGCGTTTCATAACTTATTCCAGTCTCTCTTAGGAAAATAAACAACTGCTGCAACAAACGTTCTTAAACAGATATTTCTGGATATTTTGAGGAATATTTGCTTTCTTTTGTTTTATCATTTTTTAAAAAATTATTTTGACATAATTTGAGACTTACAAAAAGATTTCAAAAATAGTACAAAGAAATCATATTTGCTTTATCATTCCCTCTCCCTCCCTCCCTCTCTCTTTTCTCTGTCTCTGTACATACACACCCACACATGGGCACATACGCATGCACACGAGTGTATACTTATGAATGTACACGTGCATGTTTTTTCCCAAACCACTTAAGAGTAAATCGCAGACATGCTGCCCCTTTTACCGATAGCTATGTATTCAGCGTGTATTCCCCCAAAACAAGGAATTCCTGGTATAGCCACAGTACAATGATCAGAATCAGGAAGTTAACAGTGATACAGTATTAACATCTACGAACCTTATTCGTATTTAACCACATATTTTTATAGCATAAGAATGTCTAAGGTTGTGCATTAGGTTCTGACTACTTTATAATAATTTTTTAATGGGATTGTTTGGTCAAAAGAATGGATATTGTAAAGTGAGGACACATTTTTAGATTTGCCTCCAAAAAAAGCTTGGACCAATCCTGCTTCACCAGTACAAGTACCAGGCTTTTTTATCCCTGATCAGTCTGACAGGTGAGAGTGAAATTTTAGCGTTTAATGTGGTTTTTCTTTTTTGGGGTCATGCTCCGTGGCTTGCGGGATCTTAGTTCCCCAGCCAGGGATCGAACCCATGCCCCCTGAAGTGGAAGCTTGACGTCTTAACCACTGGACCGCCAGGGAAGTCCCCTTAACGTGCTTTTTTAAGTTAGGAGTAAGGTGTCGAGCACCTTCCTGTATATTTACTGGGCCTGGGTATTTTGGATGGTCACGTTCCAGAGTTTTCTGCACACAGCGCCACGCGTGTCCCTTTGCCTCGTTCCAGGAGCAGCGCTGGGCCCACTGCTGGCCGGGCTCCTCTCCCCATCGGGGTGGAGCAACGTGTTCTACATGCTGGTGTTTGCAGACGCCTGTGCCTTAGTGGTGAGTCATCTTGCTTTCCAGCCAGGCAGCTTTCCCGAGTGTCTCTGTGGCTGTCAGCCACACACCGGGGGCACTTTTTCCTGCGGCTCTTGGCAGAGTTTGGGCCGGTGACAGACCCCTAAATGTTCGTGGTCCTAGGCCCTTTCTCTGGTTTAAACAGATGTCCGAAGCAGCAGCAGGTTGGGAAAGAGGCCGAGAGGGGGCTCGTGTGGGCCTCGGGCGGGTTCTTGAGCCCCTCTGCTCCGAAGCACCCACCTGTGCAGTGGGCAGAATAACGGCACCAGGGACGGGATTTACTGTGGGGGTTAAAGGGGACGGTGCACTTAGCTGGCCTCCTACCCGGTGCCGTGACTGCTCCCACACCCCTCCTGCCCCCAGCCGGCCGCACTGGGGAAGCAGCTGGTTCCCGCACCCAAACTGTTCTAGAGCTCAGAACAGGAGCCGGGGCCGCCCATGCAGCACTGAGCACTGCGGTCTCTGCGCCCCGCGTCTGTCCCCTCCTGCATGCGAAGGTCGGAGGCTTTCCCCGGGATGGAGAAGGCCGGTCCCGACGGCACAGCCCTGCAGCGGCCACCTGCAAGAGTGGCCACCGCGCCCCTCGACTGGTCACCCCGCGCAGGGGCCCAGACCTGAAGCCACCGTCTCCTCTCGCGTCACCCGGAAAACCGAATGTTGATCCCATTACAAATGAGTTGAGGATCTTGGAAATATCAACTCCATCAATTAAATGAAACCTTTATGTTTTCATTCCCGGAAGCCCCAAGACACAGCTCCCCCCATTTCATACAGAATCAAATACCGACTCTCAACTTATGAACCTGTTAGGTGTTAAAAGCAGCTCTTCAATTAAGTCCCCAGATCATTTCCGCCAAGTAGCAGTGAAACTTCCGTCGTTATGGCTGCTTAAGGCTGAAAACACTTCAATTTCAGAAATACCAAGTAATATATACACTAAACTTCCTTTTAAAGCACAGCTAAACTCGTAAGAAAGGAAAGGATATCCCCAGGACCCCAGAATGTAAAGACAACTAAAATAAGTACCCAGGCTGATGCTGGAGCAGCCAGGGTGAGTCGTCGGTCTCAGGAATTGAGGGGCTGGGTGGTTATGCCTCCCCTCCCACAGCCCTGGGGCTAAGAGGCGCGGTGCTGGGCTGGCCCAGGATGCGGAGCTGGCAGTGGAGACCCCTCGTCAAGCCCGGACCGTCGGGGGTCCCTGCGTGTGGTGAAAGCATGCACGTTTGCACGCTGGTACAGAAGACAGCCAGGATGCGTGCTGTCTCAGCCCACACGCCAGACTGGGGGCAAGTCTGCCCTGAGAACTTTTAGCCATGGACCTGCTTACAGTAACCTTCCATTTTTTAACTTAGCATTATGTAAATGTTATGGAACACCTACAAAACATTAAGTAAAGTTGGTTCTAGGGTGGTGATGTACCTGGTTCTTCGGCAGAAGCAAATCCCAAACCATGTGAGAGGAACAAAGTTCACCCCCCGCCGCGTGGGGCCTCTAACACCCAGCTGCAGATGAGCTCACACTCCCAAATCAGGAAACAGTAGGGAATGGCCCGCTGTGATGCAGTGACAGGCACAACACACAGACCCCCGAACGGCAGGTAAAAGGGTTATCGCATAAACCGTAAAAATAAACACTTGTAACGTTACTAAGATGATCATACTGAGTGAAGTAAGTCAGAAAGGGAAAGACAAATACCATATGATGTCACCTGTGTGTGGAATCTAAAATATGACGCAAATGAACCATCTGCAAAACAGAAACAAACTCGCAGACATAGAGAACAGACTCTGGTGGCCAAGGGGGAGGGGAAGTGGGGGAGGGAAGGGTCGGGAGTTTGGGGTCAGCAGACGCAAACAATTATACAGAGGATGGATAAGCAACAAGGACCTACTGTAGCGCACAGGGAACTATATCCAACCTGCAGGGATAAACCATAATGGAAAAGAATATGAAAAAAGATTGTCTCTATGTGTATAACTGAGTCACTTTGCTGTACAGCAGAGATTGGCACTACACTAAATCAACTAGACTCCAATTTAAAAAAGATGAAAAAAAATGACTAAAGATGGCAAAGAAGGAACTGAATTCACGTGCAAAGAACAAGACCTAAAAAAGACGGAGCTGGTGACATACAGGTATAAGGAAGTCATCCAGAATGAGCCCAGAAAGGGGAAGCTGGAAAATACTAGGGAGCAGATAGAGATTGGAGGCTCAGAGGAGACGGCCCGGCACCGTCCAGCAGGAGTCCCAGAGGAAGAAACTGGAGAACCTGAGGTCGAAGCAGTCGTTGAAGAGAAAAGAGCTGGGAGTGAGGGGTGTGGGAGAGGACCCCACCGGGTCTGCGGTCACCAGCGGACGGCAGACTAGCTTGGAAACCCCGACTCCAGTTACTTACAGGAAACACACCTGAAATGTCAGAAAGGACGAAAGGGAAAACACATAACAGGCAAACAATAACTGCGAGCCCGCGGCACCGGCTAGGTCAGATGAGAGACTCCAGCCAAAATCGCTGCAGGAGAGCGAGCGAGGACAGCCAGCAGACGGCTCCGTGGTTCCACTGAGGACAGTCTTTTCAGCCTTAAAGACCAGACACGGGCTTCCCTGGTGGCGCAGTGGTTGGGAGTCCGCCTGCCGATGCAGGGGACGTGGGTTCATGCCCCGGTCCGGGAAGATCTCACATGCCGCGGAGCGGCTGGGCCCGTGAGCCATGGCCGCTGAGCCTGCGCGTCCGGAGCCTGTGCTCCGCGACGGGAGAGGCCACCACAGTGAGAGGCCCGCGTACCGCAAAAAAAAAAAAAAAAAAAGACCAGACATGCCTCTTCTCTTCTGGGGTCTGTAGGCCAGTTTCACCTCCTTCCACGTCTGAGGCTGGACCTCCACGAACCCGGCAGGTGACTCTGGGGGCCTGCGGACTGTCTGGCTGTGATCACGCCTGGGGCCCTGCTCTCCGAGCCCCGGGCCTTCCCCTCTCCCTCTGACCCCCGTCACACGGGGCTGCAGCCACCTGCGCGGGCTCTGGGGCCAAGAGGACCTCTCCCTGCTGGGCAGTGCACACAGACGGCCGCTTTTGTCACGTCTGAGAAGTTGGTGGGGCGACCAGCAGGCCCTGAGGCGGCAGGGCCGGGGCTCTCGCGGAAGCTACCCCGTGAAACAGGGCTGCTCCAAGGGTGGCCGGGCAGCCTCCGGTGCTGCTGGCTGCGGACCCTCGCCTCCTCCATTACCCTGGCCTCCCCCAGTGTCACCGTGACCATGGGTCACCTTGTCCTCACTCTCTGTCTTCTTCCCATTTGGACACTTTATGACTGGACTGGTTTCATTTTAAACAGACATCCTTCTGGCTGGAATCTGTCCTAAGGGCGTTATTCCCAGGAGCACGGCCTCCGCAGTGACACACGGGACTCGGTGCCCAGCAGCCCTGCCCTGGGACCCGGCCCGTGGGCAGCTGTGCGGGGCACTCCCACCGCTCTGCTTGAGGCTTTTAAGTTCTTTACGTTCTGAGGAAGAGGCCCCCTCCGTGGGCAGCTGGTCCCCAGCGCCCCACGGGAGAGCCGCAGACACGGTGAACTTGAGCGCCCGCTGGGTTGGGCTCCTGGGGGGCGGGGCTGCTCTGGCACCTTCCCGCTGCCAGCAGGGCACCACCCGCAGGGTCTCCCAGCAGTAACCGTGGCCTTGTCTTTGCTCTGGGTGCAGTTCCTGCTCCGCCTCATACACAAGGAGCTGAGCTGCCCGGGGTCGGCGACGGGAAACCAAGCTCTGTAAGTGCGCCCTGCCCCCTGCGCCCCTCAGCCTCTGAGCGCCAGCCCGGCCTGTCTGCCGCCACACCTGCTTCTCCTAAAAGACCACACCTCACCCGTGGTCCCTGGCACTGCACGCCTCATTCACGCTCATTTTTCCTTTCCTAATCAATACCTGGTGTGGGTACGATCCCGGCAACCTCTCCTCAAAATGGAGTGAAAAAATGTGCGGGAAATTTACCTCTTTTCTGCTCTTTGAGCTGCAGCTTTCAGACAAACATAGCAGCTCCCAGGCTCAGCCTGGCTCTGCTCCCGCTTCCTGTGCCCTCTCCCCTTTTCTGTCCCCAAGGCCTCGGGACAGGAAGGGAGAAGCTCCAGGCTCTGCGCTTTGGGCGTGAATTGAGCGCTGCAGGCTGGGAGACCAGCTGCTGTTTCGCCCTCCTCTTGCAGGTTTAAGGAGCACTGACCCCTCGAGTCCCGTGGAGGGAGGCTGGGCCAGTCCTTCGCAAACGGTCTTTCAAGGAAGAGTTCAAGTAAAGGATCCTGTGTTGAAAAGAGTGATTTACCCTTGTCTTTTGTACATTCACCTGGGAAAGACACACAAGCCACTTTGAGAAATCCTGGTGCTGTGTCAGCCGGGCCGTGGAGCTCCCCGGCAGTGGTGGAGCAGCTCGTGGGCGGTGCTGGCTGCCGCCCGCCGAGCCCCACGAGCTGGCACCTCGGGGCGCCGGGTGGCCCCTCTGCATCCTGAGTGGCAGCGGCCGGGACTGGTGTGCAGCGCCCAGGGGAGCCTCGGTCTCTCTCAGGTATTTCAGCGCGGGACGTCCGAGTGGGTGGAGCTCAGATGGCAGGAACGTGCCGGGGGACAGTCAGGATGCTGCAGGCAGTCGGGGTGCGGACCGCAGAGACACCTCTGCAAGGACAGAGCTGACACCTGCATCAAAACCAAGACAGAGCTCAGACCCATCGTGTCACCCAAAAGATGTCCCCAGCACTTCCCCCTGCTCTGCACCCACCCGGAAACGGTCCAGGGTGGACTGCGGTGAAGCCGTCAAAGCCTGTGGACAGACTGGAGGACAGACGGCCGCCCCGGAACCCCGGGGGTTCCCGTCACCAGAGCCCCAAGGGCCCCGAAGCCACTGGCCCCGGGTGGGGTCGCGGGGAGGACGTGGTGAGGCCGGGCCCGCAGCCCAGCCCTCTGTCTCCCCCCGTGACGCCACGCGCAGACCTGGGCCTGTCCTTGGTGACACAGCACTGGGGCGGATTTATTTGCTGAAATGGGTGATGTGTTACAGAAGCTTAGGGAACATACGTGGCATCTTGTCATTGATCCAGACAAGCTCCGATGGTTTTCCAACCACCTGTTTCCTCGGGTGTTGCCTCTCGGTTGTTGACCTTTGAAATAAAATGTTTAAAAGAAAAACCAACTCAGGCAGAATGTTGGTTATTTCTGCTCACGTCTCCATTACATTCAAAAAGGAAAACTTCCAAATAGAGCTTCGCGCTCTTGGTTTTCTCAGGGTCGGACACAGTCCGTGGTTTTGCAGCTGGAAGCAGAGACCGTTTCCAGCAGAGAGGGGGTCACCCGCTTGCAGACAAGTCCCCAGTCTACACAGAAGGTCGTGCCCAGGCCCCAGCAAACCCAGCGGCTGGATGTTTTGTAAATCATGTGATGCAAGGAATACCCCAAGGTTTGTCCTTGACCATGAAATGTCACACCGGCAGGAGCAGGGCTGCACTTGAAAACTGCACAGTTCAGGGCAGGCTTTCAGACGTCCTTCTCAGAACAGGCATCTTCTAAGGTGACACACGTCTTTGTCAGACAGGGTGCCGAGTGTTAACACCTGTGCACTGAAAGGCAGGCTGTCCCTGGGGCCGTGGTCAGGGTCTGGCCGTAGACCACGGCCATCTTGTTGTCCCCGCTCTCCAGTGGCGGGCAGGCGAGGTGAGGGCCCTTCTGAGCACACTGGTCCTCACAGGGAGCTTGCTTTTTTTGTTAGCCAAAGTTACTTACACACTTAGAAAGCTTCCTCCTACTAAAGATAAAATTTCCATCGACGCTAAGTGGATTCCATACGGTTTCGCACACACGGTTCACTCAGCCTCATCCTTCTGTCCCTCCGGCATCCTGTGTTTCATCCTCTGCCTCTGGCCCACACGTCCTCATTCTCCCTCCCAGCCCTTGGCTGTAAGCATCCTTCTCGCCTGGCTTCCAGGGATCGTGGTGGCCTGAGTTTGTCTGTGCCCTGCAGGCTGCAGCCCCCTTGCTACCATACAGCCTCTGTCCTTTTTTCGTTACTAAATTGCATCAACAAGGGCAGGAAAAGACTCAGAGCTCCCGCCTCAGAGCACAGTTCTGTCTGGGGCCTGAGCTGCTCAGATGCCCAGGTGAGGTCTTGAGTTGACCCAGTTCAATTTTGCACCTTCCCCGAAGAATAGCTACCCTCTGTTGTGGTTCAGCAACAGAAAGCTTTTTAGGAGGCGATGGTTGTTTTTCCCAACCCAGGGCACTAAGGTATTAGAAGAAAATCTTCCACAACCCACAGAGGAAGAGGGGCGGCCGTCCTGAGCCTGCAAAGGGACAGCAAACAGCGCCCTTGGAGGGGAGAGTGGACCCCTTTAGGAAAGGAGGCTCTCACACGGCTATTTTCTGAAGCAGCCTGGCTGAAGCATTCTCTATCCGTGAATGGAAGATTTCATCCTGACTTTTAAGGAAAAAAGTATACGATTTCAGTATAAAAATACGTCATCGTTTCATTCCGCGCAGTAGCTGGGATAATATCCTTCTGCAAGTAGCCAGCCGTGGTGCCTACGTGCTTGTATTCATGTGGAAATGTAACTCTGCCCTTCCTGAATTTATATGTCAGTAAGATTTTCCTATTCAGATCCATAAAAAATGCCCAGGATGATTGAAATGCAAGCTTGGGACAGGGGCAGTGAAGGAGCCAGGGGCGGGGCTACAGCCCTCCAATCACAAATGAAAGAGAAACTGGTCCTAGAAACTGGCCATAATAAAGCGCCCCCTCCGATCACCAGCTTGTAAAATCCAATAAGAATAAATTATTGGAAAAAATGAACTGGAAAAAGAATATGTCATAACTTTTTATCATTAGATTCAATACACACACAAGCACTCTGCCGCATTGCTGTAGGAGTTTGTGAACGCTGACTCCCCTCTCTGCTCACCCTTTTTAAAAAGTTTTATTGGAGTAGAGTTGATTTACAACAGTGCGTTAGTTGCAGGTGTACAGCAAAGCGATTCAGTTATACATGCACATACATTCATTCTTCTTCAGGTTCTTTTCCCATCTAGGTCATTACAGAATATTGAGTAGAGTTCCCTGTGCTCTACAGTAGGATCTTGTTGGCTGTCTATTTTATATATAGTCGTGTGTGTATGTGAATCCCAAACTCCTAATTCATCCCTCCCCGCCCCGCAGCCCACGTTTCCCCTTCAGTAACCATCCATTTGTTTTCGAAATCTGCTCATCTTATCGTGACCTGTAACCAGTGACCCACCAGACACACCCGGAATAGGAGGGAAGCTTGCAGGGCAGGGAGCTGCGTGGCTGCCCCCCCATCCCGGGGATGGGGGCTCCAGGGTGGATGGCTTGGAGGCTGGCTGTGGGGGTGCAGGGGCTGCTGTGAGTGACCCACACTGTGCGTCACGTGGAGTGTCCCCAAGGAGCGTCAGCCTGGCTTCCGGGGCACCCCAGGTCTGCCAGGCTGGGGAGTGCCGGCAGCTCCTCTGCTCACTGGCCGGGCTGCAGGCGTCTGTTTCTCCAACCAGAGCCCAGTGTCAAACGAACACATGGGCCCCTTGTTCAAAAGTCAAAGAAAGTGCTGTTCAAAATACTAGAATATGAAACGTTTTCCCTCTTCCCTGGGGAGAGGCGGTAGGAGACAGGATCACGGGACCGCTGAGGATCCAGTCCTACAGCCCCTTAACACTGCCCCGCCGGACTTCACTACAAACCACAGATCCAGAGAGAACACCCTGCAGGACTCAACACAGCAACGGCAGAGCAGTAAACCCAAGCACAGGCCCCGTGGCTGCGGCGGCCGTAGCCCGTGAAGCCATCATGGCGACGCCGCGGCCCCACCCAGGCTTAGACAGGACCTGCAGGCCAGACGGGGAGCCCGGGGCCAGAGTCAGCAGGAGGGGGCTCGCGTGCTCTCCCTGCCACTGTGCGGTCCCTGCACGTCGTGCAGCCCGTTCGGTTAGGGTGGCCTGTGGGCGTCCTCCTGTACGGTGTCTGAAATGTCCCACCCCCCACCTCCCACCCCAGGAACGGACACGGGTTCTGGGCTCATCCTGTTACCGATCAGGGTTCTTGGCCTCCTTAACCAATAGAAGTTGATCAGAGGCCAGACGAGAAATGCAGGCAGGGCTTTCCTGGGGCCCCTGCTGCAGCAGGCGGGATCGGCAGCAAACCCCAGATTCCCTTGCTTGCCTGCTCCCCGAGGGGGGGGGGCAAGCTGTTCCTTACATGGGGTGAGGGGAGGGGTGTGTCCAGGGGTCAGGCCGGAAGGGCAGCTTAGGTGGTCTGCCCACCCCTTAGGTGGTGGTGTGTGCAGGGGGCACGCGCAGTGGTGTGTGCAGGGGGCCTGCGCAGTGGTGTGTGCAGGGGGCCTGCGCAGTGGTGTGTGCAGGGGGCACGCGCAGTGGTGTGTGCAGGGGGCCCGCGCAGTGGTGTGTGCAGGGGGCCTGCGCAGTGGTGTGTGCAGGGGGTATGCGCAGTGCCCCGCCTTTGCTCTTGGCTCTGCAGAAGTGGCACTGGGTTTTGGTCTTTTTATATCTTGCTGTCATTAATTTGCCCCAGCTGTGCGTGCACGCAGTTATTTTTAGTCCCTTATACTTTCTTTGTATTTTGTTGCTTGAGAAGACGTTTGTCCAGGTGCAAGCCCTGCAGCAAAGGGTCCCGAGTCCCAGCCTGTCTCAGTCCTTCCAGGTGCTGGGCTGGCCTGCCTCTCCAGCTGAGCCAGTCAGTTCCTTTCAAGTCACCCTTTCACCACTCAGCCTGGTGTCACTGTCCCCTGAAGGCTCAGCCTTCCTGATATGCTTCTAAGGAAGCGTGGTTAGGTGTCCCCATCCCCGGCCTGTTCCCACCTGGCCCCTGCCGAGGGCGCTAACTGACTGGGGCCACTTTACCAAGGCCCATGGGAGCAGGGCTCCGAGGGCAGTGACACCGCCACGGGGAAGGGGTTCCACGCCAGGAGCCGGACTCCCCCACACCCCAAATAAAGCACAGGAGCTGGCACCCTAGACCCACACAAAGCCCGACCCTGAAACTGGTGAGTCACCGTCCCAGCTGAGATGCTTCCGTGACAAGGCAGGGGCGTCACCTCCAAACTCACTGCAAGCCAAATGGGGACCTTGTGACATCTTGACGGAGGGTCCTGGCCCCGCTGAGCCATTGCAGGGGGTACCCCGCGGGCAGAGCCGGGCCGTGTCCCGCAGCTCAGAAGGCGGGCAGTCTGCTAGAGGTTTGCCCCTTTTGATGGGCTCGTGCCCCCTTTCCTTTTCAGTCGGATGTCTGGGTACCTGTGTCCTAAACACCATTTCCTCTCCTCTTCCCATTGGTTTTACTTATTGATGATTTCCCAACAGCACCAAATGGCTTACTGTCCGGCCGGGACACATCACACATGCGTGTTAAGTGTGCACGGGTCCACCAGTGTTTAAAATAGATCGATTTAGACTATTTTTACTACTTTGAGTCAAACTAAACCTACAACCAAAAACAGATAACCCTGGCCAAAACGTATCTTTGTGTGTCGCAGTCGACGTGACGGAGGTCCCCGCGTGGGTTGCATTTGCACCAGAAAAGCCAGGTGTTTGGGGGCCGCAGGAGAAGCAGGTGGCTTGCTCCAGAGGACAAGGGCTACAGCATCCTCTCCACAACGTGTCTGACCCCAAAGGGCTGAGGCCAGTACTGCCTTCCCTCTACCCCCTAAGCGAGAACCAGCCCTGTTCCAGGGGAGCCCCTCACCCCTTCATGTACAACTCATCAGTGATTGTAACTTCACAGCCATGTAGCAGGGATCCAGGGCAAAAGGTAGAGGGTTACCCCTACCCTGGAGAGGGCCCCGGGCCTCCCTGCCCTTCAAAGTCAACATTATTCTGACCTTACCAGGTTTCCTGTACTGCAGCGAGTGAGGGTGTGTTTCCTGTCGTGTGTCGGCGGCCCCCGGGCACCTGCGCTGGCCTCTTGAGAGCTTTTGCCCGTTTTCCTGTTGGGCTGCTGGCCTCTTTCTTTCTGCCCGGCAGAGTACCTCCTGGAGCTGGTCCCCGTCTCTGATGGTTGGTTTTCCGCTTGGCTGGTGTGTGTCTGTGTGTGTCGTGTGTGGGTGTGCATGTGTAGTCCCCTACTGGTTCTGTGTGTCTGTTGGAACCCTGACCTGTACAATGTCTTCCTCTCTTGTCTTCAGGTTTTAAGGGGACATGTCTTATTTTTATAATCAGAACAAGTAATAAAGTTAATTTTGAAAGTAGGGGTAACACTAGAAAGTAGGGGTAAAGACCACTGTTGTGGGTTGTGGTCTCCCGGGCCAGCTGTGTTTCAGCACGTCCTCCCAGGGGCTGCAGCAGCGGCAGCAGGGCTGTGGAGCCTAGGACCCTGCCACACCCTCAGGGACATCAGATGTCACCAACTGCACAAGCGCTGCGTTCAGAAGCCCCGGCCGGGAAGCCACACCTGTGAAGACACCTCTCGGGTGCCTGGAGTCATGATTTCAAACCCGATTGGTAGACTGGTGTCATTCTGTCATCCAACACACGTGTCTCCCGGTGCTGGAGAAAACCAGCGACAGGCAGGGTGAGTGCAGCCCCTGCCTCATGGGGTTGATTCTGTGGGACATAGACCAGAGCAGCAGACGGACCAGCAGTGCCGCGTCGGGGGGCCAGTTCTAGGAGAAACTAAACCAGCACGAGGGGACAGGAGGGAAGAGGTTATTTTACGTCGGGTGGTCGTCTTTGAGGAAGGGGTAGTTGAGCAGAGGACTCAGTGACGGGATGGAGTGAGCCGTCCAGGGACCCGGGCAAGCTGGCAGGACGGTCAGCGGGCACCATGCACAGTGGGCGCTGCCTTAACCAGGACTGGCAGGGCCGGGGAAGGAGGGAGGGAGGTGCGGGGGAGGCGGGGAAGGGGGACGGGATCCCCGGGGGGTGAAGGGGCGGGTGGTAGGGGGACTGAGGACCTGATGGAAGGACAGTGCTGCACGGTCCGGACGGGCAGAGGAGGCAGTCAGCGGGCCTCAGAGCAGAGACTCGGGAGGTCTGCCGATCCTGGGCACAGCAAGGCTGAGGCTGTGGTGGAGGAAGTGGGGGCTGACGTGGAGGGAGGCGGGCCAAGCTGGGCAGCTGCTGATCGGGAGACAGGGGTTAGAGACGGAGGGGCAGAAGGAAAGCCGAGCTGGGTGAAGCGCAGCAGAGGCTCGATGTGGGCGCAAGTCACAAGCTCGGAGCTGACAGACGCCACTTGACGATGGAGGACCCTGAGACCCAAAGAGAGGCCCAGAGGAGACCAGCCCAGGCCTGCCGGCCGCTGGTCTGAGCTTTGCCCACCGTCCCTTATAAATGCCGAGTCCAGCAGACCTCTGATGGCCAGTACCCCTGGAGACGCCCTTGTCTTTACAGCACCCCTTCCGGCTACCGCGACTCATGCCTCCCAACCCATGGGACCGCCCATGCTCCAGGGGTCCCGGCCCCTGACAGACCACCAGGGGCTCCCCCCCCAGCCAAGGGGCTGGAGGGCTCACGGGACCTGCAAGCCTGAGGGTCTGAAAGGCCAAGACCCCTCTTATGTGTTTTCTTTTGTTCTGATTTAATAGAACCCAGATCTTTTGCTGCCGCCAGAGGGCCTCCCTGCGCTGAGTCACAGAAGGACCTGTGGAAGTACGGCCAAGTCCCTGGGGGGCTCCTCTGCAGGGGCTCCCTGGGCCCCCAGCCAAGCCCCCAGGCTTCCCTCAAGGGCTGGGTTTTCAGAGGGTCCCTTTGCTTCGCTGTCACATTTAATGTGGTACAGGAAACCGAAGGGCAGGTGTCAGATGGCCAGCCTGGCAAGGGGAAAGTTGGACCTGCAGGCGGTGGGGAGGGGTTGGGCCCAGTGCAGCCGGGGGAGGGGGGCGGAGGGGGGCCTGGGAGGCAGGGGGATGGGGCCAGGGGAGGCACCGACCTTGTCAAGCTCAGCTCCACCGCGGGGGGGCGGGGGGAAGCTCCATCACGTTCAGTCGCCACCCCCTCCTCCCGACACTCATGAGGCCCCGTCTTCCCCTTCGTTTAATAAAATAACGAAGGGCCGAGGTCTAGACAGGTTGACTGCTCAAAGCTCCCTGAGCCAGGTTAGCATCCACGTTTCTGCCCGCAGCTCACCGTCCATCTGTCCTTCCCCAGAGAGGCTGGAGCAAACCAGCAAAATCCTTGTGATTTTGTTTTATGGTCTTTTTTTTTAATACTTCTTATTAAGGGAATTTTCATGTCCACATGAAATGGACAAGATAACGTAATAAGCTCCTCACTCCCGTCCCCGGCCTCAACAGCCATCCCGGCACGTTTCCTGTTTCCTCTCCACCTGTGCATTTTCATTTTCCTCTCATAATGTTACGTATCTTTAGGTAAAATCTGGAATCATATCATGGCACGCAAACACCTTCACTGGCTTCACCAGCCATTTGCTCAGCTCTCTTCTGTAGGAGCAAAGACCAGACGCTGATCTCCACTGTCCAGACAAAGTCACTGACGGCCCGAGAGCCTGAGCAACTTCCCACAGCACGTCCGCAAGATTCAGAGCTGGGAGCCCTGGGGACACGGGTCCTGCTGGTGACCTGACCCCAAGGGCAAGGAGCGAGCCCCACCGACGTGGTGGTGTCACCTCCGCAGGTGACCACACATGTGCCACCTGGACCGAAGCAGAAGGGTGACGACACACGTGCCGAGTAGCTAGGTCCTCCCCTCACCTCCTCGGCCACAAGATTTCATAAATCCCATCGCCTGGGGTTGAAAAGGAAGAGAAATGAGTAAGAAACTCAAGACACCACTAAGTTCATTTTTAGAAACTGCAGCATGAAATGAGAAATGAGTGTCTCTAGAATACCAAGAAGGGGAAATGATAAATCATGCCTCCAAATCATATGAAATGCCAGGAAACTGTCCAAGTACCCGTGACTCAGAGGGGCCTGGGGGCGGGATTTGATGGGACCGTGAACCACTGCAGGACTTGTTGCAACTCAGCAAACAATCGATGGTGTTAAACGACATCCTCCAGGGAAGATCAGCTCTCTCTCCACCAAAGCAAACGCAGCGTGAGGAACAGTGGTGGCTCAGTACTTCTAGGGCTCCCGAGTCAAGTGGGAACAAAACTTCAGGCCTGGGCTTCCCTGGTGGCGCAGTGGTTGAGAGTCCGCCTGCCGATGCAGAGGACGCGGGTTCGTGCCCCGGTCCGGGAGGATCCCACATGCCGCGGAGCGACTGGGCCCGTGAGCCATGGCCGCTAAGCCTGCGCGTCCGGAGCCTGTGCTCTGCAACGGGAGAGGCCACAACAGTGAGAGGCCCGCGTACCGCAAAAAAATAAAAAAGAAAAGAAAAACTTCAGGCGTGTTCCCTGAGCTAGGACCCGTGGAGGGACCCTCAAAGGGCTTTCAGGTATATGGCCGGGTGTGTGCCAGGGTTTACCCAACCCCGAGAGCTGAGTCACCACACCTCAGACACCACCCTGTGTGCGGTCAGCACGACCCGGAGCAGGGGCTGGACCATGAAACCGTGTGTGCTCACCCTGACCATCCTGGCAAGCCCGCCCGCAGGGCTCATCCTCCCAGCCCTGAAACTACATCAAGCAGGCTTGTAATGCGTCTGTTCCCCTGGAGTCCCTAAAAGTCCTCCTGCTTCTTTAGTCCTCTGTTCAGTCATTCGCATTTTCTGCCAAATATTCTCGCCCCTTCCAAGGACACGCAGCCTTTGTGATGCCAGCCCCCTGCCTGTTCGGCCAACATGTGAGAGGGGTGACACGTGTCCCTTCTGGGCTGAAGCATTTAACTGCCCGAGTGTGACCCCCCAGAGCAGTTTTCCCTCTGCCCTTGTGGCTGGTGACTTTGAGATGCTGGCTGCTCTGTGAGCCTGGCTTAGATGTGAGCAGAGCCCCTGACAGGCCCAGGGGCGGGGTCCCCGCTGCGAAACCTACACAGCTGAGGGGCTAGCAGGAGGGCCGTGCAGAGACCATCATCAGAGGCGAGAAGAGGGTCATTCCTGGTGGGCTTGGTCACTCATTTAGTAAAACTGTCACCTGTGACCCGTGGGAAGCAGGTCCTCCACCTTAGGACACCGTAGCTCTAGGGGACACGGTTGGAAATTGGATTTTAGCGTGTGTGGGTTTAGTTGCTGTTGGAAAGACATTATACAAAAAGATGAGCTCAGAAAATAATTCTCTGGTTTGTAAGCGGGATGAAAGGCAGAGAGTCAACACATTGAGGAACTCGCAGGGCTGGAGAGAAGCTACTGATTCTCAAACCCCAGCGGCAAAGTGGCGAACCCGAGAAATGCCTGAAGCAGCAGCTGTGAACCTCAGCCGTTTCCACGGGTGAGATCAGGGCACGGCCTCGCGTCCGTTCCTAAAACCTCTCCGTGGATCAAGGCGACTCCCAGGGAGTCATTCCATTCCAGGTGGACACAAGCCAAGAGAAGGTCGTGTCCCCCATGTCGGCTCGTAGGCTCAGAGACCACAGCCATCTCTCCATCATCGGGGTAAGAGGATGATCCCCCAGAGAGACTACAAACCAGGAGGAAAACAGCCATTGCTCGTCATGTGCAGTAGCTACACTGCACGAAGTCGCTGTGAACCCAGAATTAGTGAAACCTGAACCATTGCTCCAAAGGGGAAAAACGCAGGGTCAGGGTCCTGCGAGCCTCCGGCCACTACATTTTCATCAGTCACTGAGCCTCTCTGGTGACTAGACAGCTCATTTCATGCATGTTTAACGCTGAGCCCACGCCAGCAGCCCCGTAACTCACTCCTGTAACGAAGCTCAGCTGACACATGTGTTTTCTCCGGGGAGGCACGTCCCAGCCTTCCCGCACTTAGGACACTAGACAGCCCTTCCCGCTGTGCTTGGGGCCATTTAAAAAGCAAAATCACCAGCAAAGAGCACAAAAATGTGAAAAACGTGGCGCTACATAGGCCCTGGAAAGAATGCTGGTTTGCAGCACGAGCTGAAACAAGCGGGCAGAGTCACCCTGTCACCCTCAGCTGGGGACTTGCACATCCGGCCCCCCAGATCCTTTGCCTCCCTGTGCATGTCAGAAAAGGCCCCTAAATTCCTCGGGTATTGATTCGAGGTTACAAATAAATTTTCTCGAGTAGATGAATTTAAAAACAGAATCTGCAAATAACGAGGACCAGCTGTGGTTGAGACTGATGGGAACTTAAACATACCCTGTTCTCATAGGAGCAGACAGGCTAGGAGAGCAGCTCAGCCCCCAGCAGGGCGGTTCCCCCACGTCCAGTTCAGACGTGACCGAAGACAGCAACAGCAAAGGGAAAACACCCAAGGGGCAGAGCCACAGCCAGAGCAGGGTGGACGGGGCTCTTCCCACCCCACCGGGATTCCAGGATGGCGCAGAGCTGGGACTCCTGTGTGCCTGTCCTCCTGGCCCCGTCCAATGGGTGTGAGGGTCTCTGTCATCCAAGCCCAGTGCCAACATTTTATATGGAATGTGGAGGGGCTAATTTGCCTTTTCATCCAGATCTCTGACCCCATGGGAACCGCTGGGCATCACCCCCAATGCAGAGACCCACACACACACACACTACCCAGAGAGCCGGAGAGTTTTGTGCAGGACTGAACAGGAGCTGGGGGTGGTGCGGGCAGAGCTATTTCCAATGTGAGGAGAGGGAACCTTGGGCAGTGAAGCGGATGCGTGGGCATCAGTGCTACTCACCATGGCCTCGGTTCTCTCCGCTAGGTGCCCAGCCGGGCTCCTAGGGAGCAGACCCTGAGATGGAGCTGAGCACGTAGGATATTTGTCAGGAGTTCCCTTGGGATCGAAGCCGTGGTGGAAAGGAGGGGCAGAGAAGGACGTGGCAAAGGGCGCTGTGGAGCTGCTGTGCAGACCAGACCACAGCCTTGGGTCCCCGGGCGGAGATCTAAGCAAAAATGGCCCTCAGGTCCGGGACGGCGGGCCGGGTCCTCCTGCTGGGCTGCTGGCTGCCTCCCCGCTGCCGACGCCCCCTGCTGCCCAGAGAGCCTCTCTTTCTGCTCACTCGTGTCTACCCACCAAGGCCCCCACTTACACCTCCTTGTTCCTCCCCTCACGTCGCCCCTCCCCACCTCTGTTCAGCTGGCCAAGTCCTTCCCCATCGCTCGTGAATTCCAGTACCTTCTAAGATTGGGGCTGCCTCTCCTTCCACACAGGGCGGAGGACCAGGCGGGCCCAAAGCTCTGCCCATGGGGAGAACTTTCCCTCTCCCTGGAGCAACCTGAGAGAGGCTGTCGTGTGGCAGCCGTGCTGCCTTGGCTGGGATGGACCCATCCCTGAACTGGACGGGGCTTCTCCTCCTGTATCTGCTCCCCGGGAGTGTTTTTCATTTACTATCTTGACCAGGGTCAGGGGCATTTCCAGAGGCTTCCACCTGTCATGTCCCACTGTGATTGTTTTTACCCCCCAGAGACTAAAGACCCAGAGCGAGCTTGCTCCAAGTTTGTCCTAATTGTAATCTGGGGTTGGGGGACGTGACCATAGGGGGTCAGAGACCCAGTGGACCCACTGTAAGCCAGTCCTTGGCCATGACCACCTATAATTACTACCTGGCTTCTATATACCCGCCCCAACAGGGGGCCACTGTGGAGCTCTGGGTCCTTAGGTACCAAAGTAAACTCTAACCTATGTCTAGCGATCCTTAAAATGTTTGGAGACCCCCCCATACACAAGGGAATGGCTGCAAGCCATTGTAACAAGCTCGCGTGTTATATGGTCCATTCTCCTAGGGACCCAGGCTTCTCAGGTCTGGAAAGAGGGCAAAGGATCATGACTCTTTAATGGGGCAGCTGTTCTTACCCTCCAGATATCCATCCTTGCTTTTGTCTCATGGTCTGCGCTGAGTGGTCCCCTTGTTGGCCGCATGTACATTTTGCCCCTGAGGATGCTATGCCCTATTAACCAGTTCAGAGGTCTGCAGGTTGCCCTACCGACCCTTCTGCTCTCTGCAGTGATTCTGTCCAGCTGTGTTCTGACGGGTCCTCACCCACACCTGATCCTACGGTTTTCATGTCTTTGTCTCTGGGGCTCTTGGTGAGCCTGGTTATCACGGCCCCTCCTCCGGTGAGCCTGTTCCACAGACGAGGCCGCTACTGACTTCTTCGTGAGGCTGGTTCTCGTCTCACCGACGCATTTCATGTGCCTATTGTCAATGGTGTGACCTCAGGACTTCCCAAGGAAAAGAAGCATCTCGTAGGTTTGGGGCTCACACAGTTTACGCATTCCAGCCAGGTGTGTTAACATCTCCCGCTATCGTTGCATTTGTAGATTTTTCTACTTATTTTCATTCTGTCGATTTTTAAAATATATTTTGGTAACATGTTATTAAGTGCATACAAATTTAGAATTGCTATATCTTCCTGGTGAATCAAAGTATCCCCCTTTGTCATTCGAAAATGTGTGTTTCTAGTGATTTTAATCTTGAAGTCAATTTTGTCTGAAATTAGTATATATACACTAGTTTTCTTTTTGTGAGTATTTGCCTGGCATGTTTTTTTTCATTATTTTGTTTTAAGCCATCTTTATCCTTACTTTTTAGATACTGTGGGATGCAACAAAGCAGTGTCTAGAGAAACATTTTGGGTCTTGAATGCCTTTCTTCAATGAGAAAAATTCTTAACCGATATTTCTTCGATATTGCTTCTGCCAATTCTTTTTTTTCCCTTTCCTTTTCAGACTCCTGTAAATATTTACAAAACCTTCTCACAGTAGCCTTTATGTCTTTTTCCCCCTATTTTGTATGTTCGGTCCTGTGTCTCTCCTTGCTTTATTCTGGATGTTTGCTTTTAACCTGTTTCAGATTCACTCGTTTTCTCATGAGGTAATGGAACATTCTGTTAAACCAATCTATTGAGTTTTTATTTCAATAATTGTATATCTCTATTCTCAAATTTGTATTTGGTTATTTCCATTTATGTTATATCATTTTTTATAGTTTTCAATTCTCACTCACTTTAACATTTTGCCTGGTTAATTCCAATATCTAGAGCCCCTGAGGGTCTGTCTAATTTCATTGTCCTTTGTTTCTGCTGGTTCTTGTCAATACTATCTTTTCTCTTAGTGTGTTTGGTTATTCTAGATTTTGTACTGGACAATGCACTTGGAGCAAAAAGATTTTATAGAAATAATTGATGAAAATATTTTTCTCTGAGAACTTTTTGTGACTGCCAGGCTCCTGGTTATATTAGCAATCTGGAATCACTTTAATCTAATTGTAATAAGTGAGATTTTCTGAGACATCCTATGTCTGAAAACTGGACTGAACTTTTCGCGAAGGCTTGTTTATTTCCAATTCACTTTTTTTCCCTTAGGTGTAACACTTTGGGGTCCCAACCCAAAGAAGAAGGCTTGATAAGACCCCCAAACTTGGAGGACCTTGAACTCTAAATGTCATCCTCTCTTACTATGGGATGGTAGAAGGCACTGCTCAACTTCTCAGTGGCCTCTTCCATGATTGGCAAACACTCTTAGTGGAAAAATTGCCCCAGAAGCTGGGTTCATCTTTGCAAATTTTGATCTTCTCCCTGACGTTGGCCTCGTGGTTTTCACTGTCTTATTAGTCCATCAGTAGTCAAGAATTTTTTTCAGATATTTTGTTCAACTATATCTTGCTGTCCTCAGAGGGAGGGTTGGTCCAAGTTGCTTAGGTCAGTATTCCTGGAAGCACAAGTCTTTACACTGTTGTTCTCAGCATAAATTTAACAATTCACTCTTCTGACACCAAGAGATCAAAGCTTCAAATATGCTCAGTTTGTCATCCTGACTACGTCACTCTATACTCTGAATACGAATGGGAAAAACAAATACAGTCAGACTTTGTACGAAGTTCAGAAGCTCGAGGACAAGCTGACCTAGCACTCTAAGTAGGTTGCATTTCCAAGTTCACCTGTCAGGGGGTTGCCTAGATTTCAGAGTGTGTGTTCCCATGCAGGACAACCAGCCCACAAGAGCCCCGACGTGGGGCTGAGCCACTGAGGCCTCGTGAATTCTGGGTCACAGGATCAGAGGTGCAGATGGGAGGAAAACTACAGGAGCCAGAGATGGGACTGCCTCCCTGTCTGCCAAGTAGGAGGAGGGCCCAGGAGAAGATGTTTAATAGGCTCACTCTGCCTTTGGTGTTTGCCCACCTCTCTGCGTTCTGAGCACCCAGCCTCCAGGCACCCTGTGCTTTCCTGGGGTCCCCAGTGCCCTGTGCCTCCCTGGGGTCCCCAGCACCCTGTGCCTCCCTGGGATCCCCAGCGCCCTCTGCCTCCCTGGGGTCCCCAGCGCCCTCTGCCTCCCTGGGGTTCCCAGCACCCTGTGACTTCCTGGGGTCCCCAGCACCCTGTGCCTTCCTGGGGTCCCCACTGCGCACTGGAGAGCCTCACCCATCCTGTCTCCCACCCATCCTGCTCCACGCTCCCAGTTCATCTCATCCTTTTCCCTCATCATAAAATCTCAAACTCCTCCTTTGCAGCCGTCTCAGCTCATAGCTGACAGAGGGAGGAATCCGCTCAGACCAATTCCAAGTCTGTGAAGAGGCACCTGTTACAGTTTCAGGCAGCAGAGGTAAGAGTGGACAGAACGTTTGCAGAGAAAGTTGGTGACATTATCTGGGGGGGAGACAATAGGAGAGACAGTCACTGAGGTGCCTCTACTTTAACTATTCAATTCCCTTAATTAGGTCCTACTTTTCCAGAACTTTCTCTCCCTCCAATTCTGAACCCTAGGGATATTCCAAGTCTGGTTATTTTTTCAGCTGCTCCAGGGCAGAGCAGTGTCTGCCTTGTATCAAAGGGGACCCGTGACGGGGAGACAGCGAATGGGAGAGGTCAGGGGCCGCCCTGAGTCTTCTGGAGCTATTTGTGTTAATAAACCAGGCGTCTGTAAGGCTGGGATTATCCGGAGTCACGTTTTTTAGGTTTTTGCCCTGACTGAATCAAATTTGATTTACACGGTACAGTGTTGCTGCTGGGGTGTTGGGGGGCGGGGTTTCTTATTATTATCAGTTTACAAACAATCAAAGTCAAGCTTTTATTTCTGGCAGGTTTCGGTTGCCTACGCTTTATTTAGTGGACATTTCTATAGTGCTCAGTTTTTCTAGAAAACAGAAAACCTGCCTGGTTTTGTTGCAACCACAAGAGGAGCTCACGCTGTAAGCAGGTGGAGGGTCGTTGGAGCGCCTGAGCGGTTTACAACTCTTTCCTGAGGGCCAAGCTTGGCCCCTACCCCCTACATGATCAGCATGGCTTTTCCCCATTTACAGGTAAAGGAATGAGGCTCCTGGAAGCCAGCCTCCCTGCAGGTCACGGCTGCCGCCCAGGGCCCTCCCCCGACAGCTCTACACACTGCGTGCATTTCTCTGCAAACCTTGTTCTTATGGTTTAAGAACCATAAGAACAAGGGGTGTCTGATCAAAGTGTCTGCAGTAGAAAACCACATTCACAAAGGGGCTATTTTTGGACAACAAAACTTGGAATTGTTTTTTCCAAAGGGACTTCTCTGGGCTTTCCAGGGATGAGGGGACATTTGACATTCATGACCCACTGCAGGTCTGGGCAGAGTTTACTCCCTGACAGTTTGGTTTTTGAAAACGACACGGCAAACTCTAGCAGAACGGAAGACGTCATGTGGACAGAGGCCGCGTACGCAGTGACCGCGCCTGTGCTTCCCAGCGGGCATGGCCTCATGACTGACCTCACTTTGGACTCCATCTGAGGTCTAGCCTAGCCAGCATGACCTGTGGGGTCCCACGAGGGGCTGGCTCCCTAGGTACCCCCAGAACAGCCCTTCTGTGGCAAAGCTTGTCCCAACGCTGACCCATCCCTGAAGGTAACAGAACTAAGGCCCGAGCTGAAAGGAATTTTAGGAGCTTCAGATGCGGAAGCTGATTAAATGATTTGCTCAGAATCCCAAGGAAACCGGGAGCAGAGCCAGGACAAGACTTCCCGCCAACCACTGCTCCACCCGTCCAGCCCACCTCGCCTCCTCGCCGTGCCAAGGCTGGGTGTGATCTCCCTCACACACACGTGCACTCATACACGCACTCGTCCGTGGCCAAGGTCATCTCTGCAGTGTTCACTAATCATTTTTCTAGCTCCACCAATATGTATCATTCTGACCAGGGACGTTATCTTTCTCCTGCTAGGTATGCTATCCTACTCTGCAGTACGATCAAGGGTGTAATACTGGCCACCACGCATTACGAGTGCCCAGATGAAACGAATGCTGTTTTGTCAACAAGAAGCAGCAAAGCTCACTGAATGATGGCAGTTAAAGTAACAGAGGGCCCAAGATGAAACAAGCACGGCACAGGAAGTGAGAGCAGGGAACATACTCGAAAGCGTTTAAGCCAACTGCAAACTCCAAGCTTCCAAACTTCTCTTCAATCTTTGACAGCTTGATAGGTAAAGGATGGGACTCCTGGTGACTTGGAGGATGTCTTCACGTGCCCATCAGCGCATGTAGGTCCCAGTGGATTCCTTATTCCCAGCCTTCGCCCTGTCTCTGTATGGTTTGTCCACTGGATCTGAAAAGCCCTTGACATTGCCCCACGTTGCAAACATTGACAAGTTTTTGCCATAGTTGTTGATTTTTTTCTAGGTATCCTGGAAATGCACCCAGAATGGGGATCCCAGTGGTCCGTGGTGGCCGGCCTCTGTAGGACAGGGCAGATGGTGGGCAGGCTCTTTCAGCCCGGGGCTTCCTGGCAATTGTAGGAAAGAGGGTCCAGGAAGAACCTGCAGGGTGGCAACAGCACTTTGGGCTCCTCGCGCCAAGAGACCAACGGGCAGAGAAAGGTATCACCATGCGGCCAGGATAACTGACCTTGATGGTCATGTGGCTGTAGGGCTGGTGACGTGTAAAAATGTGTTTGGTACCCATCTAATCCCCTGGGGCATCTTTGTTCTCCTATGTTCAGTTCAAATGGTCAATGGACAAGCACAGCGAACGCAGCCTGGTGAGGGGATGGTGACCCTCAAGGGTGACTGGCTGGCTTCCCTGAGCTGGCTACCTACACCTGTGTGCGGTGGTAGAGAGAGGTGTGTCCAGAGGCGGCTATGCCACCATGGCCAGCGTCTGAAGGATCATCTGACTGTGCTGCCAGCTGCCAATCCTGCTTTGCTCCCTGCCCAGTCCCGGCCCATTCTGAGCCCGTCTCTCCAGCTTCTCCTCAATTCCGTGCATTCATTATTCAGTGAGGGTGGCTTTCTATTGTGTCAAAGCAAGAATCCAGCCTGGCACCCACGATTGGCACACCAGGCAGGTACCCAACGGCACACACTCTTTTAACCACAGATGCTCTTGTTGACGTCTGAAGTAATTGGCCCTGTTTTTCCTTCCAGACTGCAGCCCAACTGGAAGGTCACCGTGAATATCTTTGACCCCTCAGTGCATTTATTAAAGAGAAATTGGGCACGTACGAGCCTTCTGGTGGTGGGTTATTTTTCTCATCAGAAAGAGGGGAACTGGGGAACTCCCTGGTGGTCCAGTGGTTAGAACTCTGCGCTTTCACTGCTGAGGGCGTGGGTTCAATCCCTGGTCGAGGAACTAAGGTCCCACAAGCCACACGGTGCGGGCAAAAAACAAAAACCAAAGAAAGAGGGAAGCTGACAGCGTCTGTTAAAAGGGGAGGATCAGACAGTGTCCGAACTGCTTTCCACACACAAACTGTCACTCCACTCACGACCCCCTGCAGCTCCCACCCTCTGGTGGATCCTGGGACCAAGGCTCGCGTGTTTGCCACAGATATTACCCCTTGAAAAACTGTCACACAGGAGACTTAAGGAATTAGTTTCTGATTTAACTGGGTATCGCCCTGGGGAGTCTCTCTATAGGGTCCCCAGGCCACCAACCCCTCCCACAGGCACCAGGGTGCCCTTCACATCAGACAGCAACCCCCTCGTGTGCTCACTTCCCTTCTTGTCATGGTGGGTCCAGAAAAACAAACATTTTAGGTTCAGTGGTTATCTTCAAGCAGCAGGGCTTCGTACCCAGACAGGACCTCATCAAGGACTCAGGAGGGCACAGAGCAAGAATCTCAAATGGGCCCATTTTGCCTTTCCGATTTTTTTTTTAATAAAGATTCTTTTTGATGTGGACCATTTTTTAAACTCTTTATTGAATTTGTTACAATATTGCTTCTGTTTTATGTTTTGGTTTTTTGGCCGCGAGGCACGTGGGATCTAAGCTCCCCAGCCAGGGATCGAACCCGCACCCCTTGCCTTGGAAGGCGAAGTCTTAACCACTGGACCGCCAGGGAAGTTCCTCTCTCAGACTTCTAAAACTGGAAAATTCTGCCCCTTGTCCTGTGAGGAGCGGTGCCTGCCTCATCCCCGCTGCCAGCAGGACACCCCATCCACTGCTCTCTCAGCATCTCTGCTGAGACTTAACTTGTCCCAGGGGTGCCTGCGGTGGGAACACCCAACGTGAGTGGGATTCATGCCAAGCAGGTATTCTAGAAAGTCCCCACCTTTGTCCACAGGCATCTAAAGGTGAAGATGGACGAGGCCATGCTCACTGGAATAATTGCCAACTTGAGTTGACTTAACTCACAGTTACCTGGAAAATGGCGCCCGAGCGCACAGCTGGGCCCTTTGAACTGAATCCTCGTTTCTCGTCCCAGTACTTTCATGTTCTGTGTAACGCTAAGGAAAAATCTGATCTCCATCCCTACTTCGAAAACATTACAAGGCACTGGCTCTGGCAGCAGAAAAAGGGTGGAAATAGCAGATCTCAGGCATTAATGTAAACATCTGTTCCAAAGCGCACTATCTTCCATATGGACGAGTGAGAGCATGTCCAGAAATGTAAACCATCTCTTTTGTATTAGTATTGCAATGAACGCAATTAAAAGCTAAAAATAGGAAAATGTCTACCATTAAGACACAAAGACATTTAAAAAGGCGACTGTTGGGGCTTCCCTGGTGGCGCAGGGGTTGAGAGTCCGCCTGCCGATGCAGAGGACACGGGTTCGTGCCCCGGTCCGGGAAGATCCCACATGCCGCGGAGCGGCTGGGCCCGTGAGCCATGGCCGCTGAGCCTGCGCGTCCGGAGGCTGTGCTCCGCAACGGGAGAGGCCACAACAGTGAGAGGCCCGCGTACCGCAAAAAAAAATAAATAAATAACAAAAAAATAACACTGCGGGACGAAGGCATAGGCGTACATATGGTGCCTTGGCCAGTTTGCTGTCGCCCTTCACGAGAGCATTGCCCACAGGTCTCAGGTGCAGGATTCAGCCATCGTGACATGCCTGCTCCTGATGAAGACGTGACTCCCCTCCACACCTCCCCCAAACCCGTTCTGAGTCCAACGCCTGGACTCAGGACAGGACTGGTCACCGCCCTGTTGGAAACACCAGCTGGCATCTGCCGGTCTCCCTGGTCATCCTGGGGCAGGAGGAATCTCAGTCCCCAGTGAGATGTGCCTCTTGTCACCTCATGGAAGCTGGTTTCATCTTCTACCTCCCAGACATCACTGCCTTTACTCACTCATTCCTCGAAAAAAAAAAGAAAAAGTAATTCTACTATGTGTGTGACATCACGCTGGCTGCCATGCAGATGACCGAGGTGAATAAGACATAGTCCCAGCCCTGGAGGAGTGTACAGCCCGCTGGGGATGGGACGTGATTGGAGTCAGGGACACCGCAGGGAGAAGTCCTGAGGCTTAACGCCTCCCCGCGGCCCTGCTGAGTCACGTCCCCACGGCTCAACTCACTGACTCAAGTTCCCATCGACTGCATTCCCAGCGCGAGCCATGCCTCAACGTGTGGGGTCTTAAAAGTACTATCTATTCTATTTTGATTAAGCGTCTGTCATCTGCATTTCCACTTTGGGACAAGCTGTCAGTCACTGCTTCCCTGCAACGCACGTGGAGATGCGCAGGCTAATTTAGGGGCAACTGGAGGATGACTCACATAGAAGAACTGGTGAGAGCTCGCCTGTTAGAGGAGTTGTCGAGATGGGGGGCATCTGTCCCTTTATAACCTCCCCGTACGCCCATCACACACCCTCGCCTGGGGTTGTCAGCCCCCTGGATAATCCTGATCAAGAGGCAAAGAGGATGGGGGCTTCCCACGGAGCCTGGCTGTGGACGCCGGGCCCGCGTTTCCTCACCAGCGACACCCACCCCGCCCCCTGCACCAGCCAGTCCCAGCCACAAAACCCTTGGCACCGAAACAGTTGGATTCTGGCTTTGCAGCAATCAGGAAACTCTGCGCAATAGTTCTCAGCACCCACCCAGGTGCTGTTTGAAAAATACATCTGCCCAGGCCCACCCTCAGAGATGCTGATTCCCTTAGTCTAGGGGGGGCCCAGTCATCAGCATTTTTTAAAAAACTCCTCAGCAGATACCCAAGGGCACCCAGAGTTGAGAGCCCCGCTCGGCTGGAGGAACTTTTCTGCACTGAGGACTCAGAGCCCTAACGAAGGGTCTCCTTTCTCCTGGACTTAGCTTGAACCCAGCTCCGGAGCACATCCCTCAAAGCGTCTCTGCTTGAGTTAAAGTAGTGACTTCTGAAATTCCTGAACTGCTCTAGCCTATTTCACATGAAAAGCTATCATTTCTTTTCCAAAACAATGGAGTGAAATGGCCGTTTTCCATATCTACCGATTTATAAGGTGACATTTTGTATAAAACAGACACCCATACTAGTCGTAAAATTAACCTGAAACTACAGTCTTCTCCAGAGCTGGGGTCCAGGATGTGGTAAGCGTCGGGGTCACGTTCCACAGCCCGCTGCCGCGTCAAGGGAGCCTGGTTCGTACTCACTGTGGTCTAAGCTCCTGCAGACCCTGCAGACTCCTGGTCCAGGGATCAGGCCTCCCAGTTCTGTAAGGAGGCAAGACACAGACCGGCACGGCCTCAGTCCCACAGCGGAGAAGCTGCTGTGATGTTCACAACTTTCCTAACACAGACAAGGCCGGGCCTTGAAGCGGAAAGGAGTCGATGTCACGTCTTTGAGCTGAGCTAGACTATGTATTCAACCTGGAAGGCCGCTGACGCTCGTGGCATGGACATTTTTGGTGCTAAGACTGAGATATTCCCTTCTATCCCAGGAGAAGACTTCTCCACGCCCCCTAATTATTTGTTTCTCTTCTTTCTTTTTTTGGTTCATGTTATTCATGGATAATGGTCAACCTTCATTATGATCGTGGCACTGGTCACAGGTTGACCCAGAGGGAGAGGAAGGCCGAACCACGTTACCTATGGACAGGTCCCCAGCACAGACATGCTGTGCCTCCCTTCCCATCATCCTCCCCAGACAGTACTTGACCCCGAAGGAAAAGAGTTGACAGGGCTGCCCCTGTTACTCCCGCAGACTGGCTGCCCCCATCCCGACGTCGGACACCAGCTTCCGTTCCCTCCCGTCCCCTTTGGGCTCTCGGACAGTTATTGCGGTGCTAACACCCCAACGTCTTCCCTTCACTGTTAGAGCTTCTCCACTTTACCTGCAGCTGCCTCCTGGAGGGAAGTTCCGTAACTCCTTCATCTTCCAGAAGCGCCCATTAAACTCCTGCTTCACACAGTACGCTCTGGGGAGCCCCACTCCCACCCACTCGCCCCTCGTCCACAGCAACACAACCAGGATGGCTGTGTAGACCAAGGTGGTTGTGCCGTCCACAGCGGTGCCGCCAGAGGGTTGAGTGGGGCTGAAACCCAGCTCATCTCCCGGTGTGGTCCCCGAGTTGGCACAGGACGCTGCAAAGGGGCACCCTTGACCTCCACCAGCGAGTCTAGACTCCTGAGTCTATTGGAGCGGGAACAGAACTAGAGGCGGGGACTCGGCCTGACCGTGGAGCTGGGGCCTCGGTCTCCTCCTGCCCTCGGGCTGGGATTTGCACCATCAGCTTCCCCAATTCTCAGACGGCCGTCCCGGGCCTCCAGTTTGCAGACGGCGGGTCCTAGGACTTCTCAGCCTCCCTCATCATGGAAGCCAGCTCCTTAGAATAAGTTTATATGTATCTGGTTCTCTGGAGAACGCTGATGAGTCCGGCCACAACGCCTGGATTCTGTCCAGTGTGTCTGTGCCCTGAGTCTGCCCTGCACCCCCTGAAGAGGACCCCACACAGGGCGGGACCCCGAGGGGCCCGTCCATCTCTCCTGCTGCACGTGCAGGAGCAGAAGGGCCCTCATCTGGAAGCAGCTGTCACACCCACTCCCTCGCGGTAGTCTAAGTGGATTGTCGCCAGGTGGGGGGACAGCAGGAGCACCTCCACTTCTCCAGCTCAGCCTTCATGGACCGTCAACAAAACAGACCCAACCAAGGACAGAAAGCCTGGCCGGGGAATTGCCCATCTCTGGGGCCATCGGGACAGAAACCCAGGGCAGCCGAGTGCCTAGCCAACACGGTGTGACACACAAGAGTGAGCCCAGGGCAGGGGATCCCCAGTCAACCCCGTCCTGAAAGGCAAGAAGAGCCCGAAGGTGAAGAACAAAGAGCCGCCCCTGCTGTGGAGTCTGTTCTGCCACCTTCAAGAGGTGGGGAGGGACGAGGGAAGGGAATAAAACAGTTTGTGATTGTGGCCACTCGCAGGGCTGGACAGCCTCCCTGGGCTGAGGCAAGGTGGGTAGCCTTGAGGGGCTGCCTGCACAGCCCCGCTTCCCACCCAGAATTTACACCTATGTCCTGGTAACGCACTTAACCCTGTACATCAGGAGATGGAAGGGAAGCAGGTCGCTGTGGCCCAAGAGTGTGATTGGACGGGAGACGTCCCCTGGGCAATGACTGGTCCTCTCACCCCATCCAGGAAGAGCAGGGTTGGAATGTGTGTGTGTGTGTGTGTGTGTGTGTGTTTGAAAATACACATCTGTGTTGAGAAGGGAAAGAAACTCCTCCGTTGGGCTGAGAGAGAGAGCTGCCTGCGTCTCCTCGGGAAGCGCTTTCTCTTGAACGCAGCCGGTGGGCCCCGGAGGGCAGCCCACCCTCCCTCTCCCACTGTAGCTCAGAGCAACTCAAAGGGTGAGGCATCCTCCCCTGTACCAGAGGGGAGGGCTGGCCCCCACCCTGTGGCCCCATTTCTGCGCGTGCAGCACCTCACTCTCCTTCCTCTCCCACACAGAAGCTTGCAACCACCTCTGCCTAGTATCTTCCCTCCTGCCAAAGTCATTCCCTCCCCGGAGCCCTGATGTCACCCCAACACATCTGCTTTGGTAAAGAGGTGTCAACCGCAGCACTTGCCACCCCCGGAGCCCATGCAAGGACCTCTGCACCCCGTTATGCTCCAGGTCCACGCTCGGACCACAAGGCTCCTCCCTCCCAGGCCCGGGTTGGGCCCCTGGTCCCAGCAGACACAGGCTTGTTAGGCAATGGCTCACCGGTTCGGTCTGTGCCTTCTCTTGTGACTTGTGTTCTCCCACAGACCCCACAGGCATGCCCTTAAGTAGCCCCCCTGAACTCGAGGGATCCTCAGAGTTTCTCTTCCCTTGTGCCCAGGAGCCCAAAGCATCTCCAAGCTCATCTGCCCCCTTCACTTCCCCTCCAGGCGCTCTTCCCCCGGCCTCCACGGAGCCAGGCCTGGGCTCAGGGGCAGGACCCCTCCTGTCCCACCCCCAGGGCTGTGTACCTGTGGGCAGTTCTTTCACTTCCTGGCCTCCAGTTCCCTGATCGTAAAGGAGGATGAGAATGAGGTTTGAAAGGTACGTAAAATCCCTAACGCAGACAGGTATATAATAGGTACTCAAAAAATGTGTTTCCTTCTCCATCAGCTCCCCTCTCTGCCACCCCAGTGAATCTTCCTAAACTACCATCCTGCTGTGTCCACCCCCTAGATTCATAGGTTGAAGCCCTAACTCCCCAGCATGGCTGTAGTTGGAGTAAGGAAGTAATTAGGGTTAAATGAGGTCATCAGGGTGGGGCCCTGGTCTGGTGGGATGAGTGCCCTTATCAGAGGAGACCCCAGCGCTCACTCTCTGGAGCTCTTTCTTCCTTCCTTCCTTTCTTTTTTTAAATGACATTAATTCACATCATTTTCAGAAAATAAAAATAAATGATGATTTAGAAAATAAAACCATTTAGATAATGGTTAGCTTATTACTTTGGAAGGTGATTATTGCAATCATAAAATATGTCTCTATTTCATTTTTTTTTATTGGGGTATAGTTGTTTAACAATGTTGTGCTAGTTTCTACTGTACAGCAAAGTGGAGTAGAGTTCCCTGTGCTATACAGCAGGTTCTCATTAGTTATCTACTTTATACATATTAGTGTATATATGTCAATCCCAATCTCCCAGTTCATCCCACCTCCCACCCCTAGCCCCTGCTTTCCCCCCTTGGTGTCTATACATTTGTTCTCTACGTCTTTCTCTCTCTCTCTCTCTCTTTCTTTCTTTCTTTCTTTCTTTCTTTCTTTCTCTCTTACTTTCTCTCTACCACACACCCCCCACTGAGTATATGAACCAAGGAAAGGCCACGTGAGGACACAGGGATACAGCAGGAAAGCATTCCATCTACAAGCCAGAAAGTGAAGCTCACCAGAAACTGAATTTCCTGGTGCCTTAATCGCAGACGTCCAGCCTCCAGAGCTGTGAGGAAATCAGCCGCTGTGGATCAAGTCATATAAGCCTGTGGTATCTTGTTACAGCAGCCCCAGCAGACAAAGATCCACCCCAACCATGTTACCCTCTTCCTGCCAATGGTTCTCCTCACTACTTAGTGAGGTCAAGGTCATCGGGCAGGTGATTCAGGCTTCCCCAGGTCTGGCTCCAGATACCTTTCTGGTATTATCAACCCACCACCTGCAAAACTCAACAGCCTGGCCATACTGGGCCCAACTGATGTCTGACTCACAGATGGACAGACAGATGGGGGGTCAGGAGGGCTCCTGAGAGGGGAGCAAATTCAGCACCTTTCACAGTGACACAGGTGGGGCCCGAGGGTGGAGTAAGTGTGGCCATCGTCAGTTCCTGGAGGGGGAACTCCACCCACAGGCATCTCCTTCCTGGAGCCCGCTCCTTCCTGGAGCCCAGTCCTTCCTGGCTGGCTCCCTCTCCCCCACTCCAGGTGAGGGATGCTGAGAGATGAGGGATACTGACAAGTGAGGGATGCTGACGGAGGGAGTCATGTGTGCCGTGGGCCCTCCAGTGAGAGGGACAGGGGACATGGTCCTCTGCTCTGTGGAGCCACAGTTTCCGTTAGAGCTGTATTTTGCTTTCTAGGATGCTTGAACTATTCACTTACTTTTATTTTATGTGTTCAGTTATGCAACCAAGATTTATTGAGTCAACACTGTTTAAGGGGCAGCGTCCAGCAGTGAAGGAGGCTGACAAGTCTCTGTCCACTCAGAACCTGGAGTCTGATGGTCCATGTGGAAGAAACACAGGACAGCTAGCAGCAAAGGACAATCTTCCAAAAGAGGCCTTTTCAGTCTCTGCAGAATTTTATCAAAAGTGAGCGATTTTATCTTTATGCAGGTGGCAGACTCATCTGTCTCGTGTTTCTGAAAGTCTGACACAGTCAACTTTCCCATCTTTTTTTTTTTTTAATTTATTTGGCTGCGCTGGGTCTTAGTCGCTGCACGCGGGATCTTTAGTTGCGACACGCAGGATCTAGTTCCCTGACCAGGGATCAAACCCAGGCCCCCTGCATTGGGAGCACTGAGTCTTCACCACTGGACCACCAGGGAATTCCCTCCCATCTTATTTAAAAGGTCCCTGCAATGAAATGTGAGTTTTAAAAGTCATGGTCTAGAGGTAGGTGCTGCTGAGAATCTGTGAAACCCGAGAGTTGTTCTGAAAAGGAGACACAGGACCAAGTGTCCCCTTCTGGCCTCCGTGAGTGTGAGTGGGTTGGAGGAGGATATCTGCTGCTGCGGCCTCGGGTGGGGTTTCTGCGAAGAGGCCCCTCGAGCTGGGCTGCACTTTCCCCTGAAGCTGATCGCAGACGACAGCAGGCTCTTCCCAGCTCTCCTGGGTCATCTTTTACTTCTTTGGTGCCACGTGATTGGACAGGTGTTGCTAGGAAGAACAGACGCGTAGACACGCTTCCCGCACTGATGCTCTTCTCTTCCTAACGCTCCAATCAAAGGGCTCCTCGCCCTGCACCTGCCTCTCCAGTACCAGGGGCCACTCTGCGTCTGCCTCGCTTTGGGCATCTCCCAGCTCAGTCTAGACAGACTGGCATCTGAAGGGACGGGCGAGCCTCCCACCCTCTCCCCGCAGAGAACAGTGCTGGTTTGCAAAAAGGAAGGACCGGCCTGAAGTGAAGGGCAGGTTGCCAGGGAGCAGGGAGCAGAAACTGTCTTTAGGTTTTCATCGTGCCCATAGGATGCATGTCTTCCCTGTTAACTTTTTAGACATTTTTTCACCTAATTCAATAAATTCTGGTATATTTGGGCCATGACAACCATTGCACTATTTGTTTTCCTTGTTTCCACTATTTATATACCATTTTCTCTCCTTTCTTGTCTTCTTTAAGATTTTTCCGGTATTTTCTATGATCATTTCCTCCCCTCATCGTAGAATTTGTAACCAAATAGGAAAAAAAAAAAAAGAGAGAGAAATCCAGAAATGACTTGTATATCGCTTTAATATCTGTAAGAAAGATTGTGAATAAATGCAGGATTGCATAACGTTAAAGTCAGTGCAAATAGATGAAAAAATATTTAAGTATCTTAAATGAATGGAAATTAAAGGTGGAAACAGAGGGTTCATTGTTCTCTCTACTTTGTGCATATTAGGAAATTTTCATGATTATAATATTTTGAGCACCAAGAAAAGGCAAGTCCCCCTGAAGCCTGGAGGGGGTCTAACAGTCTTGGTGGGAATTGATGACTCTGTGAGGGGACAGAAAACTTGGGTCATACACAGCTTAAATCTTTGGGATGTGAAAACAAGGATTTAAAAGAAGGGATTTGTGTTATGAAACCACCCCTTTTAGTGGGGCTCTCTATGTCCAAATGTGCTGTCAAAAATAATTCACTTAGCATCCTGGCCAGTGTAGACAGTCACACACAACTGTAGCAGGACGAGACTCCACTGCCCCCAGCTGGTTTGGGGATAAGCCATTGTTTCCACAGTGGCCTTTTAGGGTTCACTTCTTAGGACCTTTCAACATCAGAAATATTTGGAATTATGTACAGAAATTTTAAGAAAATCAAACTCCTAGCCTATAGTATTTTCAAGTTAAGGGATTTATGGGCAGTTGAAGTTTTATCTGCTCATAATTAGGTTCACTGCAATAAAAGCCCTGCCTGGTTGCTCCTTTCAATTGATATAGGAGTAATTGATCTGGACTTGGGATGTGAAATAGAAATGTTACTAAATTTATTTTCAGTTTTGAAACATACAGGAGAAGTCGCCATGTTTAGAAAGTGAATTTCTCAGCTAATGAGATCAATGGTAAAGTCTGATTTGTTAATCAAATAACTGAAGCTCTCACCAAGAAAGTTAACTTTGCTAAACTTACACACGCAGTTGAAAATATTCAGAGGGGTTTGACATTTGCTTCCATTGATCAAAGCCTATGTTTAAGAAAATGGAACTGTTTCCAGTTACCAAAATTATAAATATGGGCTGGTAAATACAAGGAAGAACTAGTTATGCAAATTCTCAACTTCGATAACATGAAGATTATTTTTTAAAACCAAAGCCAATTTCTGAGTTATGTTTTCTGTACAAAATCCAACCTTGAGGTGCCCAAACTCACATTTAACCCAAGAGGGAAAAGGCAGACAGAAGCCAGCCGTCTACGTTTGTTACATTGCAAGTGTGCTCTGACCAGGGCGCTTTGTGAAGTTCCTGCTGGCCAGGAGGGGGCCCCTGCGAGGGGCTTTTAACCTCGGAGAATCGGGACTCGGGAAGTCACGGCTCTGCTTGTCCACCTCTCTGCCGTCTCCTCGTCTGCACCTCCCTGGCCTCAGCTCTGCATGGTGCCTCCCAGCTTGCACGCAGCCCTCCCTGCATCGGCTGACCCTCTGCTTCTCTGTCCCAGACCCTTCAGGAGACAGCGTCCCCCTTGTTTCCTCCACACCAGGTCCCCACCCCACCCCAGCCCAACACGTGCTTCTTCCTGGGGCCACATGAATCAGACGCGCGATCTCCAGTCCTCATGATGGTCAAGCACAGAGCACTGGACTGGGAGTTCCTGTTCCATTCAGCCGCCAGACGCCGAACCTCGCCTTGGGCCCTGCTCTCCCAGGGAGGGGGTAGGGTCACGGGGGACAAACGTCCACCGGAAATCTGGCCTTCCCCAGAGTCGGGGACCCCGGGGCACATCACCACAGCGGGGTCCCCGGCCCCACCTGCACTATTCCACTTTCCAGGATCTTCTCATGCTGACACCTGGGTCCCAGTTTATAAAATCAGGAAGGAAGCGCTCACCCAGCAGCCTTCACAAATCCAGCAGAGACTCAGCTCAGCTCAGCTCTTCAGATTATCTCACCCCGGCATGTCTTCATGTAAAATTGTCCGTGTTCCTTCCCCACCGAGGACCGTGACGTGCTCCCTCATCTGTGTGATATTCCGAGGACCTTGCCCAGGAAGCGTTGGCTTGTGCATCTGAGAGCACAGCCGGGCCTCACTGTGTGTTCGATGTGGGATCCACCGGGGCCGCGAGGAATCAGTCGGGCGACTGAGCCCATTCCTACAGCCCCTGAAGCCCTGGTCTGCACTGAGATCCTGATTCCACGTTTATGTCCAAGCTGGAAAGTCTTTATCAGGTGCCCCAGGTGCAGTGAAGACACCAAAACTGTGAGAGGCGCCTGGACCAGGGGCAGCAGGGGTTGAAACTCTCATCCACACTGCAGCTCTGGGGGTCACGGACAGACGTGTTCAGTGCCAGCACCCGCCGGCTGTTGGCGTAAGTGACGTCATCTTGGGCCCGCTAGGTCCCTCCTGTCCTTCCGCTGACCCTACCCAGGACTGTACTGTGCAGAAAATCCCCTCTCGGTCATCAAAGGCTCTGAGGTTAATAGATATCATTTGATAATTATTAGGACCAGGTGGCTTCCATGCTTTGCTAGTCCCCAAACAATGATGAACGCTGATGTGTTCCCAGCACGAGGAGCGGTTGCCCATTCAATCTTCTTGACTCAGGAATGCACGTCCTATTTCCAAGCACGCACCCCATGCCCTAGGTTAACTGTAAAACTGTCCCAGTGGCCCCTCGGGGGTGCAGAGTGCAGCTGTGAATACGGACCATTGCCTGCCCGACCCACCCTGCCAGTAAATTACCTAATAGTAAACCGACCCATTGATTAGACAGAGCCGCCTGCCTCATGTTTCGGTGTCAAGACGCCTTCCTTCCCTCCATCCTTCAACACCCACCTCCCTTTGCCCCCTCAGGGCATGCTTCCCCTGGGGACCCCAGCCTGATTTCCTGCTGCCCCACCTGCATCTTGATAGCTGAGCAGTGTTGTCCCAACCAAAGTGGAGCCTGAGACAAAAGGAAAGAGATGCACCCCTAGTCACATGTTCTATGTAGTTTTATATGGTCCTGTCTTTGCCAACGCATTAAAATAGTTGCAAAGATGAAAAGCCGCAAAGCCGATGTATTAAAACTTACAACGCTATTTTATTTATATCAAAACAGAATTAATTATAATTTTACTCCAACTTAAGTTAATTTAAAATTCTTTAAGATAATTACTTGGATAAGAAAACTTGGCAAACGTGGAAAATCTTAAGTAAAAATAAGAATGGTCTGAACCAAAGAACGTAGGACACCAGAAGGGAGCCGTAAGGTAAACCACAGACTTGCGCGGTTATGACGCATCCACGCAGGGTCACCAACTGTGACAAATGAACCACTCGGGTAAGGGGTGTCGTTAACGGGGGAGAGAGCTGTGCGTGTGCAGGGGTAGCAGGGATGTGGGAAATGGCTGTATTTTCCCCTCAATTTTGCTGTGAACCTTACACTTCTCTAAAAAAAATCAAGTCTTAATAAAAATAATAAATCTAAAAAATAAGATTAGCAAACCAGTAGTTTTTGAAAATATTATTAAGTCCGCTTCCACGCGAGCCAGGTGTAGTGCGTTGAGCGGTGGTCCCCACGCGCCCAAAAGGTGCTCCATCCGGAACCCACGAACGTGACCTTGTTTAGAGTCAGTGCCTCTGGAGGTGCAACCAGGTTAGGGTCTCAGTGTGAGGTCGTCCCGGACTAGGGTGGGCCCTGAAGCCAATGACAAGTGTCTCTATAAAAGACAAGAAGGGGAGGAGACACACAAGGACACCAGCTGGGAGCTGGGAGGGACTCTCGAAGCTTCAGAAGGACCTGCCCTGCCCACACCTTGATTTCACACTTCTGTCCTCCAGACTGGGAGAGAATACATCCCTCTTGTTCTAAGCCCCCCGGTTTGTGATAAATTGTCACAGCAACTCCAAGAAACGAATAGCCCAAGGTTTCACGTCCCCTCCTAATGCCCCCAGCCCCCCGCCCTGCTCACACTTCAATAAGGTTTGGCGCTGCACTGGTTTTTATTTTAAATGTTGATGGTGCATTTTTTCAATTTAATTTTGATTGTTTAAAAATGTTGCCTCTTTTACATGGCTCCAGTGAGCAAGCATCTGGCTGGCTGAAGGAAAGGACTGGCTGGTATCCGGAAGACGGGCCACCCTTGGGCCCCTGAATATTGACACACCACGCCCACGCCCCCCGCGGGTATTGACATGGGCCACAAACATCTTCCACGTGCCCATCCACAAGATCCACCAGTGTCTCCCTAAGGCCCACCTCGTCACCAGTTTTCCACCTGTGTTCCTTCCACGTCTCTGGCCGAGAGGCTAACCCTTTTGCCACCCACCATGGATCAACCGAGATCTGCTCCCCGGCCAGCGCTACACTCGCAGGAGGGGGACGACGGCTGGCTGTGCCTGTCGGAGCCCTGATCGCTGGGAGCATCCCTTCACCAGGGTCCTCCAGTGACACTTTGATGGCAGCGCACCGGCCGCGACTCCCAGCTGGTGGCAGCAACCTTCTCTTCAGAACCTTCTCTTCACCAGGCCCACGCGTCTCCTGCATTAAAGGGCCCCAGGCTTGGACTGAGGAAGAGGTGGAGATGGACCCGACGGGACCACAGGGCCCTAGCTCCCGGCTCAGACAGTTTCCCAGTGCCTTCCAGGCTGCTCTGACCTGGTCGTCCCACAAAAACTTCCATCTGCTGCGGAATTCCACTGTGTATCTCCAGTATCATGGTTGGGGCCATGTGGTCCCCAGAGACCTCTTTTAGGGGTGGCTGCACTTCCTTGCCATGAACTGTCTTAGCTTTTGGCGATGATGCAGTATGAATACCACAGTGATGGAGGAGATCCTGTAAGTACAAGAATGTGGTGCTGGCGGAGGACCAAGGGCAGGAAGGGAAACCTATTTATCCCCGTGAGGACAGAGTGCTGCCCCTCCGTGAGTGACGGGGCTAGTGTAATTCACCGGCCACCAGGAAGTCAGCCCGTCCCATGAGGGGACACAGGTGGCTCAGCAGTGGTCCAGGGCGGCACTCAGCGGTGGGAGAGCCAGGCTGGCTTTGGTGGAAGGAAGACCACGTGGACCAGGTGGTGCAGACCCTCCACCCTGCAAAAGCAGGCAGCTTATGCCTGTCCTTCCTGATCGGGATGGAGAAGAGGCTTTCTCCGGCCAATAGCCGCGTAGCCGCTGCCGGGGCTGCGCTGACCTCCAGTAAGGATACGACCTCTGGACCACTGATGAGCTTCGTGAAAACCCACTGTCACGCTCTGGGGTCCTTTGGATGTTTGCACCTGCGCACCAGGTGAGCTACATGGGCTTATGGTATGAATCTCTGCCCCAACACCTCTCCAGTGTCCACTGCTTTCTCCCAGGGTGCAGTGTTGGGCCTGGTTCATCATTTCACGGGGCTGCGGTGTAGAGGGCAGCTCCAGGGCTCCCCCGGCCCCTTCTACCACGATGGGCATTCGGCCAGGTGCTAAGCACATTCATTCCCCCTCTATATCCTGGGTCTGGGAAATAATCAAAGATGGAGACTGTCTCTGCAGGGGAAGGAGGCTCAGGGAACTCGGGAGCTCAAAATGTTCCACTCACCTGGCCTCACCCCCATCTCAGGGTCCCTGTCTTTACCCCCAGGGCCCTTATGTCAGCTGCCTCTGTGCTGTCGATGTTGGGCCAGATCGTTCTTTGCTGGGGGGCCGTCCTGTTTGCATCCCTGGCCTCTACCCACTAGATGCCAGTAGTACCCTTCTCACTTGTGACAACCCCATGTATCCTCAGACTTTGCCAACCTTCCCCTGGGGGGGACACGGCCCTGGTTGTGAACACACGTGTGCTTGGCTTCAGAGACCTGGCCACGCTCGAGAGCTCTCACTCGGCGGCCTCACAGCCAGACCCCAGCCCCGGTCCTGAGGCTGCAGGGGCCACGGGGGTCCTTCACAGCTGCCCCTCTGGGTCTTCCTTGCTTATCCAGTAATTGGAAATTTCCTTGTTTCCTGTGTAGGTTAAGAGGAAGCCTGGAGGCTAAACTCTCTTCCCTCTCCACTAGGAAACCATGACAACTCGGCTTCTCCCCTAGTGCTTTGCCTCCTTCCATGCTGGCCCCTTGATTATGGGAATCATCAAGATGCTCTGATACCTGCGTTTACCTGTGTTCTGTTTCCCCGGCCAGGAGGTTACCCTGCATCTATGACCAACCCAACCCGGCCAGGAGGTTACCTTGCATCTATGACCAACCCAATCCCAGCCCCCACTCTGAGCATCTGTTTTCTGGGTCACCCCTTGTACTTACTACCTTATCAGTCAGGATAGGGGGGATTCATTTTTTGTGTGTGTGGTACACAGGCCTCTCACTGCTGTGGCCCCTCCCGTTGCGGAGCACAGGCTCCAGACGCGCAGGCTCAGCGGCCATGGCTCACGGGCCCAGCCGCTCCGCGGCATGTGGGATCCTCCCAGACCGGGGCACGAACCCGCGTCCCCTGCATCGGCAGGCGGACTCTCAACCACTGCACCACCAGGGAAGCCCAGGGGTGGTGTGGGCAGGGTACAGGGGAGCCTCAGAGACGGAAATCTGGAGATCGTCGTGGTGGAGTTGTTTCCACCCTGGGCCCACGGGGTGGGTGGGTGAGCGCTCACCAGGAACCTGAAAGAAGCCCACGGACAGCAGCACCATGAGCAGAGCGGCAACCTTCAGTCAAGGGAGACAACGGGCAGGGGCTCTCCTCCCACCATCAAGCAACAGAAGCCAGAGGATAGGGGCCTGGTGGTGCACCCACGTGGGTCAGCCCCAGGACAGGCAAAGAGAAGCATGGAGAGGGGACCTGCAGGGGCGGGGCCCACAGCACAGTGTTGCCGCCCTGCAGCCCTGTGTGATGCCCTCCACCGTCACAAGGCTGTCCCCTGTGCTGGCAGGCCGAGCCCCACCTGCTCAGGGCTGGTCCTTCTTCATTTGGGCCCAGGTCAGTGCTGCCTCCTCAGAGGCCTTGCTGACTCTCTTAGATCCCCATTGTCCCCACTCCTTAGAAGGTAAGCCACGTGCAGGCAGGAGCCATGTGCCCCCAACACCTGGAGCAGCGCCTGTCACCAAACAGGTACTCAATGAGTGTGTGTCCGCCTGCCTGCTAGACTTGTGAGTGAATGTGCTGACGTTTGCCCAACCCATGCCAAACATCTTATGTAGTCATTCATCCATCCATACATCTAAGCTCCCATGCGTCCATGCGTCCGTCCATCCAAGCATCCGTCCATCCATCAGTCATCCGTACATGCGTCCGTACATGCATCCGTACATATATCCAAGCACCCGTCCAAACATCCTCCCATCCACCTGCCCACACATTCATCTAAGCCTCCATGACATCAACACATACATATGTCCAAACGTCCATCTGTCCATTCATCCATGTAAGATATACTCTGCTGTCTCTTCCAGCACCAGCATCTCTCCACCCAGCGCCCACGGCTTAGGACAGTAACCTCATCTTTAACTCCTCCCCTGGCTTCTTTTTCCGGAGATAATGTGTTGAAACACACACAGTGACCCTGAGATGTAAATGCCATGGACAGAGAGAGCTTTGCCCGCGCTAAGGTCACCACAGCTAACCTCCTCACGGATGCAAAAGAGCTCTCCCAATGACGGAGGGCCCGAGGTGGACATCGTCACACCCACAAGGGGTGGGCAGGGAAGCCCTGGCCCCAAATTAGAGCAAAGAAGAGAACTCAGAGAACCCTGGTTTTCACTGTGTTTACTCAGAGATAGCGTTTTTCCTTTCTCTGTGAGTCAGCTAAATAGATTTAACAATGATTCATTTAAGTTCTGTCACCGAACATCAAATCATCATGGGAAAGAGTTACATGCAGTCAGATCGCTGGATATTTATTCCACACAGTGATAACTCCTCAGTCTGACTAACTCTTCCACTGACATGGATGGTGAGACCAATATCATAACAGAGCCCTACAGACGCCGCAGCTCAGCTGAGGAGTGCTTCCAGAGAGGCCTGCCTTTTCCAGTTTTATGCCATTTTGTACACCATTCTCTTCTCTTTTTTAAAGCTAGAAAGTGGGTGGAAGGCCAGTGTGTAAAACCTACTGACAAACAGGGATGTTAACAGCATTTTGGGAGCTCCTGGCCTGGCGTTGTTTTTGTTACCGCGAACACAATTCCATCAAACCCACGTGCCTGAGAACAGCATCTCTTCAAAGAATCCATCCGGATTGCAAAATGATAAAAATGACTATTTCTAGAAAACCGAAAGACTGTGTGTTTTCGTCAGCTGCCGTGATGAGGTTTTCATGGAATTGGCCTTGGAGGCTCTGTGTGTTTTGTGGGTGGGATTAGATTAACCCGCACACACCTGAGAGGGATTCGTGTGGAGTTTGAATAGAATTTTACAGAGTTCATGCACACACAAAGCACACACACACACACACGCACACACACACACAGGAGCACACACAGGCGCACATGCACACACACACAGGCACACGTACACACAAGCACACATGCACACACTGGGGGAAGCTGCCTCTGACAGCCCAGGCCTGCTTCCAAGAACCGTCGAGCTCTGAGCTCCGTGACCTCCCTTGCAAATTCTGATGAGCATCGACGTCTCAGAGATGGAGAAAGGAACACGTGACACTGATGTAATGTCCCAGCTACATTTGGGGTGGTGTCAGGGGGACAGAGAAGATGAAGTTTTCTTCACTCTCCTGGCAATCTATAAATGTCTACGAAAAACTCGTCCTCAGGGTCAGGTTACAGGGGACTTCCTGGGTCCACTGACAGTGTTGAGCTACTTTTGAGCAAAATATTCAGGCTAGCTCTGCTGACCCACAAAACACAGACAGAGGGGCTCCTGGCCACAGCAGGGGATGACCACAGCCGGCAAGTAACTTGCCCCAAACTCAGATGCCCTCCAAGGAGGGCAAAGTAACAGGAAGGGCTTCAACCCCAGCCCCAGTAGAGCCCTGTTCCAGGAGCAGACCCCGTGCTGAACCCTTATGAAACCATCAGTCTCATCAGGTGGGCTCCTGGGGGCCCTGCCCACGCTACCTGGGTCTGGATTGGGGACTTTTCAAAGGGGAGGTCACTTTTGGATGAAAGACTACCTTTCAACGTTTTGCTTTGAAGTTGCCATTGCAACCTCGGGCTTCTCATCAAGAGATTCACGGCTTAGTTCAAAATTAACTCCTGGGGATTCCCTGGTGGCGCAGTGATTGAGAATCCGCCTGCCGATGCAGGGGACACGGGTTTGTGCCCCAGGTCCGGGAGGATCCCACATGCCGCGGAGCGGCTGGGCCCGTGAGCCATGGCCGCTGAGCCTGCGCGTCCGGAGCCTGTGCTCCGCAACGGGAGAGGCCACAACGGTGAGAGGCCCGCGTACCGCAAAAAACAAAAAACAAAAAACATTAACTCCCGTTCTTCCTCTTCCAGCACATGGAGAGTCTTTTTTTAATTTCTTTTTCTTTTTTTAATTGAAGTATAGTTGATTTAGAATGTCGTGTTAGTTCAGGTGTACAGCACAGTGATTCAGTTATGCATATATATAAATCTATTCTTTTTCAGATTCTTTTCCCTTATTGAGGGACAAGTATTGAGTACAGTTACATGTGCTACACAGTAGGTCTTTTTTCGTTTGAGACTCTTCATTCCTTATACATCCTTCCTGGGTTTAAGATTGTCTCAGGGTCATCTGATAGGTCCCTTCCCAGCGTCTTTATTTATTCCCTCCAGCCTTGGACGGTTTGTCGAACTGTGCATTCTTCCTACCCCCCACGTGTGAGTGCTCATCAAAACACCCTTCCTGTCACCTCCTTCTTTCTGCAGCCACCGCATCCTGCCCGGGCTGGGAGGAAGAAATGAGCATCTGTCCAGGCCCCTTATCGAACGCTCTGCAGAGAAGCAGCTCAGTCATCTGTGAATTCCACAGCAGATGATAAACTCCTGCAACACTGCTGGCCCTCAGCCTCCAGCTTGGGGAGCCTGGATTGCTCGGTGACCATGGTTATGGAGCTGGGAGCGGGCAGCTCACAGGGTAGACTGGTTTCCCAGCCAGAAACGCCTCCAGCCCTTCCTCACCTCTACATCCAGACGGCCAGGCCCTGAGAGCCCACCCACCCCTGACAGGCCCTGCAAACACCGAACACATAGATACTGGAGTTGAACAAGTCACGGGTGGTAGGCGGTGGCTTTCTCGCCGTGGGAGTGGGAGGTAACAGATGTGCAAGAAGAAGTGCAGCAACGGTCCACATGGTAATGGACTCGAGCGGGAGACACCAATACGGCCACGTTTGACTTAACATAGATACCGAGGCTCTACGTGGAAGTATTTATAGACATGCGTAGACACATGGCTCAGTAGGCCCACATATATTTTCTTGCTCAGTCAGCTGTAAGGGACAGCTGAGCCTTGCAGCAACTCCAGCAGCAATGAGCACACTCAGGACCAGATGCTGGTTCTTAATACCATTCTCCAGTAAAAAGAACCAGGGTGCCTTGGAGAGATGGCTGATTCTAGGACCAGGGCAGGAAGTATACAAGATGAGCTGCAACGTCTTGCGGTCTCAGAAAGTAAAGAAGTCCTGGGGCAAAAAAAAGAAAAGAAAGAAAAAGCACATGGAGGAACATCAGAGGCACAGAGGACCCCACTGAAAGAGCCCCCAGTGGCCAAAGTGGAAGAATTTGAGCAAAAAAGCAAAGTAGTAAAGGATTATAGCACAAAGGGTAAAATAAATATCCATGAGTCCAGATAAATAAATGGCTGAATAAACAAATACACAGGGTGAGAAGAGAAGATTTTCCCCGCAGAAGAATTCAGAAGGGTTTATGCAGGTCCTCTGCCCTGGGGGAGGGAGAACACCTCCCCTTTGCTAAGGGGCAGGCTGTGCACAGGGATGTCCTCCCACAGAGGGCAGCGTGGGGAGGGGGAAATAGAGTAACTTCTCAGGGGAGAAACCTGACAGCCACGCCTCCACCAGGGGTCACCATCAACGCCAGCAGGGATGCGTCATGTCGATGCAGGGATGCCGGGTAAGAGGTGATGGGCACGGCCCTTCACGTCCGTGGTCCCCCTCCCAGAACCCACACCCCATCCAATTCCATCAGAAACACGTCAGACAGATCCCAAGTGAGGGACATCCTGCAAAATAGCTCACCAGTCCTCCTTGAAACTCTCAAGGGCATCAAACCCAGGAAAGTCTGAGAAGCTGTCACAGCCCGAAGATCCCCAGGAGACAGGATGCCTGATGTTACGTGGTTTCCTGGCTGGGATCTTGGAACAGAAAAAACGATCAGGAAAACACGAAAACAAGAATACAGCACGAATTTTAGGTAAGAATAATGTATCAATATCTGTTAGTGGGAATGTAAATTGGTGTAGCCACTATGGAAAACAGTATGGAGATTCCTCAAAAAATTAAAAATAGAACTACCATATGATCCAGCAATCCCACTCCTGGGCATATACCCAGACAAATCTACAATTCCAAAAGATACACGCACCCTTATGTTCATAGCAGCACTATTCACAATAGCCAAGACATGGAAACAACCTAAATGTCCATTGACAGATGAATGGATAAAGAAGATGTGGTCTATATATATGCAATGGAATATTACTCAGCCATAAAAAAGAATGAAATAATGCCATTTGCAGCAACACAGATAGACCTAGAGATTAGCATACTAAGCAAAGTCAGTCGGAAAGAGAAAGACAAATACCATATGACATCACTTATATGTGGAATCTAAAACATGACACAAATGAACATATCTATGAAACAGAAACAGACTCACAGACAGAGAGAACAGACTTGTGGTTACCCAATGATATGGGGGAGGGGAGGGATGGAGTGGGAGTTTGGGATCAGTAGATGCAAACTATCACATATAGAAAGGATGAACAACAAGGGCCTACTGTAGAGCACAGGGAACCGGATTCAATATCCCGAGATAAACCATGATGGAAAAGAACACATATATGTATTACTGGGTCACTTGCTGCATAACAAAAATTAAACACTACATTGTAAATCAACTAGACTTCAATACATTTTTTTAAAAAAGAATAATGTATCCATACCTGTTCATTCATTCTGATAAGTGTAGCCCGCTAAGGTAACATGTTGATCATGGGGGAAACTGGTGCAGGGTCCATGAGAACTCTGCGTGCTATCTTTGTCATCTCTCTGTAAATCTAAAACAGATCGAAAGTAAAATTTTATTTAAAACAATATAATGAGCATATTAAGCTGTGACTCATGGAAGTTGTTGTGAAGTGACCAGGCACCTCAATCAGAGTGCCCGGCTCCCTGCTGGAATGACTCATGCTGGACCCAGTTTGGCCTCGTGGGGTTCTCCCTCCAGCTCAGTTCCCACCAAGTTCTCATTCTACTTGGGTGACGGTGCCGGTAGGATGTGAGTTCCGGGCAGCGAGGCAGCCACGACACTGGCCACATGGGGAAAGCCCCCCTGTGGCGGCTGTGGGTTGGGGGCAGACAGACAGACAGATGTGGACGGAGACCCGGATCCACGTGCGTCTAACTCTAGATCGACCCCTGGACTTTTCGTTTGTGAGTCAAAGCGTAGCCTTTGCTTACATTTATTTGAGCTGAGATTCTGTCACTTGCAAATCAAGAATCTAATGAGCCCTGGATGTAATCCGGGTTTCGCTGACCCTGTGTTGTAGAAAGAAAAGAAATTTGGGGAACCGTATCTTACATCATCAAAACTTAATGTTTTTATGGGACACCTCACAGATGAAAAGCCTCCAATCTATTTTCCTCCGAAGCACCAAACGTTCCTGTACGCGGTGGCTGAGCGCCCGTGTTCTTTCACCCTGTTTATTACGCGGCTGAGGACCAGCTTGCCCTGAGATGACGGCAATTTGAAGTTTTGCCGGTAGGCTGTTAGACCCACTCCTACCTTTGCACTTAAAAGAAGGAGGGGGCAGCAAATGTATGTGAAACAGCGACGGCAGCGACCCCCCAGCTGTGTCTCATCACCACAGGTACAGAGCTGCTGCTGCACAAATGTTGTGTGAACGGGGACGGCTGGTCACCAGGGAGATAGCCTTGAAGTAGGTGGTTCTGGGCGCACACGGCATCCCACACACGCTCTGATGGTCAGCAGGACCAGCTCCATTCCTGGAAGGCAGCAAGGAAAGATGGAGAAGGGGAGGCCCCAGGTGATTCCCATTAAAGGTCCTCGCTGATCCGGGCATCCCTCCCCACGGCTGGATGCTGTCACCTGGAGCATCTCAGGAAGGAAAACGACTGCCGACCGCCCTGATGTGGGAGCAGAAGTTTTCTTTGGAGTGTTCAACGCTCTGAAGGGGCCTCTTCAGCAGTTCTTAAACCTACACTCCCAAGTGAAAAAAATTACAACTGCCATGGCAACAGTGATCTAGTGCTTGTTATACAGAAAGCAGAACAGAGAAGTACGAGGAAGAAGAAAGGCATGGATAAAGTCACGCTATGTGGGGCTAAGGGGTTTACACGCTTTATACCATTAATCCTTGCAAAGGCCCTGTGTGCCCATTTCACAGAGAAGAAAACTGAGGCTCAGGAAGGGTAAGCAATCTATCCAGGGTTGCCCAACAAATAAGAGCTGGACTCAAACCCCAACTGACCACATCCCAGGACCTGCTGGCCCTGCCTAGCCTCCTTGCACACATGTCACCTGCATCCAAGTCTGCTCGGGTCACTTTACAGCTTTTGATCCTCCTGTGGCTTTGGTTACACCTAGAGTAAAACCCCAAACCCTGCAACGCCAGCCCGCTCTGATCCCCAGCTGTCCTTCTGCCTCTGCTCCACCACCTCCCTGCCCCAGCCCTGGCTGCCTCAGGCCTTCCCTGCTTCTGTTCCCTCCTCCTCGACAGCTCTCCCTTCAAACAAGTCCTTCACTCTGCTCAAATGTCACACCCCCCCCCATGATGCCTTCCCTGACCACAATATCTAAAACAGCAGCCCGAGGAATCCTCTATCCTCCTTCTTGGCTTTATTTTTTCCTTGATAAGTCTTATCTTTGTGCTGGAATTATACATCTATTGTTTGTTTATTATCTATCTCCCCACCAGAATATGAGTCCCAGGTAGGTGTCTGTTTGTCTGTCTCCCCGCTAGAATATAAGTCCCAGGTTGGTAGAATTCTGCCTATCTTGTTAACTGATAGAGCTTTTGGCAAATATCTACTGGAGATGGGACTTATCACACTGCGTGTATGTGCAGGTGGGGACGAGGGGAGATGGGCACTATCTCTTGCTTACAAATCTTCCTCCATTGTCTGTCTGTGAGCTTGTCAGAGAGCAGGGCCCAGCCACATATACCTTTGCCACAATCCCTGCTCCCGGCTCCCGACTCCCCACTCCAGGCCCAGCGCTTCACCCTGCTCTGAGCTCAGTGAGTGTTTATTTGCAATTGTCTGAATTTGGGCCGGGCTCAGAGGTTGGGAGGCCTGACAGGTCCTGCCTGTCCATTTGTTTTGATGTTGGTCTTTACGAAGTTCTGATCAGAAACAGGCCATCGCAAGTTCATGTTTCCAAACTCTGGCAAATGCTTTTTTCTTAGCAGAAGCTTCTTTTTTAGAACTCAGCCTTTTCTGTGTTCAAAAGTGCTTTCCCTCATTTAAGGGCGTCATGGTGTTGAGAATGGGCTCACCCCAAAGGCTAGGGGACCAGAGGGTCTGGGACTGAATTCCACAGACTTTCCCCAGGGCCGGAGGAAAGGGAAATCCACAGGTTAGATGGAGTTGAAAGAACTAAACCAAAAGAAAGAGAGAAGAGAGGAGGAGGGAAGAGGTCGTAGAGGCCATGGATTGTGGAGAGAGCCACTCTCCTGTCTCCATGGATGAGGGGACCCGTCTGAGGGGAGGCAGCCGACAGTGGGGTCTCCTGAGACCCAACTCCCTAAAGCTGCCGTCAGGGGGATGCCTGGAGCATCACCCACAGCGCATGGCTCTCAGACCCAAATTATTTAAATGAGCAAATATTAGTCACGGCTCAACTGCTAAGAAATTTAAAAAAAAAGAAAAACAGGAATTTCCAGCTGTTAAGATCTCTCTCTTCCATCATCCTGCAATTTTCAAAATCTAATCTTTCTCCCATGTTGCAGGAGGGGCACTTTTTGTTTATTTGCTTACTTTCGTGGGACGCAATAGAAGAAGAAATGGGCTGATCGGGGCCTTGCCTTCTCCCCAGGGGAAGGATTCAGCGGCCCCTCCCTTTGACCTTCGTAAACCCTTGGGGTTTGGGACACTTGGAAGGGAGGAGGACGCTCTTGGGATACAGGACAGGGAACTTCCTGCTGATTTGGACAGGTGGGCGCTTCGGAAATTAGTCACAGATTTACAAGAGGCATGACCACTGTCCAACTTTGAGTTTACAGAAGAGTTTCTTTCGCTGAAGGATGTACCAGCTCCGGCCCCTAAACTAGCATTCGGAATATTTTTTAAAGCATTCCTAGGCACTGCGGAAGCCATCCAAAATAAATAGGACACTATCCTCCTCTTTAAAGAGCTTGCAATTAAGTCAGAACGCCAGGATCTACAGATATAAGCTATTATGGATAATCACGTACAGGTCTGCATACAAATTAGGCCGTCGTGTCCTAGTTCTGGGAATGAGATCATCAGTTTGCAGTGGGTTCTACTCACAACGGCAGACTTACTACTGAGTCGAGCCAGAGCCGGGGGTCATCTGGGTGCTTGGATCAGCTAGGCCATGACTTAGGTTCCTGCACCTGCTGGGGCAGTCACCCTGGGACTCCTGAATGCAGGGGAGGCTGAGAACAGACTCTGATGCTCACCCAGAGGCCGACAAAAAAAACCAGCCTGTCGAGTTGGCGTCTGGTGGACGGCCACCCCCCCTCGCCAAAGAACTTGGGTGACAAGAGACAGTGAGATTATTACAGGAATGAGAGCTCCTTGGTGAGCGGCCACTGCCGGTGGCAGGTCTTAGCATCATCCCCCAGGTGACTGGGCCCAAAGCACACAAACCCCTGCCTCACCCCACTTCGCCCTGTTGGAGCCTCCTTAGCTCTGATGATGTCACTCTGTTCCTCTCCCAGTTGGGGCAGCTCTGTGCGTTGGGATGAGCTCTCAGGCCCTGACACCCATCTGAGCGCAGGGAACGTGGTCCAGAGAGAGCCGGGGTCCCTGGGCTGCTACAGCGCCTGAGCCCCCCAGGGTGTGTGTCACTCACTCCCAGTTCTTGGGAGCCCCTACCAGGTGAGTGACCTGAGGGGCCAGCAGGTGCTGTCCAGAAATGACAGCAGCCACAGTCCCTGCGGGAGAGATGGGTTAGAGGTGGCAAGAGGCGTGTCACCATGAGAGGGGACGGGAGGCTGTCCCTGTTTCCGGGACAGGTCTCCAGCGCTGCTGAGCTGGCTGCTGGGTGGTGGCCCTTGACCCGCGCGGGCTGTGCAGGACTCCAGCTTCCAGCGGCAGGCAGTGGAGAAACAGGTTCTAGCGGGGCGATGGGGCACAGGCCTCCCGGGGTTGGCCTGAGGCACCACCTTCCTCCTCAGAAACTCAGAAAAACATTTCAGCCAAAGGGCAGGGAATGCACGGTTGGCTCTTAGTACCGCTTTTAATGCTAATTAAGCCAAGGTCAAAAATTCAACACAGGTCATCAGCTTCGTACAGAGGAACGGGGGCTGCCCGGTCACAGAAAGGCATTCACCTGCTGAAGGTTGTTCGACGTCCACTCAGCTCCGGGGGGAGGGCCGCCCCTGTTGAAGCCCGCCCACAATTCCATCTTTCCCTCGCAAGGGCATCATTTAGTGGGGACACGGTGGCAGGGTGCACAGGGTGAGTGAGGGTTACGGCAATGCCGCTCTCCCAACCAGGACAAGACAGCCCCGAGCTCCGACGTGCACCAGGCCCGGGCTAACGCACGTTCGCGCATTACCACCCACTCCCGTCAATCTTCAGGACACCTCGGGCCAGCTGTTGTCACCCCCTTTGATCAACAAGGAGTCAAGCTTGGGAGGACACGCAAATCATCCGGGGCTACATGGCGGGAATCACACAGGATGCCAGGCGTCAGGGACCCGGGGAGGAGCTCCCCACCCTGGTCCAGACATCTGGGGGTTCAGGAAGACAGCACCGTGTAAATGACACCTGAATGGACCTTAAGGAAGAGGTGATCAAGGGGAGGAAAGAGGGAGGGACATTATTCTCGGATGAAATGAAGAGCAGACACGAACATCACAGCAGAGTGTCTGCTGTCTTCGGGGGATGGGGACGGAGAAGGACAGGACAGATAGTAGACGCCAGGTGTGTCACACGGGAGGTCCCCAAGGAGGCCAGCCAGGGAGATGACAGGGGCAGATGGGCCAAATAGGAAGATCCAGGGACGCATACTCACAAAGGAGGGGGGAGGGAGGAGAGGCAGGTAGGAGGCCACAAAAATGGACCGAGAGGGGACGGAAGAATGTCTTGACCCGCCAGCTGCCCAGAAAGGGAGTCACCGCCCACGAGAAGGGGACGAGGGGGGCCAGCTGGGGGCCCTGGCAAGGAGCGTGACTCCACGCCACCGCCATAAGCCGACTCGAGTGTCTGTCTGGGTCTGGAAGGCTCACGGCACCACGTTTGTGAAGCAGGTAAAGGGAGTCACCGCCCACGAGAAGGGGACAAGGGGGGCCAGGTGGGAGCCCTGGCAAGGAGCGTGACTCCATGCCACCGCCATAAGCAGACTCGAGTGTCTGTCTGGGTCTGGAAGGCTCACGGCGCCACGTTTGTGAAGCAGATCTGTTCTTCCCTCTGCAGCCGCTTCCAGGAAAGCAGGAGGATGCTGCCTCGCGCACGCTCCTTGTTTAGCACTTTAACTCTTCCCCTTTTCCCCGTTTTATGGCAAAAATAACATCACAGCATCAGAAAAAAATGTTTTTTATAAAATGCCTAGAACCCTACCACCCTAAACCAACCATTTCGTATTTTCTTCCTAAATCGGTTCAACTCTCCGCCAGGTTTCACAGAGCCTAGCACGGCAGGTAAACCCGTCAAACAGGGCCGGGTTCTGTCCACAGCCAGACCTGCGTCGCCTGGCCTGGAGCACTTGCTGACAAAAAGGTCGGGGCGGGAATGAAGGGTCAGGGTGTAGATGCCTCTGCGGATTCCGCTCTGTCACTGGCGGGGTTGTGACTTCCCTCGGCCTCCATAAACCGTCATAATCATCGTCCTCAGTATTCCCTCCGGCAAATGCGCCACAATTTAATTAGCGGTCCCAATCTTTGGAAATCCAGGTCACATCTTTCTTTATTTCTTTTTAAATTTTTCTATTATAAACGACATCTCCTTTCTAAGCCAACAAGAAATCCAGAAAGCTGACAAGAAAAGAGGTAGAGTTTTGATTACTTCAATGTGTAATGCCACGTTATGAAGATACCGCGAATGAAGTTAAAAGAGAAGCCACTGACTTGTAGAATATATTGGTAAAATATACGATAGTCAAAGGGTTACTATCCTTTGTACAATATAAAAGGAGCCAGTAGAAATCAGTGATGAGGAAGATCTCGATGCCCAGCATATAGGGAACCTGACAAATAGGTAAGAGCAGGTAAGAACACACGTATCTCTGTGACCCCCTTGGATGACCACTAAGAAGGGCTGCGTCTCCACCTTCTGACCTGGACGCGACTGTCCCTTTTTGCTGCGTTGTTTGAAATATTTACAACTAGTAATAATTTTGTAATTACCAAAGCCATCAAAAGAAGTAAGTTGACGTGTGTATAAATAAAATACTGTACCACTAAAGCTGGCACTGCCATCGCACGAAAGCTTGGGGCAGGTGGGCCAGAGGGCACACCCTTCCTCTCATTCTTGGTGCCTCCTGGCAGATGGTTTTCCCAGAAGGTTAGAGCAGTTTATGGGGTGTTCGGTTTGTTATAAATGCACGAAGCAGGCCGGTTCCTCCAAGAGGCCGATGGTAAAACTCTCAGAACATAAAGCATCTTACTCTGACCAGTTTGTTAATGCTAATCCTCTCCCAGGGTGTTTCCAGACCCCCTTTGACTACTCCAATGCCCTTTAACAAGGCCTGCTCGGTGCCTTGTATGCAGTAGGCGCTCATACATTTTGCTTGTTCGACAAATTCATGTTGGGGCACGCCCCCGCCCCCCAGGTCGGAAGAATTAGCACAGGAAGCAACTGGATTATTTTCAGAAGAGTCATTAAAAACACCAGTTACACCCAAGACAGAGGAGGCAGAGGACGCCCTGGGGGCTGGATCGGCAGCTGCCTGCAGACCCGCTGGCCCACCCCATCCGGGGGCGCTGCAGGCCGGGGGTGGGGGGGGGGAAGATGCTCCACCTGGCCCGGCCTGGCTACTCTAGACGGATGCCTCCTCCCACCGACAGAGGCACCCTCCGGACTCTTCCTGAGTACTCTGAACTTCCTTCCCCGCCTCTGCATCCTTGCTGGAGGCCACCCACTCTGGGGGCACAGGGCAGACCCTCTATTCCTCCTCATTGCGGCTTTGCCCCTTCTTGCCAGGGATGAAGAGCTGGTGTGGGACCCGGGAACCCGCCTCCAGCTCCGCAGGCCACAGTCTCGGCCCTTCTGTCCTGCACTCTGGCTCTGACTTCTTCATTTGAAATTCTTCCTTGATGAGGTCTTTATGGCAATTAAAGGGTGAGCTCTGCAGGCAGGGATGAGCCCGTGCGCAGGCCGGACGGTACCAGGAGAAGTTTCAGCCCACACGGAGGCTGAGGCCCCCAAGGGGCTGGCTGTGCACTTCCCTGAGCTCCTTCGCCTCCGCCCCGGCCCTGCGAGATTCAGGCAGGGTTTCACACCCTGACAGCCCAGACAGCTGGAAACTTCGCCCCCTGGACCCCCTCAGGGCTCTGAGCTCAGTGGCCAAGTTGCCACCAGGCCCCAGGCCTCCTGCCCCACCCTGGCTCGTCATCCGGGCGCAGCCCTCCTGGCAGAGGCAGGCGGTTTCCTTCCGCTGTATCTTGGCTCTGGGAACTTACACTGGCTGCGATTCTGGTGGCCAAGCCAGGATCAGGAATGCAGGTCAAGGACGCCAGGGAGCCTCTGGGCTGATGTGGTGCAGGCAGAGGGGAGGGGTGGCTGCTGGAGCCTAACCCCAGGGTCCGTCCAGGATGGAGGAGCACGGATTTAGGCAGAACCCCAGTCTGCGGAAGGGAAGGGGAGCAAAACGCAGAAATGATGTCACCGAGCCTTCATGAAAAAGCCAAACGATCCAGATCAGAGGCAGAAGCCAGCCACTCCTCCTCGCCCCAGGAGCCCAAACCACTGCCGTTCTTCGCAAAGATTATGGGGCAGCTCCTCCTGGACTCCCGCCACCCCTCCCGTTAGGGCGTCCCCACCCAGCAGCGGCTGGACCCGAGGGGGCCGCGTCTCCCCTCTGCTCAGCCTTCTGCGCAGCTCCATATGAAAGAGCGGAACCACGTCCCTGGTATGGCCCTGCCACCCCTCACCTCTCTGACCCACAGCCCCTGCAGGCCCCCCCCCCCGCCCCATACCACCCCCGCCCTCCTCTCCTGGGGGAGGGGCCTCGGCCTGAGGCTGCTCCCTTTGCTGGAAGGCTCTTTCCTCCGATGGACACGGGCCCCCTGCTCCCTCTCTACCCCTGTGTGTTCCCGCCCAGCCACCCCGCCGATGTCAGCGCTGCACACTCCGTGGCGCACCCCTTTCCCCACGTGACTTTTCTCCTTTGCACTAATTATTATCCAACATGCTACATGTTGCATTTATTTACACCATCTCATCTGTTTCCCACTAAAATGACAGTTCCTCCAGACCAGGGATTTCTGTTTATTCTCCACTTAATTCCCCGGGGCCTAGAACAGCACCGACACACAGCAAGGGTGGCGCTGATGAAGGATGGAACCTCGGCTCCTGGGGGTGCGGTAGAGGCAGGGTCTGCTGGCTCAGGGATGGAGTAACTGGACAGCAGCCTAGCTGGTCAAATACTTATGGGGCGATTATTATTCTGAATGCAGAATGAGCCAGACAGCGTAAGGGCTACCCCCAACACACAGTGGTACGAATGCACCGTCACAGAAACTCACCCTCTGATCGGTGGTAAACGGCCCTGAAGAGCTGCATTCGGTGTTTGGGCGCCCGAAGGAGATGGTCTGAGAGAGCAGGGTCAGATGACAACAAGACACGGAGAATAAACAAGTACCAAGCTAATGAGCCATCTGCCGGGCGGTGAGGTTGCCACGCCAGGCAGCACGATAGCTCTGCAGATTGGTCACCAGATGAGCCCAAAGAACGTCGGAACGTTCGACAACAAAATTGAGCTGTCATGACAGTGCTCCTTCCAATTTTCTGCGGATACATTTTCACAACTGTGCCCACCCAGCAGGGTTGACCCTCCACCCCAAAGGCCTCCTGGTGCCTCTTCTCGCCTCCAGCCACGTGTAAAGCAAATCTCATGGTGCCCAGGTTCTGACGCGGTCCCGTCACTGCGCTGGACGCAAGAGCAAAACCAATCGGCCCCCCACCCCCACCCCAGAGCAGGCAGGGGACGTGAAGCGACACATGCTGGACCGTCCAAAGGCTGAGGAGGACCACTTCACCCAAAGATGATGACCCCACGCTCCCCAGGGCTCCAGCCTGGCCAACTCTCCAGGCAGCTGGGAGGAGTCTGGAAAGCCCGTGACTATCCACCAGGTGGAGGCCAGATGGCCAGGGAAGGAAAAGCAAAGACCATTGGCCGTGGCCGTGGTCAGCCGAGCCTGGGCGGACCGGCAGGGAGGAGGGAGCCTGTGTGCTCCAGCCACTGTCTCAGTAGGCAAGCCCCAGACATTCAACAGATGAAAAGCAGTGGCTTGGAATTCTCTTAGAACGAAACAATAAGTGCATTCTCTGTCTGGTTTCGACACCAGCTTCCAAAAGCAACAGGCACTGAGAGCCATTCAGCATCACCGCCCTCCCAAAACTTGTTTCCGCCCCCTGAGAGAGCTGGGGAGCTGCAAAGGCAGCCCCCGCTGTGACCTGCAGGTCAAGAGCTGCCTGCAATCCCTCCCTTTTTTCCCACACTCCCTGTGGCAATTAACAAGGGGGGTGGGAACCAGAACAGTGCTGAAACCAGCAAATAACTGGTGGCTGGGTAATCCTCGCTCTGGCTACATGAAGGACAGAAATAAAATTGCCATTTCAGCTCGGGTGCAGCTGGAAAAAGCTTTCACTCTCGAGGATGTACAGAAAACTTAGGGGAAGGAGGTACATGGAGAAGAAACTTTTCCCATCTCCTATTGAAACTAATGAGAACGGCACTCACAGCAGGGAGAGCAGGAGCCCAGGGGGATTCTCCTAGCGTTGAGTGGTGCTTGGGTTTAGGTCGCGACCACAAATAGCGTACGGCCCCGTGCCAGCCAGGTGATGGAGTATCCACCTGCGGCAAAGGAGTCCCAACTGGCAACGGTCCACCTGGGGAGGTGACCAGCCCCCTGCAGCCAGAGGGGGTCGCTATGGGAATCTGGTCACATGGGGAGGTGACCAGCTTTGCAGCCAGAGGGTGTCGCTCGCTATGAGCACCTGTCCAGAGGGCACTTGGAGACAGGCTGCTTGGCCCTGTCCCCAAGGCGGCTGGACTCAAAGGCAAGATGAGGGGGTGCGCCTTAATGTGGGAGGGGAAGAAAAGGGAGTGAAGATAAGGGAGAGAGGAGAAACGGGGAGGGAAGAGGAAGGAGGGAGGAAGGCGGAGTGGGGGAGAGGAGGAGGGGGCGGGGAGAGGAGGGGCCGAGCCGGCGGCACGGGCCGCAGCGGCGCGCTGGTTGGCTGGTCCCCGCGTCCTCCCGCCACCCACCCCCTCCTCCCACTCTCCGCCCTCCCCGCGGCGGCTGGCGTCGAGAAAGTACAGTAAAAAGTCCAAGTGCAGCGCTCGTCGAGATGGGAACGGGCTCTTCCAGCTACCGGCCCAAGGCCATCTATTTGGACATCGATGGACGCATTCAGAAGGTAGCCCCCTCCCCAAGCTTCCCAGCCCGGCGCGGGCGCCCTCCCGGCGCGCCCCCTGCGGTGCCAGCCCGGCGGCGGCCCCTCCCCGGTGACAGCGCGGGGTCCCGGAGACGGGTGGGGGCCGGCCAGGGGGCGCCGGCGGGGGAGGGGACGGCGGTCGAGCGAACCGGCATCCGTGGAGCCTGCTGCGGCCCTCGACAACTCGGGCCGGGGGTTGGTGGGGCTCTGCGGGGCAGGTGTCCCCACGCGCGGCCCCGTGGAAAGGCGCGACTGCAAGGGGGGATTTTTTCCATTTCGTGGGCAGAGCTTTCTTTGTAACAGATCTGATTAGGCTGAGTTCCTCCGTTCAGAGGCTGGTCCGTTAAGCCTTTTACTTCCGGTGGAACACTCACCCCGGGAGCCGGTGGGCAGACCTGCCGGGCAGAGTCCTCAGACAGGGAGGGTGCCTGGAGCTCGCAGCCCCTGTGGGGACCGGGCACCGCTTCCCGGCCAGCAGGGAGCAGGTTGGGCGGAGGGGTGTCGGTAGAGGCTGGCTCAGCAGGGACTGCTCATCCCCCACCTCCTTCAGTTACCCATCCCAGCAGGTGGCCGGCTCTGACCGCCAGGGGGTGACCCCGGGGCTGCTCTACCTCCTGGGCCCGCCGAGAGACTGGGTGACCCTCTGGACCAGCTTTACATTCAGAGCATCTCCTGCTTCTCACTGGCAGAGAGGGACGATAAGAAAGCTGGCTTGGAGCGGGCTTCTCCAAGCTCCCCGTAAGGTCCTGGGCGCGGGGGACAGGGAAGGCCCCAGTGAGGGAAACGCTCCGAAATCTCAGCTGCATGTTTCAGGGAAACCCTGCAGCTGCCGCGGCTCACTTTGCTCTTCTCAAGGTGGCGCACCCCGAGCTGGGAAGCAGGGGGAGATGCCCCAGCCCGGCACGGAGTAGCCTCGGGGAGCTGGGAAGCAGGGGAAGATGCCCCAGCCGGGCACGGAGTAGCCTCGGGGGCTCGGGTGTCTCCGGTTCTCACACAAGCCTCTGTCAGCCGCCTCACTCTCAGCCCATCCCCTGCTTGATCCCAGGAAAGGAGAAGTATGGGCTCCCCTTCTGCCACTATAGCCCGCTTCGTTGGAACCATATAACAGGGAACAGGAAGCAGCTGAAACAAGGGCAGGTGGCCCACCCCCTCTTACTTCATCAGCACAGGGCAGGTGGTGACCTGATGCAGTACTCCCCCCAGGTCCCCGGACTTCCAGGGCTGGGCACCTGTGACCGCACAGGAATTTAAGAGCCTCCCCAAAGGAAGAAAGGGCCCTCCGCTGAGTACTTCCCTGCCCCAGCATGGACACACATGCACACACCTGGGCACGCTCGTGTGCACATGCGTTCACACACAGCACGCACATAAAAATATGTGCACGCACCACATGTAAACACACACAAGCACAAACACACACGCATGCACACACGTACACAAGCACACACGCTTTTTCTACCCCAGCAGAGGAGAATTATCCAAGATTGGCCCTTTTTATCTTTGGAAAGAGGTGAGATGAGATGCTGTCACCATCAGAAGTGACAGTTCCTTCCCAAGAACTTCCCAAAGGTTTCCCGGAGAAATTCAGTGGGATGTGGGTGAAAAGTGGAAGAGAGGGTCCAGGGGGAGGTGAAGGTGCGTGGCGGGCTCAGCTCAGCCGTCATTGTGGGCATTTTGCGGCCGAGATGCTCAAGGTTTGGGTGACCTCCACGAAAGCAGCCCTGCAGGTGGCCCTGGGAGGCCGCGGGCGCCTGCGCTCGGGGGTGCCAGACCTGATGTTGAGGGTTGGTTCCACCACCTTCTGTGATCCTGGGCACCTAACCCTTGGCTCTTCTGAGCTGGCCTCCTGGTCAGTAAAGTGGAACAAAAACATCTGCTTCATAGACTCTCGTGCGCAGTGAAGGAGGCCATGTAGACAGAGTGCCTGGAACACTCTGGAACACAGCGGGCGCGATGCTCTCTCTCTGTTTCGTCCGTGCCCTTTAACTAATACAAAAGGGGGGAGGGAGACAGTGGTCCTCAGACCTCTGCCATCTGTGTCAGTGCTTCTTGACCTTGCTGTGTGCCCTCTGCCTTTGTTGCCGGCCCTGTTGGGGGATCCTGGCTGCATCTCTAGCCCTGGGGGAGAACCGGATCATTTGGATTTCCAGGCATGTGCTAGAAAGTCATAACCCCGCGCTCACCTCACGCTCGACACCCAGCAGCACTGTTGGGACTTTAATCCTGGGTTGAGAGCTCCTACAGCAATGCTTCCAGTGGCTGCGGTTTCTTTTCTTAAAGTCCCAGGCACTGGATTAATTCCTAAAGTTCCCAGCATGCAGTCGTGTTCTCTCTCCCTTTTATCCCCATCCCATCTCCTTTCCGGGAAAGGTCACTCTTGAGGGGAGAGCCCCGCGGAGTCAGAGTCAGGGGATGAGGCAGGTACCACTTCTGACACGTGTGCCGTTCTGTCCGCCCATCGTCCCTCCTGCGGCCCCCACGTTGTTTCTGCTCCCTGTCTGTCCAGTGCCCCGGCTCCTGGTCCTTCCACGCTACCCCCAGAGAGGGCCCCAGGGGGGAAGAAGAAGATAACAGGCAGAACAGTGGCTTCTGGGGCTTCCCTGGTGGCGCAGTGGTTGACAGTCCGCCTGCCGATGCAGGGGACACGGGTTCGTGCCCCGGTCCGGGAAGATCCCACATGCCGCGGAGCGGCTGGGCCCGTGAGCCATGGCCGCTGAGCCTGCACGTCCGGAGTCTGTGCTCCGCAACGGGAGAGGCCACAACAGTGAGAGACCTGCTTACCGCAAAAAAAAAAAAAAAAAAAAAAAGAACAGTGGCTTCTGCAGATGGTGTCGGCTCCAGCAAAGCTTGGGGTGCAGACGTAACGTCTGTAGGGACAGCCAGCCAGCGTCCCCGTCTGAGGCCGTACCGTAGTGATCGTACCGTAGTGATCGTACCGTAGGTGTTCCAGGTTCCTAGAGAAACCGTGGCGGCCCTCGGGAGGCTGGTTCACTGCTTCCTTGGTGTGAAGGAGACTCCAGCACACACGGGCACTTCACCTGCTCAGGTATCCAGTGGGAGGCCGCCACGGGGATCTGGGGTCCACTTGAGGGATCCGTGTTCCATCCGCCGGACTCTCCTGCAGAGGTTGTGCAGAGGAGGCTCAGAGGGCAGACGTGGCTTATCTTCCCGGGTCTGGGTCCTTCCTGGGTCTACACAGAAGCAGCATCCCAGGTGGCTGGCAGCCATGGCAGGAGCCAGACGGCGGTCCTGTCCTAAGCGCCTCCACTACCACCCCCACGGCCTCGGGTTAGTTACCTAACCTCTCTCTGCCGTGGATTTCTCCGCTGTCACGCGGGGATGCTAGTTGTGCTGCTTGTTGTAGGAGTCCAAGCGGACAGGGCAAATAGCTTAGTTATCCAGACGAGTTTACTGAGCAGCTGCTATGTGCTGAGAGCCGGGATCCAGCTTGGTGAGTCCCCCCGAGCCATGGCCCCTCTGCCCCCTGCTTCCCCCGGGAGGGACAGATAGTAAACTGCCACTGTTGCAGGGTGGCTGGTGACGGGCAGGACACCGCGGGATTCGGCTGGTGGGAAGGGGCTGTGATGCCGGCCGTACATGGGGCCCAATGAAGAGGTTTCCTTTCTCAGAGAAGACTGGCGTTGTGGGGAAGGAGCCCTTCTCGCAGACTGGGTGGCCTCAGGAGGACCCAGGGCGGGAACTGCCGTATGGCCAGGGCTGCGGCCTCATGCGGCCCGCAACACCTCTGCACACCTGTCCCCATCGCCTGCGCCTCCACCTGCCAGGGGGGCAGGTGGGACCTGGCACCTTCCAGCCCCAGGTGAAGGAGGAGGGAGTGGGAGCCCCCAAGCCCGGAGAGCCAGCACCGCAGCTCTGAGGACTCTGCTCTAGGAGCTGATGCATCCTGTCCCTACCCAGAGGGCTTACTGTTTCTCTCCGCAGCTTCCCCTGACCTCAGAACCTGCTCCTTTCTCCCACCCGTGTCCGGAGCAAGGATGAGCTCAGCAGGGTTGCCCAGGGCATGACGGGACAATGCCCTTGGCATCAGGGAGCTTGAGGTGTCCCGCCTGGTGGCACGTCCGGGCGTGGGTCTGCCCACCTCCTGAATGAGGCAGAGTGAGGCCTTTGTGGGACCCCCAGACCTGGCCTTGGGCTTGGGTTTGGTGAGAGGCCTATCTGGGCAAGACTGACCACCCTGGAGACCACGATAAGTGCCGTTGAGAGGGACCGCCTGCTGGTGCATCACCCTGGTCTAGCGGCCCCCTGGGCGACAGCCCCTTGTCAGGGGGCCGCCCGCGGCCTCTGTGAGTTGCCACGTCCTTGTTCCCGCCTCGCTCTGCAGCTGGAACTCGGGTCTTAATGGGCGCTCAGCCACTCGAGTTCTACTAAGTTGTTTCTGCTCTAAAATAATGGAACAAATGAGAAAAATCCAAAAGGAAGAGCAGTTAGAGCACTGGAAAGTTAAAATGTCAAGAGAAGGCTGTTCCCAGTTCCAGCGCCTTGTTGTGGTTGGTTCTTGTGACTGTGCCCTGTGACTGTGACTGTGCCCCCTTCCCCGCTGGGGCTAAGCCCCCGTTGCCGGGCCTTCTCTCCACCCTGCTGCCCTCCCCCCAGCCTGGGCCTGTTGACACCTGGGACCCCAGGCCGTGAAGCCGGCACTCAGCCCCGTGGAGCTGCGGGGCCGGGCCTGCCATCCCCTCCCCAAAGGTTCCCCCGGGGCTCAGGCCCGCCCTCCTCCCTGCGCTGGGATCCCCGCTCTGCCCGCTCTGCCGCAGTCTCCCTGTGCCGCCCTGCCCTGCTCTGGCTCTGCGCCCTCCGAGGACGGCAGCCTCCGCTGCCTCTGGCACAGACACGAGCCAGCGCTTCAAGCTGGCCGACCGTCTTCAGCCTGTTTGTTGCAGGGTGCACCTGCCCCCGTCTGGTCCAGCGTGGTCCGCATGGCGGGGCCTGGAGTCCCTCCCTGGCTCATGGAATGTCTTTCCCCTCCTGGAATGTCTGGCTGGCTGCCTGGTGAAGCCTAGTGGAGATTCCCTTTTGCCCGCAGACGTGTGCCCCTGCTTTGCCCCACGCTCAGAACGTCCCTGGCCTGCCGACCGGAAGGGTCTATGCCCGTCTGTACAGGGTTGCACTCCCTGGCCAGGCAGACCCAGCGAGTCCTCTGGGCTTCTGCACTGCTGTCCTCTCCCCACATCACTGCCAGGTGCACTGCCCTCCGCAGTCCCAGCAAAGTCGTTTATCCTCCTTTTAATGTTCATAATGTAAGAGCTTTAAAAAGATATTGAAATGGTAACAAGCTAATTGCAACCAAGGGAAGTTGGAGAAAGGGGGTCATTCCATACCCTTTCAGGGATTCCGGTGCAAATGGAGGTATAGGGCTGGTCGTGAAGGGGAGAAGACCCAGCCCCTCGCCTGTGATGACCCTCTGTCTGCAGCTGCACCAGAGCTGGGCTGTGAACATTGATGTCTCCATTTTCAGTCTCTTTCTTAACAAGTAGATCAGCCACTAAAGTAAGTCAGCCTGACTCCTGAGATGCCGTATCAGGTGCTTCCAAATAAGATCTCTTGGAAACTCAGTCTCTCAAATTTTAGCCCGAGGTCGTGGAGAACTCGGGAGGCTGCTGGACCCCCTCCTTCCCACTATACGGTCGGAAAACCTCTTAAACCAGACACTTTCTGACATCCGGACGCCCCAGCATGGGGTTGGCTGGAGGCCCGAACATCACTAATGTCATCAGGGTTGACGGGTAATGACAGGGAGACCTTGCCGGCTAAGCGCAGGGGGGCCGGAGTTGCTCTCGGCGGTCACGTGGAGGGGCAGAGGCCGTGGTGCTGGACAGACAGCCTCTCAGTGCCCGGCTCTGCCACGGAAAGGTCACCTTCTCCTCGGTGAGGTGGGTGCGGTGCTGACACCCCACACGGGGTGATGCGGATGGTGCTAGGTAGCACTCGTACAGAGCCCAGGGCGGAGCCGGCCAGCCGGGGAGGCTCAGTAAACACGTCCTGTCCCCCGGCCCCCTCCCTCTGCTCTGTCCACTCGGAGACTCTGGAAGAAGCCTTCGCAGTGCCTTGGTGTCCCCAGTTTCATATCTGTGAGCCAGCCCACTGTGACAGACAGCCACAAAGACGGGGGCAGTGCCAAGGCCCCGAGACCCCGGCCCACTGCCCAGGGCACCTCCCTCTCCGACCCGGCAGAGGCGAATCTCTTGCCCTGAACGAGAGGGCCAGTGGCCTCACCAGAGCCCTTGTGGGCCAAGCAGCTGCTTGGCCTCAGAAACGTGCAGAGTACGGCTCTGAGCGTCAGGGAAGAAAAGCACGGGCAGGGCGCCCCGTCAGACAGCTTCTGGGAACCTCATTTGCACACTCAGCTGGGATGCTGAGCCCTGAGCCAGCCTCGGGGACCCTGACACAAGCCCGGCAGTGGGCAGCAGGGGCTGGCCGGACAGGTAGCCTTGGGTCACTGCAGGCTGGGGCCCCACTCCCCTGTCCTGGGTTTGCGGTTTGCAGGTAGCAGGCTGCACTCCTGGGGACTGGGGGAGGTCTTTGGCAAGAAGGGCTGAGAGGGTCCCCAGAGGACGCAGAGGGCCCTCAGGTGTCCATGTCAAGACAGCTGCAGCCCAGCCCTGCCCCAGTGAAGGATTCCTCCATGCTCCCATCCCCTCCCCTTCGGCCGGACGGGCCATGAGACGGGAGGGGGGCCCCGGCAGCCCCCGCCCAGGTGTGGCAGAGGATGGGCTCCAGCCTGGAGGACGGCTCGCGGCCGGTGCAGGAGGCGTGTCAGCCGCCCAGCTCGAAAGACGTAGAGACGGAGCGATGGCCTCTTGCTCAGCTCATCGGGCTAATTCCTCCCACTTTCGTGGTTAAGTGTTTGCATTGCCAGCGTTCTGAATCTTTTTGAGAAAAAAGTATTCTAAGGTAGTGCACGCTTAAAGATGCAGCCGTGAGAGTATAAAAAGTGCACCCGTCTCTCCCTGGGCACCGGGTTTACAGCCGTGCTGTGGGTCACTGTACAGGGCATTCAGGTGCCTTGGAAATGGCACCAAACGTTTCCAATCTCAAAAACAACCTCTGCAGTCGATGCTGTGGTCATTTGCCTTGGCCGCAGCCCTGCCTACCTGTCCCCCACCCCATCACCCCACCAGGTACCACATCTCCTTCTCAATTCCCAAAGCTGATCGCCCGATGGGGACTTTTGCCTGAACAGAAACTCACAGCACCTCTGAAAACTCGGTCTTGACACAATTAAAGAAGAGCTAGAACGTTCTGTTCAGTTGGCTTTAGATGCCCTGCCTAACATTTTTTTTAATTTTTAAAAATCGTAGTAAAGGGCTTCCCTGGTGGCGCAGGGGTTGAGAGTCCGCGGGCCGATGCAGGGGACCCGGGTTCGTGCCCCGGTCCGGGAAGATCCCACATGCCGCGGAGCGGCTGGGCCTGCGCGTCCGGAGCCTGTGCTCCGCAACGGGAGAGGCCACAACAGTGAGAGGCCCGCGTACCGCATAAAAAAAAAAAAAATCATAGTAAAATACACATAGCATAACATTTTACCGCCTTCGCCGTTTTCAGTGTACAGTTAGTGGCGCTGATACATTCGCATTGTTGTGCGGCCATCACCACCATCCATCTCCAGAACTTTCTCATTTTCCCAACTGGAACTCTGTCCCCACTAAACTCTGACTCCCCGTGCCCCCACCCCAGCCGCCCGGCAGCCACCACCCTACTCTCTGTCTCTGTGAATCTGAGTCCTCTAGGGACCTCCTATAAGTGGGATCATACAAGATTTGTCTTTTTGCGACTGGCTCATTCCACTGAGCCTAATGTCCTCAAGGTTCATCCTTGTTGTAGCAGATGTCAGAACGTCCTTCCTCTTTAAGGCTGAATAAGATTGCCTTGTGCGGATGGACCACATTCCATTTATTCGTCAGTGAATTTGCCTGCTACCTTTTAAACCTGAATCATCTCCACTCTTATCACCTCAGTTTGCAAAGCGTAGGTCTGTTGCAATAGTGAATTATTGTGTCTTCTGGAAAACTTTGTGTTCCCAAAGCCCTCCCCCGTTTCCTGGTCCTGGTCGTGCTCATCCAGGGCGGTTGTGTGCGGTGTGGTCTATGAAGTGAAATGTTACAGGCGGGGACGGGAGTCAACTGTTCAGGGAAGATAGATGCTTTTCAGATTCAATTACACTCAGTCCGTTTACCAGCAACATGACATCACGGTCGAGAGCACCGATTCTGGGGCGGGTTCGTCTGCGTTTGCACCCGGGAGCGTGCGGGCAAGTTACATGCCTCGGTGTCTCCGTCTGTGAGGTGGGGGGAAGCCAGCGTCCACTTCACAGGGCAGCAGTGATTAAATTCAAGCATGTGTGCTGAAACGGGGTGGCATGTGGTGTACGTTTAGGAAGGTCGTGTTATTTTTACTTGTTTGTTTATTATTTATGCATGTCATGGATTCAAGCCGCCGGATCTCCGTGTCTGGCTGGGGGAACCTTCCCGAGACGTGTGGCCCTGCGTGTCATGCCATCGTTCCAGGCACAGGGCCGTGTGTCCAGGAGTGTTCTGTGGAATGAGGGGGCCGGCCCAGCCCCTCGGGTGTATCCAGCTCTGTGATACCTGGTGACTGTGTTCCCCAGGTCGGCCCCCAAACCTCTCTTCCCAGCAAAGAAAAGACCTCAAATGCCTTTCATTTCTCCTCCGACTGTTTCGGAGGTGGCGCTCCATCAGGACAGCGGTGAGAAGGGAGGGCGGGGAGGGGGGGGAGACGTGACCACCCAGTGCAGGCTCTCAGCTTGGATGCGCTCGGACCAGCAGTCTGGATTGTGACGTGGGGCAGCCTGCACGCCCGCGTGCTCTCCAGCTGCATGAGGGTTTCCAGGCTTCCGGGTCGTTTGTTTTGCTGGAGGGGATGGTAGCGGTACCCACAAGCACTTAACGATAATTTTACAGGCGAAACCAGCCTTTGCTGTGGAAACGAGCGGTGCTTGGAGAGTGCTCTGCTGGTCGCTTTCCCCTGCGGGCCCAGGACCGCTGCTGTCTCTGTCCCTTGGATGCCGGCTGTGCTCCCCCAGCACCCGTGTGCAGCCTGGGAGAGCTGCTCGGCCCTGGGCGATCTGTCACAGGCAGACCCTCCTCGGTTTAGCCGAGAGGGAACACGGCCGCAAGGAAAAGCGGCCGCCGCCCTGCGGTCACCACCGCCCAGCTGCAGGCTCCGGGAACCAGGGTGCTGTCCAGGTGGGGTCAGGCATCCCCGAGGCCAGCTGCAAGGTGCATTGATTCATTCTGTAAGCAGAACGGTTAGCAGACCCAGTGATTCAGGCTGGCTTTATCCCCACAGCTTCTGCCTTGGGGATTTTTTTGTTTTTACATTTATAGCCTTACAACTAACAGAAAAAGAGGCAGTGCATTTGACATGATCATCTAGAGATCTTCAGTAATCTCTCCACCTGCGATTCCCATTTGCAAGAACAGCTAACCCAGAGCATCGTTCCTTGTTACGTAAAGGCTGACTGCCGGCAGAAGCAGCCGGGCGTGGCTGGCGGCTCGTCTGGAGCCCGTCTGCCATGCGCACCGGTTCCAGAGCGCTTCGGGGAGCAGCCCCCAAAGTGTCTGTGCTCAGAGTTGTGTTATATAAGCTTCACAGGGGGAAGAGTCAAGATGTGGGCAGTGCTTAAAGGCTCAAAATTCATGGTCACACATACCCTGAGATCTCAGCGAAGCTTCTTATGTAAGCCTCAGATATCTTACCGTCACTATTAATAACAGAAAAAGAGCAAATACAAGAAGCAGTGGAACACGTGACTCAGAGATGGCTTAAGATGCCCCCTGGAGCCAGCAGGACGTGCGGCGGTGGTCCAGCATGTACTTGAGACCCATTTTGCGGGGGGTGTTTCGAAGGCTGAGCCCCAAAGAGCGGAGATGGGAGATGGCACCTGTGCCCTCCTGGCAAAGACGGCCCCGAATATTCCAAGGGGTGAGGGTCGGAGAGGCACTTCCTGTGGCAGGGTTATAAAGGGGCGCGTGTAGGAGCAGTGAGTTTTCTCCGGGAGTATTTCTTGAAGCTACTGGCACAAGGCAGAAGAGGCGGATGAGATGGGTCCCAGCCTCAGGGACGGAGAGGACACTCCCGTGCAGGCGATGCCTGGGTGATGGAGGGTGCTGAGGTGGGTGGGCAGAGGGCGAGGGCAGCCCTTCTCAGAGTCAGACTCGGCGGCCTGCCCTGGGCACCCAAGACGTTAAGCCTGATCGTCAGGGCCTGATTCTTAGGGCTCCCGTGAGTGAGCCTGGAGGGTGCGGGCTGCGTGCACCGGCGGACGTGGCTGGGTCCTCCACCTGCTCCCCTCTCCCTGCACCCCGTATTTCCCCCCCGGAATGTGACAGCATATGCCAAGCCCTGCACCCTATTTTTTCCGACTCGTCCTGTGCACGGCATCTCCCCTCCCAGGCCTTTCCCTGAAGCCCAGGGCCTCTCCACGGATGGGGGACTCTGGGCCTCTTGGGCACTGGTGCTGGAGCAGCGGGGCCCCCTCTACGTCTGGGGTTTCTGACTCAGTCTGCGGCCCTGTGGTGACCCCTCCCCACATGCCCCCAGCGGATGCAGGTTGGGTCCAGACACCACAGGGCCCCCTCGAAGCCTCCACCTCCCACCCCGCCTTGGACGTGCCAGGCTTGGCTTCTGGAAGAAGAAGCCAGGGTTTAGTGGCTCTCGGCCAGCCGCTGTGAGCCCCAGGCATCACAGTAAAACTAGTGAGCCCCAGAGGGATTGCTTGGTTCAGCGCAGAGGCTGCACGGGTGACACGGCCCCCACAGGCTGGGTGGCACGGGTGCCACGCGATGTAGGACAGTGGGCGTCTCGGCGTGGCCCAGGAGACGCTGTGCCCGGCTGACGTGACATCGGGGACGAGCACCCCCGAAAGTGCAGCCGCACTGAGCAGAAACCCCGATCTTTGGAGGCACTTGTAGCAGCCATAGAGGATGCCCGTGGGGGTTTTCTCCCGATGGTGAACGCCGGCCTCCTCCTGGATGAGACGCAGGACGGTGGGGCTTGGACCCACTCAGGGCCCCCAGCGTCACCCATGCCCAGAGACATTTCTTTTCTGGCAGGAAAACTGTGCTCAATTTTTCTAATGAAATTTCAAGCAATAAAAAGAAAAGGAAATACAGGAGGCGATGGAGGGAGGGAGGAAGGAAGGCAGCCCCCACTGCAGATGGAAGCCTCTCAGCTCCCTTGCGTCCCACGACCAGCTCAGCTCACTGGACTTTCTCCCCAGCTCCCATCTCAGTGCACACGCCACTGTTCGCCAGGGCGCCCGCGTGACGGCCCCAGGTGCCTCTGGCAGGTTCCCGCCTGCCTGCGTTGTCACCTCGTCCTGTCTTTGTTCCCGTGGGTCCCCACCGTTTGGGGTGAATTGTGTCGCCCCCAAAAGATATGCCCACGTCCTAACCCCCAGTACCTGTGAACGGGACTGTGTTTGGAAATAGGGTCTTTGCAGATGTAACCAAGGTGAGATGAGGTCATGCTGCTTGAGGAGGGGCCTTTATCCCACGTGACTGTGTCCTTTAAGAAGAGGGAAATAAATGTGCACGTGCAGAGAACAGAAGGCGGAGGTGGAGACTGGGGTCACGTGTCCACAAGCCAGGGAGCCCCAGGGGTTGCTGGCCGCCACCAGAGCTTGAGAGAGACGAGGACGGACGCTCCCTGAGAGCCTTCGGAAGGACCCAAACCCGCCATCGCCTTGACAGCAGACTCCCGGCCTGCGTAAACTTCTGTGGTTTTAAGCTGCCTGTTTGTGACACTTTGTTCCGGGAGCCCCAGAAAACTCATACAGTTGCCTCATTTTAACTTCATTACCTCTTTAAAGACTTTCTCCAAATACAGCCCTCCCCCGAAAGCCTTGATCGTTCTCTGGAAGGGGCTGAAAGGCGCAGCTTCCCTAGAACCCTCGGATTCCCGGTTCATTCCCACTGGGAATGACAGTGGGACGTGGACGCTTGCTTCGCAGGACAGCCGAGCTCTCTGGCCTGAGCTGGAGAGAGGGGCTGTTCCCGCCTCCTGGTCACGGTCTCGCTTTCCCGCGGTTTCTTCTACATCTTGTCTTTTCGCCCTCCCCCGATCCCCACTACACTCACATTCTGCCTTGAAACAGGGCCAGAGGGACTGCATGTTGGGGGAAGGCTCCCCATGGGTGGTCGCCGAGGGGCTTCGGCGCCAGGTCCTCTCCTCCTGCCCCCTCCCAGCCGGGGCACCCAGGAGCCCTGATCCCAGGATGGGTCTCCCGGGACCACACCCGGAGTCCTGATGCAGCAGAGCCGCGCGGGCAGGGTAGCAGGACGAGGGCCCATCGAGGGGAAGTGCAAGGCTCGTGGGCCACGAGCTGCCTCTTACTGGGGTTGGATCTCGAGAAGTAAAGCAAATCTGAAGCAGACAGACGCCCTCAGCCACGTCCTAGCTTCAGGCAGCCCTCGGAGTCGAGCTCCGCCGCAGCGCATTTCTTGTTCTTCCGCTCCTCGCTTTGTGCATTTTCAGTCCCCTGGGAGCCATTATTTCTAACAATGGAGCTTGGCCTCAGACACCAGAAGCGAGAAAAAACAGAAACAGAGCAACCCTGAATGATGACAAGAGCCGTGAGTGGATCAGCTGTGACAGATGGGTTCAGGGTGGAGGCTGCCGCAGACTCGAGCGGGGAAATGGGCCCCGAAATCCCGCTGAGGCTCGGGGCAGCCCAGAGCTTGAGCAAGTGGGGGTTACAGAGTCTGGGTGGCCGCGTCCTGCCGGTGAACGTGCACACGTCCAGGGCAGTTCCCACGACTGGACAGTTCCCGGGCTCTTTCCCTGCAGCCTCCCAGCCTCACCGTCCCCTAGGCCCACGGCAGCTCTTAGGGGCTGAATCACAGCCTTTGACCTGCTCCCAAGCTTCCAGTGTCTCCGCCCTCTAACCCGTGCTTCCCTGGCCCCGTCCTGCAGTTTGGTCCCAATCCTACAGACACTCCATGCCTCATGCAGCTTCAAGGACTCCCATCGCCTGCAATAAAAGATCCCAGCCTTCTCAGAATGGAGGCCAAGGGTTCATTAGCTCCCTGGGACTGCTAACAAATCAGCCATGAGCAGCGTGACTGAAAACAGAAATGTATTCTTTCACTGTTCCGGAGGCCAAAAGTTCTAAATCAGTATGACGGGGGTCGGAATCAAGGTGTTGGCAGAGGCCCTGGGGGAGAATCCGTCCCTGCCTCTTCGGCCTTCTGCGGCTGCCAGCGTATCTTGGCTTGCGGCCTCATCCCTCGAGTCCTCAAGGCCAGCATCTTCCAATCTCTCTCTGCCCCGGCTTCACGTCACTTTCTCCTCCCTGTGTTGCCGGCTCTCCCTCTGCCTCCCTTGTGATTCTGTGATTTCATCTAGGCCCACCTGAATAATCTGGGATGATCTCAAGAGCCTTAATCTAATCACACCTGCAGAGACTTTGCCCGATAAGATGATATTCACAGCTTCCCGGGGTTAGGGTGTGGGTATCTTTGGGGGGTGGGGCATTATTCAGGGCCAACGGCCACTTGGCTGTAAACACATTCTAGCCTCAGCTCACAGCACGTTTCCTCAGCCCCACAGGCTCTCCACACGTAGTCACTGTGCCCTAAGCCCAGCGGGATCGTCGGTCTAGAATTGTGGGTGGGGTGGAGAGAGGTGATCACACTTTCCCTTCACCTCCAGGCTGATTCACCCTGCTCCTGTGGCCTCCCCATCCCTTGAGGTCGGCCCTCTTTCACAGATGTGTCCCATCTGCCTTTGTTTTCGTGTGTGTTGTGGACATCATCGCCTCCTCTGCCGCCAGGTACATATTACAGGCAGGGTCTTAGACATCTCTCTGCTCCCCCCACCAAATGGGGCTCTTCATTTTGATTGCATTAACTCGTGCTGCGCTAGGCAATGTGCCTCTCAAACCCTGTCACCTAACAGGCTGCCTCGACTGCCTCTTGTGTGTTGGACCCCGGAAAAGGTGCGTGAGGAAGAGATGAATCTCGGGAAGTGGTGGTTTGCTTCAGAACCTCAGGCTCAAATCACCCCGCACCCCACCACCCCCTCGGCTGCTTATCCAGCAGCCCCGGAATCAGCAGACTGGGCTTTGCTTCCAGCAGTGCCACGTGCTGGCTGTATGATCTTGGGCCTCAGTTTCCACATCTGTAAATGGGGCTAGTACCTGCCTGGCTAGTACCTGCATTTGGGTCATGCTCACCACGTCCCAGGTATCTTGGGACGTATTTTATGAGGCCGTGCATCCTCCCCAGATGGCAGATGAGGAAAGTATGCGGTGAAGAAAGTAAGGAATTTGCCCACCATCCCAGAGTCCTTGAGAAGCAAAGCTGGCCGTGGAACAGGAGGGCAGGCCTCAGGCTCTGTGCAGTGAATGTGCCTCTCGGGGAGAAGGAAGAGCCAGCCATGGGGTGAGGTGGTCATTCCAGTACCTGGGGCTCAGGGCAGAAGCTGCCCAGGGGAGCCCTGCAGCGCCGTGAAGCTGGCTCTGTCCACTCTGAGGTTGAGATGTCTAAGACCAGAGATGTTGGGAGACTTGCCTGGGGCACACGGTGTATTAGAGGGGGAAAGAGTCAGGTCCTGGAAGCCCAGTTCAGAGGCTTTTCTTCGGCCGGTTCGTCACGCCCTTACAGGCTCTGCAAGAGCAGTGAAGTTGGTCTCTAGGGACCTCTCTCTGCATTTGTCCCAAACTCACCCTCCCACAATTCCAGGAGGCTTTGCGTGTGGGCTGCCCCCCGAGCGTGTCCATGATTCCCAGCTTCGCCCACACCTGGTCTCCATCATCTAAGACGGTTTATCGCACTGAGCCGCCGGCTCCTCTCCCTTCCCTCGGCCTGGCCTTCACCCGCTGCTGGACTCGCAGTCGCCCTTCCTTTTCATTCCCACTCACTGGTGTGAACCTGGATGAGTTCCTCTACTCTCTGAACCTTAATACCTGCGAAATAGGAATAACAGTGCCCACCTTTTAGGCTTGCTTTAAGGATCAAAGATAATGCGTGTTCTTCCACAAATAAACGGCAAGAAAAGGGGACCATGTCTCACACACACACACACACACACACACACACACACACACTCACACTCGTTTTCAGTCAGGATCCACACAAGACTCACCTGGTGCATTTGTTTGCTGACCCTCTTGGTCTTTATCCATTTGTTGCATCCCTTACGTTCCTTTTGCCATTTTATTGGTCAAAGAAGACATATTACTTCTTGTCCTCAAAACATGCCCCAAGGATAGATATCTGACAACCTGAGAAGTGATAAGGGAGATTGTTGTCAATTTTATTTCCATGTGATAATCGCACTGTGGCTATCTTAAACCATAAGAAAGAGATCTTATATTTTAGAGATCCACACTGAAATACATGCATGAAATAATACGATGTCGAAAATGAGCTTCACAGTGACCCCACTGGAGGGCGAAGTCGGGGGACAGGCAAAGCAGGATGGGTCTCGTGATGAGAGTCGTGGAAGCTGCGAGGTGGGGCGGGAGGCGCCGTTATGCCAGGCCTTCTGCTTTTGCACGTGTTGGAGCATCTCCATTATACAACAGTTCCTCTTTCCTTTCAGAGAATGTGTGTAATGCCTCTGGCTCATAGTAATAAATGGTAGTTTTCGTTATTATTTTTATTTTTTAACACCTTTATTGGAGTACAATTGCTTTACACTGGTGTGCCAAGTTTCTGCTGTATAACAAAGTGAATCAGTTATACATATACATATATCCCCATATCTCCTCCCTCTTGCGTCTCCCTCCCACCCTCCTTATCCCACCCCTCTAGGTGGTCACAAAGCACCGAGCTGATCTCCCTGTGCTATGCGGCTGCTTCCCACTAGCTATCTGTTTTACATTTGGTAGTGTATATATGTCCATGCCACTCTCTCACTTCGTCCCAGCTTACCCTTCCCCCTCCCCATGTCCTCAAGTCCATTCTCTATGTCTGCGTCTTTATTCCTGTCCTGCCCCTAGGTTCTTCAGAACCACTTTTTTTTTTTTTTTAGATACCATATATATGTGTTAGCATACGGTATTTGTCTTTCTCTTTCTGACTTACTTCACTCTGTATGACAGACTCTAGGTCCATCCACCTCTCTACAAATAACTCAATTTCGTTTCTTTTTATGGCTGAGTAATATTCCATTGTATATACGTGCCATATCTTCTTTCTCCATTCATCTGTCGATGGACATTTAGGTTGCTTCCATGTCCTGGCTATTGTAAGTAGAGCTGCAATGAACATTGTGGTCCATGACTCTTTTTGAGTTATGGTTTTCTCAGGGTATATGCCCAGTAGTGGGATTGCTGGGTTATATGGTAGTTCTATTTTTAGTTTTTTAAGGAACCTCCATACTGTTCTCCATAGTGGCTGTACCAATCCACATTCCCACCAGCAGTGCAAGAATGTTCCCTTTTCTCCACACCCTCTCCAGCATTTATTGTTTGTAGAATTTTTGATGATGGCCATTCTGACCGGTGTGAGGTGATACCTCATTGTAGTTTTTTTTTTTTTTTTTTTTTTTTGCGGTACGCGGGCCTCTCACTGTTGTGGCCTCTCCCGCTGCGGAGCACAGGCTCTGGATGTGCAGGCTCAGCGGCCATGGCTCACGGGCCCAGCCGCTCCGCGGCACGTGTGATCCTCCCAGACCGCGGCACGAACCCGTGTCCCCTGCATCGGCAGGTGGATTCTCAACCACTGCGCCACCAGGGAAGCCCTCGTTGTAGTTTTGATTTGCATTTCTCTAATGATCAGTGATGTTGCGCCTCCTTTCATGTGTTTGTTGGCAACCTGTATATCTTCTTTGGAGAAATGTCTGTTTAGGTCTTCTGCCCATTTTTAGTTTGGGTTTCTTTTTTTTTGATATTGGCTGCATGAGCTGCTTGTAAATTTTGGAGATTAATCCTTCGTCAGTTGCTTCATTTGCAAATATGTTCTCCCATTCTGAGGGTTGTCTTTTGGTCTTGTTTATGGTTTCCTTTGCTGTGCAAAAGCTTTGAAGTTTCATTAGGTCCCATTTGTTTGTTTTTATTTTTATTTCCATTCCTCTAGGAGGTGGGTCAAAAAGGATCTTGCTGTGATTTATGTCATAGAGTGTTCTCCCTATGTTTTCCTCTAAGAGTTTGATAGTGTCTGGCCTTACATTTAAGTCTTTAATCCATTTTGAGATTATTTTTGTGTATGATGTAAGGGAGTGTTCTAATTTCATTCTTTTACATGTAGCTGTACAGTTTTCCCAGCACAACTTATTGAAGAGGCTGTCTTTTCTCCATTGTATATTCTTGCCTCCTTTATCAAAAATAAGGTGACCATATGTGCATGGGTTTATCCCTGGGCTTTCTATCCTGTTCCATTGATCTATATTTCTGTTTTTGTGCCAGTACCATGTGTGTACTAGCATGTCTTACAGTTTTCTGCATACAGGTCTTTTGTCTCCTTAGGTAGGTTTATTCCTAGGTATTTTATTCTTTTTGTTGCAGTGGTAAATGGGAGTGTTGCCTTAATTTCTCTTTCAGATTTTTCATCATTAGTGTAGAGGAATGCCAGAGATTTCTGTGCATTAATTTTGGATCCTGCTACTCTACCAGATTCATTTATTAGCGCTAGTAGTTTTCTGGTGGCATCTTTAGGATTCTCTATGTATAGTATCATGTCATCTGCAAACAGTGACAGCTTTACTTCTCTTCTGATTAGGATTCCTTTTATTTCTTTTTCTTCTCTGATTGCTGTGGCTAAAACTTCCAAAACTATGTTGAATAATAGTGGTGAGAGTGGGAATCCTTGTGTTGTTCCTGATCTTAGTGGAAATGGTTTCAGTTATTTTTTATTTATTATTTTTTTTTGCGGTATGTGGGCCTCTCACTGTTGTGGCCTCTCCCGTTGCAGAGCACAGGCTCCGGACGCGCAGGCTCAGCGGCCATGGCTCACAGGCCCAGCCGCTCCACGGCATGTGGGATCCTCCCAGACCGGGGCACGAACCCATGTCCCTGCATCGGCGGGCAGACTCTCAACCACTGCGCCACCAGGGAAGCCCATGGTTTCAGTTTTTCACCATTGAGAACGATGTTGGCTGTGGGTTTGTCATATATGGCTTTTATTATGTTGAGTAAGTTCCCTCTATGCCTACTTTCTGGAGGGTTTTTATAGTAAATGGGTGTTGAATTTTGTTGAAAGCTTTCTCTGCATCTATTGAGATCATATGGTTTTTCTCCTTCAATTTGTTAATACGGTGTATCACGTGGATTGATTTGCATATATTGAAGAATCCTTGCATTCCTGGAATAAACCCCACTTGATCATGGTGTATGATCCTTTTAATGTGCTGTTGGATTCTGTTTGCTAGTATTTTGTTGAGGATTTTTGCATCTATGTTCATCAGTGATATTGGCCTGTAGTTTTCTTTCTTTGTGACATCGTTGTCTGGTTTTGGTATCAGGGTGATGCTGGCCTCGTAGAATGAGTTTGGGAGTGTTCCTCCCTCTGCTATATTTTGGAAGAGTTTGAGGATAGGTGTTAGCTCTTCTCTAAATGTTTGATAGAATTCGCCTGTGAAGCCATCTGGTCCTGGGCTTTTGTTTGTTGGAAGATTTTTAATAGTGCTTGTGATTGGTCTGTTTATATTTTCTATTTCTTCCTGGTTCAGTCTCGGAAGGTTGTGCATTTCTAAGAATTTGTCCATTTCTTTCAGGTTGTCCATTTTATTGGCATAGAGTTGCTTGTAGTAATCTCTCATGATCCTTTGTATTTCTACAGTGTCAGTTGTTACTTCTCCTTTTTCATTTCTAATTCTATTGATTTGAGTCTTCTCCCTTTTTTTCTGGATGAGTCTGGCTAATGGTTTATCAATTTTGTTTATCTTCTCAAAGAACCAGCTTTTAATTTTATTGATCTTTGCTATTGTTTCCTTCCTTCCTTTTTCATTTATTTCTGATCTGAACTTTATGATTTCTTTCCTTCTGCTAACTTTGGGGGTTTTTTGTTCTTCTTTCTCTAATTGCTTTAGCTGTAAGGTTAGGTTGTTTATTTCAGATGTTTCTTGTTTCTTGAGGTAGGATTGTATTGCTATAAACTTCCCTCATACAACTACTTTTCCTGCAACCCATAGGTTTTGGGTCGTCGTGTTTTCATTGTCATTTGTTTCTAGGTATTTTTTTAAATTTCCTCTTTGATTTCTTCAGTGATCTCTTGGTTATTTAGTAGTGTACTGTTTAGCCTCCATGTGTTTGTTTTTACAGATTTCTTCCTGTAATTGATATCTAGTCTCATAGCGTTGTGGTCAGAAAGGATACTTGACACAATTTCAATTTTCTTAAATTTACTGAGGCTTGATTTGTGGCCCAAGATATGATCTATCCTGGAGAATGTTCCATGAGCACTTGAGAAGAAAGTGTATTCTGTTGTTTTTGGATGGACTGTCCTATAAATATCAATTAAGTCCATCTTGTTTAATGTATCATTTAAAGCTTGTGTTTCCTTATTTATTTTCATTTTCGATGATCTGTCCATTGGTGAAAGTGGGGTGTTAAGTCCCCTACTATGATTGTGTTACTGTTGATTTCCCCTTTTATGGCTGTTAGCATTTGCCTTATGTATTGAGGTGCTCCTATGTTGGGTGCATAAATATTTACAATTGTTATATCTTCTTCTTGGATTGATCCCTTGATCATTATGTAGTGTCCTTCTTTGTCTCTTGTAATAGTCTTTATTTAAAGTCTATTTTGTCTGATATAAGAATTGCTACTCCAGCTTTCTTTTCATTTCCATTTGCATGGAATATCTTTTTCCATCTCCTCCCTTTCAGGCTGTATGTGTCCCTAGGTCTACAGTGGGCCTCTTGTAGACAGCATATATATGGGTCTTGTTTTTGCATGCATTCAGCCAGTCTGTGTCTTTTCGTGGGAGCATTTAATCCATTTACATTTAAGGTAGTTATCGATATGTATGTTCCTATTACCACTTTCATAATTGTTTTGGGTTTGTTATTGTAGGTCTTTTCCTTCTCTTGTGTTTCCTGCCTAGAGAAGTTCCTTTAGCATTTGTTGTAAAGTTGGTTTGGTGGTGCTGAATTCTCTTAGCTTTTGCTTGTCTGTAAAGGTTTTAATTTCTCTGTTGAATCTGAATGAGATCCTTGCTGGGTAGAGTAATCTTGGTTGTAGGTTTTTCCCCTTTATCACTTTAGTTAAGTATGTCCTGCCACTCCCTTCTGGCTTGCAGAGTTTCTGGTGAAAGATCAGCTGTTAACCTTATGGGGATTCCCTTGTATGTTATTTGTTACTTTTCCCTTGCTGCTTTCAATATTTTTTCTTTGTATTTAATTTTTGATAGTTTGATTAATATGTGTCTTGGCGTGTTTCTTTTTGGATTTATCCTGTATGGGACTCTCTGTGCTTCCTGGACTTGATTAACTATTTCCTTTCACATATTAGGGAAGTTTTCAACTATAATCTCTTCAAGTATTTTCTCAGTCCCTTTCTTTTTCTCTTCTTCTTCTGGGACCCCTATAATTCGATGTTGGTGTGTTTAACATTGTCCCAGAGGTCTCTAAGACTGTCCTCAATTCTTTTCATTCTTTTTTCTTTATTCTGTTCTGCAGTAGTTATTTCCACTATTTTATCTTCCAGGTCACTTATCCGTTCTTCTGCCTCAGTTATTCTGCTATTGATTCCTTCTGGAGAATTTTTAATTTCATTTATTGTGTTGTTCATCATTGTTTGTTTGCTCTTTAGTTCTTCTAGGTCCTTGTTAAATATTTCTTGTATGTTCTCCATTCTATTTCCAAGATTTTGGATCATCTTTACTATCATTACTCTGAATTCTTTTTCAGGTAGACTGCCTATTTCCTCTTCATTTGTTAGGTCTGGTGGGTTTTTTATCTTGCTCCTTCATCTGCTGGGTGTTTCTCTGTCGTCTCATTTTGCTTAACTTATTGTGTTTGGGGTCTCCTTTGGCAGGCTGCAGGTTTGTAGTTCCTGTTGTGTTTGGTGTCTGTCCCCAGTGGGCAAGGTTGGTTCAGTGGCTTGTGTAGGCTTCCTGGTGGAGGGGACTAGTGTCTGTGGATAAGGCTGGATCTGTCTTTCTGGTGGGCAGAGCTGCAGCTGGTAGTGTGTTTTGGGGTGTCTGTGACCTTGTTATGATTTTAGGCAGCGTCTCTGCTAATGGGTGGGGTGGTGTTCCTGTCTTGCAAGTTGTTTGTCATAGGACAGACAGAACCCTAGGACAAATGGTAAAAGTGAAGCTATACAGACAAAATCACACAAAGAAGAATACACATACACACAAAAAGGGAAAAAGGAAAAATATATATATATCATTGCTCCCAAAGTCACCGCCTCAATTTGGGCTGATTCATTGTCTATTCAGGTATCCCACAGACGCAGGTACATCAAGTTGATTGTGGAGCTTTAATCCGCTGCTTCTGAGGCTGCTGGGAGAGATTTCCCTTCTCTTCTTTGTTCTCACAGCTCCCAGGGGCTCAGCTTTGGATGTGGCCCCGCCTCTGCGTGTAGGTCTCCGGAGGGCGTCTGTTCTTTGCTCAGACAGGACAGGGTTAAAGGAGCAGCTGATTCGGGGGCTCTGGCTCACTCAGGCCGGGGGGGAGGGAGGGATGCGGGGCGGGCCTGCGGCGGCAGAGGCCAGCGTGACGTTGCACCAGCCTGAGGCACACTGTGCGTTCTCTCGGAGGAGTTGACCCTGGATCCCGGGACCCTGGCAGTGGCGGGCTGCACAGGCTCCCGGGAGGGGGGTGTGGATAGTGACCTGTGCTCGCACACAGGCTTCTTGTTGGTGGCAGCAGCAGTCTTAGCGTCTCATGCCCGTCTCTGGGGTCCGCGCTGTTAGCCGCGGCTCGCGCCCGTCTTTGGAGCTCCTTCAAGCAGTGCTCTGAATCCCCTCTCCTCGCGCACCAGGAAACAAAGAGGCAAGAAAAAGTCTCTTGCCTCTTCAGCAGGTCCAGACTTTTCCCGGGACTCCCTCCCGGCTAGCTGTGGTGCACTAACCCCCTGCAGGCTGTGTTCACGCCGCCAACCCCAGTCCTCTCCCTGCACTCCGACCGAAGCCCGAGCCTCAGCTCCCAGCCCCGCCCGCCCCGGTGGTTGAGCAGACAAGCCTCTTGCCCTGGTGAGTGCCGGTCAGCACCGATCCTCTGTGTGGGAATCTCCCCGCTTTGCCCTCCGCACCCCTGTTGCCGCGCTCTCCTCCGCGGCTCCGAAGCTTCCCCCTCCGCCACCCACAGTCTCCGCCCACGAAGGGGCTTCCTAGTGTGTGGAAACCTTTCCTCCTTCATGGCTCCCTCCCACTGGTGCAGGTCCCGTCCCTATTCTTTGTCTCTGTTTTTTCTTTTGCCCTACCCAGGTACATGGGGGTTTTCTTGCCTTTTGGGAGGTCTGAGGTCTTCTGCCAGCGTTCAGTAGGTGTTCTGTAGGAGTTGTTCCACGTGTAGATGTATTTCCGGTGTATCTGTGGGGAGGAAGGTGATCTCCGCGTCTTACTCTTCCGCCATCTTGAAGGTCTCTCCCGTTATTATTTTATAGTCTTTTCACACGACACGACCAGCAAAATATCTCTTAAATTGGAAAGAGACATAAGGCCTAATTCAAATTTTATCTTAGCAGACAAAGAAGCCATGATTGCCTGCCTGGTGGGTAACGGTGATCCATTCTGAATGTGACATTATTGTTACATGTTCTGGAAACAAGGGGCAGGACAGAATGAACAATATGTTCACATTTATATATATAATTTATAATTAGAGAAGAATTGCAGATGAATTGCCGGTATACATGGATGGATGGATGGATGGGGAGATAGCCTACAATCTTTCCTTTGGTGAAAATGTATTTCTTGATAGTAAAAAACAATAAAATGTGGGTTTGGGTCTTGGTCTCTTTTTAGCTTGTTTGTTTTATATATTAAACACTTGTACTTCTCAGGTGCTGAACAGGCAATAGAGATTCAGCTTTTAACTCCCCCAAAGATAGTGGAGTTGGAGAATCACCACTGAGTTGGCGTTTGGCTGTCCTGACAGCTCTGGTGAATTCTAACTCGCGGACCTGGAGCACGAGAACTGGGGGCCAGACTGAAATACTCTTTGAGGGTAGACAAAGCCCTATACAAGCTTAACAGTTTATAAAAGCTATTTAGAAATGAATCATGGGGCTTCCCTGGTGGCGCAGTGGTTGAGAGTCCGCCTGCCGATGCAGGGGACGCCGGTTCGTGCCCCGGTCCGGGAGGATCCCACGTGCCGCGGAGCGGCTGGGCCCGTGAGCCATGGCCGCTGAGCCTGCACGTCTGGAGCCTGTGCTCCGCAGCGGGAGAGGCCACAACAGTGAGAGGCCCGCGTACAGCAAAAAAAATAAAAAAATAAAAAAATTTTAAAATGAATCATGGTCTGATAAACAAAGGAAAAAGAATTTGGATTGGTTTATTTTCTTCCAAGTGTGGAACCAAATCAATATTCACTCCAAGTGTGCGATCAGAAACATCAGTCATCTGAGAACAAGGCGAACAGAGAACGCGTCCAGTGTTATAGGAGCGTGACAGTGGCAAAGAGGCCAGGAGACTACCTCTGCTTCCCAGGTGGACCACCATTAAAAGCCTGATTCCAGGCACTGCACGCAGCTCTGGGCTTGGAGCTAGGCGGGTCGAGTTTGTATCCAGGACCACGGGGACCCGGCCAGGCCAGGTTCTCTCTCTGTGACTCAGAGTCCTCCTCTGTGAAGCGGAGGATACCCCCAGCTTATGAGGTCCTTCCAAGGACCCAGGGTCATAGGGTGTAAGATGCGTGGCTCAGGTTCTGGCCCAAGCGCGAGTTCAACCTCACTAGGTGGTGGTGGTGGTGATGGTGATTGTAGAGGTGATGGTGGTGGTGACAGTGGAGGTGACAGTGGTGATGGTGATTGTAGAGGTGATGGTGGTGGTGACAGTGGTGATGGTGATGGTGGAGGTGATGGTGGTGGTGACAGTGGTGGTGGTGGTGGTGCTGGTAGTCATGGTGGTGACACTAGAGGCGATGGTGGAGGTGGCGGTGGGATTGGCAGCCTTAGTGGTATAACCTAAAACCAGCAGATGCAAAATTCATCCTCAGCCTGTTCACACAGGAGGACACTTGGGCTCCGGTGTCCCGTGAGCGGTGGACAGGCCCTGTGCTCACAGATGGAATACAGAGGAACTGAACAGGGTCCTGCCCGCAAGGACCTCACCTTCCAAAGACTGTCCTCCATGTTTACCAGAAGAAAACTGACACTCACCACAGTGAGGTCGAATCGATCGTTTAACCTGTCAGAGTCTTTTGAATCCTGTGTGGTGATCCTGTTGACTAATACACACTTGTATTGACACGGTCCTGGTCTTCACTGCATTTTGGGTGTGGCTGGGTGTGGTTGGTAACACAGGGAGGTCAGTTAGCACATCAGGGCCTGCTTTGTGGTGGCCTCCCCAAGTTAAGGTATCCCCATGTCCCGACATATGAACCACCCAGAGATGCCAACGTGCTGAGGTTAAGGCTGTGTGTCCTCAGCGCCTCTTGCTTGTGAAATGGCCTTGGAGGGGTCAAGGAGGAGCCTCTCTGTCTCTAGGGAAGACATCCATAAGTTTCAAGGGGCCCTCCCTGTAATCACAACTGCCACTTAACTGAGCACTTACTATGTACCAGGCCCTCTGTATGTCATGATGAAACCTTCTCTGGGGTATGATAACCCTCACTCTGCAGATGAAGAATCAGAGTCTCAAAAAGGTGAAGAAACTTGCCCTGGGTCAAGCTGATAGGAAGAGGGACTGGAAGTGAACTCACTTCCCTGACCCCTCCCTTCCCACCCCTCTGCCCTGCACGTGCCTGGAGCAGTGTGCGACTCTGGCACCAGCCGAGGGCAATCCTGGGATGTGAGACAGCAGGAAACGCGTGGGCTCCAGCCAACCCAGCGCCCACCCGGTCAGACGTACCCGCTAAGGGCGGTCACTCACTGACTGTCCTCGTTCCAGACACCCCTTCTGCCCGGATGGCCAAAGAATTAGTGCAGTGATTGCATAACTTAAGCAACTGAACTGTTTTCTTTCTCAAAAAATTTTACCTACAGTCCTACTACGTAAAGCTTGGATAAACAGTTAAGCACCATGTGTTAGTGCCCATTTATTCTGTAAGTTCAGACCTACGGCACCCACCGGAGAATTACTGGGAACAGAGCGGGTCCCCGCGTGAGCACCGCGTTTGGAATTAGGGTTCGGAATGGCAGCCGCAGGCTTGCGTTGGCCTCAGCATCAGTTACCCTCAGCTCGTTTTACTGGCCCCCAGAACGCTGCCTGAGGAGGGCCCTGACCTGCACGATCCTGAGGCCGTGGAGAGGCTCGAACTGCAACTCGCCGGCCGGGAGGCATGTACAAGACACTCGGGTCTCAGGACAGCAGACAGGGGCAGCCTCGTGGGTACCGCCCCCAAAGATGACGTGTCCCTCCTCAGATGCATTGATATTTATGTTATTACAGCTGAGTGCTTGCTTTATAATTAGTGTCTAAAGGAGCTTACGTAAGGAAAGCTGAGACCAGTGCCAGCAGGGCTCCACCACCTGCCCCTGCCCCTGCTCCAGGGCAGTGCTGGTCAACCAGACCCCACCTTCCCATGTCTGGGGCGTGGCTTCCGCGCCCAGGCCCGTCTCACCCCACTTGTTGGTCTGGACCCCTTGGGGTTTCTGCCCAGGCTCACTGCAGCCCCCTAGGAGGACCGCACATGCATCCTCATCACTGAAAACCTCACTTGGGTGAGTCTGGAAGACGCATGATGTGAGGCACGTCAGGTTGGGTTCTGAAGCCGTAGAAATCCTTTAACGGGAAGTTCCGGCGCATGGGCCGCGAGTCTCAGGTGGGTGGGGCGGCGGGATGGGGGAGGAGCATGGGGGAGGAGGCTTCTCTGTGGTCCCTTCTGTCTGCACGGCCTCGGGTCCCCTGGGGGCCACGGCCAATCCCTCCAGCCCCGAGTCAGCTGTGTCCCTGCAGCTGGCACAGACCCATGGGACCTGCTTTCTTGTCTCTCCCGGGAGGCACCCAGCTTGCCCTTCGCTTCCCATCCAAGGGTCCCTGCCTCTCTGTCGCCTTCGGCTCCGCACCAGCTCCCTCTACTCCTAGCCAAATGCTATTTAAATTCTGATTTTTGTCCCCTGGTTAACTTGTCATTTAATTTTCTCATCCGTTTGGCTTAAAGCCAAAGAGTATTCGTTCCAAATAAAAATGGTAAAGACCTTTTTTTCCTCTCCTAAGACTCTTATGCAAATGCAGCGCAGCCCGCTGTTAGGAAGAGAGATTCACAGCCAGTTCTGTTGTCAGTTATTAACCTCAGCTTCTAGATCTAGGTAACTTTTCTCTTGGTTATAAAAGCCCTGCGTATTCATCGTAGAATATTTGAAAAATACAGAGCAGCATAAAGAAGAAAAGAAAAGAACCCATTATTCCACCAGCCAGTGCGAACATTTCGGGACCTCTCCTGCTGGTGTTTTCAGAGAGACGGAGAGAGAATCGCTTTCTTTTACATATTTTTTTCTTTTGATCATTGTCACTCAGCATTACATTAGCGGTATTCAAAAACATGATTTTAATGCTATATAATGTTCCATCGTTGAGACTTACTAAGATGTAATCATTTCATTGCTTTGAGATATTCACCTTAATTCCAATTCTCTGCAATAACTAACACACAAGGAACAAGCCCACTAGCTCTTTGCTTGCAAAGGGGCCATGCAGGGCAGTGGCTTGGGCCTAAGCCTGGGAGGCGACTAGAACACTGCCTGGCACTTAATAAATGCTCTCTTTATTAAGTTCGCTGTTATTTTCTCTTTTTTTAATTAATTAATTAATTTATTTATTTTTGGCTGTGTTGGGTCTTCGTTTCTGTGCGAGGGCTTTCTCTAGTTGCGGCAAGCGGGGGCCGCTCTTCATCGCGGTGCGTGGGCCTCTCACTGTCGCGGCCTCTCTTGTTGGGGAGCACAGGCTCCAGACGCGCAGGCTCAGTAGTTGTGGCTCACTGGGCCAGTTGCTCCGCAGCATGTGAGATCTTCCCAGACCAGGGCTCGAACCCGTGTCCCCTGCATTGGCAGGCAGATTCTCAACCACTGCGCCACCAGGGAAGCCCTGCTGTTATTTTCTTAAGAGCACTTCCTGGAAATGGGATTCCAGGTCAAAGGGCACACATATGGCCACATGTTTCCCAGCAGGGCTGTCTGGACACACATTCCTGGAAGAGCATCCCTCTCCCCACTCCCAGCCAGAGTTGGTGCCTTCACTTTATTCAGATAAGCTCTTGGGGACAATGGGAGATTAGTGTGCAGTTGTGAGCAATACTGCAAAATGATCTGTGTACCCTTCACCCCGTTTCCCCCAGTGTAACGTCTTGCAAAATCACGGTACAGGGTCACTGCCAGGATGTAACCGTGAGACAGTCCCCCGCCTTATGCAGACTTTCCCTGTTTTGTTGTGCTCATCTGAGTGTGTGTGTTGAGTTCTGTACAATTCAATCACATATGTAGGGTCTCTTATCCACCACCACAGTCACAGTAGAGGACAGTCCCAGCCCTTTTGTGACCACGCCTACCTCCATCCTCCACCCGGAGCCCCACCCTCCTACCCCCCACCTCCATCCCTAACACTGTTCTCCATCTCTTTAATCTTGTCGTTTCAGGAATGTCATGTAAGTGGAATCACACAGTATGTAACACTGTTCTCCATCTCTATAATTTTGTCATTTCAGGAATGTCATATAAGTGGAATCATACAGCATGTAACCTCTTGGGGTTGGCTTTTATTCATGCAGCATAAATCCCTTGGAATCCATCTCAGTTGTGTAGATCAGTAATTCATGCACAGTGTGGACGGACCAGAGTTTGGTTAACATTCACCTGTTAAAGGGCATCTGGGTTGCTTCCAGATTTGGGCTCTCCATCACTTTTTCCTTCTTGCCAATGTGGTGGTTTGCCTTCCATTTCTTGGAGGCCAATGTGGCTATTTTTAGAAGTCAGTACCCTAGTTTGGTTGGGTGGAGATTTCTGATGCCGTGTAACGCGTAGAATTCATCATCATCAGGTAAATACAAGTATGATGAAGTGTCAGTGCTGAGGTTTAAGATGCTGGGGGGCTGAGAGCAATAGCCGACGTGGATGGAGCGAGGAGGGACCAGAGTGAACGTCGCTGGGAGAGGCGTCGAGTTCTCATTAACAGAGGAAGGAACCGGAGCCAGGTGCCGCGTGGAGGAACAGAGTTCGCCACGTGCCCCCAGGAAGGACAACTTGCTGGGAAAGGAGAAGTGTCTTTCTTCCCTGCCTGCTTCAGGACCTCAGCATCCTGGTGTCTACGCACCCCAGGTCTCATCTTCAGCTGTAGCCGTTTACAATCACTTCGGGGAAAAACTGCAGAAGAATTACAATGAGGAAAATTTTACTCGAGATTCATTACTCCAAGTTCAAAGACGCTCCGTGAAAATTGTTGCTAACGCAGTCGAATAAAAAATTTCACATGCGGTGCGAGCGTAACAGCAAGACGAACGTAATTGCATGTTTTGCAGCAGCCAACCCCAAAAGCACAACTTACCTGACATGGATGTAGCTTTGAATGATTTTGAAAGGGAACTAATACCATCCTGGTTTACGAGTTTCGTGAGCTGTCTCCCTGGTGAAAAAGATTGTAGCCGGCCCGGCAGAGAAAATTCCCGGGGACACACTGCAGTCTCAGGAGGCCTCTGACCGTCCCCCTCCCTGCCTGGTCCCTGGTCCCCTTCCAACATCCACAAACTGAACTTTTCTTTTGTGATAGTGGTGGGTTTTGTCTTTCTCAACCCAAACCTGAATTGCCGTTTGGTTACCTTATTCGTCCAGGACTGGAAGCATTTCGCAATATGGAGCCACAGATGTCTGAGTGAGGAACCCACAGCTTCCAGTGGTCACTGACTCCATGCCAGTCCAAACCAAAATTTGACAAACCCAGCGAGAAATGTTCTCAGCAGCTGCAAGGAACTGCCTCGGATAGAAATAGGAAACCAAACTCAGGTTCCCCTCTCCGAGCGCAGGCACAAAGCGTGCTCATCCCAGCCCCCAGGGTGCTTAGAAGTGTGGGGTCCGGGGACGGGGGCACGGTGCTGTCTCTGCTTTCTGGTTATCTCTGCTCTGTTATCACTGCCCCTCCTGGGCGGGCTCCCCATTACTCAGCAGAGGAAATTGTGTGCTCAGCGGCCACTGCCGACCACGTTTGCGCTGAACGACCAGCGTAAGTGGGGCAGGGACAGTGACAAGTTGCTTTCACCTGTGGATCCCAAATGAAAGGATGCTCTACTCGAAATCTTTCTCGTGCCTGAGCACCGCCCCCAGGGTGGCCCTCCCCCACCTCCACCCTCTTCCAGCAGCCAGGCTTATCCTGTGCCTGGACCGCGGAGGCCCGGCACCGGCAGCCAGCCCCCCACGACTCCTCCCCCATCCACCACCTTAAAGCGGGGAGGCAGGAAGGCAGAGGACAGCAGGTGATGGACATCAACACCAGCATGTTTTGAAATTTCTTTTAAGAAGCTTCACCTGCGTGAATTCATACGTGGTTTTTAAGTCGTGTGTGTCGGGGGTCATAATCCTCAAATGCATGCTGCAAAACTCAGAGCTAATATCTGGCAAAGATGGAATACAGCATCTTTGCGCCACCTGGGCACCCACCCGGGCCAGCAGCCCCAGGCGCTGGGCCCACGGATAGAGCGGGACTCGGCCTCCAGGTCTGAAAACCCACCAGCATGGCAGCCACGACCATCGTGGGGCAGACATGGAAGCAGGTGCTGGTCAGCCGCGTGCCACAGTTGTGGACACATGGACGGGGGCTGGGAGTGGAGCCAGGAGCAAGGGGGACGGAGCCTGAGCTGGTGAAACCGTGTGTGTCATGGTCCGGGCAGCCTCCCCGTGGTGGAGTCCTCTGCTGAACTGACGGACTGGTCACCAGACGTATCTTGCTGAACCAGCCCCTCCAAACTGGAGAATGGGACACATCGGGCTTAATTCTGCGCCTTTTAGGTTCACGAAAACACGGCAGGGGAGCCAGAGCACAGCCTGAAGGGAGAGGCAGACTGGAAGGAACCTGGAAGCTTCCAGGGCCGAAGGTGGGGCAGCCGGATGCAGGGCCCTCACAGGAGGTGGAAGACCCTCCCAGGAAAGGTCCAGCAGAGGCGGGGCTGCCCCCATCCGTGGATGAACATCTCAGGGCTTCTGTGGGTCTCGTTGAAGCCTGGGGCCCCAGTCCCGCCCCCGTCGTTGCTGGATTGCCTGTGTCCTGTCTCCCGTCCAGGGTACAGCCCATCGGGATTGGTTTCCAATCCAGAACATCTCGGCCGCTCCCCGCACGCTGTCCTCATGCTGAAACACGAAGCTGCGTTTCCCAGTGGAAGGTCCTGGAATCTCTCCTGAGGAACGTGGAAACCCCTTCATGCTGGGTTGGTTTGCAGAAGACCAGAGAGTGCCCTCCAGGAGCCCCGGCTGGGCGATGATCAAATCTCCATCCTCCTGACCTCATAACTGGAAACTCGCTGATCGATTATCTGAGCTGCCTGGCGGCCCGGAGACCATCCATCCTCCTGCTTTTCGACATGCAAACAGCAGCGTGTGGCTGGAACACGGGAACTCAGGGGCTGCTTCCTGCATTCTCCCCTCCATGAGCCTCTGAATGGGGGGTCCAGGGGGGAGAGGAAAACACAATAGAATCCCATCCCGGGAAGAGGCCTCTGGACTCAGAATGGACAAGTCACCCCCAGGCCTTTAGAAAGTGCTGTCCTGTCTCTTTAACCCCTGGACGCGAGTTGGCCGTGCTCTGACCCTCTGCTCCACGGTTACCAGCCCTGGGTTCTAAGAATGTTGATGGAGGTGCTTTGGTACCAAGAAACAGAACCGTGCGTATATGGCAACTCAAGACACTGGGCTCTCCTGCCCTCTGCCCCTCCCCTCTGCCCACTGTGATCCGGCCTCCCTCCCCACCTTCTCCGGGGGCCGCACCTCCTTAGTGATCTCGTGGGTGGCCTGGTGTGGTCAGCAGGTCAGACTCCCCGTGACCCTGTGACTCACCCCAATTGCCACCAGCTCCGGATCGCTTAGGGAAGTTCTCACGAGGAAAGGAGATTGTGTGCTGGCCCGACAGTTGTAGGTCAGGCTGCGGGCAGGGGCAGGGTCCCCAGGTGCCAGGGCTGCCCAGCCAGGGCTCTAGGGAGGCGCCCTGTGCTTTGAGGGCTGTGGCTGGGCCACGGCAGTCCCCTGGGTCTCGCTCCCAAGTCCCCACCTGTAAGGACAGGCCTGCAGGATGTCTTCAGAAAGGTCCCCACCCAGCAACCCCCCTGGGAGAGCACCGCCCTGACCAGAGCCCTGGGCCCGTTTCCCGGGCTGCCCAACTGGGCTGGGCCAAGGCCAGTCCCAACCATGCACTGACCAGAAAGCCCGGTCAACCCGTGTGTGCCCCGGGACGCTCACCTCTCTTCCTCGTCTGCACTGACTGTCGGTCGCTCCCCACAAAGCCCCAGCACCGTCCTGCTGAGAGCTCACGGCCTGGAGCTCCCACCCCGGGCTCCATCCCCACCTACCGAGAAACAGTGGAAACGGAGGAGCTGGGTTACATGTCCTTTCTTCTCGCTCTGGAAATCCTGCAGTCGTACATTTGAGGTCCTACGGAAATAAAACTGGGTGCCAGACAAAGGAGGGCCACAAGTCACTTTGGGTGCGTTTGGCAACTTGAAGAGCCCTGGAGACTTCCATCCACAGTCAGGATTTTAGAGCCACTGGGGACCTGGAGTTTCACAGGCAGCAGAGCTGGTACGCAGCTGAATTTTGTGTCAGAGCGGCAGCGTCCTGAGGGCTCAGCGTCCTGAGCGTTCCCTCACGTGTTGCCCATCTCAGCCCTGAGAGGCAGGTGCAGCTGGCGTGATGGACCTCATTCGCAGAAAGGCAAACTGAGGCTACAGGGTGGTGGCGGTCTTGCCCACGATGTTGGAGGGGTGGGCAGGGCACTGGGAGGGAACCGATGGATAGAAGAATAACCGACGGGAGCGCAGGACCCCCTGCTCTTGCCAGGACACCATCGCTGGGTGGACGGGGGGTGAATACAGATACTACACGCCGTGCAGAGCCTGCGAGTCAGAGCTGTTTGGGTCACGTGTGTGCTGGACAGAGGGAGGCCTGGGCTGTGATCCTGACCCCCTGACCCCTCGCTGGCTGGGCCCCGGGGAGCTTCGTCCAGCTCTGTGCTGCTTCCTCTGGGGACCCCTCAGAACACAGCTGGGCGGGCGGCTGGTTTCCATGAGTATTTGTTACCCAGCTCTGCAGGCAGCAGGAAGGTTCCAGATGCAGAAGTTCCCTCTGACGTTCACAGGTCCCAGCTGACTATGAGGGAGGCCCAGTACCCAGCAGAAGAGAGGCCTCTGGGCTCCCCTTGTTTTCTCTCGTCCTGTTTTAACATCGCGGTGCTGCCGACCAGGCCACATGACAGGGTGTGGGGTGACCTGCGCGCTTCACTGATGAGCCGCAGCCCGGGGCAACATAAGACGCTTATTTCTCGGTTCATCACGCTGCCTCCACTTTTCACGTTTAAATTTCATTTCCCCGCGCTGTTTCCCCCCGCTGTTTATTTCTGGATAGAGGCTAAGGAATTTGCAGAACGATTCAGCATGGGAACAGAAAGCCTTGTACCCTCCTGACCAGGCTGCCTGGAGACGGGGGCGGGGGAGGGCTTCTTCCCAGGCCGACCAAGCCTTTGTGCTACAGGGGCTGGTTTCCCACACCAGGAACAGCCCACCTAGGCTGGGAGCTTCTCCTGACACCCGGCCAAGAACTGGGCTGTCCAAGCACTTCCGACGTCAGGGTTCACGTGATGTTCACCCCAGCCGCTCACCTGCGTTGGCCCCGCTCAAGGCTCGTTAACTAACTACCTAGATAAGGCAAAAGCCTGACTCTCGCGCAGAAGTGAAAGGGCCACACGTCAAACTAACTTGTTAGCTGAACAAGGGAAACGGCAAAATGTTACAACCAGTTCGGAAGTGCAGTCAAAGAACGCTGCATTTCTCTACGGTAGAGGAATGTTGAAATGAATTTACAGATGGACACAGCATGGTTCCCCACTGTAATGGAAGACACCCGGTGCAATCTCTTCTGCTTACTTCTGATTTCCTTCCATCCCCCCGCCCCCCCCCCACCCGTCAAAAATAATCTCAAAGACTCTTCCGGACCCAGAAGAAGGCTGGCCTCCCTCACGAGGTTGGGCGGGGTCGGTTACAAAGGGGCAGCGAGAGTGTCAGGGAGCCCTGTGGGCCCTTCTGGGTTTGTTGTGCTGCTTCATAACTGGACTTTTTAAAGCTTTTATTATTTGTTATCCTGAGCCCAGGAAGCTATCACGAAAGACTCGCCCCTCCAGATTGCATCTGCAGTGCTTATAAAGTTGGGCAGACTCCCCTCTTGTCGAGGCCCCCAGGATATTCCAAGCTCCCGGTCTTTCTTCCCACCTCCCTCCCTGGGGAGGGCCTTGTCGGCGCTAACTTGCCGGGGTCACGCTCAGCTCATGACCAGCATCCGGCCTGCCAGCCCCCTCGCCCTGTGCCGGGATCTCCGGGCAAATCGAATGTGCACAGACGGAGCCGTCTTGTCCTCTGCCTCGGCCCACCCTCGCCTTTGACTGGGGTCTGGAATAAACCGACGCAGTCAGCCCGCACCAGGTGGACACGACCTTCACAAAGGCTTGAGTGGGAAAGTCAGAAATGGCCCCGTGTCAGTGGGCGAACGGCCAGGACCCCGCACCTCACCCGTCTTGGGCACAGCTGCAAAGGCCGAGGCGTGAGCTAAGGCCTGTGCTGGGGGCGCTGGGACGCGCTGTCGTGAAAATGCGGGGGGCCGAAGGCGCAAGACTCCACTGGCGGTGGGGTCGGGGGACCGTGCGGAGAAGCTGGCCCCGAGGCTGGGAGGAGGGAGAGCGGAGGACGGTCTCTGGGAAGGGGGGACCCAGAGCAGAGGGCAAGGGAGGGGCACCCGTGGGCCGGAGCTTGGCGAGGGCACAGCCTCAAGGGACGCACCCCAGAACCTCAGGTGCCCAGCGAGGAGGTGGACCTTCTCCGGTGGGCGTGCGGGGCAGCAGAGGCGTCTGCACGGAAAAGTGGTACAACCAGGTTTGAGTTCTAGAAACCAAGGGTGGGTGCTGGGCTGAGACCCAGCAGGGCCAGTGCAGGGGCTGCTGCAGGGGTCCAGGCGGGACCAGCTCTGAGCCAGGCCGGTGGCCGCCGGGTGGACAGTGCCAAACAAAGGCCCTGTCAGCAAGGGTGCGAATACCACCTCGGGGGGCAAGCGGGCAGCCCGGACAGTGGTGCTGGCAGAGTCTCAGCGTAGGCAGGCCAGCGGCACAGAGGAGGCCGTGGTAGTCAGGGACCAGCTACGTTTGCAGGGAAAAACATCTGCTTACTCTGTTTTACTGTTTCCAGTAAAAAAAGATGCAAACTGATCTGGCTAAAACAATAGCACTCTGCGCACTGAAAAATAACTGCTCACCTCAGCTTGGCTCGCCCCACGCCCGCGGACTCCTGGTGAGCAGGAGGGGCCTTAAGCAATTAGCCAGGGAGAATGTTGACGGAAAACCTCTGTTACAGGAGCCTTGGCGTGGACTGTCCTTTGCGTGCTGTCCAGCCTTGGAGAGCAGCCCCCCTCTCTGTACGTGAAGCCCCCTCTCCCAGGGAGGGGTTCCGGAGCCCAGATTCACAATCGGGGCCCCTCGGACAAAAGATGCTGATGTGACTGGTGTGTTTCTCTCCTGTCCAGCAGGGACTGGACACCCAGGCCATGTGTAAAATTGCCTCCGGTGAAATTTGTTCACTATGCAGACCGACGGTTCCAATCGGACCCTTTCTCAGGGTGATTCCCTCTTGGATTTGGTCCTGCACCTCAGCCCCCAAATCCTAAAAGGCAATCTTTTGTTTTTAAGCTAATGATCTTAAATTTCTTTTGCATAATGGCCCCGGAGGCCGTTGGAGACCCCCTGCGATGTGATACCATTAAGCTGAGGTTGTTGATGGTGCGGGGCACGAGGCAGCATGTCACCGCAGGTGTCCTTACGTGGGTGATAGCGTTGTTTTTCACAACTCTTTTCAGCGAACAGAAGAGTGAAGTTTCTCTCAACCTGTATAAATCGACTCAGTGAAGAGACGTGCATGGAACGTTCCAGTGCCCACAGTTATTTTGTTTTTTCTTTGGAAAATTAACCTGCAGGTCGGGACCACAGAGAAAGCTCTGGAATCTGACGTCACCACGGAAACCAGCTGCCCTGCTCCCGCCTGACCCTCACGGCCTTCTGCTTCTGTTTTGCAGGTGGTCTTCAGCAAGTATTGCAACTCCAGCGACATTATGGACCTGTTCTGCATCGCCACCGGCCTGCCTCGGTGAGTGGCCCGGAATTGCCCCCGCCAGAGGGACACCTTTAAATTCACCTGGAGGGACAGGTACCTGGGAGGGCGAGTGGCCGAGTCTAGGGGACAAGAGGTGCGGTAGGGCCCGTGGGCTCACCTTGCACCTTGCACTTGGGACCTTTCGAATCAGTGGATGAGTCTCTGGAGGTTTTTTCAACCACCGCTGTGCTACGCAGAAGGAACCTTTGGGCGGAATTAGGCAGAAACTACTGTCTTAAGAGTTTCTTTTTTTCTTTCATTTATTCCTTTGCATTGGGAGAAAGGGTAAAGGACGGTGGTAGTGCTTAGACTTTGGTCCCCCAGCCCCAAATGACCCAGCAAGGGGGAGAGAGGGGCTCATCACAGATCAAGGTTTAGGAAAAGACTGATGTCAGAAATAAGTTGAAAAGACCAGAAATCTACCTTATAGAACCATAAGGACTCCAGAAGAATTCTTTTCCCCAAATCAACAGTTTGTTCCAGCCAGTGGGTTTTCTGTCCTAACTTCCCAACTATAGAGAGTGATGGGGGGCAGCTTGGCCTGCAGTTAACTAAAGCTGTGACCCAGGTCAAGGAGGGTGAGAGAGGAGGACAGCAGGAGCCGTTCAGAGTCAGGTGAGAAAAAGGAGAGTCAAGGATGAGACTACACACCTGAAGTTACAGCAAGTAGCGGTTTGTAGCAGCAAGAAATAGCCCACAGTTTGGGGCATCTTTTATTAAGCAATGTGCTAAGAAATAAATAAATGTTGTTCTTTAGAACAACATGGGTTTTAGGTGTCACCCCCATTGCACAGATTTTGATACACGGCTGAAGACCAGAGAGTTAAGTCATGTGGTTAAGGCAACACCTCGCGTGAAAGACCCCACAGATGAGAAGTTGGAGGAGGATTCATTTATCCACTTAAAACTGTTTGGTAGGAGAGCTTTTTGCCCATTTAGATAGACCCCACAGGAAATGAAGTAGAAAGGCAAACCCTGAATTCATCACTGGTTGATACAAATGTTCATTTCTACTTTGACACCATTTAATCTCCCAACTCAACAAATTACACTTTCTCCAATTCCCGTTTTAAATTACTTACACGTCTACTGAGCATTTAGAAGTACACACACAGCCCGTAACTTTGTTTACAAGCTGAGGGCCAGCGTCCTGAGGCCGACTCCTCATGGCCCCTTGGGCAGGACAGGCCTGCTATCCGAGCTCCTACCTCATGGGAGGCCCAGATTCAAGTGTGCACCCGGGGGACAACAGCGGGGTGAAGACACTGGCTTCTCCTGTCTTCCAGGAACACGACCATCTCCCTCCTGACCACAGATGACGCCATGGTCTCCATCGACCCCACCATGCCTGCCAATTCGGAACGGTAAGCGGCTAGTGGGCTACGTCAGCTCCTTCTCGTGGTGTGTCTGACAGCTCTCTGCATGCACGGCAGGGTCTCCATGGTTGTTTTATAAATTTACTGCTGCAGGAAAATCTGAATTTAAACCAAAGATGGGAGGGTCTGGGAAGGAGGCCGCTGGTTCCTTTGCAGAACTTGTCACTTTCCAAGAAAGTAGCAGGTCTAAGCGTGACCTTTCCGAGACCACAAGAGCCCTCTGAGGGGGCATTTACAGATGGGGAAACTGAGGCACTGAGTGGCAGTAGCAGAGCTGCGCCCAGTCCATCCGGGCAGGAGATTCCCTGACCAGACTCCCTGGGCAGCGCTGGGCGTCGACCCCCTGGGGCAAGTCCCGGTGTTGTCAAGCACTGTCCACCGGTTACTCTGCCCAAGACGGCGGAGGTTGGGGGATGGGAAGCCTGGGGGCCAGAGGAGTGAAACCAGGAGAGACCTAGAGAGGAAAAGGCTTGGGCAGTAAACACACCTGTGAACATCTGTAAAACAGCCCGGCTGCATGTGGCCGGAGGGAGGGACTCCACGCAGAGCCTCTCCCGTCCACGCCCGCCCCTCTGCCCAGCGGCTGGCGAGGTCCCCGGTGGTCCACACTTTGTATTTGCAGTAGGGCCAGGCAGAATCCAGCCCACGTGCCCTGCGAGGCCGGAAGCAGGAGCGTGATTGGGAGCGGGGTGCCCCTGGGGACCCCTGTTACGCCTGCCCTCACTGCATCCCCCTGCGAGGGACACGTGTCAATCCGGCCATCAGGGTGTGCCCCCCCGACTGAACCAGGCCAGCTGCTCCAGCCGCAGGAGAGAGCATGCCCAGGCAGACCCTCCAAGTTCCCGGCCACTGGAGGGCCCTGGCCCCCCGATGGCAGCGTGGGAATATTTGGGCTCCCATGATGGGGTCCCTGGGACCTCCGCTGTAGGGGCCCAAAAGGTTCCCCCGACCAAAGGTGTGTGCACACCTGAGCGCCCAGGGATGGGCACCAGCCCTTCTTCCTCTGTCCCCCGAAGCCACCTGTCAGCTATCCACGCCGGCCTGGGTGCAGGATGTCTGGCCCCAGGCAAGGGCTCAAGACCTCGCAAAGGCTGCCAGGCTTTAGTGCAGAAAGCCCGGCAAGTAACAAACCCTTGGCACGTACAAAGTCCTAGAACATTTGAACAGGATCCAATGTCCTCCGAGCTCCGTGGTGAGCGGCCAGCACTGTCCTTCCCCGAGCATCTGGGCGCTTCCGCCCGGTCTCCCCTCCCCCTCCACTGCATCCATCAATCTCCTGAATTTTTAATTTTGTCATCAGGAGCTTCTGCCCCCACACATTCTGGCTCTGATTACGCTCTGATTATCAGCTCCGGGCTCCCCGGAAGGAGCGATGCTAATTGAATCCCCAGAGGCTCCGGGAAGACTGTCGTAAATTGTGGCATAAGGTCCAGCCTGACCCAGATCTGTATTCATGAGGAAAGTCACGAGTGACCTGTCACCCCTGACGTCCACAAGATACGATGTCATCAGGGGGAAGTGCCCTGTCCGCACAAGCCGGTGTCTGATGGGGCAAAACTGCCTTTTTCCCGAATTAATTGAAAGCAGTTTGTAGTTTGTCGACTTGTTCTGTCACCTCATCATATGTCTTTAGGCTCTTTATTCTGTGCCAGCCCTTCTCGACGGCGGGCAGTTTTGTTCCCCAGGAGACCCTTGGCGAAGTCTGGAGCATTTTGGCTGCCACGCCAGGGGATGGGGTCTGTGGCATCCAGCGGGTGGAGACCAGGGCTGCAGCTCTACGTCCCGCAGTGCCCAGGACTGGTTCCACCCCAGACTCACCTGCCCAAATGTCAGTGTTGGCGAGGCTGAGAACCGGTGTATGCGGTCCCCACTGCTTTCTCGTCGCAGAGCTGCCCGGTGTCCCCCAGGCCACCAGCCTCACGCACACCCCGGGGGGCTGGCTGAAGCAGAGCCCCCTCCCTCCCTCTCCTCACCCCCTCGGGGCCCCAGAACTGGCATTTCTGCAGGTTCCCAGGTGGTGATGTTGTTGGCTGGGACCTCCTTAATCACTGTTCCCAGCACTGGGCGTCCCCTCCCCTGTCTCTGTCTGCTCCCTGCATGTGAGATCATGGACTTCTCCTTTTTACCAGCTGCCTCCATCATCTTCCCCCCATCTGTGTCTGCTTCCCACTCTCTGCCCCTGAAAGGCGGCGTTCCCCAAGGTTCCCTTCCCACCTGCTCACCTCCCCCTCCCGGGTCATGCGTGAGCCCCAGTGAGGCCTCCAGTCTGTTTCGTTTGCTTCTAATTCTCCAGTCCCACGGTTCCAGCTGCCGTCGGGGGTCCCGCCCCCTCTAAACATGCGTGGTATAACCTAGTCCAACCAAACCAGTGACCGTCAGCCCTGCCTGCAGGTTCAAACTACCAGGGATCATCAAAAAGGCTCTGGTGACCAGAGCCCCACTAGAACCCAGGGAATGTGGATTTTTGAGGGATTTTTTTTTTAAAGCTCACCGGGTGATTCCAATGTGCAGCGAGGGTGAGAACCACTGGTGTAAAGTGGGCAAAGGCTAAGAAACTACTCTTGACCCCCAGGTGGGTGCTCAGTCTGCCAGTGACCAGAAGGTCACCTCTACCAGACGCAGGGTGTCCCCTTCTCGGAAAGTGCTGGATACATTTTGTTTCCTCCCAGAAGACGCTCAAGTCAGGTCGTGTCCCTCCAGCTTCCTCCACCACTGAAGACCCTGCAGCCCTTCGGTCCAGCCTTGTCGACACCTGTACCCTGCCCCCAGCCTCGGATTCAGGAACCGCCTCCCGGGAGAGGCTCTCCTGCAGGCGCCAGCTCGTCCACCTTGCCTGCTTGCTGCCCAGTTCACACTCACAGGGGCCGCTTCTCACAGCCTCTTCTCCAAATTACAAGGGCTCTTGACTGTGATCACCTGGTTACTGATCAGAAGTCGGGGTCCCAGTTTTCCCATCTCTTATACTAAACTTTTCAGCTCATTTCAAACCACATCTCATGACCTGACTCTTCCTTCAAAATGCTTCTTCCCTTAACGATCAGAGAATGTTCAGACCCACATTTTAAATAACCTGGTACATATTTACCTAAGTCAGAGAGGCTCTAATCTAGTGATGGGCTGAGTAGCTTCCTCTCTCTTTTGGAGCTGATAAGAAAGGTGACGGATTGCTAATCCCCATTCCTAAAGACTAACAAACACAAGTAGACACATCCCAGGTTTGTTCATATCACGCTCGGCGGGACCAGGCGTCTGGTCCCAGTGCGCTCCTTTCTGGACAAGGGGACATTGTGGATCCCATGGTGCCCCGCTGACCAGCGTGTTGCTTCTTGACCACCCTTCCGTCTGCCTCTGCTGCTTCAAGATCCTTGTTGAAGGAGAGAAACAGACCCTTAAGTAGTAGGAGGAAAAATGGGGCGTGTGGAGAGAGGGGAGGGCCAGGACGGCGCGGCACACATGTGATACACCCGCTCCTGTATTTGCGGTTTTAGCCAAGGTGTGATACATGAAGCTGGCCGCCAGATGCAATGGCTGGGCACTTACAAGGATGGTGTGTGTGCCCGTCCCCTCGGCTGGGGAGAAATGCTTCCTGGATGCCGGCGCAGCTCCCAGTAAACGTGTTTGAAAAGAGGCATTTTGGAAAAAGACAAATACAAGTTCAAGGCGAATGGCAAGTGGTTTATCTCGGTTCTGTTGCTGAGGAAGAAACGATGAAGCTGCGAGTCAATTTAGGCCGAGGCAGGGGTTTATTCAACCGTGGAAGCAGCATAACTGCTTCTGAGGACATTCCTGCTGTCGAGTCAAGAGGATTAAGGAACCAGGGGCCAAGAGGAATCCTGGGGATCCAGCTGTGGTCAGCGCCTCTGACACGGGGAGCGGGGCGCGTTTCAGGACACGCGGCTCTTGTCTCTCCCCATCCACGCCTCCGGCACCTCCTCTGTGCCGTCACTGTCACCTCCTGGCCAGCGTGGGCTTGTGGGGAGCAGGGGAAGACAGTCCTTGTGGCCGCAGGGGAGGGAGAGAGAAGAAAAAGAGGGGAAGGGACGGCCCCTTCCTGCGCCCCTCGGGCCCGGGATCCCGTCTCTCCACCCACTGCCCCAGCATCAGTGCTGCTCATGGGGCTGAGGGAGGAGGAGAGAGGAGAGGTGACGCCCACCTCGCCTTGGCTCTCTGTGCCCCTCAGCCCATCGCCGCAGCCCCGGCCCCCCCCGGAAACGCCGACACGTGCTCTGGATACGCCCCTGGTTCAAAGTGAGCCCCACACACACGGTGGGCTTCAGGGAGGTTCCCCCCTTCGCTGAGCGGAGGCTCCTGGAAACCTGCAAGGTGGCGAGGCTGACGGCTGCTGGGAGGGCGCGGGGAGGGTGGACCCGCCCTGCTCGCCATCAGTGAGGACAGAGGCAGCTAGTGTCCCCTTGGCCAAGCCCCGCCCCAGCCGGTGTCTCACCTGCTGTACAGGTGGAGCCATACTTCAAACCGCGTGGACTCTGAACAGGCTGTTCTGTGATCTCCCAGGACCCAAACACCATCACCACGAAGCCTCTGTAGGGAATGTTCCCCAAGTCCCAAATAACCAACTTCCGGGGGCCTTTGGAAGAGGACCTTTCCCCAAGCAAGGGGCACGCTCCTGCGGGGGGAGATGGGTGGGGGTGACTCGCCCCTCACGGGCTCCACCAGGAGGAAACCCTTGCGGGGAGGCGGGACCTGAGACCACCGTGGGCTTGTCCGTCCATCACCTATTAGTGCCACGCAGTTGTTATTTTTATACCTTATTGGCATTTTAAATGTAAACAATCTTCCGTGTGCCCTATAACTGTTAAACCACAGGTGGGATGCCCAGTTAGCCCCTGTCAAGAGTCTGGTGTTTGGTGTAACTCCTTCCAGAGTCTCTGTGCTTTCTCCATCGCTGAGCTGATTCTCCGTCTGTGACCCTGTAACTTGCCATGTCTCCCTAACGAGATGTTGTAGGCCGCCCTCCACGTCAGTACTTGCTCACTCATCTCCATCTTTTTGACAACTGAATGACACGCCACAGTTCAGCTAATGTGTCACGCAGCCCTGACAGAGAGGGGCCCAAATATTTCTTAGCCATTCAGATGGCAGCATTCACGTCCTTTCAACGTGTACTTGACCGTGGAACGTAGGATCTGTGAGGGCAGACCGTTCTTGCCTGATTCACTCTTTTGTCCTTTTTTTAAATTTATTTTTTTATTTTTGGGTGCATTGGGTCTTTTTTGCAGTGCACAGGCTTCTCACTGCAGTGGCTTCTCTTGTTGTGGAGCACGGGCTCTAGGCGCGCAGGCTTCAGTAGTTGTGGCACACGGGCTCAGTAGTTGTGGCTCGCAGGCTCAATAGTTGTGGTGCTCGGGCTTAGTTGCTCCACAGCATGTGGGATCTTCCCGGGCCGGGGCTCAAACCCGTGCATTGGCAGGCGGACTCTTAACCACTGCGCCACCAGGGAAGCCCTGATTCACTCTTATATCACCAGAACCCAACCACAGTGAGCACTGAGTGTAAAACATGTTGAATGAATGAACGAGTGACATGTGAAGGTATCCCTGTGTAAGATAACCAAAAGAGTTAATACTTTCGTTCCTAGGTTCACGTGCTGAGACAAAGGATTTTACATTTGAATCAGTGCTGCTAGGTTGCTTTCCCATAGGTGATGGCAATCCGTACTCCCACTAGCAATACCTGTGAGACCCTGAGTCCCTGTGCCTCATAGCATTCATGTTACCAGGTTCTAAATTTGGGTAAAAAAATAGCCTCTTTCTCTTCCCTGGTGGCGCAGTGGTTGAGAGTCCGCCTGCCGATGCAGGGGACATGGGTTCGTGCCCCGGTCTGGGAGGATCCCACATGCCGCGGAGTGGCTGGGCCCGTGAGCCATGGCCGCTGAGCCTGCGCGTCCGGAGCCTGTGCTCCGCAACGGGAGAGGCCACAACAGTGAGAGGCCCGCGTACTGCAAAAAAAAAAAAAAAAAAAAAATAGCCTCTTTCTTGAGGTCCCTCTTTTTATTTTTATTAACTGTTATCGATGATTGCCTGTTCCTATTCTTTGCCTATTTTCCATTGACTTGTCTCCCCCCAACCTTTGCCAGAGGTCCTTGTATGTCAGGGACAGTGACCCTTACTCTGCCTTTCCTATCACCAGTATCCTCTCCCCACCCCCTGTGGGTCTCATGATTACCGGTGGTGACATCACCGAGGTGCCAGTGCATTTTCGACTGAGTTATTGACACCATCCCCTCTTGTGCACTTGGGGGATGCAGTCTCCAGGAGCTCAAAGCAAAAGAGGGAGAGCCTCCCGCATCAGTCAGGTGTCAGGACAGACCAGGACAGTTCTGTACCATCCCAGCTGCATTCAACATGTTTATTTTATTAACCAAATATGAACATTATAGAGGAGGTCCGTTGTTTAAATGATATATTTAAAGTATTTAGAATTCTTCTGAATGAGCAAGCTCAGACCTGCCAAAGAAATTCGTTTTAAAAAGACCTAATTCGCTGAATCCTAATTCAGCCCGAGTGCTTCTCTCTCGAACCAGATGTACATGAACATCTTTGACAGCATCTTACAGTGGAACTGCCTTCTCTCTTGCAGGACTCCCTACAAAGTGAGACCTGTGGCCATCAAGCAGCTCTCTGGTAAGGCCTTGCTATCATATTTTAAATTAAAAGAAAACTAAAAGCTCCAGGCTGCACCTGTGATTGAATATGTATGAGTTAGGCATTGAATTGGAAGCCCAGTACTGTTGCAGAATCTAAAGCCGCGTACTGCTGCAGAGACAGCCATACTCTGCCCTCCACAAACCCCCAGGATGCCCAGTCCCACCCCCTCCCACCCGGTCCTGACGACTAAGCAGACACTGGGTGACACCCCACTCTTGTCTCCCTGGGCCCAGTATCTGTCCTGACCATTCAGACTGTGAGGCAAAAGACCAGCCCCCAGGATGCCTCATACAGTCAGTGGTGTTGTTTTCTTAAAATCCCATTTCCTTTTGAATCTTCGATCGCTCTTATTTATGTATGACGTATGCCTAATAAAATGCTCCCATTTAAGTGTATATTTTGATAAACCTTGAAAGTTCTATACATCCTTGTTAACTACCACCAAAACCAAGACTGGGAACATTTACATCACCTAAAAATGTTCTCTTGTGTTCTCTCCCGCTTAACCCCTGTCCCTCCGCTCCCGGCCTCTGTCAGCCACCAGCCGCTCTTTGACACCATAGATTAGATTTGTCTTTTTGAGAGTTCCATAGAAAATGAAATCACGTAACATGTGTCCTCTTTTTTTGACTCGACCGAATGTTTCTGAGACTCGTCCACGTGTTGTGTGTATCAGTGATTCTTTCCTTTTTATTGGTGAGTCACGTTCCAGGTATGGCTGGACCACAGTTGTTTTATCCATTCACCTGTTGAAGGACATCTGGGTTATTTCCGGTTGGGGACTTTTATGAATAAAGCAGCTGTGAGCATCCCAGTACAAGCATTTACAGGGACATGTATTTTTATTTCCCTTGGGGTCAATGGGATTGAATGGGATTGGTGGATCGCATGGTTAAGTGTATATTTCACTTTATAAAAGGTGCTGCCAGGTAATTTCCCTGCACATCTTGCACCCCCACCCATAATGTACAAGAGTTCCCGTTGCTTCACAGTCTCAGCAGCACTTGATATTGTCAGTCCTTTTTGTGTTAATCAGTTCTATTGGGTGTGGAGTGGTACTGCATTTGGTTTTAATTTGGTTTCCCTAGTGATTAATGATGGTGAGTATCTTTAAAGTATTTACTGGCCATTCTTAAATCTTCTTTTATGAAGTATTTGTTCAAATCTTTTCTGATTTGTTGGTCGTGGTGGTGGTGGGTAGTTTTCCCTCTCACTCTTGAATTGAAAGCATTCCTGGTATATTTGGGATACACACCTTTTGTCAGGTAGATATTATAAATATCTTCTCCTGGTCTGCAACTTGCTGCTTCTTTTTCTTATGAGTGTCTTTCAATAACCAGAATTAAATTTTGATTAGGCCCAATTTACCAGTTGTTCTTTTATGGTTTGTACTTTTTGTGGCCAAAGAAATCTTATTTTATCCCATAGTTGTGAAGTTTTCTCCTCTGTTTTCTTCTACAAGTTTTATAGTTTTAGCTTTTGCATTTAGGTCAGTGGTCCATTTTGAGTTAATTTTTGTGTATGGTCTGAGGCAAAAGTTGAGGTTTATTTTTCTTTTTAAAATTTAATATTAATTTAATAATTTTTTCAAAATTGATGTCTACAGAATAGAATTTTGATGCCACCCATACTGCGCTGGATGGTGTGTGAGTGAGGCCCTGATGTTTCTGTGTCTCAGGGTCTCATCTTTCAAGTGACAACGTTTACATAGGAGCACTGGTTGCTTTAAATATTTTTATGCCTGAGTAGCTCTTTATGAAAACTCTTAATTCAGTTCTTTTGATAGTAGATGTTAGAATAAAATCTGAGTTCTAACTTTTTTCGTATGAAAATAACTTTTTAAAAAATAAATTTATTTATTTATTTTTGGCTGCGTTGGGTCTTTGTCGATGCGCACAGGCTTTCTCTAGTTGCGGCGAGCAGGGGCTACTCTTTGTTGCGGTGCGCGGGCTTCTCATTGCGGTGGCTTCTCTTGTTGTGGATCACGGGCTCTAGGCACGTGGGCTTCAGTAGCTGTGGCACACAGGCTCTGTAGTTGTGGCGCACGGGCTTAGTTGCTCCGTGGCATGTGGGATCTTCCCGGACCAGGGCTTGAACCCGTGTCCCCTGCATCGGCAGGCGGACTCTCAACCACTGCACCACCAGGGAAGCCCCTTAATTCCATTTTTTTTCCTCCACTCTTGATTTATGAAGTGTACTTCTTTGTCTTATCTCTTTGTGGCTGCTCTTGGTGTTCCAATATGTACCAGTGACTCATCACAGTCTGCCTTTCAGTTCCATTACCCCACTTCACAATGATGTAAGACTCTCAGAATAGCATGATTCCATTTCTCCTACCTCATTCTTTGTGCTTTATGTCACACATTTTACTCCTACGTATGTTATAGACCCCATGATACACTGTTATCATCTTTGCTGTCGACACTTATATTTTTTTCTTCGTGTCTCTGTATATTCATGTTTGCCCTTTGTTATGTTGTGGACCATCTGGATTTTGTTTTCTTCCATTAAAGAGCATAGGCTCTGTCCTGGCAGACAGTTAAGCTACTTACAAATCAGTTTGATGCCTTTGAGACCTGTCTTTTAGCTTTGCTAGGACGGTTCTAGAGAACCCCTACTCCAGGGAGAGTTCCGTCCTGCAGCTGAGGCGCCACCCCTGTGGGGTCCCCACTGACGCCCTGGTGACCACCAAGCATTCCTGACTCCAGCTCTTCGGAGCTCAGACATTTGGAAATGAGGTTTGAGGTTGCTGGGGGCAGGTCATGTGGGACCTTGAAGGTCCATGAGGAGCTGGTGCCTTGATTCCCATGGGGAAGGGCAGGGGAGGTGGTGAGGAGTGATCAGATCCTGGCGTGTTCTGAAGGAAGAACCAGGCTTATTTCCTGACTGAGTGGAAGTGAGATATAGAAGAAAGAGCAGTCGGAGAAGCCTTGGGGGTCCGGCCTGAGCCACAGAAAGGGTGGAGCAGCAGCCCTGTGCGGGTGTGAGCTGAGGGTGACGTGGGCTCAGGGCGGCGGGGGCGGGGGGGGGCGTGGTTTGCCTGTTGGACGTCAATATCGAGTAGACGGGTCTAGGGGAGCCGTCACACCTGAGCTGGGGATGTGACAACGTGACACTGGACTGTCGGTGTGGGTGGTGTTTGCAGCCATGGGCCTGATGAGCTCCCCAGCCAGGGAGGGACCAAGGACTGAGCCCTAAGACGCCACACTGGGGGACAGCATTCCCTGCGACGGCCGCTGATGACTTGACACCATCCAGAAGAGGGTCCCTTTGAAGAACAAAGGGGAAGAAAACAAGCCGAACAGGTGGACGGGACAGGGATGAGCTTCTGGAGAGGAAGACGGGGGCGCGTGGCAGCGTGATCAGATGTCTGCACAGTCCTCGCTAGAGGAAGAAGAAAGAGGATTTTGTGTGACTCTCTGCCCTCTGGGAATTGCTCGTAGGAGTCTTTAACTCTTTGAGCTTCTCTCTCTGGAAATAGCCTTCCGTCTCGCATCCATCAGCACCTGGCCTGGCTTCCTGGAGCCTCTCGGCCTTCGCCCCCGCTCAGTAACCGGTCCTGGCCATGCAGCCCTGAGTCAGGGCCTGTAAGGAGCCCCACCGGCCCTGCAGTCACCAGGCCACATTCACGATGGCGGGAAAAACAACCTCACGAGAGGACTCGGGAACCTTGTGTCCAGACTTACATGCAGCTGCCGGGGCCCGTGGGCCTGGCCTCTCCTGGGGGCCCCGCTGTCTTTGCTGATCCTCTGAGCCACACGTGTCAATAAACGCCCCTAGCGGTCCTGATGGGGCCGGGCAGTGCAGAAATGCCCCAGTCTTCCTGTTTTGCTGTTTAAATATTAGGAAACAGTGAAGAGAAGAGTATTGCGGGAAACATGACTTTTCATAGAAGAGAAGGACGGGCCAGTCCTGACCCAGCAACCACGTGTATAAGAAGGCCAGCCACCGTCCAGCTGCAGATGTAAATGCAAAATGCACACTGCGTTTTGAAGACTCAGCATGGAGAAAAGGAATGTAAGATAGCTCATGAGTAACGTTTATATTTCATGTTATCTTACTGAGATGTAATTCACACAGCATAAACCCCCCATTTTAAAGGCACAAATTCAGTAGTTTGTAGTGTATGCACCTCGCTGTGTAGCCATCACCACTCTAACGCCAGGTTTCCACACCCCCAAAGGAAGCCCCGTAGCTGCCAGCACCTGCTCCCATCCCCTCACCCTGCTCCCTGGCAACCACTTGTCTGCCTTCCGTCCCCGTGGATAGGCCTGTCGTGGACGTGTCGTGTAACAGAGTACGCGGCCCTTTGTGCCTGGCTTCGTTCGCTCGGCCTGATGTAGGCAGGGTTCCTCTGGGTTGTAGCGAAGGTCAGCGCTCGTCCTGTTGGGTGGAAGAGCCACGTGGTGTTTTTCCACTCATCAGCTCATGGGCAGTTTGGCTGTTTCCACTTTTTGGCTAATGTAAATGGTGCAGTAGTGAACAGGTGTGGGCAAGTTTTCCTAGGAATGATACATGTTGAAATGAGATATTTTTGAGGTAAGTTGGGTTAGATAAAATATTTCAGTTAAAAAAACAAGAGCCCAGCTACCTTGGAGGAAGGGCCTAAGAAAAGAGCACATGCAGACTAAGGGCTTCCTCCTCTGAGTCCCCTGCCTGTGGACTCCCTCTGCACGGGAAGCTCTGAGGGCTGACGCCCCGAGAACGGTCCTCCTGCCAGAGAGGGAGCCGCGGGCAAGTGTTTGGCTTCCTTGCCCCTGGGTGGAGCGGTGGGGACAGTTTACGCATCGAATATGCAGTTGCCCAAAGGGACCCCAGAACGATCAGCCCAGATGCCCCTGCTCATCGGCTCACAGTTCCCTGCTTTTCCTCCACTCCCCACGCCCCCCAGCCTTCCTGGGACCACCTCCACGTGCCCTGCTGGCGCCTGATTCCTTGTCTCCGGGTCGGCTTTGGAAGATCCAAACCTAAGAAGCAGGGACCGTCTAGCTGCCATCGTTCAGGTGTCAGTTGGGTGAAGTGGTCTCAGGAAAGCGACTGACCACGCTGCACCGCAGTTACCCTGCAAAGTAGGAATTAGGATACACGCCCGCATGGTTCTTACGAGGATAAATGAAGTAATTCATACAAAATGCTTAGCACAGTGCGTGCCACTTGGGGAGCGCTCGCTAAATGGTGCTATCATTTAAAATGCCCTAGAGGACACGTTTGCACGGCTGAAGCTGTGCCTGTCTGGAATTGCTGAATTTTCGTGGAGCCAGGACTGCTTCCTAAGGTCTGAAACATGGAGGGCTGGCTCCCGTCTTCACTTGCCAGTGAAGTTAATGCTTGACATTTGAGCACAGGCATGGTGCTTCGGAGAAATAATAATGCTTCTTCATAATATTTTCTATTTTTAGCGCAGTTTCACTGCCCACAGCTTGGTCATCGTAGCCTTAGTCATCTTTACTTGTATTCTTTTGAAAACAAAAAGGGTTCAGTGTATAAAACGAAAGCTCCTATTCTCCCGTGAGGTCTCTTAGGGGCTTAGCACACTTCTGCTTTCTTTAGCTTTAGGGAATTGCGTGTTCACCTGCTCCTTGGGGTGGTTTAGGCGACAGCGGGAACACTGAGCCCATCACTGTCAGGAAGGTGGGTGGCAAACGGTAATACCGGACACAGAGTCAGCATGTGATGACTACAGAATCTGGTCCAGTCGGCCCTTGGTGTCCGCGGTCCCACATCCACAGATGCGGAGGGCCGACTAAGGGTACCAAAATCATCAGCAGATTTTGCTGTCCTCGGGGGCAGGGGTCTTGGAACCAATCCCCTGCAGATACCGAGGACTGACTGTACCTCTGGGAAGCAAAACTTCAAACAGGAAGCAAACACTCTCCGCCGCTAGGCATCTGCAAAAACCAGTCACACACATATCCGTGTACCCTCTAACTGTGCGGTGAGATGCACAGACATAAAGGGTACCATCTGCTGAACTTCCATAAAAGAGCACACGCGTGTAGCCACCACACCAGTCAAGACAAAGAACGCTTTCATCGCCCCAAAAAAATTCCCTTGTGCTTGTCTTAAAATCTGTTCCCACGCACCGTGAGAAACCACCGCTTCTTTTGCCACAGGCAGATTGCTTTTTCCTGATCTTAAATTTCATGAGAATGGAACCACACAGAGTGAGCTCTTTTGTGTCTGCATTCTCTCGCTCAGGATCATGTTTTCAAGATTCATGCGTGTCGTTTATTTACTTTGTATCGCTGAGTAGTAGTCTATTTCATGAGCGCTCCACCACTGGTTGTTAAGTCTCCTGCGGATGGACATTTCCAGTTTGGGGTTAAGCTACGGTAAGCATTGTTCACGTCTTATTATGGACATATTTGTCAGTTATCTTGGGTAATACCTAGGCGTGATGTTGCTGGTTCGTATGCCCAACTGTCTTCCCAGGCAGCTGTACCATTTACGTTCCCACCAGTAATGTATGAGTGATCCCGTTGTCACATCCAACCCAACACTAGGCATTCTCAGTGTTTTTAATTTTAGGCACTCAAGTCGGCGTAGAATCGTATTTCACTATGGTTTAAATTTACATTTCTCAGATGACTTAATAATTGTTGAGCGTGGTTTCCTGTGCTTATTGGGTACTTGAATATCTTACCTCGTGAAGTGTCTGTTCCAAGTATTCTTGTGCAGTTTTTAGACTGTTGTATTAGTGTTTATCGCTGGTTTATAAGAAACCATATATTCTGGATATAATCCATTTGTGAGATGTATATATAGCAAGTATCTTTTCCCAGTTTGTGACTTACCTTTTTCGTTTTCTTAAAGAGGTCATTTGATGAGCAGAAGTTTTTAACTTGATGCAGTTAATTGAACAAGTTTTCTTTTATGTGTAGTACTTTCTGTGTCTTCTTTAAGAATCCTTTCTCTACCGCAAGGTCATGAAGATACATTTTCAGGAAATTTAGGGTTATAGCTGTTATATTTCAATCTGTGATCCATTTCAAATTAATCTTGTGTATGGTGTGAGGTAGGAGTTGTGGTCTCTTTTTTTTTTTCATACATGTACCCAGTTGTCACAGTATCCTTTGTTAAAAACGAGTTTCCTTTTCCATTGAACCACTTTGGCATGTTTATTGAAAATTAATTGACTCTATATGTGTGAGTCCCTTTCTGGACTCTCTGTTCTGTTTCATGGATCTGTTTGTCTGTCCTGACACCAAGACCACACTGGCTTAATTGCTAGAGCTTGGAATCCGGTAATCTTCCACATTTGTACTTCTTTTTCAGTTGTTTTGGTTCTGTGGGTCCTTTTCTTTTCCCTACAAATGTTAGAATAAAGAATCAACTTGTTAATTTCTTTCAAAAAGGCTTCTCTACTTGAACTGGGATTGCATTCAGTATATAGATTAATTTGGGAATAATAAAATCTAAACAATATTGAGTCTTCCAACCACGAGCATGATACATCCCTCCACTCAGCAACGCTTATAGCTTTCAGAATAGATAGAGGTCCTGCATATCTTTTGTTAAATCTGTTCCTCTGCATTCTCTGTTTTCTGGTGTTATTGTAAATGGAATCTTCACGTAATTTTCCATTTGTTTGCTCCTCATTTACAACAGATATTTGTGTGTTGACGTAGTACCTTGTGACATTGCTTATTAGCTCATGGGTTAGTTCTGGTAGTTGTTTCATAGAATCTTAGGATTTTCCATAGAGACAATCATATCTTCTAAAAATAAAGACAGTTTTACTTTCTACATTCCAGTCTTTTTGGATTTTATTTCTTTTACTTGTCTTGTTGCATTGGTTGAAACTGCAATACAATTAAATAAGACTGAGAGCAGACATCCTTACCTCATTCCAGCCTCAGGGGAAATGCATTCACTCTTTCACCATTGGGTGTGACGTGAGCTGCAGGTTTTTTTGTAGGTGCTCTCTGTCAGATTGAGGATGCCCTCTTCTCCCAGTTCACAAAGAGGTTTTTTTTTGTCAAATCTTCTGTGTTAAATTTTATCAGAGGTTCTTTGTGCATCGACTGAAATGGGTTGAGGGAGTTTCCTTTTATTCTTAGTTTTCTAATGTTTTTTTCCATCATAAATAGGTGTTAGATTTTTGTCACGTGTTCTTTCTGCATCTACTGGGATAACATATGATTTTTCTCCTTTATTCTGTTAAGGCAGTGAATTATACCGACTAATTTTCAAATGTTAAAACAACTTTGCATTTCTGGGATAACCCCACTTGTATTCCCAGGAAGTGTTCCTAGGAAAATACTTAGGAATAAATTTAACAAAGGGTATACAGGACCTCTACCCTGATGTAGGATGTAGTCCCTTTTTATATATTGCTAGATTTTATTTTTTAATAATATGTTAAGGAGTTTTGTGTCCATGCTCATGTAGGACGTTGGCTTATAACTTTCTTCTTGTAATGTCTTTGTCATGCTTTGATTGTGGGGTTATGGTGGCCTTATAAAACATATTGGGGCATTTACTTTCTTCTCTGTTTTCTGAAAGATTCTGTGTAATTTTGGTGTTATTTCTTCCTATATTCATTTACATGTAATGTATTTCTTGATATGCTTGAGGTTAGATCTACCATGTTGCCATTTGTTTTTCTTATTGATCTTGGGTTCGGTTTCCTGGTTCCTCCTCTTCTCCCTTCTCTTGGGTTCATTGGATAAGCTTTTGTATTCTATTTTATTTCTTCTGTTGACTCTTTTTTTTGTTAATGGAAGAAATTAGCTCTTTTTTTAAAGTCTTTATTGAATTTGTTATAATATTGCTCCTGCTTTATGTTGTGGTTTTTTGGCCACGAGGCATGTGGGATCTTAGTTTCCCGACCAGGGATCAAACCCATACCCGGTGCGCTGGAAGGCGGAGTGTCAACCACTGGGCCGCCAGGGAAGTCCCTCTTCTATTGACTCTTTACCTCTGCTTTTTGCATTATTTTTAGTTGGTTGTTATATTTCACCGTGCATCCTTCACCTTTTTTTTTTAATTGCAGGCTTTATTTGTTGGAGATCAATAAAAACACAAAATTGAGTGAAAAGTACAGAGTTCCCACACATTCCCTCCTCATACACTCACTCAGTCTCTCCCACCATCTGCATCCTGCCTCAGAGCTTTATATTTGTCCCAGTCAGCCTACACTGACACGTCATTGTCATCCAAAGTCCATAGTTTACATCAGGGTTCACTCTTCGTGTTATACAGTCTGTGGGTTTTCGGATGCATAAAGACCTGCATCCACCACTGCAGGGTCATACAGAGTAGTTTCTCTGCCCTAAAAATCCTCTGTGCTCCACCTGTCCATCCATCCCTCCCCCTAGACCCCTGGCAACCACGGATCTTTTTACTGTCTCCATAGGGGTGCCTTTTCCAGAATGTCCGTAGCTGGAATCATACAGTCTTCAGCCTTTTCAGATCGGCTTCCTTCACTAGGTACTATACATTTCAGGTTCCTCTACGCCTTTTCATAGCTTCATAGCTCATTTCTTCTTAGGGCTGATTTGTTCCTTCCCCTATTGAAGGAAGTCTTGGAGTGCTTCAAAGTTTTGGCAGTTATGAACAGAGCTGCTATAAACATTTGTGGGAAAGTTATGTGTGGACATAACTTTTCAGCTCCTTTGGGTAACTGCCCAGGAGTGCAGTTGCTGAATCATACATTTAATTTTGTAAGAAACCACCAAACTGGGACTTCCCTGGTGGTCCAGTGGTAAAGAAGCCGCCTTCCAATGCAGGGGACACGGGTTCGATCCCTGATCGGGGAACTAAGATCCCACATGCCACGGGGCAACTAAGCCCACACGCCACAACTACTGAGCTCACGCACCTCAACTAGAGAGCCTGTGTGCTGCCAACTACAGAGCCCACGCGCTCTGGAGCCCCCATGCCACAACTAGAGAAGAGAAAACCCACACACCACAACTAGAGAGAAGCCCATGCGCCACAACGAAAGATCGTTCGTGCCGCGACTAAGACCCAATGCAACCTAAATAAATAAATATTTTTTAAAATGTTTTAAAAAGAATCAAGAAACCACCAAAATACCTTCCAAACTGGCTGCTCCATTCTGCATCCCCACCAGCAGTGATGAGAGTTCCTGTTGCTCCACAGCCTCGCCAGCATTTGGTGATGTCAGTGTTTTGGATTTTTGCCATTCTAACAGGTGTGAAGTGGTATCTCATTATGGTTTCAATTTGCAGTCCGCTAACGTTATTCAGCATCTTTTCATGTTTATTTGACATCTGTATATCTTTTTTTTTCTCAAAGTGTCTTTTCAGATCTTTGCCCATTTTTAAATCATCCTTAACTTTTTAGCCTAGTTAAAATTAATATTGTGCCACTTCACATAAAAAGTAAGGACTTTGCAGCAGTAAAATTCCTCCCCACAACCTTTGAGCTATTGCTGCAATACACTTTATTTATTTATTTATTTATTTATTTATTTTTGCGGTACGCGGGCCTCTCACTGTTGTGGCCTCTCCCGTTGCGGAGCACAGGCTCCGGATGCGCAGGCTCAGCGGCCATGGCTCACGGGCCCAGCCGCTCCGCGGCATGTGGGATCTTTCCGGACCGGGGCACGAACCCACGTCCCCTGCATCGGCAGGCGGACTCTCAACCACTGCGCCACCAGGGAAGCCCTGCAATACACTTTACATCTATGCTTCACACTGAATGTTTGCGTCCCCCCCAAAAAAATTCACACGCTGAGATCCTAACCGCCAATGTGATGGCATTGGGGGGTGGGGCCTTTGAATGGTGAGTAGGTCATGAGAGCAGATCCCTCATGAATGGGATTAGGGCCCTAATAAAAGAGACCCCAGAGAGCTCCCTCGCTCCTTCTGCCCTGTGAAGACACTGAAAAGCTGGCCATCTGTGTACCAGGCAGTGGCTGTCACCAGCCCCCGACTCTGCTGGCGCTCTGGTCTTGGACGTCCAGCCTCCAGAATTGTGAGAAGTAACTTTCTGTTGTTTACAACCCACCGAGTCTCTGTGGTCTCTTAGAGCAGGCGGAGCAGCTAAGGTCATCTACTCCCAGTATAAACTCCATAATACAGTATTAAAATTTTTACTTTAAACAGTCAGCTGTCTTTTGAAGAAATAATGAAAAGAAACTTAAAGATAACTGTTTTGTAGTTACCTACCTATTTGCCATCTCTGGTGCTTTTTTTTTCTCCCCGTAGATTCCAGCTCCTGAGTGGTGTCATAGCCCTTCAGCCTGAAAATTTTCTTTTTTCTCTGAGCATCTCTTGAAGCGCAGAACAGCTAGTGACTAATTCCCTCAGCTGTTGCTTCTCTGAACATGTCTCCGTTTGCCCTCGTTTGGAAACATATTTCAGGGTGTAGAATGCTGCATTCAGAGCTTTGTTTTTGTTTTTTAAAAGAGGTCTAAAGATGTCCTTTTTTTTTTTTTTTTTTTTCCTGGCTTCCATTGTTTCTGCTGAGAAGTCAGCTTTTATGGTCTCTTTCCCCTGCAGATGAATCATTTCGTTATGAATCATACCATCCCCTTTTTCCCCTCTGGATGCTTTCAAGGTGTTTTTCCTTTCTATCTGGGCTTCAGCACTTTGACCATGTCGTGCCCTGGTTTTCTTTCTGTTTATCCTGTTTGGTGTCCTTTGTTGAGCTTCCATGGTATATAAATGTGTTTTCATCAAATTTGTAAAATTTTCCACTATTATTTCACTACGTGTATTTTATGCACCGTTCTCACGCCTTTCCTTCTGAGACTAATTACATGCATGTTAGAAAGTTTACTCTTATCCCTCGTGTGACGGGCTCTGTTATTTTTTTAAGATTTTTTTCTCTTTGCTCTTCAGATTGGAGAATCCCTAATGATCTGCCCTCAATTCCCCTGACTCTGCTGCTCACTCCAAACTGCTCTAAACCCATCTGTGAATTTTTAGTTTCAGATACACTTTTAAATTCAACAGTTTCATTCTGTTCTTATTCATGGATTCCTCTTTTAAGATCCCCTGTCTGTTTACTACTTACTAACATCTTTTTTCTTTAGTTTTTGGATGTACTTACATTTGCCACATAAAAGGCAATTATAGGGACATGCTCATTTCAACTTCTGTGTCATCTGGGGTTTTTTGTTTTTAGTTTATCTTGTGCAGCCTCTGCAATTGTGCAACATTAACGTCCACAGATGGTTCTCAAAAAGGGTTCAGTTTCTTAATAGAGCTTTACAGGAGCCCTCCTTCGATCATCTTACTGGATCGGAGTTGATCCTGACAGAATTCTCCCTGACACCGGTCTCCTGGGGTCATGTGACACACCGTCAAAGCCAGACACAGTGAACCGGGCTTGACTCCCTTTGGTTTCACCGTAATTAAACGTTCCCACAGAGTGTCCCCTCACTGAGACATTCAAGGTTATCACATAATGGACAAAGTCCCTCCAGCTTGTACAGTCAATCAGGGGCTGGATCTCAGATTCAGATTCCTCCGAGGGCATCCTCAAGAGAATGTCACACCCGTGGCCTCCTCCCTGAAAAGTCCACCCCCCGACCACACCATGGAGGAGGGGTGGCTCTCAGGGAGGAGGCTAGTGTGCAGAACATCTCTGCCCCCTGGGCTCCGTGCGACACTGCCCATCTTTGCAGTCCCACGTGGGGACATGCCTGGTGGGGGGCGGGGCAAGGTGGGCTTGGCCGGGTCGTGCCATGGCTTTCTCTCCGCAGCCACTTCAAGCTCTTAGGAGGCTTTACATGATCAACGTGGGCAAACCACTCAGGACAGCACCTGGAACCTAGAAAGCGCTCCGTGAAGATTGTTTTGGTTGTTGCAATCCACAGAACAATAAAGAAAACTTGCATTGCTAGCTGTCCCAGAAGCTTCTCCCTCCGAGGCATTTTTCTCAAAACTACGCGGAAAGGAGGGCGTAGGGAGGAATTGTGTCCAACAGCTGAGATCAGACTCAACTACGCACAGTACAAATCCCAGCTCCAAAAGCGAAAGGGGAAAAGAAAGCAACCCAGTCCCTGCCGCGGAGGTCCGGCGAGTCTGCAGTGATCCTGCGAGGACTCGGCCGAGACGGTTACGGGACATTCTCCAAATGCCAGATGTGGTCGCCAGCGCCCTTTGGTCCACTTTGCTTTCTTTGTCACATCTGAGTGGCTAACAGGAGGCGAAAGCATCTAGTCAAAGTGACACCGTGGGTCACCTGGGACGGCCCTTTGGCCGCTGATAAACAAGGGTGATTTCTCGACAGGACAGACCGTGGAAAGGGCACCTGTTCCTTTAAGGAGCGAGGCCAGGTCACTGTTCATCATATCATTTTATTGTGCTCCTGGGTTGTAAAGGAAGCGTCCTCCTTCTGCACGTCTACTTTATGACATCCATAAACAGTGAATTGCCGATGACTGTGCCCAGGGCTAGAACATCCTCTCTGGCTGGAGGGGCCCGGAGAGCCAAAGTGGGGCAGAGGTGAATTGCCCCACTTCTTTCCTGGAGAGGGGCAGTGCCACCTCCCAGAAGGAGGGGCAGGAGGGGACAGAGAGGGAATCCCCTCTAGGCCCTTCCTACACACAGTCCTGGAAATAAACGCACCCCGAATCTTCAGGGCCTTGGGGTGTCTCTTTGGGCCAAGTAATGGGGGTGATTTTCCCTAATGCAAAGCAAAACACCCCTTTCTGAAGGGATATCCATTTATAAAAAAACCTTTGGGTTTCCCTGGTGGCGCAGTGGTTGGGAGTCCGCCAGCCGGTGCGGGGGGCGCGGGTTCCTGCCCCGGTCCGGGAGCATCCCGCGTGCTGCGGAGCGGCTGGGCCCGTGAGCCATGGCCACTGGGCATGCGCGTCCGGAGCCTGTGCTCCGCAACTGGAGAGGCCCCAACAGTGAGAGGCCCGCGTACCACAAAAAAAAAAAAAAAAAAGCTTTGGGAGGGTGTGTGTTAAGTATGTATTTTTTGAACGATGCTCAGGGCTTCAGGTGAGGTAGATAAGGTCGGACAGCTCACACATCATACTAACAGCATGGGACACAATAGCAACATTGTGCAACAGTTGCAGACGTATCAGGAGAGATTGGGACCCACCGTGGACTCCAGGCGGTCCACTCATCGCACCACTGGGGGCGGGGGTTCAGGTGCCGGTGTCCCCATGCAGGGTGTCCCCTCCCTGCATGCACAGGTGCGGAGCCAGCATATTACCAGGGCTGCGTTTGCTTCCATTTGCAGCGGGGGAGGAAGGTATGCGTGCCGGCCAGCTCAGGTGAGCAGAGGATGGAGGAATGGCCATGGCTGTCATTGTCTCGTCCAGCACGGCGTGGGATGAGAGGTGCCCATCACCTGGCTGGCCTGTCCAATCAGGGCATCACCTTCAAAGTGACCTTCAGGAATGAGGGGGCCGGCTGTCCTGTCGATCAGTTAAACCAGATCTTTATATCCTTCTGTGCTGCAGAGACTCAGGATTTGTCTGAAACAAGTAAACAGTTCCTGGAAGGGCTGGGAGAGGTGGAGGCGGGTTCCTCGAAGCGTCTGCAGCAGGCCAGCGTGGAGTCGGGCAGCCGCCGGCATCGGGGAAGGGCAGGGCGGGGCTGAGGGGGTGCGTGCTGTCCTGCCAGCCCACGGGCGGCGTCCTGCCCACAAACCCCAGTAGGCGGCTCTGCACCCGTCTGCGCAGGATGGGCTGCTCCGGACCCCTCGGTTCTGTTCCAGTGGAAGCTCCTGGGGCCTCCCTGGTGCAGATTCACGGCCAGAATCTGGGCTGATCCAGCAGCATCCTTAAAACAGGACTCGGATTCTGCCAGGCTCCAAGATTGTCCTGGAACTAAATTAAACGCTTCTGTGATGTGTGGGAGACCCTGCCAGCCCCAGCATTTACCCGTCGGGGCCCATCACCTGAGAGGCCAGCCAGATAAGGCCCCCGGAATATATAGGCTAGGCCCATCCAGGTGGAAGCAGGGAAAAGCAGCCCAGACCCGAAGAGGCTGATGAGAAGCCTACGGAGACCTCTGTGCTTACGACGGACCATTTGGCCTTTATTAAATCTTTTGCTTTTGTGAAAGCTGTGGGTGCCTAGGAGTAAATCACGGCGAGCTTGGAGCAGTGTCCCGGATGTTCGCTAGCGCGTGCTAGGTTCAGGGACACTTCTGATGGTACGTCAGCTGTTCTCATGGAGCGGAGTTTTCTCTGGAGAGCACGTGAGTCACCCATGACTCGGCTGGCTCCCCCTCAGCCTCCATCCTGTGGACCAGCAAGCATTCTGCTCTGACTCCCATTCTTTCAGTCATAGTTCCTGTCTCCCAATTTTCTCAAAAACTTCGAGATCCAGAGAGACCCCAAAGACCCAATCAGGTCCAACCCTGAATTGCCAGCATCCCTGGCTGTGGCTGGTTACTCTTAAAGCTATTTTAAAATTTGCAAAGCAAAAACACTTGAATATGCTTCGATTTTTTTAATTCGATATATGCCACGTAGCATCTAGGAAATAGATGGGTTTCCCACATGCTGTCAGACTTTTCTGATAGGGTGTGGTTTGGCCACCAAGGTTGGGCATGACTAATGTTTGCGACTGAAAACTGCTTCTTGCCCCCAGGTGCAGGGGTTTAGGGCTATCTGAGGCTTCTAGGGGAATGAAGAGCACCTTCGGGACCATGCAGGAAAGATGTGGCTTCTTCTCAGCCTGGACCTGGTTCCCCCCAGAGCTCTGCCTGTCACCCCAGGGACAGTGCACGCACCGGGGAAGACACTCAAAGCAAGAGAAGGTGTCAGAGAGCCTGTGGCTGCCAGCGACCCTCAGTGATGTAATGACAACTGCTGTGGCTGTTGGCAACCCTTAGTGATGTAATAACAACACCTGTGTCTGTTGGTGACTCTTAGTTATGTCATAACAACACCTGTGGCTGTCAGGGACCCTTAGTGATGTAATAACAACACCCGTGGATGTCAGGGACCCCTAGTGATGTAATAACAACACCTGTGTCTGTTGGTGACTCTTAGTGATGTAATAACACCTGTGGCTGTCAGGGACCCCCCCCCCCCCCCGTGATGTAATAACAACACCTGTGTCTGTTGGTGACCCGTAGTTATGTCATAACAACACCTGTGGGTGTCAGGGACCCTTAGTGATGTAATAACAACACCTGTGGGTGTCAGGGACCCTTAGTGATGTAATAACAACACCTGTGGGTGTCAGGGACCCTTAGTGATGTAATAACACTTTTAACGTAGTAGCAACAGCCAACAGCCAACATCGATCGGAGCGCTCGCCACGGGCTAGGCGCTGCCCTGAGTACTTTACACACGTTAAGTCAATTAATTTTAAATTCGGAACTCCCCTGGGAGGAAACAGTGGCCCGCGACAGGAATGCCAGTGCTCCGGGGTGCAGGGGGTGGGGGGTGGCGGGAGGCACCTACTTCCTGATCAGGCTCTGTTTATGGTTGTGTGGGTGTGGTTGGCCTTTCGCATAGAGGCATTTTTTCGCTCTTTTCCCCTTGCAAAAGAATGCAGATTGCGCAGTATCTCAAGAGGCAGCTCAGGGTGAAATTACATACATGGCAGTGGCGTGAGCACCGCAGCCTGGGCAGTGGCGCCCTGAGGCTTTCCTGCCGCCAGCCCACCTCTGTGCCGATGCCCTTTCGGAGGACATCGGATTTGTTGCCACGGGTGGCACATGGGCTGAGGTGTAGCTATTACGTGGACCGGAATGCGAGTGTCCACACCTTGGACTGAGCTGGGAGCAGGAAGGTATGGGATGAAGTGGCGAGAAGCGTTATTACTGCTGGGGCAGTAATAAATTTCGGCATCAAAATCTTATAATGCTCAAAGGAGCCCACCTCAAAAATCCAAGGGAGGGGCTTCCCTGGTGGCGCAGTGGTTGAGAGTCTGCCTGCCAATGCGGCGGACGCGGGTTCGAGCCCTGGTCCGGGAAGATCCCACATGCCGCGGAGCAACTGGGCCCGTGAGCCACAACTACTGAGCCTGCGCGTCTGGAGCCTGTGCTCCGCAGCAAGAGAGGCTGCGACAGTGAGAGGCCCGTGCACCGCGATGAAGAGTGGCCCCCGCTTGCCACAACTAGAGAAAGCCCTCGCACGGAAACAAAGACCCAACACAACCAAAAATAAATAAATAAATTTATTAAAAAAAAAAAAAAAATCCAAGGGAAAATTCCCCCTTAACTTTTTCTTTCCATTCTATCTATTAAATTTTTTATTAAACCGTTTAAAATGATTATAGAGTCACATACAGTTGTAAGAAAAAAGGCAGAGAGACCCAGGCACCCTTTACCCTTTTTCCCCCAGTGGTAACATCTTTCAAACTGTAGTAAGATATCACCCCTGGGCTGTTGACACTGATGCAGTCCAGATACAGAGCATTCCATCCCCCCAATGCACGAGCCCTCCTTTTATAGCCTCCCCCAGATCCCTCCCTTCTATTCCCCACCCCTCCCTAACCCCTGGCACTCGCTAATCTGTTCTCCATCTTTATATACTTCTGTCATTTCAAGAACGTTCTATAAATGCCTTCATCCAGTGGGTGAGTTTGGGGATTGACTTTATTCACTCAGCATAATTCTCTGGAAATGCGTCCAGGTTGTTATGTGTATCACAAGTTCAATCCTTTTTATTACTGGGTAATATTTCATGGTGTGGCCGGAATACAGTCTGTTTATCCATTCACCTACTGAAGGGCATCTGGGTTGTTTCTGGTTTGGAGCAATTAAAAATAAAAGCCGCTCTGAACATCATGTACCAGCTTTTCTGTGAACATAACTTGTCATTCTCTGCCCCAGAGGGCAATTGCTAGGTCAGACATACAGTACTTACATGTTTAGTTTTTTTAAGGAATTGCCAAACCATTTCCCAGAGGAGCTGTACCGTGTTACATTCCCACCAGCGATGTGGGAGTAATCCAGTTTCTCCACATCTTTTCCAGCATTGGGGGTTGTCACTTTTTTTTTATTTTAGCTTTTTTGATAAGTGTGCAGTGGTATTTCAGTGTGGTTCTAATTTGCATTTCCCAGTGACTCATGTAGCTCAGTAACTTGTCATGTGCTTGTCATCCATCTATATATTCTCTCAGTAAAATGTCTGCTCGTGTGTTCTGCCCATTTTCAAGTTGGGCTGTTCTGTTTTTCACTGTCGAGTTTTGACAGTTCTTTTCATCGTCTATATTCAAGTCTTTGTCAGATACGTGGTTTGCAAATATCTTTTTCCCAGACTATAGCTTTTCATCCTCTTAGCAGGATTTTTCTCAGAGAAAAGTTTTACTTTTGATGAAGCCCAGTTTATCAATTTTCCCTTTTATGGACTGTGTTTTTGGTGTGAAATCTGAGAACTCTCTGCCTAGCCCAAGAACCTGAACATTTTCCCCTATTTTTTTTCCTAAAAGTTTTATAGTTTTCTATTTTACATCCAGGGTCCACTTTGCATTAAGTTTTATATAAACAGTGAGGTGTAATTCGAGGCTTATTTTTGTGCCTGTGAAAGTTCAATTGCTCCAGCCCCATTCATTGGAAAAACAGTCTTTCCACCATTGAATTGCTTTTGCTCATTGGCCAAGCATCAGTTGAGCGTGTTTGTGTGGGTATCATTCTGGGTCCTCTGTTCTGTTATCTGTGTCTAACATTCCACGAATGTCACAGTCTTGATTATTAGCTATGTAATAGGTCTTAAAGTCAGATAGACTGATTTGTCCCATTTTATCTTCTTTTTCAAGATTGTTTTAGCTCTCCTGGTTCCTTTGCATTTTCATGGGAATGTTAGAATAATCTTGTCTGTTTCTACAAAAAATCTTGATGGGGTTTTGATAGGAATTGTGCTAAGTCTGTATATTAATCTGGGGAGAAATGATATCTTTACTATGTTGAGTCTTTCAAACCATGAAAATGGTAGGTCTCACCATTTATATATCTTTTTTTCTTTCTTTCAGCACACAGCTTCTGCATATGTTTTGTTACATTTACACTTAAGTTGTTTGAGCTTTTCTAAGTGTTTGTAAATGGTGTTGTGATTTTAATCTCAGAGTCTCCATGCTCATCACTAGTATATAATCAATTTTGTATATTTATCTTGTATCCTGTGACTTGCTGAACTCACTTATCGGTTTTACTTTTGTATCTTGCTGAATTCTATTGCTAATATTTTGCTAAGGATTTTTGCTTCCACATTAATGAGGGATATTGATTTGTAGTTTTCTTTTTTTGTTGTCTTTGTTGAATTTAGTATCAGGTTAATACTAGCTTCATAAAATGAATCAGGAAGTGTACCCTCCTCTTCTGTTTCCTGGAAGAAATTGGTCAGAATTGTATTACTTCTTCTTTAAATGTTTGGGAGAATTCTCCAGTGAAACCATCTGCACCTGGAATTTCTGTGGGGGGAGTTTTTAAATTAGAAATTCAGTTTCCTTAATAGATACAGACTGTTCAAATTACCTAGTTCATATTGGATGAGTGTAGTAGTTCACACTTTTCTAGGAATTGGTCCATTTTCATCTAGGATGTCAAAGTTATGTGTTTAGAGTTGTTTGTAGTTGTTCCCTTGTTATCCTATTGATGTCTGCAGGGTCTGTAGTGCTGTCCCCCTCTTCATTCCAAATATTGGTGATCTGTGTTTCTTAGTCTTGCCAGAGATTTGTCAGTTTATTGATATTTTTAAATAACCGGCCCTTAGTTTCATTGGTTTTCTGCTTGTTTTTCTGTTTCTATTTCATAGATTTCTGCTTTTTATTATCTCCTTCCTTCTGCTATTGCTTTAGGTTTATTTTGCTCTTCTTTTTTTAGGTTCTTAGATTATTGTGTTGAGGGTTTTCCTCTCTGCTAATGCAAGCATGTAGTGCTATAAATATTCCTCTCAGCACTGCTTTAGTTGTGTCCCACAGCTAAATTTTGATGTGTTGTATTTTCATTTTCATCCAGTTCAATGTCTGTTTTTATGTCCCTTGAGACTTACTCTTTGACCCATGTATTACTTAGAAGTGTGTTGTTTAGCTTCACAGTGTTTGGAGATTTTCCTGCTATCTTTCTGTTACTGATTTCTAGTTTGATTCTCTTCAAGGTCGGAGACCATACTCTATATGGTTGCAGTTCCTTTACGTTTGTTGCGGGTTTTTGTGTGTGTGTGTGTGGACAGCATAGGGTCTATTTTGGTATACACTTTGTAGGCACCTGAAAAGAATATGTGTTCCGCAGTCGTTGACAGACTTTTTTTTTAAACATATTTTTATTTAAATTTATTTATTTTTGGCTGCATTGGGTCTTCGTTGCTGCTTGTGGGCTTTTTCTCTAGTTGCAGCGAGCAGGCTTCTCATTACAGTGGCTTCTCTCGTTGTGGAGCACGGGCTCTAGGTGCATGGGCTTCAGTAGTTGTGGCACATGGGCTCAGTAGTTGTGGCTTGCAGGCTCTAGAGCGCAGGCTCAGTAGTTGTGGCGCACGGGCTTAGTTGCTCCGTGGCATGTGGGATCTTCCCGGACCAGGGCTCAAACCCGTGTCTCCTGCATTGGCAGGCGGATTCTTAACCACTGCGCCACCAGGGAAGCCCCCGTTGATAGACTTTTAAATATATCTCAAGACTTTGAGACAGATCACTAACTCTTGAAAGTTATGTGATACATTACTTTTTAAATTTTTTATTTATTTATATATTTTTTTATTGGAGTATAGTTGCTTTACAGTGCTGTTAGTTTCTGCTGTACAACGAAGTGAATCAGCTACATGTATACCTATATCCCCACGCTCTTGGACCTCTCTCCCCTCCTCCCCCCATCCCACCCATCTAGGTCATCACAGAGCACCAAGCTGAGCTTGCTGTGCTATACAGCAGGTTCCCACTGGCTATCTATTTTACACATGGTAGTGTATTTATATCAATCCTAATCTCCCAATTCATCCCACCCTTCCCTTCCCCCACCCGTGTCCACACATCCATTCTCTACATCTACGTCTCTATTCCTGCCCCATAAATAGGTTCATCTGTACCATTTTTCTAGATTCCACATATATGTGTCAATATACGATGTTTGTTGTTCTCTTCTGACTTATTTCATTCTGTATGACAGACTCTAGGTCCATCCACATCTCTACAAATGACCCAATTTCATTCCTTTTTATGGCCAAGTAATATTCCATTGTATGTATGTACCACATCTTCTTCATCCATTCGTCTGTTGATGGGCATTTAGGTTGCTTCCAAGACCTGGCTATTGTAAATAGTGCTGCAGTGAACATTGGGGTGCATGTGTCTTTTTGAATTATGGTTTTCTCAGGGTATATGCCCAGTAGTGGGATTGCTGGGTCGTATGGTAGTTCCATTTTTAGTTTTTTAAGGAATCTCCATACTGTTCTCCATAGTGGCTGCATCAGTTTACATTCCCACCAACAGTGCAAGAGGGTTCCCTTTTCTCCACACCCTCTCCAGCATTTGCTGTTTGTAGATTTTCTGATGATGCCCATTCTAACCAGTGTGAGATGATACCTCATTGTAGTTTTGATTTGCATTTCTCTAATAATTAGTGGTGTTGAGCAACTTTTCCCATGCCTCTTGGCCATCTGTATGTCTTCTTTGCTGAAATGTCTTTTAGGTCTTCTGCCCATTTTTTGATTGGGTTGTTTGTTTTTTTGATATTGAGCTGCATGAGCTGTTTGTATATTTTGGAGATTAATCCTTTGTCAGTTGCTTCATTTGCAAATGTTTTCTCCCATTCTGAGGGTTATCTTTTCATCTTATTTATGGTTTGCTTTGCTGTGCAAAAGATTTCAGAAGAAGTGATCTAAAATCCTGCTGAGTTCACCGAGGACGGCTGTGAAACCTTCTCTCTGGTGATTCTTATCAGTGGAGTCACCACCCTTCTTCCCTGATAGGTGTGGGCCTCTCTGAAGGATAGAACTTGGATCAGCTCAACATATGGCTCAATGAAGTTTCCTGGCTGACATTTTTACTCTTATATTTCCAAGAGATACAATGAGACGTTGTTTCCCTTCTTCTCATCAAGTTATAGAATGCTAAAGCCAGAGGAAACCTTGGGTCATCTGGTCCACCCTTTCATTTGGCAAGTGAAGGAATAAGGTCCAAGAGGTTAATTTAGATTAATTTTTTAAATACGTTTATGAAATTAGCATATGTTTATTATAGAAATGTATTAGATATAGAGAAACAAAAATAAGGGAAAAAAGTGTATATATAATCTTACAACCAAAAAGTAGCTACAATTATTATTTTGGAACATATCCTCCCAAGTTTTCAGAAGTGCTATCACACTGTACTACAATTTTTTTTTCTTTAACAATAGACATGAACATTTTCCAAGATGTTATTCCTAATAGCAGAATATGTTTCCACAGTACAGATATACCATCATTTATAAGCCATAAGTGATGTGCATTTGATGGGTATATAGGCCGTTACAGTTTTCACTGTGTTAAATAACATTGTGATGAACATCTTTCTCCTAGAAATGAAGACACTGGATCATTTTTAGCTTTTCAGCCCTGTTGCCAGATTGGATTATCAAGGTTTTTTGTTCGTCTGGACAGGCTTGGTTTAGTTTTGACTTGTGTTGGTTTTAGAGTCAATATAGAAGATGACATGAGCTCAGGAGGAGGCCTTGTTTAGGTCCCCAGCGTTTCAGGGCGTGAACTAAATGACCATCTGGATCCAGGAGGAGAACCCTCCCTTCCTCAGAGGGTGGAGTTGCTGGAACAGTGCCGTGCAGTCTACACCTTCCTATGAGGCATCCCGCCTTGGGCCCGGTCAGGAAACAGGAAGACAGGCAGGTTATATTCAGCCTGGGACCTGAACCTTGTAAAACCAGCCACCCAGCCCGGTTTTATGTGCCCGGCAACAAAGGGACAAACTTGCTCACCCCGGCCTGCTTCCTCTCTCTGGGACCTGCCGTGAGAACACTGTTTTGCACTCAAAATATGCCTTGAACGCACTTTGTCATAGTAATTGCCCCCATAAAGTGGACCAGGGCACCACGTGAAAATGGCCCGTATTTAAGGGTCCAGTCCTGCCTGCTTTTTACGGCTGGTGCGGACCGCGGGCGGGCCTCAGCCCCGGTCACTCTGCCCAGGCACCGCTGAGAGTACTGAGAGTCCAGGAGGGAAAGAGCATCTGAAGGTGGACAGGAAATCCCGGGCCCAGGAGAGGCCCTGCTGCTGAGAGGCGGCCAGAGCATCCCTCCAGGTTCCCGGGTGGCTCCCGGGCACGGTGTTGGTGCCACTGCCCACGACGTGCGGGTTCAGCCCGTGGTCCGCACAGCGTGCCCTTTCCCATCAGTCTTTCTTTCTTCGTCTGCAGAGAAAGAAGAGTTGATCCAGAGCGTGCTGACCCAGGTGGCAGAGCAGTTCTCAAGGTACAGAATGTTCTAGATGCGTCATCTCCAGAGCTGGGCGCTTTTTCTCTTCATGGCTGGGTGGGCCACTTGCTCTGAGGCTGTCTCGGCCGGCAGGCTCTGATACATCGCCCCCAGAAGCTGCCTCCCCAGTGGAATCCTTTGGGGACTTGCGTACCTAAGCCAGCTTGGATGGGGTCCAGGAAACAGATGCCAGGTGCCACAGACCGTGTCAAGTGGGTGTTCTCAGAACGAGAGCCCGTGTTGCTGGTAATCTTCCCAGCTGGCTCTTCTGGGGCTAGGACTTCAACCTACAAGAGCTGACAGCGTTCACAGAGATCCTGTGCAGCTGTGCGGCTTCCTCTCCATTCTGAGTCATCCTGCCGGTTCTGGGTCAGTGCTTTCCATTTCTCAGTTACCTCGCTGTGGCATCTCACTGCCCGAGGGGAGTTAAAATGGGGAAAGGCCGTAGGGTATTTTCTTAAAGCCCAAGAGTTGTTGAACTGAATGGGTTGGAGCCTCCCGGAGAAGGGCACCTCAGGTCCCCTGAGACGGTCTGTGCCCAGCAGGGCAGGGTGTGGGGCTGGACCATGCCCTCTGTGAGCAGAGGACACGGTCCTCCCCGGAGAGCATCTGCTCACTGCCCACGTATGGGGAAGTAAGCATACCTGCTCTACGTTCCCATCTTGGAAAATACACCTTTGAGATAATTCAAAGGGGTATCTTTTTCCTCCCTCCCCTCAGCACCCCTCCCCAACTCCCGTGAGTTCCTTAAAAGCAACTCCTCTGTTCGAGCCCCTCGCCAGCCCACCTGTAGGGCTCACCACGGCAGGGAGTCAGCAGATGTTGGCGGAACCCATTTTAACTTGGAGAATTTGATGAGTTGTGTTGTTTTGTTTTTTCCTTCCTAGAGCATTTAAAATCAACGAACTGAAAGCCGAAGTTGCGCATCACTTGGCAGTGCTAGAGAAGCGCGTTGAATGTGAGTGGCACGTTCATTCCCTTTCGCTGATTTGTCTTTTAACCTCTGCTTAAAGTAACCACTTAAAACCCTGGTGCTTGGTGATGGCAACGGAGCTGAGGCTGACAGCAAATGTCTCTTCTTTGGGAAATGCGCGAAAGTTACCTTTGAAGTTAACAAGGGCTAGAACAGTGATGAATCTTAAGTGTTTTATTTCTATTTTAAAAGTAACTCAGTAACATATGACGTGTTCTAAGTGTGCAGTAACTTGCAACATGGTACTTATCGCAGCACAGCCCCTGGAATAGGGTCTCTTGAGTGCAGGAGAGCACAGAAGGAAACCGTGAGGCCCCCAGACGTAGCCCCCTCCAGGGAAGAACTTCTGCAGAATAACTTGTGTGTGTGTCTTTTTACAAAAAGGAGAATGCACCGACCCACACTCTGTGGTTTCACAATCTGGGGGGAGGATGTCCACTAAATCATTACCAAGTCTTGATTCAGTGACCAAATAGCTGAAACTCTGGGAGGAAAACAGCTTCCAGTCACTCACCCTTTGTGTTCCCATCCATCAAATAAGGAACAAAGCTTGAATTCCACATGACCCGCAATTCCCCATTCAATGCACAACGGGAAGGCTCTTTGTCAGTGTCAAGGCCAAGGTTAATGGCTCATGGGCACCACATTTACTGACTTCCGGAATGAGCAAACACACTCCAAACCTGAGGCCGTCGGGGTCGTGGCATCACAGACTCTACCTGGCTGACTCACTGACTGTCACTTTTCATATCTTGTATGAATGGCTTGGATTTTTTACAAGAAAAAACATTCAGGATCATGTCCAAAACCAATTCACCTAAATAACTTGAATCATGATTTATATAGTTACCCTTTTCAAAGTAGGGCAACATTATAAAAATCCATTTGATCACATCACCCTGGGACCTTTGTTTTTCTCCCCCAAAAATCATGGTACCCAGAAACTGCTGTGAACTTAGTTTTCTGGGAGTGGTTGCCGATACCCTAAAAATAAAGGGGTTGGAATAGAGCACTTGTTTCTGCTGGATGTTTTTTCAAAAGAGAGAGCTTCGTAATAAAGAAACTTTGGTTTGGGTAAAAAAATAAAATCCATTTGGTCATTAGAGCTTCAGAACAGTTTTATTTTCCCCATTGGTGATGAAGGAGCCCCCGAGAGATTAAGTGACCTGCTGAAGTTCATTCAGCAAAGTGGAAAAGTAAATAAAACCGGAACCAGCCCCAGGGTCCTGGTGGGGCTGCTCTCACCATCACCTTTCCCCATGGGGAGCCAGTGCCACAGCAGGGCGGGGAGGGCCTGAGGATGCAGGTTAGAAAGCAGCTGTGACAGCTGGCTGCGCGGCTACGGCCGCAAACACTGGTCATGGCTGCACTGAGCAGAAAAGAGGTTTTGCCCTAAGGGATTGGGGGAGCTCCCCTGGGTGTCAGGAGGGCTCAGGACCAGGGCTCAGTAGCTCTGCAGCAGGAGCGATGCCCCAAACCCCACGTAGAGCTGATGCTGTGAGGATGCCGACCTGGTGGATCTGAGCCCCAGATGTACAGTACCCCCCGGCACCCCTAGATCTGTGCTTGGACCCCCATAGCCCCTGTGGCCACTGCTGCATACATCAGGCTGCTTCTCTGTACACGAGCTACAGATCCAGAGTCTGGACAGAGCTGGATCAGGTGCCCACACCCTCGCTGCAAGGACGGCCAAGGAAAGCAAGTGTTAGTGTCTTGTGGCTCTCGTGACAAAGCACTGCAAACTGGGGGCTTAAAACAACAGAAATGAATTCCCCCACTGTCTCGAGGCCAGAAGTCCGAGATCAAGGTGTCGGCAGGGTCAGCTCCTTCTGGAGGGGAATCTGTCCCAGGCCTGCTCCAGCTTCCAGGACGCCCACGGGCCTTGGCGTGTGGCCTCATCACTCCAGGCTGCCGCCGCCTGCACGTGACCTTCTCCCCTTGCGTCTGCATCCAGGTCGTCCTTCTATCAGGACACACCTGTCTGTGGATTCAGGGCCCACCCTCACCCAGAAGGATCTCATCTCGAGATCCTTTTCTAAACAAGGTCACACTCTCATTCTGGGGGTCAGGATGTGAGCCTGTCCTTGACGGGGGCACAGTTCAACCCACTGCCGTGAGCGTTTGGGGTTTCCGTCTTCTGCCATGGGCGACAAGCTCAGCTTCCCACCAAGCCCCATAGAGTAGGGAGCTCTCTGGACGTGGGAAGAGGTCCAGCCAAAGAACACAGCAAACATTCACTGCCGAGTCACCACCTACAGTCACAGAGATGAACAGTCATACAGTCCCCACCTGGAGAGCAGATGCCCGGGGGGTGGGGAAGGCTGGGGTGTGACAGGTGCCTCCTGCTTCGTCGTCCTCTCCTCCGGCGCCTCTGACCACTTCCCCCCGCCCCACACGGAAGCCAGCTCCAGTGCCGCCGTTCCTTGGAAACAGACAAGTTGAAGAGGCCGTTAATTAATTCTCAGAACTCCTACAGGGAGCTGTGCTGACTTCAACTTGAGAGGCTTCCGGTATCTGGCCGAGGGGACACCAATCAGGCCGAGAAGTGTTTTTATTTTGCCTTCAAGTGGCTTGTGGATTGAGGACCATTAAAGGATGGATCCCCGATGACCTTCTCCCCAGCATGTCCTTGCCCGGAATCCTCCAGAACTAGCTCGCACCTCCTCCTGGGGCTCCTGTGTAGATCAGATAATTCATGCACATGGGCATAAATTACCTGGAGGATGGCATCGCCCCTTCACCCCCAGCTCAGGCTCACTGCAAAATTACTAGCGTTTTTACTAGTGGTATTAATTTCTAGCACCAGAGACCTGGGCACTGAAGGAGTGGGATGGAGAGAGCTTGCATTTCTCAGGAGGAAGAGGACATTAGGGTTAGGGTTCCAGGAGCTGCAGTCAGGCGGCCAGGTGTAGGCAGCGGCCTCCCCCCCATGGCCCACTTTGGCACCTCTCCCTGCATCAGCCCCTGGCCTCCCCACCACCTCCCGGCTGCCCGCTGCCCACAGGAACATGGCTATGGGGGCCCACGCACCCCCGGAGAGGGCCCTCATCCTCCCTGAACTCCACCTGGCTTTGGGCGAATCCTTTCCTGGCGCTTGTGGCTGACCGCTCCCCGGGCTCCACCCGCCTCTGCGTTAGCGCCAAGGTGGGCGCGGTCACCTCATCTGTGCTCAGCCCCGGGGGGTGTGAGTTCCTAAGAGCCGCCCAGACACAGCAATCAGGGCCTCCCCCGAAGACATCGCAGGGACCTTGGAAATGGACAGGGGAGGCCTTTTGAGGACAGGGGTTCTGCAGCTGGACCTCTCCCGCAGGTCACTTGGGGAACTGGTCATCCCAGCCACTCAGAAGGTCAGCCCTGACCCTGCAGAGCTGCCAGAAGCAAGCCGGCCTGCGCTGCTGGCCTGGGAAGGCTGCCGGGAATATGACTGCCGGGCTGCTCCGCGGGGCCCAACCAGATATGGACACACACACATACACACACACCGTGCTCACGCACACACACACTTTATCCGGTATGTGTGAACTGTTCGGAGCTGTTCTCTGCCTCGTGAATTCAAACAGGCACCAGCTAGAACTGCCCATCTGTAAACCACATTACATTGATTTGACTTGTTTTAAATGGAATTTCCTGCCTTTTTTTTTTTTTGACCTTCTCAAGTGTATAATTCTTTGGAATCAAATGTAAATTCTGCCATAGCTCTTAATTCACCTTAAAAGCTTTCCTTCCTTTTCTACGAAATGTTTTCCTTCTTCGGGAGGCTGGGGTCTCGCTTAGGTGAGAAGCCATTTCCTAAACACAGGACATCCAGGGCCTCCCCTCACTTCCCGGTTGGAGATGGGCCATCCAGGGGCGCCCCTCCCTCCCGTCCTTCCTTGTTTGCGGGAAGGGCCCAGGCGCCCTGCGGTGGGCACAGGGCAGTCCTGCCCCTGTTCAGCGTTTGTCCCTGCCGGGGCCTGGCCCAGAACCTACAGACTAGAGAGCTGGCCCCATGGGGCAAAGTTTACAGCCAGGTCATGCAAACAACCCAGAAAACTGAAACCAAAGCTTGCTTTTCTTTTTGTCACCGGGGAAATGTGCTTTATGCAAATTCTTTACCAAAGTCCTTGGAGGAAGTGCTGAAACCCGAGGCTCTATTCCTACGTGGCTATAAACAACTTCCAAAGCTCTGCAGCCTAACTAGGGCCTCGCCTGCCCACAGCCAGCCTCTTAGGAGAGCCCAGCGGGTCAGGGGGAGGAGGGAGTAGGACAGAGCTGCCTTCGTGACCTGACCGTGACCGTGCTGTTACTCCTGCCTGCTGAGGCCCCGTCCCCGAAGCCAGTGTCCCTCTTAGAAAATCATTCTTAAAGGTCCTCTAGGGTGGCCGTGACCCCTTCTAAAGTCCGAGGGGCCAGCAGCGTCCAGGTGGTGCTCGCCCTGCCACTCAGCCCGGGGCTGTGGAGCCTCTGCTTCAGTTTGGGGTTCTGGTCCGTGCCCGCCTGTGTTTCAGGTTTGAGACTGACAAGTGGGAAACTGACATCCGTCTCAACCCTGAGTCCTCCCTGGTGTCAGCGCCAGGACCCGGGGGAGGCCCAGCTCGGACGGCCTTCTCCCTCCCCCAGGATCTTCCACAAGGCATCCTGGGGTCCAGCAAGGCCTGGCAGCGGCAGCCCTGGGTGTGCTGGCGCCTGAATCGCCGAGCGCTCTCGCCGCCTCCTGGCTTCCGCCCAGCGGTGGGGCTCTTTAATCCCGGGACGCAGTGTTTTTCTCTTCCATTGATTAATGCACTCTTGCCATCTCATTACTCGCTATCAGTTTCCTTGGCAACCAGGCTGTATTTCATAAACATCATTACAGTAAATTCTATCATTCCGTGTTGCCCAAAAGGCTTAATCTTAACATCGCCCCCGATAAACGGCCCAGGAACCGATCTACGTCAGTTTCAATACCACACAATCAAACATCAGGCAGCCAGCAGAAACCATGAGCTACGAGGCAGCTGCTCACGGGAGCACCCTTGACTGTTGACGATGGAGAAAAGCAGATGAGAAAACATGATCCCAATTCTGCCTTTTTTAAATTAAGAAAGATAAATAGATCTTTAGATTGCATGGGGGTGGGAGAAAAATGCCTGGAGGGATACACACCAATATATACAATATCAAATGAGTTCTCTGGGCCAATAGGATCATGGATTTTTTTTTTTTTTTTTGGCTGTGTTGGGTCTTTGTTGCTGCGCGCAGGCTTTCTCTAGTTGCGGCGAGCGGGGGCTACGTTGGTTGCGGTGCGCGGGCTTCTCACTGCGGTGGCTTCTCTTGCTGCAGAGCACGGACTCTAGGCGCACGGGCTTCAGTAGTTGTGGCACGCAGGCTCAGTAGTTGTGGCGCACGGGCTTAGTTGCTCCGCGGCATGTGGGATCTTCCCGGACCAGGGCTCGAACCCGTGTCCCCTGCATTGGCAGGCGAATTCTTAACCACTGCGCCACCAGGGAAGCCCCATGGATAAATTTTTAAATACCCTTCTTTGAGATACTCTGTATTTCCTCCATTTTCCACAACGATCATAGGTTATTTTGTATTCAGAGAAGTGATGCTGGAAACGGAATGAATGGTACCCGTGGACCCTGCAGGCAGGGCACCGCTACCCTGTTTGGACTCTATACTGCGTGCTCCATCTCTTCCCCAGATGGATCCACTTTTTGGATCCAAGTCTATGCCACATGCCGGGTCTCTTCTCCAGATCTATTCAACTTTCCAAAATTTTCTGCCCTTCACGTGTTAACAACCCCTTCCTGGGCCCCTTCCTGCCACTGATGTTGAATCTACCATCTGTCCCATTCGCAGACCCGCAGACACAGCTCCGCGGTGGTCCTCTCCTCCTCGGGGTAAGCGTCCTGCAGTGGGACGGCGGCCGAGAAATGCCTGGGAGGCTGCGCACACCTGGTCCAAATGCAAACCGTAAAGGGTGTGTGCTAATGTGCTTTTTCTTGGAAGAGGACCCATGGTTTCATCCACCTCCTAACGGCGTCCACGATGCGAGAAAGTGCTGAGGGCACCGCACCCCAAAGGAGGGTGTGGGCTCTTGGTGGGAGCACAAAGTACCGATGTCCAGTTCCCTGGCTTCCCCACCTCGCTGGTCCCGCGTCCTGGTACAGGAGGGTGGAGATGGTGTTTGAGCCTCTCCCTTGGCATCCCGCACGGCACAGAAGCAGGTCACCGGGACCAGATCCGAGTATCAGATCCTCCAGATTCCTGCCACTGGACGGAAAGAAGCAGTGGTCCCACATAATCTTGCCCCTGCTTGGCCCCTGACACGGAAATGTTTAGAAAACCCACCCAGGGAGATCGTGGTTCTAGGAGGGCTGCCCGGGGGCTCGGCGCTGGGAGAGTTCCCCCAGCCGCGAGCCCCAGAGCTGCTGACAGTTCCTCCGGATGGGAGACGGGTGGAAGCCCACGGAAGTCGCTGAGTTGCTTTGTTTTTCTCTTAGAAATCACCTGCATTTTATTTTTAGCCATATTCCGCTTGATGGAAAGGGGAATGAGTGGCATCGTGGGTAGTATCTTTCTGCATAAAAATCGAGGTGTGATTACCAAGTAACAAAGCTCATCTTTTTTATTTCTTATGACCTGACTCTAATCTGAAAGCCCTTCCAGAACTGGCAGCGTTTCTGAACTAAATATGCACCTGCCAGAGTGAACGCCTTGAAGTTGAACGCTCGCTGGCAGGCGTAAGCGCCAGTTCATCCTTTGATGAAAAAAACCATAGTGTTCTGACTTAGGGGACCCGGTGCTGCAGGACCCTGGGAATGTGGCCGAGCGCAGGCTCCGCTCGTCCTTCCCCTGGCCTGATCATTTCTCATCCATTTCAAGTCAGCGCTTCTCCCGGTTAACCGCTCTACCCAGGACCTTCAAATGCAAAGCTTTTACCTTAACGAAATTTTCACCCTTGCTGGGAAGGCTGTGGTTTTGCTCCCCGAGCCCTTCATTGCATCTTACTACCCTGGGAACGCGTACCCCCTTTTTCTTTGGGGATAAAAGATCCTCTGTCCTCAGCTGGCGCTTAGGGGTACGGAGAAAAAGCAAGATGTGCGGGACGGTGGCGATCGGGAAGCGGGGAGGGGGAGGGGCTTCTGCCCTCGAGGGCCCGTGTGGACGAACGTGGTGAACAGGCTGTGGCTGAGCCGCGTGGGCGGGGCTGGGGGGGAGGCCTGAGAATCAGCGGCGTGGGCGGGACTGGGAACCAGTGTCTGAGCCAGCTTCCGCCCCTCACCCCCGGGGACGTGGGAGCCGCGGGCGAGCCCCCAGTTACCAGCCTCCCCAGCCTCCACGTGTATCCATGGTAACCCCCTTGTTTCTCTTGGTCTCCAGTGGAAGGACTGAAAGTGGTGGAGGTTGAGAAATGCAAGAGTGACATTAAAAAGATGAGGGACGAGCTGGCAGCTAGAAGCAACAGGTAAGGTCTGCGCTGGGCAAGCGCGGCGGACGGCCGGGGAGAGCTCTGCGCGGCCACGCGGAGCCGAGAGGGGCCCTGGGGGGTTTTTTCCCTGAAAGCAGAGATGGAGGATCCCAGCTCTGGCTGGGGTGGGCACCGTCTGGGATTTGCTTTCCGATGACACAGGTTTCTTATCATAAAAGAGAGTTTATGGCAGAGGGAGGCTGGGAGGATGACGTCACAGAAAAGGCCAGTAACCTTCTTGCAGATCAGAGTGTTAGGATTTACGGCCCCAACTTGAACAGAATTGGCATCGATTTTTTGAAAAGGGGAACGATAAAAGGAGAAAGGCCTTTGGCTTCCAGGGGACGAGTGTCCTGGTGTGCCGGAGGCCCCAATCCCGTGCGGACGTCCCCATAGCACAGAGCGGCCCGTCAGGGGAGCGATGCCGCGTTCTGGACACAGAAGTCACTTGTCCCGTGGAATAAGGGTCCCTCCACACATCTCCTGGAGAGCCAGGGTTAGGTGGCCCAGGCTGCCGAAATCCAGGAAAATCATGCCCCAGGCATTTCTTGGAAAGTGGGGCTTGGGCTACAGCCAGACCCTTTGCCGAAACGGTGGTTAAAGCAGATGTTCAGGTCAAGGGGAGAGATGCAGCACGCCAGCCAAGATGATGCTGGATGAGCGCCTGCTGTGTGCGGGGCTGCACCGAGTGCTCTGCTGACGGGCCCAGCTTGCAACTGTCTGCTGTCCTGCGTTGCTTCACGCCCGTGGTCCAGAGACCGCATGGTGACGGTGTGGCCCGTCACCCCCGGAACGCCACGCCACTAAGGAGGCTGAGGTTACCGCTGGGGCTCAGCAGGGTTTAACGGGACTAATGAACTTGCGAACGGCCCGTGCAAGCGCACCAAACTGGCTCACGAGGCCACCCAACATCTTGAAGGTCGTTTCCTAAGTTTTCAAAATTGAGGGCAACCTGCTTACTGCAGAGCGTGGCTGCATGCAAGGGCCTTCGGTGCAGGAGGGGAAGGGGAAGCTGGTGGTCGCAGGGGAGGGGCGGGGCTGGCGGCCTCAGGACGGGCTCGGGGACTAGCCTGACGGGCTCGGGTGCGTGGCTTCCGGGGACCACGCCCCGTTCGTGGCCCACTCACTTGTCAAGTGTTTTGGACTTCGGGATGTCTCATCCCATTGGATTTGGGGGAAGTCGGGCCAAGGAGTCCGTGACGACAGAAAATTGTGAGTGAATAATTCGTCCCCACCGTCCCTGAAGCAGAAGGCTCTGTGGGGTCAGGAGGCAGATCCCTCACGTGAGCCAGCAAGTGCCCTGGAGTTGCCCGCGCAGCCCCACGGCTGGGCCCCGGCTCAGCGGCTGGAAGGAGGCCCCTGGTCACGGTGTCGTCCTCGGGCTCAGGATCTGGACAGCTCAGCCTAGCCCTCTGGCAGCCACGTGCTGGACCTCCGTCCTGTGGCCAGTCCTAACACCCAGGGGAGATAAAGCTAGTCGGCCAGGCCCTGTCCCGGCCGCTCTGCGAGCAGCCTCAGACTGGCGGCCTGAGGCCGAGGGCCGTGTCTGCTGCGGCGAGCGGGTGGTGCCCTGGGCCCCGTCCCCCATGTTCCCTCTGTAGGGTCGCCTGCAGCCACACAGCCCACAGAGCACTTGCAGGAGGCGGGGTTCGGGTTTGGGTTTTGATTTGAGGTATAGTTGACTTACAGTGTTAGGTTAGTTTCACGGGCATGATGTAGTGATTCAAAAGCAGAAGGTGTTTTACAATGAGGCCTCTCGTCCCTTCTCAAATGATTCAATCCTACCACCTGCCCAGAGCAACCGGGGTGAATCAGGAGCCCCGCCCCCCCCCGCCCCCGCTGGTCCTGCCCCGCCGGCCGTGTGGCAGGCACCCCCCACCACCCCTTCTGTAAGAGCCAGGCTGGGGCAGGGGCAACGTGATGCCCCTGCCGTGCTTTCTGGCGTGCACTGCCCTGCGGGTCAGGTTGCAGGAGAAAAAACAGAATTTCGTCCAGGTGGTGTTAGTTTCCTGTAGCTGCTATAACCAAGCAGCACACACTGCAGGGCTGAAAACAACAGGAATTTACTTTCCCACAGTTCTGAGGGCCAGAAGTCTGAAATGAAGGTGTCAGGAAGGCCAGGCTCGCTCTGAAGGCTCTCGGGGAGAACCTGTTCCAGCCTCTCTCCCAGCTTCTAGCAGTTGTCAGCAATTCCTGGGGCCCCTTGGCTTGTAGAGCATCACTCCAGTCTCTGCCTCTGTCTCCACATGGCCTTTTTTTTCGTATGTGTCTGTCTCTGTGTCCAAATGGCCCTTTTTTAAAAAGACACCAGTCATATTGGAGTAGGGGCCACTCTAATCCAATCACACTTGGTGTGACCAGTCTTAACTCATTACATCTGTTACAGCCCTATTTCCAGATGAGGTCACAGTCACAGGTACTGGGGGTTAGAACATCCACATATGATTCTTGGGGGACACGATAGGCCATGTGGAGAAGACCTGCCCGATTTCAGAGCACAAGGGAAGCGAGATGTCACCTGCAGGCACCCGTCGGGGCAAAGTGGGCAGAACCGGGGCTCATCAAGTAATGAAGCCCCTTCCACGCCCCCCACCCCCCCGCAAGGGGTATCAATACGTTTTTGGGACTCACAGTGCTGTGGTCCAAAGAGGAGCCTTCCCTGTGCCCCAGCACTTCTAGAGGCGTGTCTTCTCAACAGGCAGTTTTCACAGCAGCTCACGTAGGTGAGAGACGGGTAATTGTGCCTCTTCAGTCGAAAACAGAATGGGGTGAAGTCTCTAACAGTGCTGACACATTGCGAAAAAGAAATGCAGCCTCCTGCGCTCAGGGCTGACCCACAGCAGCGACACCCACCTGGGACGCTGGCCCGGGAGCCCAGCACCCCTTTGTGCCCCATACAAACAGCCCTGCCCTTTTCTTTATGGAGAAATTAACTCAGATGGGGGATAAGCTGCTTGCACTGCCCCTCGTCTCTGCTGACGGCTGGGTTCCATCTTAATCGTGCAAGGGGGCCGTGCAGTCATCCGGCATCCTGGGACCAGGCTCGTTACCTGCGGGGGAGGTCGCACAGCTGAGCAGCTCTTTCTGAGGATGTCCACCCAGCCGGGCGGTGATCCTGCCTCTCGGGGGCGGAGAGGGGAACAAAGGCACCTGCCCGGCTGAGCTCAGGTCTGCACCCGCTCGGGTGGCCAGGGAGCCTGAGGCGATGGCCGCCTTCACCCCCGCACAGGCACACCCCAGCGTGGCCTCGGAGCCAGGGCTCTGCGTGGACCAGAACCGCCTTTCCCCAGGGAATAGGGCTGGCCGTTGGGTCGGATGAGGCGCAGACCCACAGACACCCTCGGAACAGGCTGCGCTCCCCTGAGACACAGGCCTTGGGTTTCTCTTGGCTTTTCCCCCAAGAGGACAGAGGGAGGATCGCCCGCCCACATTCAGGGCAGGGCCCGGCCCCGCCGAGCACGTGGGGGCTGCAGGAACACGGGGCGGCATCTGAGGGCTCTGGGATCTGTCATCTCTGCTTTCATCCCAAACAAATGGCCTTGACCACTGGACTGAGCCCCAGGAGGGGGGAGGCTGGGAGCGCAGAAAATGAAACAGAAAGAAAAGAAAAGGCACCGTGCCAGCTGCTCTGTCAGCTGGAGGATGCTGGTTCCCGTGGCGACGGGCCGAACAGGGAGCAGGCAGGGCTGCCTGGCCATGGCAGGACCTCCCAACGCTGGGATTTTCAAGGAAGCAGTGGATTCCAGCAGTCAGATCATCTTCGGTGGTGGAAGCTTACACAGCCCTCCTGGGAGAGGTGCGGGACTGACCTGCACAGCACGTATGTGCATGTTTGTACAAAAGAGGTTAAAAGTGGAAAAGAAATAATGACGATGCTACCTATGCTCTTAAGTCACAGACCAGGTTCTCACTGCTCAGACGTGCGTGTGTAAATGGGAGTTCTCGTTGACAAGGGCGACCACGGAAAGCGTTTGGTTGGCGCGTTTTCTTGGTTCATTTTGTTACCCTTCTGCTAAATCTGTCTTAAAATCCCACTCCATGCACGAAGCCGTCTTAAGCAGCTCGGATGATTTCGCAAGCATCGGGTGGAGGGAAGGAGCAGCGGCGCGCCAAGAAAGCCATACTGAGGCTCTTTTCCCAAAAAGGAAGCAGACGTATTATTCTGAGCTTGCAAGTGGCATAGCCACCTTGTCATACCTCCAGACTATACTGATGAGGGGGGCAAGTCAGTAAAAATAACAGCGACCACGATGCTCCCAGTCAAAACCCAGTCCTGAGCTTCCCAGATGTTCTTCCACGCCCAGATAGCGGGTTTCGAAAAACAGCTACGAAATTCTGTTGTAATTTTTTTTCATTTACAACACTGTAAACAGTCAGTAGCTGAAAATGCAGCCTCAGACATTTTTGCAGAATGTCTGCAAATGTCACCCACCCAGTGAGTTCTTTTCTCCTCATTCCGTGGCCAATTGTTTTGCAGTACCTTTCAGGACATACTGTAGGCAACGTTTCTTTTTCCCTTTTCATCCAAAATTCCCTCGCTTCACATAATACTCATAATTAAAGATGACATAATAGTCCTCCCTGTCGAAGTACCATAATGGTTTAAATTATTTCCCATTGGGGGACGTTCCGGTGGCTTCTAGTTTGGTTTTGTGTTTTTGCAGCAACAGATGACACTGCGATGAATACCTTCAAGCTGTTTGCTTACGTCTAATTCTTTGCTTATGATAAGTTCTCCAGAGGAGCCTCGCAGCTTAAAGGATGTGAATTTCTCTACGGCTCTTACAATACAGTATAAATTGCTCTCCTGGAAGATGGAAGTTTATTTACAGACTGCATGAGCTTCTGTGCTGGCCCCATCCCCAGCCTGGGAATCTCACGCAAGGCAGGGGGAGGGGGAGGAGTGGGGTGTTAGACCCTCCCGCCACCCCCGCTGTGCTCCCTATTCGAGGTGGGGGGACTTCAAGTTCCTTCCAGAGGAGTTAAGGTGCCCATGTGGGCTGGGGGCCCAGGCGCTGCCGGCTCTCCCGGAGCAGCCCCGACCTGCAGTCCCTGGCTGTGACCCCTCGGGCCAGCACACTCGCCCCTGATGTCGGAAGGGGGCTTCCCTCCAAAACCACCAGGCTCCGTTTGCTCTGTTCTTTTGTTTTGCTTTGCTTTTGTTGCCGCAACCCGAGGCATGTGGGATCTTAGTTCCCCGACCAGGGATAGAACCCGGGCCCCCGGCATCGGAAGTGCAAGTCTTAACCACTGGACCGCCAGGGAAGTCCCTGTTCTGTTCTTGATGCCTTGACGTTAAGGAATGAAAAGCAGAGTCAGAGATCAAACTCGCCTGTCAACGTGTGTGTAAGGGGAACAGTTGGGGACATCCTGAACGTCTATCACAGGAGGCGGGATTGATGACCCTATGAGGTCCCTCACGCCCGAGGTCCCAAGGAGGACTTGCTTTTTGATGAGGTCGAGCTCTCTGAAGCAGCAGCAGTGCATTTGTGACATGGTAGTGGAAAAAGCAAGTTGCCAGAGAGGAAACTTGGTACCATTCCATCCTTATCTAAAAGGACCAGGGGCTGTCCGTGTGTGTCCATACCTAGGAACGTTCTGGAAAGGTACCCCAAACTTAACAGAAGGCATTGCCAGGTGTGAGATTTAGAGGAAAGAAGTGGGGGAAAGGGGACTTACTTTTTTTTTTACTTTGCTTCTGTGGTTTTTGAATTTTTTAGAATAAACGTATTTTGCTCGCATCATTTAAAAGAGATTTTCAGGAGCTTCTCTAAAATGAAGATGCCATGTTTGCTGAGAGCTCAGTATTATCTCAGGAGGTCCAGGCACGGTCTTCGGGGTTTAGCAACAAGGCGTCACTGGCTTTACGACTTATTCTTCTGTAACAAATAAGACCAAAGGGGTTTGTGGGATGCGGATTGGGTTGGGTTTTGCGTTTTTCGGTCTTTCTCCGATGAGGTCCCCGCAATCCGCCGCCCAAGTGACACCAAGTCCAAGGCGGCAGTGCCAGAAACAATCTTTGCTTTTCCCTTCAGGACCAGCTGTCCCTGTAAATATAGTTTTTTGGATAACAGCAAGAAGTTGACATCTCGACGCGATGTCCCCGCTTATCCCAAGGTAAGGTGACATCCTGCCCCTGAAGAAACCACAGTCAGCGTCCACAGCCTCCCACCCTCGGCCCCCCTGACCTCCCAACCCGGCCCCTGCCATCTGCACATCTGCAAAACCAGCTCCCGCCCGGGCCCTGGGCTGTGGAACACTGCCGTTTTTCTTAGGCAGGATGTATTTTCTCTCGGACATTTGTTTAGCCACAGTGGTCCCAGACCAAGCCCCAAGAGATCGGAGCTCCTCTCCGGTGTCCAGCCAGCCCCCGTCGCCGACTCAGTGAACAAACGGTTCTCACGTGCAAATGTTACTTGAAAGAACTTTCATTTTTAACTACATTATTTAAAAGCTGCATCTCCTGTCCCCGAACAACATGTAGTTTTTGTGAGAAGTTTTGCTTTTTGGTCACAAAGGATTTCTCAGTTACAAGAGAGCCTCAGCCCTTGTTAGAGCAGCAGTGCCCTGGGGACGGGGGTAGGGTTCTTCAGACAGCTGCAAAAGAGGGGTCCGGTGATGGTGGTCCCCCATCTCACAACGCCTGCAGCTAGTGACTGAGCAGGACCCTTGGCCCAACTGTTCTTTGCACAATCTCCCACTAAGATTTGGGCTTCGCAGTGGCCGGGGTCCTGCAGACAGGGCGCCTGGCCGTGCCCAAGGCCACCACCCCCCCCCACTGTTCCCACAGCAGCAAAGAAACTCCCAGAGCCTCCCTGCCAGGGGGTTCCCCAACTCAGATACGAAAGACAAGCTAAATACTGTCCAAGGTTTTCACATGGACACGAGTGCCCTGCCCTACAGGAACGCGTGACCCACACCTCAGGATCTGCCCCAGGGAGTCACGAGGCCCAGCTTAGGCCCAGAACAAAAGGTGGCAGTCCTCCGCAGTGGTTCCTTTTAAAAAAACAAACGGAAAGACCTAGGAGACGACTGTATCTAACTCCAAAACACCGTGGCTGTCTTGGGTCTAAAATATTCTGTTTCCTCTGACAATGTAACCTAAACTCCGGTCTTCCGTAGAACCAGCGCCTGCCCCCAGCAAGCTGGGCTGTTATAGCCCACGGCTAAACCAGTGACAGTGTCCAAAAGCAAACCTCAAAATAGCTTCTTAGCCACTATTTGAATTTATGCCAAGTAAAAGTTTTTTCCCTTGATTTCACTTTCTTGTATTTTTTAAAGTCCGGTTTCTCGGGATGTCATTAGCATATGCAGTAAAGTTCACCTCCTGCAGTGCAGAGCATTATCAAGTGTAACAGGCTTACGTGGTCACGTACCCTCCACCACGGTCAAGGGGTGAACGTTCTGTCTCCCCCAAGCGCCCCCTCGTCCCCTGTACGGTCATTCCTGGCGCTCTGCCCCTGACCACCACTGGTGGGATGTCTGTCCCCGTAGTTCTGACCCCTCCAGAACTCTCGTGGGTGTAGGCTTTGAGAAGGTACCCAGGTGTCCTGAGAGGCGGGCAAGAGGAGAGTGGAAAAGGCATGGCCAGCCTTCGTCTCAACGCAGAGGCCCCCGTGCGTGCTCACAGTGCTTTCCTGTCCCCTCCAGTACCTGCTGTCCCCCGAGACCGTAGACGCCCTGCGGAAGCCCACCTTCGACGTCTGGCTCTGGGAGCCCAACGAGGTGAGTGCAGGAGCCGCCTGGGACCGGGACCGGCTTCGGGGACCAGACGGGAGCGGCCCCATCGCTCTTCTCCTCGGCTTCTCCTCTGTCTTCTTTGTCTTTCAACTTCATTCTCCAGGTTGGCAGCCAAACTGCCCCTTGGTGGGCTCGGGAAGGGGCGTCAGGGCCAAGGAGCAGGTGAGCGGCGGGGCCTCAAACCTGGGCTCTGGCTGCTCGGTGCACCCCCTCCGCCCAGCAGCCCCCCAGGCTGCGTCCTGATCCCCGGGCCTGCAGGGTGCAGGCCTCGCGGGCTTGGGGAGGATTTCAGGAAGGAGCTTCCACTGGAGGTGCTGCTGAGAGGAGGCGACCCGGGCAGCTGTGAGGCCTCGGGGACCCAGAGTGACTTTCTGCAGCAAGAACACACTTCTTTAAAATTCCCCTTTTGCTGAGAAAACACAAACATGGAGATCGTTTTGTTGTTGTTTAGTCTATAATATCAGTTATACCTTCCTCTCTCTGAACCCGGAGAAAACAAAAAGTCCCTCCACGTGGACACGAGGCCACCAGAATCCACAGACGCTTACCAGCTTTTTGGTAACACGGGAGCCCCGGCGGGGCTCACCCACTTGGACGAGATCCGCTGAGCGACTTCCCTGCACTCCAGCAAAGGAACGGTGCACGCTGAGCGCTCACCGTCCAGGTCGTCGTTCCCCGCCTGGGCCTGGAATCTCCTGTGCGAACCGCCTTCCCTGGCTGGTCTCCCAGGATGAGAGAAGCCCTCAGCAAGAGGGGCCAGGAAAGTGCAGGTCCCGGGTCCACCCTGAGAAGGGCCACGTGCTGGCCGGCGCCTGAGAAAAGGCCCTAGGTGACACGTGTGCTCCAAACCGTCCAACCAGTCAGCACGCAGGGCTGCAGCCGCAAGTTCAGGGGTGGGGGAGGCATTCTAAGTGTGCAGCTGTCACCTGCCAGATCGATGCATGTTCAGAAATGGACGTGGTGGAGGGGGACCACGGCAGGAGGAGAAGAGTCACATCTTCCAGGAGAAGCATTAGGACCTCATGTCCCAAAAGCTCTCGCTGAGCAGGGGACCCTGCTGGCCTGGACGCACAGGAGCTCAGAACACGCAGCCCTGCTTCCAGCAGGTGGCCAAGCGCCGCTACCGAGCACATCTCACTCTCCCCAAAGTCGTTTTGACCTCAGCAGCCCACAGGGAGGAAGAGCAAAGCTGGGGCCCTGATGGTGGAACCCCCGCCGTTCCTGTCTCCTTGGGGCACCGGCTGCTCGTGGCCAGAGAGGGAACGCCACCCTCACGTTGAGAGGTGGAAGGACCCACGCATGCGGGATGCGAAGGCGGCCCTCCACACTCGGGGTGTATGTGCAGCCGCCATCAGGGCGGGGGTGAAAGGAGGGACCAGCCCCCTGCCAGTGGGCTCGGCCCGTGTGGCCATCTGCCGGCCCAGGCCCTCGCCAGCACACCTCCATGACCCCGGGCAGCCTGGGAGGGGTCCCAGTGCTTCCGAAAAGCACCTAGCTGCCCACAGTGGCAAACCAGAGGTGCTCAAAGACGGGAGCCCTGGCCTCTGGGGAGGCCATGAACTTTGGAGTGTGGATGGCAAAGGTGAACAGCTACAGGGACACACCTGAAAGCTTCAACAGCCCGCCTGGCCCCCAAAACTGCATCTGGCCACCCAAGAAGCGGCTCGCACCCCGAGAACATCAGGGCTCCCGGGTGGTGGTGGTTCACCTCTCTCCCTTCAAGGGGGGGTGACGCACCCAGCGTCACCCAGGGGCCCAGCATCCTCCGATCGCAGACCAGGCGGGGAGGTGACTTCCCGCTGCTCCGCTCTCGCGGGCTGACCTGAGTGCTGCCCCCGACGCCGCGTCTGCCGAGCGCGGGCTTAAAGGCCGCGGGGCCTCTCGGTCACCTCGCGCTTGCTCCGCACTCAGCCTTATCCAGCTGCCCGGCCCAGGGCCCGCCGCAGCGTCAGCGCGAGCAGATGCTCAGACGCGTCACTCCTGCTCCGAAGCTGCCACATAAGTGGCACCAGATGGTTTTGTCTGCCGATCACCTCCGCCTCTTGACTCTGATTTCACAGCAAATATTTCAGCTCCTCGGGGTTGCCCGCAGCTGCGAATAGGCTGGTGGGACGGGGAGCGGGGCTGTCGGACCCACAGCCCCTCTGGACGGCAAAACCCTGGCTGGGCGCTCGTGCTGCCGGCAAAGCTGGGGTGATCCGGGCAGCAGCCGGCCGGCAGCCCGGACTCCGGCCGTCCCGCTCTCACCTGGGACCCCGCAGCCCCGGCGCTCTGCCAGGGGCTCCTTCAAGGCCCCCGTTTCCAAACTCTGGCACCCGGCCTGCGTGTGTGCCGTGCCCTCGAGGAAGAGCCGTGTGTGGTGGCCATCAAGGACTTTCCGTCTGGGACGTCATCCCAGTTCTGGGCTGGGCTGGGCGTGGCTCCCACTTTCCCCGGTGGATTCTCTGCGCGGCTGGAGAAGCCACCCGGCCCGCCCTGAGCGCGTCTCCTGGCCGCTCTGGCTGTTGACCGTCCTTCTCCTCCTGTGCCCGCAGATGCTGAGCTGCTTAGAGCACATGTACCATGACCTCGGCCTGGTCAGAGATTTTGGCATCAACCCCATCACCCTCAAGCGGTGGCTGGTGAGTGTCAGGCCCCCCCGTCCCCCCGACACAGTTTCACGGGAACGGACTGTGGGCGCCTTCCTGATGGCCCTGGGCTTCCTACAGACGGAAGCCACGCTTCCATGAGAGCCCTGTGGGGACGGTCAGCCAGTCTCTGCCCATCCCCCTCCCCCAAAACACTCTCTGCTCTTAGGCCCCTGCTCTGGTGAGTGAGAAAATAGTAAGAATGGGGAGGGGCAAGTGAAGCAGGTGCTCTAAGCCGCGCGGGCATGTGAGTGAGCGTGTTGTGCAGGTGTGTACGTGGGGGGGTGCATGTGAGTGTACGTTTGTATTTGTGTGTGTGTGCATGTGACTGTGAGTTCTGGTGCCTGCATACTTGTGGGGCGTGTGCATGTACGTGTGCATGTACACACGTGTAAGCGTATGCACGTGACTGCGTTTGTGTGATTGCCAGGGTGTGTGTGTGAGAGAGTGTGTATTTAGCAGCAGATCTTTCTCTTTTTAATTAATTAATTTTATTTATTATTTTTTTTTTTTGGCTGCATTGGGTCTTCGTTGCTGCACGCAGACTTTCTCTAGATGCGGCGAGTGGGGGCTACTCTTCATTGCGGTGCGCGGGCTTCTCATTGCAGTGGCTTCTCTTGTTGTGGAGCACGGGCTCTAGGCACGCGGGCTCAGTAGTTGTGGCTCGTGGGCTCAGTAGTTGTGGCTCTCGGGCTTAGCTGCTCTGTGGCAGGTGGGATCTTCCCGGACCAGGGCTCGAACCCGTGTCCCCTGCGTTGGCAGGCGGATTCTTAACCCCTGCGCCACCAGGGAAGCCCCAGATCTTTCTTTTTAATAAAATACTGCTCACACCAGATGTTAAAAGCCTGTGGAAGATTTGATGGTGGCTGGGGACCCAGCTCCCCACGTATAGACCCCCAGCTCTCCCCCCAAGCTTCACGCCCCAGCGTGGCTCCCCTGGGGACACCTTCCCCGGGGTGGGATTGTGGGGGCCATGGCGTGGCCCCCGGACATCCTCAGGCCCCTGGGCCCCCTGGTGCTCTCACCCTCAGGAAACGGGAGGGCAGTTGGATGAGGGCCAGGTGGGGAGCAGGCAGTTGGCACCGGGAAGAAGGTGCCAGGAGCTGGGGGAAGGGGTGGGCAGCTGGCCACAGGGCGGACCCTCTCGTCTCCGCAGCTCTGCGTGCACGACAACTACCGTAACAACCCTTTCCACAACTTCCGTCACTGCTTCTGCGTCACCCAGATGATGTACAGCATGACCTGGCTCTGCGGGCTGCAGGTGGGTCTGGGGGAACCCCCTGCCCGGCGTGGTCAGTGAGCAAATGGGCGCCCACCCCCGCCCCGCCCCAGGGAGAGGCAGGTCCTCCCCCACCGGGCCGGCAGCTGGAGGGGCTTCGTCCACCTGTATCACCCGCCTCCCACCCGACTCCAGCCCCTCCTCACCCCACCCCACTCTCTCTCTGATCCAGGAGAAGTTTTCCCAGATGGATATCTTGATCTTAATGACAGCGGCCATCTGCCATGACTTGGATCATCCAGGCTACAACAACACGTACGTACGCGGTCTTCTTCTCTGTCTCTTTTTCCCTTGTAAAGGGGCCTCTGCGCATCAGAGGTGAACTTTTCAGCTCAACCCTCTGCCAGTTCCAAGCTGGAGCGGTCGGCCAAGGCCTCCTAAGCCCCCAGCTCCACCCCACCTCTTGGGACATGGCTCGCCGCTTGGGACTGTGTCCGGGGCCCGGGCCTCCCCTCACCAGAGCCAGAGGGGCTGCCGTAGCCCTCTGCGTCTGCACCGGCAAAGCCCTGACGGCAGCAGGACCTCCCTCCCCCGAAGCAGGCGGGGATGCCCGCACACACGTGGACGGGGAGGGGCAGCCCCACCCCGGTCTCTGGATCTCACTCCCCCGTGGGCAGCCTCCCCAGCCCGTTTCCGACAGGAGCAAAGCAGAGGCAGGGGCTGTGACAGCAAGAGCAGGGTTGTGGACGAGCGGGAGGTGGGAGGGTCCAGGGCAGGCGTGGAGCCAGGAGGACGGGCCAGGCTTTGCTGGAACGTTGGTCCGCTCCCGCCTCTGGGGCGAAGGCCCCCGAGTGCCACCCCACGCGCCTGCCAGAGTCCAGGCCGGGTGGCGCTGCTTCGCGTTCCCAGTGGCACATTGGTGGTTCTATCGAATTCGTGTATTTGCGTATCGAGTATCACTGGGCGGGTGATGATGCCAGGTCTGCCCGAGAAGCGTGCCGTCGTTTGTCAGGACCAGAGCGGATTCCAAGGTGTGGACGTTTGTGCCCCTCCGAGGAGGCAGCCCCGTGGGCATCCATGCCCTCAGTTCACACTCGGATGACGTGTCCGAGCACAGGCCAGCCGAGGGCCGTGCCCACAGCAGCTGACGAGAAAATGCACCCCAGTCCTCCACATACTGATAACGTCTGCAGGGTGTCTGCACCCCAGTCCTCCACATACTGATAACGTCTGCAGGGTGTCTGCACCCCAGTCCTCCACATACTGATAACGTCTGCAGGGTGTCTGGCCATTCTGAGGGCATGCGACTGGGAGGCGCTGAGGCTTCTTGGTGACCTCCACTGTTAGGACTACAGCAACTTGGAGGTATCCAGTTGGAGGGGCAGCAGAGACCCAGGAGAGCCAGGAGAAGGGGGCTCCTGGCACGAGCAGAGTGCGGTCCCCTCCATCCCTTCCATACTCCATGCACCTCCCCACCCCACCGCCAGCGCTGCTGCCCCGACTCGCAGGTGCCTCTGAGTGCGGGTGCCCGAGGGCCCTTCTGCTCTCTCCTCCAACCCCAGGTACCAGATCAATGCCCGCACGGAGCTGGCCATCCGCTACAATGACATCTCGCCCCTGGAGAACCACCACTGTGCCGTGGCCTTCCAGATCCTCAGCCAGCCCGAGTGCAACATCTTCTCCAGCGTGCCAGCGGAGGGCTTCAAGCAGATCAGACAGGTGTGTGGGGTGAGGGCACGCCCACCGCAGAGTGGGAGGCACCGGGGGACAGTGAGTCCGGCCAGAGAGTAGAAGCCCTCTCTCCCCGTGCCTGAGGCTCCCACATCTCCCAGTCCCCCACCAGGGATCCCGGGGGACCGGCCCTCCTCCCCAGCCTCCTCCAAGGCCAAGTGGCTCCCCGGGAAGAGGTGTGCGTTTGGCACGCATGCACGGTGTTCCATGGACCTGCAGATCACGGCCACCATTTAATTGAACCCTTTGAGATCGGTCCTTTCTCATCTCACAGCCCAGGAAAGTGAGGCTGACACAGGCGAGGTCACTCGCTCAAGGGAGCAGGCCCTGGGCAGACACGTCTGCGGCATCCAGCCCAGCAGAACCCCGACCACTGTCCCCTAAGCCCTGCTCTTGTCCCCTGCAGCCCCACCACCCATTTCAGAAGAGACATTTCTGCTGCTCGGGGCACTTTGGGAAAAAGATGAGGGAGGCCAGCTGTCTGGGGTCAGATGCTTCCAACTCACCAAAAGTGACGCCCCTACACACACAGGAGGTCCCGCTGCACGCAGCCCTGTGTCCCATCCTCTGGCGTCTTCAGGGGAGGGGCGATGTCAGAGAGATCTTGGAGGAGTGAGGTGGGTTGAATGATAGCCACCCCCCAACCAAAAAAAAAAAAACAAAAAGGTGTGTCCTCTTCCTGACTCCCCAGGACCTGTGAACGAGTCTTTACAGACATAATTAAATTAGGAGCTTTAGATAAGTTTACCTCAGATTATCCATGTGGATGTGAAATCCAATGACAAGTGTCCTCATAAGAGACACACAGAGGAGAGATACAGAGAGGCAACAGGGGCAGGGACAGGAGTGATGTGGACACAAGCCAAGGAGCGCTGGGGCCACCAGAAACAGGAAGAGGTAGGGAATGGACCATCCCCGGAGCCTTCAGAGGGGACACCTTGGTTTCAAGACTTGCGGCCTCCAGAACCGTGAGAGGATGCCTTCCTGCTGTTCCGTCCCCCAGCATGTGGCACTTAGAACGGGAGCCGTGTCCACGGCATAGGAGGAGCCACACGCCGCGTCTGTTCGGCGTCTCTGTGGCCTTGCTCCAAGACGCACTAGAGCCCAGGGCCAGGACACAGTCCCCTCCCTCCAGGAGAACTGATAGCTTCACCTTATCAGACGACAGCAGCCTCGTTCCCCATCCTTCCAGCTTCCAGGCAGTCAGAGCTCAATCAGGGCTTAATTACCGCCCTGGTGAATCACCGGCTCCTGGTACAGTTACCTCCCCTTTATCTGCTGGCTTTCTATCTGCTGGCTTTCTGGCCTCCCTTCCACGTTTATGGACCCACCCAGCAGGCACACGCGACATGTTCCACAAGCTGGAGTGAGTCTTTCTGTGAGGCAGGTAAAGGGGCAAACCCTGAAGAAAGGACCCTGCCTTTGTGCCGCCCCGATGGCTGCCGGGTGAGGAGCCCTGCCAGGGACGCGGCCCAGAGGATTCAGGCAGCTGAGCCCCTTTGTGCGTGGAGGGGTCAGAGCAGCACCCCGCTCCCGCGGAGGAGCCGCACCCAGGGGCCGGGGCCCTGCTCGTGCCGCCCGCCACGGGGACACAGGCTGACCTTGCCCAGCACCTTACTGACATTAACACTTCCTACGGGTAAAATCCGTTGTCCCAATTTTTAATCATATTTCGTCCTTGAATATTTTGAGGGATAACTCATCATAGGAACAGATCCTTCACTAACAATACAGTTAAATCTTTACCGAGAAATCGCACAATTGAAAAGGCCAGTGATGCCCCTTTTTTTGTTTTTTTTGTGTGGTACGCGGGCCTCTCACTGCTGTGGCCTCTCCCATTGCGGAGCACAGGCTCCGGACGCGCAGGCTCAGCGGCCATGGCTCACGGGCCCAGCCGCTCCGCGGCATGTGGGATCCTCCCGGACCGGGGCACGAACCCGTGTCCCCTGCATCGGCAGGCGGACTCCCAACCACTGCGACACCAGGGAAGCCCGCCCCCCCCATTTTTTATCTGTCTTGACTGATTTGAGTTGTGTATTTGATGCTTGTGGTGGTGTTTTCTTGGAAAAGTAGAACACCATACTCAGCACAGAGGTGTGTTCTGTAAATGTTTGTAGGATGGATGGATGACTGAATAGATGGATGGATGGATGGACAAGTGGGTGGGTGGATGGATGGGTGGATGGATGGGTGAGTAGACAAGTGGACGGGTGGGGAGACAGATAAATCGATGGGTGGATGAGTGGGTGGGTAGATGATCATGGTTTCAAATTATGTTATTTCTACTAAACCAATACTGGGTTAACAAGGTCAAAATATTTGTATTAAAAAACTTATTTGGGGACTTCCCTAGGGGTCCAGTGGTTAAGACTCTGCACTTCCAATGCAGGGGGTGCGGGTTCGATCCCTGGTCGGGAAACTAAGATCCCGCATGCCACATGGCCAAAAACAACAAAACAAAACAACCTTTATTTTATCCTTACCTACAAATTCGTTAATAGAAGCATGCTATTATATGATCAGACTTTGATCGCTCCCAAGCAAGATAAGCACATATCATCACATACAGATTAGATAACAGGAAAAAAATACTCTTGGAAAATAGGTCACTGACCTCCAACAACAAGCTCTGGAAGGAACAAACCATATACCTAAATTACCGCATCAGCGGGGAGCATTTGTCCTCGGCTGAAAGCGTCTGGACTTCGCAAGGAGACACGTGCTGAGCCTGCCCTCTGCAGGCGAACAGTCTTGGCGGGCCCGATGCGCTGCCTTCTCCAGGGACACAGCCTGTGTCTGGCAGCCCGGGGCTCAACCCCCAGCCTTCCACTCACCAGCTGAGGCCTGGGCAGGCTCCCCAGCCTCTCCGGCTCTCAGTTTCTTTATAAAAACGAGGACAGTGGTTCTTAGACACGCCCGTGGCGTTGGCAGGAGGCCCAGATGAAGTGGTACGAGCAGAAGGTTCTGCATGCAGCAGGCGCTCACTGAGTCACTGTTGGGATCGTGCCCCGCGTTCACACTTTGCCTTCGCTCCTCAGGGGGTGATCACGTTAATCCTGGCCACCGACATGGCGAGGCACGCGGAAATTATGGATTCTTTCAAAGAAAAAATGGAGAATTTTGACTACAGCAACGAGGAGCACATGACCCTGGTGAGCGGCTTGTCTTCCCTCTCTGGGGGGCTGGGGAGTGAGCGCCACCCCCAGCTCAGACTGGAGACCGAAGCGCCAAAGGAAAACGTGTAACCTCGCCTCGCAGCGAGGTGTCGGTGAAGCCGGCTTTCCAAGTCCCGGCACTTAGCAGGGAAAGCCCCCCGTCACCCCAGCAGGACCCCCTCTCCTAGTTAAAGTCACCCCTTTCCCATTCCCCCATCTCATTCAGATTTGAAGGTTATAAGTAGGGGAAGGTAAGCCTGCGTACAGAGGCCTGGCCAACACAGGGGAGCGCCAGGCTTGGGGGCAGAGGGCAGAGGGCAGAAGCCAGGGCCGCCTTGGCATTTGTGGGACTGCTCCCCCCGTGCTGGGGGCGGCAGAGGTGGAGTCCTGCCCTGGATGCCCCTTGGGCCAGCCAGCAGGACTGTGGTTCCCACCCCTGCATCGCTCCCCGGTGTTCAGGCAGCGGGGTGCCGAGGCCGGTGGGCGCCCTCCCTGCTGTTGCATGAGGATCCCCTTTACCCTGTGTCTCTAGCACACCTCTTCAGTGCTCTGGGGTCCCAGCACTCTCCACCCGCTGGGGTTTCTTTCGTCATCTGTTAAACCTCTGCCTCCAGGCAATACCGTCTGTCTACACTTTTTACATATTCTTGACATCAAGAAGACACTTCTGAGCTTTGCAGTGTATAGTTTGTATGACAAAACGTCCGTGTGTTCAAGGGGCTTCCCTACTACTGAGGCCCCTCCAGGAAAGATTCTGACCCTCGGGGGTGCGGGGATGCCCCGTCTTCCCCCTGCAGCGGGAAGTATGTCCTTGTGGGGGGCAGGGGGCAACAATGCTGGGTTCCCCTCCGCCAGCATCACCCGCCCTCCTTCCCTGCCGGCCAGTGATGGTGAGTCCAGACGCACAGCGCTGTGGGATGTGTCCCGTGTTGCACAGCTGATTCCAGATCTCTTCTTTCAGCTGAAGATGATCCTGATTAAGTGCTGTGACATCTCTAACGAGGTCCGTCCGATGGAGGTGGCGGAACCCTGGGTGGATTGTTTATTAGAGGAGTATTTCATGCAGGTAGGAGCATCAGACAGCGTCACGCAGCATCACGCCTCCTGGGCTCGTTAGCCCCTTAACTGGGTTCCTGCTGGAAGCGTGACGGACGGGCCAAGGTGGCCTCCGGCATCACCGCCTCCGGAAGCCTTCCCAGCAGGCGCACGTGTAATTTGAGACACGAAAGACAGGGACCAACAGGAAAAGCTAATGTCAAACTGTTACCACATTAGTGCCCCTGTTACCACTAGTTAAACCCCCTCCCCGCCCCCCCCCCCCCGCACGACCCTGCAGGCCCAGCGGGCACCTAGTTCGCACTTACGGCGTCCCCATCGTCCCACGTGGTCACGAACGTGCGTGACGTGGGTGGTTCCGTTGGCATATTAGCTGTTTCTCTCTTCCTCTCAGACGATGATCCTGGAAGCCCCCAGATTCCACGGGCGTTTCTTTCTTTAACGTGTGTCCTCTGCCTTCCCCGCAGAGCGACCGCGAGAAGTCGGAGGGCCTTCCCGTGGCGCCTTTCATGGACCGGGACAAAGTGACCAAGGCCACGGCCCAGACTGGGTTCATCAGCTTCGTGCTGATCCCGATGTTTGAAACGGTGACCAAGGTGAGTGACCCAGACATGTGTGCACACACATGCACAGGTGCACGCACACTCACACGCTCACACGGACACACACGTGTGCACTGGCCGCCTGCCCCGTGCCCCGGGCAGCGACCCAGCAGCAAAGCCGCCCCACCCTTGGCCACCCTCCCCCATGGACACCGCCCCACCCTTGGCCACCCTCCCCCATGGACACCGCCCCACCCTTGGCCACCCTCCCCCATGGTGTCTCTGGGCCCCCCCCCAGGGCCCCGCTTCCCAGGGCACCGGCCAAGTCCCTGTCAGCCTTTCAACTCTGCCTACAGAAGCCCCTCTAACCTGCCCCCCACCCCACCCGGCACACGGCTGACACCAGGTTAATCCTCAGCAAGGAGCCGGCCTCTGCCTCTCTCCCGAGCCTTCCATGGCTCCCCACTGCCCCCAGCACAGGGCACACAGCCCCCCGCCCTCCCAGGCCCTCCCGTCTTACAGGACGGCCCTTAGCTCCTGGTCCTGCCTTTCTTCAAGCCTCCACCTCTGAGCCCACCCTCCGTGGCCTGGGCACCCCATGCCCTGCTCAGCAACCTTCCAGAGCTCCCTCAGCACACCCTCCTCAAGCCCCGTGGCTCCGTTCCGCCTAGAATTTGTCTCCCTGTCTGCAGCTTCCTTCCTCAGGCTGCGGGGTCTTCCCCGTGGGCACCGGGTGCCAGGGCACAGCAGGGCGATGGTGGCTCCCACAGGTGGCAGGAGCAGGGCTGGGGAAGCACAGGAAGCACGAGGGGCTGAGGGCTGTGTGCACTGGGCTCCCTGGGGCCGCCGGGGGGTCTCGGAGTGAGCGGCGAGCGCCTCAGAGCTGAGTCTCAAAGGTAAAGATGCTCAGCAGGTGGCCCCGGGGCGGCGGGAGCCGCAGGGTCAGGCCTGAGCACGGAGTGGGCGGAGGGGTCCTGGGCCATGCAGCGGCGGGACGGGGGCAGCGGGGCGGGGGGGGGGTGCGAGCAGCCTCACCCCTCCCACCCCGGGGCTGCCAGGGCTCTAGTAGGCAAGGTTGGCGTTTGGAAGATGAGAGTCTGCAGGCTGGACAGTCGGGGGTCCCTTCAAGCAGAGGGCAGGGGGTGGCTTCTGCCAGGTCCGCGAGGACAGTGTGAGAGCGGGAAGCAGGGACCTGGAAGGGGTGGGTGGGCAGCGAGCGGGGGCTCTCCCTCCCCAGGGGCTCCCGGGACTCACTGACCAGTCGGCTTCCAACCTCGGGCACCTTGGGTTCCGCCGCAGCCGAGACCCAAGGGTCCACAGGTGCCCCTTGGACAGAAGCACATTCCCTGCGCGGCTTTTCCCCCCGGGACGCACGGGACCTGGCACGGTTTTGCGCCAGCGTCTTCTGCGAGGGGGACCAGCTGCTGAGAGGGCCCGTGTGTTCCCTCGCAGCTCTTCCCTGCGGTGGGGGAGCTCATGCTGCAGCCCCTGTGGGAGTCCAGAGACCGCTACGAGGAGCTGAAGCAAATGGACGCCATGAAGCAGGTGAGCCGGGCTGCGCAGGCGCGGGGGCCGCGGGGCCCGGCCACACGGCCCGGGGGGCCCTCCAGATGGGAGCTCGTGCGTCCCACGGAGGAGGGGGGTCAGTCCTCGGGGAGCTCACGGCACGGAACGCACAGAACCTCGGGCAGAGTCGGTGCCCCGTGGTCGCAATCGCCCACGGGAAATGCAGAGCATCACAGCACCTCGGCTGCCTGCATCCCCTCAGAGCAGCGCCCTAGGCCCGCGCGGGTCCCTCACCTCCTCCCGGGGCTGACCTTGTGCAGAGGGAGGGCGGCGGAAGAGACGCTTCCCCTGGCATGGGAAAAGCCACCACCACGACCTGGCCACAGGGCTACCACGTGGCACCTTGAGGAGGGGCTGGCTCCAGGCTGCTGTTGGGATTGATCTTGGTTCAGGGAGGTCCAGTTCATAGGCTCAGAGCTGGGGTAGAGGTTTTCAGAGAAGCCCCAGAAGCTGGTCTGGCCAAGGCAGGACCCCAGTGTGTGCAGATCTGCTTCAGGTCCCCCTGCCTCCTGGGACCCCTGGGACCTCCCCCCGTGACGTCCAGCCACTTGAGTGTCGCCTCCCTTCCGTCCACGCTCCCACCCCCTCTCTCCGGGGCCCGTCCCTGCTGCCTCGGGCTTGGTCCCCCTCTGGCCTTGGCCGGTGTCCCCCCACACCCACCCAAGGGCCCCCTTCTGTGCCATTTGTCCTCACTGCGGGCAGGGCCCCGCCCCGTCTTTGCAGCCAGGAACTCCCACTGCGCCCTCTGAGCCTCGGTGCGGCTCTCGACCTCCTTCGTGTACAATGCCGCACGCGATATGGTGCTCGGTAAATGCTGATGGGTCGACGGGCAATCCAGGCTGGCAGCCAATTCCTCTACTCGGATTCTTCCCCCAAGAAGTCACAGACGGGGCTTCCCAGGTGGCGCAGCGGTTGAGAGTCCGCCTGCCGACACAGGGGACGCGGGTTCGTGCCCGGTCCGGGAAGATCCCACGTGCCGCGGAGCGGCTGGGCCCGTGAGCCATGGCCGCTGAGCCTGCGCGTCCGGAGCCTGTGCTCCGCAACGGGAGAGGCCGCAACAGTCAGAGGCCCACATACCACAAAAAAAAAAAAATTAAAAAAACCCTCAGCATTCCAGGTGAAGGACTGAAAAAGGGAGTGCTGGGGAACTCACAAGTACTAAGACGTTGTGGAGAGTTAAGAGCTCAGGAATGTAAGGGCTTCCCTGGTGGCGCAGTGGTTGAGAGTCCGCCTGCCGATGCAGGGGACATGGGTTTGTGCCCCGGTCCGGGAAGATCCCACATGCCGCGGAGCGGCTGGGCCCGTGAGCCATGGCCGTTGAGCCTGCGTGTCCGGAGCCTGTGCTCCGCAACGGGAGAGGCCACAGCAGTGAGAGGCCCGCGTACCGCAAAAAAAAAAAAAAAAAAAAAGTCACAGACGGGTCCTGAAACTCCAAGAACCTAAGAGCAAAAGATGCAGAGAACAGATGGAAGAGGCGGTGTCCCCCTGCCGAGCCCCCTGACAGGAGGGCTAAAGGGGCCTGACTCCCCAGGGTCAACTGAGAGCCATCGCTGCGAAGGCCTCAGTCTCCAGGTCCCAGGCCAGCCGCCTAGAAGGGCCGTTAGGACGCTCCAGTGCCCCTTCCTGTTCCCAGAAAGAACAGACCCACAAAAGAGGTGAAAGGGTCTCGGACTTCGCACCCGCATCCACCAGTGCGCTGGCGCTGCACCTGTGGCCATGAGTGCGAGGACAGTGGCCATGTGCAGTGGGGCCTCTGACCGCAGGGAAGGTGGCCCGTGCAGAGCTGTTGTCCGGGAAGCTCCCCCAGGCTGTAGACCCCAGTCTCCTCCCGCGTCTTAGCATCTGCAGCCCCGGGAAGGTCTTGGGCAGACGAGCAGTCACTCACGCACTGTTCCTGGAGCTTGAGTTTTGCCTTCCGTATCCTCTGTCCTGGTTACAGCAGAAGGCTGAGAGCCTGACACCTGAGAGCACCGCGTCAAGAGAGAAAAGCAGAGATGGGGGAAAACGTGAAGGTAAGGCTGTTCTGAACGGTGTCTCAGTGTATATGGTAGTCCAGACTGCAATGGGGATGGCGTGGAAATCTGGGAAGGAAGGAGGGACGGAGGGAAGGAGGGGAGAGAATCTGAATGTATGAATGTTTTTAAATGAAACGCTTCTCCCTTGCATATAATCTTTACAATTAGGCTCTGAAAGGAGCCATGCCTTAGAAAAAGATCAATGATTAGCATAGGTACTACTTTTCAAAAAGAAAGTCTTTGCTTATGTCGCTGTAAGCACTTCCTGCGCGCTTGCATTTGGAACGGGTAGAAGGCAAACCAGCCCATTCGGCCTCCGCGTGGTAAGGTCACACCACACACGTGTATGAGGGTCACTTGGGAGAGCCTCGCTTATAGAGCAGTCAGGGTACAGGGCATGAGAGCTGGGTTGGTTTCATAGAGGAGAGGTGGGTACCAGGCCCTGGCATCCAACAATCCTTGTTCTGAGTCCGGGCTTTGCTAATTACAAGCTGAGTGACGTGCACAAGCATCTCAACCTCTCTGAGCCGCAGAGCCCCAGTCTCTAAACCAGAGGCAATAATCCCATTCCTCTTGCTTTAGTGATGAAACGCACAGAGTACTGGGACAGAAGAAGTGCTCATTGCCCGTGTGTGAGCCTGTGACATTTGCGGCATTGCCCGCACAGTTCCGATCCCACGGTCACAAACCAGCCGTCTTTTTCCTTTTCCAAGCAGATCATGCCTGAAGAAAGCCGTGTGCTGTGGGCTGCTCTCTGGACCCGGCCGGCTGGGCTTTGCGGATTGGCCCTGCGGGGAGACGTGGTCCTGAGCATCTGCCACCATGAGATCATGTTTTCTAAGAACCACTTTGTTCACTGATAACAAAAAAAAGGACTTCACGACGCTGTACAGAATTTTTATTTTTAAACTGTCTTTTAAATAATATATTCTTATACAGAAACGGGTACTGTCCTTTTTCTTTGGTAGTGTTGTGTATCCCGGGCTGCTTCTGATATACCACAGGAATCTCCCCCGCTTCCCACGGGGAGACAAAGGACACTGTGCTTTCCTCACCCGTGTGTCTCAGAGTGATGGCCTGAGTGATGTGCTGCGTGCCTCCACGTAACTCAGCATTAAATGTCACACCGGTGCCCGGAGCGCGGGGCTGTGCGTGTCCTGTTTGTGAGCTGCGAGGGGGGTGTTGGGGGCTGCGTCCAGGGACGTGAGGCCGGAGGCAGCTCAGTCAGGCTGCAGGCAGCGTGAGCCCGAGAAATCCACGCGGGGTACCAGCCACCGCACACTGGGGCCCGTTTCCAGCTTGGGAGCTCCACGTTTAAGCGGGCAGATGGGCAGAGGAGCCGCGTTTACTCAGCACATTTCAGGCCCCCGTTTCAGGGGATGAAGCTCTCCTTCTCTTCCTGCCTTTGTTTTAGACACAAGCACTGGGGACGTCCTGGGTGGCCCTGCGCCCACAAGGGGAGACCCAGCCCCAGGCTAGTTCACAGTCAGGCTTTTCCAGGTTGCACACGCCTGAGCTCTCGCCCAGAAGCCCCTCCCCGTGTGCGTTTAGACTCCTCAGTGCTTCCCGGGGCTGTGAGCTCCATCTCCGTCCCCCCAAAAGCATCTGCTCTAAAAACTGACTTTAAAGGCCGTCAGCGTAATCTGAGCTCTGTGGACATTTCATTTGCACGTTGGTTCAGTTTCCTCAGAGCATCTATTCCCTCTTGGTGAATTCCAGAATATTACTTCCCATCTTTGAATAATTCATTTTGAGCTGTGAAATGTTCCATCTCTCCTTGAATTCAGTTCAATATGGACAGGGGGCTTGGGTTCCGCCTCTGTTCTTATTTTTGTTTTTCATTTTCATCTGCTAAAGCCAGTACCTACCGCAACTTTGGCTAAAATACAACCCAAACTTAGTACGTGTTTAGATATTGAGGCCTTCAACCTGCACGTCACGCTATACAGACACTTTATCACCCGCCCTCCCGATCGGTGAGGGAATGTGCTGAATGGTGCCTTCTGTCTGCTGGGTTACGCCGAATGCCTACCCCACCAAACTCTGCCCCTGATCACACTTCATACAGTGATTACTGAATTTAACACTCATGCACACGCATGCACAAACACACATGCACATATACACACAGTCACAGGTCCACACACGTGTCCACACAGGCATACACATACACATGTATCCACACATGCGTGCACACATGCTTACATATACACGCAACCACCCGTAGGTGATACACATGTCGACACACGCACACATACATACACACGTGCAATCACACATGCACAGGTGTCCACACACATAATGCTTCTGTGCACTGTACACATGATCATAACACACATGCATACACATACATAAGCATGCGATGATACACAGGCACGTGTGTGCACACACTTATACTGCATATACACACGCGTGTGTCCACATACACATATACACAATCACACGTGTACATGCATGTATACACATGCACACACTTATATACACTTATACAGGCAATCGCATGTACATGTGTGTACACACACACTAACATACTTCATCTGCATGACTGGGTTAGGTTATACCAAGTCCTGGGACAATGAGATCGACAAACAAGAGGAGAGACCGTCCTGGCAGCACCTGTGACAGTCCGGGTCCTTGTGAAGCCAGCCTGGTCCCTTTAACGGGATCCCTTAGAGCACCGGGATCCCACTGAAAGCTGTCTCACACGGGACGCCCCTCTCTGTGAGCGGCAGGAATACTGCCAGCCGCCCCCCTGCTGCACAGAGCAGCCCCAGAGCCCACGGACAGGGGCCCCGTCCAGCCGCGTCAGCCTGCACACACCCGCACCCGGAAGGCCTCCTGCCCTGGGGCACCACACACGCTGGCTGAGTGACCGCGTAGGAGACGGAGGGTGGGGAGGCGGCGGCGGCCCCCATCAACCTCAGTGTAAAGTCAGAGTGAAGGATAAAAGGCTCAGGGCGAGCCCCGTGGTGGGAGACCTGCGCAGCGGCTACAGCGGGACTCGGCCCCACCCTGCAGCCCGGCCGCGGCTCCATCACCTTGTGTTCACACAAGGGGACAAGACAGCGCCCTTTTCTGTGGTTTTTCTCCCCCAAGAACTTCTCTGAGCCGTCAAGGAATGACGCACACGTGTCAGGCAAAGACTGGATCTCATAAACCCCGACAAATCCCCCTCCTAAACGTCATCGTGGGAGCTCAGCTCTGAGGGCGCGCTGCCCTGGGAACACAGCTACGGCCGCCCGCCTCTCCACCACCGTCAGAAAGGCCGTGCAGCCGCTTGTGATTTCAGCTCTGACCTCACAGCTAAGAGGGAAGAAAGGAGAGCTTCATCTGTCTAGAGGGTGTCCCCGTGGCCAAATGCCCCTACCCCGCTGTCTCATGCTGCCCGCCGTGTCTCAGACCACGGGCACCTCCCGTGGACTCCTCCAGCCATGATTTCTGAGGCCAGCGTGACATCTTTAACCAAGCCACGCGGGAAAGTCAATTCAGTGTGAGGGTTGAACAAACACCACACACACTAAGTACTTAACCCTGGAAAAGCAGGCGTCGGTGGGAACTGTCAGCTTGCAGGTCGCTTCCGGCAGAGAAGAGCCAGGCGCCACAGAGCTGCCCCACCGGGTCGGGGTGGCAGCAGGAAATGCCACCTCCATCCTGACCCCAAGGGCAGCAGTGACGCTGGTTCCCTCCCCAACCCAGGAACGGGCCCCAGACAAGAGGCTTCTTTCACTCTTACTGCTCCTCCAGTGTTACCGTGAGGGGAGTTTTTAAAATTTAAGTCAAAAGAATTTAACTGTAATCTGTCTGAAGGGCAGATAAAGTCGTCGCTGCGGATTTGGAGGGGGGCCGTTCTCCGCTGGGAGCCGAGAGGACCCGGTGAGGGTATTGGGGATTCGAAGTGTCTTCAGGCAGCTTTTCCCAGCTTCAGGCTGGGCTTCCAACCCGTGCCAGGGCAGGTGGAGGGGCAGCGGGTACCACAGCCTCGGAAGCTTGGGGGTGGGTGCCTCAGGTAGGAGCCAGGTCCTGGGGGGTGAGTTCCCTTGTCATGGACTGAATTGTGTCCCCCAAAATGTATACTCGGAAGCCCTCACCCCCAGCACCTCAGAATGTGACTGCGTTTGGAGGTCGGATCTTTAAAGAGGTGATTACGTTAAAATAAGGTCGTTGGGGTGGGTCCTAACCTGGAGGGCTGTGTCCGTGTAAAAAGAGGAGATGAGGACACAGACGCACACAGAGGGACGCACGTGAGGACACAGGAGGGGACGGCCATCCTCACGCCCAGCAGAGAGCCCTCAGGAGGGACAGGCCTGCAACCCCTTGATCTCGGACTTCTGGTCTCCAGACCGCACGAGAATAAATGTCGGCGGTGCTTTGTTACGGCCGCCCCAGGACCTCACACAGCCTGTGTCCAGGGACGGCCAGCATGGGGCCAGCACCGCGGGGTGCTCAGGAGTGAAGCCGGGTCCCCCACGACACCACGCCCTGCAGCCCGGCAGCTGCCCCTCCTGTCTCGGGGCCGCTGCTTGTCCCGGCAGAGAGGCCTTTCCAGCACCCAGGCCCTCCTCACGGGCATCCCCCTGGGCACACATCCCACGGGAACACCCCACCGGTATCCCCCAGTGCTCAGGGGACCTGAGAGCTGGGAGAGAGGCCTGAGGAACGTCGGGACCATCGCCTGAGACGCGAGTGGGTGTGCTGAGAGGAGGGGGCCCTCCGGAGGTGCCCAGACGTCAAGGCCACGTCCGCCCGGCCGGGCCTTCTCACCCAAGGACCGCTGGCTCGGCCCAGCCAGAGGACCCACACCGACGCCCAGCCTCAGTTCCTCGACTGCAGAAGCGGAGTTCGCACGCCGGCTGAAGCAGGCGGCAGCGGGGTGGGGGAAGCTTCTGATTTTTCCTGTAGTTTCCAAATTTTCTGCAGTGGCTGGTTTTACTTTCTAAGTAGAATAAATAAATAAATGTTCTTTTATTTTTAAAATGGGACACGGAAAAAAGCATGACTCTCTAGGGGGGAAATGTTGGCGCCCGAGGTGGAAGGTGTCGGGGGCAGACGGGCTTTGCCAGCCCCGAATCACCGCACACACGCCCAGGGCCTCGCGGCCCCGTGCCTCTCAACAAGCCCGATTCCAAATAGGGACCCATCATCGCAGTCACAGACGTGCCCAGGGTCTGCAGAGCCAAACCGCGGTTCCTACACTTTCACATTCCTAAGGAGGAAAATATCCCTTCCCGGATCACATGCCGCCTTTCTTTTGAAACATGATGCCCTCCTGCCCAAACTAGTCCCTTTCCCAAAGCATGTGCGTTGGTGCCACTCTGGGTGTCCACCCCGTCGGAGCTCCGAGCCAGTGGGAAAACCATAGAGGATCGGTGGGAAGCCACGGGTCCTGTGCACTGCTCGTGGCGCGCGCAGGGTGCCCGGAACCTTCAGAAGGAGGCGAGGGTCACCTCCTGAAAGGCCAGTGGGCGGGAGAGGGAGAAGGGAGAGCCCTCCAAGCGGACGGCCCGGTGGGCGGGGAGCTGCAGCCCTCGCTGTGTGCTTTCTGGAGCAAAGAGCCCTGAGTCCTGCTGGCTGATAAACGCAGTGAACCAGGCAAAGATCCAAGGAAGCAGCTCCCACACGAGGGGACGGCACGACAGAGGCCCCAAGGCAGGGAGGAGCCCATGGGCTTGGAAGCCCAGGGTGTGCGGGGAGAGGACCACCAGGTGTCCGGGTGAGGCAGGGGCCTGGGCTGCCGGTGCCCTGGGGCTTGTGGGGAAGGACCGGGCTCTGCCAGGGGTGCGAGCTGGGGCCGCATCGTCCAGGGAGAGATGCCGCTGGGGTCTGAGGGACCATTTGGGCCTAAGTCCAGCTGGACTGGCGGTCAGTTGTAAGAAGGGGGCGGTGACAGCTGCGAACACCACCGAGTGGACTTGAGGCTGACTGGGGCATCAACCCTCCTGGCTGCAAGCCTGCCCCGTGGCCCCGCTGCTCCTGGTGATTTGGGGTGACTCGCATCGTTTATAAAGGATAGGAGCCCTGCAAAAAATGATTTCCCTGGACCCCATACACCCTGGGGGTGACGCTGGTGACCACCACCCATTAGGGGCTCAGACATTTACCCGTCCAAGGAATGAATTTGAGTTTGTGGTCACTAACCTAGAGAATCACTAAGAGGAAAAGTCCTCCTGCACAGTGTGTGTGTGGGTGTGTGTGTGTGTGTGTGTGTGTGTGTGTGTACACGCGCGCGCATCTGTGAGCGTATGTGCACCTCACTCCCAGCTGAGACAAAGGACCCTCAAAAGATAGCACGCATCCATCCTTGGCACGGTTTTCAGACTTGGCAGTGAACGGGGTAAAAATAAGAACATTTGGGCTTCGTTAAGGAACAAAGGGACAGGTGTGAGGAGAGGCGGCAGAGGCAGACACGGTCCCTCACGGGGCAGCGAGACGCGTGTTGAACCTGCAGCATCCCACGATGACTCATGGCCATGAGAACTCTGGACTAAATTCTGCCGTTTTCCTTAAAATTAACTCTACAAGAAATTCAGAATGTGTCGGACGTGCCGATTAGAATGTAACAGGAGATGTTCGGTGACTGCAGCCGCTGACCGATCTGCCTGTTCTCACCGCTGCTGTGATGTCCAGAGGCACCTGCCCTTACATAGCCCATGTGTGTCCCACAGATGCTAATCGACCCCAGGGCTGCAGCGGGCATCGTGGCACGCAGCTCCCACCTCCATGGAAATGCCTGCTGACGGCATGGGCCGAGGATGACTGCCAGTCTGGTATATGCACTGTGCCGACCACAGTGTACTGGTTGGGAAGGAACTTGGCAGAAATGTTCATCTGTTTATGTATCACCCTCTCTCCTCGGGCAAGCCATCCATCCTGAATGGAAACTCTGGGAGACTTCCGGAAGCCCAAGCCGGCTCCTCCAGCGGCAGCCCCTCCACTGACGTCCAGGCCAGGCTGCTTCCTTTCCTCCTTTTCCTGCGCTGGTCCAGCTTCTGCCATCAGGACAGGGCGTTGTCTAGAGGCTGCCTGTTCTGCAAAGAATCTGGCAGGACTGGGTTTCAGCCCTTCTGGAATCCTCTTCTCACGGCTGGTGTGGACTCCCACCTCCTGTACTCATGTCCTGGAGCTGCTGTGACAAAGTACCCCAAGCTGGGTGGCTTAAAACAAGAGAAATGTATTCTCTCACGGTTCAGGAGGCCATAAGTCCACAATCAAGGTGTTGTCAGGGCCGAGCTCCCTCTGTAGACTCTAGGGAAGAATCCTTCCTCACCTCTTCCCAGCTCTGGCGGCTGCTAGCCATCCCTGCTGGTCCCTGGCTCTTGGGGACATCACATGGCCTTCTCCCCTCGTCTCTGTGCCCAAATTTCCTTCTTCTTATGAGCACACCAGCCACTGGACGACAGCCCAGCCCAATCCAGTGACCTCACCTTGACTTATGACATCTGCAAAGAGCCCATTTCCAAGTAAGGTCACACTCACAGGCACAAGTGGTTACAATCTTTGGGGGGTGGGACACAATTCCACCCCCTACACCCTGGCAGTCTTAGCTTCCCCATCTGTCAATTTCCACCTCTCTGGCTTGCTGTGAGGATTAACTCACTAGTGTGTGTCGGGTGTTCAGCAGAGTGTCTGGCACCCAGCTCTCCATCAACAGCAGGTACCCTCAGGAGCCTGCCTGCATCTCTCTGTGGGTGAAGGCATCGTTGCAGGAGGCCATCAGTGATGTACCTCCCCTAGGCAGGGAGGTAGTGCTGTTGTTTGGGGGCGTCTTCCCTTGGTCAGGCTTCCTCAAAGGAGCCAGGTTCTGCAAAAGGCAGGTACCTGGAGGAGAGGAGAATAGCAGGCTCAGGTCAGATGCAGAGGCAGGAATGGCCAGTGGGGTCTCTTTGAGAGGACTGGGCACTGAGCACAGAGTGACTCAACAGGGAGAACTGGTAGAAATGGGACAGAAGGAAAAGGATGGTCTGGATGTAAGAATCCAGGAATACAAATGATGACCCTCTGCTTGGCCAAACTCAAACCTGAAATGCCACCTTCAACCACCTGGGTACTAATGGGGAGTGTGTCAGTCAGCTCTTGCTGTGTAACAAACACCCTAAAACTCAGTGACTTGAAACAACAACGTGTATTGTTTCTCGGGGCTTTGTGGGCTGACTGGGCAGGATGGTTGGTCTGGCCCAGTTCAGCTGGAGCTGGTTGGTCTACATGGCCTCGCCCACACACCTGGCAGTGTCTGGTGTCAGCTGGAGTTGCAGCCATGTGTGTGTCTGTCACCATGTGGCAGGTTAATAAAATGTGGTTTATTCGTGTGGTGGCAAAATGGTCCCAGCAGCAAGAAAGCATAGGCCCCCGGGGCCCAGGCACTTTTCAAGTCTGATCAAGTACCACAGTCACTGTGTCCCATCCACCACAGCACGTCCCTTGGCCAAGCCTAGAGTTAAGGGGTGGGAAATAGGCCCACTTCACGACAGACAGAGCTGCAAAGAACGTACGGCCATTTGCCGTCTACGAGAGTGGGTATGACCGTGGTGTAAAACACAGCTGGCATCGTTCTCCAGTCTCCTCTCAATGCCCGTTTCCTCCCTGACCTCCAAGCCCCCCACCCCGTTAGTTTTTCTAACCCGCGCAACAGTTATTTGATTTCAGACGTGAAGGCACAAGGCCAACCCTATGAAGAGCAGCTGAGAAGTTGTCTTCACGTCCCGGCGCTGTGATCCTAGAACGCCCATTGAAGGGCTTCAACCTATAAAGCTCCTGAAAGCTTCCCCAAGGTCCTTGGAGTGACTGCCGCAGCTCCACTGTGGGCTCTGCTATCAGCACCCGCACCCCCAGTACTGATGCGTCTGCTTGTCTCAACATGGGAATCAGGTAAGAATCACACCCAAGCCTTGTGAGCAGACAAAGGAAGACTTTCCCACATCTGGTATTATTTCGCACATGGTTATTTACTGTACCCAGCCATCAGAGGCATCTAATTCAAGTGGAAAGAATTTTTAGACATCATCCTTGCAGCAGAAGCATGTAATTAAGGGATTCTTAAAAATGAGTGCAAGGTTTTATTCTGAGCCCCTAAGTGCTCACAGAAACTGTCATATTTGGCCTTTCAAATGGTCGGAGGGCAGGGTCATTCCATTTTCTGAGAAATGCAAAGATTTGGTGTTTTCAGGCAACTGTAAGGCAGGAGGATAACAGTGTCTTACGAGTGGGAGAAACTTCACGCAAACCAGGAAACGTCCATAGCATTTGACACGCGGCAACCACAACCACCGTGTGCTTCCAGGGCATTTAATTTTATTGGAAAGTGTTCCTTAAATAATGTTAGATTGGGCAAGGCGGATACAAATGGTTTGTTCTTTACGACCCTGATTTTGTTGAAGAAAAATGTTAACAGGTATTTCACAGGTTATTCCTGGGTGAAATTACAAGTGATGTTTTTCCAGCACATTTTCCTCAATTCCTATAGTGAATGGGTATCACTTTTTCATCAGCAGATAGCCATGAACAATATTATATTCTGACGAGGTAGCTTGGCCAAAAAAGCAACACCAATAACCGAGGCTCAGAGGCTGGACGGGTGGCAGATGAGAAGGTGGGAATATTGGACCACAGCCCCTGTACGTAGCGCCCTAGCTGGTCTGACGAACACATCTCTAAGCCTCCAAGTAGGTGATAATGGTTTTCTTTATATTTATTGTCAGAGAAACCCTACCCCCATAAAGGTAAAGCAGCCATACTCTTGAGTCATCGGTAGCCCCGCCGTGGAGACCCCGGGGGCTCTGGAGCCCTAATGCTCCCCACTGGGACTGCAGACATGAGGGTTCCCTCAGGGCTCCCTGAATGAGACGGCGATTAGGGAGTGGGTGTTCAGGGCTAAACTCGACTGGGGATTGCTGGTGCATAAAAAGGTGTTTAATTTCCCAGAATCAATCATGCAACTTGAACCGAGTGAGGGAAGTGTGGAGTTTGTGGAAATAAGCATGGTGGTTGAGTCTGTTTATTAACTAACTGCCTTATGTTTTCATTCTCTTGGGCACATTGGAAATCTAACCTTGCCCATAACCTTGCGAGCCTCCAGGGCACCTGCCTGATACGAGCAAATGTGTCAGACCCCGCATTCCACCAGGGACCTCCAGGTCAGGTCACGTTGGCACATTCATTAGAATTGCAAAAAAAATCCCATAAGCATTAGGAAACTTTTTTAAAATTCTCGTTCTCATTCTCTCTCATTCACCACATGAATAAGCTAAGCTAATCTCTGACAAGTGAGCTGCCCTCACTGGCATCTGAAGAAAACACCTGAGCGCACTGGGGTGGGTGAGGATGGGCACCCAGAAATGCAAGGGGGCAGGTTCTCTGCCTTCCTGATGGTACCCGGCCTAGCGAGCAAGGTGCTCAAGGATGCTTGATGAACATACGAGCGAGTGAGTGAAGAAAGAACAGTTAAAAGGCAGGTACTTGGAATGTGGTTTATGCCGCCAACCTAGAGGAATCATTGGGTCTACTGCTCTGGTTTTCAGCTGAAAGGGTTGCTAGCATTGCATTCAAATTGATTTCAAGGAGGCTTGGAAGAGTGAACGAGAAGGGAAATGCACGGGTCTCCCCACAGGTCAGACCACTCATTTCTGATAGGATTTCACAAAAGCCCCTGGGAAGAAACTTGCGGTATTTTCTCCATCCTCTGTGACAAGCCGCTGTCCATCACTTCAGCTAAATAGATTCTCCAAGTGTTTGTCTTTAGGAAAAATACAACTGCTTTTGTTCAGAAATGAAGGGGCATAAAGAAGGCACATGTGATTGCAGAAAAGACCAAAAAGGGTATTTTTCTCCAGTTATGAAGGGTATTTTTTTTCTCCTGTTATGAAGGGTATTTTTTTCTCCTGTTATGAAGGGTGTTTTTTTCTCCTGTTATGAAGGGTATTTTTTTCTCCTGTTATGAAGGGTATTTTTTTCTTCTGTTATGAAGGGTATTTTTTCCGTCTGTTATGAAGGGTATTTTTCTCCTGTTATGAAGCTGCAAAAGCAGCTTCGCCACTGGAGGCAGTCAGGCCGCCACCCCGTACAGCTGTTACACGCCTGCTGATGAATGAGGGGCCGCGAGGTCAAGCAGCCCCTGGGGAGAGGGGCGAGAGAACGCTAACCCACGAGGTCTGCAATTCTTCGTTTATTAGCCGTGTCATCCTCGCTGACCGCGGCCTAGCCTGTGAGTTGCCGTTTATCACCTGCTGTGCCCACAGGGCGGACGGGCAATACTCTGAGCTGCCGGTGCAGTTGGTCGCTTCCAACAAGCACTGCTTCCTGGGCAGCTGAAGGGAGCCCCCAACTCAAGGCGAGGCACCTGGGTCTGATCCTTCCTGGGTCCAGGTGAGGCTATGCACACAGCACCGTAGCTCTCGGGGCCTCCACGGCCTGGGCCCCTCCCAGCAGCTCCAGCAGGATCTTCTGTGGTTCCTTTAAATTCCCCACAAGGAGACCCTCGTCATCACAGCCGGGGCGGGGTAGGGTGTGGGTCACTCAGTGACCCACCAGTCCACAGGCTGTATCCAAAGCCCCAGGACATTTCCAGCTCAGGGCCTGCACCCACCCTGGGACACCCTCCAAGCCCACAGCCTGCCCGCCACCCCGCCCCCGCATTCCCACATCTCGGGAGGCATCATTCAAAGCCAGCAAGTGAACTGTTTTCTCTGCAGGCAGACTTGTCTGGCCTCAGGCTGATCCGGCCTGAATTGCTGAGGGCCCCACTGGATCAGCAGGTGTCTGGACAGGCCAAAGCGATCCAGAAGAGGTCTGCCGCACACAGAGAGTTCTCCCAGCACTGGGCTGCTCAGGAACCACGTGGGCTCCGTGAAATTAGCTTCTCTTTGATCTTATAACCAAGAAAAACGATCTCTTTTTTTTTTTGGCCATGCCACACAGCTTGTGGAACCTTAGTTCCCCAACCAGAGACTGCACCCGGGCCCTCGGCAGTGAAAGCGCTGAGTCCTAATCTCTGGACCACCAGGGAATTCCCCAAATGATCATTTTTTAAATGAACCTTTTTATTTTGAGATAATTGTAGGTTCCCTTGCTGTTGTAAGAAAGAACACAGAGGGATCCCATGTGCACTTACCCAGATTCCCCCCCGCCACGGTAACACCTTACAGAACTCTGTACCGAATCACCACCGAGCTGTTGACTAATGCAGTCCGGACACAGAACATTCCATTCCCACAAGGAGCCCTCTGCTGCCCTTTATAGCCTCCCCCTCTTTCCTTCCACCCCACCCCCTCCTTAACCCCTGACAATCACTAGTCTGTCCCCCATCTCTAAAAGTGTGTCACTTCATGGATGTTCTATAAACGGAATCACACAGCATGTGACCTTTGGGCTTATTTCATCCAGCACCATATTCTCTGGAGGGTCATCCAGGTCCTTGTGTGTCTCAGGAACTTGTTGCTCTTTACGGCTGAGCAGTGCCCCACGGCTGGATGGGTCACAGTTCGTTTACCTGTTCACCTCTTGTAAGGCATCTGGGCTGATTCCAGGTTTCGGCTGTTACGAATAAAGCGGCTACATCCATTCACCAGCAGGTTCTGCATGAGTCTGACGTTTCATCTCTCTGGGACGAACGCCCCGGAGTGTATTTATTAGGTCATATGCCGGGGTTCGCCTGCTTTTCTAAGAAACAGTCAAAACGTTTTCCAGAGTGGCTATACCTATACTTTCCCAGTAGCAATGTCCAAGGGATCCAGTTTCTCCACACTTTCTTTAGTATTTGGTATTGTCACTGTTTTCTTTTACTTTAGTGAGAGCCCCTTGTAGCTCTGACTTGCATGTCCACGATGCCTGAGGTGTTGAACAGCTGAAAAGACGTGCTCTGCGGATGCTTATTGGTAAAATGTGTGCCCCTGTCTTCCGCTCACTTTCACATCTGTTTGGGGATTGTTGTTGTTTCATTGTTTTATTTTTTATTGCAGTCTAGTTGACTTAAAATGTTGTGTTAATTTCAGGCGTACAGCAAAGTGAATCAGTTATACAAATGTTGATACAGATACCCACCTTTTTTTTTTTTTAGATTCTTTTCCTATATAGGCCATTACAGAGTATTGAGTGGCATTCCCTGTGCTTGTTTGATTGTTTTTAGTGTTGAGTTTTGGAAGTCCTTTGTATATTCCAGATACTAGTCTTCCGTCAGATATGCGGTTTACAAACATTCTCGCCCAGTCTGCTGCTTGTCTTGTCATCCTAACAGCATCTTTCACAGAGCGAACATTTTGAACTCTGATGAAGTCCAATTTATCAACATTTCCTTCTGCCAATCTCGGTTTTGACATCAATTCTAGGAACTGTCTGCCTAGCCCTAAATCCTGAAGGTTTTCTTCTGTTTTTTCTCTAAGCGTCTTACAGTTTTACATGTTAATCCATGGCCCATTTTGAGTTAACCTTTATATGCTTAGGTTGAGGTTCACTTTTTCACCCTGTGGATGCCCAGCGCCCTTTGTTGACAAGACTGTCCTCCTCCATGGAATTGCTTTTGCACTATTGTCAAAAATCAGTTCGGCATATTTGTGTGGGTCTATTTCTGGGTTCTCCGCTCTGTTCCACTGATCTCTGTGTCTATCCCTCCACCAATACCACAGTCTCAATATAATAAGTCTTAAAATCAGATAGACTGATTCCTCTCATTTTATATTTCTTCAAATATATTTAGGAGGGTTTTTTTACCTTACCATATAAATTTTAGAATAATCTTTTCTGTATCTATAAAATATTGCTCAGATTTTGACAGGAATTGCATTAAACATGTTTTTCAATTTGGGGAGAACTGACATCTTTACTTCGTAGCTCACCTCCTGCAGGCCTTGGTGTGGGGCATTGGCCCATCTGGTCAGGAGCCTGGCTAGTTTGGGTAGTTGTTGCCATGGTTATCTCAGTGCCACACTGATCTCCTGGCCCAGGAAGCTCTGTCTACGTGTTCTACTGATTACTGAGAAAGCAGCGCAGAAATCTCCAGGTGTAACTGTGGTTAGTTTATTTCAGTTCTTTCAGGTTTTTCTTCATGTAGTTTGAAGCTCTGTTATTAGGACTGTGATGTTTTCCTGATAGTTTCCTGATAGTCTGACCCCTTCATTTTTCATGTAATGTCCTTCTTTATCTCTAGTAACAATTCTTGTACTGAAATCGACTTTGTCTGATATTAATATCGACACACCAGCATTTTTTTCATCTGTGTCTGCACAGTATATGTTTTTCCATCCTTTTAATCTGTCTTTATACTTAAAATGGCTTCTTCTAGACAGCATATAGAGAATAGTATTCATAACACATGAAACAGAATATTTTTTAAAGAGGCAGAATATTTTAAAAAGCAAACAAAAATTTTAGATCTATTTGTTATGATTCATTGAAATAAAAAATTAACACAGTGATTATACAGTAGACCAGAAACAGCTGAAGAGAGAATTAATGAACTGGAAGCTTGACCTGTAACACAAGCCGATAAAGGCTGAAAAATATTAAAGAAAACTTTAGACAAGGAAGATAGAATGAGATGCTGTAATAGATATTTTCTAAGAAGGACAGAATAGAAGGCATGGAAGAGGCAATATTCAAAGATAAGAGAATTTTCCAGATTTGAAAAAAGTGTACAAAACTGTGCTTTTGGGCTTCCCTGCCGGCGCAGTGGTTAAGAATCTGCCTGCCAATGCAGGGGACACGGGTTCGAGCCCTGGTCTGGGAGGATCCCACATGCCGTGGAGCAACTAGGCCCGTGAGCCACAACTACCGACCCTGCGCGTCTGGAGCCTGTGCTCCGCAACAAGAGAGGCCGCGATAGTGAGAGGCCCGCGCACCGCGATGAAGAGTGGCCCCCGCTTGCCACAACTAGAGAAAGCCCTCGCACAGAAACGAAGACCCAACACAGCAAAAATAAATAAATAAATTACTAAACTCCTGCCCCCAACATCTAAAAAAAAACAAAACTGTGCTTTTGTGAGATATTGCGTTTCAAGCTAGTTATAAATAAGAGTGGTTTAAAGATGATAGAGACTGGTTTTCTGTCATGTTAAGACGTCTGGAGATCAGCAGTTGTGGGTCAAATGTGAAATAAGCCTCTTGCCAGCCTCACAACTCCGCAAGGACCCAGGAGTGTCCCTTTGAAATGCAATCACCGAGGAGGTTAAGACCCCATCTCTCAGTTTCCTAGGACGAGAGACGGCCAAACCTCAGCTGGCACCCGACTCCACGACACAAACCCTACCTCCAGTCATAAAGGTAGAAGAAATTGAGCCATTTCATCTTAGAAATGTGAATATAATGGGTTATAGTTACTTAGCTACATGCAAGAGAAAGATTCCTCCTTTGCAGTCTCTGTAACAGATTATCTGGGATGCACATCACATCGTAGCTAAATGCTTGTTCAATAATAAAATCGCTTTCTTGTTCTCCTACCTTTATGGAGATGGTTTGTGGACTGGGAGGAGATTTTGTCTTTCTTTCTATTTCCCCAGCATAGTTCTGAGCTAGCAGAGCAGCTGCTCCTCTGATCAGAGCTCCAGGTCCTTTTGTGCTTCTTCTTCACCATCCTTGATATGTGGCATCATGGAAATAAATGAAACCCACTCGAATGAGAAAGCAAAGGCTATTCATTCAGAGCTGGCTGTAGCAAGGGGGTCAGAGCTCCCAGGCAGATAGAGGTGGGGGAAAGCTTCACACGGAGAAAACGGAAGGCTCCAGGTGTGCCCTGATGGAGGCTGTCGGTGTGGGAAGCTGCAGGCAGGCTCACTAGAAGTGGGGGTCCTATGTGATTCTTTAGGGGTGCATATTTGGCTTTCTCTGGTTGGTCCCAGATTGCAAGCAGGAACAAAATTTAGGGACGCTGTCAGTTGTTAATCAAGTCCTGGACATTTGGGGCCCATTGTTGCAAGGGTTATTATTTGGTTTCCTGAACCATTTACTAGAGATAGCAGTCTGAATTCATACATGTCTGACTTACAGCAGTCTGGCTGTAAGATAAAGGGTTGGTTTCCTCTACAGGTCCCTACAGTTTGTGGGTCAGCATTCTTTTTTTATATATGATCTGGCCGTTGTCCACTTACACATTTAGTCTCAGCATTCATCATCAAGGTCACCTCACAGTCCCAATATGGTCACAGTAGATCCAGCCATTGTGACTGCATTCCAGGCAGAAAGAAGGTAGGCAGAAGGGCAAAGAGTACGCCTCCCAGGTGAGTCCCTTTGCAGGACGTTTTGTTATGAGGTTCTTCCCAAATACATTTGCTTAGATTTTTCCAGTCCTCCCTACGTTCAGGGAGGCAGGGAAATGTGATTGCTTACTAGGCATAAGGGTGCTCCCCCAAAAGGAGACCTTGTGCTAAAGGAAAAAAACGGAGAATGGATACAGAACAGGCAACCGACAACCTCTTTTATACCTTCAGATTGAAAAAATGGAAGAATAAATCCATCTAAAAAACATTTATGAAAAATGCATCACTGAGCGTAGTCTTGAATGTATTCTTCAATATGAAATATTGGTTTTATGACAATTATTTCATGTTAATAAAGAGCTGGTTGATCAGAACTCTTCATAGTCAAGGTCACAGGCTTAAAACATACTCCCCGTTGCCTTCTCAAAAGGCCCCTTTCTGCATCTCTCCATCCCCAGGGCACTGAGGCAGAGAGAGAACAGTCTGAATATGCTGATATGAACACAAATTGAAAACTGCTCAACTACAACGGATTGGTTCAAAGAAACCATAAATTCAGGGAATTGGCCATTCGGCAAATTGGCTCTTAAGATAATTAATTGGCTTTTAGCAATTGCCGGAGAGCGAAGCGCGAGTTCACGCAGAAGAGCCCATCGTGATGGGGGGGTGGGGGGGAGTCGTCTGTCAAAGGCTCCCAGGGGCTTTCCTGCGGCTTGGAGGGTCCTCCCCACGCTCAGGGGAGGTCCCAAGGGCTGGAAAGTTGACTCCACTGCACGGCCATCACTCCCTCTGAAGTGGGTAATTTATGTCCTCTGGAAGCAAGGAAATGAGTCCTTTGCACATTTGAGACCGAGTGTGCTTTTAAGACGGGGCCCCTTGGCAGCCAGGGAAGCAGGATAAGCCTCGCTGGGGAGAACACTGTCACAGGAGGAAATGGGCCAAAACGGGGGGCATCCCAGCCTCCCCTGCGGCTCCCCGGGGAAGGCAGCTTTCCAGCCAATGCAACCAAAGTTCTCAGGACACGAGAGCGACCCTCATGTGCCTTTCCCTCCCCTGCGAAGGGTCCAGATGCTGCAAATACCCACGTGCACATACACACACGCGCGCGCGCCTGCACCCACCCACAGGCGTACACGTGCCCGCACACACGCACACGTCCGCCGCGCTTGCCTGTCCTTCCCTGGGGTTTTCAATTTTCTCGGCTGCTAGGAATGGATTAGGAGGGGCTTTCCATTTCTGCTCGGTGTGATTTGCCCTGCACTTTCCTCAGCTGCAGTGCCATCCGCACAGCCTGTCCCCCCCAGGTGAGGTGCAGTTTCCCACCTGACTCGGGGAACACGCAGGGTCCTCCTGCCACCAAGTCTCGCACAGAAAAAATTTTTTTCAGTTCCTCCGTCAGAAATGTATTTTTTTCCATTAAGGAATTGTCCATCATTAAAATGCAAAATGGGAAGCAGGAGGATGTTTCAAGCGGTAACTTCCAATCTACAAAGAAAAAAATCTAAAGTGCTTTATAATCCTGGGAAAACAGGGAAAATGGAAAACCTCAGGGGGAAAAGGAAAGTCTTGTCTGGTCCTGCTTTGATTGAAGGGTTGGAAGCAAGAATATTTAGAAGGCAAAATAGGAAATTAATGGACTGGAAGCTTTTTACGGGTAAAGAAAAAAAGTTGATGAGTTGATGCGTCATTGACAATTCAGTGGGGATTAGTCCTCTGATCACACCTGACTGCACTCAACAAGAGGGGATTTGGAAGGAAGAGATCCCATCATTGTCAACCTGGAAGGGCCAGAAAAGCGCGTTTCTTCGAGTGCCCCTGTGGGGATTTCACTGGGAAACCGCTGGCTCGCTGTGGGGAGGGGCCTCGGGGGTGGTGATAAGGAGGGCGCTTGCGTGGAAGGTGGCGAAGATGGGCTCCCATGGCACCAGCCACAGGCTTTCCGATGCCCAGTTGGCCACGGGGCGGCAATTTCCGCTAGACCAGCAGGGACCGTGGGCTTTGCCTCAGAAGCCAGGCGGCCAGGTCCAAATTCAGGATGGATTATTGCTAACCTCTGGGGCCTCAGCTGCCCTGCTTTAAAGGAGGGGTCAGCATGACATTCATCTGGTCGTGAGGGTTAAATAAGAGTTCATGAAACCCCACTGGAGGAGTTCAAAGAGTTCCAGGTCGAGCCCCTCCGCACACCAGAAGGTGATGTGCCTCAGCCCCTTGGGGACAGAAGTCCTGGGCTCAGGACCCCTCTGGACCTTGCCCGGGCTACCTCGTCCCCTGGCCGTCCATCTGCATCCCTTACGACAAATAGGCGAATGTAAGTAAAGCGTTTCCCTGAGTCCTGTGAACTGTCCTTGCAAATTATCAAACCGAAAAGGGGGTTGCGGGACCCCCTGATTTGTAGCCAAGCCAGACAAGCTTGTGGGACCTGGGGACCCACTCCTTGGGGTCCGCATCCACAGTGGGGGCCGTCTCGTGGGGCCGAGCCCTCAGCCTGTGAGATCTGCACTAACTCCGGATACCTGGCATCAGGACAGTTGAATTACAGGACAGCTGGTGTCAGGGTTGGAGAACAGGCTGGAGTGGGGAATAAACCCACACATTCGGTGTCAGAGCGAAGAGTAGTGAGTTGAAAACAGAAGCTTCCTTTTACGTAGAGACTGAAAGCAGCCTGGTGGTTGCCAGGGGCTGGGGGTTTGGGGACGGGGAGTGACGGCTTAGGGGGTGTGAGGGTCTCTTTTGGGTGATGAAATATTTGGAACTAGAGGAGGTGGCGACTGCTCAGCACCGTGAATGCACTAAACGTCACTGAATTGTACTCTTCCAAATGGTTAGTGAATATATATATTTTTAATGAGTCGTGGTCTCTGCTCTCAAGACTCAATCTAGTTGAGAAGAAAAAGCATAGATTCATCACAGTTTGTCACTGCAGGAAGCAAGGGGGAAGAACACCAATTCCAGCCCATTCTCTGCTGCCACCTCCACCCCTCCTCTTGACCCGACCTCCCCCGACCTAGAACAGAACATTCCGAGGTGCCCACAGAGCTTCCCAGGCAATATCCCCCTCACCCTGACTCACCCCTTCCTGACACCTGCTTGCAGATATGTTGTTCCTCATTCTCTGGATTAAGAGTTTTTTTATTCCATTTTTTCTCTCTCCTCTTTAAGAGTTACGTACTTACTCTATGTCTAGTCTTTCAGCGGCGCCATTATGTTTTTAACTGTACACTCAGATTAACGAAATCTAAAGTGATTAACTCTACCCTCCTGCAAAATGCAAACATCTCAGGATCTTTCACTCCGATTGCCCCTTTCGTTTGTGTGTCATTTTTGCCCAGTGTTTTGGGGTCTACCTGTGTGCTTTAACAGCCCAAAGTAGACTTTGACCATTATCCTTATTTTTCAAAGTCCATACTTGTGTATGTTTACCAAATCCTCTGCTCACTTCTGTACCTGGCTGTCCAGCTCCTTTCATGGTAAACTCCCTTTGTTTTCTCTTGTTTGAAAATGTCTTTGTTTCCTGCAGGCTTGTGAAGGATGATTTAGCCCAGGACCTACAGCCCTAGGTTGGCACTTATTTCCTTCTCTCAGCACTTTGTTCTGCTACGTTCTCGCCATATACGTTGCTGTTGAGATGTCCGCTGTTAGACCATCACCATCCAGGTTATTTAGCTTTTCTCTCGGCATGCTTTAAGACTGGTACATGGGCGAAGTGGGAAGGCCACAGAGGAGTGAGGCAGAGATCAGGCAAGAGACGTTTAAGATGAACACAAGGGCTTCCCTGGTGGCACAGTGGTTGAGAGTCTGTCTGCCGATGCAGGGGACGTGGGTTCGTGCCCCAGTCCGGGAAGATCCCACATGCCGCGGAGCGGCTGGGCCCGTGAGCCATGGCCGCTGAGCCTGCGTGTCCGGAGCCTTTGCTCCGCAACGGGAGAGGCCACAGCAGTGAGAGGCCCGCGTACCAAAAACAAAACAAAAAAAAAAGCAATTATTGATAAGGAGGTACTTACTTCTGTCATTTTGCTACTTGTTTTCTATATGCCCTATAGCTTTTTTGTCCCTGATCTCCTGCATTACTGTCGTCTTTCATGTTTAGTTGATTTCTTGTCATGAAATGTTTAAATTCCTTTCTCATCCCCTTTGGTGTATATCCTATAGCTATTTTCTTTGTGATTACCATGAGGATTACACTTAGCATCCTAAAGTTGTAACACTCTAATTTGAATTTGTAGCAGCTTAACTTCAATAACATACAAAAATTCTGCTCCCTTACAGCTCCATCCCCACTCCTTTTCCTTGTCAATTTCACAAAAAATTACATCTTTATACATTGTGTCTCACAGGGCCCTCAGGCTCTGTTCACTTTTCTTCAATCTTTTTTTTTTTTCCTCTTCCTCAGACTTGATAATTTCAACTGTCTTACCTACAATAGCACTGCTTCTTTCTTCTGCTCAAATCTGCCTTTGAATTCATCTAGTGAACTTTTCATTTCGGTTATAAGCTCCAGGATTTATTTTTGGCTTCTTTTTAGGTTTTCTTTATTGGTCTCGATTTAGGTCTATTTATTGATATTTCCATTTTGTTTGCATATCATTTTCTTGCCTCTCTCCAGATCCTCCTCTAGTCCTTTGAGCCATCTTTAAGGCAGTTGCTTTAAAGTCTTTGTTTAGTAGATCTGCCCTCAGGTCTCTCAGAGACAGTTCCTGTTGATTTTTTTTTTCCTTTGAATGGACCCTGTGTCCCTGTTTCTTTGAATGCCTTGTAATTTTTTGTTGAAAACTGGACATTTGGATCTAATAACGTGGTAGCTCTGAAAAGCAGATTCTTCCCTCTTTCCCCGTGTTTGCTGGGTTTTGTTGTTGATTTGTTTATTGTTGTTGCTGGGGTTTTTTTTGGAGTACAGTTTCTTTACAATGTTGTGTTACTTTATGCTATACCACACGTATACATATATCCCCTCTAAAAATATGGAACGCTTCACGAATTTGCATGTCATCCTTGCTCAGGGGCCATGCTAATCTTCTCTGTACCATTCCAATTTTAGTATATGTGCTGCCGAAGAAGGCACTCTGTGTGTGTGTGTGTGTGTGCGCGTGTGTGTGTTTAACTGCTGTAGGCTGTCTCCTGTGCCTGAGGTGTAAATTTAGTCTTCTCAGGTCTTTTCTGAGCCTTTCCCTGGGTATATACAGTCACTTTCTAGTTTTCCCCCATATATGCAGTTGTTTTGGGATGTTCTAATCTTTAATGTCTGGCTCCAAAAGAGGAAAAAGCAAAAAACGAAGGATAAAAAAAAAGATGCCAGCCCTTTAAGTGCTCCGGCGGTCGCGTCGGCCTGAGGGGGAGGGCCTGGCAGCGATGGGGGAGGTACAACTATGGCTACCCCCGCGCCCGTGGGCCCCTCTGGGATCGGAAGCAGCAGCCTGCCGTCAGATCACAGTCCCCTGTATTTGGGGGCAGAGTCCTGTTTCCCACCCTAACTCTCACAATCTATGCAGGGGGCTGCGAGGGCGCAGCTGCCTGCCCTGGGCTGGTGATGGGGGCTGAGTAGCCACTACTGTGCAAGAGCTGACTTTTACCAAAATTAACCGCAATTTACAACCCAGCCCTTCCCCCTTGAAGTTGCAAGGCTTCAACAGACTCCAGATTGCGAGAACAGTTCCACCATTCAGATGCTGCCAGTGCAATGGTCCAGGTGGGGAGACAGATTCTGCCGCTTCCTACTCTGCCGTCTTCCCAGAATCCTCCCACATAACTCTGGTGCCTCCTGCATGGGGGAGAGATGAGGCTCAGGGACATAAAGACGAAGAAAACTGTGTCTTGTCTCAAGGAGACAACAACTGCACATGGGAGAGGCTGGACTTTGAAGCCAGAAAAACCAGTGCAACCCCTGGCTCTGGCGCTGGCAGCCGTGTAACCCTGGCCGCGTCCCAAGTCTCAGGCTCCTGACCCAGAAAGGGTGATAAAAGTAACTGCTGTGAAAATTCAGCAAAATGGCCCATGAGAGCACCTCCCGTGGTGGTCAGCAAGTCAGCAGGTCAGCACTCAGGATATCATTTTCTTCCCATCTCCATGGAAACAGCCCTCAGAGTCCTCAGGCTTGCTCTCCACCAAATCTGAAGATCTCAGAGGGGAAACCATTTTCAAAATCAAGAGTGACTGCTCACAGCTGATTGCCCCAGCCTGCTGTGGTCCCACGGATAGGTGTGCCCTGTGCCTGCCAGGGGACAAGCCAGACCTGCCCAACATTAGGTAAAACCTAGGAACTAAATAGGAGTTCCCAAACCTTTAAACCTGAAAATGTAATCCCGGGTCTCCATCCATCCAATCAGTCCTCCAGTTGTGCTGTGACCACACTCACACCAGGAAGGACATGCGTAGGCAGGCATCAGGCAGGGCACACACAAGGACAGTCGCAGCGGCTCAGATGCAGTGGCCCAATGCTCCAGCCAGCACAGCTGTGAGGCAAGGCATCCTCCCAACAACGTGATGAATCGCACGCCGTGATGCAAAATGAAAAAGCCGGACACAATGGAGAACATAATAAAGGATTCCATGCACGTCAAGTTCAAAAAAGACAAAACAATATATGATGTCAGAAATCAGGGTTGTGGTTACAGGGGAGTGGAGGGGAGTGAGCCCAAGAAGACTCGAGGGGAGAGGGGCTTCTCCTGCTGCTGGCGCCCTGTCTCCTGACGTGGGAGTGGACTACACATGTGGTCGGGACAATGAGAAATCAAGCTTGGCGTGTGCTGCAACAGACGGGCCAACTTACATTTTCGGGTTAAAAGGTAAAAATAGAAAGGGCTGGGGAGCAGGATTCAACGGGCACAGGCTGTTTGTTCTGGACCAGAAGCAAAGAGCAGGGCATCTGGCCCAGTGTGCAGTGCCGAATCCCAGCACAGCACTCCTGGCAGACACCCGCTGCGGCACTGAGAGCAAACCTCGCTGCCCCAGTGGGGTCTGGGAGGGACATCCGTGGATGCCCGCTGGCTCTGCAATTAGAGGGGACAGGCAGCTGGCGCACGGACATGGGAAGTCCCGAGGGCTCAGGTGGCTGACTCAGACACAAATCATATGGGCATGACACACTTTACAACAGGTGTAGACCAGACTTGCAGCCCTCGCGTGAGAACGCATTCCAGACTGCTGCACAGTCTCAATCAAATGACATCTGAGCTCCACATCACCACCCTCCCCCACTGCAGGTTACCTCCGGTTACATGGGCATCCCCCCACCTGGCTCCCCAGCCTGACACTCAGTAAGAGAAGGTCAGAGAAAGAGGCAGGACCGTCTGTCCATAGGGGAATCCATTGCTGCAGGTCTGCGGCACCTCTTGACAACTTCCTATGACCTATACTTCCCTTCCCTCAATACACGTAGATTAAGAACGGGCTTAGAATTGCAATAACGATCCAAAAGCTTGTACCACTGGCCAGCTTTGTATCCTCAGCGCTGGCACACAGTGGGAGCTCAGTGATTATTTTTTCCGTGATTTAATATAGTTTTCTCCAGTTTTCAATTTTACATATAGCAATATATACAACACACATATTTCTTAGTCTATATCTAATGAGCTAACATTTATTAAGAGCTTATTATGTGCCAAGCCCTGTTCTAAGCAAGACACAGATGAACATATGTAGTTTCTTCTACATGTAATTTTCGCGACTCTAGCAAGTGGGCATTCCTCTTGCCCTCCCTGAATGGGTGAGACACTGGTTACCTCGTCTAAGCCTCTGCTACAGACTGTCTCCCCACAATTCATATGTGGACATCTTTCTTCTTATAAATTATTTATTTATTTTTGGCTGCGTTGGGTCTTTGTTGATGTGCACGGGCTTTCTCTAGTTGCGGTGAGCGAGGGCTACTCTTCATTGCGGTGCACAGGCTTCTCTTGTTGTGGAGCACAGGCTCTAGGTGCATGGGCTCCAGGTGCGTGGGCTTCAATAGTTGTGGCATATGGGCTCAGTAGTCGTGGCATGCAGGCTCTAGAGTGCAGGCTCAGTAGCTCTGGCATATGGACTTAGTTGCTCTGCGGCCTGTGGGATCTTCCCAGACCAGGGATCAAACCTGTGTCCCCTGTATTGGCAGGCTGATTCTTAACCACTGCACCACCAGTCAAGTCCCATACACTGACATCTTAATGCCTGATGTGATGGTGTTAGGAGGTGGGGCCTTTGGGGTGATGAGGTCATGAGGGTGGAGCCCCCGTGAATGGGATCAGTGCCCTCATTACTCACAGTGCAGTGGCCCTTGGGAACCTGTTTTCATGGAAACAATCTAGGTCTTCCTGCTGCCCAGTTCCCTAAGACCACTTATTTCATGCTGGTTCCCCCAGCACTTGGGTTGCTGTACCACGCATCTTGCTGCCGTGAATAGCGGTTTCCAATGGCTTTCAAACGTGTGGTTAATGGTGACCGCAAATGCAAATGTGAACGACAGTTCCTTTTCTGGCCGTACTGGATTTACTGTTGGAAATTTCATGTAGGACAAGGTGCCTTCCAGTCTTGTCTCCAACCGGCCTCCCCAGCTGTGATCGCTACACTCCCAGAACTCTCTCAATGTTGCCACACCCATGCCCTCCACACTGCCACCAGTGGGAGGCCAGGAGAGGGGCCAGGGTGGAGCCAGAAGAGATGGCCCATTTGCACAAGGAAGGTCCATGACTTTTCCCACAGGGTGAGCCTGACATAATTGCCTGGATTGGAGACCAGAAAGGATAAAGGTATGGGAGCAAGGGTCTCACGGCCCTCAGGGGAGATGGGTGTGGCCACTCCCAGGACTGCCTGCTGACAGCCAGGGGGGGCACACAGGGCAAAGGAGGCCCCCCACCATCTTGCTGCCCTTGGGTGCTTTACCTGAGCAGTGGAACATGGAAGGGCAAGCAGAAGTTGGGCATGCAGACACGCAGGCAGACAGACACACACACACACACACACACACACACACACACACACACACACACACACACACGGCTGCAGCACACACACACACACACACACACACACGGCTGCAGCCCATGAGCGAGGGATGCACTGGTCAATCCCAGGAGGTAGAGTATAGAGGATCACGAAGTACCCCAAAAGGGAAAGATGGGGATCGGCCATTCCCAAGCATGAGAAGTACTTGGACAATTCAGAGGAAGGCACTTCAAGGTGTGGGGCCCTGGGGAGGGTTCCCAAACCACTTTTATTTGCCGAACCCGCCAACCTACGCCTGAGGCATGGGGTTCCACTTGCCCTGGTCCAAGCATGGTCCTGGGGAGGTACTGGGGTCAGGGGCCCAAGGAAAGTCTCCAGGGATGGAAGCCCTCAGCTTGGTTTGAATGATGGTGTGTGGTGTGCATGTCTGTCAGTGCCCACCCAACAGCATCACGGAGCGCTCCGTCTTTCCGTGTGTAAATTAACCCCCACCCCAAAATGCAACCAACTCCACAAAGGCAGGACAGGCAGCCACTGGTCCCACCCGGCTCCCCTTCCTGTGGACTCCCTCCTGCGGCCCTCCCCTCTCTCCTCCTTATCAACTGCCCCGCCTCTGCCAGTCCATTCCCATAAACACACACCAGGCCAGGTACCTCCCGTGTTTAATAAGTGTCCTACTGACGTCCTCTTCCTGTTCCAGGATCCACGCCAGGCTCCCACACTCCCCCGGGTTGCTGGGTCCCCAATCACCTCCACACTGAGGCTGTCCCCAGTCCGCCCGTCCGTCGTGGCCATGACGCCTTGGAAGGGTGAGCCCTGGAGACTGTCCCTCCAAGAGGGCTTGTCTGACATTGTTTCATGGGCTACTCATGTTGGCAGGAGCTCCACAGCCATGATCATGGTCCTGCTCAGTGCATCAGGCAGGTCAGGGGCTATGTGGTGTCCACAAGCCTGATTACAGGGGAGGCTGACCTTGATCACCAGGCTAGGGGGTGTCTGCTGGGGGTTTCCATTGTAAAGGTATAGTTTCCCTGCGTAATGAATAAATATCTTGGAGGAGGTACTTTAAAACTGTGCGACTCTCCTGTTGCTCTCCAGACTTTTGCCCTCTGAACAGAGCATCCATCGGTGGGACTTGCTGGCAATGATTATTGTGGTGGCGTGTGCCTAGCGGTGATTTTGAATTTGTCCTTCTTTTTACATTTTAATTGGAACTCTTCTGCAAGGAAGAACTGTCTCTCCTCCACCATTTATTTATTTATTCAATACTTTATATGAGCTTGGGGATACCTCTTTTATGCTAGGGTTATAATACAACTCAATCACCATTTATTTAGTTGCCCAGATTATCCTAGATTTGGCCATTGGGAACTCCTGCAGGTTGGTTCCTGTGTACTTTCAACAAATGCCCCTCTTTTTCAAGCGATTCCTTATTTTCTCGTTCCACAAGAGGTTTCAGGCTCAGCTTGTATTTCCCTACCACAGTCCTGGAATCAACCAATTCTCCAAGGACCCTTGGTTCCTGACATTGGAGAATAGTGCTTAAATGCCAAGATTTGGGCGCCAGGTGAGCTCACTGTGACTGAGGTGTCATTGTCTTTGAGCAACGAGAGCTAGAAAACATGTAGATATGCTAACCCAAGCATATGCACACTCTGATTTCCGTGTCTACATACCCGTATATCAAAAACCACAGATTCACACTTATTTCTCAGATACAATCCAATACCACCAGGTTCCTTGCAGCTCTCCCCTTTCCTTATTTGTAACGTCTTTCTCCAACAGTAAGAATCCTGGCCTCCTTCTCCACCATGTATTTAATTATTTTTTCAGTCCTAATGTGCACAGAGAGTAATTTTTTACAAGATATTAAATATAATTCCCTGTGCTATACAATATATCCTTGTTGTTTATGTATTTTATGTATAGTAGTTTGTATTTGTTAATCCCATACTCCTAATTTGTCCCTCTCCCCTTTGGTAACCATAAGTTTGTTTTCTATGTGATTCTGTTTTGTATATACATTTATTTGTATTATTTTTTAGATTCCACACACAAATGACATCGTATAGTATTTGTCTTTCTCTGTCTGACTTACTTCACTAAGCATAATACTCTAGGTCCATCCATGTTGCTGCAAATGGCATTATTTCATTCTATTTTATGGCTGAGTAATATTCCATTGTATAAATATACCACAGCTTCTTTATCCATTCATCTGTCGATGAACATTTAGGTGGCTTCCATGTCTTGGCTATTATAAATAATGATGCCATGGGGCTTCCCTGGTGGCGCAGTTGTTGAGAGTCCGCCTGCCGATGCAGGGGGCGCGGGTTCGTGCCCCGGTCCGGGAGGATCCCACATGCCGCGGAGCGGCTGGGCCCGTGAGCCATGGCCGCTGGGCCTGCGCGTCTGGAGGCTGTGCTCTGCAACGGGAGAGGCCACAGCAGTGGGAGGCCCATGTACCGCAAAAAAAAAATAATGATGCCATGAACATTGGGGTGCATGCATCTTTTTCAAAATAATTTTCACTCTTTCCCAGGAGTGGGATTGCTGGCTCATATGACAGCTCTTTTTTTAGTTTCTTAAGGAAGCTCCATACTGTTTGCCATAATGGCTGCACCAATTTACATTCCAACCAACAGTGTACAAGGGTCCTCTTTTCTCCACACCCTCTCCAGCTTTTATTATTTGTAGAATTTTTGATGATGGCCATTCTGACCGGTGTGAGGTGATACCTCATTGTGGTTTTGATTGCATTTCTCTAATAATTAGCAATGTTGAGCATCTTTTCATGTTCCTGTTGGCCACCTGTATGTCTTCTTTGGGAAAAATGTCTATCTAGGTCTCGTGCCCATTTTTTTGATTGGGTTGTTTTTTCAATATTGCGTTGTATGAGGTGTTTGTACATTTTGGATATTAACCCCTTGTCAGTTGCACTGTTTGCAAATATTTTCTCCCATTCCGTAAGTTGTCTTTTCATTTTGTTGATGGTTTCCTTTGCTGTGTAAAAGCTTGTAAGTTAAAAAAAAAAAAAAAAAAAAAGCTTGTAAGTTTGATTAGGTCCCATTTGTTTATTTTTACTTTTATTTCTTTTGCCTTGGGAGACTGATCTAAGAAAAGATTGCTACAATTTTTGTTCAATAATATTTTGCCTATGTTCTCTTCTAGGAGTTTTATGGTGTCATGTTTTATATTTTAGGTCTTTAAACCATTCTGAGTTTATTGTTATATATGATGTGAAGAAACGTTCTAATTTCATTGATTTACATGTAGCTGTCCAGTTTTCCCAGCACCACTTGCTGAAGAGACTGTCTTTTCTCCATTGTATATTCTTGCCTCCTTTGTCATAGATTAGTTGACCGTATGTGTGGGGGGTCACTTCTGGGCCCTCTATTCTGTTCCACTGATCTGTGTGTGTCTGTTTTTGTGCGAGTACCAGGCTGTTTTTGATTACTGTAGCTATACTGTATATAGCTATACTATTACTGTAGTACTGTCTGAAGCCTGGAAGGGTTGTATCTCCTTTGTTCTTTTTCCTCATGATTGCTTCAGCAATTCTGGGTCTTTTGTGGTTTCATATAAACTTTAGGATTATTTTTTTCTAGTTCTGTGGAAAATGTCATGGGTATTTTGATAAGGATTGCATTAAATCTGTAGATTGCTTTGGGTAGTATGGCCATTTTAACCATTTTAATTCTCCTATTCCAAGACCACGGGATATCTTTCCATTTCTTTGAATCATCTTCAACTTCCTTTATCAATGTGTTTTTTGTTGTTGTTTTTGTTGGATTTTGCCACGTGGCATGTGGGTTCTTAGTTCCCTGACCAGGGGTCAAACCCACGTCCTGTGCACTGGAAGCATGCATGGAGTCTTAACCACTGGACCGCCAGGGAAGTCCCTCCTTTATCAATGTTTTAGAGTTTTCATCATATAGGTCTTTCACCTCAGTGGTTAAGTTTATTCCTAGGTATTTTTTAATGCAATTAAACAGGATTGCTTCTTTACTTTCTCTTTCTGATATTTCATTAATAGTGTAAAGAAGCACAATAGATTTCTGTGTATTAATCTTGTATTCTACTACCTTGCTGAATTCATTTATTAGTTACAGTAGTTTTGTGTGGAGACTTTAGGGTTTTCAATATAGAGTATCATGTCATCTGCAAATAGTGACAGTTTCACCTCTTCCCTTCCAATTTGGATACTTTCTTAAAAATTAATTTATTTATCTTCGGCTGTGTTGGGTTTTTGTTGCTGCATGCGGGCTTTCTCTAGTTGTGGCAAGCGGGGGCTACTCTTTGTTGCAGTGCGCGGGCTTCTCATTGCAGCAGCTTCTCTTGCTGTGGAGCATGGGCTCTAGGCTCATGGGCTTCAGTAGTTGTGGCATGCGGGCTCAGTAGTTGTGGCTTGCAGGCTCTAGAGCACAGGCTAAGTAGTTGTGGCACACAGGATTAGTTACTCTGCAGCATGTGGGATCCTCCGGAACCAGGGCTCAAACCTGTGTCCCCTGCATTGGCAGGTGGATTCTTAACCACTGTACCACCAGAGAAGTCCCTTGGATACCTTTTATTTCTTTTTCTTGTCTGACTGCTGTCGCTAAGCCTTCCGATACTATGTTGAATAGAAGTGGTGAGAGTGGGCATCCTTGTCTTGTTCCTGAATTTAGCTGGAATGTTTTCATCTAGTATTATGTTGCTTGTGGGTATATCATAAATGGCCTTTATCATGTTGAGATAGTTCCCTCTATACCCACTTTGGTGAGTTTTTATCATGAACGGATGTTGAATTTTGTCAAATGCTTTCTCTGCATCTATTGAGATGATCATGTGGTTTTTGTCTTTTCTTTTGTTAATGTGATGTATCACGTTGATTTTGCTTATACTGAACCATCCTTGTGACCTGAATGAATCCAACTTGATCACAGTGTACGATCCTTTTTATGTGTTGTTGGATTCAGTTTGCTAATATTTTGTTGAGGATTTTTGCTTCTATATTCATCAAAGATATTGGCCTGTAATTTTCTTTTTTTTTGTAGTGTCTTTGTCTGGTTTGGGTATCAGGGTAACTGTGGCCACAAAGAATTGATTTGGGAGTGGTTCCCTCCTCTTCAATTTTTTGGAATAGTTTTAGAAGGACAGGTATAAATTCTTCTTTGTATGTTTGGTAGAATTCCTCAGTGAAACCATCAGGTCCTGGATTTTGTTTGCAGGGAGTTTTGGAGGGTTTTTTGTTTGTTTTGTTTTGTTTCTAACAGATTCTATTTCACTTCTAGTGATCAATCTGTTCAAATTATGTTTCTTCTCGACTCAGTTTTGGTGGGCTGTATGTTTCTAGAAACTTGTCCATTTCTTCTACGCTGTCCAACTTGTTGTTTATAGTGTTCTCTTATGATTTTTTGTATTTCTGTGGTATTGTTATTTCTCCTCTTTCATTTCTTATTTTATTTGGGTCCTCTCTCTTTTCTTCTTGGTGAACCTTGCTAGAGGTTTGTCAATTTTGTTTACCTTTTTTTAAAAAAAAACACTGCTCTTAGTTTTATTGACCTTTTATATTATTTTCATCTCTTTATTGCCTCTCTGACATTTACTATTTTCTTCCTTCTGCTGACTCTGGGTTTTGTTTGTTCTTCTTTTTCTAATTCTTTTAGGTGGTAGGTTAGGTTGTTTATTTGACATTTTTCTTGTTTCTGGAGGAATACCTGTATCGCTATGAACTGCCCTCTTAGAACTGCTTCTGCAGCATCCCATAGGATTTGTAAATTTGTTTTCATTTTCCTTTGTCTCTAGGTATTTTCTGACACAGAGGAGTTTCAGCATTACTAACCCATAGCCCTGTGTGAAACAAATTTACTATCTAAAGGACAGTATTTTGTCCAATTCTTTTTGTCTTTAGACTTAGCAGTATCCTGTCAAAATACTGTTCTCCAAAGTGACTTCAGTTGGTTCTTTCCTTCCTGGCCTCCTTCACCGGGGTTCATTACTCGCTGTAGAAGAGCTAGGTTCATTTGTTACTGTTCGTACTCCTTTCTCCCCATATAGTGCTTGGTTTTCACCATTTATTTGTGGGTGCACTACTACGGTTCTAAGAATGGGAGCTTTAAAAAAAAAAAAGTATCCAGTTCCCTGGCAGTCCAGTGGTTAGGACTCTGTGCTTCCACTGCAGGGGGCATGGGTTCAACCCCTGGTTGGGGAACTAAGATCCCACGTGCCACACCGTGCGGCCAAAACAAAACTAAACAAAGTATCCTTAGATGAAATTTGCTCCCACTCCCCCCCAACCCCCACCCCTGCAGGTAACCAACCACCCTCTTTAGTTGCTGGTTTATCCTGTATTTCTTCGGCACAAATAAGCAGGTGCCTGTGTCTTTTCTTCTATCCCCATCTTTCTCACGTGAAGGGATCATGCTACAGACACTTGTGCATGGTGTCCTACACGTAACAGTATGTCCTGGTAATCACTGTGTCTGTTCATATAGACCTTCTTCATTCATCACTACGGCTGCACAGGCTCCATTGTGTGGGGATACCCTGTTTACTTAACCCTCCCTATGTGGGCATTTGCACTGGTTCCTACATTTCACAGTGACAAATCATGCTCAATAATAACCTTATGGGTGTGTATTCTCATATTGCTGGACATGTGTCCTCAGCGTAGATCCCAAGAAGTGGGCGGAGAAGAACATAAGTGCATGTGTGGTTTTGCTAGTTGTTGCCAAATTTCCCTCCAAAAGAGCTGTGCCCATTTGCATTCCTTCTAGCAATGTACAAGAGGGCTTTTCCCCAGAGCCTCACTGTGTGTGTCATTTTATTTAAGTTTTTGGCAATCTGGTGAGAAACAGTATGTCATTGTCGTTTTAATTTGCATTTCTCTAGTTATGAGTCTGAACTTCATTTTTTTCATGTTTGAGAGTCATTTTTATACCATTTTTGTAAATTATTTGGGCATGTCTTTTTCCCATTTCTCCCCAGTTTTTAATCCTTTTGTCACTCAATTTTTTAAAGAGCTCTTATATGTTAGAGATTTCACAAACAGACAACTCTTTGGTCTGTGTTGCATGTATTTCCTCTCAGTTTATCAGTTCAGTTTTTATTTGGTTTATGGTGTTTTCTGTGATACAGTTTTTTTTTTATTTGTATGCAGTCAAATGTATCAATACTTTTCTCATACTGTCTCTGGATTTGGGGTCATAGTTAGACCCTCCCTACACCAAAGTGAAGAAGAAATCCACCTATGTTTTCTTCCATTACTTGTGTAGTTTCATTTTTTACTTCCTAATCTATTTGGATTTAATTCTTGTGTATGGAGTGAGATAAGGATCTAATTTTACCTTTTTCCAAATGGCAATCCAATTGTCCCAGGACATTTTCTAAACAATTCATCTTTACGCGATGATATGAGACACCACCTTGTCACTCACTCAGCTTCCACATACACTCGTGGCTACTTCTGCATTGTCTCTCCTATTCTGGGCTCTATTTGTTCACGTGCCTGCACCAGACGGTCTTGACTACAGAGGCTTCATGGTGTTAGTGCTGGCTGGGCTGGGCCCCCTCGTCATTTTTCCATGTTTTTCTGGCTATTTTTGTTTGTTTTTCCATATGAGCTCCATACAACAGCTAATATTTTTCGTGGGACTGCTCTGAATTTGTAAAGTTAGGGAGACCTGGCATCTTTGTAAAGCTGGGTCATCCCATGCAAAAGGAGACATGTCTTTCCATTTCTTCAAGTCCACTTTTGTGTCCTTCAAGACTGCTTTAAAATGTTAATTGTAGAGGTTTCCCCACGTTTCTGGTTAAATTTATTCCTGAGCAAACCTTGCTGCAATTGTAAATGGAATTTTTCCGTATTGTCTCTTATTGTTCATATGTAGGCAGGCTATTGACTTTTTAATATTAACTTTGTATCCAGCTACTTCACTGAATATTTTTTTAAAATCACTGATCCCCTAAGGGTTTTCCAGATATACCATCATGTCATCTGCAAATAGAGATGGTATTACTTCTTCTTTACCAATTGTTATGCCTCTATTGACTCCTCTTGTCTGATACGTGCAGGATAGTAGAAAAGGTAGTGGGCATTTGTGCCTTTTTTCTGATCTTAATGGAAATGCCTCTAAGTGCCTCTTCATAAAGTAAGGTGCTGGCTTTAGGACTAAGGTGTATCGTGTCAGATGGCTGTAAACAGCGTGACTGTACTTAATGCCACTGAACTGTAGGCTTAAAAATGGCTAAAACGGCATATTGTATGTATATTTTACCACGATTTTTTCCCCTCGATTCCCATTCTTTTATCATGGTACTGAATTTTGTACAAGACGTATCCATGGAGAGAACTATGAATTTTTTCTTAGATGTGTTAATGTGATAAGTGATACTAATATTGAACAAACCTTAAATTCTTAAAATAAATCCCATTCAGTCATGATGTATTATTTTTGTAATGCTATTGTATTATTTTTATGTTAGATTCCAGCTGCTAATACTTAGTAATTTTGCACTGATAATTCATGAGTGGTATTGGTGTACAGGTTTTTCCCTTTATACTGTCTTTATCTGGTTTAAGTATCTGATATTACACTAGCTTCACAAGAGGAATCAGGAACTGCTTTCCTTCCTTTTCTACACTCTGGAACACTTTATGGTGCTCTGGGACTATCTGGTCCTTGAAGTTTGGTAGAATTCCCCCGTGAATGTCTGGGCCTGTGGTTTTTCTGGGGTAGTTCCTTAATAACTTTCTTACGTATACTTATTTCTAACATGCTGTCGTCCTCATTTAACCACATACAGTGAAGAGTTTTCCAACACGCACCTACCAGAGAAAAGTCTGCTCTCACCTGTGCTGGTGGCTTCGGGGGTCTTTTGAATACTGGACTTTGTTAAGCTTCAAAGCGAGCTTCCCAGCAAGGCTCAGCTGCAGAGGGGCCCTGAGCACACGGTGCTGTACAGTCAGACTTGACCTGGCAGGATTCATGGGTGCAGGGCCAACAAGTGGGGGGCCCGCTTTGTCTGCTCTTCGGGTCAGATGAAGAATGCTCGAGAGCTGAGGTAGCTCATCACGTGACCCTCAGTCAAGGGCGCTGTCTGCCCGCCTGCTGTGCAGAACAAGCCACTTCACTGGAATATTCACTGTCATCGGAACATTTCACAAAAGGAGCAGATGTTCCGAGCAGGGTCGCCATGACAGATGTCTCATAGCCTTTTGATTTCTCTGGGTAATGGTCCATCTGAGCTAGTAACCTCAAAGAGCACTGACCTAAGAGATGCTTGGCCCGGAACCGCAGGCTTCCAGGAACCCTGACCTCCTCTGTGGCCGCCCCTGCCCACCTGGCTACTGCCTGTGCCGTCTCAGCCGCGCTGGCCGCTCACAGGCTCTTCCCCCACCAGACGCCTCCCCTCCCCGTCAGGCCAGCAAAAGTCAAAACAAATCACCCAGAGGAGCCATGAGCACAGCTTTTTTATTTTCTTTCATTTCTTTGTCACGGAATTGGAACCAGCAAAACATAACATCAAATGTCAGGCTGGTGATTTTCTGCTTCAAAAATTGGCAAATCCCACTGTGAATCTTAGCACCACTCTGCCTCCATTTCACGGGTAAAAAGCCAGGCTTGGGGGGAAAAACAAATGGCTTTTGACACGGAAATCACAGTCTTCCCACACGCTCCTCCCCCACGTCAGGCGGGCTTGTCCTGTCTTTGGTCGCACACTTCTGCCCCCCCCACCCCGCTTCCTAAACCAGCTGTTTCAAAGGTATGCAGGGTGGAGAAAACCTTCCCCAATACAGTGTGATACCCAAAAATCATAAGAAGATGGATGAATCCGACTACCAGAAAAGGCCATATTAAAAAGAAAATATCTAAAACAAAGCCAGAAGCCAAACTGGGAAAGATGCGCAATTCACATAACAGAGGAAAGGCTAGGAAGATGCCCTTCAGATCAGCGCCCCCTCCCCCCAGGAAACCCTGCCAAGCACCTGGGCTGAGGACGGTCACAGGCAGCTCAGAGACGAGGGGCCAGGCCTCACTCGTCACAGGACAAATGTGACTCAACCGCAGACCATGGCGAACACGGCGGGCCCAGACACACACCCCGCCCCCCAGGGCCAACTGGAAACCCGGCGACACGGGCCTGAGGACTCTTTGCCTCAAGTGATCGTTTGGCCGCAGCACAGTGGGGGCAGGTCCAGGTGGAAGGGAATTCGGAGGCAGGGCAGCTGAGTCTGGGACAGGGTGCCTGAGAAGAGGGGGCTGCCCGGGTCCCCTTGGGTCTCTGCTTCAACACCACCCTGCTCACGTGTGGTGAAACCCCACAAGGCTCACACAAGCACTTCTGAGGACAGGACAATTCCCAGACCAGAGGTCACCCGAGGCCCCTCCGGCCAGCCCAGCACGGGGAGACTTCACGAACATACAGGTGCTCCCCAGGGATGCCAGGTGGGCCGGCCTCAGAAAGCAGAGCACACTGTCCCTCTAAAGGCTGCTCCAACCTGCCCCCGTGAGCTCCAGAACAGACCCCAGAAGGATCGACTTCATCCCCAGGAGCTTAACAGCCTGCCCGGAGGAGCGAAACGTTCTCTAAAGGAAGGTAATAGAGCTGAGCGCTCAACCGTGACAGTGTCACCATATCAGGCACCCAACAGAAAACCTCCTGACACACAGCAGGAAAAGAGGTGCATAAGCAGAAGGTAGACCAGTCAGCAGAAACAGGCCAGAAACGACGGGGAAGGTGGAGTCGACGTAAGAGAAAACCACCATTTTAAGTATGCGCCGTGTGCTCAAGGACAGTTTTTAATGAGTATGATGAGAAAAATGAAAGCTACTTTTAAAAGAACAAAATTGAAATTACAGAGATGAAAAATACAATGTCTGGTTCAGAAAATACTCAGCCTTGGAATGACAGCAGCTTACACACCACAGAAGAAAAGATCAGGGAACGTGAAGATGAGAAATAGAATCCATCCATGGAATTCCCCGGTGGCACAGTGGTTAAGAATCCGCCTGCCAGTGCAGGGGACACAGGTTCGAGCCCTGGTCCGGGAAGATCCCGCATGTGACGGAGCAACTAAGCCTGTGCGCCACAACTACTGAGCCTGCGCTCTAGAGCCCGTGCGCCACAACTACTGAGCCTGCGCTCTAGAGCCCGTGCGCCACAACTACTGAGCCTGCGCTCTAGAGCCCGTGCACCACAACTACTGAGCCCACGAGTCACAACTACTGAAGCCCGCGTGCGCCTAGAGCCCGTGCTCCGCAACAGAGAAGCCACCCCAATGAGAAGCCCGTGCACTGCAATGAAGAGTAGCCCCTGCTCACCGCCACTAGAGAAAGCCCGTGCGCAGCAACGAAGACCCAACGCAGCCAAGAATAAATTTTAAAAAAAGAATCTATCCACAATGAAGCAGAAGCAGAAAAAGGCCCGAAGAGAAACTGCTGAGACTGGTTGACCCTAGTGCCCGCAGCACACAGCGTGAAATCCAAGTACTGAAGTCTGCAGGAGGCAGAGAGAGAAGGGGGAAGGAAACAGATATTTGAAGAAATAATACTTGGAAACTCCCAAATTTGATAAAGACGATAAATCCACAGATTTAAGAAACTCAGCAAATGCTGAACAGGACAAACACACACATGCCCCCAAAGCACATCATGATCAAATTACAGACGACCAGTGATGAGGAGGAAGCTTTTTAAAAGCCAGGAAAAGAAGACACATTACGTACAGTGGGGAAAAGAAGGTGTATCGGTCAAGAGATGGAAGTCACAGACAATTTAAGGAGGAAAACGCTAATATAAAGAATTGTTAAACAGGAACAGAGGGCTGCTGAGTAAAGCGTGAAGAACTTTAAAGAGCAAAGGAATCTGAGGTCTGGGAGTAGCCGGCACCTCCAGGACTCATGCAGAGGGAACAAGCCAGGAGAAGCGTGGCATCTGTGGACCTCGGGGAGATGGCAGCATCCCACTGGGGGTTTGGGGTGGGGACTGGACCTTGTCTGAGGGGGTGCGGCTGTGATGTGCCAGCTGGTGGCGCTGGCGAGCAGAAAGCCTCCTGCCAGGGTTCCAGCAACTCACTGGGGCACCAGGAGACACACTCCCTGGGAGCTGGACGTGGTACCGGGGCACGTGCCAGGACGCCTCCTGCTGGGGTGCCACAGAGCACCCCGTGCTGCTGGCCGGCATATCACAGCCCACGAAGAAAGGACCCTGGGCCCTGGAGCAGCAGCCCCGTCCTCCTGCAGTGCCCCCCCCAGCCCAGCCCAGTGCCCTCCACTGACCATGCCTGCCACTGTGCCAACCCGCAAAGGCAAAGGCAGAGGGCCCAGCTGCAGGGCACAGAGCTGGGCACGGACTTGTGCATAGACACTGAGGCCACCAGCACAGAGGAAAACAGACACTGGGGAGACTAGGGCGGCCCCGAGACAGAGCAGGAACATCTCCAAAGAAACGAAAATTAAAGAACTACATCCAGTGAAAATATCCTTCCACAATGAAGGCCACAGCGGCAATTCAACAGAGGACAGACAGCCTTTCCAACAAGTGGCACCAGGGCAGGCAGACGTCCACAGTCAAAGAACAGAACCTCACATCTTACATACAAATTAACTCATGATGGATCACAGACTTAAATGTAAAACGGGAAACATGAGACATCCAGAAGTATCACAGGAGGAAATCCTGAGAGGCTAGGGCTAGGAAAAGGGTTCTCGACACCAAAGGCACCATCCGTCAAAGGAAAAAACTGATGAACTGGAGCCCATCAACATCACACGTGTTTGCTTTGCAAAAGAGCCCGTGTTCAAAGGATGAAAAAAGGAATTGCGCCCTGGGAGAAGACGTCTGCAAACCATATCTGGCAAAGGACTTGAATAAAGAACTCTCAAAACTCACTTAAGATAAAACAGTGATGACACCAAATGCTGGTGAGGATGCAGAGAAACTGGGTCAACGTGTATCACCCAGAGGAATGTAAGATGACACACCCACTCTGGAAAACGGTACGGGGCTTCCTTACAAAACTGCACGTGTGCTTCACACAACCCGAATTGCTTAGAGCGAGCCCCCGGACGTTTTCCCCACCACAGCCAAGGCTGTGGCTGGACCAGCCTGTCTGGTTCTTACGGTTGCAGGACGCGCTTCAGCAAAAGCCATCAGGGAACTTTGAGAAATGAGGTTGATTACTCAGTCCTAGAGGGCACAGCACGCCCGAGGGCCTCACAGCGAGGCCCGTGCAAACTCATGAGCCTGTGGCACTGCCTCTACTGGGGTCGACGCTGGGGTGCCTAGGGCTTCAAGGGTTCACTGTTTATTGGCTACTTTGAGGCTTAAGAGTGGGAATTAGGTTGTGGGAAGGGCAAAGCAAGGTCATTCACGCAGTCTGTTTATCTAGGCTACCAGGGCTTTCTGAAAGAGGAACCTTATGTACAGTAGACACCATATTTCTGACAATTAAGACTAAAAATAGAATGTAAAATAGCTCATGAATAACTTTTATATAGATTGTATGCTAAAACACTATTTTTGCTGTATTTGGTTAAACAGACTATTCTCAAAATTTTATCTTTTTCAAACTTTTCAAAGTGACTACTGAACACTTTAAATTACATATGTGGCTGAGCTGAATTCCCACTGAAATCCAAAATTTGGAGGATAAGAAGAGATTGTCTACAAAAAACAAAAAGAAACCACTTTAAATATAAACACATACATAGCTTAGAAGGGATGAAAAAAGGAATTCCATGCTAACACTAACTTTTTACTTGGAGTGGCTGCATTCACAGGATAACCTACACTTCAGGACAAAGAACAGGACTAGGGACAGAGCGATATTTCAGAATGGTAAGGCATCGTTCATCAAGATGACACACTACTCCTACGTGTGTACGCACCTGATATCAGAATCAAAAACCACTAGAACAATGGAAAGTTAGTTCCACAATTAGACATTTAACTACTGCTTTCAGTACGTAAGAGAGGTACACAGAAACCAGGAGGATGGCTGTGCTCCTGAAACTGATAACAACCAACAGCATCACCAACTTGACCTGATGGACATTTACAGAACACTCCTCCAGCCAGCAACGATGGGACATGTTCTCTTCAAGGGCACATGAAACCACCACCATATTGGAGCATAAAACAAGGCTCAATAAATCTAAAAGGAAAGGAATCAAAGTATATCGAGACCACAATGGAATCAAAACCAGAAATCAATTTTAAAAATCTGAAGAAAACACATCCAACGTTTGGGAATTTAACCACACTTCCAAACAGCCCATGCAGCAAAGAAATCACAATGGAAATTAGAAAGAAAAATGCATGGCAACACGTACAGAACTCAAATCAGTGCTGCAGGAAACAAATCCACAGCATTCTCTCCACATTTACACAAGAAAGCTCTCCCAAGACAGGAGGCCTCAGCTCCCTGCCACGGTGATCTATTGGCAGGCCTGAATGTCCCCACGACCGTGTGCCGGCTTCCCCCGGAGCGGTGATCCACGCTTTGTTAAGGCGCCTTTGCTGAGAACAGGGTCAAGGTTAAGCCTCGACACGAAGTGGGCTGCTTCACTGGCCCACACACAGCGGCCCATAACTCCAAGTCTGCCCCTTTGCAAAGTTAAACCTCAAAGGCTGAGCAAGAGAATGTACCGGTAGGGGTTGAAATGAACGAGGGTGGGCGGCGCTGTCCAAGTGCCTTCGGGCCAGCAAGGGCCCTCCCGAGAGAAACGCTTACGCGTGTTCCAGGACAGCGACCAGCTCGCTCCCCGCAGCCCAGAAGTGGGAACTACTCAAATGCCCACGTGACAGCGGGGTGAGCGCGCTGTGGTGTTTTCACACGAGGGAGCAGTGAGAGTGACCACCACAGCCGTACACAACAGCATGAGAGGCAGCGAACCAGCGCGTTGGGTCGGCCTGGCCTGGGGGTAGGGGTGGGGGGTCGGCGGTAACTGCCAGGAGGGAACCTGGGGACCACTCTGCTGTTGCTGAGCGTCCCGGCTCTGGCTGGGACTGTTACCCATTCCGGGCACACTTGCCAGCCGTACACTAGGATGAAAACGAAGGAACAAAACCACTTCGAATTCACAACTGTGGTGACCAGGTTTGTAAAAAGTCAGTAAATGAGCCGGAACAAAGCCCAAGGAATCTCCCCAAACGCAAAACACACGGACACTGAGAAAGGACGGAAAATGGAGATGAGTAAAGGGGTAAGAAAGCCAGCTCAACTCCTCCGCCCCCGCGGCTCAACAGACGAACCCAAAGAAGCCGCTCTTCTCTCAGAGGACGATGGACCGGCCTTCTCAAGGCAAAGCCACGGAGGGAAGCAGGGACGCTGCTGCTACGGGTGAAGACATAAGACCAAAACCCAGGAAATCCAACAGCTGGCTCCTCGCGGGTCTGCGTTCCGCCAACCACGGGAGAAACTTCGGGACAACCGGGGGCACATGAGCAGGAACGGCTCCTAAGTCAGGCTTCCAGCGAGAATTCAGCTCACACTCACCTGAGATTCGTTAAGGTCCTTTGACGGAGACGCTAGTTCCAGAGACGCGGACGGGGTTTCGGGACCAAGAAGCAGCCACGTCTGCCCCTGGGGCTGGGTGGAGCCAGGGCCCCCAGGAGGCGACAGTCCCAGAGGGAGGCAGCCCACGGGAACGGGCACCTGGGAACGGGCACCGCAGCAGAAGAGAAGGCCGCTGCCTCCCTCCCCCCTCCCACACACCTGCTGCCGGGCCTCTAGCGGCCGAAGCCCCGGGAACGGAGGCACGGATCACCAAGTGGGGCGGGGCTGTGTGGGAGAAGCAGCAGACCAGACCACAGTCACAGTCAGCCCGTCAGTATAGCCTGGTCTCTGACACGTGCGTGTGTAGCTTCGATCAGAACGCAAGTAACTTTAAAGCAACCCCCGGAAAGGCGGGAGATGTTCATGGCCCCTCTCACCTGTGCTCTGCTCTCCCGGACAGGCTGCCTGGCACTGCCGCTGTCGTTAAGTCTGAGCCTCCCCATCAGGTGCGAGAGGCCAGCCTCACACACCCCTGAGCGCCACCCCTGCCGCCCGGAGCTGGGACACCAGGGTTCCAGAGGCTGCTCCCCTAGCTGCCCTCAGGGACCACGTGGAGCGCGGTGAAACCAGTTCCTCTAAAACACTGCACAGACTTGAGAGAGCGCGCGGTAGGGACTGGCAAGGCTCTCTGTAGAGGACCAGAAAATCAAGGCTGTAGACTGGGCAGGTCATCCGGTCTCCGAGGCAACCACCCCCCTCTGCGGCTGCAGCCCCAAAGCCGACGTCGACCACCCCAATCAAGCAGGCGTGGGCGTGTCCGGTAAAATTTTAGTGATGGACACTCATCTCGAAATCTTTTGCTTTTGACTTTTTTCAACTCTTTAAAAATGTAAAAACTACGCTTAGCTCACAGACCACACAAAACTGGTCAACAGGCAGCATGTGGCCTGCGAGCCCGTTTGCTGACCCCTATCTTAGACAAAGACACCAAAAAGAACAAACCTAAATTGCTCCTAAAACCAAGAACTCAGAGCAGACTATTATCAAAAACCCTTCCTGGGCCCGATGCAGTGCTCACGAGGTCAGGCTCCCCCTCCAGAACCATGGCCAGGGCACCCCACTCTGCCCTGGGGACCCCATTCCATCCCAGGCACACCCCCTCTGCTCTCCTTTGCCCGAGACAGCCCCCAGTCTGGGGAGGTCCTGATGTCCCTTGTGGGAAGTTACCCCGGGCGGTTCACAAACAGCACTGTTTTCAGATCAATGTTTAAAGTAAAATAAGGCACTTAGGAAAAGTTTGAAGCCTTGCAGCTTCTGATACACAAAATGATTTGTGTCCAAGTACCCTGTGAAACCCCAAACCAAAGAAATGTTTTTCTTCAAATCAAAAGGCAAATGTTTCGGTCGGAAACAGCGCACTCATCACAAATGGTTCCACTCAATATATTCTGAGATTAGCTCCAGGTGCTGCTGCTAAAATTTCTAGAAGCTGCAAAAAAGCTCATCTTTATTGATCAGTAATTAGAATTCAGCCGACCCTCCTGCTCTGCAGCACGTGCACAGAGTGCAAACCGAAATCAAACATACACATCACCACCCGTCACTTCCCTGCGGAGTAAGCGTGCAGCCGGGCTTCTCTGTCCGCACGCGTCGCGGACAAGCTCCCGTCTCCACCAGCGCCGCTGAGGAGCTCTCCGCACCCCGAGGGGCCTGAGCACCGGAGCCAGCGCTGCCCAGGGAACCGAGGACTTAACTCCCCTCAGGTTTACGGCCCCCGCGGCGCGCAGCCGCCTGCTGGACAGCGTAGTGGACCATCCAGGAGGGCGAGGGGACTGGAGAAAAGCGCAGGTGTGCACCGCACTGCTGGAAAGACATCCGTCCGCGTCCAGGCTCCCCTAGAGGAAGCCGCGTGGACGAGCAGGAAAGGACAGCGCCACAGCTGCAGGGTGACGTGCCCTCCAGTGTGAAGGGAAGGGGCTTGGAGGCACTCACTGCTCAGGCATAGCGGCTCACACGCTGCATGGCCTCCCTCCAGCCAGAGGGCTCTGCTCAGCAACAGAATGTTCTAGAGCCCAGGGTCCCGCGTCCAGCTACCTGGCACGGCCCCAGGTGTCCGCTGAGTCGGGATGGACCTCGCCGCCCCCCAGCCCGAGTCGGGAATGAGGTCCCCCCTTTGCCTGCGTCAGGACGCTGCGAGCAGGAGGGGCGAGCACAGCGTCCCGCTGCCCCGAGGCGCCGAGCACCCCCAAGGAGCACTCCAAGCCGAGCTAGGACGAGCAGCTCCGTGGTGCGTGCCCCGCCTTCATCTTCTTGGTCTGCCCGTTGGACCCACGCGGTGGCCCCCTGCGTCGCTTCTTCTCCAGCTGCTGCTGCAGCCGTTCCTCCTTCTTCTTCAGGTAAGTGGTCATGTTGTCGCAGGTGGCCTTGTAGAGGCTGCTGAAGCCACTGTCCGTGCCAGCAGAGCCTGTGCGGAACAAGAATGGGTGCCAGTGTGCCACAGGAGCGCAGGGGCTCTGCTTCTAGCGGGGGACGTGGTGGGCCGGAGGGACCCTCCTGCGACAGTGACCACCCGGCTCTCCGTGGACCTGTGGCGCCTCCTCTGGCATGGCCCCAAGGATGCCCACCTCCTGGTGGCCACACCTGGCTGGACCGAGGACTCGCTTCTAACAGGACATGCGGGGCCCGGAGGTCCCCGGGAGGCCAGGTGCAGAGGCTGTGGCTGCGTCCCGTCGGCACCGCGCCCCTGCTCCTCTGCACTGGGGACTGGGGTGTCCTCCAGCCAACAGCCAGCGGGGACCTGAAATCTGCCAACCACCGAGCGGCCGGATGCAGACCCCTCAGGGCCCACAGAAACAGTGGGACGTGCGGGCCGCTCTAGCGTCTATACACACCGAAGCTGCGTTTGTGTCCCCAGAGCTCGGAGGACCTAGGCCTCCATCTGGACGGTGGCTTGTCTTCCCAAGAAGTCTTCTGAGCAATCATTTCTTTATTCGAGTAAAGGCACCTGAGTTCCAGGGCTGAGTTAAAAGCACCCCCAGACACAGCCAGAAGCTGCGTCCCAAGAGCCTGCCTTCTGCCAACACAAACGGAGGGGCTCTCGGCGCCTCAATCTCCGCTAAGGGAACCAACCAGGCCCCGGCTCACAGCAGCTCTGCTGTCCCGACGCGGACGCAGACACACACACCACACCCACCACAGGCCCTGCACCCTCACCCACAGAACAGCTTCCTGCTGCGTTCCGCGCTCTGGAACCAGCGTCCGCCCGCGCCCACGGCTGAACATGACCCTGCAAAGCAGGCCAGGGCGGGTCCTCACCTTCCAACATGGCCCAGTTCTCGCGAAGGTGAGCACAGACCCTCTTCGACACAGCACTTTCAGGAAGAGACTGAGAAGACGAACGGAAAACCTTTATTGGAAAGAGGCCGGTGGACAGTGGTGACCCCTGTACTCACAGGAGGCGGAAAGGCCGCTCTCCCCGGTTCATCAGGCATGGCAGCGACCGCGGCTCGCCACGCAGGACTCCGCCCAAGGTGTCTGGAACCTGGCAGGTGCCAGCTGGCGGCACCACTCACTGCTAGTTTTCAGATAAAGACCCCCGAGCGAGCTGCCGGGCGCTCTGAGCACTCGTCAAGGCCGTGCAAGTTTGCAAAGGGCTCTGCGGGTGTCACCTGCTTCTCCCCATGGCACCTTAGACACAGGACAGGCGGGAGGTGACATCCCTGCTTTACACACGGCTCACCCAGGCCACCTGCAAGGAGGGGCCCCCACTGTCCAGCGGGACCACTGCCCCAGCGCAAGGCTGCGCCGAGGCTGCAAATGTTAAGGGCTCACCAACTGTGGGCTTTTCTCCTAAAAAGACGTGTCAGCAGAACAATCACAGGAAATACATACCAATGACAGCAATTCACCCCCGACACACCCGTGCAGGCACCGTGACACTGAAGAACCCGGCCAGGCACCCAGCTCCCTGCACCCACGCCGCAAGCCCTGTGGCCGCTGTCCCCCAAGGACACAGCCGCTGGCACGGGCGTAGTCGACGGAAACAGCGGGGCCGCCCATCTCACCTGCCACTGGCCGCCCACAGGCCTGCAGAGCACGAGGGGGGCCTCCCGGCAGTCCTGCAGGACCCACAGCCCCCGGGCCTCCTCGAAGGCGGCGTCCCACACTCTGTGCTGGAAAGTCAGCTGCTGCTGGTAGACCAGCTGCCGCCGGGGGACATCCAGCTGGAAGAGGCAGACCACGGGCAGCCTTCCCAGGGAGAGAGGGGACGATCACGACAGCGCCCACGGGGGCACTCAGCCCCGGGCCAGCCCCGCCAACACCTCAGCGGCAACCTCGGGACGCCCTGAGCCCGGAGCCCCCAGCCAAGCCACTCCCGCTTCCCCGACCCCGGGAACCGTGAGCTAACGAACGCTCCAGTCCCGAAGTCCGGGGACAGCTTACTAGGCAGCAAAGTCGAAGCCGTGCAGATGAGACAGCCGCCCTGCCCGCCAAGCAGCGGACGGGACCCCGGGCCGCGCTCAGCCCTCCCCAGCAGGCTTTTTACCCTCTAATCCTGCGTCCTCATTTCCAACATGAGCTCAGCCGCCCACCCCAGGCCTGCTGTCAGGACAAGTGACAATGTGGGAGGCCCCCAAACGCCCCCCCCCCGGCACGCAGACAAGGCCCAGGAGGGAACGCTGAGTGGCCCGTGCCCCCCACACCCGCCTCGTCAGCACCGCCAGCCCCCCACGGGTCTCTCATGCCCAGCTGGGACTGACTGAGGTGGACTCTACCACAGCCGACCCTTCGTTGGGATTCTAGCTGCACAAAAGACCAGCCGGGGGCCACTGCTCCCTTCACCCTAGCGGATTAGGGTGCAGCGCACAGAAAGGGAGCCGCCCGGCCCGCAGCAGCAGGGCTCGTAGAGCGAAGTTCACTGCAGGCAGACGCCGCGCCAGCGTCGCCGTCCAGGCCTCCCGAACGGGCCGCGTGGGCTCACCCGTCAAACAGGAGCGCCACGCAGTCCTCCTGGCGCCAGTAAGTGATCCTGGACGCAGCGAACCTCTGAAAGGAAAAGCAGCGGCTTCAGGGGTGTCAGCCCGGCAGGACCTGACGCCGGGCTGCTCTGCTCCAACTGCGAGCATCGCTGCAGGACAGACGGTCCCCACGTGTGGTCCATGACAGGCAAAGAGAAGACACTGCAGGACTCTCTGCACACCAGTGAGGGCACAGCTCACAGGGAATTCCGACACACGGGGCAGACGGCAGAGGCCGCTCCGTGGCTCTGGCCCTCCCTCCGGAGCTGTGCCACATCTCCAAGGCCAATGGAATTGCTCAAAAAGGAGGGAGGACAGAGCACACGGGGAGGAAAGGAAGGCGTGCACGTGAGCGTCCACACGCTCCGGCAGAGGAAGCAGCCTGGGCTGGGAGCCAGCAGAGGCGCAGGGGTCACGGCAGGCCCGCGCACAGCTCTTGGGGGCTGCCCTGGCCGCTGCTCCCCTCTACGCTTTCTCCTCGCCGTCCAGGAGCGTCAGGGGTGAGCAGAGCGCAGATGGGAAGAAGGCAGAACGAGCAGGCCTCTCTCTGCCGCAGCTCTAACGGGGGCACCGTGGCTGCAGAAACCCAAGGCGGAGGCGCGCACGGGGGCAGCCAGGGCAGCTGGAGGCCACTGACCCAGAGGGCCCTGAAGCCACTGGGCTGGGTGGCCGCGGCCCTGGGGTCCTGGGGCTCTGACCCACGTCAGGCCTACCTGCCCACGTGCTACAGAGAGGTCTCGGGGTGGACGAGAGAACCGAGAAGCCAAGGACGAGGGAGGAGAGCCCTTCAGTTCAGGCCCAGGTCTCGTTAGACACACAGCAAAGCCCCGTGCCACGGGCTGCCACCCTGCGCATCATGACCCCAGCCCCCAGGCCAGCTCTGTAGGCCCTGGAAACGCGTGAGCAGACCCTCCCTCCCCACCAGGCCCAGCTGGGCCTCTGGAAGCTGCCAGAACCGTCCACGTGTGATCAGCTGGACCCCAGCCAAACAGGGCACCCGCCCGGGAGCATCAGAGCGAAGAACCCCGAGAGCCTGAAAGGCAGCCCACACCTTCTCCCCTGCAGATCCCCTGACAGCTGAAGGCTCAGGTGACCTGACCTGGGGATGCACTGGCCAGTGCGCCATCCTGGGGGCATGAGGCTGACCCACGATGGACAGAGGTAGGGAATCCTGGGCATGCTCAGCTCCCCGCCAGGCACCACTATTTTTTCCATTTCCAAGCAGGATTAGAGGCCTTTCTGTAAATTAGTGGTTTGAATGCAAACATGGTAAGATATAAATTTTTTCCCATTTACATGACTAGGTGCCTTCAGAATTTGAAATACATGATTCCTCTCAAGCTGGAAGAAGTTTACATGGACAGGAAAAACACTTTTCCAACGTAAAACGAATTTTTTCCACAGGATCCATGACTGGAGAGACACTCTATAAACCAGAGACAAACGTGAGGTTACCTTGTTGCTCCAGGGCTCCGTTGGCTCCTGTAGGCTGGGCAGGTGACAACAATGCAACTCGCGGCCGCTTCTGTACTGCCAGAGTCTCAGGGTGCGGTCCTGCACACACCAAGGACGGGTCAGCACCCAATGAGGCATCCAGGCTTCACCGGGTAGTGGGAATAACTCAGCTATGTCCACTGCACCTCTCTCCCGGCTAAAGGCTCTTTGCTTAGTAACAACTGTGCAAAGAGTCGCACAAACCAATAAGTAAACATGGGTGACCCCACACGGCCAAATGGGCAAGGACACAAGACACCCTGTCACATGCCAGAGGTCAAAGACAACACCTGCTATGCTTGGGCTGGGAGTGAACACACACGCATGCACGCACGTACACACACGGACCCATCAATGAGCATGCATTCGCACAAGGAGAAACACATGGGGTTAATGAGCATGTGACACCTGTCCACACATCACTGTTTAAGAATGGGTGAAAAGAGGACATCCGTTTGTTACCCATGAGAGTGTCAACTGGCATGGCCTTGACGTGTGCTCCAAAAATAACATAAATGCAAAAAAAGGAGGGTTTATCAGGAACAAGACAAAGATGCCCACTTTGGCCACTTTTATTCAACACAGTAATGGCAGTCTTAGCCACAGCAATCAGACAAGAAAAAGAAAAGGAATCCAAATTGGAAAAGTAAAACTGTTACTGTTTACAGATGATGTGATTTTATATATAGAAAAGCCTCCACCAAAAGACTACTAGAAATAATAAATGAATAGAATAAAGTTGCAGGGTACACAATCAATGTAGAAAAATCTGTTGTGCTTCTACACACTAACAACAGACTAAAAGAAAGAAAAATTAAGAAAGCAACCCCACTTACAATTTACTTAGGAATAAATTTAACCAAGGAGATGAAAGACCTGTACTCAGAAAAGTATAAGACATTGTAGATAGAAACTGAAAACACAAACAAATGGAAAGATATTCCTGCTCATGGATTAGAAGAATTAACATTGTTAAAATGTACATTATTAACTAAAACAATTGAAGACTCACTCCAATCACTATCAAAATCACAACATGTTTCAAACATAAGACAAAAAAATCCTAAAATTTATATGAAACCACAAAAGACCCAGAATAGCCAAAGCAATCTTGAGAAAGAATAACAAAGCTAGAGTGTGTCACGCTCCCTGATTTCAAACTATACTGCAAAACTACAATAATCAAAATGGCATGGTATTGACAGAAAAACACACACACAGATCAATGGAACAGAATTGAGAGCCCAGAAATAAACCCATGCACTTATGGACAATTTACAACAAAGGAGTAAAGAACATACAACAGAGAAAGGGCAGTCTCTTCAATAAATGGTGTGGGGTAAACTGAACAGCCATATACAAAAAAATAAAACTGGTCCACAATCTCAAACCATACACAAAAATGAACTTGAAATGGATTAAAGACTTACACGTAAGACCTGAAACCATAAGACTCCTAGAAGAAAACACAGGCAGTACACTCTTTGACATTGATCTTAGCAATATCTTTCTGAATATATCTCCTCAGGCAAAGGAAATAAAAGCAAAAATAAACAAATGGAACTATTTCAATCTAAAAAGCTTCTACACAGCAAGAGAAACGATCAACAAAAGGACAACCAACCGAATAGAAGATATTTCCAAATCATATATCTGATAAGTGGTTAATAACCAAAACAGATAAGGAACTCCTACAACGCGACAACAAAAAACCTTTAAAAATGGGCAGAGAAGGGGCTTCCCTGGTGGCGCAGTGGTTGAGAATCTGCCTGCCAATGCAGGGGACACGGGTTCGAGCCCTGGTCTGGGAAGATCCCACATGCCGCGGAGCAACTGGGCCCGTGAGCCACAACTACTGAGCCTGCACGTCTGGAGCCTGTGCTCCACAGCAAGAGAGGTCGCGACAGTGAGAGGCCCACGCACCACGATGAAGAGTGGCCCCCGCTTGTCACAACTAGAGAAAGCCCTCGCACAGAAACGAAGACCCAACACAGCCCAAAATAAATAAATAAATAAATTTATTTATTTAAAAAAAAAATGGGCAGAGACTATGAATAGACATTTTTCTAAAGACATACAGATGGGCAACACGCACATGAAAAGATGCCCAACATCACTAATCACCAGGGAAATGCAAATCAAAACCACAATGAGATATCACCTCACATCTGCCAGAATGACTACTACCAAAAAGACAACAAATGACAAATGTTGGCAAGGATGTAGAGAAAAGGGAACCCCCGTGCACTGTTGGTGGGAATGTAAACTGGTGCAGCCACCGTGGAAAACAGTATGGAGGTTCCTCAAAAAATTAAAAATAGGGCTTCCCTGGGGGCGCAGTGGTTGAGAGTCCGCCTGCCGATGCAGGGGACACGGGTTCGTGCCCCGGTCCAGGAAGATCCCACATGCCGTGGAGCGGCTGGGCCCGTGAGCCATGGCCGCTGAGCCTGCGCATCCGGAGCCTGTGCTCCACAATGGGAGAGGCCACAACAGAGAGAGGCCCGCGTACCGAAAAAAGAAAAAAAATTAAAAATAGAGCTACCATATGATCCAACAATTCCACCCCTGAGAAGAAAACAAAAAACACTAATTTGAAAAGATATACGCACCCTTCTGTTCACTGCCACATTATTTGCAATAGCCAAGATCTGGAAGCAACCGAAGTGCGCATCAACAGAAAAACATGGTACACACACACACACACACACACACACTACTGAGCCATAAAAAAGAAGGAAATCTCGCCATTTGCAGCAACGTGGATGGACCTGGAGGGTATTACGCTCAGTGACATAAGTCAGATGGAGAAAGACAAATACCATATGATTTCACTCATACGTGGAATATAAAAAGTAAACAAACAAAACAAAAACAAACATGCAGATACAAAGAACAGAGCAGTGGTTAGCAGAGGGGAAGGGGTGGGGGGAGGGCAAGATGAGTGAAGCGAGTCAACTGCACTGTATTGTGACGCATGGTGACTAAACTTTCGGTGGTGAGCACACTGTAATGTATAAAGAAGTCAAAATGCAACGTTGTCCACGTGAAACGTACACGTTATAAACCAACATTACCTCGGTAATACAAAAAAGAGGAGAGGGTTATATTAAGGAACGTTTGTTACAACGCTCATTAAGACGGCAGGAAACAGAACCACACATCTAAGGAGAAGGACCAGACAATGAGTGAAACGAAGCAGGGTCCACGCCAGCATCCGCCTCAGAAAAACCCCTCCTGTGAGTGGGATCCCTTTACTAAAACCAGACGTGCACAGGCCACACCCACCTGCGGAGCAAATACGGAGTCTGAGGAGAAGAACCTCCGTGTGACTTAAATGACCGAGAGAGAAAGAGGAAAATTAACTTCCCCCAAATGGTTAAGGCAGGAAGCTCCGGGTGCTGGGACGTGAGTATGAATGCCTTGCCGTCAATATGGCTGACAAACAGGGAGACGAACGCACGTCTACAGGTGTCCCCACTCGCCCCTAGTCCCCCCAGGCGACAAGGGGTGTTTTAGAGCAGAGCCCTACAGGACAAAGCCAATCACGGGTAGATGCAGACAGAACCCAGATGCTGGGGACAGATGATGGGAACAAGAGGCCTTGGTCTCGGGGACGCTGGGACACATGTAGAGAAGAGACACGGGGCCCCTCCCCACAAAGGGTGAAGACAGGACACCGAACCCCACCCCCATGAGAAAAGGAGGACTGACTGACCCAGGAGGGCTCCCACAGGGATGCAGCCGGGTGCCCGAGTCTGACACCCAGGCTCGCAAACCCAGCCCCAATGCCATAAGCGGACGGACCACCAGACATCGAGGAAAACCTCCAGCTGGAAAGGTGTGTGACACACAGGGAGGAAAGGAAACACACACGGGAAAATCCCTAAAAAAAAAACACACGCCACAGCACCGCAAGGAGTCCAAAGTCTCCATTCAGGATGCAAGGATGGGGGCTATGAAGAGAGAACGTCCCGAGGACGAGAAAGAGCCTCTTGGAAAGCAGAAACCACAGCGGAAATGAACACGCCCACAGAAGGCTGGAAAATAAAGTTGAGAAAATCTCCCCCAAAGCAGAACAGGGAGCAGGCACATGGGAGAAAACCTATGAAAGGGAAGGATCAAGAGTCAGCGGGTCAAACATCCAACTGCACAAATCCCAGGAAGAGTGAGGCGCGGACGGCTCCAGAGGGAGGGAGCCTAAGGAAACTCCCAGGTCTCTGGACCTGAAGACTCAGAACGGACAGAGCCACTGACTGTGCAGCTAATTTCAGGGCCCCCATGACACCCCCGCCCTGCTCCATCATTCTTCAGAGCACGGGGTGAGAAGGCCCCCAAAACATGGCCAGAGAGAAGGGCGATCAGAGCCCACATGAAGGACCCAGACTCAATGGCCGCAGACTTCTCACAAGAAAAAGCAGGCAGGAAACCAAGCAAACTAAAAACCAGAGAAAATGCTGGAGCAAGGCTTGACAATCTGCAGGGAAACACCTGATTGAGCATCATACACCTGCCTGATAACCGAGTGCTGGGGGCGGGAGAAGGGCACCTCCTGAAAGGCAGGCTCCTTCCTAACCACCCTCCCTCACCTTCAGAAAGCTGGCCCGTGACATGTACCCCAAACAAGGTCGGGGGGCACGTTCTGGAGACAAGGAGCCCACCAGCAAAGAGGGAGGGGACGCAGGCAGGACACTGCTGATGCCCACGCAGATGGCAGCAGCTGACACGAAGAAACTGCTCGTGCTTGTTTCTTGATGACTCGCGTTGTTTGGAAACACCGGCCACCAAGAGGACACAGCTGAAGGCTCCCAGGGCCTGCCTTGGAGGCCATGGCGGGTGGAGTGCTAGTTTCCACTCTAAGCCTTACAGCAGCATCTGACTCTTTAAATAAACATATAATCTGCACTTCACAGCGTGCAGGGCACGCAGCATACCACGCCTGGGCCGGGTGGCCCGTGAGGAGGTAGGAAGGCAATGGGATGGGGCACCAGGACGGCCAGCGCCAGCCCTACTGCAGTTCTGTAAAAAGGAGTAGAAGCAAAACGCTGGACTTGACAAAGCTAAGTGGTAAGACCAAAGGTGGTCACTACGCTTTTCTGTGTGGCTATTTTTTTTTATTGTAAAAGAGGCTTACAGCAAAATTCACAGAAACTGGCTATCTCTGGGAACTCCAGCACATTTATTTTCTTCTCTTTACTTTCACAAGTCACTTTCAAGAGAAGGGAAAAGTAAAAACCTGTGAGAAACCACACTTGGTGAAGGAAATGGGACGTGGCCACCGCCTGGAAGGCCTGCCTGTCAGGAGTCCATGAGGCCCCCAGCCCACCCCAGGCCCCTGAGTTGCATAAAAAGCTAAAGGGTGGAAAGACAAAGATAAAGGGCTGTGGGCAGAGCTTCTGAAAAGAAAAGAAGAATCAGAGCCAGTTAGGAACTCAAAACCTGCACTTCAGCAAAAGTACTGCCTGATGATCCTTCTGAAGAGTGTTCCTTAGAGAAAGGTGCTGCCAATCACTCAGCTGTTAAGGCTTCCGGTTCCTGGGACAGAGCTGCTGTACTTACTGATCAAACTTCCACCAAGGCCAAGTGCCTGGCCCCTCTCCACGTGCTCACACAGGGGCGGGTCAGGGACAAGGGCTGAGAGCGGCAGGACCGGAGGGAACCAGGTCCCTCTGGGATTCGGAAAGGGCCGTCTACCAACCGTTCTGACGAGGTCATGGTGCTGTAAGGACCCCTCAGACCGGAGTCCCTGCACACCGGTTCTGGCTCAGTGCGCGCGCATGCGCGCACACGCACACGCACGCACACACAGCCCTGGAGCAGCTGGCTGGCTCTACCCTGCAGACCACAAGCACCACCTAGTGGACAGCCACCCAGGAAAGGCACGTGCTGACCTCCCAACCACGCTGGGAACAGAAGACAGGCTGCTCGCTGACAGGTCCTCCCCCAGCCGAGGCTCCAGGCTGCACCCCCAGCACGGGGAGCCGGGGCGCCCGTGGGGAGCAGAGCACTTACCCCGGACGAGGACAAGAGCAGCTCAGGGTGGTCGGGCACCACGAAGATGCGGCTCACAAACCTGCAGGTGGAGAGAGGCAGCGGGTGAGCCGGGCTGCTGTGACTCTGCCCCGCCCGTGTCACCTCGGAGCCTGACCCCAGCAGAAGCCGAGAGGGCTAGCGTGACTGCGTGGGGAGCACGCCCCGTCCCTCGGGCCCAGAGGCAGTCCCCGGCCGCGCCAGCCAGGAAGGCCTCCGGGGTTCTGCCCTGCTCGGGAGCTGCCCAACCACACGCTTCAACGGGGTCTGTGACACCAGGGCGACCCGCGAGCAGGGCCGGGTGGAAGGGGGGCAGCGCCACTGACCGCAGCCAGGGTCACACCCACAGGCCTCAGCCGAGCAGCCCAGCCCCCCAGGAAGGCAGCCTCGGGGCTGCAGGCGCGCACCAGCGTCTCTAACGCGACCACCCTGGGAGAGGGGCCCCCGTGGCTCCCTCGCCTCCACCGGTTCCATCCCAGCCGCCTGGAGCCTCACCCCGGCCTGGGCCCCGGCCTGGCTGCAGCCACCCTCCCTCCCCAGGACAGCCTTCCCCGAAGGCCCTCAAAAAGGAACAAGAACACGTTGCAGGATGAATGCAGCCTGTGTCCCCCGCAATGGCACGTCCACGACAGCGGGTACGAGCCACCTCGATGTCTTTACAGGAAAGGAGTGGAAACCACAGTTTCCAGGGCCTTCACCAAGACTCTTAAGGAGCAACGACTGGTCATTTATTCGCCGAAATATCCACTGAGCACCTACTGCGTGCCAGGCGCTGTGCTGAGGGCTGCAAACAGCAGTGAGCAAACCTGACAAAGACCGCCCCCCCCCCCCCGCCAAGTCTAGGACTCGGCGGGAGACAGGCCATAGGAGACCCTGGGTGTCCGCGGAGGCTCAGAAAAGCCCGTGCAGCAGAAACACGGCCGCAGCCATGATGTGAGTCACCAAGGGCGCTTTACATTTGCTGATACCCACGCTAAAAAGGTAAACAGACTCAGGTGAGACTAATTTTAATACTATGTTTTGACTTAACTCAATACACCCAGAATGTTATCATCTCAACCTGCAATCAATGTAACAAATGAATAATGAGCTATTTTTACAGTTTTTTCACACTGTCTCCGGAATCAGGCGTTTTACACTAACTACTGGCACCTCTCACTTGAGACCTGGCGGCTCATGGCTCTGAACTGGCCGGCACAGGCTGAGAAGCCCAGCAGGGAGGGGCCGGGGGGAGGGGCGCTTCCTGAGAGGGCAGGTGGCATCGGGCAGAAAGCTGAGTGAAGGAGGGCACTGGGCAGCGTGGGCAAGAGCTTGCCCGGTGGAGAAAATGGCACATGCAAAGTCCCCGAGGCACAGTGTGCCCAGTGGGGTGGGGAGCAGCAAAGGCCCCCGAGAGACGGCAATGGGGCAGGGGGCTGGCCGGCCACAGGAACTCTGCTCGCAGGATTATTAGACAACTGAATAAAAGCTAAAACAACGCTATCGTGACGTACAAAGCCAGCAACCATCGCCCTTTAAGGTCAACGTTTACGTTCCATTCAAAAACCAGGAAACAGGAGCGATCTCAGAATTGAATTAAATCCCTCCAATTCTTCCCCTGCCTCAAATAACGCAGTTTAAAACACTTCAGCCAGTTAAACTAAGTGCTTTTCCTTCCTGCAAACTGTAATCAGCCTTTTGCCTCAGAAGAGTGACATTCCTCAGAAACGCCACCCTCACATGACGTCAAACTTCACTTACTAAAGGAGCGCTCGCTTGCCAGAAGACAGGTCACAGAGCAACAACGCCTGCCTGGACGATTTCAATCGCTGAAGCCTGTTCCTCGTCCCCCGACACACCCCCACTGACCGCTGACTCTACTGCCGGGCGCTGAAGGGCATCAATGCTGGCCTGCGGTGACCACGCACTGGGGACTGAGACCTCGGTACCACCAAGAAAACCTCTGGGAAATGCATTCTGAACAGGGAAGGAGGTCCTGAAGGTTCTGAAGCCCTGGGACCAGGGGGTGAGCTAGACGGGGCCCACGAGGAAGCAAACCGATGCAGGCCAGGCGTCCAGGCTGGTCCCCTCCTCCCAGGAGGCACCTCTCACTTCGCCACCAGCTTCCCCAGCTGAAGGGTCCACCTGCGTTTCAAACCTGAGCCTCCCTCTGTGGAGGGTGAGGGACTCACTCGGTGGGGGTACAGGGACGGGGGACACTCACTAGTTGGGGCGACGGGGACAGGGGACACGGTGCGGGGACAGGGGTCACTCGGTCGGGGGACGGGGGACACTCACTAGGTGGAGGGACAGGGATGGGGTCACTCAGTCGGGGGACGGGGACACTCACTCGGTGCGGGGACGGGGGACACTCACTCGGTGTGGGACGGGGACGGGGGACACTCACTCGGTGTGCCCGAGGCAGAAGGACTCGATGTTGTGCGGAGCCGCAGCCCAGCTCACCCGGATTTTCTCGTCCCGGTCAGCAGTGAGGACATAGCGGTCGTCGGGACTCACGGCCTGTGCACGAGGGTTAGAAGGGGCGGGTCAGCATGGCCGGCTCCCCCCGCCACCCCAGGCCTCAGCTCACGTGTCCCCCGACGGCCACAGCTGCCCCACACCTGCTCCCGCCCCAGCCCGGCCGCGCCCACTCCCGTCTCCGGCACCTGGTCGCCTTCCTCTCCTTCCTTTCACGTGTCCCCATGTCCAGCCCGCCACTGAGTCCTGGTGATCTGTCCTTCACGACCCCCCCGGTTCCTGTGAGCCCCTGCAGGGTCCCACCCCGCCCCCGCCGCCCCTGGCCGCAGCCCAGCCCTCGTGGGCCTCTCGGGGCCCCTGGGGGCGCAGCTCGTGGCTCGGGGGCTCCGAGGACGCCTGCTCTTTCCACACCCTTCCCCCTCGTCTCCCCGACCTGGGCCTCCCCCACGTCTAGACCACGCAGCTGCCCCTAACTTGACCGTCCTCTTTCAGCCTGCTGCCAACTTCACCTCTGAAATCGGGGCCCTGCCCACAGCAGAGCCCAAACCCGCCCACCTGGCACACAGGCCGCCCCCTCCTCGTCCCGAGCCGGACTGTAGCCAATGAAGCACGTCGCCCACGTACCACATCCAGGAGCATCGACAGGTGTCCCAGTTCAAGCTTGCCGCTCCCGTGCGGCTCCAGCACCGAAAAGGAATAAACGTCCCCAGACTTGTCTGCTACCAGAACCTTCTCCTCAGAGGCCGTGAAGGTCAGGGCTGTGCACCTCCTCACCACAGTCCTACAAGGCCAGAGAAGCCCACGGTCGCCTCTACGGGTCGTCGCCAGGGCCGCCCGCTGACCCGCAAGGCTCCCGCCATGTGGCAGCTACCGAAGACGGTGCCAAAAACATAAGGGATGGAAACAGAGCCAATGCCTCCGACAAAACTTACTTTCGCAATATCTTTTCTTTTGAAAATGTGCTAATGGCAGAATCTGAGCGGTGGGTTTCTACGTGGCCAACGTGAGACCCGCTCAGCCTGACGGTGTGTTTGAAGGCTGTCCTGGTAGAGCGCTGGGGGCGGGGCTCTCCGGCCTCCCCCGCGCGTCGTGCGTGGGGGGGGGGACACAACAGCAGCCAGCTTCCTAAACGCCAGTGCGCTCTGGGCCGCGACCACAGCTGCGGAGGGCCCTCCTGCCCCTGTGGCTTCCCATCCAGGACCCCGCCCTCCGCGCCGCCCACCCACCGCCGGCTCTGCCGCCTGGACCGGGATCCTGCACGCGCTGCTCGTGAGCACACGGGAGGGCCGCGATGCTGAGAGCTGGGGGCGCATCACAAGTCCAAATCCTTGATCCGGGGCCACAAGAGCTGTCACGTCTGCGAGCTGGTTCAGTAACGACATCAGCCACGAGGAGCAAAACCACAAGTGGTGACACAGGCCCCACCGCCGGCCCGCTCGCCCCGGGTCGGGGTCATGCCGGTTCCTCCTGTTACCATTTTTCATTTTGTTTCTACCGGGACGTCTTCCAGGTAGCAAACTAGGCTCTCCACGACAAGGTGCCCGTATTTTTCATCCTACGTTAGAGACGAGCCATAACGCTGCTTTACACACAAACGCCTTCCGCTTATCTACACGCGTGGCCTCTTCACAGAAGGGCCGGCCTCAGCTTTGCCGTCACCCGAGGGCTGGAAGGAGACCCACTGTCCCCATAAAGAGCTAACGTCCGTGCAGACGACACCCAGCTCACAGCAGCCGGACTCCAGACGTCAGCCTGAAACGGAAACTGAACGTTACGCCCCCCACGCAGGGCCCATCAGAGCCCCGCCCGCCTTCCGCCTTTCGGGAGGGAGGGGCGAGAGGACAGAGGAGAGAGCGGGAGGCCCTGCTGGGTTCCAGGCGCCGCCACCGGGCTCGGCTGCTGCTGGACGGCCCCCACTCCTCGGTCCGGTGCAGCCCGGCAAGGAGGCGTGATGCCATGAACGTGGGGAAACAACAACAAGGAAAGGGAATCAGACCCCAGGTCAAGACTGATCAGAACTCGCAGCGCGCCCGTCATTTAAACAAACGGTCTGTGCTGCACCAGCAACACAGCTGCACAGCCTAACGGGCTCACTGAGCATCTGCGCGGAGCGCGGCCACGGCCTGGGGGGGCCGGAGAGGGAGGCACGACCTCCTAGGGGGCACCGGCCTAGGACAGTCCTCGGGAGGCAACAGGCTTGCATCCCAATGAGCTCACCCACCCCAGGAGGAAGTGAGCCCTCCAGAGCCGGCCCCCTCCCCACTGCAGCCCCCCCATTCCCACTCTGCATCTCGCCCCTTTGTCCTCTGCCAGCTGGGGGCTTCCAGCTTCTCAGGCTAAACCCGTCCTGGCAACGATTCCAGGACGTGGCTCAGCTGTGCAGGACGGGTGTAGGAATTGGGACCCGTGGGCATCAGGACACAGGTGGCGGACAGGACCATCGGTGGCTGGCCATGCCGCCCCAGCAGAACGAGCCCCGGGGGCACCAACCTTCGGCCTCCGCGGGGTCTGGAGCCTCAGCGCTTTCCCTCAGTCCACGGAGTCACTGGGTTCAAGGCCCAGGCCCACCCCCCGGGGTGGGTGTGGCCCCCTCCTCCCTGCCAGGGACAGAGGAAGGGCCGCTAGAGCGAGCTCTGAGCCGTGAGCAGGTCCCACAGCCGCTCAGGGCCCTGGCCGGTCAAATGTGCATGAACTGGACGTCAGATGTACTGAGGGTGGGTGCCGTTCTGAGGGGGCCCATCAGATCCCAAAGGGGTCTGTGCCCCAAAGGTGAAGAGCTGCTGCACCCCCTCCAGGGTGACGTCCACTCGACCAGCATGGGAGGGACCGCCCACTGCATGTCGTCGCCCCGGCGACTTCAACTCACCCTGCTCTCCCGCAAAAGCGTAATCAGAGAGGAAAGGCGCTGAGCTCAGGGTAAACGCACAGGAAAAGGCAACGGGAGACACGCGACCCCTGCCCTGGGCTCGCCCCGGCCCAGCCCCTTGGCCCCATTATCCGAAGGCTGCAACACGAGGGAGGTCCTACAGTTGGAATCTGGTTCCTTAATTTCTTCCAATCACATCATGCCTTCCACACCACCTAATGCAAGCATTTCCTACACAAAGTTATTCTGTTGATATCAACTTAAAAGCCAAGAGAGAACGACTAAAGGGAAAACGCCCAGCACCGAGACCGCTAAGGTCTATGGCCCCGAGCGTTATTGGGTCTCACGTGGAAAGAAGCCCCGACACACAACCTTCCAGAGACAAAACAACACGGCACCTTCCCTTCAGTCCACACCCACAGGCCTCGGGGTAGGGGGACCCAGGCACGGTCACGGGGCCAGGCGTCTGAACACCCGCCCTGCCCCGCGCCCGGGGAGGCCTCACCTAAACTCTCTCATTAAGAAGCCCGATGCCACGCAGACCCCCTGCTCCCTCCTCAGACCCTGCACGAGCCAGGACCCTTCTAGAACAGCCAGAGCCCCCCAGGAGCCCTGGGCGCTGGCCGTGCCACCCCGGCAGAAGGGCAGGAGCTCCGGAACCAGGACCCAGGAGTGCGGCAGGCTGCGTGGACACCCCCGTGCCCACGTCCAGAGTGAAATCCCTACCCACCCGCAGAACGCACACAGAAGTGGCAGTTCACCCGCGTGTCTGCCTTCTAGCAAGTCCAGAGCTGCCACCTACAGAGCGAGAGCAAGCTGGCCGCCAACTCTCCCCACCACCAGCAGGCCCTGCGCCCGCACCCACGCTTCACAGAAGTGGTCAGTGTGACTGCGAGGGACCCAGGGGTCAAGAGCCCTAACAGTGGGCACACCCCCTCGGTGAAGAATCACCCTCATCGAAAGAGAGGTCAGGCCCGTGGCCTCACGGCCTGGGAGGAGGTGATCTCTAGGAGGACAAAACAGGTCTCCAGGGGCAGAAACAGATCCCGCGAAGAAAGTGTCGCAGGGGGAAGGCAGGTGCCGCGCGGTGTCTCTCGCTCGGGATCTCTGGATGATGAGATTCAGAGTGATTTGTTTTTGTTCCCACTTTGGCCTTCTCTGAGGTTCCCAAATTTTTACATGAACCACAAAAATTCAAGGGGGAGAATGGAAAAAATTGCTGTGGTAGGAAACCACACTGCTCCAGGGACCAGACAGGACACCTACGAACCTGCCCTCAGCTGCCCTCCCGCAGACCCCACAGGGGCAGGTCTGCACACAAGCACGCCCGTGGCAGCTCTGGACGGCGGCCTGGGGGAGCCTGTCAGCCGAGGCTCACCCGTAGTGTCTCGCTCAGCACGCGACGCTATATGGGACGGCCGGGTGACAGGGCAGCCGCAGTGGATGGACTCGTTTAACACAAATGGCAAACTTGCCTTAACCCAAGTTCCCCAACAGAGAATCAAAGGGAAAAGGAACCACCACCCCGCAGAAAAGCAAAGGGCGTAAGACAGCTCACAAGGTACAAGCAGTTCTTCAGGGTAAGGCTGCTCTCCTCACTCCTAACGAGGCAAGCACGCAAGGTCCCACTTTTCTCTCACACGGCCCCAGGCCCAAGGTTAGATGCTACTCAGCGCTGGGGGGTGCGGTGTTTGCTCCTGCACTCCGGGGGTAAAGGGAAAACCCCTTGGGAAGGCAATTTGTGATCATCGACATAATTTACAAATACACATCTTCAGACTTGGCAATTCAGTTTTGGCAACTTTTACAGATAAATGAGAAAAGTTACGTCTGAGAAAATATAATTCACTGAAGCACTTTTTGAAAGAGCAGAACAAGTGAAACGCAGGTAAGAAACGTCCATGAAGAGGGAAGGTCAAGAAAACGACGGGACTGCACGCAGTTGCTACTCTTCACAAAGTACTGACCAGCACAGACATCTCTGCCATCAGCTCCATCGGGTGCACCTCCAACACGCCCTTCAGTCCTGAAGACCCCAAGTCTCCTCTGACCCAGGCCTGATCCCCTGGGTCCTCTGATCGTTGCCCAGGTCCCCTCGGCAACCTGGGGGTCAGACGCAGATTTCCGGATGTCCCTGGAGGGCGATCAGAGCTCTGATACATCCCGCTGCAGGCAGAGTCAGCCTGCATGTCCCCGAGGCACCCTGGTGGGCACACCAGAAGCACGGCCGGACAGCCTTTACTTTAGCAAAAGAACTACTGCCAGATTCCTTTAGATCGTTTGATTTCCATCTTTTGGGGCAAAGCCCCCTTTCTGAGAATCTGACGTAAGGTATGGAGACTCCACAGACAAAAGTCAGCAGTCAGGGTCAAGAAAGGAGATTAACTACTGTTACGGGCTGAACTGTGCCCCCCCCAAATTCATGCTGGAATCTAAACCCCCCCCCCAGACCTCAGAATGTGGCTGTATTTGGAAAGACAGCCTTTAGAGAGGTGATTCAGGTGTGATGTGGCTGTCCAGGTGGACCCCAATCCAGTGTGATGGGCACCCTTACAAGAGGAAAACAGCACACAGAGGGATGACCATGTGAAGAGACAGCAAGAGGGTGGCCATCTACAAGCCACGCCCAGGAGAAACCAATCCTGCTGACACCCTGATCTTGGACCTCAGCCCCAGAACTGTGAGGACTAAATACCTGTTGTTGAAGCTGTGGTGTTCGTTACGGCAGCCCTGGCTGCCTCATCAGCCACCATCACCTGCCATCACTGTCGCGGGCCTGCCCTCCCCGCTCCCTACAGGTTGTGGAAGCAAAACCAAGGCTACCCGCAAGGATCCCTGTGGGGGAGCTCAGGGTCAGAAACCCCAACGTTCCCGGCAATGCTGAACCCCGAAAACACAGGACATCGTCTGTGCTCTAAGTGACCCGCTGATGTTCCGGCTATGTTGGCAGGAAGACGCTGCCTCACAGGCCTCTCCGGTTAAGGGTGATGTGAATTCACATCGGCAGGAAGGAGCAGTTCATCATCAATTATCCTGTGGCTACACGGCAACACACATTTAAAAGTCATTCTGGGGCTGGAAACTGTAACTGACTGTGGGCGGTAGCTGGAGGGCGCGGGTGCAGGGAGATTCCCCGTACATCCCTTTAATTTTCTGTTTTAAGCTTTTAAAACATGACCATCTATTGCCCACCTAATACACAAAAACACGTATAAGGTAAAAACGAAGTAATGTTACTGGACTTTATTTTTAACCTGACTGGAATCGAGGGCAGAGTGGGTACTCCTTCCTTTTGATGCCACCTGGAATCTGGCTTTTTATCCTTCTCTTAGCAAATAAGATGAGATAAAAATCTTAGAAGTGTAGCTGTCCCAATACAGGTGTGAGTCGGCTACAACAGGAAATTCCTTGACCTTGGCCCTGATTATGAAAGGGCAGTTAAACACTGCAGCCCGCAGGGAGGCAAGAAGAAGGGGAAGGGCCGGCTCTGCTCCGTGTGGGTGTTTCCATCAATGTCAAAGAACAATCAAAATAAAGCCCGCCTGCACCCTCCTAAGGAAACAGAGAAGGTGCAAGTTAAGAGAGTATCAAAGCCAAAGGGCATTTACATCTGCCCCCAGCCGACTGTCAGCATCACCCACCTCCTCTCCAAAGACAAGGAAGCTCTCGAGAAGCAAGCGCTCAGAAAACCACAGTGCCCCCTCCCTTTGAGGAAATGATGGAGAGAGATGCAGGAGAAGAATAAAAAGTCGGAAGAGCATGCACAGGACTTTGCTGGGTAAGAGGAAACACCCAGGCCCAGTGACAGCTATGTTCTTGCTGAGTTACTGACATCATCTCCCATCAATGCTGAGCCCCCAGCCCTTGAGATACTCAAGTAAGTGCACCGACTTAAAAACTCACCAAGTTAAAACCGTGGCCCAGGGCTTCCCTGGTGGCACAGTGGTTGAGAGGCCGCCTGCCGATGCAGGGGACGCGGGTTCGTGCCCCGGTCCGGGAAGATCCCACATGCCGCGGAGCGGCTGGGCCCGTGAGTCATGGCCGCTGAGCCTGCGCGTCCGGAGCCTGTGCTCCGCAACGGGAGAGGCCACAGCAGTGAGAGGCCCGCGTACCGCAAAAAAAAAAAGAAAAACAAAAAAAAACGTCGCCCAGGTGCCTTAACTTACACGAAGCCCCCGACACACTCCCAGGGGGCATGCTGGCATTCTCTATTTCTGCCACCACAAGACTGGAGAAACAGTGTTTGGAAAGCACGACGGCACAGTGGCCAGGGGCACAGACTCTGTAGCCAGTGACCAGGACAGGGTCCAGCTGAGCTGAGTGACTGGAGCTGCTTCAAAGTTTCCTGAGCTGCGGTGTGGGTGAGAACACCGCCCCGCCCCGCGCCGCCGCACTCACGGGCCTGGTATGAGAATTAAATCAGTTAACACAAGTACAGCACTCGCAACGGCTCCTGGCACAGAACTGGTGCTCTGTGTTAGCTTCTTACACTATCGCTACTGTCACTATTGTTATTGGCATGCAAGTGTAAGCCGTGCGTTCAACAGCGTAATGATTCCACGTTAGCATTTCATACCTGACACTCAGACATTGCCATGGTTTTGTACGGAAAAGAATCAGACGCTTACTGTCATCAGTTAAAGCGAAATAGCTGCCGGACGTGGAGAAGGTGGACGCCAGAACCGTGTCACTCCCCTTATCCACGGGCTGTCCGTCCTCCCTGAGAAAGAGAGGGGGCAGGTCAGGCCTTACCTCAGCAAGTGAGCTGCGCCCTCCAGGCCAGCCCTGTACGTTTATAACGCGATCGGACGTGGAAAATGTGATGAGCTTCACGTCGCCAGAACATAAAACATATTAAGGGGACACGGAGAGGTTAAAGACCACTCTAATTTTTAAGGAGTAAAGCTAATTAAACAGAAAAGTCTCTCAGCATGCACACCAGAATCCCAAGGGCTGAGCTGCAAAGACCCTCAGGGGCCCACTCCCTCAAGGACATGAACTGATCTACAACTAGAGGCAGGGATCAAATCATATTAAGAAAAATAAAGTGGGCCCCAAGCCTGATTCTTCTAAAGAAAACCACCATACAGAATGACCGTACTCTGAAAACAAACCTATGGCTACCAGGGGGGAAAGGTGGAGAGGGATAAACTGGGAGATTGGGATTGACATATACACACTACTATATATAAAATAGATAACTAATAAGGACCTACTGCAGAGCACAGGGAACTCTACTCAATATTCTGTAATGACCTATATGGGAAAAGAATCTGAAAAAGAGTGGATATATATATAGATGTACAGCTGATTCACTTTGCTGTACACCTGAAACACAACATTGTAAATCAACTATACTCCAATAAAAAATTTTTTAAAAACCATACTCTACTTTTGTCTTTCAATTAGCTGAAGTTAATTTCATATACCTGCTTTCAATGCATTTAAAATTGCCCTGTTATTTCAAAGTGCCAATAAAATAGTTAACTACTGACAAAAACGAATTTAAAGTATTTTAAAAACTGCTAATATTCTTAATGATGAATTTGAAAGGTAGTTCCACATTTCTCTCCTGAGGTGGTCCCTGGTTTATCCACACAGCCGGGTAACAGAAATGAAGAATTCAGCAAATAAGACAACAGCTTACTCATTAGACTGAACGGTCCCATTATTCAAACCATGCATCAGCCCTGAAGAGGCTCCCCTACCATCTCACCCTTTATGCTCTTGTGCCTCCTTTTCTGCAGCACTGCAATCATATATGAAGAGGCTGTCATCATCACTAAAGAAAAAAATAACAAAAACATTTTAAAGGAAGCACTTCGGTAACTATAATGTTCATTTCTTTTTTTTTAACCTGGATCAAAACAATATTTGCATACTCACTAAGGGTCTTATCCACAAGAAACTGTCTCCATAAGATATTTCAGGGAACAGTTAAGGAGCTTTATTTGCTTAACCTATTTATATTTGCCATACATAACTGATATGGTCTGTCCATAAAAGTCAGTTAAGTGAAATAAATGAAGACAAAAATTCAACAGGAAGTAATATACCGTTCTTTGATAACCAGAACATCAGTACAAGATGGCTATGTAAGAACAAGTTATATTCTGATGTTATTGAGTTTTCAGAGGGTCTTTTGCACCCGTTTAAAACCGCCATCACTTGTTTAGAAAAATGTCTCATCTGCCCCAGAAAAGCTCCCATGGCTGCCAAGCATTTACCAGTATAGAAGCCACCCACCTTCCCTATCAGACCTTGAGCTCCCCCTCCAGTGCCTGGCACAGAGAAGACATCGTGCAAATTTATAGCCTTTAAAGTGACTGCAGCCAAACTCTTTTCACGTGGCACACTGCAGCGCAGGAAGCGAAACAGTCCTCCAAGCCAGAAACTGTGCCAGCCAGCCACTAGATTTCCTCAAAAGGTATGGAATGAAGCAACCAGATGGAGTCTAATTTAGCCGTCTCTCACTGTGGCATGTGTTAGATACCCCGAGGCTCTAAAACGAAATAACCTGGGCCAGACAACAGCTTTGTGAATAAATCTGTGAAATCTAAACTTAACATCTTATTGGATCTCTGAAACCAAACACTGAACAAAGAACACAGAGAGTATCTTTACATTTGAGAGACACATTGTTTCAAGTATGGAAGAATCAAAACTACCCTGGGAAAGAAAACAGGGGCCGAAACTTACCACTACTAATATCCAAGAGGCTCCTGGGTCAAGACTATTCGATCAACAAACATTTACTGATTTAAAAATCCCGGGAACGATAAGGAAGGAGCGTGAAATTAGGGAAAGCAAAAGCAAGACCTTGTAATGGGCCACTAGGGAGGTGCGCGCAGTGGCTCTGGAGTACCCCCCCGAGCGAGGAGGTGTCAGATAAAACCCTCCAGCCCCGAAGGGCAAGTAGGGCGGGGTCGAGGGATGTGGGCTGGGAGGAGGAAACAGGCACCTACGCAAGAAGAGGGAGGGGAGAGAGGGGGTGCGCCGAACTTGGTGGCCGGGAGTAAAGCCCTCTCCCCAAGGGCTACCTTCCACCCCTCTCTCCAGAGAGAGTCTGACCAGCGTCCCCCAGACCCCGCAGAGCCCGGAAGTGTTCCACCCCTCTCTCCAAAGAGGGTCTGACCAGCGTCCCCCGGACCCCGCAGAGCCCGGAAGTGTCTCGCGCCGAACCCTCAAAGAGCGCCGCAGACCCGCCGCGGAGGGCGCGGGGCCCTGGGCAGGCGGCTAGGGGACCCCTGGGCGGGTCTTGGGAGAAAGGCGCGGAGAGCGGACATTCCGCGGCGCAGGCACGCGGCCGGGCCCAGGTGGCAACGGAGAGCTCACAGATAGTAGCGGGGCTCCCCGGGGTCACCCCAAGGCGGGTGCAAGCCCGACTGTGCGGGAGAGCCGGGGTCTCAGGGCCCCGACGCGCGACCGCAGCCTTGGCTCCTGCTCCAGGCCCAGACCCCTCACCTGCTCGAAGTGGAGGTGGCCAGCAACCGGCTGCCGCCCCGCACCACCAACTCATGCCCGCACAGCGCCAGCCCTGCAGAACCCGCCATGTACCCGCCCGCCGCGCAGCTACCCACGTGCGCCGCCTAGCGCCTCTTCCTGCCAGCGCCGAAAAGTGACGTCAGACGTAGACGCCGCGAGGAGACGTCATCCGGGCTGGCCCCGCGAACGCGCCAGCCCCGGGCATGCGCAGAAGGTGCATTATCCCTAAAACTCGCAAGCTAGCCTTCGCGCCTCTGGTGGCTTGGGGTCGGTTGCTGATCGCGTTTGTCCGGATGGAATACACTTGCTTGTTTAGTGTTCGTCTCATCCTCCAGACTGCATAAGGCCAGTTCTGGATCTTTCTCACGCTGTGGCCGGGCGACTTGGCCGGCCTGGTACCTACTTGGTCCTTCAAAAAGTGAGAGCGTCTGAGTTTGCCTCCAGGTCGAGGACACGGTGTCAGAGGTGGGCTCAGAGCTGAGGGAGGATAAGCCAGACGCGCCCGAAACGCAAAGCCTCTGAACTGCTATTTTTCAACCCAAGATAGGGCTCCTTTCCTGTGTTCTCATGCTCTTGGAGTGGGTCACCAGGCATCAGTTATGCGGGATGATTTCTCGGGACTCTCCGCCCCCATATTCCACACTCTTCATCTAATCTCATAAATCCTCCTGGACGCCCCTTCTCTCCAGCTCCGTGGCCTCCGCCACAACACAGCCCACAGGAGTCTCACTGCTCACTGGTGTCACATCCGCCCTTGTCTCCCCGCCACCCCCACCTCATGCAGTTTCCACACTGAAGCCAGAGGGACCTTTTCAGAACACAGTTCCAATTCCCTGCTTAAAATCAACAAGTGGCTTCTCATTGTTCTCAGTACAGAAACCAAATCCTAATCTTCCACTAAGAGACCAAGTGTGGTCTGCCTCCTAACGACTCTGCAGCCTCCTTCCCTACCAGGCCCGCTTCAGTCTCAGTGCTCTAGCCGTGACTACCCTTCCGTTCACTGGAACAATGGTTCTGCTAACCACAGGACCTTAGCGCGTGCTATTCTTTCCGCCTGAAATGTTCTCCCCACACCCTGTCTGTGTCCCTAGTTAATTCCAGTCACTCAGTTTCATCACAGTGGAGTCATCACTTAATCAGGGAAGCCTCTCCTGACTTTCCATTACTTGCATCCACGGCACCGTGATAACTTGTTTAATGTCTGTCTCCAGACTACAAACGCCATGAAGGCAGGGACTGATGCCTACTAAATTGGCAAGTCACCGATCGAAGCCCCAGCTTGCACCACAAAACCTGGCATGAAGTCAGTGCTCAATATTTTCTAAGTAAATAAATGGAACAACTAATTGGCAGTCTTAAAAGATCAGCTATTTTTGCATAAGACGAATTACGATAGGCATGAGGCATGGAAACTCTGCCTGACTCAGCCCCACCTCCAGTTTGATTCAAGGATGAATTGACACCCAGACTTAAAGCAGAATGCTTGGGAGACTTCCCTGGTGGTCCAGCGGTTAGGAATCAGCCTTCCAATGCAGGGGACTCAGGTTCGATCCCTGGTCGGGAAACTAAGATCCCACGTGCCGCGGAGCAACTAAGCCTGCGCGCCACACCTACTGAGCCTATGTGCCACAGTGAGGAGCCCACGCGCTGCAGTGGAGGATCCAACATGCCGCAATGGAGGATCCCCCGTGCCGCAACAAAGATCCCAAGGAAGAACCCGCGTGCCGCAGCTAAGACCCGCAGCAAATTAAAATAAATATTAAAAAAAAAAAAAGCAGAATGCTTGGGAAAAGCTGGGCTTCCTTTAAGGCAATGAGGTAAAAGGGGCTTTCATGGAGGCAGAAGATGGAAGAGAGTCTGAATCACAGAACAGAGAACGCAGAGGGCTGGGGGCGGGAGGTTGGGGGTGGGGAGAAGGGGCAGGAGCTAAGCCGGAGACTCACATGAGATCATCGCAAGGGAGCTTCCAAGGAGGGATTGACGCTGGGCAGAAAGCAGAGGAAGCAGGAGGCTCCACACTGTTTCTGAAGGTGAGTCGGCTATAAACATCATTTCTATTCAGCTAACCTAGCCGGTACAGTGAAAGTCCATACTCATGGTCTGGGGTATTTTTCAGGCCCGCAGGTGAATTTACAGTTTCTCTTCTGGGTGGGATAACAATACCAAGAGCACAGAGATCCTAGAAAGGGGCAGCCAGTCATCACAGGCTTGCAGGCAAATTTAACTTTCTTTACAATCGTGGTTTACATCGTTTTAAATGTTCTGTAACACACATTCTAACAGATACAATTAACCATAATGTGCGTATTTAACCTGACCTTGGGGCTTCCCTGGTGGCGCAGTGGTTGAGAGTCCGCCTGCCGATGCAGGGGACACGGGTTCGTACCCCGGTCCGGGAAGATCCCACGTGCCGCGGAGCGGCTGGGCCCGTGAGCCATGGCCGCTGAGCCTGCGCGTCCTGCGTACCGCAAAAAAAACAAACACTAAACTGACCCTGAAGCTTCACTACTTTCATGTTATAGGTTACAACCTCGAGAAATAACTACAATTTTTTTGGAGTTGCACTATTCCTCTTAAGTCTTTATTATTTGTTATTTGGAGGAAAAATAATAAAGACTTAAGAGGAATCCTGCATTGTATCAAAAGACGCAGAGCAGCTATAAATGAAAACTTAAAGATCTGTACTTGACGGTCAGATGTAAACAAAACTTAAGCATTTTGAAGTTTTTGAGTTGATAAATCACTTGCCTCATACTTTGAATTCTTATAGTACTTGTGCCAACAAGACTTATTTTCCTCAAGATTTTTTTCATCAAATTTCATGATAACATGTACCTTTTTAATTTTAATCAAATCTAATTGAAGGGGCTTCCCTGGTGGCGCACGGGTTAAGAATCTGCCTGCCAATACAGGGTACACGGGTTCGAGCCCTGGTCCGGGAAGATCCCACCTGCCGCAGAGCAGCTAAGCCCGAGAGCCACAACTACTGAGCCCACGCACCTAGAGGCCGTTCTCCACAAAAAAAGAAGCCCCCGCGCACCGCAACGAAGAATAGCCCCCACTCGTGGCAACTAGAGAAAGCCTGCGCGCAGCAGCGAAGACCCAATGCAGCCAAAAATCAATTAATTAATTTTTTTAAAAGTTAAGAGAATAGATCTTGAAAGTCCTCATCACAAGAAAAAAAGTTTGCAACTATGTGTGGTAATGAATTTTACCTAGACTTACTGTGGTCATGATTTCACAATGTATACAAGTACTGAATCATTATGTTGTACACCTGGAACTAATACAATGTTATACGTCAACTATATCTCAATAAAAAATAAAATAAAAATTGTACGGAAAAGAGAAGAAAAAAGAAAATGCTACATATATATATATATACACATATATATATGTATATATATAATTCAGCCATAAAAAAGAAGTAAATCCTGCCACTGCACCATTGCAACAACATGGATGAACCTAGAGGGCATGATTCTGTGTGAACTAAGACAGGCAGAAAAAGATGAATGCTGTATAATCTTATTTATATGTGGAATAAAAAACCAAACTCATAGAAACAGCAGATTGGCAGTTGGCACGGACAGGGGTTGGAGTGGGGAATCGGGGGAAAATGGGTGAAGTGGTCAAAGGCTACAAACCTCCAGTTATAAGATGAATAAACACTGGGCATGTAATGTACAACATGGTGACCATAGTTAGGAATATTGGATTGCATGATGGAAATTTAATAGAGTAGATCTTAAAAGTTCTCACCACACTCACAAAAATTATACCTATGTGAGGCGAGGGGAGTGTTAACTAAACTTACTGTGGTAATAATTTGCAATATATACACTTGACCCTTGACCAACTCAGGGGTTAGGGACGCCAACCCCCTGTGCAGTCGAAATGCATGTACTGCTATCTCTGCCTCAAAGGGCAGGAAGCTGACGCAGTTTGTTCCGAATCAGGACTCAAACCCCAGTTCTTTTGATTCCGCATATTGTGATTGCTAATCGAACACAAACTTTTCCCTACACTTAGTTAATGTAAAGACCTGTAAAAGGAAAATACAGGTACTATATTTATTGAAAAAAATACAGGTATAAGTGGACCCATGCAGTTCAAAGCCTGTTGTTCAAAGGTCAACTGTACATACGTCAAATCATCACATTATTCACCTTAAACTTACACAATGTTTTGTCAATTATATCTCAATAAAGCTTAACCATTTTTTCCATTAAAAAAATAAAGTCACTCATAATCTCCCATTTGGTGTGGTTTTGACATATGTTATGGGTTGAATTGTGTTTCCCCCAGATATACTGAAGACATGTGGAAGCCCTAAGCCCCAGGACCTCAGGACATGACCCTATTTGGAGAGAGGGTCTTTACAGAGGTAGCCAAGTTATAATGAGGCCATCAGGGTGGGCCCTAATCCAGTACGACTGGTGTCCTTATAATGGGGGAAATTTAGATACACAGACATGCACAGAAGGAAGACTCAGTGAAGACACATGAGGAGTGCGCCTTGTGGAGACAGAGGCAGAGACTGGACTGATGCAGCAGAAACCCAGGGACAGCAGGGACTGCTGGCCACCACAGCTAGGAAGAGGCAAGGAAAGATTCCACCCAGGATCTCAGGGGGTGCGTGGCCCTGCTGACACCTTGAGTTAGGACTCCAACCTCCAGGAAAAACTGTGAGACAATAAATTTCTGTTGTTTTAAGCCACCCAGTTTGTGGTCCTTTGTTACAGCAGGCCCTGCAGGCTACTACGACACGTGTTTTCATCTTGAGGACACTAGTATTATAACAACTAAGTTCTTAGTGGCAGCACTCAGCTTCTCGCTTAGTTGGTAGCGACCTTTGTCCATCAGACGCTTGGAAAGTCTCCGGTAACAGCCACTTGGTGAGGCGGGAGAAACGTGAAAGCAGATCTTCCAAGCTGGATGCAACTTTTATCCCTGTTGGTCCATCGGGAATGAGTTAGAGCATGCTTAGATATGCAGGATTCACATACACAGGACCTTGCTGGATAATCCTAGTCATCACGTCAGTGTACAAGAAGACAGCCTTTCTAGTAGCATCGTTGGAATCTACACCCTTTCCATGAAACAGTGGGCATCTAAAACGATCATATCAGGACTTCCCTGGTGGTCCAGTGGTTAAGACTCTGTGCTTCCACTGCAGGGGGCACGGGTTGGATCCCTGATTCGGGAACTAAGATCCCACGTGATTCACGGCATGGTCAAAAAGTAAAAAAAGAAGAGAGAAAAGAAAACAATCTTATAACTTTGAAGCACCAAATGAAACAAAGCATTTGTGGGGTTTTTTAACTCATCAAAATGCATTATGAAATATTTCTTACAAATCAAAACCATGCATATAAGAGAGCAAACACTCATGTACCCCCAATATACCTTAAGAACTAACCATTACAAATAGAACTGAAGCCCCAAGGCTCCCTTCCATGTAGGCCTCACTCCAGTCTCCCAAATCCCCTCCAGAGGTAGCCCCTATCTGATTCTTTTGGGTGGCTTGTCCCTCTTGTTAATAAGTAGGAAACACTTTATGTATGTTGGATACCAATTCCTCACGAGTTAAATGATTTCCCGGTTTGTGGCTTGCCATTTCACTTTTTATAGTATCTTTTGCTAGAGAGAAATTTTAATTTTAGGGCTTGGCATGTCCTGGACCATGGGAGGTATGTGTATGTTTTAACCCCAGACTCAAGAGAGAATAGGCCTTGAGATATGTATCCCCACCTGAGATAGACACATTTCCTGTGGACTTTCTTTGCAGATTTTTTTGCTAGCGGGTGGCTTTGCCCAGGTTCACCCTGTCACTGAGGGGAGTTCTGCAAGGGCTTCCTCTGATGCTCTCCAGCCCACTCCCAAGTGTCCTCAGGGCCAAAGTCTTGTCTCCTCTTCTGATGTCAGTTAAACCAATGCTTTGGCTTTACTGAGATCAGCAAATGCTCCCAGGGCAGTGCTGGCTTCTTGTCGTTTCTGGCTTCTGTGTTTTGGCCCCTGGAGACACACACTTCCTGTGGTCCAGGACACTCCAGACTGTGAAAAACATGATCACACTAGACCAAGACAACCAGCACTAAGAAGGGTATGGCAAAACCCAAACCCACTAGGGAGGAACGCACATTCAACCCGGAACTTGGGAATTCCCACAGAGAAGAGCCCAGAAACACGAGCTCCCAGTACATCAGTGCCCGGCAGTCATGAATAGGAGCCAGCAGAGACCACGGAAAGCAGAACTGGCGTGAGAACGGAACTGGTCGTTTGAAATTATGCTTGTAATACTGTACCCAGCATTGCTACATGTTTTGTAACCCGAGGGTTCTTCATTACGTCTCGTGGCCACATACTACCAGAAATAGAAGTCATTACATATGTTTTAAAACACAGTTTTAGGTACATCCAGTATAACTTCAACTTTATTTTCGTATTTTTTCTTTATGTAAAAGCTTTTAAATTTACTTTTCCTGTTTGCTGAGCAATCTGCTTTTTTATTCGATTATTAAAAAGAAAATTATCTTACTAACTTAGGCATACTATGTATGGTCATTCTAAACAATAGTTTTAAACTACACTGTTATCATATACACACTACTATACATAAAATAAACAACAAGGACCTACTGTATAGCACAGGGAACTATACTCAATATTTTGTAATAATCTATATGGGAAAAGACTCTGAAAAAATATATATATATATAACTGAATCACTTTGCTATACCCCTGAAACTAACACAACATTGTAAATCAACTGTACTTCAATAAAAATAAATTTAGAAACTACACTGTTACTGAAAGCTTTGTTTTAAAAAAATCTTAATTTAAGACGTAATTAAATCATACTTATTTACATAGGATAATGCCATAATACATTTCCTTTGGGGCTTACAATGTATGTACATATTAGCCCAGGATGCAGAGTGAGGTCATGCGTATGGAAGGTGTGATAGCTGAGTATGTTAATTTTCCTCTTTGGCCCAAACACCTTTGAGTTCAGGACACCCATCACTGGGTCCAAGTGATGCCCAAGTGATCCAGTTATCTTAAAAAGAAGTTTAATTCACCCTTGGTTGGGTGGGTGGTGGATTCCTAATAGTTTAGACAGAATTTTATGTGATTCCTTAAGGAATGTAGACAAACACAAGTTTTTGAGGTTTTGCCTAAAAACGCTGGATCATCACTTGCTAGAACCTCAGGCACAGGTGACGGTGCCCGCAGAACGACTAGGGCAGAGAATTAACCACTGACGAACAACCCCCGCTGGCAGCAAAATCTCGCCTACACTTTCCCAGCTGGCTGTGAAATAAGATGTAATCTCCTCTCCACAAATACCTGTGAGACCACCGGCCCTTTCTCTGGCCCCTGCTTGGTTTTTCTATTTCCTGTTTGCCTCTTGTTGCTTCTGTTCCTTCTGGCCAAATGTCGTGTAGGCCTGCTTAACCTCCCCACCTGGCTGCAGCAGCGTCCAAGGAGGTCCTGCTCCCCCCAGGCTTAGGTGCTGGTGCCAACTACAAATTGTCCCTTGCCATCTGCCTCTACAAAGATGAGGTCATCCTCCACTGCAGCCGCTCACCTTCTACACCCCCTGAAAGGAGCTCAGGGTGGAGATCAGCAATGAGGCCCTCTGTGCTCTGGGAGAAACTGGCAGAACAGGCCCTCGGATAGTTAGAGATTTGCAGCAGATGTTATGAGCCGAATATCTAGAAAAGCGCTAAAATCACTCACGGTGACATCTGTTCCTCCTGATTAGCAGGATCTGAGGGTGCAGTTTTCCACCCTCTGATCTCAAAAGGTCATTCGTCCGACACCTGGCACGGGCCCAGTTTTAGGGTTGGTGATCCCAACCAGTCTTAGCCGGCTTGAACTGGACAGGAGCCCACCCCAAGTTCCTGAAAAACGGCGCGGCGGCCTGGGCGCTGGGTCACCGAAGTGGTCGTTGAAAAACCACTAAAGTTCTTGAAAAACCACTAAAGCCTCCATTACTACAGTGACCCATAGGTCAGAGGTGTTATCTATAGGCGTGACTAAGGAGTCAGAAGTAATTAAGGTAAGCTTGGTCAGTGAAGGCACGTTAGAAGCAGAGTTTTTAGCGAGCTGTTCCTTTAGCTGCTGTTCTGTCAGACAAGCTCAGGTATTTCTGTTAGTCACCAGTTTCTGTTAATCCTATGGGGATGCTTTTTTTTAACCCTATGGGGCACGGTTTCACGGGTTATCTGTTTTACCCATTTATCTGGCACTTGTATGAGTCTCCAGCCTTAGCCACGGTGGGGGGCCTCTCCCGGGTGGAGTTGAGGTGTGGGTATGCTCCTCTTGGTTGGAATGCTTCCCGGCACCGGGCATGGGCAGGAGCGGGGATTGAAGGCACGATCAATGGGGGAGAAGGAAGCCAATAACTAACCACACCTACTCCATGTCTATGCCTAACTTGGGGGGAGTCTGCACCGCAAGTTATAAACACTCAAGTAAACTAAAGCTTGCACTTCTGATCTGTTTGGCTACGGGACTAGTGCGGTCACAGGCCAAAAGAGCGTCCACGGTCCCACCTGAGGCTGCCCTGCAGGGTGACCACAGGTGACCACTCCGGACGGAGTACAGGAAATGGCACCCACAATAATCCCTTCGGTGACCCAGCGCCCAGGCCGCCGCACCGCCCGGGTCCGCGGGCCCCAACCGCCAGTGATTGGTGGCTCTTCCCGGGGGCGTGGCCTCGAGGCGCAGCGCGGGGAACCTGGAGGCCGCCAGGATGCGCGCGCAGGACCTCGGCGGTGGTGCGCGCGCAGCAGCCGGAGCCCCGCCCCGCCCCGTCCCTGCCTGTGATTGGCGCCTTCATCCTAGGGGGCGGGCCCTCAGGTGGCAGAGGGCGCGCTGCGGCCGTGTCTGTTAGGTGTGACCTTTTTCCGCCCGGCTTGTTCCCCGGCCCGCGCTCCCGTCATGGCCATGGCGGCCTCGTTTCTGCTGCGGCAAGGACTAGCCGGGGGGCTGAAGGTAAAGGGGGGCCGGACCGGGCCGGCGCCCGGGAGCCCGTGGAGGGCGGGGCGAGGACCGCGGCCCTGACGGTCACCTCCAGCCGTCCGGGGACGCCGCTGACCCCACTTCCTGGGCCGAAGAGAGGACGTCTGGTCGGGGGCCGGGCCCGGGGAGCGGCGAGGGTCCCGGCGACCCCGGCCACCGCTCCCTCTGGTCCTGGATCACCGGGAACCTCCGGTGTGCGGTCCAGGCCTCCGACAGACGTGGGGGCCGCTGGTGCCCCGCGCCGAGCCCTGTCCGAACCCTTGAGGACAGTGTCTCTACTGCTTATTTAACCCGCGAGGAAATAAGGGCACTTTCAGGCACCTGGTTGACCCGGTAACTTACGAGGCAGCCATGTGAAGCCAGCTTAGGTTACCTCATCTGTGAAAAAAAAGGAAGAAAGAAGGGCTTTCTCCATATAGGAAAAGCAAAGTCCCCTTCACTATCTTTACAATTAAAAGGGGCTCTTATTACAAAAGCAAGAACTATTCGTGGCAAAATAAAGTACAGATGGTTGGAGGGGAGATCTGTTGTCAGAGAGGCCACTATTTACCTCTGCATATCTAGTCCCAGTTCATTTCGGTTTTTGCTTTCATGTATACATATACACACGTGCTGACGTCATAACCATAAGAAGCAAATGTTTCACTCTCATACATGGGCTGTAGGCACCTCTCTTCTGTGTCCAGCATCTGGAACAGTGCCCGGCACATAGCAGGCCTTAGTAGATGTATGCTGAGTGAATTAACGCTCTGTAAAATGCTTTCCACTTATGATATATGGTAGGCAGTTTTGAAGCAACTATTATTCATGTACATTATTTTTCATGGCTAGATAGTGCTTCTACTTTATATTCTAAGTACAGGAAAACATTTTATGAAAAGAATCAGTATTTTGTAGGTTGATAGGTAATTGGAGAGTACAAAACAGCACAGTCAGGAGAAAGTCTGGTTGGAGAAATACCCAAATGTTAATAGTGACTGTCCTTGAACTCAGGTGTTTTTTTCTTGCAGCTTTTTTAGTATTTTCCCAAATTTCCATAATACACATAGATTAAGAGAATTGTAATAACTGTTAGAAATATGCCATATGTATGCAAAACATTTATATGTCATAATAATACGTAGTATTCGTGTCGTAATAGCTGTTAAAAACGGTATTACTCTAAAATATTCGTATTTGTGCCATTCTTTTGTCAGACTGTGCTCCTAGAAGCAGGAGTGTTTCGAGGACTTGCTTCTACAGTTTCTCTCTCTGCAGAATCAGGAAAGAATGAAAAGGGATTGCCACCGAATCCCAAGAAGCAAAGTCCACCAAAAAGTAAGATTTTAGTGGTCGTTTTAAGGGAGACAGAATACAGAGTAAATCAGTCAGCTTCCCAAGCAGGAAAAGGAGTTTACTAGCTACATAATTGGACTCTTTGTTTCTAGCAGTGTCCAGGTTATAATCAGACATAGGATCTGTAACAGGCTTTAGACCAAACACATCAGTAACATAACAGTTAACTCTGTTAAGGCTGAACTCAACGATTAGCCCTGAACTGTTCTCTCTGTATTTTCTAATTGCCGTACTCCACGGATAGCAATGGGCTGCAGAGTATGCAGGCTCTGTGGCATTTAGGTGGCCCTAATACCGATCCCATACTCCCGTGAAGTAGCTGTGAACCCCTCCTTTTTTTTCTTCCCTGATTGTGACTTTTCAGTGTCTCTGGGACTTATCCGTAGTCTCCCAGGCTTTGCTTGGTCATAGCCCAGGATTGCAGGCATCCTTTTACGACTGTGGAGAGAGAGTTAGGAGTAGGTACCGTCTTCCATTATGACTCTGGTGAAGCATGATTCTAATCTGCTTCCAGCTCTGTCCACAGTCATTTTGACTTTTATCACCAGTTTTGACTTTTTCCCCTGAACCCAATGTCGTATATCCTCATAGGAGGAGAGCAGGAAATGCAGCAGTGTAAACCTGATTATAATCCAGGTCCACCACGTTTAGTCTTAACTGATGAAACCCTAGTTAACTCTTAATGCATGCATATGATATATACAGTCTCTTTATAAAGCTTTGACTGTGTGGGGTTTAGAAGGATAATTGGAGTTTGTCTTGTTTTCATCAGAATATCATTTACTCAGTTTGAATGCTTGAAAAGAGTGTAGACACTTTTGTCCCCCTTCATCTGCCCACGGAGACATGGGCAGCCTATAAAACGTCTGCGCGCTGTTGAGAGAGCCAGCCACCCACTGCCTTTCACACGCCATCCATCCACGCTGAGCAGGTGTACCCTCCCTGTGGTGTCTACGCGCTCCCGTCCGAATTCAGCAGGAGCGTTGTTTTCTGTCCTGTACCTGCTGTGTTTTTAAAGCCAGAATTCCATTTTCATTTTCATCTGTACGTTTCTAAACAGGTATCTTAAACATAAGGACTCTTCTTTTTTCCAAAGATCCCCCTTTTTACAAACATGCTTCTGCCTATGAGTAGAAATGGAATACTTCATCCTGTGGCGGTTTGGGGTACAGTTACGAGAAGGGAACACGGAGCTGGGAGTTGGCCTCGGGCTCATGTAGCTTCTGCCTCTGGGCGTGGCGGGCCCTGCCGCCCTCGGAGTTCCTCCGTGCTCAGCGGGATCAGCATGCCAGTCTGGGCCTGGTCGATGTGAGACTGATGACCGGCGTGTCATGTGTATGTGCTGTCAGGTGGGAGGACAGTTTTTAGAGCTACACCGTCTTTAATGCACATTATGTTTGTATCTCAGAATTTAAAAAATAATTACAGTCCCTCCATGAAGAAAAAGAAATGATGCTTCTAAGTCAACATGTGCAGGCCTCAGTATTTCTCCCGAAGTGTCAGTGATTGGTGAGTGTAAGATACAGAAATGCTTTGGCCCGTCAGTGGCACATTGCCACTGTGGGTGGTTTTGGAAGCTCGAGGGAAAGTTCCCTGCGTGCAGACCGGGCCCTGAGCGCTCACCCTTGGGTTCACATCTAGTCCGGGGATCTGCATCTGGGGTGAACACGCTCTCCATTGTTCCACCTGGGGCGCAGCTCATCGTAGCCAACGATTCCTTCCTGAGGGGAGCTGCCAGCATGGCGAGCACAGACATCAGAATCCGGGTCTCCAAGTGGGTGCCTCCCCTGCACAGCTGCCTGGCTTGCCAGCTTTGATGTTCTGGTGAATTCCATCACTAGGCTGAATTTTGCAATAATCAGTAATAAACCATTGACAGGATAACTCCTATGTGGCTTTCTAAAGACTCTGTCAGGAAGCCAAAGTTCATTATCTGCTTCAAGCCCCTGTTCCAGTTTGAGAAATGAGGAATCTCCGGAAATAGGGATTTGATGTATTTAATTCTAACCAGTGTTGCTAGGCACTGTTTTAAGCACTCCGTATCTCCCCTCCACACCCTGTGAGAAGGTACCATTAGTATCCCTGGGTTATAGATGAGAAAGTGGGCGGGGGACTCCTGAGCTGCCCAAGGTCACACAGATGTCGGTAGTAGAGCCCAGTCTGAGCCCAGGCAGGAAGCCCCACAGCCCATATTTATAAGCAATGTGCTGTCTTGCCTCTGAAAAAGGTCTCGGTTCTCGCATGTTCATTAAAGCCAAAACCAAAAAAAACAAAACAAAACTTTTTTTAATAGTAAAAAACATGTAAAAAGAGGTTTTAGTTACCATACAGAATTTGAATAACTATTCTTTCACATCTTGTTGAAATGCACCTTTGTTTCTGAATGTGCTTTGTTTCTGAAATTAGTTTTGTGACCCACTGACAAGATGTGGCGGTATTGTAAGGCTGCTGACCTGTTTCAAACACCAAAGGCATTTTTCCTTTCAGTAGGGGACTACTAAAACGTTGAAGGTCATGCCCTCCCTTGCTTTTCAATGAGCAGGAAAGAAATTCAGTAAATTCAAATTGAGAGGAGATAGAGAAGCAATAAGAGAACTCCTGTCTCTGCGCTGTCACTAGTGTTCGTAGACCTTTATTTACGTGGGTTGTGATGGTCTCTGAGGGTTCGAAACCGTCCCTGAAAGCCCCCCTCTTGTGCTGGGAGGGGTGTCTCCATGGCTAGTCTTATTTAAGTAGCTTTGTGTTTTCGTATATTTATCTTTCAAGGAAAGTCACACTGAAACTAAAACGTTTTCAGAGTATGCAGGCATCCCGCCTCTAGACACGCAAGAGGTTTCATGAAAACAAACAGGTAAAGTCATACTTATATTCAAAGTGAGAGCCATTGTTCCTGTACCCAATGGTTGTGTCTCCAGGTGACATCCTGCACTGTGAATGCAGGTGTGGTGTCCACACTGGCACTTTGGCACAGGGGTCACTGGTGGCAGCTACAGATCGTTGTGGCAGGCTTCCTGCTGAGTCACAGAGGACGCTGGGCCTGTGCTGCAGCAGGTCAGAGGTTGGCTCTTAATAAAAAGCAAATATGCTACTGAGGCTTATTCTATTAGCCTTTCCATGGAATTGTCCCAATAACTAAGCCTGAATAAAAGATATTTTAAAACATTAATATTCTTATTAACATTATCTGTTAATGTTAATAAGAGCATTAATGTTCTTATAACATTAAATAAGACAGAAGTTTCCTTTTTCAAACAAAATAAACTATATCATTTGAAGTTTTCTTCCTGTTTTCAATAGGTGATTAACGTTTTAATAACTTATTTACATTTTTAAAAATCTCCACAATAAATTTTAGAAGATTGAGGCATAATAATTAGATAGCAGCCTATCTAAAATAAGCTTTATTTTAAGTTAATTTTTCACACTGGAAAATTCATGCTCAGCGTAAAAGTGTATTAATGATACAGGTGAGCAGGCTAGCAGGGTTTGTAGACCAGCCTGTGTTACCCATTGCTTATAGGAATTTCTGGGCTATATCAGGTATGGTTTAGAAAGACAGAGAGAGAGTTCAAGTGCATGTGCATGCCTTTGCCATGGTTTTATGTTTAACACGATCCTGGAGCTCTGTTCTGCTCCTGTAGTCAGAATGCAGATTCTGGGGTGGCGCACGGCCACAGAATCAGACAGGGCATGGCAGAGGGGGTGGTGGGGGTGGAGGTGACACGGTGATGGTTTTTTAAGCAGTGACCCACTGCTCCAGCTGTTCAGTCATATCCTCTTACACTGCCCATTAACCTCTCTCTGACCCATTTCTCATTATTTCTGGTTATTCCTCAGTTTTCTTTGACCATTTTCTATCATTCTGTTTTAGAGAGAGAGAGTTCCTGAGCTCAGAAAACAATTAGAAACTTTTTTGGATACCAGTAAGATGGTAAAGTTAGAAATACATTTTTTTCCACTTTAAAGAAGTAGTATACTCTTTAGTATAAAGTAGACTCCTAGACTTGAAAGTAAGGAATGCATTTAGAGTTTGCTCATCTGAAATATACTTTATAAAGTTTTGCTTTAGATTTGAAAAGTAATTTTAATTTATAAACACTTGTCCTGTATTTTTCTTCTAATCTGTATGGTTAAAAGAGATTTAGCACCTGAGAAAACTGAATGAAATGAGCTCTCATGAATGTACTGTGGCGGGCTTTCGTTTTCTTTTGTAACTGACTCTACAAAGTCTAAGACGTTTATATCAGCATCTTTTTGTAACAGCTTAAAACTCATTGTTTCCAATGATATATATGATACTAAATTATTTTAGACTTTTCTGGTCTTGTAATACTTTTCCTTGGCAGAGGAAATCCCCAAATGATAGGATTTTGCAGGACTTCCCATCGTCTCCAGCATCTTCACTTGAATCACATTACGCCCTCCATCTGATCTCCCACTCTTAGACTCATGCATATGCTCACCCCAGGCCACTGTCTCTACTTCTGCTTTGCTGTTTTGTTCAGAAAGTTCAAGTTCATACAATACGGGTAATTTTTTAAAATATTTGAGGTGCACCAATTTTTTTAGGGATTTAAGAAATGATACATTTCTAAAACTTCATTATCTGAAAATATCTTTATATTATAGTTTATCTTAAATTTAGATGAAAATAGTAGCTTAAAAAATTACCATCCAGAAGCTCTCCCTGCAAAAAATGGAGACAAGATTGTTACTTCTATTGGTAAAAATCCCATCTTAAAAAGTTTCAGCTACCAAGAAAAACATCTACGTTTTTTACTGTTCTCTGTCTTGTGTGGCTTGCCTTTCACTTAAGAATGGGTTTCGATGGAACAGTTCCTAAGATGATTATGTTGAAGATATTATCAATAACAAGGTGATATGTAATGAAATGTCTGTGGCCTTGGTGAATTTTCACTGTTTTACTAAATATTAAAAATAATCTTCCTCTTTATGCCATTTCCTAGATGTAGTGGAGCCAAAGGAGAGGGGCCAGCAGCTAGCCACCCCAACAGCAGATGAATTGTCTAAAAACGTACCTTCACCCACTTCTTCCCCACCAGTTGTGAAGCAAGGCAGGGTGCTAGCTGGCCCTAACCCCGATGCCAGCATGCCGCTTACAGACCAAGGGGTTCTGAAGTTTTTGCCAAGAAAGACTTTGGTAGAGTTTCCTCAGAAAGTTGCACCTCCATTCAGAAAACAGGGTTCTGATTCAGAAGGAACCCAGCAGGGCAGGAAAGGGACAGATGATTCATCTTCGTCTTCATCTTCGTCCAGCTCCTCTGATTCCGAGTCAGATGAGGAGGGTGACAGCTCAGAAGCGGGTCCTCAGGCAAAGAGCAAGCTCAGAGGAGGGTTTCCCGTAGCACAGGCCTCCCATTCCTCTGCAGGTGGGGCCCCCCAAATTGAAATATCTGCACAAGAGAAGAGTGTATCACAGCAGCCGCATCCGGACCTCGTCTCTGCACAGAGGACCCCCGGGGCAAAGAAGAAAGGGGCCTCCCGTCAACCATCAGAGGACAGAAAAGACCCCAAACCAAAAACCACAGCACCCAAGTCACACGCAGGTGGAAAGTTTATGGAGCAAGATGTAAAGGAAAAACAGTGGCAGGAAGTATCTACGTCCAATGAAATAGATAAGGAAAGCCAGAAGCCACTGGAAGTTAAAACCTTATCTGACCGTGCGAAATCAGGGTTATCCACGCGACCGCATGGCAGCCCAGCGCCCACTCAGTCTGCGGAAACCAGAGCAGGAAGACGGCTGCCAGCGACTCCTGAGACCACAGAAAGGCTTTTGGAAAAACAAGTACCAGAGCCTGATGGGGAGGTGGCTCTTTCCCTGTTCCAAAAGGAAAATCTAGAAAAGCAAGTAGCAGAAGGAATCTTGAAGGCTAAGGAAGAGATTTTGGAAGATCAGTTACCAGTGAAAAATTTGAAGCCAGTCCCTGTTCACAATAAAGACGTTTTTGATGAAAAGACAGCGGTACTAAAGCTTGAGGAAAAGGGCGGAATCATCGAAGACTCAGCAACTCAGATGGAAGGCCAGGACGGCACACAGGGTATACCTTGACTTGGGGCTGAGAGCTCTTGTCCTGTGGTGGTGGGTGAGACTGAAGAGCTGTGTGATCTGAAGAAGCCTTACGCTTGATCAGATTCTGCAATAGGAATATGGCCTATAGCACTGTCTCAGATAGGCTGAGGGATATATGTTAGTTATGGATAAAAATTCCTGAAACATTTGAAATTTATATCACAGTGGAAGAGTATGCCCTTGGCACTCTTGGACTGTCCCTTAACCAGTGTAACTTGTGAAAATAGGCAATTTAACGTCGTCACCCTTAACTTTTGAGGGTGTTTAAGTGTTCATTTCCTGAACCTGCAGAGCATGTCACTGAGTGGAGGGGGCGGCTGTCCTATTAAACTCCCACAGGTGAGGAGCGATAGTTCCAGCTGTACTGATGGTCTTCAGGTGAGCCAGACAGGCTGTGGCTTTCAGCATCTTTATGCCTAAGGGAAAATCGCATTTTAGGGAGTAAAGCCGTGACATGAAGGCAGCCATGAAATGCACGAGTCTAATTTACACTAGACAGTTCCTGCTCCTAAAAAGCGCAACGGGCTGCTTTTTCCATATTGAATTTTTATGAAGGGCTTTTTTGCTACCCTAAATTTTTTTTTTTTTTTTTTTTTTTTTGCGGTACGCGGGCCTCTCACTGCTGTGGCCTCTCCCGTTGCGGAGCACAGGCCCCAGACGCGCAGGCTCAGCGGCCACGGCTCATGGGCCCAGCCGCTCCGCGGCATGTGGGATCTTCCCAGACCGGGGCACGAACCCGTGTCCCCTGCATCGGCAGGCGGACTCTCAACCACTGCGCCACCAGGGAAGCCCTGCTACCCTAAATTTTTAAAGGGAAACTTTATTCCTATTATTTTACCATTTTCTTGCGCTTTGAACCTCATAAAATGCAGTGTGCTCTAGGTGGATCGTGGCGAAACTGTAGAGCAGGTCTCCTGTCTTAGGATCTGTGGCTCTTGAAAACGCATCACTGACAAACCCCGCTCCTTCCTGTTTGCTCTCTTCTTTTTAAAGCCCCCCCCCCTTGCCTAATTTACATTACCTGTAATTATACTTACGGGTTGCACTATGTTGACAGGATTGATGTTTTCTTCCCTCTCCATCTTCTCTTTCATAAATGTGCGAAGTACCAGCCCCTGCCAGACTTCTCCAGACGTCAAGAACCACTTTCGTGATGCTGCTGTTAGTCATTCTGCTGTAAATTTGTAAAACCTTCAGGATGATAACAGAGAGTTGGGGGTTTTCAGACTGCAATCTTTTTGAAAACAATTTGCCCCTACTTTTTCATGGTTGTGTTATTTTTCCAGTATTGTCTTTGCCCTTCAGAGGCTAAAGACACTGCCCAGGAGTGCAGCTCACTTGCAGGGGCAGCGTCTACAGGGGGGCCGACTTCGTAGCTCTCCCAGCCCAGCTGCCTGGCTCCTGGCCCTCCGGCGGGATTGGTGTTGGACAAGCGTTCCCCAGACCCTCGTTCCCTCCAGTCAGCACCTTCCCCACCTGGGCTGTAAGAGTGCATCTGCTTGGGATGTCCCTATACCACATCGAAGATACTCTGCGTGTTGAGATTGGAAAGACAATCATTTATTTAAATAAGACATCATTTATTCTAATACAACCAAAAAAATGAAAACCAAAACTTTTGGTATGAATCCAAATAGTGGAAAACTGTAGTTATTTTTTGTACTGCATGAATAGGAGTGGCGAGAGTCCCGACGGCAGTGGTTTAGGGTCAGTAAGAACTTAACCAGGCTGAGCCGTCACCCCACGCCAGCTTCGCTGTGCCTGCATCGTGTCGCGTGTCATGTTGCAGGAGAGCCGGGCGTCTTGTGCTTCATCCACGCTCTTAGTTCTAAGATCACCAGTTGTGTAGGCGTGTGGATTTTAATTCTTCTTTCCACTTAGAGAAATAAGGCTAAGTATTTCTTAGTCTGTGAATCTAAAGTATACCAACAACTTCTTCAAAAAAAGTTAAACAACAGAAATTACACATCTCATTTCCAGTTCCCCTTAACTGTGTCATTATTATTATAACCACTGGGCTTTATCTAATTTTCTTGCGTTTAGAGACTTAAAAGGTTCACTTAGTTTCTGCTTTTAAATTTCTCTTCTGTGAATGGTTTATTTCTATTAGAGACATTTTTTAATAGATCTGCTTTTTTTCTGCATCTTTAAATGACCTGAAAGTCCCTCCATAACTGTTCTTGGCATTTTCAAGGCTAGAGGTATACAAAGTTAAGATGTTAAGGCACGTTGTAAAAGCTATTCCATTTCTTGCATTATTGAGGCTGTATGTTTTAGTATAAATTTTCAGCTAATTTCTTTATTTTGCTTTTGAAGACAGTGTTGCTTTATGGGCTTTTCTAAGTAGACAGTGCATTCAGGAAAGGTTCATGTAGAATGCTTGGTATGTGAGTGTGTGTGTGTGTGTGTGTGTGTGTGTGTGTGTGTGTGTGTGAGTGTGTGAGTGAGTGTGCGCTGACTCACTCAGAAGCTCCCTCCCTGCCGGAGGTCCTCACCTGCGCTGTGTTTCCCCCGCAGAGTCCCCGCTGGCCGCCACCCCCGCTGAGCCATTTGACAACACCACCTACAAGAACCTCCAGCATCATGACTACAGCACGTACACCTTCTTGGACCTAAACCTGGAGCTCTTGAAGTTCAGGATGCCTCAGCCCTCCTCAGGACGAGAGTCACCTCGCCACTGAGAGCTCAGTGTAAAGATTAACCTTTCGGTGTCTTTCTGCATTCTTGTGTGCGAAAATAAAATCTGCTCAGTGGTCAAGAGGCCTGGTGTGTAGGATTGCTTTCCCTTCCACACCTTTCATAGTGAGTTGTGAATTGGCAGCAGTCCTGCTGATGATTTATTCACCATGTGTTTAGATGCATCTATGTGCAGGGAATTTTTCTTTTTTTTTAATTAAAAATTTTTTTAATTAATTATTTATTTCTGGCTGTGTTGGGTCTTCGTTGCTGTGCGCAGGCTTTTCTCTAGTTGCGGCAAGCAGGGGCTACTCTTCGTTGCCCTGCCCAGGCCTCTCATTGCGGTGGCTTCTCTTGTTGCGGAGCACGGGCTCTAGAGCACGGGCTTCCGTAGTTGTGGCTCGTGGGCTCTAGAGCTCAGGCCCAGTAGTTGTGGCGCATGGGCTTAGTTACTCTGCGGCCTGTGGGATCTTCCTGGACCAGGGTTTGAACCTGTGTCGCCTGCACTGGGAGGCGGATTCTTAACCGCGGCGCCACCAGAGAAGTCCGGGAATTTTTCCTTAATTATAAAGTATGGGTCACTGGACAGATCCACACAATTAGAGAATTGCAGGTGCTTTCCCTCTGTGATTCTGCTGTGCTGGGCCCCTGGTCAGTTCAGCATTTTCTGGTTCACCAGCAAGGTGTTGATAAGGGCAGCAGGGCCTTCTGATTTGGTAGACCTAGTTCTTGATGAATTGGAAATAGGAGTTTTACACATTTTAACTACCTGCTGCGTTGCAAAGAAATTACTAAATCATGGCATTTTATTATCAGAAGGATGGGAATTCTTTTGCTCACTTGAATTAGGCATGGGATGTAAACTCGGGGAAGTTTCAAGCGGTGGCATTACAGACAGGTGAAGGTCGTATAGGGTCCAGCAGCAGCTGGGTTCCCAGGTGGCCTGGCAGACTGAGCTCATTTAGCCACAGAGGGTTTCTGGGTTGGCCGAATAACTCTGTCATTTGCGGGAACATTACCCAGGCTTGGGGACGTGCGCTGTGTGAGCAGGCTCCCGTGTGTCACTCGGTGCCTGCACCAGGCCCCTGTGAGGCCGGAATAAACAGTCCGCTCTGAGAAGTAACAAATCCAGATGAGGTGTTGCTGGGCTGAGAGACTGCACCCATCTGTTGGGGCCTCGCATCCCCCCCTGAAGCAGAATGTCCGTCTGCACACCGGGGACGTTTCCAGGTTTGCCTGTTCTCACACTTCCCTGATGTTTATGTGCCCAAACTCGTGGGCCTTATTTCATTTCAATTCTGGTTCTTGGCCTCTAGTCAATTTATAGCAAACAGTACAGGGTATTATAACTTCTGACTCACATTTCTGTAATCCTGCATTTCTTAAAATGAGTCCAAGTAAGGATACCAGGACCGAAAACATGGTGTTGAAAGCTAATATCGTGATCACATGTCTCAGACTTTGTTACCACCCTGGAGGCTTAGCAACTCTGCAAGATTCTTCTAATCACGTTTTTTATTATAATAGCACTAAAACCCCATTACCAAAAGAAAGAAAACGGGGTTTCCCTGGTGGCGCAGTGGTTGAGAGTCCGCCTGCCAATGCAGGGGACGCGGGTTCGTGCCCCGGTCCAGGAAGATTCCCACATGCCGCGGAGCTGCTGGGCCCGTGAGCCACGGCCGCTGAGCCTGCGCATCCGGAGCCTGTGCTCCGCAACGGGAGAGGCCACAGCAGTGAGAGGCCCGCGTACCGCAAAAAAAAAAAAAAAAAGAAAGAAAGAAAATGGAAAATACTAAGATTACCTAAAATCCCCTCTGCTAACCCAACCATTATTAACACTGAACAGGTTTTCCTGGTGGTGGTGGTGGTTTTGTTTAGATATGACCATATAATGTATGTACAGTTTTCTATCCTTCTGGGGCTTTTTTTCATTGGATAGCTTGCTTCTCACACTGGCCCACAGAACCCCTGTGCTCTGTGGTGGTTGGGGGGGGCATGGACGCTGATGCCACGGAGTGTGTCTCCCTGGGCTGTTAACACCACGGAGAGTTGAAGTTCTTTTTACATAAAAACCAGTCCAAACATATTTTAAGTTGCATGAAGCTTTCCCTTGGAACCAGTGCTGTTGGGCTCATCTCAGTCTCTCTGGGAGTTTGGTTCCCTCTGCCCCGCCCCCTGAAAAGGCTTCCTGCGGCCACGATAAACAGCACCGGGTGTGGCTCTGTCTTCAGACCCCCTGGTCCTCCATCTGGGGACAACACCGTGGTTACCCGCCAAGTGCAGCGTTTTGGATTTGTGTAATTTCCCATGTTCTCCTTTAAAGAGTGCTACCAGAGACACCTTTGTGAATGTAACTCATTTTGTATTTTGTATTGTTTCTTGAAGATGAATTTCCAGAAGCCAAGCTGATGATCATAAGTGATTCATGAGCACAAGTATTGCTCTCATTTCTGTGAGATTTTTAAACCGGCTTAATATGTTTTTGAGTTCAATAAGGTAATGATTCTACCTCCTTTTATATTTTTCCCATCACGTCACCTGAACTCTGACATCTTCCTAGATGTTGGTTCTCTTACACCTGTTACAACACATACCCTGGGACCGCAGGAGGCTGTACAGAGACCCTAAGTGCAGGCCCTGCTTATTGTGGACCCTGGTTCTAATGCTTACTGGCCGCTGCTTAACCTGAAACTCAGCAGGTTATCGTGTGGCTTTTCTGATGCTGCTTCCAAGCCCGAGGTTTGTGTTTTGATAGTTTGTACGTTCTATTTGTCTCCCAACCCAAGAAAGTGCTCGGCGCTTCCTCGCTCACCCCCAGCGCTGTGTGACCGTGGCCCCGTACCCTGCGTGCCGGATGCAGGCAAAGGTTTGTAAAATGAGTTCGCCAACGGCACAATGTGCCTCACCCTGCAGGGAGGCTGCATGAGCTAGAAACGATGCACACCGACTCAGTCTCTTAAAGCAGGGGGGGTGGCACGCTTTTCCAGAAATGGGCCGGATGGTAAATATTTTTGGCTTTGACACATACAGTCAGTGCGGCTCAGTCATTCTTTTTTTTCAACCCTTTAAAGATGTTAAAAACCATTCTTGCTGTGGGCCTTACAGAAAGACACGGAGAGCGGGGTTTGTCTGAGGGCTGCAGTTTTAAGTGTTAATACCCCAGTGTTATGCGGCGGCCACAGATCATTTGATTCAGTGAAAGGCCAGCTAAGTGGTTTTCTCCACAAGCTCAGCGCCCCAGCTCTACTGCCCTCTCCCCTGCCCTCCTTCCCTCCGCCCTCCTCTGGCCTTTATTCTAGAAGGGTCTGAAACAGAGACTAAGATGTAAAATATTAACCACCGAAGTGATGCTCCTTTGGGAGTAGTTTTCTCTCTTGCAGGCCTGGAATCCACATCAGTCTAAATGTCTGCTCCACGCTGGGCTCGGGTCTGGGCCTTGGATTCACAGATGGTAAAGGCCGCCGGCCTCTCCCGAGTTCACAGCCTGAGAGAGAAAGGAGGCCTGTGAGGCACATTGTAGGCCACGTGCCGAGTCTCACGACATGAGTCAGCTGTATGGAGAAGAGGTGAGGGTGGGCGTTCATCAGAGGAGGCTCTGTGGGGCGTGATGTCTCACCTGAATGCTGGAAGGGGGCCGGGGACTCACCGGTGCAGGTGTAGCTGGTGGAGGGAGCCCTGAAGGTCGGTCTCCGAGGCACGGGGGATGGGGGGTGTGATGCACGGGCCTGGATGCTGGAAGAGCGTTGTGTTTTCAGGAAGCTGTAAGTCCTTTGGCATTGCTAATGTGGTAAGTGCTGGCGCTGAACCAGGCAGCCAGGGCTCCGCCTGCCACGGCAAAATGCAGCAGGTTCAGTGGCTAAACCACACCCATTCACTGTCTCACAGTTCTGGAGGCTGGACGTCCAAGATCAAGAGATCTGGTGCCGGCTGATTCAATGTCTGGTGAGAGCCCTCGTCCTGGCTTGCGTGTGTCCGCCTTCTCCCTGTGTCCTCCCATGGCAGAGTCAGAGAGTAAGATTCTGGTGTCTCTTTTTATAAGGGCACTAATCCCATCTTGGGCCCCCCTGCCCTCCTGGCCTCTCTAGTCCTAATTCCTCCCATCACATCAGGGGTTAGGGCTTCAACATATGAATTTGAGGGGGACACAAACATTCAGTCCACAACAGGCTCTGTCCTGTAGGAGAAGAATTTCACTGTCTGGTTTTATTTTGTTTTTTTAACTGGTAATTTGTTTGAAATATTCTGACAAAAAGTATGGGAAGGGCTAAGCTGCAGAGATGATAAAAGAATGGGAAAATGATAATTGCTGAGCCTGGGTGATCGACGATTCTGTTCTCTGCAACTTATTAAGTCCTTGGGAACTTTCATAATAAAAAGACTTTTACAGGGCTTCCCTGGTGGCGCAGTGGTTAAGAATCTGCCTGCCAAGGCAGGGGAGACGGGTTCGAGCCCTGGTCCGGGAAGATCCCACATGCCGCGGAGCAACTAAGTCCATGTGCCACAACTACTGAAGCCCGCGCGCCTAGAGCCCGTGCTCCGCAACAAGAGAAGCCACCACAGTGAGAAGCCCGCGCGCCGCAACGAAGAGTAGCCCCTGCTCGCCGCAAATAGAGAAAAGCCCGCACGCAGCAACGAAGACCCAACACAGCTGCAGATAAACAAATAGATTTATTAAAAAATAAATAAATACATTTCCTTTTCTCTTTCTTTTCCATGTGTTTGGACATCTAGCCTTCGGTGATAGCCCTTCCGTCTGTCCCCACATCTACCATCTTCTAACTCCTTTCTCCAGACAGCATATCACCCCGCGCCCTTGGTGGGAAAAAAACTAGGCAGTGAAATCCAGTTGCTCGGAGATGAATGAGCTCGTTTCCAGCCCAGGGATTGGAGAGCGCGGAGGGGGCCGGGCTGACCACACAGCCCCTCTGCACAGAGCTAGGACAGAGCACGGGGTCAGGGTGGCAAGACAATGGAACTGTCAGAAACCTCGACTAAGGAAGAATCAAACAAGTCAAGGGGTCTGGAGGAGGCAGGGGGGTCGGGGGGAAGCCTGAGAGAGTGACTCAGCTGGACCTTCGGAGCAAGTTAGCTGGGGCCTAGAGCAGAAACTCGGAGAACAGCCACCGGGCTCTGCAGGGCTCGCACGGGCTGTTTCTGGATCCAGTGGGATTTTTAGGAACCAGTGTGTCTTGAAAAAAAAATGTGTTTCTGACGTTTAGGAACTCCTTTTTTACTTCAATTTCTTTCCATCTGTTAAAATTTAATAATTTAATGCTTTTTATTTTTGAAAGTGTCAGATGAGTTCTTTTATGTCTGACAGATTCTTGTACAGAAGAGACTTTTTTAATTAATATTAAATTTTTAAAAAAATATTTTAAAATTTAAACAATTTTTTGAAAACATTAAAGTTTTTAAAATACAGTATTCTTAATAAAAACCTAATTTTTCTTAAAGCATTTTTTTACAAGTCTCAGTAACTTACTTATAAAGTCCAATTTTAACAAACATTTCTAAACTTATAAAGTAAGTTTTTACTGGATACGTATTTCTTAGTGATTTGTATTGAAACTATTTTTTTCAATTAGTTCCTATATCCATGAATGACTAGTACTTAAGGCTAGAAGAGGTTCAATGAAAATTAACAGAAAAAAAAAAGAGAGAAAGTATAGCGCACTCTTGAGGATTGATTCAGGTTTTGTGGGGCCTAAATCTGACAGAATATGGAGCGCTCTTAAATAAAAATAATGCACAATTATGAATTCAAAATTAGGTATGAAAGTGATATTATTTAGAATGAGGAAAAACTAGCTTACAAATTTTAAAATTTGGTAGATACTGTAAACCTCGCAAAATCCAGAAAAATAACATGGTATTTTGATTAATGGCTTGACATACCTCTTTATGTGTCAAGCAGTTAATAAAAAAATAATTTTTGGTTGCATACTTTTTGAATCCTTCTTCACATGGCATTTTTATAGTACTATTTTGATAGAAGAGAAAGATAATTCAGTCTTTCCACCTGCAGGGTTGATCAAAATTTGTTTTTAGTCTGGACACATAAAAATTGTGACCGCACACAGACATCCTCGCTGTTTGTAGCACTGCTTCAAGCACAGGAATTCTGATCAATATAATTTCACATGATTCCCATCAAAAAAGAGAAAGCAAGGCCTATGTTTAATTGCATGTACTGTATTATGGAGTTTGTTCCCCACAGAGAGAAGTTCTGTTCGTCTAGGTATGGAGGGGAATCAAATCTGATGCCATATTTCATGATTTAAAGAATTTTCCACGACTAGTTTCTGGCTCCCTGCATTTCAAAATTTGCTTCTCAGGACTTCCCTGGTGGTCCAGTGGTTGAGGCTCTGCCTTCCAAAGCAGGGGACTCGGGTTCAATCCCTGATCCGGGAACTAGGATCCCACATGCCTGCGGGGCAACTAACCTGTGTGCTGCAATTACTGAGCCCACATGCTCTGAAGCCCACGGGCCACAACTGCAGAGAAGCCTGTGCGCCACAAGGGAAGATCATGTGTGCCGCAACTAAGACCCGATGCAGCCCAAAATAAATAAATAAATAAACGTTAAAAAAGACAAAAATAAAAACTTGCTTCTCCTCCTTCCCCACCTACCGCTGCTGCCAAACCTCTCAGGACGTGGTCACCGCTTACGTTCACGTCACATGTTTGTAAGCATGCTACATGTTCACGGTCATGGGACACGGTCATAGCACATGTCCGTGACGCTCATACTGCCGTCTCCCCTCTGGTCACCACCTTCACATCCGCGTGCCTGGCGGGTCGGCTCTGTGGGAAGCAGGAGTGTCCCCGGAGGCCGTGCCCACGGCAGACAGCTCTCAGTAGCCCCGCCACACAGGAAGTCGGTGTGAACCCATAGACATGTCTCTAAACCCAGACAAAGTGTGCCCCGACAGCCACTCCAAGCCGGCCAGGAGTGGAAAGTGATGGAGGACCCTGGAGTGGAAAGAGGCTGTGGTTTGGTTTTGTTTTTTTGGCACGTGGGATCTTAGTTCCCTGATCAGGGATCGAACCCGTGCCCCCTGCAGTGTGAGTGCAGAGCCCTAACCACTGGACCTCCAGGGAAGTCCCAAGAGACTGTGGTCTTAAGTGATTGTGTTCAAATACCCTCCTTTTGCAAGTCTGACGCCACCTGACTGTGTGAAGCCTTGGCCGCCCCCTCCACTACTCCCGGGAGGGGCCTGAGGCTTGTCCCCTTAGCCACGGGGGAGCCGCCCCTGGGCTGGGGTCAGCGTCCAGCTTGCACACGTGCCATGATGATGGCTGAGTACATCTTCACACAAAAGCCTCAGCACTTCCCATTAAGCTCATTTAAATATAACACATACATTCGTACAGGCAGGAGTGAGTGAGAGCAGGCAAGATTGCCCCATGTCAAAAAGAAAAATAAAAGAGTGTGGATTTATAGTAACCAGTTACCTTTTGGCAAAAATCAGTGACTGTTTTCCCAAGTCTGGAGAACACGTGAAACATTCAGTTTTCTCCGGTATCTGCTTCTTTTACTTGAGGATGTTACCTTGATCTGTCAGAAGTGAGGACTTCTCCCCGCCTCCTTGAAATCATGAAAACTGTGCAGCTGAACCCCAGTTAGGGAGAGCACTCACCACACACTTCCTTGTGGGAAACGTGCAGCAGGTGCCCCTGCATCCCGCAAATACTGAGTATCCCAGCTCCGTGACACACACACGGCTAGGTGGGATCTCCGACCTGCCAAAGGTTATCGCCTGGATGAAGCCGGGAGTCGTACCCTCGAGCCAGGGGAGGGGGTCTGACTTTGAGTCTGCTCTGCTGTCTGAGGACCCTCGTCCTTCTTCCCTAATTGGAGGTGGAAGGGGCACAGCTACATGGGACCACTGCTTTCAAGCCCACCCCCCCCCCGCCAAATACCCAACGTCGTGACACAGGCCAAAATGTCTGTGTCTAATGCTACATTTTGTTCATAACAGAAATACACATATAAGCCCAGGGAAGATGGGAGCCCCACTGCGCGGTCCTAGGGCCTTGATTAGTGGGGCATCCTCTGACATTGTGAGTTGCTTCTTTGAGGGGTGCCCCGGAGATTTCTTTTTTTTTTAACACCTCTGGGATGATGTATCCGAGCAGTCTCCCAGATGAGTGAGAAGCCAGCCTTTCTTCTGTGGGGGGAACAGGGTGCTGGTGAAAGGGGAGATGGACAGGGCAGGCACCCACCACAGGCTTCTCCAGACATCAGGGCACAGGAAGACCCAGGGGAAGGTGAGGGGTGCAGACTCTGCCCTCCAAACCACCCACGCCCTGTGCCCCAAGCGGTCCCTGCTGCCCAGCGCATATTAAAATACCTTTCATTTATACCGGGTTCGACACTTACAAATCAAGTATTAACCTAAGTAATACCGGAAATGAAACAGTAAAACCGAATCAGCTCCTCGGCCACTGCGGGGCTGGGTGGTGGAGAACCTCAGCCAGGCGGTGGGTGAAGACGGAAATGGGTGTCCCAGAAAGTGGGCTGCTCGGGACCGGGTTAAGCAAGGTCTACCCACACGCAAGGAGAGGACCTTCCACAAAACAGATACTAGGGCAGCATGAACGATTAGGTCCATGTTAGAACTATGCCTGCGGCAGATGGAGACGTGGGTTGGAACGCAAATTCTCCACGTATGTTCCTTTTATCCATTTGGATTTTTGAAGTATGTGAATTTATCACTTACTCAAAAATAAAATTTTAAACCTTTGGAAAAAAATTTTTAAAGAAAGAAAGAAGCAACTCTTTTTACCAAATGAGGTTGAAGCTATTTCTTCTGTTGACCCCGCCCTGCTGAATCCCCAGCTGAGCAGGGACGTCATGGGTGGAACAAATCAGGGACAGAATATGGCCAGGCATAGCCGTGCCAGTCTAAGGTCTAAAACAGGCAACCCGGCAAACACATTATAGGGGCAAACTTGGGCAGCCTGGAGAGAAGCTTCTTTGCGCTTTCTTAGGTGGTCGAGGCCAACCGACCACCTGCATCCCCTTGGCAAGAGCTGCCTCCAGGCTCTGAGGGCCACGGAGCTGCTTCCGGGACCACCACGCTCTGTCCTGGGATGCCAGCCCTGCCCCGGAGCGGGACCAGTCCTCGAGGGATGGAGTCCGACCTGTCGCCTGGGCTCCCCCAGTCCTTTTTTCTCTCTTTTAAGCACTGGTGTTAAAACCTTACAAAATCCAAACTACTCGAACCCCAGGTTACAAGTATATCTTGATGTCTTTAGTTCATCAGAAGCTTTGCCAAGGTTTTTAAAGCGTGGGGCTTAAAATACATCATCCTCTGCTCCGAACCAGCTGGGGGAAGCCAAAGGAAAACACCGTCTCCCTCTGAGCATATGGCCAGTCGCTGCTGCCAGCATAGGGAGAAATCAGGAAAGAAAGGACGCTCTGGCATGAAATTAAAATGTGGGTTTACTGCATGGAAATAGACAAAGCTTCATGCCACCAAATGCTGTTTGCAGGGCGAATTTTTTTTTTTTTAAGCTGAGATTTCTTTTTCTTAAATTTATTTATTTTTGTCTACACTGGGTCTTCGTTGCTCCACGTGGGCTTTCTCTAGTTGCAGCGAGCGGGGGCTACTCTTCGTTGCGGTGCGCGCGCCTCTCATTGCGGTGGCTTCTCTTGTTGCGGAGCACGGGCTCTAGGCGCGTGGGCTCAGTAGTTGTGACTCACGGGCTTAGTTGCTCCGTGACAGGTGGGATCTTCCTGGTTCAGGGCTTGAACCCGTGTCCCCTGCATTGGCACGTGAACTCTTAACCACTGCGCCACCAGGGAAGCCCTTCAGAGTGAATTGTTAAATGACAGAGTTAATGAGAAACAGAAAGGGGGAAAGGCATTGCTGAAACCTCACTTGGGTGCTGGCGACCTGACTGTCCTACCTGAGATGGCGACCGGGAAGGGAAGGAGATAGATTTGGATAGAGTTAACATGTGCACACTGCACAGCGAGGTTTGTGGGCAGGACGAGCTCCATCCTGGGCCTCATGGTCCTCCAAGAAGATCCTTTTCTTTCTTTTTTTTTAAAATTTATTTTATTGACGTATAATTGATTTACAATGTTGTGTTAATTTCTGCTGTACAGCAAAGTGACTCAGTTACATTTATATACACGTCCTTTTTCGTATTCTTTTCCATGATGGTTTAGCCCAGGAGATTGGATATAGTTCCCTGTGCTCTACAGCAGGACCCTGTTGTTTATCCATTTGAAATGTAATAGTTAAGCAGGTCCTTCTCTGGCTCATGGCTTTCAGTTCCCACCTTCCCCGTTCTCACTGTGCCACCGGGTCCTTTAAAGCATCGTGATGGCATCACCAGGTGTACTGCTGCAAACGAAGGTCACCTGCATGCAGGGAGCAGCTTAAAGAGCTTGTGGTGCTTGAACCATATCTAAGGTTTATTTTCAGCATCTTTTGACCCTGTATTTCTGCTCGGTCTTTTGGTTATTTAATCTAAAACGCATAATTCTCTTTTCCACACTTTTAGCATTCCTGGGGTTTCCACCTCGCTCTCCTCCTTTCACTGAATGTTAGACTTGTCATTGTTATTAAGGATTTGACAACACAGAAGGAGGAAATTTTATGTAGTGTCACTGGAGTCAACGTTTTACTATTGGAGTTGGAGCGTCCTTAGGAAAATATGTGTGTAACAAAAGACTGCTGGTGGTGTAATTGTAGAGGTATTAGGTTAATATATAATGCATAAGTCTGTGTCATGGATCGTTTTTATTCGTCATAAAATTTTCAAATGACTCGAGGAGGTGTGGCCCTCGCAGCTGTTCCCCCGCGCTAACGGCCTCGGGCTCCGACTCAGAGAGGAATTCCGTGCCAAAGCGCCTGGCAGCCACCACAGTTCTTGGGATCCTCCCAGGGAGATCACTCGTTGTCAGCAGTGGTGATGATGACGAACCAATAAAAGGCTGCACGGGGAGGACCTGGTGAGGATAGAAGTCTGGGTCCCTGGGGAGTGAAGAGGCTGTTTTGACCCCAAAATGCTTACCGTTGATTTACTTACTTAAATCCGTTTCTATTTACAAAGTCTAATTTTTGCCCCCTGCAGCAGATCAGAGAGGCCCGTGAACACGAGTCTGAGGACACACCTGCATCTGGAGAGCGGATCCCCCAGCCTGACGCCCGCGTGCCCCTCACCCGGCTGTGCACAGTGTCTGTCTGAGGTCGGACCACGCAGCCCTCGAGATGCTCTGATGCTGCTGCCTCTAGGGCTGAGCTGCTCAAACTTGACCCCGTAGGAATCGCCCAAGGGTGCCGGTGACTCCTGGGCCCAGGGTGGGAGCTGCGGGGACAAAACAAACGAGAGTGGAGATTGATTTTATTCAGGCTGCTAAGGGAAGGGGACGCCCAAGATCAGAGCTGCTCAGCGGAGGGGGCCTGCCTTGGGCTTTACAGGCAGGGCCATCGAGAGACGGCTCAGTTCGCTGAACGGAAATGTTTGTCTCTGTGTCCAGCTGGTTTCACAGGGACAATTCTAATCTCAGCTCACCCTTCACAAGACAAACAACGGGACATTGGAGGGCCTGTGTGTAAAAGGGCATCTTCTAGAAAAAAAAAAAGGGGCATCTTCTGCGAGTCCTACGGGGGTCGTGAGGAAGCGCGGACTTATCTAAGTCGTGTGGGGCAGGGGGTTTCCTCAGCACCAACGATCTGCACTTTAACAAATGCTCAGTGACTGAGAGGCAGGTGGGACTGGACCAGACGTTGAGAAACTCCCCCTGGAGCATCTGAGAGAGGCTGGACGGCCCGTGTTGCCCTGGTAACACCTTTGCCATCTCCTGGTCCTGTGACAACCTGAGACACCGGGGTGCAGGTGTCCCGGCCTCTCCAGCGTTTGCTGCTGTCGGCCCATGAGGTGGGTCTCCCACGTCTGACACTGGGGAGACCCCAGGCCCACGATGGAGGAGGGGCCTCCCCGTCCCCGCCGCACAGAGGGTCTGCCAGCCAAGGGTACCTGCCCCCTGCCCTCTGTCCTCAGTGACCTTTGCGGGCCTGCCCCCTCTCACCCCAGCCTGGTCGGACCAGAACCACCCGGGCTTCCCCGCCATGAGCCTCAGCGCTGGGCGGACGGCGGCTGCTCCCGCGGGGCGTAGGCTGCTTTCTGGCCCCCTCCCTGTTCCCAGTGGGACATTGTACCGGTCATCTGAGGACACTTCCTGCGGGCACTGGCTGCGAGCTGGGGCCGAGGGATGAGGCACCGCTGGTTCCTCACATGGGGTTGGTTATCGAGAGCTGAGAGCCCCCAGAGGGAGGGCAGGGGAGGGGCAGTCTCAGAACCAGGAGGCAGGCGATGCCTGGGGCTGTGACAGCGGGCGAGGACCCTGCACCCACGGTGACCCAGGCATGACCCCTGGCTTTCTGCCGACCCTCTGCGTTCTGAAGGTGCCCACATGGGCCAGCCCACCCGGGAGCCGGAGGAGGATCCTGGGGGCAGCCAGTGCGATGGCCCCTCAGGGCACAGAGCAGGAGGGGGCAGGGGGAGGGTTGGGGGCGGGTGCAGCATCCCCGCCTTCCCTGCGGGAACCGGGCCGGCTTCCTCCTTCTCCCCTGAAAAGGGCACCTCTTCCAGGGCACGGCGACAGCCCATGGGGACACTGGGGGTATTTTCATTTATCGGCGTCTATATTTTTGTTTGCTTCTATATTTGAGCTTTCAACGACGTGTGTTATTCGATAACAAAATCTACTACAACTGGTCCGTTCCCAAACGTACACGAAGCGGCGACGGGGGGAAACGTTAGGGCAGCTGGCCCATCCCCGCGCTCGCGGTGAGGCTGGAGGTACTGCCTCCTCTTAGGGCGTGGCCCCCAGGCCCCCGGGGTGCCATGTTGAGACCTGGGGGTGGTCGCAGGACAGATCTGGACCGGGCGCCTGGGCCCAAGGCGAGTGCGCTGGGGTGAGCGGTACGACCCTGACACCAACTCCAGGCTCAGCGCAGACCCTGCAGGTTGAGGACACGGCCCCCCACAAGACCGTCCTCACTCCGGACACCAGCTGCACTTTGGGGGTTCCAGGCCCCTCGTGCTTCTGACCAACTGGCTACAAATTTGGGGGTTCCCGGCACCCCCTCCGGTTCCATCGTTCGCCAGAATGGCTCACGGAACTCAGGAAAGCAGGTCCTGATGACTACAGGTGAGGTCCGGGAGGGCCCTTGGGTGCGCTCTCCGCCCATCAGCACAGCCAAGTGATCCAGACGCCCATCTGAGTTTCCAGCGCCTGGAGTTATTAGGGGTTTGTTACACACGCATGATTGAACTCTGATCTTGTGATTGAATCCAGTTTCCAGCACCCCCCCCCCCCCCCCCGGAGGCCAGAGGTCAGCCTGATGTCACTCGACACCAGGTCCCCACCCTCTAAACCCAGGTCTTTCTGGCACGATGGGCCCCCCGCCCACACCTGAAGCTCTCAAGGGGCCACGGTTAGTCACCTCATTAGCATAAACTCAGGTGTGGTCTGAGGGGTTGAGCCGGAACCGGAGACAAAGACGGCTCAATTCTTGTTGTACGACAGCTGCCCAGGGGGTGCCTCGAGGCGCCGAGGAAACTCCCGAACTGGCCTTCTAGCCTCTGGGAGCTGCCCCGGAAGCCCCACCCTTGTGGGGAGGCCGGAGGGGGTGACGCGTCTGGCAAAGTTTCCTCGACGCGGCGGCATCCAAAGCTCAGCAGAAAACCCCAGACACTCAGGATGTCTTGGCGGGAGATGGTGTTTGCTGTCATTCTCCTCGCAGGAACGTTGGAGCTGCCAGTGCAACAACAAAAATAAGTATTTTTAGGGTTGCAGTTAAACAAAAGGTCACACATTTATTCTTTATGACTCCATATGTTTGGATTTTAAATAACATTCTTCTGAATATATGCAATCCGGGGCGTTTAGCTTCCTAGTTATTCTTCAGAGGGACTCTGATTTTTACTTTCTGGAAGTAAGCTCTTAATTTATTTAAATAGTTGTGGGCTGAGATAAATCTCTCCATGTGATGGATCTGGTTGAAGACCTCTGTCCCAGCTGACACTGTGTCGTGGGTGACATGCTCTCTACATGCCCGAGTCAATCTGTGTGTGGGATGGCTGCGTCAGTTTGCAGGAGCACAGTTAGGACAGGGGGAAGTTGAGGACGGGGGGAAGTTGGCTTCTGGTACCTACCTTCCCCCACAGACTCAGTGTATCATTCTGGGCGATACTTTTCAGTACTTCTATTTTCCCATAAAGTGGAATTATTAACACTTGCATCCTACTGCAGTGAAACAGCATGATCTCTGGGATTTGCTTTAAACTATGTAAGGGGAAAAAAGGATGGGAAATAGATGAAACAAGATTGGCAAAATATCGACAGATGAATGAAGAAAGAAGATGTGGTGTATATATATAATGGAATACTACTCAGCCATAAAAAAGAATGAAATAATGCCATTTGCAGCAACATAGTTGAACCTAGAGATTATCATACTAAATGAAGTAAGTCAGAAAAAGAAGGACAAATACCATATGCTATTGCTTAGACGTAGAATCTAAAAAAATGATACAAGTGAACTTATTTACAAAACAGAAATAGATTCACAGACATAGAAAACAAACTTATGGTTACCAAAGGGGAAAGGGTGGGGAAGGGATAAATTAGGAGGTTGGGATTAACATATACACACTATATACATAAAATAGATAAACAACAAGGACCTGCTGCACAGCACAGGGAACTATATTCAATAACCTGTGATAAACCATAATGGAAAAGAATCTGAAAGAGAATATATATATATATATATATATACGTATAACTGACTCACTTTGCTGTACACCAGAAACTAACACAACATTGTAAATCAACTATACTTCAGGGAATTCCCTGGTAGTCGGTCCAGTGGTTAACACTCCACGCTTCCACAACAGGGGGCATGGGTTCGATCCCTGGTCGGGGAACTAAGATCCTGCAAGCTGCATGGAGCGGCCAGAGAAAAAGAAAAGAAAAAAACCTGCAATAAAGGTTGTCTGTTTGGGGGGAAAAAAAGAAAGTCGTAAAAAAAGATTGGCAAAATGTTGGTAATCTTACAGCTGAATGATGAGTCCACACAGGTTCATGATACTCTTCCCTCTACTTCTGTGCATGCAAAAAATTTTGTGAATTTTTGTGAAAATTTCAAAAATGAAAAGGTTAAAAAGATAACAGTAATACCTGCCCCTGTGTACCGCACATGAGCTGTCCTTAGAGCACCTTGCTTCCCTTGGAGAAGGATGCCTCGTAAATACAGGACCGAGTCACTACTCCGTGGCCCTCAGATTACTGCATCACACCTTGAGGTATTCTTGACAAGGAGACAGAAAATAGATTAGACCCCACGGGAAGCATGGCCATGAAAGAGGAAGATAAACTTTCAAAGCATCGGATGCTACGAGGAAAGAGCTCATCTTCAACTGACAAACTGGAGGGCCATCTGGGCAAATCGTTGACGTGGGAAGTACATTTGCAATACATCAAAAATATGTTTCCTGGTCGCTGACAGTTTATTTCTGGAGTTCCATAAATGTAACATTTCCGAACTTGTAAATAATAAATGTTTATTTATAAATCACTGGTTCCCAGAGGCAGATGAGCACACAGAATAAAAACAAGCTGCAGCAGCTGGTTAATTCCCACCAGCCTGACTCACGGTGGGGATTCATGAGCCCTCGGGAGAGGCCAATACGTCCAGGAAACTGTGCTCATCTCAACACCAAGGCTACCAAGCGTGGTCGGCGACACCCAGAGCATCAGCGTGCGTGCCGCAGAGGAACGTGTGTCCTTGCAGATCAACAAACCTGCCCCTGCTCGGAAAGATGCGGACCGGGGCACGAACCCGTGTCCGCTGCATCGGCCGGCGGGCTCTCAACCACTGAGCCACCAGGGAAGCCCCCTAATTTTTAAAAACGGCTAACGTGCCTTTGGGAATGCAGGAGGGCTGAGGATTGGAACAAGGCATGAGTGAAAGCTTATCTTAGTTCGCAAACCTTTTGGCCACGAGATAATACGATGGTGTAGATAAGCCTATAGTGGAATCAGAATAAGTAAGAAATGCTTTATTAAAGGCTTTGAAAACTTTTACATACAATTGGCAAAAGCTTAGCTAATTTTAAGTGATTCCACCCCACTGCTAAACAAGCCTTCTGAATCCTTACTAGGGAAGCGTTTGTATTCTTCGTTCACTCTGAAGGCAGTAAAAGGGGACGCCCAGTTGGTTAAGCCGTGAAGACCACTGCCCGGGATGAGGGCCCGGCCCGGCTTCATGGCCCTTCGGGACTGCTGGGAGCCCTCAACTTGTCCAGTTTTCTTCCCATAAAAGGACCCCGGGTTTCCTTCCGGGTCTCTCATTACATGAGCACTTTCTGTTTTCGGGTAACAAATCTATTCTTTAATCTTTCCACTGATCCTGACTAATATTTGCACGTAAGAAAAGTGCATTTACATAGCACAGGGAGATCAGCTCGGTGCTTTGTGACCACCTAGAGGGGTGGGGTAGGGAGGGGGGAGGGAGACGCAAGAGGGAGGAGATATGGGGATGTATGTATATGTATAACTGATTCACTTTGTTATACAGCAGAAACTAACACACCATTGTAAAGCAATTATACTCCAATAAAGATGTTAAAAAAATAAAGTAAAAAAAAATAAAAGTGCATTTAGATAATGTCATACATGGTGACGCAGCCAAACAAGGGGCCACCCAGCCCGACGGGCAGCGGGAGGGCGGCACAGCCCACCACCCAGCCAGGCTTGGTTCTTTCTTTTCTTCTCATTGAAAATATGTTGCAGAAGCAGCAGCTCTGTTCTCTGACGTCTCAAGAGATGGTAAACATTCATTTCAGCAAGATCAGGAAGAGAGCCAAGAATGAGGCGGCAAGAAGAAAGAGAAACGTTTTTTCATTTTCATGCTCCTTTCTGTGCTAATTTCGTGCCGTCCCGGGGGGCAGGAGGACAGCGTGCCAGCTCCGCCTCCCTCTCCCCTTGGGCCTCCATCATCAGCCTCCCCGATGAGCCACAGAGACGCCAGGCCCTGCAAAGGCCAGTGCAGCCAGCCGGCGGGCAGGGGTGGGAGAGGGGCCCGCAGCTAGGCCACCATCTCTCTGTCCCTTCTCATCCTCTCTACCCGCCCCCACTCCTCCTCAGGCAGGAGGGCACCCTTCCCAAGGACACGGATGGCTGTGGGCAGAGAGGAAGCAGGACTTGAAAGCATGTCTTCTGAGGCCGAGCCTCAGCTGTATCATTCCTGTAGGAAGAACCTGGAGCTGAGCCTCCCAGGGTCCTCCCACGGCCACCTTGCCATCCACGGTAGGGAAGGACGAAATGGTGCAGCGAGTAAATGGAGCCTGCCTGTTCTCGTGGTGGCCTCAATGTGCCATTCTCAGGGCCTAACTAGAGACAGAAAGGGTACTTGTCTTACTCAGGGGTCTCCAGAGAATCAGAACCAATAGGATGGAGAGACAGACAGATAGGTAGATACAGACACACACATAGAGAGAGACAGACACAGAGACAGAGAGAGATTGATTTTGAGGAAGTGGCTCATGCCACGTGGGTACTGGCAAGCCTGAAGTCTGCAGGCAGGTTGGCAGGCTAGAAATTCTGGTAAGCAGTCGGCTGGGAGAATTCCTTCCTCCTCAGGGAAGCTCAGTCTTCTCTCTAAAGGCCTTCAGCTGGTCGGATGAGGTCCACCGCATTACGAGGGCGCTTGGCTTTACTCCAAGTCAGCTGATTCAAACGTTAATCACATCTGAAAAATACCTTCACAGCAATATCTAGACGGTATGTGACCACACAACTGGGCACCCCAGCACAGCCACGCTGACACAGGAAACTAACCATCCCAGGTGCCGAAGCCCAGGAAATCCTGTCCTGACCCAATGCAGCTGAGCCCATGCCCAGTGCCAGCTGCCTACACTGGGTCATCTCACAGCTCTTGCCTCTGTCTTCCTCCGGCCTGAGGGCGTTGTCTCTCTTTTAAAATGAAGCACAATTGGGCTTCCCTGGTGGCGCGGTGGTTAAGAGTCAGCCTGCCAATGCAGGGGACACTGGTTCGAGCCTTAGTCAGGGAAGATCCCACATGCCGCGGAGCAAATAAGCCCGTGCGCCACAACTACTGAGTCTGCGCTCTAGAGCCCGCGAACCACAACTACTGAGCCCGTATGCCGCAACTACTGAGACCGCGCACCTACAGCCCGTGCTCTGCAACAAGAGAAGCCACCACAATGGGAAGCCCGTGCACCGCAACAAAGAGTAGCCCCTGCTCGCCACAACTAGAGAAAGCCCGTGCGTAGCAACGAAGACCTAACGCAGCTAAAAATAAATTTTAAAAAAATAAAAAATAAAGCAAAAGTATTATTCAGCCTTAAAAGGGAAGGAAATTCTGACCCATGCCGCAACACAGATGAACCCTGAGGACACCGTGCCCAGTGACATAAACCAGTCACCAAAAGACGAGGCCACTCAGATGAGGCCCCCGAGAGGCAGAGACAGAAGGCAGAGCTGTGACCCCCAGGGGCTGGGGTGTGTGCGGGGAGCTGCCCTTCCAGGGCCCAGCGCCTCAGCCTTGCAAGACGACAGAGCGCTCTGGATGCGCGGTGATGGCAGGACTACAGCGCGTGTGCGCCAGGCCACTGACCTGGACACCTGCACACAGTCGGAAAGGCAAACCTTGTGTTATGCGTATTCTACCCAAGTGTGTAATACGGTTTCCAAATATTGGGGGTTTCCCACTATCTCTCTGTTACTGATCTGTAGTGTAGTTCCGTTGTGGTGGGAGGACGGGCTTTGTACGACTGGAATCCTTTTAAATTCCCGGACACCTGACCGCACTTGCTGGCTTGCTCCGTCCTGCTGTTGTTGCCATGTTTCCACTGCTCAGAGACCTCCTCAGCAAAGGGTCTCTTACAGGATTACAGAATCGAGTGATATGCAGAACGATTGGAGTGGACACGATATGACGATATTTGTACGGTTCCCGGCGTGTGGAGGGAGAGGCCCTGGAGGGGTGTATGAAACGTGGGCTCCGCTCAGAATAAAGAGAGGGAGCGTCACACCGATCACTGAACACCCGCACGGGACCTCACACCCCGTGGGCTCTCAATTACAGGACAATAGCAGGTGAACGATGGAAAGGAGGAAAAGACGATGCTGAAGAGGTCCTGCGGGGAACTAACTAGTCTTCCGTGCGGCACGCACGTCTAACCAGCTTCTCTCAATGTGTGGCCCATGGGCCCCAAGGGCCCCCAGACCCGTTCAGGGTTCAGCAGTTTAGGGTCAAAGCTACTTTTTTTTTTTTTTTTTTTGCAGTACGTGGGCCTCTCACTGTTGTGGCCTCTCCCGTTGCGGAGCACAGGCTCCGGACGCGCAGGCTCAGCGGCCATGGCTCACGGGCCCAGCCGCTCCGCGGCATGTGGGATCTTCCCGGACCGGGGTACGAACCCGTGTCCCCTGCATCGGCAGGCAGACTCTCAACCACTGCGGCACCAGGGAAGCCCATAGCTACTTTTAAAAATTAGGAGTTTGGGATTAACATACACACTACTATATATAAAATAGGTAAACAGCAAGGACCCACTGTATAGCAACTATAAATAACTTATAATGGCAAAGAATCTGAGAAAGAGCAGATATTTGTATAAGTGAATCACTTTGCTGTGCAGCAGAAATTAACACAACACTGTAAGTCAACTATACCTCGGTAAATTTTTAAAAATCTGAAAAAGAATATATATATGTATAACTGAATCACTTTGCTGTACACCTGCAACTAACACAACAGTGTAAATCAACTATACTTCAATTAAAAGATAACTGGTATTAAAAAAAAACTACTTTTCTAATAATACTAAGACGGTCCTTGCCTTTTTGCGGGGACACGATGGTACATATATATATATCACCATCTTTATCCATTCATCTGTTGATGGATACCTAGGTTGTTTTCACATCTTGGCTATCGTAAATTATGCTGCCATGAACATTGAGGTGCATCTATCTTTTGAAATTAGTGTTTTTGTATTCCTTGGATAAATACTCAGATATGGACTAGCTGGATCATATATGGTAGTTCTAGTCTTAATTTTTTGAGCAGTCTCCTTACTGTTTTCCATAGTGGCTACTCCAATTTACATTCCGCACAACTGTGATTTTTAATATTGTCTAGTGAAATGGGTCAACATTTGGAATAACTGCACCATTCAGTGAATTAATATTTTCCAAATGACCAAATGGCCATGTTACAAAATCATGTGTGGGTCATAGATCCATCCAAAGTGCCAGAGAGACCAGTGGGTTTTAGTCTAACAGCAGGAAAGGTACATTGCAGTGCTGCTGGAGTCCACATTGCAATGAACCCGTAAGGAACATTCACTTGTCAGTTTTGGTGGAGAACCTGTATAAACGCTCCTCCACTTTCCTGCTACACATCCCTGCGAGGTCAAATTTTCTTCACAGACATCAACTAAAACAATATATTACAAGAGACTGAACACAGAAGCAGCTATGAGAATCCAGCTGTCTTTTATCAAGCTAGACATTAAAGAGATCTGCAAAAATATGAAACAAGTCCCTTGTTCTCACTAATCATTTTTTGAAAATAATGATTTTTCATAAAATGTTATTTATTGTTGAGTAACGTAGAATCGGTTTCTTATTGTAGGTTTAAATGAATGAATAAAAATCTTTTAAAAACAATCTTTTAGTCTTAATTTCTAATATTGTATATGTTTTCATGAACCCAAAGCCAGCTGTGAAGTGAGACAGGGCAGGCTCTGGCTGGGAGAATTCAGGGTGGTAAAAAGGGACTCATTCCAATCCCTCTGGGAAATGTAAGTCTAAACTTCCCAATTCCTCATTTTTGGGAATTTCCTTATCTTATACATTTAACCTCTTAAGTATTTCATAAGGTAGGAGGGGAGAGAAATTGGGAAGCAAAGGAGTCTTAAAAATCACCGATACCGCCTCACGCCCACGAGGGTACAGACCCAAAAGAACCGAAAGCAGGAACTCAAACAGATATTTGTACATCCCTGTTCAGAGCAGCATTACTCACACTGGCCAAGGGGTGGAAACAACCCAAGTGTCCACTGAAAGGTGAATGGATGAACAAGATGTGGTCTATCCAGACTATGGAATATTATTCAACCATGAAAGAGAAGGAAGTCCTGTCACCTGCTACAACATGGAGGAACGTTGAGGACATTGTGCTTGGTAAGATAAGCAGGGGCCTTCGAGTAATGCTTAAATCAGATCACTCTTCACAGCAAACAATAAAGAGAAGTTGTATTCTGCTTATTAGTTCTGTTTCTCAGACCAGGAAGTGGATGCACAGCCTGGCTGGATGCTTCGGGCAGAGGTGGGCTTCATCCACCCACCACCCTGGACCCCCTACGCCGGCGGCAACGATCAAAACGAAGTGAGCTCGGCCCTGCGAAAGCTCGTGTTGCCATTACTTTTGTAACTTCAACGAGAAACAGATTTTTAAATACGTGACATCACAGACCATGCCTCTTGACCGTTACCCAGTTTAGAAACTGGCCTGATCACAAAGGAAGCTGAAGCAGCTGCTGGTTTGGGAAAGTCGCCGGCTGCAAGCGAGCAGCTGGGTCACGGTGTCACTTGCAGCTGCATGGCCCGAGGAGGCCTGTTCTGGTCCCGCTCAAAAAAGTCGCCACCCGGCTCTCCTCGGGAGCAGCCAACTCCAGCACCTGTGGTCCCTCTGAGGGGTGGGCAGCCATCATGGTGTGACCCACAACGAGGCCAGGGAGAGGGACCGCTGGGAAACAGGAGCTGCGGAACGAAGCGTCGTGCCATCGGCACAGCTGCGCTGGGGCAGGTGGTTGGAACAAAGCTCTCACTGGCAAAGTTGTCCAAAGGCTGTGCAGTCAGGGGACAGCCAGGAATCGTCCTCTACCACGGTGTTTCGTACTTTGTTTTTTTAACTGGACAATACAGTTTAATGTAGCAAAAATCTAGGGAACGATCCGGTATTTCAGTTAAGGCTCCGGGTGCCTGAAAATGATCAAGAGAAAATTGGTTTCACGGCCTAAAAACGTGAGGTTGCATCAGGGAACGTGTTCATGTAGGAAGACTTAGTCTAAAACATTGGTTAATAAAAGGTCAGGATAAAACCAAGAGGAAGCTGGCTTTTCCCTGTAGCATCTGCTGTTTGTTTTGACTGGTATTTCGTATCCTTGGCTTCATCTCAGGGGAGCATGCCTGGCCAGGAGGCCAGCCTGGGAGACAAGGACCACTGCAGCGCCCCTGCCCCCAGAATGCCTCAGGAAACATTTTCCTGATGAGATTTTCAGTTAGTGACAGAGAGTCACCCCAATAAGCCGAGTCGTTCTGGTGCCAGGGCTGGAGCCCACTGGCCAGGAGAGGCCACGGGACCACGCTGACCTATGGGTGGGGAAGGGGCCACACAGCACGGACCTGGTGCGATTTGATGCTGTGACCAGAGCTCAGGCCCTGGTCCTCCTCACTATTCTGCCTGGCCAGCTGTGTTTCCAGGGTAGGATTTCCTGGTGTGAGGGTTGGATTGTGTCCCCCCAAAATTCATATGGTGAGTCCTAACCCTCAGGACCTCAGAATGTGACTGTATTTGGAGATACGGGGTCTTTATCAAGTTACAGTGGGGTCACTGGGGTAGGCCCTAATCTAATATGACTGATATCCTTAAAAAAGGGGGGAAACTGGGCACCCAGAGGCACACGGGGAGAACACCACGAAGGCAGAAATCAGGGTGAACTTCTACAAGCCAAGGAGTGACACAGCTTGCCAGCAAGCGACCAGAAGCTGGGGGAGAGCTTGGGACAGATTCTCCCTCTCAGCTTCAGAAGGAACCAAGCCTGCTGACACCTTGATCTCAGACTTCTGGCCTCCAGACTGAGACAGAATAACTCTCTGTTGTTTAAACCACTCAGTCTGTGGCACTTTCTTACGGCCGCCCTAGCAAAGTAATACACCTGGTGTAAGGACACCTGGAATAAGCAAAAACGTTGCCTGGGCGTCTCCAGTGGGCAACTACGCATTCTTTGGAGCTCACCCTTCTGGGTCATCTGATTCTAGCTTTTCCTTGCCTTTGAGCTATCTTATGGTTGTAGAGAACGAGTGACGATGCAAATTATTTTTGTCTCTGGACTCTGTGATGGAGGGACAGCCCTCACCCCACGGTCCCCAAATCCTCCCACCCAAGGCCAGATTTGCACAATTTGCAGTTCCCGCCAATATTCCTGCCTATACAGGTGTGTGTCCTTTGCATTTTCCTTTGAACTGGCTGGAGCGTCTTACCAGCTCCCTCGCTCAACTAACAAGCTCAGGAAGCTGCCGGCCACCTGCTGATTGCACGTCTGCCTGAGAGTCACGATTCCTTCTTTGGTCAACATTATCTTTTGACACTGGCCGTGGCTGCCACGTCCCTGTTGCGCTGTGCTGGGATCCTTGAGGAGGAGCCGTCACAGCTGGGGGCAGCGTCTCCCACCCTGATCTTTTAGGGACTTAATTGCTGGAATTGTCCCCTTTAGAAAACCGGGGCTCCTGGGGGGTGGTGGTGGGATGAACTGAGAGACTGGGATCGACATATATGCAACTAATATGTATGAAACAGATAACTAATAAGAGCCCGCTGTATAAAGTCAATAAATAAATAAAATAACCAGTGGCAAAACACTCCCCCCAAAACAAACAAAAAAAATCCAAATTGCTGACACAGGTGAAAGTAAACAAATAAAATTATTGTTAATTTTTTAAAAATTTAAAAATAAAATAAATAAAAACAAAACCACGAGCCATGAAATAGAGAGAGACACAGAGAGAGAGAAAGTAGATAGATAGAAAGATAGGAACGCACATCTTTCTTCGGCGTTCTAGTGACTGATTCCTCTCCCTTTCCCTTCAGCCTAGTTCACAGTGGTTTGTTGTTAATTAGTCTCCTGGATACTTAAGTATCTTTTTAAAATAGTACTTTTATTAAACCGCTCTTGAAATCTTCCTGATTGATACAACTCCCAAATTTGTATCTCTACCTATAACCTCTCTCACAAACTCCAGATTTGTTTACAAAACACTCACTTGTTATTCTCAGAAGTCATTTTGAAAATACCTCAAAGTCAGCATGCACGAAACTGAACTTTCGCATTTCCCCCAAATACCATCTCTGCCAGGGCCTTCCCCGTGTTATTTAATGGCAACTTCATCTGGGAGTTGCTTTAGCCACTCATTATATCTTATGATCCAACAATTCTTTTTTTTTTTTTTTTTTTGCGGTACGCAGGCCTCTTGCTGCTGTGGCTTCTCCCGTTGCGGAGCACAGGCTCCGGACGCGCAGGCCCAGCGGCCATGGCTCACGGGCCCAGCCGCTCCGCGGCATGTGGGATCTTCCCGGACCGGGGCACGAACCCGCGTCCCCTGCATCGGCAGGCGGACTCTCAACCACTGCGCCACCAGGGAAGCCCCCAACAATTCTTTATTAGATGCACACCCCTGAGAAGTTCTTGCACGTGTACCCCAGGAGACATGCAAAAGAATATTAATATCATGTCTATAATCCTTGCAAAGAAAGAACAGTCTAAACCTCATTAAGAGTAGATTGGATAAAATGCTGGAGAGGGTGTAGAGAAAAGGGAACCCTGTTGCATTGCTGGTGGGAATGTAAATTTGTACAGCCAGTATGGAGGTTCCTTAAAAAACTAAAAACAGAACTACCATATGACCCAGCAATCCCACTACTGGGCATATACCCCGAGAAAACCATAATTCAAAAAGAGTCATGTACCACAATGTTCATTGCAGCACTATTTACAATAGCCAGGACATGGAAGCAACATAAGTGTCCATCAACAGATGAATGGAGAAAGATGTGGCACATGTGTACAATGGAATATTACTCAGCCATAAAAAGAAACGAAACTGAGTTATTTGTAGTGAGGTGGATGCACCTAGAGTCTGTCATACAGAGTGAAGTAAGTCAGAAAGAGAAAAACAAATACCATATGCTAACACATATATATGGAATCTAAAAAAAAAGAAAAGGAGTGGTTCTGAAGAACCTAGAGGCAGGACAGCAATAAAAATGCAGATGTAGAGAATGGACTTGAGGACACAGGGAGTCGGAAGGGTAAGCTGGAACGAAGTGAGAGAGTGGCATGGACATATATACACTACCAAATGTAAAATAGACAGCTAGTGGGAAGCAGCTGCATGGCACAGGGAGATCAGCTCGGTGCTTTGTGACCACCTAGTGGGGTGGGATAGGGAGGGTGGGAGGGAGATGCAAGAGAGAGGGGATATGGGGACATATGTATACATATAGCTGATTCACTTCGTTATACAGCAGAAACTAACACAACATTGTAAAGTAAGTATACGCCAATAAAGATGTCAAAAAAAAAAGGGTAGATTGGATAAACAGTGGTTATACAGATGGAATAGTATACAGCCCTTAAAACGAGTGAACCTCAGTACTGTGCAGACTCATAAATGGATGTCTCAAACCAAAGATTAGGTTAAAAGAACAAGACTCAATAAAATTCAAGTATTGTTTTAAAACAGTGAAAAGTAAAATATATATATTATTTGAGATTTCAAATCTAAATGGTAAAACTATAAGGAAGGGCAAAGGAATTACAAAACAAAAAACAGAAGTCAGGATATGTTTATTTCTGGTTAGAGAAAAAGAAAAGCATTTAAGAAAGGGGACAGTGGGTTTGAAAGGTAATGGCATTGTTCTATTTCCCAAGATTGATAAGTATATTTATATTCCTTTTATTATTATATAAATGTACGTATATGCTATCTGCTCCCTTGCAGATAGATAATGTTTCATAATAAAAAGTTACACAATTAAAAAAAACGGGGCTCAGGCATGAAGAACCGTGGTTCCTCCAGTCTCGGCCCTGGGCACCCACTGTGTGCTGGGAGCCTTCCACACGCAGCTCATTGCGTCCTCTGCAGAATCCCAAGAGATGTACGAAGTCCCCACTGAAGGCAGGGAGCTGGATCTCAGGGAGGTCAAGTGCTCTCATCCACATTCACACGGCAAGTGGCAAAGCCAGCCTCCACCCCCAGCACTGTGGACTGCAAGCCCAGGGCTCTTCTGACTACACCACAGTGCTCTCCTTTACACAGAAAAAGAAATACCACTTGGGTGGGCCCTAAGATGGTCCTGGGGGATCCTCTCTTCCTGGTGTTTGTGTCTTCCTGTGACCCCCTCCCCTTGTGTGTGGGCAGGACCTGAGACTTGCTTCTAACCAATAGACTAGACAAGGGTGATGGGAAGATGCTTCTGGGATTACCTTCCATAACAGTGTGACTTCTGTCTGCCTAGCAGACTCTCTTCCTTGCTGGCTTGGATAAAGCAAGCCGCTGTTTTCCTCTCTGGACAGGTCCATGTGGCAAGAAACTGAAGGGGCTCCAGCCAAGAACCAGCAAGGACCTGAGGCCCTCAGTCCATCTGCCCACAATGATGTGCGCTTGGAAGTGGATCCTTCCCCAGTGAAGCCTTCAAATGAGACCCCAGCCCTGACGGCCACTCGTGACAGGCCCTGAGGCAGAGGACCCAGTCAAGACACGCCCAGATTCCTGACCCACAGAAATTTGAGATAATGTATGTTGTTTTCAGACACTAAGTTTGGGATAATTTGTTATGAAGCAATAGCTAACCAATACACCATGCCTCAGAAGCACTCGTTCATGCGTTCAACAAATATTTCCTTGCCAGGCACTAGTACAGGTGCTCGGTATACATCAGTGAACAAAACAGAGTAAAATTCTTGTTCTCCTGGAGAGTAGATTCTAGTGTTTATGTGTGTGTGTGTTGGGGGTGGGAGTGTTGGATGATAGACATAATAAACAAGCTACATAGTTATACAGTTACATCATATGTTACATGTATCTACACAAGTACCACAGAGGAGGAAGCAGGGTGAGGACAGGGAATGGGTTGGGAGTTTGCAATTTTAAACCTCTTCTGAGAAAGTGATGTTGAGAAAGATTTCAGGGAGTGAGGGAGAAAGCCATGCAGATATCTTTGGGAAGAGTGCTTCAAGCACAGGGAATAGGCAGTGCAAAGGCCCTGAGGCTGAATCATGCTTGCAGAGAGCAAGGAGCCGCAAGGTGGCAGACTGGAACACAGTGGGTGAGGGGAAGGATGGTGGGAGCTGAGCTCAGAAGTGCAGAGGGGAGAGAGATCCGGGAGACCCTCAGGGGCTCTGCATGGACTTTGCTTTTGCTCTGAATGAGATGGGTAACACTCGGAGGGGTTGAGCACAGCAGTGATGAGGTCTGACATATTTTTAAAAGGATCATCCCCTACTCATCGCTGGTGACTTCCTGCTCACCTATGCAAACTGAAGCAGCTTACACACATCAGCCACACTGGCCGCCATAACAAGCCAAGAGACTTGCCCTTATTTTTAGGTGTTTTTCTCACTCGTTTTTCTTACCAAAGCCCCAGATCCCAGCCATCCTCTGAGGATGGCCCAAGCCCTGCCTGCCCCCGTCACCTCCTCCAGCCTTCACCCCGTAATCTCCCCCACACAGTGCAGCTCCCTGCACCCCATCCAGGCTGCCACAGGCTTTGTGCACTGGCTCATAAGCTCCGCCAGGCAGGGTCCAAGGCTCGCCTTTCTCCTACATTCTCCCCAACCCGCTCCAGCTTGAGACAGCGCTGCACAGGGCGGGGCTCTGTCAGGCTGGCCGGCGCCTTGGCAGAGTTCTTTTTGCCTTTCCTGTGGGTCCCTCAAAGCGTTCCTCCACCTCCCTGCCTGCGCCCACCTACTGTGCCCTCCCCTCCTGGCCTCACAGCACCTACTGTCATCTGGACAGTTCTAGAAACAATTATATGAGGCTTTTCATTTCACACACCTAGACGTGGTCCTTGGGAAAACAGTAGCAAATCTTTATAAAAAAGAAATTGGAAGGAAAGTACTCAGAAGAGCTGCTTGTGCACAAACGTTCCTTTTCTGTTAGTAAACCACCCTGGTGCCAATACTAGGGGGCAGGCTGTGGAGGGAGGCAAATGGAAGCAAAGGAAGCCTTGCCCTCCGTGACCCCACTTCTACCTCATTTTGAATTATTTTTCCTAAAGAGGGCCCCCAAATGTGTGAGCCTCAGAGCCGCAAACCTGGAGGGGATCACCGACGGCACCTGCAGCTCTTCCTCTTTTCTGGAGATGGCCCTGTAGAGAGAAGGAAAGAAAGAGCGGGCAGATCATGGGGGGCACGGGTAGAGGAGACCAGGCGCAGAGGCCAGACTGGCGTGCAGGGCCTGGGCCTCAACTGCCTGGTGACTTGTACCTGGCTATCAGGGGGCTGCACACCCCCAGGTCTTCCTGGTCCGAGACCCCTGCTGCCTCACACACTTGATGGGAACCAGGTGAAAGCTTCAGCCCTGCGCCAGCACTAGGATGAAGCCAATGAGGCCAGGATTGCTGCACCGCGCCTGTGACCAGTGCAGACGGTTGGGCCCGAGCTTCGTATAATGCTCTGCTGTCCCTGCCTTAAAATTCTTAATATCCTTTGAACAAGGGACCTGTATTTCCATTTTGCACTGGGCCCTGCACATATAGGTAGCTGGTCTGCATCACTGACATTCTGGGGTCCCCTCCCTCCAACTTTCCACTGGTCAGTGGCTCACTGGCCTCCCCTGAGCCCAAGCGCTGCTACAACCTACTCTCTGGAAAACAGAGCCGTTCTGCAGGGCCACACAGACTGTCTGTGGCTTCCTGGTGTTGCTGGAACCCTGAAGACTTAGAGGAGGGATGTCCTGACGAGCTGTTCACAACTGAACCCACCCCGGGCACCTTTCAGCCACGTGTTCCCGTCCTGGGTCTGCTTCTTCCCGGAGCAGCGCGGGAGCCCTTCTCCAGACAGCGATCCCACACAGGAGGAAGGTTTCCGCAAAAATGGACAGTCAGCCAAGCCCCGTGCCTCTGCACTAGGGAAGGCCTGCCCTTCCCTTCACGTCTTGGAGCGCACGGCCACCGGCGGGGCCCGCGGACGCAAGGCAGCACCGCCTTTGAAAGTCCACCTTGAAATACGACCACACTTTCCGGGTCGCTCTAAGGGAGGCCACTTCACCTACAGACTGGGCCTTGCGTGGATCACCGGGGGACAGGTGCCTGAGGGCAGAGCGCGAGACCAGAGGCGAGCGTGCTGCAGTGGCTGGAGCCCGGACCAGGGCTAAGGGCGCTCGGGGTCAGGCGGGTCTCTGGGCACAGCCGCCGCGCTCGGGACGCACGTGCGCATCCGCGGGGAAGAAAGCGGGGGGCTGCCGCGGGCCTGTACACAAAGAGGGCGCTGCGCAGAGTAGGGGCCTGGGCGCCAAACGCCCGCGCGGCCCGGCCTCCGAGGGCAGCCCGGGGGGGCCGGGCCCCGCGGCGCCCTGGCGCGCGAAGAGGACCCGAGGCTCCTCCCGCGGATGGTACAGCCCGCCCTCCCCGCCGGACCATCGCGAATGGTCTCGCCCACCCGAGCCCCACCACACACCTCCCCTGGCCGAGGAGGGGCGAGCGGAGGGGGCGTGGCGAGATAAGGCCACGCCCCATCTGCGTAGTAGTGAGGCGGGGCTCGAGGCCAGCGGGGTGGGCCTCTCCTCGCGCCGCGGCGCAGCGGTCGTGGGCGGGGCCCGACTGGGGAGCGAGGCGGGGGTGGGGCCGGCCGCCGCCAGCCCCCGGCTCACTCTCCGCCCCCGGCGCCAGGCCCCGCCCCCGGCCGCCGCGGCGCCGGGACGGGGCGGGGCCCGGGCCCGGAAGGCCCCGCCCCCTCTGTGAATATTGATGCGGCGCGCGTCGGCGTCGCCCTCCTCCCATTGAGCGAGGCTGTGTCGCGTGGCCCAGCGTCGGCGTGACGGTTGGACGCGGGCGCGGCACTGCGGGTCCCGATTGCTGCAGCCGCTTGTCAGTGTGATGAAGATTGGCACCCAGGTAAGCTGTCACTCAACCGCTCTGCCGCCGCCGCCGCTCCGCCGCCCCGTCACTATCAATCACGCCGGCCTGCAGGCGCCGCGGCCACCGCCCCGCCGCCGCCGCCCGGGTCTCCGCGGGTTGCCGCCGCCCGGGAGGGCCGCGCCAGACCCGCCGCCCGGGGCAGGGGGCGGGGAGGGGGCGCGGGTGGGGGAGGGGAGCCGCGGCAGCGGGGAGGGGCGCTGTCCGCCGGGCCGGCGCGGGGGCGCGCCCCGCTTGTTTTTCGGTGTGGGCTTAGGGACGCGGAAATTTCTGGAAGGCTCCGCCGCCGCCGCCGCGCGGGGCCCGTGGTGAGGCGCGCGCTCCTAACCGTCCCTCTCGGAGCGCGGCGCGCGCCCCTGCGCGGGCGGGGCGGGGGGCGCGGGGGCGCGCGGTGGGGGCGGGGCCCAGGCTGAGGAGGCGCGCGGGGGCGGGGCCTGGAGCGGGCGCGCGCGGGGGCGGGGCCGGCGTCGCGGGGGCGGCGGGGGTGCTTCGGGGGGTCACCGAGGCACTGCGTTGGCCGTCGCCGAGTCCGAGGCTGGGAGGGAGCCGGGTGCCCGGTGTCTGGAATGAGTGACAAATGCGTCGCGAGTAATAAACAGCCGATGTGAAGTAGAGGCCTGGGCGCGTCGGGCACGGTCCGGCCACTCGCTGGAATTCCACATTCCTTTAGAAAGAGATCGTGAGTCACTTCAGAAAAGGCAGGGAGCGTTAGTCTGCTTTATATCATCGTCAGGGCTGTTGAAACGCCGTTTTGTTAGCGGTTCCAAGGTTCGGCCAGCCAGGTTCTCCTTCTTGAAGTTTGACTCCTAGAATGCGTCTCAGCGCGTGCTGCTGGGGTCGGAGTCCCGGACGGGGGCGGCGCGGGGCGGGGCGGACTGGGGGCGCGGGTAAGGGCAGAAGGCAGATCCTTGCGGGGGGGATACCTATACATGCGCGAATATGCATTTGGTAAATTTGATCGCACACCTGCAACCATCCAGGATAGATTTGCCATTCGTAAGAGGGTTGAAATTAATTTTGATCCCAAGACTTAGGTTTTTTTGTTTTTGTTTTTTTGCGGTACGCGGGCCTTCCACTGTTGTGGCCTCTCCCGTTGCGGAGCACAGGCTCCGGACGCGCAGGCTCAGCGGCCATGGCTCACGGGCCCAGCCGCTCCGTGGCATGTGGGATCTTCCTGGACCGGGGCACGAACCTGTGTCCCCTGCATCGGCAGGTGGACTCTCAACCACTGCGCCACCAGGGAAGCCCCAAGACTTAGTTTTTAATAGAAACTACTGGTTTTTCCTTAGGAAGGGAGTGCTTTCTACTTTATGGTAAATGAAACCCTCAGCTTTCGTTGGGTATACTTGTATGATTTTTCCTGACATATTGAAAAGGGATTTATGTATTTATATAATACATAATTGTATATAAAGTATTTTGAATATTGTATGGAAGAATCGAAGTGAAATGTAAACATTTTGCCAGTCAGTTATTGGTGATACTCTCAAGTCTAGTTGTACGTGCATGTGGAAGATGGCTCACTGACTCAAATCTGCCTTGCATCATTTTTTTTCTTAATTTACCGAGCGTGGAGAGTGGTATGTAGATCGTTTAGTTACAGTATTTGGTTGAATCAGCGATGCACGGCTGTGTGATATTGACTGACACAGGGCTTTCGGAAGGCAGCAGTGGAAGGACTCTTCCTGCTTCAGAGATTTACAAGTGGGAATTGAAATATGGTAGGTGAAGTACGATTCGGAAGATTAACGTTCTATGCTGAGGATTTAAGTGTCAGCACTAATGGAACTGGGTGTAAACAGCTGTCCTCAGTGTCCTACATTTACATTTCCGTATCAGTGTGTTGTGACTTTAGGAAAGTATTACTTAGGATTAGTGAAAGGTAACATTCTGCTTATAACTTTCGCTTTTGTTTCAAACTAATTGAAACTGTTTAGAAGAAAACCTTGAAACTTCTGGACTGATGCAAATCATGCGCCCCAGGGGACCTTTCCCTGCGCTCTGCTGGTCTCCAGACTCCTCCTCTCCTCCTACAAACGGTTTAGAAAAAATAAGAGAGGATCAAGAAGAGAACCTATTGCACTGAAATACAGTTATCAAAATATTGAACCAAACTGGTGATAAATTTCTTTACATGCTTTTTAGTAGCTCACTTAGTAACAGATTAAACACTGGCTCTAATAATTTCTTCTTGAGTATGTGATGCTAATGCTTTGTGCAAATACCTGCGGTTTCTGTTGGTGAAGAAGTCACAGGTGCTCTCCAGGATTTCACGTCTGCCGGTGGAATTGAGTGAGTGTTAACTTTCAGCCAGATGTTATTGCAAATAAAGATGTGATTTTTTTTCTCATTCAGGTTCACAGAGACCAAGTTAAGAACCTCTGCACTGGAAGGCTGTTTACTCTCAGCCCATCCCTTAGTAGGAATATGTATGTGCCTCCTTCTTCCTTCTTCACATGCTTATACTGATGGCAAGGGTGACAGGAAGTAAAAACAGTGCATCGAGGGAACCCAGAGCTTCACAGTATGGGGTCATAGTGGGGTGAGGCCACGTGGGTTTACTGCCTGACACCAGTTGTGATGACTCACAACTGTGATGGGTTACTGTTCTGTCTTGTACAATCTGTTTAGGAAGACGTGGAAAGTGAAATATAGTGTAGAAAAGGTTCAGTTTGGAAATTGTTAGAATAAACATTCAAGGGCTGGGAGGCATGGTTGTTTGGTTGGAAAGGCCTGGCTGCAAAGGGCCCTATCAAATGAGGCCCCTCCGGCCGTGCTGTCTGCCCTCCAGCAAGTGGACAGGGTGCCTAGCTGCTGGGTGCCCTCGCCAGCAGCCGTGCCTAGTGTCGGTGTGTCAGCCCCGCTGGTCTAGGCACTGTTTCTGGGAGTTTCACTCACAGAGGGCCTGGTACTGACCCAGCAGACCTGCCGTCTGACGAGGTGGTTGTAGACTCCTGATGCAGAAGCACTGTGGCTCTGAGGATGTGTCTGGGGGACTTGGGGAGGGGACAGAGCAGCTGCTGCTTTCCATCTAGGATTCCTTGGGGAAAGGGTCCTACAGCTTTGTCAGAATCTTGAAAAGTACTGATCAGTCACGTTGCAGGATTGAGGGCCAGTGAGTTAGTGAACCTTTCAGATGCCCTTTGTCTTGAGTCTTCGCTTCAGTGTTGGCATGTGCTCGTCTTGACGGGTCCAGCAGCAGGCCTTGTCATCCCTCCCCTCAGGGTGAGCTGCTCAGTATGGGGTGATGCGCTCCTGTCTGGGGGATTATTTCTGTTCAGGGCGACCCTGCCACCCAAACGGTGTGTGTCATTTGGTGTAACCTCTGGCCTAGCAGAGCCTTGTTGGTGGCAGGCTGCAGGGCACATGGTGGGAATTGCCTTTATCGTTTGTGTCTGTCTTTGATGGACACCTGGCTGTTGTAGTCAGGCCCCAGGACGGCAGGGAGCGGGCCGACTTCAAGTCCGGGGGTTTAGGGTCACACAGGAATAAGGAAAAAAGGAATCCAGCGGGGTCCAGGGACCAAGGTAGTGCTGGGCCTTGGGGCTGATGGAACTGCGGCTTGGGCCCTGGCGGGATCCGGCTGCCACCCTGGTCTTGACCTTCCCTGTCCACTTCCACTGTTGCTCTTAACCACTGACTGCTTCTGCACACTGTCTGCTGCATGTTCTCTGTTTCCCAGCTCTGCCCACCTCATCCTCTTCCTGTTTCCCAGCGCACATCCTGGAGACAGGGTGACAGCTCTCTCGCCTTCCACCGTGTCCCCCAGGTGCTGACCTGGGCGCCAGGGGCTCCTGGTCCCCGAGCTCTCCCCAGGGAGGGGTGGGCTCCTTTCAGCAGGATCTGCAGTGGTGGGTGGGGTCACTCGGAAGGGACTGTGGATGGTAGGAATTGTGATCGCAGCTTCCTGAACAGTCTGATCGGACTTGCAGAGATAATGCCTTCACGAGAGTTTGGCAAGCCCTCACTATATGTCACATGTTGTCTGAGACATTTTACCAAAGTTTGTATTTTTTTTTTTTTGCGCTACACGGGTCTCTCACTGTCATGGCCTCTCCCGTTGTGGAGTCCAGGCTCCGGACGCGCAGGCTCAGCGGCTATGGCTCACGGGCCCAGCTGCTCCGCGGCATGTGGGATCTTCCCGGACCGGGGCACAAACCCGTGTCCCCTGCGTCCGCAGGCGGACTCTCAACCACTGCGCCACCAGGGAAGCCCCCAAAGTTTGTATATTTTTTGCATTAAAAATCAGGAATTTAACTTTGCGATAGTCTAAGTTCAGTTATGTGTTTGTGCACAGTTTTTTTTAAAAACAAATACGTGGGCTTCCCTGGTGGTGCAGTGGTTAAGAATACGCCTGCCAATGCAGGGGACACGGGTTCGAGCCCTGGTCTGGGAAGATCCCACATGCTGCAGAGCAACTAAGCCCGTGTGCTACAACTACTGAGCCTGTGCTCTGGAGCCTGCGAGCCACAACTACTGAGCCCATGTGCCACAACTACTGAAGCCCGTGTGCCTAGAGCCCGTGCTCCGCAACAAGAGAAGCCACCACAATGAGAAATGAGAAGCCCACGCATCACAATGAAGAGTAGCCCCTGCTTGCCACAACTGGAGAAAGCCCGCGCGCAGCAACGAAGACCCAACGCAGCCAAAAATAAATAAATAAAAAAGAACCCTATAAAACAAATATTTATTTCAGTACAATTTATTGCAGCCTAAGTGAAACACCCCTGTGATCCTCTACGGCAGGCGTTCAAAGCTGGGGCCCCGCTGACATTTGGGGCTGGGTACTTCGTGTCCTGTGCGTTGTGGGATTTTAGCAGACACCAGAGGAACCCCCACCCCCAGTTGTGATGACCAACAATGTCTTCAGATATCGCCAAGTGTTTTCTGGGGGACAAAAATCCCCCCTGGTCGAGAAGTACTGACCTAGAACAGCATTTCCCAAAATGCCTTGTGTGGAACCCGGGTTTCATGAGATGGGCATAAATTTTTACAAATTCATCAGTTCAGCTCCTTTGAGTTGTGTTTTTAGTCAGTGTTATTACATATGTTTTCATGTATTTACATAATTGACACATTTCTCATTTTAAATATTTGCCTACAGTCTCTTTATTTTCTGGCTGTGCCCGATGTTGTGAAGCCTTTCAAGCGTTTAGGTCTTGTTGTTTCCCATGTTTATTTGATCATCCTCTGGGCTGCCAAGCTGAGCGCCAGCCCGATCAGGATAGGGATGGTGCTGCCAGGCTGACGTCCACGGTGCTCTGTCCCTGAGCTCAGACGGTGCCCTAGGGAAAAGATGGTCCCAAGAAAGAGCCCTTGCCTTGAAGGGTGGGGGTTCCTGTTTTTCCTACAACATATTCATTGACCGTCAGTAGCAAGTATGTCATGAAAGTTTTAAATAGCAGTGTTTAGTGATGCCGGTGATAGTCATGGCCCTAAAGACAGAGCTGTGGTGTGAATCGAATCTATCAGCTGTGAAAGGCCATTCAGCCCAGAATTTACTGAAATGGGTTCTGAAACCATTAAACACCTTTGTTGTTAGAATTTTGCTGTGTCTCTTGGGGACATAGGTGGTTGGCTTGGAAATATTTTGGGGGGATAGATTTTAACAGGATTTAACGTCTGATTTTATTTGAATATTAAACTTCAAGTGGTACCTCCCAAAATCTTGCTTGAAAAATAAAGTGATATCTTGATAAATGTTTTCCTCAGAATGAGTTCTTGACTGAACACCGCCCTGGGATGGGACATGGAGCCAGGACAGAAAGCAGGGGACATCTGGCTGGTGTTCTCGAGTGGCAGTCACCTCAACCCCACACACAGGAGGAAAACTGATTGCACTGTAGTGACGTACAGCTGGTGTCCTGCAAGGTGTCTCAGAAAGGATCTGGTTTTTTGAATATAGAATTTTGAGAGTCTTGGGTTCCTTGACAGCTTTCTTAGCTTTATTAGTACACAGGTTTGGTTTAGAAAAGGATCATCAATTAAATGTTTTGGGAAAGATAAGCAACTGCCCCCTAAAATCTAGAGATATAGTTTGTATTGTCTCCCAGCCGTTTTCTGGCTTCATAACCGGCTCTCACAGCCACTAAGACTGAAATTACCCCAGAATTTCCTGTGTTTCTCGGTTAGTGGAATTGGTGGAACTCTTAGAGCAGCTTCTGAGAGCAGCTGGGGAGGTGCCCTGCTGGGAAACTGAAGCCTAGCTGGGTGGGCATGGCAGCCTGGGAGGGAGGGAGCTGCCTGGACGCACCAGCATGTGTGTGGATTAAATGAAAAGTGCAAGAGACTTGACATCACCGAAACTGAGTTAGAGAGTGCGCTGTAGCTGGGGTTATATTTGTCAAGTATAACATGTCTCTTGGGATAGCTAAACTTTAGGCCTGGGGTTGGCAAACTGCAGGCCTATGGGCCACGTCCCACTGTGGCCTGTTTTTGTATAGCCCTAGAGCCATACATAGTATATTTTAGAGGAAAAAGAAGACGGGGACCTCCCTCGTGGTGCAGTGGTTAAGAATCCGCCTGCCAGTGCAGGGGACACGGGTTCGAGCCCTGGTCCGGGAAGATCCCACATGCTGTGGAGCAACTAAGCCCGTGCGCCACAACTACTGAGCCTGCGCGCCTAGAGCCTGTGCTCCGCAATGAGAAGCCTGTGCACCGCAACGAAGAGTAGCCCCTGCTCGCAGCTACTAGAGAAGGCCCACGCGCAGCAATGAAGACCCAACGCAGCCAAAAATAAATTAATAAATTTAAAAAAAAATAAAAAGGGATATGACTACAAATATGAAAATTTTACAAGTGAGAACATCCATGTACAATTTGATGGCAGTAAATTTGAAAAGCTGTGGATAGTTTATGAAGAAGATATAAATGATCAGAATTGACCTTGGAGGGACTTCCATGGTTACGCAGTGGATAAGACCCCGAGCTCCCAATGCAGGGGGCCCAGGTTCGATCCCTGGTTAGGGAACTAGATCCCACATGCATGGCGCAACTGAGAGTTTGCATGCCGCAGCTAAGGAGTCCGCCTGCCACAACTAAGACCCAGTGCAACTAAATAAATAAATAAATAAGAATTGAACTTGGAGGTAGAAAACTTGTACAGACCAGCAACTTTAGATGAAATGGAGAAAGGTAGTCAAGATTTATCTTTTTAAATTTTTTTTAGTAATTCTTTTTTTAAAATTTTTATTTAGGGCTTCCCTGGTGGCGCAGTGGTTGAGAGTCCGCCTGCCGATGCAGGGGACACGGGTTCGTGCCCCGGTCTGGGAAGATCCCACATGCCGCAGAGCGGCTGGGCCCGTGAGCCATGGCCAATGAGCCTGCGCGTCCGGAACCTGTGCTCCGCAACGGGAGAGGCCACAACAGTGAGAGGCCCGCGTACCGCAAAAAAAAAAAAAAAAAAAAAAATTTTATTTATTTATTTATGGCTGTGTTGGGTCTTCGTTGCTGCGCACAGGCTTTCTCTAGTTGTGGTGAGCGGGGGCTACTCTTTGTTGTGGTGCACGGGCTTCTCATTGCAATGGCTTCTCTTGTTGTGGAGCACGGGCTCTAGATGTGCGGGCTTCAGTAGTTGTGGCATGCAGGCTCAGTAGTTGTGGCTCGTGGGCTCTGGAGCGCAGGCTCGGTAGTTGTGGCGCATGGGCTTAGTTGCTCTGCGGCATATGGGATCTTCCCGGACCAGGACTCGAACCCGTGTCCCTTGCATTGGCAGGCGGATTCTTAACCACTGTGCCACCAGGGAAGTCCCAAGATTTATCATTTTAGAAAGGCACTGGCGTGAGTTAGGTCAGATTTTCATGGAACAGATACTTACTGTGTTAAATGTAACAACCATTCACTAACAAAATGACTGTGCACCTGCTGTGTACCAGACATTGCCACGGCGGTGGGGAGTATAATGGTGAACAAAGACAGACACGGCTCCTTCCTGCCAGGAAATAGTAAAGGCACAAGTTAATCCGAGGCCCATCGGAATAATGTAAGATTACAGCTGTAGGAAAGACTGTAAAAGGGAGGCATGTTTTGCTCTGAGATGTGGGTCGGAGGTCAGGGGCAGCTCTTCTAAGTTGGGGATGACTGATGTGAATGGTCCAGGGGAACAGGAGTGGGCGAGGGGACGAGGATTAGGGTGACCAGTCCAGATGGGGGCGAGAACTGTGCTCAGAGGCTTTGGGGGTTGGGGGAAGCCCAGGGCTCTGAAGAACCTGGAAGGGCCTGGTATGCTTGCGGTGCGGAGAGTGGGGCGATGGGGGGCGGGGAGGGAGGAGCACAGTAATGACCCAGTCATGCTGCGTTACAAGTTATCATCTGTATCTTGTAGGCAGTGGGAATCCTCTGAAGGGTTTTAAGTGGGTGTGTCTTGATCAGATTTGGGTTTCCAGAAGATCCCTTTGAAGACTTGGAAACACACCCATGTCCACAGAGGGGCTGGTTAAATAACTGCACTGAGTCTGCTACACCTGTAGTACTCACTCTGCAGCTGTAAACAGGAGTGAAGGTGATGACAGCCTGCTGGGAAGCACCTTTAGGATGTGGTAAGTGAGAAAAGGAAGGCCCGGAGCTGAGAAGAGTGTGCACTCTTATCTGAGAGAGGGTATGACTATTTGCTTATGATAAAAAAGCTTAAACCCCAGACTATTAAAATGAGGTTCCTTATTGGAGAGGGAGGGGACAGGGTTATAGATTAGGTTTCAAACGTATCTTCTATAGTAAAATTAAATCAAAAGGAGGGGGGAGGACTACCTAAAAATTAAAGCAAAATGAATCAAAAGAATCTAACTAGGGCTCCCTTGCCTCCTTGCTTCTAAGATGACCAAGAAAAGAAGGAAAAATGGTCATGTCAAAAGGGGCCGAGCCAGCTGTGCCCAATGCATGCCCAAGAATAAGCCCATTAAGAAGTTCGTCATTCGGAACATAGTAAAGGCCGACGCCATCAGGGACTTTTCCGAAGCAAGTGTTTTCGACACCTGTGTGCTTCCCAAGCTATATGTGGAAGTACGTTACTGTGTGAGCACAGCATGGTAGTCAAGAATGGTTCTCGGGAAGCCGGAAGGTTGGAACACTCCCACCCTGACTTAGACCTGCGGGTGCTGCCCCATGGCCTCCACCAGAGCCCAAGTAAGGAGCTAAGTCCTTAAAGACTGAAGAAATACTATTCTCTGAAAACACAACAACATGGAAATTATACTTAAAAAAAAAAAAAAAAGAGGACTTCCCTGGTGGTCCAGTGGTTAAGAATCCGCCTGCCAACGCAGGGGACATGGGTTCGATCTCTGGTCCGGGATGATCCCACATGTCCCGGAGCAACTAAACCCGTGCACCACAACTACTGAAACCTGTGCACTTAGACCCCGTGCTCTGCAGCAAGGGAAGCCACCACAATGAGAAGCACACGAACCAAAACGAACGAAGAGTAGCCCCCGCTCGCCGCAACTAGAGAAAGCCCATGCACAGCAACAAAGACCCAGCACAGCCAAAAAAAAAAAAAGAAAGAAAGAAAGAACAAGAACCTAACTAGGAATTGAATTGGTGGCTTAAGTACACAGAGAATTATTATTTCCAGTGACTTCAAAACAACTTGGATTGTACATCTATCCTAGTGGGATAAATCCTAAAGACAAAGAAACTACAAAGAAATCTTAAACAATTTTTAGTACTTGTATTGTTAGTAGTAATATTCATATTATTTTGAAACTATATATATATATATATATACACACACACATATAAAGTGATAAATAGGTCATTATGTTACTGTCATTTGGAAATTATTTTCAGGGTAAGAGATATACAAATATTAATTTGAAGTAAAGTAAATACCCTGTAATCCCAAATTTGAATTGGAGGTATCAGTGTTATTTTGTTTGTACAAAATTTTTATGAGAAAACATTTCTTATCCCTGTCCATTGGAAAGGTTAGAAACAGTGACCAACCAGTAGCAATGAGCACACAGCACCTGGATTGTGGTTTCTACGTATCATTTCCCATTGGAATCAAAGCCCCTTGGATCAATGGCAAAGTCTGGGTTTGACATAGAAAATAAACAATATGAGCCTGGAGTATCTCGTTTTACCTGAAAGCAAGAAAGCTATCAAGAATTACTAGAGGGCTTCCCTGGTGGCGCAGTGGTTGAGTGTCCGCCTGCCGATGCAGGGGACGTGGGTTCGTGCCCGGGTCCGGGAAGATCTCACATGCCGCGGAGCGGCTGGGCCCGTGAGCCATGGCCGCTGAGCCTGCGCGTCCGGAGCCTGTGCTCCGCAACGGGAGAGGCCACAACAGTGAGAGGCCCGCGTACCACAAAAAAAAAAAGAAAAAAAAGGGCTTCCCTGGTGACGCAGTGGTTGAGAGTCTGCCTGCTGATGCAGGGCACACGGGTTCGTGCCCCGGTCCGGGAGGATCCCACGTGCCGCGGAGCGGCTGGGCCCGTGAGCCATGGCCGCTGGGCCTGCGCGTCCGGAGCCTGTGCTCCGCGGCGGGAGGGGCCACAGCGGTGGGAGGCCTGCGTACCGCAAAAAAAAAAAAAAAAAAAAAAAAAGAATTAGTAGAGTGCGTTAAAAGCTGTAGGAGGTAACTGAAAGGGCTTACATTGGAAAAAGATGGGATAATTTGGAACATCAGAAAATATATACATATATAAAAAAGCTGTACTTATTATTTTTTTTTTTTGCGGTACGCGGGCCTCTCATTTGAGAGGCTATTTGAGAACGCTAGGGAACCAGCACGTTACTCTGAAAATTGATAGCAGAGGGAAAGCAGCAAAGCCTTAAGAAACCCCATCACTGGGGCTGCAGTGTGGAGAATGGACTTGGGGGACGGGTGGGGTTGGGAAGAGTGGCCATGGGGGAGAGGTCCGGAGGCATTACGGGGAGCTCAGGGGATGGAGGTGTGATGGTTGGTGATTGTTCTGTAAGCTTAGTTGTTGGATCAACACCACCAGATGGCTCTTCTCCAAAGTGAAATTCTGGAAAATAAACTTTACGGTTGCAATTGGGGTCTTCATCGCCCAGCATTTCAACTCTTACATGCTCATGGGTAGTATCGTTACCATGTGCTGGCAACATACGGTGGCTGCATCATGTCTTTCTCATACATGTTGATCGGGCAGGAAGGAGGAGTTCCTTTCCTTTTCAGTAATTGCTACGATATTTTGGAGATGTCTGGCTTGCAAACCTTGGCTGTTACTGGGAGATGCCACTTGTACACTTAGCACCGGGCCGTCATTTTCTTTAGACTCGTTACTGTTTGCAAAGCAGAGTTGCCTGTGTGTGCAGCGTTGAATGTTACATGGCTGGAGGTCATTTGTGGTGTGTACCTGGTGGTTCACCTTCTTCATCCATTCTCTTAGTGTTTCCCGTTTTGAATGACACTATAATTCATAGATTGACTTGAGGTAATTAACATCTGTAGGCATCAGAGCTGTCAGATTGTCAAACATTTGCCTGATTTCCTTGTGAGTTCTACAGTTATCTTAGAAACGGTTGCCATAAAACAGATAGACTGCTGGTTACTTCTCCAGCAAAATGGGTTTATTCGGGACCAACGAAGAATTGAAATCTGGGGTCTGCAACCATGGGGCGCCCGTGCAAGTCCCTGCGTGGCCAGGAGAGGAGAGCTCTTTTAAAGAGCTTGACTCTGGAGTCGAGAGTCCGCCGGAGGAATGGGTCCCTCCGGCGGCTTTTCCCTGCTGGGCTGGGCTGGGGCAGCGTCTCCTGGGCTGAGGCCTTGCCAGGCGGGAAGAGGAGTCTGTCCACTTTCTGTCGGGTGGCCCTACCGTCGGGGTGTGGGAGTGCGCCTGCTGGCCTCCCAACTCTTTTTTTTTTTTTTTTTGCGGTACGCGGGCCTCTCACCGTTGTGGCCTCTCCCATCGCGGAGCACAGGCCCCGGACGCGCAGGCCCAGCGGCCACGGCCCACGGGCCCAGCCGCTCTGCGGCACGCGGGATCCTCCCGGACCGGGGCACGAACCCGCGTCCCCCGCATCGGCAGGCGGACTCCCAGCCACTGTGCCACCAGGGAAGCCCCCAACTCTATTTAATTAAGGGTTCTGTTTATTAATTTTTACTAGACAGAGTTCTGTTGTGTTCTCTGAAATAGCACATAGGGGAATGGCAGGGCCTGGGAGCCAGACAGATCGGCCTCTCAAAGGCGCTCCACCTCTTTGCACCTGTTTGCTCATCAGCAGGGCTCCAGAGACTGCCGAGCGCTCCGGTCCCTACTGGCGGGGGCACAGGAGGCTGCACACCTCACTCTGCTCACGGGCCTGGGGGCCAGGAGTTTGGAAGGGCTGCGGTGGGACCGGCCCGTCTCTGCCCCACAAGGTTGGGGTCCTCAGCTTGGAGGGCGCCGGGCCGTGGATGGCTGGGTGGCTGAGGGCTGGAGTCTTTTGGAAGGGTTTCCTCAAATCTGCAAGTTGCTGCTGCCTGTTAGCTGGGACGTGAGCTGGGCTGCTGAGCACAGCACCTCTGCGTGGACTCTCGCTGTGGCCTGGGCTTCCTCACAGTGAGCGCAGGGGCCGCTCTGTTTAGTCAGACTTCTTACTTCTCGGGGCTCCGGAAGTGAGTGTCCCGGTGAACATGGCGGCGGGAGCTTCCGCAGCCCTGGAGTCACACAGCGTTGCTCCGGATGCGCTCTCCTGCTTCCCAGCAAGTCGCTGAGCGTAGGCCACGTTGAAGAGGAGGGAACAAAGACCCCCATCTCGGGAGGAGTGTCGCAGTTTGGGGATGTGCTCTAAAAGTGCCTCACTTAGGTCTGCACATATATAGACCCTGGGAGATATCTCCTCCCTCGTTTTCCTTCCTGCCCTCACTAAGCCCCGCTGTGATGCTGGCAGTGCAAATGAAGATGGACCCTCCTGGACCAGTTCTCTGTGCGTCTCTGCGTTAGCGTGGGCCCCGTAAACAGGACTCTGATGCAGAGCTCTGATCTTGCGGGAGCTTCTGCTTGGCCCGCCCAGGTGGCCGAGAGTCCGCGTGCCCGTGGCTGAGCGGGAGCGCGTGGTTGCCCACGTACAGTGTGTGTGTGTAGCAACACCAAAAGCCCGCGTTCACCAGCACTTCGCAGCAATTGATGAGTACAGAGAGGTGTTTGTAAAAGCATCAAAATTCCAAAGCTTTTTGCATCTTTGGTACTTTTCCTTCCAGCCCTGACGAGTCCAGCGTCTCACTTCTGCTGTTCCATTGGCCTGTTTACCTGTTCTTGTGCCGTTAGCCACTTCTTAGTTGTTACCTGTGGCCTTGTAGGATGTTTTCCAATTTTTTGAGTTTTTCAGAAACAGCAGGAATCTTGATTGGGATTGCATCTGCGTGTGCTGAGAAACACCAGCAGCCTCTCCATGAGCTGTTAGGAAGGTTGGCGGGTGCAAGGTTAGCCTGCGCAGACTGGGGGCATCTCTCACCCAGCAGTCCACCAGAAAGTATAGTGACAATGAGATACTTTTGACAGTAGCAAGAAAAACCATGATGTGTTTCAGGATTAATTAACCAGGGCTACAGAAGACCTCCACAGAGAGGACCATCAAACTTTTTAAATTATATTTTATTTTTTAAATAAATTTATTTATTTTTTATTTTTGGCTGCGTTGGGTCTTCGTTGCTGTGCGCAGGCTTTTTTTAGTTGCGGCGAGCGGGGGCTGCTCTTGGTTGCGGTGAGCGGGCTTCTCATTGTGGTGGCTTCTCTTGTTGCGGAGCACGGGCTCTAGGTGCATGGGCTTCAGTAGTTGTGGCTCGAGGGCTCTAGAGCGCAGGCTCAGTAGTTGTGGTGCACGGGCTTAGTTGCTCCGCAGCCTGTGGGATCTTCCTGGACCAGGGCTCAAGCCCTTGCCCCCTGCACTGGCAGGCGGATTCTTAACCACTGCGCCACCACGGAAGTCCCCGGACCATCAAACTTAATAAAGGATGTAGGAGAGGACCCCACGCTCTTGGTCCTAGAGAGCTGTCTCTTCTCCCCACATTAATTTCCAAATACTTTTTCAACATTGTTGTAAAGTTGTTTCTTTTTTTTTCCCGGTACGCGGACCTCTGACTGTTGTGGCCTCTCCCGTTGCGGAGCACAGGCTCCGGACGCGCAGGCTCAGCGGCCATGGCTCACGGGCCCAGCCGCTCCGCGGCATGTGGGATCTTCCCAGACCAGGGCACGAACCCGCGTCCCCTGCATCGGCAGGCGGACTCTCAACCACTGCACCACCAGGGAAGCCTGTAAAGTTGCTTCTTGACAGCAGGGACTGTGTTTGGTTTGCTGCTCCATACCCAGCATTTAGAACAGAGCTTGGCCCAGAGAAGACTTTCAGTAAACATTTGTGGATTGAATGAAAGGCACAGTTACGTGCACAGCAGATTGTGTGCCCTGCTTTTCCATTTGACAGCACCCATGAGACTTTTTCCTTGGACTTAACCTTCGTGTTCGTGATTGATGGTTGGAACCGTAATGGATTTCACCATTCCCCTATGGATGACGTGTAGGTTCTTGTTCTCTTTTCTATCAATGTGGATAAGAAACATTATTTGCCTCTGACTTTCTTGCCATGAGTTTTTTTTTTTTTTTAAACAAAAGGCTTCATTCTTTTTTTTTTTTAAATTAATTTCTTTTATTTTTGGCTGCATTGGGTCTTCGTTGCTGCGTGCGGGCTTTCTCTAGTTGCGGCGAGCGGGGGCTACTCTTCGTTGCCCTGCCCAGGCTTCTCATTGCGGTGGCTTCTCTTGTTGAGGAGCACGGGCTCTAGGTGTGTGGGCTCAGTAGTTGTGGCTTGTGGGATTCAGTAGTTGTGGCTCGTGGGCTCAGTAGTTGTGGCACACGGGCTTAGTTGTTCTGCTTGCCGTGAGTTTTTAATGCCCTTTGAAATGAGGCTTTTGAGCTTTTCTCTTTTGAGAAGAGATTATTTGAGGTTATTTTTATTTATTTATTTTATTTTTTTATTTTTCTCTTTTTGCGGTACGCGGGCCTCTCACCGCCGTGGCCTATCCCGCCACGAAGCACAGGCTCTGGACGCGCAGGCCCAGCAGCCACGGCTCATGAGCCCAGCCGCTCCGCGGCACGCGGGATCTTCCCGGACCGGGGCACGAACCCGTGTCCCCCGCATCGGCAGGCGGACTCTCAACCAGTGCGCCACCAGGGAAGCCCTGAGGTTATTTTTAAATCAACATTTATTAAGGCTACAAAGCTACAGCCCTGTTTTTCTCTCTATGCTTTTATGTTAGAATTTATAGATTTCATTTTTCTCCTTATAAGTTTAGTAAATTTTGATCTTTCACCCATAAGACAGCCTTTGATCAACTCAAGATGATCAGACTACATGCACCATTTTTAATGATCAGTCCCATATACAACTTAAATCTTATGCATTTTGAACCCGTTTTAAGTTTAGTAGATACACTTTTTGTTTTAAGCACCTTAAATATGTGACCAAATAAATAAAACCTTCTCAGTAGATCTAGTAACTTAAAATTGCACATGTAGTGAATCTCAAGTTCTCAAACTTTCCAGACCTTCTACCAGGAAGTGACGTTCGTCGGATGAGGAACTTGGTTTTGCTCACTGCTGCACCCTCAGGACCTAGAATAGACCCTGGCAGTCGGTAAACTTGCATAGATGAAGTAATGTTTACAATCTTAGTAAATTTCTTGTGCCTTTTCACTAAAAAAGAAATGTGTAAAATCAGTAACTCAGTTATACTTTTAAACTGGAATCAAGGCTAAAACCTAAGATTAATTTGCCAAAATTTCTTGCGTACTGCACACAACTTAAACGTCAAATACATAGATTATTCTGAAGCTAAACACAAAAATATTAAAATCTATATCTCCCACAGGGCTTAGAGACACCACTAAGGCAGGAAGGAAGTCATCTCAGGCGAGTCGGGCTTCTCATCTCAGGGACCACGTGGGCTGGGATGAGGGGAGCTGGGGTGCTGCTGACCTGGGGCCCCCTCCACCGTCTGACCCGCATGCTGCACCTCCTCTTCCTGTCTCTGCAGACTGAGCCGTCCTGGACCTTCCCGGACTCACCGTCTGCTCTGAGCAGGAAGGCCTTCTCCACCTGGTGGTACTCAGCCAGTCTGTCTGCCTCTGGTTCTTCCCTGACTTGTCAGTTGTCCTTGACTAGATCCTTAGAGATATTAAAACACCTGCCTGTTAGATTTGGCTCACCTTTCATTTTTTTGTCTGCCTTTCAGGTTGCAACACTAATGCTGTCTTCTTAGCTGAGTTTGAGAAGAGTGTAACTTTTTTTATGGGTAACTATACATACGGTCAAATCTCCTTCCAAACCAATTACACGGTTTGTGAGACCTAGGATTCCTGCAGGGTGCTGGGTTTCACTTCGTCTTTGCTAGCAAAGTGGCGCACTGTTGTTTTAAAGTTAATAATTGCTAGCTGAGAAAGGATGTATAATTTTAAATTTTGTATTTCTTTAATTACTTTTAGTTTTAACGTTTCTGTACATGAAAATTGGAAAGTTGTGTTTTCTTCAAGTCTGGCTGGAACTCTTGAAAGGGTACCAAAGTGACAGTTTCCATAAATGTGTTCTTTTTTAACTGGATGAAACTTGTAGAAATAAAATGGACAAAACCGTGTCTCACCCTTCAACACCATGGTGTTGTTAAGCCTGTTGGGTCGGCAGTTCTTTGACTTGGATTTTAGAGCCTTGCGTGACGTTAAGAATTGAAGACAGTTGGAGGAAAGGGAACCCGTGTGCACTGTTGCTGGGGATGTAAAGTGGTGCAGCCACTATGGAGAACAGTATGGAGGGTCCTCCAAAAACTAAATATAGAGCTACCATATGATCCTGCAGTCCCACTCCTGGGCGTATATCCAGAGAAAATGAAAACACTGATTCAAATGTTCATAGCAGCACTGTTTCCAGTAGCAAAGATATGGAAGCAACTGAGGTGTCCATCAGCACATGAATGTATAAAGAAGTGGTATATATTTACACAATGGAGTACGACTCAGCCATAAAAAAGAGTGAAATCCTGCCGTTTGCAACAACATGGAGGGACTTGGGGGGTGTTATGTAAGTGAAGTAAGTCAGAGAAAGGCAAATACTGTACGTTTCCTTTATACGTGGAATCTAAGAAATAAAATAAACTAGTGACTATAACAAAACAGAAACAGACTCAGAGATATAGAAAACAACCTAGTGGTTACCAGGGGGGAGAGGGAAAGGGCAGGTAGGGGTAGGGGATTATGAGACATAAACTACTAGGTATAAAATAAATAAGATACAAGGATACATTTTACAGCACAGGGAATGTAGCCAATATTTTTTAATAATCATAAATGGAGTATAACCTTTAAAAAAAAGTGAGGACACTGTTGTTGAGTTTGAATATAATAGAAGCTTACTTTTCTATGTAATGGGGGAGAGAATTAGGGATTAATTGATGTTTAGAAATCTCAAGTTAACCTTGGTTTTCATATAATGCCTAAAAGAAGAGTTTTTGCTAAACAAAGATGAGCCTGCTGACCTTTCATCCTTGGGTTGGATGCTTTATTTCCCAGTTAATGGTAGGTTTCCCTTAGTCACTCAGGTTCTGTCTTGGGCCTGCCTTGGCCAGGGCTGGGAGGGCCTGTAGCTGAGTAGCTGAGGTTGCCAGAGGCCTGGACCAGGGCACGCGCTTCCTCCCAAGCCCAGGCAGCTCTGCGGGATGACCCTGTGAATTCTGCTGGGGACCAGGGCACGCGCTTCCTCCCGAGCCCAGGCAGCTCTGCGGGATGTGTGAGCCTGTGAATTCTGCTGGGGGCTGTTTGCCCGCTTGCAGGTGCCAGGCCGTGTTTCTGCCCCAACATGGAGGACCATTTTGCTGCAGCCTGGAATTGAGCACCTGAGGACTTTGCAGATAGATGGCTGCCGGCGGGCCTGGACCACCCTTTCAAGCGGACGGCGCCATCTGCTGGCAGCTTCTTCCAGGCGCCTTCGGTGTCCTGCGGGAGTGGGACCTTGGCACTCTGTCCCCACCTTTTTACTCAACAAAATGTTAGTCATATGGAGTTGCCTTTTTTTTCTTATTTTTCCACTTCTTGCGTGGTGTTCCATTGTAGAGGAAGTATGTATTTTCAAAGCTTTTGACGCAAATTTCAAATTTTTTCCTTTAGAACGGTTGTACCAAGTTATGTCAGATATTGAAGTTTCAACCAGGTTGGTAGAGAGAGGGACTACACATCTATATGTTTTTAAAATGAAACGTTGACTTGTCCCCACTATTTATTATGGGCATTTTGAAAGCCCCCAGAGTTGGAAGAGTGATCCGCCACTGCCTAGATCCCGCAGCTGTGGGCTCGACCGCAGTGTCATCTCGTGGGGCGGGCCGGCCGGATGCTGGAAAGTGACCGTGGAGAGTTGGCCCCCAGCCGAGACCCACGTGGCTGTGGCTCTGCCTTCTTGGTCGAGGCCCTTCCAGGGCCTCTGCTGTGCATTTTGTTCAGGTCAGCTGTTGGGAAGCCACTGTCAGGTGGACGCCTGTAGGTGAGCAGCTCGGGCCCCTCCCGGCACTGGGCTCAGGACCGGCTCTGGGTGTCCTCGGCCTGTGTCAGCACCACTCCAGGCTGCTTCGGATTCACACAGGTTCACGTGGCCACGCCCTCGGCGCCTCTCCCCTCCCCCTCTCGGCAGGACACGCCTCTCGAGACCCCTAACGTGATTACCCCTGTAAAGACCCTGTTTCTAAGTAAGGCCCCACTTGCAGGGCCTGGGGGTCAGGACCTGGGCTACTTGGAGGACACGTTTACACCGCTGCACGTGCTGGCCACGCCCTGACGATTACCGGGCTGGTACGGGTGGCCCAGACTCGCTCGTCCAGAATTCCCTCGTGGGTATTGAGAAGCGTCTCAAACCTTCAACGTCCCATCTCTCGCTTTCTCCTCCCAGGCCGCAGACCCCGCTCCCCGCCGTTGGCTCCACCTCGGGACATGCGGCTCTGCTCTGCCGGTGGCTCAGGTGGGAACTGTCGACCTTCCCCGGACCCGCCCCCCTGCCCATCCCGGGCCATCTGCACGCCCTGTGCTCCCATCGGCCCCGGCCACACGGCCTCCGCCCTCCTCCCTCCTCGGCCCTACAGTCTCTCACCTGCCCTGCACACCGTCAGAGGGACCGTCCCGAGCCGGGAGCCTCAGGGCCCTTCTGGTCAGACTTTCCTGGGGCTTCCCTCCCCCGCCCCAAGAAGGCGCACAGTCTCCACGTGGCCCATGAGTGGGTGTGACCTGCTCCCGTGTCCCCCACTGCCCCCCAACTCTGCTGTCCCACTGCACGTGGCTCCACTGTCCTCCTGTCTGCGGGGGGCACGGGTGGCATCCCCACCTGGTTTCTCTCGTCTCATTTACCTGTGTGCGTGGTGACAGGTGAATGACAGCGTTCCCACCTTTGCATCGCGTGCAGATGTGAGCCGATGCCCAGCGCAGCCTCCCTGAGCTCACCTGTGTCCTTCCTGCCTGAGGTCGGCCTCCCCGGGCTCAGTGTCAGTGCACCTGCCCCGTCACGCAGCCGTGTGACCTGCCAGCTGCGTGCTCACCCTCTGTCGTGTCACCCTGCCTGAGCGCCCCTACGCCCTCCGTGTGCTGCCTGGCCTTCCTCTTCCTTGTGGCCCCAGGAAAGCCGCAGGGCCCAGGACAGTGTCCCGCACGTGTAGACATTACTAGGTGTTTGCTGGGTGAGTGAAGGAATAAACCCAAATGCCTGGAGACGTGATAACGTGTCCGGGCCTGGGGCAAGTGCAGACACGCAATCGCCAGGCAGGTGCGGGGCTGCTGGGTAGGATTTGGCTTATACCGTAGTGTGGAGGATGGCTTTTACTCTCCGTGTGAAGATATGTATTTAAAAAGGTATACGGGTGCTGTGGAATAAGGGACGAGAAATGCTCTGAGTTATTAACCGATGCTTCTCTGCTTTTGTCTTCCCAGACGCCGTTTGCTTTTGACTCGAGATGATTTGATGTTTTATAAAGAACTCACTCACCATGATGGCTACGCAGACGTTGAGCGTCGACAGCTATCAGGATGGGCAACAAGTGAGCTCGGGCGCTCTGCGCGCGTCCTAAGTAGTCAGCCGGCCTGGTGCTGAGACACGGAGGCGCCCTGTGCATTCGCAAGCTACTTTCCGTGGGGGTGCAGGTCCAACGTTGAACGTTTGGTGCATTTATTGTATCTTGGTGCTCAGAAAGATTAGGGGTAGAATTGGTCAAGTAGTTTCCTAAATGACACCGAGATTGCCAGTGATTTTGAGTCCCCTAAGTCATAGTTTCTTGGGACTTTACCTTTCTAATGTCAGTGTTAGTAAGTATCGTTGCTCTTAAAGGTTGTGGTGATAATCATAGACTCCCGTGTTGCCCAGTTGCTGGCCTGGGCGGGAGCTGTGCGGTTTCGTTCCCCTGCATGTGGGTGGCAGAGGGGACCGTCCGATGGCACGTGGGGTGCAGCTGCGGTGCTGTCTGTACGTCTCCTGCCCCTGCAGGAGACGGTCATGACGCCCGGCTCCCTGCTCAAGGGTTTAGGGACACCCCCCCACAGGCCTGGGGCGCCTCGCCCACCTGTCACTCCCCACTTGGTGAGACTCAGGGGGTGTGTAGGACCTGAGCTGCGACCCTGTCCCCTTCTCAAGTCGGGTCTTTCCTTGATGGACAGTTTTGTTCCATTCCTGGGATGTTTCCTGTTGCAGTGATTTTGGTTTTGTTGATTTAAAAAAATGTTTTAAATGTTTTTGCTTCTTAGAGGTAGGGAACTCTATTTCAGGCTGCTCTCTTCACCAGGAAGTCCTCTGATATTTCCAAGAGATTTTGTTTCTCAAATGCACATCTAACGATGTCCCCGCTGTCCCTGGGCCCTGCGGTGGCTCCTCGTGGACTCCCTGCCCGGAGGGCCCTACGACCTCACAGGCTCTCACCTCTGCCTGCCCCGGGGCCCTGGCTCTGGTTGCCCCTTGGCTCTGCTCCGCTCCGTCCTGCAGGTCTTTGCTTCGCCCCGCTTTCTGTGAGGACCCCCCACCGGCCCTGGTTACCCCCACGGCCTGCTCCCCACCTGCCACCCGCTTCCCGGTCCCTTCCTCTGATCTTTGTTCTCCATCCGTGGCAGTGATCACCCTCTGACACACCCTGTTACGTGTCCGTCTCCCTCCAGCTGGTCCCTGCCCTGATGCAGGGAGTCCAGGGCAGGGCTGGGCGCAGTGGGGGAAAGGCCTCGCTTGTAACAGCTCAGCACTTCCCGTGACGTGGAGAACCGCTTGTGAGCACTCCTTTCAGTAAGGATTTGATCTTCTACCGCACAGACAGACCACACTTACTTAGCCGGTCCTCTGAGGTTGAACATTTAGACTTCTCTTTTTTCACGATCATTTTTTTAAAATCCTGAAATAAATCCTTTAAGGCTTTTTTTTTATAATACTGTCAGACTTCTCTCCAGAAGGACTGTGTTTGATTGGGCTTTAGTCAGTCACTTTTGTTTGTTTGTTTGTTTGTTTTTTGTCTGCACTGGGTCTGGGGTGAGCAGGGGCTACTCTTCGTTGCGGTGCACAGGCTTCTCATTGCGGTGGCTTCTCTTGTTGTGGAGCACGGGCTCTAGGTGTACAGGCTTCAGTAGTTGCAGCACGCGGGCTCAGTAGTTGCAACACGTGGGCTCAGTAGTTGCGGCACGTGGGCTTTAGGTGCGCGGGCTTCAGTAGTTGTGGCACGTGGGCTCAGTAGTTGTGGCTCATGGGCTCAGTAGTTGTGGCTCGCAGGCTCAGTAGTTGTGGCGCACGGGCTTAGTTGCTCCACGGCATGTGGGATCTTCCCGGACTAGGACTTGAACCCATGTCCCCTGCACTGGCAGGCGATTCCTAACCACTGCATCACCAGGGAAGTCCCACTCAGTAGTTGTGGCGCACAGGTTTATTTTTTTAAGAGAGAAGCAATTCCCAAGTATACTGTTCCATCTAAAGGCAGCAGAATGGAAGTAACCTGCTCGCTCTGGCCTGCTGGAGAGTTGAGAACAGGGCCCGAGCCCGGACCTGCAGGGCTGCTCTCTCGCCTGCAGCCCCGAGCACCAGGCTGGGTTCCTGGCAGGATGCAGGCTCTCCCATCTCCATGGATGAGCTTCCCCCCACCCCACACCCCACCACAGGTTCCCCAACAGGCTGCTTCCCTGAGGGGCGGGGGGTGGCAGTTGTGGGCGGGGCAGGTGCATCCCAGATACCCCAGTCCTGAAGAAGCCGAGGAGGGCAGTGATCTGCTCAGGGATAACAAGAAGTTTACTGTAGCGATTTTGTTTTATTTGTAAACTGAATTCTTTATGTTGAAGGATTTAAATACTTTTCCCCGGATGTTACAAACAACACAGCCAGTTTAAAGCAATTTCAGTGGTAATATCTTTAAGGCTTCCTCTTACGTTTAACACTGTTTCTTTAAACACAGCTGGTCTTTGCTTTCTGGATGCAGTGACTTTCCTTAACATTTTTTTAAAAAATTTTATTACTTTCGGTTGCATTGGGTCTTCGTTGTGGTGTGTGGGCATCTCATTGCGGTGGCTTCTCCCGTTGCGGAGCGCGGGCTCTAGGCGCGCAGGCTTCAGTAGTTGCAGCACGCGGGCCCTAGAGTGTGCAGGCTTCAGTAGTTGTGGCTCGTGGGCTCTAGGGTGCGCGGGCTTCAGTAGTTGTGGCACGTGGGCTCAGTAGTTGTGGCTCGTGGGCTCTAGAGCGCAGGCTCTGTAGTTGTGGTGCACGGGCTTAGTTGCTCCGCGGCATGTGGGATCTTCCCGGACCAGGGCTCGAACCCATGTCCCCTGCATTGGCAGGCAGATTCTTAACCACTGCACCACCAGGGAAGTCCCCGTAACATTTTTATAGCTTGTGTATTCCTGAGTTTAAGGATAGGTAAGGGAGAATTTCAGCCCTGTCACAAATATGGAGCATCTTGGGTTTGAGTTGTTTTTGTGACAAGATAAGAAAGCTTGGATTATTTGTTTATTCTTCTCTTCCTGCAACGTTACTCAGCATGAGGACAGATAACAAGGAGAGGCAGACGAGAAAGACTGCATGTGTACCAGTTCCCTTCAGGGATGTAGAGTTATTACGGTTTTGAAAATCATAAGCATTTCACAGATAGCGGTCCTCTCAATTTTTAAATGTTTTGGAAATTTGACCTTTGTTTTAGCCGTTTAGAAGTACATTAAGTTCAAAGGACTTTGTTGGTAGTATTCTTTCCGTATTATTGCCTGTCATAACCGTCTGGCAGTTTACCATTCCACTGCATTTCTGTTTGAGAATAGAATACAGCAAGTCCCCTGCATACAAACGTGTTCCTTTCCAACAGCAAGTGCGTGTCCAACTTGTTCATAAGTCCAACAAAGTTAGCCTAGGTATCCAGCTAACACAATTGGCTATATAGTACTGTACTGTAATAGGTTTATAGTCTGTTCGCATCTTTGAAAGTTCACAACTTGAAGGTTCGTACGTAGGGGACTTACTGTACTTGGTAGCAGCTTATTTTCTTTCTAGTAACAAAAGTTCTCTTCCTCCTTTCACAGATGCAAGTAGTAACAGAGTTAAAAACGGAGCAAGACCCCACCTGCTCTGAACCAGATGTGGAAGGAGTGAGCCCTCCCCCTGTGGGGTCCCAGACCCCGATGGACGCAGACAAGCAGGCCATTTATAGGTAGCAATGCGATGTGAAGCGTGTGGGTGTTCAGAGGAGTAAAGAGAATGGAAAATCTGGTTAAATGGAACGTGAGCTATTAGCCAGACAGAGCAGTGAGGCGTGATGTGATAACTACTGGTGTAAAAGTTTTCTCAGATTACAATGTTATTCCTAATATCTTTTAAAAAAAGTTTTGGAATGTAAATCTACATTTTAGTCAACCTTACAAAAAGCAATCTTCAGGCCCAGATAGTTGTACTGGAGAATTCTACCAAAAAGAAGGAAAAGCAGTAAGTCGACACAGTCTCTTCCAGGAAGTAGAAGAAGAGGGAATGTTTCTGAACTCATTTTATGAATTGAACATCACTCTGATACTAAAGCCAGACAAAGACAATATAAAAAAAGAAACAACTAAAGACTAGTAATCCTCATGAACTTTGGCATAAAAATAATTCATAAGATATTAACAAGTAAAGTCCAGTAACGTGTAGAGAGAAGACTATTTAGTGACCAAATGGAGCTCGTCCCAGGAATGTGAGACTGGTTCACCATTCAGAGATCAGCCAGTGAGACGCACAATGTGATCATGTCAAGTGATGCAGGAAAGCATTTGACAGAAGTCAACAGCCAGTTATGATTAAAAACTCTCAGTGAAGCAGGAATAGAGGGGAACTTTCTTGGCCTGATATAGGGAAACTACAAAAGAACCCTGCAGCTCGCATCATACTTAATGGCGGAAGACGGAATGTTTTCCCCCAAGTTTGGGGATAAGGCAGAGATGTCCGCCCTGACTCCTCCTGTTCAGCTCTGTGATGGACGTTTAGCCAGTTCACTGAGGCAAGACAAAGAAAGAAAAGGCACATCAGGTTAGAAAGGAAGAAGTGCAGCTGGCTTTATGTACAACTGACACGATTGTCCACATATGGAAAATCCCGAAGCACACAAAGGACCTCCAGAACTAAATAAGTGAGCTTAATTAGGCCACAGGCTGCAAGGGCAACACACGGAAACCAATCCTGTTTCTCTACCAGTAATGTACAATTAGAAGCTGAAATTAAAGAGAAAATACCACTTTCGAGAGCTCCAAAAAAATGTAGGTATAATTCTAATAAAGCACATACAGAACCTTTATGTTGAAAACTATAAAATGCCCATGGAAGCAGTCAAAGGAAACCTAAATGAAGGGCATACCATGTTCATGGATTGGAAGACTCAACATAGTAAAGATGGCATTTCTCCTAAAATTGCTCTATAGCAATTACAATTAACGTTGTAGCAGGATATTTCTGTACATATAGACAAGTTATTTCTAAATTTTATATGGAAGTCAAAAGAACTAGACCAGCTAAAACAATTGTGAAAAGAAGAATAAAGTTGGAAGAATCAGTCTACCTGATCTTCTCAGTGGAGAAAGGTGGAGTTTCCAACAGATTGTCCAAGTTGGAACAATTGGACATCCACATGCAGAGAGAAGATCCTTGACCTAATCTCACATCCTTTACAAAGATCTACTCAAAATGGAGTATAGATCTGAAAGTAAAATTTAAAACTGTCCAACTGGTGTTAACCATACAGTGAAATATTATGCAGCCATAAAAAAGAACGAAGTACTGTTATATGTTACAACACTGATGAGCCTAGGAAACATCACGCTAAGTGAAAGAAGCCACACACCAAAGGCCACACAGTGTGTGACTCCTTTCATATGAAACGTCTAGAATTGGCAAATCTGTAGAGACAGAAAGTAGATTAGTGGTGGCCTGGGGCTGGGGTTTGGTGGAAAATGGAGAGTGACTGCTAACAGTTACAAGGTTTCTCTGGGGGATGAAAATATTATAAAATCGACTGTGGGGATGGTTGCACAACTCTGTGACTATACGAAAATCCGTTGCATTATAAACTGTAAATAGATGAATTGTGTGGCGTGTGAATTATATCTCAGCAAAGCTGTTATATAAAACATTGCATATGTACATAGTAAAACATTTTCATGAAAGTGTAGAACACATCTTTTAAATTTTTCCCCCCAGGCATCCGCTGTTTCCACTATTAGCTTTGTTGTTTGAAAAATGTGAGCAGTCCACACAGGGCTCGGAAGGCACAACTTCTGCCAGCTTTGACGTGGACATTGAGAGCTTCGTAAGGAGGCAAGAGAAGGAAGGAAAGCCCTTCTTTTGTGAGGATCCAGAAACTGACAACTTAGTAAGTAACATACATGGTCTTAATTTTTATTTCTTCTAAATTTAATCTGTTCGATAAATTTTAAATTTCTAATTAGAACTTCAGATTGTTTGTGGCTCTGCCGAAGGGGAGAACTGTACAATTCGTGAGATAATTTTCCGTGTGTGACTTGAATGTCGCCAGGTCTCCAGCCTTCTCTGTTGACCCCTTCCTGTAATAATCCAACAGGATGGCTTGAGCCTGCATCCTGAGTGGGCTGGGGGTTCAGTCCCTCCTGTATGTTCAGGAAGGTCCACTGGGGTCGGCGTGCCCTGTGTCTTGCTTCCTGGGAACGTGTCTGGGCCCAGCTTCAGGTGTTGGCTCTTCCCCGATCGTGGACCACAACTTTGTTCTCCAAGACAGCTCTGTCTGGAGGCTGGCACTGGTGGTGGGTGACAGACTGTGGATGACTCGGAGTGGCCTGTGAGCACAGAGCAGGGACGGGCCTATCAAGGGACCGACACCCCTTACGGCCTCCCTTAGGCTTCCTGTCTGAAGCCAGCCTGGCTCACGCGGGTGCCCCCCTCCCAGGTCCAGTGCTCCAAAACCTTGGGTTCTCTGTGCTTCCCGACAGCAATGGAGAGTTCGTTGGGCTGACATCACTGCTATGCCCAAGGGGAGTGGCATCCTTCAGCACCGGGCAGCCCTGGCAGCCTGTGTCTGGGGCTGGATTCCCACTAGAGTTGGCCAGCTCCCAGACCAGAGCCCTAGGCCCCTCATCAGCAGGAAAGGGTCTTTGGAAAACTTTTCCCTGAATAAACTGCCGTGGTCTTAGGTGTTACTGTTTTTAATTTTTCATTAATATTCCACCCTTACAGCCAAATAGATTTTATAGGTGAGTTGTCTGACTTTGAGTCTGTCTCCCCGTCTTCGAAATGGGACCAACAGTGCCTGCCTTTTGGGGATGAGGGCCTGATGCTCTCTCTGCCTCCGCATCTCTGTATGCGGCCATCAGCAAGGAGGGAACGGGCGTAGCCAGCATGGGCCAGGTGGGCAGGGACCAGGGCTCTCCTGCCTGGTGCCCTAGCACAGGGCCTAGCAGAGCTTGGTACTTAGTAGTCATTCTCACTACTCGCTGGCTGACTGGTTGATTCCACAGAGATGTGTGAACTGTCACCACCAAGGTCACGGGGAAGGAGCTGAGTCTTAGGTTGCTCGTTCACAGGAAGTGGTGTTTATGGTAATGGTTCATCACTAGTGTCCGTTATCTACTGCTGGGAGACGAATTACCCCCAAATGTAGTGACTTTGTATAAAACCGAAGAACTTTTAGAAAAATTGTAAGAGAAATTCTTTAGGATCTGGGGCTAATCTAGGGGTAGGCATAGTTCTTAGACTTGATGCCCAAAGCAGAGTCCATTAAAGGCAGAGTTGGTAAGTTGAACTTCTTCAACATTAAGAACCACCCGGGAGGTGCGTACGGACTCATCCCCATTTACAGATGAAGGAGCAGTAGCGGGGGGAGGGTGAGTCGCTAGGTGAGGCCAAGGTCGAGGCCCGGCGGCTCCGGAGCTGTGACCGCCTCTGTCCCTGCAGCCACGTGGAGCCGAAACAACAAGCCACAGGTCGGTGGGGCTGGAATGCTTGGTGGTTCTGCGTAACATCTGGTGTCTTTCTCCTCCTGTTACTGGCGGTACAGGTGGCCTTGGCTGGCTCATAACCAAGCTGAGTCATTACCAAGCTCATAACCAAGGAGAGTCGTGTGGTGATAATGATAACTTACCGTCATGCTCCCTTTTTCTGGTCTGAAAGTCTTCATTTTCTTGCTTCTAGATGGTAAAAGCAATCCAGGTTCTGCGTATTCATCTTCTTGAGCTGGAAAAGGTTAATGAACTCTGCAAAGATTTCTGCAGTCGCTATATTGCTTGTCTAAAAACGAAAATGAACAGTGAAACTCTCCTGAGCGGGGAACCTGGCAGCCCGTACTCCCCTGTCCAGTCCCAGGTATTTACGGCGGGCCCTGTGCTCCTGCTTGGTCCCTGCAGCGTCGGCAAGGGTGAAACGTGCTGATGTCTGAGGCCGCAGCCCTTTCAGATTGTGGGGCTGCCCTCGGCTCTCCTGCTCTGAGGATCCTCTGGGTTTCTGAACGTGGCCTGTGCCGGGAATGTGTTCCCTCAGGCCAGAGAGAGAGCCCACCTGGGCTTCCTGGGTGAAAAAGGGAGGCTTCACTCTGTGTCCTGGATCCTGGACCCCATGTTTCTGGAGGCCAGTGTACCAGTCATTTCTTTCTAATTCTTTTCTTTTTAATGAACTTTTAAGATTGTGGTAAAACACAAATAACACAAAACTTACCATTTTAACCATTTTAAAGTGCACAGCTCAGTGGCATTCAGCACATTCACATTGTTGTGCAACCATCACCACCGTCCTTTCCAGAACTTTCTCACCTTCCCAACCTGAGACCCTGTCCCCCTGCAACACTGACTCCTCACTCTCCCTCCCCCTCCCCCCGGCCCCTGGCCCCCACTATCCTGCTTTCTGTCTCTGTGACCTTGACTAATCTTGGTACCTCATGTAAGGGCAGTCATACCATGTTTGTCCCTTTGTGTTTGGCTTATTTTCCTTAGCATAATGTCCTCAAGTTCATCCATGTTGCAGCACTGTAATATTTAGCCATTCTGAAGGGGTGTAGTGACATTTCATTGTGGCTGTAATTCGCATTTCCCTGATGGCCAGCGGTGTTGACCATCTTTTCATGTGCTTATTTCCCATCTGTGCATCCTCCTTGGTAGAAGGTCTGCTCGTGTCTTTTGTCCATTTTCTAATTGGATTTTTAAAAATGGTTGACCTTTGAGAGTACTCTAGATGCAAGTCCTCCATTGGATATATGGTTTGCCAGTATTTTCTCCAAGTCTCTAGCGTATCTTTCCATCCTCTTAACAGGGTCTTTTGCAGAGCAAACCTTTTTCATTTTGATAAAATCCCATTTATCAAATTTCCTTTTATGAGTCATACTTTCAGTGTCAAGTCGAAGAGCTCTTTGCCTAGCCCTAGGTCCCAAAGATCTTTCTCTTATTTTTTTCCTAAAAATTTTACATTTAAATCCATGGCCCATTTTCAGGTTTGGGTTTTTTTGCCTAAGTTCGTCCATTTGCTCCAGCACCGTTTGTTGAAAGGGCTGTCCTTCCTCCATGGAATTGCCTTTGCACTATTGTCAAAAACTAGTTGGTCATACTTGTAGGCCCTGTTGCTGTGTTCTCTGTTCTGTCCCATTGATCTGTGTATCTAGACCATATAGTCTTGATTCCTGTGGCTATATAAGTCTCAAAATCGGGTAGACCGATTCCTCCTACTTTATTATTTTTCAAGATTAGTTTAGTTATTCTAGTTCCTTAGTCTTTCCACATGAATTTTAGAATAATCTTGTCTATATCTGCAAAAAAATGTTACTGAGGTTTTGACAGGAGTTGCATTAAACCTGTGTGTCACCTTGGGGAGAGTTGACACCTTTACTGTGTTGACTCTCCCAGCCCACAGTTGCGGCGCTCTCTCCACTAATTTACTCTTCTGTGATTTCTTTCATCAGTGTTTTCTCGCTTTTGACATAAAATTCCTGCACACGTGGTTTTAGAATTATACCTAAGTATTTCACTCTTTTGCACAATCGTAAATTTATTATATTTTTAACTTCAGAATCCATGCCAATATGTAGAAATCCAGTTGATTTTTGTATCTTTATCTTGTATCCTGGGACCTGGCTGAACTTGCTTATTAGTCCGAGGAGATCCTTTTTGTAGATTCTTTAGGATTTTCTACCTGTTTAGTCTTGTCATCGGCAAATAGGGACAGTTCTGTTTTGTCCCTTCTGATCTCTACACTTTCTGTTTCCTTTTCCTGCCTTACTGCTCTGCTGGAACATCCAGGACTATCTGGAATGGGATTCAGGGGACATCTTTGCCTTCTTCCCAGTGTCGGGGGAATAGTGGTAGGTTGGTTTTTTTTTCTAGATGCTCTTTTTCAGGTTGAGGAAGTTCCCTTCTAGTCCTGTTTTTCTGAGGGTTTTTATTATGCTGAATTTTGACAAATGCTCTCCTGCATAGATTGATATGTGATTTTTCTTCTTTTGCCTGTTAATGTGGTAGAGTTACATTACTTGATTTTTTTGAATACTGAGCAAGCTTTGCATTCCTGAAATAAACTCCACTTGGCCCTGGCATGTAATTCTTTTTGTATAGATTCCTGCATTTTGTTAAGCATTTTTGTGTCTATATTGAGGGATATTCGTCTGTAGCTATTTTTTTTTTTTGTACAGTCTTTGGCTAGGTTTGGTATCAGGATAGTATAAGCTTCATAAAATGAATTGGAGAATGTTCCCTCCTCTTGTGTTTTCTGGAAGAAATATGTAGAATTGGTTAATTGTGTTAATTCTTCTTTAAATGCTTGGTAGAATTCTCTGGTGACACTACCTAGACCTGGAGATTTCTTTTTTGGAATTTTAAAATTACTAATTCAGTTTCCTTATTACTTAAAGGGCTATTCAGATTATCTGTTTCACGTTGGATTTTGTCTAAGACGTCAAATTTACGTGTGTCGAGTGGTTTACAGTAGTATTCCTTTTTCATCTTTTGATATCTTCAGGGTCTGTAGTGATCTCCCCTGTTTCATTCCAGATATCGGTAATTTGTTTTTTTTCTCTTTTTTTCTGTCCGTCTTACTAGAGGTTTGTCACTGTATTGATCTTTGCAAAGAAGCAGCTCTTATTTCATTGATTTTTCTGGTTTTCTGTTTTCAGTTTCATTGATTTCTGCTTTCATCTTTCTTATTTCCTTCCTTCTGCTTGCTCTGGTTCCATTTGCCTCCTCTTTTTCTAGGTTCTTAATGTGGGAGCTTAGAATACTGATTTGGATTGCTTAATTTTTATCCTGACCAAGTTTATGTAGCAAGCTTCACGTAGACCTAGCAAAGCTTATACGTTCAAGTGGATGTGATAGCCCACAGGGTAATTGTCTTTGAAGGCTCTCTACTTAGGCTGTTTAACCGCTCAAGCATCTGGGTGCCTGCTGTGTGCCAGACCCCGTGCTGGATGCCGGGTGCAGAGGTCCGCCCCTCGCCGGCTCCCAGTCCAGCCATCACAGGAAATGGATACATCGGCCCATTTGCATCTGGCTTCAGATGGGTAGATTCTCCGACATGGTGTTTACGGACACTTGCAGGGAGCCTGCAGTAGGCCAGGCCCAGACCCAGCACCCCACAGACGTGGACACTGGGGGCTCCGGCGTGCTCTGTGCTGTGGGAAGGGCAGGTACAGGCTGTGCCCCCGGGGGGGCTCCCCAGCCTGTGGCATCATCTTTTGAATAGCTCATCCTGTCCAGGAGGCTTTGGTTCTTGGAAAACTCTGAGCCAAGTTGAATGGAGAAGGTGTGTGACTCGATCAGGTGATTTTAGTCTTCCTAGTTATACCTCCAGGGCTGTAGGGTGTTTAGTATGCGGAGGAGGTGAGAGATCATCTTTTGGAAGCTAAGCTGAAACTAATACCTCAGTGTTGATCACATTTAACACGCAGTCAGTTCGGCACCTCTTGCTTCCAGATACATCTGTAACGCAAGCCTTACGAAGGCTTGTCCTCTGATGATGCTCTTTGCCTCAAGCGTCTTTCCTTTACTGATGATGCCATTATGCCACGTGTTTTGGAGTTTTAAACATGGGTTTTCTGTCTTCTGATAACATAACCCGTTCGCTGTGTGTTCATGACTTACAGCAGGTTCAAAGCGCCATCACAGGCACTCTCAGCCCCCAAGGAATCGTGGTACCAGCATCCGCTCTGCAGCAGGGGAGCGTCACCATGGCAACAGTGGCAGGTATGACGACAGAAAAAGGGACACTTGCCTCGAGCTTTTGCAGAAAGAAGGCCTTTATATTAGAATGAAGAAGTGCATCACCGTGGTTTCTAATTAATGCCAGTTCCCGATACAGGAGTGTCAATGTCTAGAGCTCTTTGAATGCCTGGTTCTTGTTCATTCTCAGTAACAAATATTTTATACAAATTGTGTTTCCCTCTCAAAAAATATTGGCAGGAAAGGTTTTATATGGGAGTTGAAAATATATAGCAAAAACGAACAGAAATTTTCAAATAACATAGTTTTTAATTGTGCTCTTAGCAGCACCCGGAAAACCTTAAGCAGCGTCAGAAGTCGATGATAAGCAGGTGAAAATGCAGCCTTAGCGTTAGTGTTACTTGTCTCGGATGCACCAGGGAACTCTGGAATCTGTCCTCTTCCTGTGATGGTTTTTCTTGTACGTTGCACATACAGAACCATCATGAAAATGGAATGGGCACAGAAGGAGGGGGAGAAAGTAAACTAAAACCCTCCCCATAATCACACAAAGGGAAACCTCCGCAGGAAGATGAAAGCACGTTGGATGAAAAAAATAACTAGAATAACAATATTTGTTATCTAACACCTTTGGCCAAGTCCTTTAATACGTGCCAGGAAATGGAGGCGAGCGAAGCAGGGGACTCACAGACCACCCCCAGCCGCCCCGCCCTGTGCTGTCTCACGAGGAGCCCTGGCTCACGCGCCCCGCCCACCGCCCAAGTGAAGCGTCAGCTAGCCAAGTGCTGTTGGCCGTTCGAAATGATTTTCAGAGCTCATAAGCTACAGATTTTGTTCTTTCGGTGAGCACACCGAGAAGAGCGGTTATAATCGTTAGGACTGGAGAGTGATTCAGCTTTTCGTGTTCCTTTCTAGGGGGCACAGTCTATCAGCCGGTCACAGTCGTCACTCCCCAAGGCCAGGTGGTGACACAGGCGCTGTCGCCCGGCACGATCCGGATCCAGAACTCCCAGGTCCGTGAGCTGGCCCCGCGGGGTGCTTGGGGGTGTGTTAGCACAGGGACGGGGGCACAGGCGGCCCGGGCTCCAGCCGTCTCCTTGGCGTGAAGGCCATGCGGGCGGTCTCCAGTTAACCTGAATGTCGGTGTCGTGCGTTTTCTTCACGGTTCATCTTCCACATTGTTGCAGAGTTCAGAGAAGCCTAAGGAAGGAGGAAAAGGTCCCTCCCCGCGAGGGGCCACTGCTGTCCCGTCTAACGCGGGGCTGTGTGGTTGTCTCCGCTTCAGCAGGGCGGAGGCTGCGTAGACGCACCCTGCCCGGACCCCCGGACGTTCACCCCGACCCAGGCCTCCAGCTGAGGGGGTGGGCTTGGGCCGGCAGAACGCCAGCGCTGGCAGTGCCGTGACGTGCTCCGACCTGGGGGTCGTCTTACCCTCCCTGTGCCTTTGTGGTAACGCGAGACCAGTCCCCTCTACGTTCTAGGGATATACACACACATTTTTTTTAATGTTTTACACTTAGCTAGGTTTAAATCAGAAGCAGTGTTTTCGCCATCAGTTCTTACTGAAGACCATTGATTCATTCTTTATGTTATTCTTTGTCTTTGGCCTGCACAGATGCTTTGTACATCCTCGTTAACCACTTTGAGGCCCGGCCTTGGGGATGTCAGTGTTTTCTTAAATCAGAAGCAGGTGTGAGAGGGCCTGGGGCAGGGGCCGCCTGGGCACACCTGAGGCCAGGACACGAGGTGGCCCCCAGGCCCAGCCACCCAGCGCCGGCCCGCCATCCCTGGCCAGCCCGCCGTGCCTGAAGTTTTCCATTTACAGTGGCTGGGAACAGAAAGCTGGTTTTCAGAGCGTTTCCTGGCCTCACAGTGAACTGTTTTTAGCAGAAGGAAACACTGTGAAGCCCAGTGCTTACTTGTACAGTGGAGGCTCATTCGTTCTGCTGTTTAAGGAAGAATTTCACCGAGTTTACATAGCAGACGTGCAGAGTTTGGGTCACGTCCGCGGAGCCCCTGCTCCCTGAGGCTGCTGGCCAGGAGCCGCCTCTGCTCTGGTCCTCAGTGACCCCGCAGCCCACCCTGCACTTGTCCCCTCCCAGTCACAACCCCGGTGTCTGTCCCTTGCAGGGCGGCAGGGCTGGGGAGCTGGAGAGACAAGCCCCGCGCAGGGCGGGCGGGGGGTTTCACAGAAGAGTAAATAGACAGGCTGGGGCCCGGCTGGGGCCTTCTGTGACCAGGGAGCCCACGTGTGTAGGTACGTGATCCTGCAGAGCTGTTGTGGTCACTCCGGGCGTTTTTCCTTCTCATTTGGCCGACGTCTGGGTTCTTGCTGGGCTGCAGGTAGTTAGGGTGAGTCCCTCAGCAGTGACGGCTTCTGTGTTCTAGAAACTGGAGGTCAAGAGAGCGCGCGGTTGTCTCTGACGGCGCACGGCGGTGGCCGGCCCCTCCCCGCGCCGGGCGCATTGGCCACGGGGGCGTTTTCTGACCTGGCACCGGTCACACGGAGGAGCCGGACGCTCTTCCTGGGCTGCGCCACCTCTACAGAAGGGTCCCCCGTTGTGCTCGCAGTACATACTCATTTAAAAGCATTTTTTTCCGAGAAAATAAGAAGTAGCCAGGGCAGTGAGACTCCACTGATTTCTCCTCGCCCCACCCTGCTCCCCTTTCCCGGGTTAGTCTTATTTGTACAAAACCGTTATTCGTATGGGTCGGGGTTGTGCTGTTGTCTGACGTGTGACAAGTTTTCGTCTCCTTTTCGCGATTTACAGTGATGCTTGACTCTCTGGTATCAGGTCGCCCTGTGCCCGCGTTGCTGAGAGGCCTGGACCAGACTCACAGCAGCCCCCACCCTCACCTTCGCTCCCCTTGGGTGACCGCTTTCAGGCCTCCTGGCCATTGCTTCTGCTGTTCCCTCCGTGTTTGAAATAAAATCCCCTCCCCTAACTCACCCGTACAACCTGTAGCTTGGGCTTTCTGTCCTGCTGGGGGCTGTGCTCTCTCCCGTCCCCTCCCTGGCCAGGATGCCGTCCACGTAGACACAGTGCAGCTGATGCGTTTTCATTGTGAACATCCTCATGAGCGTGTAAATGCTGGTTTCTGCTGAGCTGCGTGTGTAACCGTGACCACGCTGCGGGAGGTAGCAGCTGGGTTCTCCCCCACCCACCCCTGCACAGTTTCCACGGCGTCGGCGGCTGAATCCTCACGGATGCCTAGCATGCTTTCAGTGTCCCTGTCAGGTAGCTGGTCGGGGCCGCGTGGCCTCGGGGCTCTCGGCCTCCTGGTCTCCACCTCGGCCGGGCGTCGTGCGTCGGGCATCCGGCGCGTCACCCTGAGGAGCCCCTTCTCCGCGAGCCCACGTCTTCTACTTTCTAGGCTTCACTGCCCCTTCGAGAACTTGCGGAGAAAACATGTGTGGGAGGTGCCTCGTGTTGGGACTTAGCAAACCTAGAAGTGACTTGGTCTCATCCTTGACACGCAGTTGGTTTGCATGTACGATTCCAGGTCGGGAAGGGGCTCCCCGGGTGCCGTCAGTGTGTTCTAGCAGCCGCGCTGCCTTCGAGAAGGTCAGTGTGGGCTCCGCTTTCCCGTCTTCGGTGTTTTCTCCTCTGTCAGATGCGTCTCTTTCACCTGAGTTTTTGGCGCGGGTCTTGTTTGTCGGCTGCGCTGGGCACTGCCAGGGACCTCGTGTCCTTGAGGCTGGGACATTTTCCTGACCTCTCTGTGACAGCCCCGCCCCCGCCCCCAACCTGCACATTCTCTCCTTCCAGAGCCCTTACTGATCGGACGCTAGACCTTCTGAACCGAGTCTCTCGGTTTTTCTGTATTTGTATTTGTACCCCATTGTCTACTTTCTGTCTGCTTTCGAGAACTTGCCTTTTATCTTCCAACGCATCTGTTAGGTTTTACATTTCAGTGTGGTTGTAACTTCTGAGGCTCGTCTTGGCCCACTGTGCTCTCCTACCCTTGGTTCACGGATGGTTGGCACGTGCTTTGCTTTCTGCACTTGCCCTGTTTCCCCCACGCACGTCATACCATTCATTTGCTTTGCTGTTGGCTTTTTGTGATGGAGGCGCTCAGGTGTTTGGGGGCAGCTGGCTGTCCTTCTAAATGTAAACACGAGGCACTGGAATGCTCTTTGGTGCTCGTCAGGTGCTGCGCTTTGGCGGGCCGGCTCCTCTGTGGCCTGGCCTCCAAATTCTGCGCTCCCTCAGCCTTTTCTTCCTTCATTTCCCCGGAGCAGGACTCTGATCTCTTGCTTGGGGCGGAAGCACAGTTGCAGGGGCAGGAGTGGGCGGGGTCTCCCACCTTGTGTGCAGATCTTCTTCACCCTCGTTCTGGCCTCGCCCCTCCTCCCACCCTCGAGCTATGCTCGGTCTTCAGCCTCTGGTCTGTTGCTTTGGGAAAGAGACCCCGAGTCTCTGCAGGGCTGGGGGCAGATCAGTCACCCGCAGAGAATGATGGGGAGTGGTATGGGGGCCCCACTGCTCCTTAAATGGGTTTTCACCCAGTTTCCTAGGCTTTAAATCCCCCTGCCACGCGCAGGCTCAGCTTTGCTGGAGGGCGGTGGGCCGGTTGGCCGGTCCCCCCGCAGGCCCTCGGCTTCGTTGGCCTCCCCAGGCCCCCTTGGTGGCATCTGTGAGGTCGAGTCATGTGGCCAGCTGTCACTTTCCCTGTTCATGAGTCCACATTTGTTTTAACCCTGCACAAAAAAAGCAACACTGAAAATGAAATACATGTCACATTGCATGAAGAAGGTCATGTATTAAATTGAGGCAAACACAGCAGACAGGTTCCATTTTGGCCCTAGTGGAACTAGTTTTAAAAGCCCATTTTTCATTCTTTTTCCTGTTGCACACAAGTGTGAGCATACAGGCATTTGCTTAATACTGTTCAGTCCTTGGGGCTTCCCCGGCGGTTCAGTGGTAGAGAATCCGCTTTCCAGTGCAGGGGACACAGGTCCGGTCCCTGGTCGGGGAACTAAGATCCCACATGCCGCGGGGCAACTAAGCCTGCGCACCACAACTACTGAGCTCACGCATCTCAACTAGAGAGGCTGTGTGCCGCAAACTACAGAGCCCACGCACCCTGGAGCCTGCGCGCCACAACTAGAGAGAAGCCCGAGCGCTGCAACGAAAGATCCCTCGTGCCTCAACTAAGACCCAACGCAGCCAAAAATTAATCAATCTTTAAAAAAAAATACTGTTCAGTCCTTTAATGAACAAACACATGCATTCCAGAAAACAGTTATGCTCTTAGTAATAATCTTAGGTTTTAAGAAATTTTAGTTAGTGGTTGTAATGTCTCCTTTAAGTCATAAATTCTGTCTGTTTAGATGCTGGTGTTCAGTCTTTTTTTTTTTTTTTTTGCGGTACGCGAGCCTTTCACTGCCGTGGCGTCTCCCATTGCGGAGCACAGGCTCCGGACATGCAGGCTCAACAGCCATGGCTCACGGGCCCAGCCACTCCACGGCACGTGGGATCTTCCCGGACCGGGGCACGAACCCGCGTCCTCTGCATCGGCAGGCGGACTCTCAACCACTGCGCCACCAGGGAAGCCCTGGTGTTCAGTCTTTTAAAGAATTATCCAAAATGATGTAAATCTAGAGGAAGAACAAATAATAGATACCTCTCCAAAATAAACTTCCAAGTCCTGTAAATGATGTTTATGACTGTATTATACTGAAACTGACCTACAGAAGTTGATGCGTATTTATTGATCTTTCTTTTTTTTAGTACACCTTTATTGGAATGCAGTTGCTTCACAATGCTATGGTAGTTTCTGTTGTACAACAGAGTGAATCAGCCATATGCACACATGTACCCCCATGTCTCCTCCGTCTTGAGCCTCCCTCCCTCCCACCCTCCCTGTCCCACCCCTCTAGGTGGTCACACAGAAGTTCTAAGGTAAAGCATGGATCACAGTGGAGAGGTCCCGATGTGTCTGTGTGGAGGCCCCAGCGCGGGGTGTTGGTTTTCTCCCTGGTCTGGGGGATGAACGCCACTGGCACCATCTCTGCAGCCCCTGGCTGGACGCCTGGGGCATGATGCTCTTTCCTCGTGTTTGTGTGAGCGGACGGACGCTCATCTAAGGGGACTTACACACGTGTCCTCTCCTTCCGAGATGGAATGAACAGGCTGTATCTCAGGCTCTTCTCAGGGCGAGGGGGGCAGTGTCTTGAGTGGCCGTGGAGCCGTCTGGGCAGAGATCATCGCCTTGGCCCCTCTGCTCTGTGGTCGCTCTGTCCGCACTTTGTGTGTTTCTTTCTCTCCTGGCTGGGCTCCTCTAGTTAGTGGCCCTTCCAGCTTCCCTGTCCATCCTTGTCGGTTGCTTGAATCCTGCTCCAGGCCAGGAAATGGGCTGTTGTCTCATCTGTCGCCAGAGGAGACAAGCTGAGGACAAGTGTGTGCGAGGGCGGGGCTCGGCTGCGTGCAGGGTGGGACACTCGGGGCTTCTCGGTGCCCGTCCCACCTGCATCGCCAGACAGGGGGCCCCTGCGCGGCTGAGACGCGAGTATAAAGGGTTACAACGCGAGGGGCCACATCCTCGGAAAATCAGCCCTACGGGGTCCCAGTGTTTATGCCTTTCCTGTAAATAAGACACGTAGCTGTAAGATCCTTGGTTATTCTCTACACCTGCACTCATAAGCTACTTGGGTATGTCATCATTTTCAATGCTTTCTAACGTTATTTTTCAATTGTTTAAAAGCTTCAGTTACAGTTAAACCAGGATCTCAGCATCTTGCATCAAGATGACGGTTCATCTAAGAACAAGAGGGGGGTCCTGCCGAAGCACGCCACCAATGTGATGAGGTCCTGGCTCTTCCAGCACATCGGGGTGAGGACACACGTGCTCTGCAACTAGCCAGACCTCCGTGATGCTTTCTTTCTGGCTTATTTTCTAGAAAAAATGGACTTATGTGGGCTGGTAGGCCTGGGTTTAAGAATCGGTGTTCTGTTGACTGTCCATGATGGGTCGAGCACAGGACAGAAGGGAGGGTTACCCAAAAGCTGGTGACAGGGAGTAAGTTCAGCCGCTGTTAACGGTACGCGCCCGTGAGAGAAACTGCCCGTGGAGGGTGCCTGCGGGGAGGTGAGGTTGATGAGAGAAGTGGGCAGAGGAGAGGTGCTCTGGGGCAAAACCTTGGAAAGTAGCGATGTTTGATACGTGGGATTTGGGAGGGAGATGAGGAGTCGAGCTTGTGGACGGAGGGGCGGCACGTGGCCGTGACCGTGAAGGGGAGCTTGGTGTGCCTTAGGCTGCGCGCCCCCTTTCCTCACCTGGACCTCGGCACGTCCCCCTGAAGCCGTCCTGTCTCAGGGTGCACGCTTGCCCACCGATTTCTGGGAAAGGCTGGCTGGTTCCCCGCCTGAACCCAGTCCCCACGCCCCCGACCTCGGGGGAGGGTGTGACCGCGAGTAGCTTCCAGGAGTGACAGCCTTCTCGCTGCTGCTGTGTTGGGAAGGACCGGGCTGGCCCCGGGGGGCGCGGTAGGATGGAGGTGGGAAGGTGGGCGCACCGCTGGGGTACGGCCTGTGCGGGCAGAGGGAGGGGCCCAGGCGGCGTGCGGGCGGATGCGGAGGTCCAGAGGGTCTGGAGGGCCGGGAGGGAGAAACCCCTTTCCGCGGACCTGTCCATCCGCAGCCCCGGCCCGGCCGCTCCTGAGGGCTGAGCTGGTCGGCCCGGACCTGCGCCTGGGCGTCAGCGCTGCCGTCACCCGCTGCGGCCGCGTCCTCACTGCCCCGGCCTCCCCGCCTCCGCCCCGTGCGCCGTGGTGCCCTCGGGTCTCCGCAGCGCCCCTTTGCCCCTGGGGGCGCCCCCCGCCCGGGCTGCGGCCGCGTCCGTGCCTGGGCGCCCGCCTCCATCCTCACCCGGCTGTTGCCTCCAGTCCCCCTGGGGTTTGGCCCTGGTCGCTGCTGAGACCCCTTCCTCTGCCCGGAGCTGGGTTCTGCGGGCTGTGCCCCGGCCCGGAGGGGGCGGCTCACGTGCCGCGGGAGAACGCGGTCGTCATCGGCAGTGCGACCCCGCCTAGAAGCTGGTCCTAGCGAGGGTCACGCGCAGTGGAGACGTTTAGGGACAGAATGTTACAGTGCTGTTTGCTGCCATAATGGGAAATGGGTTGGTGTGGGCGTTAGGAAGGTTGTACAGCGAGTTAGCACGATAAGCGAGGGCCAGAAGCACTAGGAAGCTGTAGGTACGTGGACGTAAGTGAAAAAGTAGAACGTACGTGTTTCTAAATACATTGTGAGTATTACAACTGATAAATGTGTCTGTAATGTAGTGATTGGACTACAACACAAGTAAGTGATGGAATTGGCTATTTTCCTGTTAAGTTTCCTTTAATGTTTTAATCATTTCTAAAATAGACCCTGCTCAGAGGTTCAATTAAAATGCCTCTTTTTTTCCTATGAAGCATTTCCTGTGTCTTCTTCTTGACCTCATTTCTCTGAAATACTGTCCTTTCCTTGTAGTTTTCCTGACACTCTAGGCAGCACTCACTACTGTTTTGGTGGGTTTTTGTTTTGTTTTGTTTTGTTTTGTTTTCTGGTTTGTGTACTTGCTTCCTGCCCCCTTTTTATTTTACGAGCCTTTGTTTTTTCCAGTACGCAGACCTCTCACTGTTGTGGCCTCTCCCGTTGCGGAGCACAGGCTCCGGACACGCAGGCTCAGCAGCCATGGCTCACGGGCCCAGCTGCTCCGCAGCATGTGGGATCTTCCCGGACCGGGGCATGAACCTGTGTCCCCTGCATCGGCAGGCGGACTCTCAACCACTGCGCCACCAGGGAAGCCCCTATTTTACGAGCTTTTTAAAGGACAAGAACAATATTTCTGTTTCCATAAACTCTCCCTTGGGGCCAGATGCTCACCTATAGAATGAAAGTGAGTCACTGTGGGTTAGTGTGAGGAGTGGGACCACTGCTGTTGAGATAAATGCGGTTATATATCCCAGAAGGCATAGTGCCCTTCCGGACACACGGAATGTTCGCTTAAAAAGCAAAAGAGACCCCCACCTCCTTACTTTGTCGGTGCCAGTCACTCCCTGGGGTCCTGCTCGGTGCAAAATAAGGGCCTTCAGTGCGTGCACGTTTTAGAGTGAATGTCGTACTGGTTTCTACAGGCAGATGGTAACCGACCTTGGAGAAGTTGTTTGTTACTGCAGATAGAAGTTGTTTTCCTCTGGTTCGTCTGTGAATTTTGGTACAAGCGTACTGCACTTTATTGCGCTTCTCAGATGTTCGTTTTTCACAAACTGAAGGTCTGTGGCAACCCTGCGTGGACCACATCTATCGGTGCCATTGTTTCCAGCAGCGTTTGCTTACGTCATATCTCTGTGTCACATTTTGGTAATTCTCTCAATGTTTCAAACTCTTCCATTATTATTATATTTGATATGATGATCTGTGCTCAGTCATCTGTGATGTGACTTTTGCAAGAAGGCTCAGATATGGTTAGCATTTTTTAGCAATAAAGTATTTTAAAATAAGGTGTGTACATTGTTCTATTAGATGTAATGTTACTGCACACTTCATGGACTCCAGTAGAGCCTAAACATAACTTGTATATAACATTTTTGGAAACACAAAAATTCGTGACTCGCTTTATCACAATAGTCTCTTTACTGAGGTGGTCTGGAACTGAGCCTGCAGTATTTCCTAGGTGTGTCTGTATTTATTATACTTGTGGCATTTTCTGAGTGAAGTATTTCGGTCATACGTGAAATGAAGAGTAAATAGCAGACACCCCGTCCCCAGCCCTCAGTTCGGTTCTCTGCCAGCCGCACACGCGAGTCTAGTGACGCCGTAGGTGACACCTGTGCATCCCAGTGTCAGCTCGTGCTGGCGCTTCCCGTGACGGAAACGTGTCGCCTGAATGTGACGGCCTGGAGCAGCCCCATCCGCTTCCTGCCTCCTCTTGTTCAGCCGGCCCAGGATGCGGGGAGGGTGTGCACTGCCCTGCTCAGTTTCCTCATCGTAACATCACGGTGGCGGCAGCTCTGTGTCCGTGAGGAATCAGTGAATCTCCGTAGGATGTACAGGGGTGACCTGCGCGCTCTGTCTTGCTGTGGGTCGAAACTCAGCCATTTATCTGCTTTAAATGGTTGCAGTTTATGGTCCTTGAATTACACCTGTAACATTGATACAAAGCCATAGATTGTGTCGGGTGCTTAGGGCAGCAGCTGGTGCAGCCCAGGAGCCCCTCTGCGTGCCCCGCGCCCTTCCCCTCGCCGTGGCCTTTGAGTGTGCGGACTCCTGTCTGCGTCACACCTCTGCCTGGGCTTTCACTAGCTGCTGCAACACCTGTGTTCTTGGGCTGCTGGGAGAAAGGCTTCATTTGTTTTAGGCATTTCTGGAAAACATGATGAGACTGAAGCTAGGTTTTAGCTGCAAGCACCCTTGACGCCGGTTTTTACTAACGATTGTTTGTGTGCCTCTGTTTCACCAGGATGATCTTGAGTTCCTTTTTAAAAGCTGGAGCTCACGGTGACCCTTCTTTTTATTTTCAGCATCCCTACCCGACAGAAGATGAGAAAAAACAGATTGCTGCTCAGACAAATTTGACGCTACTCCAGGTGAACAACTGGTAAGCTGTCCCTGCTTTCCGAAACGGTGCCGTCCGCACGGCGGAGCACCTGCAGGCCTCACGCCAATAGGTAGTAAATTTTGGTTGAAGTACATGAGTTCTTTTAACTAGCATTCCTGTGTTATCAGAGTCTGGAATCGGGGGCAGCCAGGTAAGCGTAAATCACACACACTTTCACCTTAAATTCTCAATGCTCGGGACCCCACTAAGGGCCTTTGGCCGACATCCCCCTCCCTCGATTAGAAATGGGTTTCTCCAGGGCATTAGCCAGCGCCCCTCACCCCAGCCTCCACTCACAAACACCATGTTTCTGTGGACGAGCTCCTCTGGGCGGTGGATGGCCGAGGTGAGTTCCCCTCACCCCGGTGGCCCCTCCGCACCCCTCACACCTTTTGAAACCCGTGTCACTTGTTCAGCAGTGACTGGGGGAGGGAGTCCCATGGCCGGCCGGCCGCGCGGTGGTCCTGCCCCACAGCAGGCCTCAGGGTCCTGAGAGGGAAGCGTTTCTTTATGAAACACCCTGTTCTGCTTCTCGTGTCACATGGCAGTGTGGACACGTGGACCCTGACCGTGATGGTTTTCCCTTACACAAGAGGCGCTCACATCACTGAGCGGCGTTGAGGTCTGGGTGTGCACTTGCGTTCTGCTTGCAGTCATTTGCCTCATTTTTATTTACTTCTTATTCAGATGTAGGAATTGATTTCAGGTTAATGAAATTGGCTCGCGTAAAAGAAAAGGAAATACAGATTCTACCACTTGTAAACATTGTTATCTTTTCATTTTAACTGTTAAAATTTAAACTTGAAGGTCAGGTGAGTTCCAACATAAATGATAAATTCTTCCGTTTTGGGCAGTTGTGTATGCAGGAGGTATGCTTTGGCGTTGCATCAGGTATTTCCAGTATCTTGCACTTGGGCCAGTACTTTTTACTTAGCTAGCCATAATAGACCATACCCTTTGAATCAGCTCCTGTTAGACCTTTTAGATAGAGTGTTAACAGGAGTTCAAAGGTTTCGAGTACTGTGTGGCTGTGAGTTTTGTAATGTCTTAGCATGTTCTCCGTTATTTTCCTGCGGTCCCACGTAGAGACTGTGTCTGGTTTAGTGATGGATGGATTGAGGGATGAGAGACGCAGAGGTGCGTCTCTGGATGTTCTGGTGTGTTTGTCGCCAATCAGCCTTCTCCTCGCTATTTGTTCCTCATTCGTGGGCTCCCTGCCCTTCCCTAAGTTGCTCCTCTGCTGTCTTAAGAGAACTGTCTTATCTAGAAGGTTTGACCTCAACTTTTAATTTTGAAATTCATCACAGTTTAAAACATGACTTTTATAAATTCTAAACTTTCTAAAGTCTTTTAGTTAATATTTGAAGCTATTTTTACCTCTTCTGACTTTCTTTCCTTTTATATTTGCAAAAATTATATCTTGGAGCGAGATTGGACAACACTCATCGTTAGCTTAGGCCTCTGCCTCGTAGCAGCTTTGACAAAGATGGATAAAGAGACAGATTGAAAGGTAGCAGCGGGTGCCCCTTACCCAGGTGGCGCTGGGGTCGGCGGTGAGCTTCCGGGGAGTCCAGCTCACGCTCAGCTGCAGGGACCAGAGATCGACGCTGAACGAAGCTCTGAGGCGCCAGCCCGGTCATTTGTATTATTAGAATATGTCCTAGTGCAACTGTAGATGTTTTTGAATCTTAGGACTTTGAAGTTAGGCAACCTCAGAGCCGGACATCTGTCCACACTCAGGGCTTGGCCGGGTGGGACCCTCAGATAGGAGACGCACAGCCTGCAAGGCCTCGGGCGTCACGACTGCAGGGCGTGTAGTTTTGCTGCTTTGACCTTCCTCTTCCTCAGAGAAAATCATGCCGCATTCACAACGTTGACAGTATCATCAGTGTCATTATGAATAGCAGTTTCACCGACAGGGAGACGTCGGTTACAGTGGAGGAAAGGCCCCATGGAAGAGCTGGTCTGTATTCAGATGAATCACTTTAAAAGCAGCCCTGTTCTCTGGACATTTAGATAATATGCGTGTCGTCACCGAGTGCTGCTTCTAACAGGGAATACGTGTTCCTGCTCGTGTGGTTCGTCAGGCGGGCCTGTGACTGCCCTGGGCGACCTCGGAAAGGCCGTTTTGACCTGTTTCCTGCTCGCAGGTTCATCAATGCGAGAAGACGAATCCTGCAGCCGATGTTGGATTCTAGTTGCTCAGAAACTCCAAAAACAAAGAAGAAAACTGCTCAGAACAGACCCGTCCAGAGGTTTTGGCCCGATTCCATCGCCTCAGGAGCCGCACAGCCAGCCGCCAGCGAGCTGACCGTGTCCGAAGGTGGGGACCGGGCCCGGGCCTGTGCCCTCGCAGCCGGTGGGCGGCCGCTGTCCTGGGGGCTGGGGGGGGGGGGGGGGTGTGAGGCTGTGAACCAAGGGCAGGCAGTGGTCGTTCTGCATCTGACCACGAGAGAGCGCTGGTCCCGGTGCTTGTTAGGGGTGCAGGTGTGCCCGGGAGAGCCGGGTCCCAGGCCAGTCCCCCGAGGTCCCTCCCGCCTCTTTCTGTCCCTCCTGCTTCGGTGCAGCGAGTGGACGTGTCGTGCGCTCACCGCCTGGCGCTTCACCCTTTCTGTCCCTGCGGCCCTCACCCAGCTTTTCTTCTTCCCTTTGACCCGCGTCCCCTCATCACGGGCCGCTGCTTCTGTGTTTAGTTGACGAGCATCTTCTGTGTGTGTGAGTTCCTCACACTTAAGATGGTTGTGTGTGTGTATTTTTAAATGTAATAAGTTGTGTTATTATCGCATTCTTACCTTCTCGTTCTCCTCTTACGTTTTCCGCTCAGCAGTTTACTGTTATTCAGTTGGGAAAGTTTGGGGCCATTATTTCTTCAAATATATTTTCTGAGCTCCCCTCCCCCAGGGGCTCCAGTTGCCCCTATGATAGGGCGTTACAACTCACACAGTTACTGCTGCTTTCTCCAGGATTTTGGACTCTTCTTCTCTGTTTCATCCTGGATAGTTTCTCTGTTTCTATTCTTAAGCTTCCCCAGGCTTGTGTTCTGTGATGTTTAATCTTCCGCTAATCCCATCCCTGTGTTTTTCATGTTGGACATTGTCTAGAAGCTCCGTGGGAGCTTTTGTATCTTTCACGGTCTACTGAAGTTTTGAACAAACAGCACACAGTCTCCAGTGACTGTTTTGATGACCTCCTCTGCTACTTGTAACATCTGTCAGCTCTGGGCTTGTTTCTGTTGACTGAATTCTCATTATGGGCTGTTTTCCTGCCTGTTTGCGTGCCTGGTAATCTTTGACTAGAGGCCAGACATTGTGGGTGTGACCTTATCGGGGGATGGGTGTTTCCGTGTCGCTCCGGGTCTCCCTGAGCTATGTTCTAGCGGTCAGGTTACTGGGCACTCTCTGATCCTCTTGGGCTTTGCTTTTGCAATTGGTTCTTGCCTGGTGGTCCCGGCAGTGCTGGGTCCTGGCCTGCTTTTCCCCCTCGACAGAGGCAAGACCTGTCAGTGCCCGGCCCAGGGCCTGTGCTCCAGGGTGTGTCCAGTCCAGCTCTGCCAGCTCTGGACACTGTGCTCTGTGATCTTTGGGGCTGATTCTCTTCCTGGCCTCGGTTGTTTCCTGCACACATGCACTCATCTGTCCTCTGCCAATGCTCAGGGTGTCCCAGAGCCGGGCTGGCCCTGGGCTCGGAAGGGGCCCCTCACGGGATGTGCCTGTAAAGCCTTGGCTTCTTTATTTGGGTTTTGATAGGCAGTGGCTTTACCTTCATACTTAGATCATTTGTATTTTCCATTTTTGTTTTCCTTTTTAATTCAAGGATTAGTTAGAAAGGTTTTTTTCCTCTCTCTCTCCCCCTCCCTTGCCCCACTCCTGGAAAAGGCAATACCTATCCACTGGGGAAGAACTTCAGGCAAGGATATCCAGTGAGAAGTACTCTTTCCTCCACCCTGGCTTCTTATCTTCTCCAGAGACAACCCTTAGTACCAGTTTCCCGTGGAGGCTCCCAGTGCGTGTCTGATGCCGTGGTCTGTGCACAGACAAGAATGAATGCGTGAATGAATCATTTTTAGAAGTTCCCTAAGCGTAACGCTGCATGAATTATGTAAACCCCAGATGACACCTTCTTGCTGTCTTCACCCGCTGGTGCTGTGCAGATTTTTATGGACGGGCACATGTGACCCACCATGTGGGGTTCCCTAGCGCAGCGCCGTCCTCGGCCCAGCGTGTCTCATCGGCGTCCCGCTCGCGGGCCCTTGGTGCTCTTCCCCCTCCGCTGTTGGCTGGGGGAGCAGGAACGCGTGTCGCAGGTTCTCCGTCTCCGTCTCAGACCGGCCTGCCTTCCTCTGACCCAGTCCTCCCACCCCGTCTCCCCGCTTTGTTGTCTCGAGGCCTCTCCCCCGTGTCCTGGGTCTCTTGTCCTCTGTGTGGCGCTCGCTCTGCACCCCGGGCGTCTGTGCCCTTTACCGTCCTGACCCTCGGACCCTCTGTAGACTGAGAGCTTAGCCGCGCAGGGTCTGGGGCCCATCCTAGAGACACGGGTCCTTAACTCCCTGCGGATGGTCCCAGGAATGGGCAGGGGGCTTCGCGGGAGGGCAGGCAGCCTGGCCCCACAGGTGGAGGGGTAACAGTTGGCGTCCGAGCGCCGATGGTGTGGTGACAGCCGCCTTGTGCCGCAGGAGCCGTCGTGACCATCACCGCGCCCGTGGGCATGAACGTGGACAGCCTGCAGTCCCTGTCGTCGGACGGGGCCACGCTGGCGGTACAGCAGGTGATGATGGCCGAGCAGAGCGAGGACGACTCGGTGGACAGCACGGGGGACGGCGGGGCGGCGCTGGCGCCCGGCCACCTGGGCGGGCTGGTGCTGGAGAACAGCGACTCCCTGCAGTAGGGCCGCCCGCCCCGCCTTTTATAGTTGGCACAGCAAACATTTTACACAGTTTTATTTCTAATATGTTTTATATGTAGGCATAGAAGAGTGCACTTTTGTATTTCCTAGTAAGCTTCCAGGGCGTCTTTGCTGGTGCAGCGACTTCTTTCAAGGTGTGTGTGTGTGTGTGTGTGTGTGTGTGTGTGTGTGCGCGTGCGTGTGTGTGTGTTTTTAAGGAAATTCTTTCAAGGTTTAACGCTAAAAGTATGATGAATGACAGACCCCCTCCCCCGCCCCCTGAACCCCCGACTAGATTAAGGAATAGTGCTGCCATTTTCTAGAAAATCATGCAGTTTTAATTTAGCTCTGTGGTGAAAGCAGGTCTCAGTGGGCTGGTTTATTGACGGAGCCCGTGGATTAGGAAGCAGCTTCTGGCCCTGAAAACTGCCGGTGTGAGGCGGATGACAGCACACAGCAATAAACCGCGTGCGACCTGGCGGCGAATGTATGGCGAGTTAAATGTGGTTCCGTTCGCTCGTGTTCCGTGAGCCTGTGTCATTTGCTGTATGTGAAAAGAAACTCCTATTTTTACCTTGCTGGAATTATTGGATAAAAAGCTATTTTTATAAATTCGTTATGAATTGGATTATGACTATATCGAGGATAAAATTTCTAGAGGAGAAACAGTACATGCTTACTGTCTCAATTTGGAATGTTCTGAATTGACCAAATTTGACGAACCTGCCCAAAGTTAGCTAGCATTCCATGGCTCTCTGCTATCCCAGGGTAGCAATTTACATTTACTCCTATAAAAGAAACACCTATTTAATGAAGGTTTGATATCTTCAAATTTTAGTCTATCCGTACATGCTCAGATTGCATCCTACACTTATCTTAAACATACGTCTAAAGGTACTTGCTAAGTAGAGCTTAGGTAAGCTAAGAAATGGTAGCCAGTGGTCAGTTCAAAGCTCTTACTGACATATTTCAGTCTAATTTAAATTTGACCACAGTTAAATGGTTAGTGTACCATGTTAGCTGGGTGTTGTTTTAGAATTTTTTAGTCAGCCATATGTTACGTGTAGAATGTTTATGATAAACTAATATGAAGTGTCCTCTATCCCGCTGGCTCAGAGCCGGGTAAAGAGCAAGCCCTCGGCTTGGTTACACGATTAACAAACATCCCCTGCGGGACGGGAACGAGTGGGGCCTGGAGGATGGGGTGACGGTGGCCCTCCTGCCGCCGCGTCTCACGCTGGTCCTGGGGTCGGTGTTCTCTCCTGCACGTGGTCCTTCCCTCTGACTTGATCACATCAGATCTGGAGTAGTGTTGGGACTTCGGTTCCTGGTGACCAGACGAACCACAAGAGCAGACTGGGTTTGTTTCCTTGGGTTTTGATTTGTTTCTGTTGGTTTGCTTTCAAGTGGGGCTTTTCCTCAGAGAGGAAGCAGAGGCCCTGGTTTCACGGAGGAAATCTTCGTGTTACCGTCAAGCTCAGCGCACTTCTCAAGGACAGTCTTACGGTCGGGAAGGTCGTCAGCTCCTGAGAAGCAGTGACGGTAACTGGTTGTGGACCAAGGCAACGTGGGGGTATTCTGAGCTGGTGCAGGTTGTTTTCTGGAACTGACTTTCCCCCCCGAAATTATTAATAATTAAAGTTACTCATAGGAGAGCACTTCCTAGGTAACTCAGAAGGAAGCAAGAAACACACAGGAATTTCTTTAAAAATATTTCAGGAGGTTTAAAAGAAAAACTTGATTCTCGACTCTTTTGGGGGAGACAATAACATTTTAAAGCAGCTATTGCGTCCCTCATTTGTAAACAATTTCAAATATTTTAAGTCAAGTCTACACCAGTTTAAAAGATCATTTGAAGTCCAACGAAGTTAGAATTTAGACGAGGCCCTGTGGAAGCCGGCCAGCCCCTCCCTCCCACCTCCCTCCCTTCGCCTCCCCCCCCCCCCCGCGCCCCCCCCCCCATCCCTCTGCCCTTGGGCTCAGATCAGTGACAGGGGCAGGTGGTCGCTCCAGGTCCGCGTTTCCCTGCAGCAGAAATCCTGTCCCGGGATGCGTGCTGCACAGGCCACGGCAGTGCTCACGCGGCGCCGCGTGGGGGTCCAGCCGTCGGTGCCCGGGGTCTCGGCCACACTCCCTCCAGCCGAAGTCTGCGTGCTGCTCGCCACAGTCAGAGGACAAGGATGAAGCCCACTCGAGAGAGGGCGCTCTGGACACAGCCTGAGGTTCCTTTAAGCCCTTCCCCTGAGTAACCAAGGGGATTTTAAACAACCCGACAGGCAGATTGTTAACCGCTGCCCGGCGTATTGCTGGTCACTTGGTCCCTAATAAATACCCGTTTTCCAGCCCTCGGATTTTTGAGAGCATCTGTGAGAGCACGACCCCGTTGAGCTTTCATTTTAAATGAACAAATTCGACCTTGACTTTGCTTTTGTTGAATTCTTTCCCTGTGAAGGATGCTTTTGACGGTGGTTTGAGACCCAGGTTAAGCGCGGTGTGTTACCTGCTGCTCAGCTTGCGAGCCGGTAGCGGACGGCTGGTCCGTGCCCTGGCCACGCTCCAGCTGCTGCACTAACGGAGCTTTCCGTGTCTTGATTCCAGAAATAAGACAGTGTAAGCATTTATCCAGCATGCAAAGTGAGATGGGCCCCGGCCCCAGCTCGCTCACAGACCACAGAGCCCTGACGCTGGAACCTCAGCCCCGAGGGTCCCGGGAGTCATCTCTGCATAACCTGCCCGTGACCCGACTCTTACCTGGGCGAGAAAGTGTTGGAGCACTTTTTCTTTTAGACAAGCTCAGACATCCCCGGAAGGTGAGAACGGCCCACCTCTGGCAGTTAGGGACAGGAATAACTCCGCCGTCCTCCCGTTTCCGTTGTTTGGTCTATGAACTGACAATCTTTAAATGTGAATATACTGTAACAATTGTTTTCTCGGATTGTTGTCTTTGAAAGGGATTTTTGTGAAGCAACTGATCTATCAAAGCAAAAAAATTAAAAACAGAAACATGCTTCATGGACGTTTTATTTTCTAGAGTCCGTGTCACCGCAGCTGCTTTTCCATTTTGAGAACAACGTTCAGATGTTGGCGTGTTTGCTGGTGGCGCTTGGGGTCCGCGGTGAGCCCCGCGCATCCTTAAAATGAGGGCCGCACCGCCCTGGCACGTTCGGGCCCGGTTACATTTTCAAGAACCTTTTCTAAGTTTCTTCAGGTCGTCATTGGTTTTCCAGGAGAAAAACTGGAAAGTTTTTACTTGTTTTTTATTGTAGTTCACCACAAATCTAATTATTTTGATAGTAATGAGAAAATGATTCATTCGTAAGGTATTGCCTTCGATGGTTCACGTTGTCACATTACCCGCCAGAGCAGTTCCTGGACATACTGAAGGGGGGTGTCCACTGAAACACTGGCAGAGAGTTTTAACTCCCAAACCGTTTATACTTACAAGCTAAAGTCAGCAGACTTAAGTGATTTTGTAAAGTGCATCTGAAATCGTGAACTTGGCTGGAATGAGGAGTGACAGCTATGAAATGTGTTGCTCCAAGACATTGTTCGGATCCGTTTGACAGAAAAAGGGAGTCACCCTCTTCTCTCTCCAACTCTTTTGAGGTCAGAGGTGAGAGGGCAGGCGTGAAATTTCACCAGGTGAGACCTTGGCTCAGCCCTGGGCCCCCTGGGCTTCAAGGGCTTCATTTGTAAGTGGGAAGAAGTTGGTTTATAAAAGGAAGAAATTGCTTTATAAGATTTGGTCTAGCTCAAAGTAATATTTGATGAATAAAATTCTACCTAGAGAGAGGTGAGTGAATAAGTAATGAGCTAGCAAATCGTGAAAATAAGAACTGAATTTGGACCAAGTACCCAGTGTTTTTGCATCCTGTTGCATTAGGAGATGTCCTGAACAATGCATGTATTATGTTTAGCCCACGTGCTGTGTTATACACACTCTTAAGAAATTCTTGGCACAAGTTAGTTTTGCCCTTTTACAAACAGATCCTCTTATTTTCACTAAGACCTAAGGTCTCCGTACCATTTTAAAACTAAAATTTGCAAAACAGTAGAGCTATAGCTTAATCACTTAATGAATGCTGGCCTAGGGGGCGGGCACCTCCGCCCACGGCTGGGAGCCTGCTCTGCTCATCACACTGACCCCCAGCCCAGGCCCGGCCTCTGCAGAGGAGGGTCCAGGGCCATCTCAGCTCAGCAAGGTCTCTTCCAGCTCTTCCCTGTTAGTCTATAAAGGACTAGTTAGTGTTGCTTAATGAAATAATTTGGTAAGTATCTTACATACAAATAGTATTGAGAAGGCATTTCTCGCACAGATGTTTCCCTTTTTTTATATCACTGTTTAAACGAACCCAAGAGTGCACCCTATAAAAGCCAATAATGGCTTTAATATACAGGGATAAATCAGGAATTCTTTTATCCCAGTGTCTTTGAAAAGGAACATTTTAGTGATGTTGATGGCTCTAGTTGCTTACACAATTTTAGAAAATGGGTGGGAGAAAAAAGTCAGGTATATTTAAAAAATATTTTGCTTTATGTTAACTCAGTTTTTTTTTTTTTTTTTGATATTAACACTGCAGTCAATCCAAGTAAGTGGTGAAGCTCCTTGTAGTTTATGCTCTGAGTGTAGACCTGAGTTTTCCAGCCAGAGGGTTCTATTGCAGGAGGACAGCCCTGGAGCTGCAGGAAATGCTTCCCGGCATCAAGCCAGAGAAGCCAAGGAAGGGGTGTTTCCAGGAGGAGCGGAGTGTGGGGACGTGGGGCGGGGCCCCAGGCGCCCAGCCTCAGTAACGCGGGGCCCGGGCCGAACCAGGCGGCCGGGCTCCCAGGGCTGGTGGCCACGAAGCCAGCGGAAGCTAATGGAGGAGCTCACCGTCATCACCACAGGGCGAGGAGGACCTACGAGGCCGAATGCATGAGTCAGAGGACGAGGCCTGGTGGATGCGGCCAAAGCAAAAGGGCGACAGCCTGGACCGCCGACAGGCGACACTCGGGGAGAAACGCGGCTCCCTCGCTTTCCTTGTTAGCATCTAAAGCTGGCAAGGAGTTCATATTGAGGGTAAAGGGAGGATTCCTGGAAATCAAAAGAAAAGGGCAGAGGATCGTAAGTCAGTTCACTGAAGGGAAAACCCGCGCAGCCAACAAGCACGTGAAGACGTTCTGGGCCTCACCGCCACCAGAGGCTAAACCAAGAGCACGAGGGGGCTCTGCCCCTTGCCCGGCAGCGGTTCGCAAGGTGGCACCGAGTGTGGGAGCTTCACCGGGATGGCCGTCCCCAAGGAGATGGAGCTGGACTCCGGTCCTACAGGCTCTGCCAGAATTCCTCTGCAGGGTCACGTGAGGACCTGCAGAGGTGCCCGCGGCCGTGCTGTCCGTGGCGGCAGGAGTCAGGGAAGCGCCCTGGGGGTCCCTGCCGCGTGGAGCGGCTGTGCGGTCCGGGCTCGGACAGCGACGGGCGGCACGAGGACACTCTCGGGGCTGGTTCTGAGGACGAGGGGTTGTCTTCTCTTCGCCGCGTGTCTCATGCTACGTGGCCGAATGCCGGACACTTTTTGTAGAAGGGCAGAGACCAAAGCCGAGAGGCCTCGCGCGGAAGTGGGTGCAGCCAGCGGCAGGCTCGCGGTGCGGGGCTGAGTCCGTCTGTTGGGCCCTCGTGCTGGGTTTGGGGTTTAGTTTGGTCGCTGCTTTCGTGGCCTCCGTCCGTGTTCCTGCCCGGCCTCCAGCTTTCTGCCTGCCCACTGCCGGGGGCGGGGGCGGGGGGGGCGTGTCTCTCTGCTTTGTTCCCCCCCCCGCCCCGCCCCCCAGGTGGAGGCAGGTGTTCTCCTGGTCCAGGCTCGGTCGCAGGCAGGTCCTGCGTCCTGGGGCCCAGGGGTCAGCCTTTCCAGCCATCCTGCCCCCTCGCGCCTCTGCCGCAGCCTCTGCCTCGCGTCTGGGTGTGGTTCGGGGTTTGGGGGCGTGTCCCTGGGGCGGGGCTGAGAGGCTCCCTGCTCCTCCCCAGAAGCAGCAGCCTTCACCTGGGTGGGGTCGGGGGGTTGTCCCTCCACCGCTGGATTAAGGCTTTGCTTCGAAGGAGGGGAGGGTCAGGGTGGTGGGTGGCGTTTCACGCCTGCTCCCCCGGGGCACCGGGCTGGGGGTGTGGGGGAGGTCTCCAGCCCCTGCCCTGCTCCCCGGCACACGGGGGAGAGAACGCTCGCCGGCCGAGGCGGTGCCCTTTGCAGCTGGGCTGCCGGCTATGCCAAAGGGGAACCAGCCTGCAGCCCCGCCTCCCGCCTTGGGGGGCTTGTCCCTCTTTCGGATTCAGTCACCTGCTCGCCTTGCAACCGCAGCTCTCTGAGCTCAAGCAGCATTAAAGATGTAGATTATCCACTTTTTCTCCTTGATAGGCTGCGAAGTGTTCTCATGGCCTCTACATCCAAAATGGAACTGGGGCCCCAAAATGATTACTGAAAACAAGATTTTACGATCGGTTTGAGTGGAGAAAAAGGAAGTGGAACCAGACCTGTTTCACCATTTAGGCACATGGGAAATGTACGAAACGCTGTTTTTCAAGGATACGTATCTTTCTGAAGGTCCCAGGGAGGATGCCTGGGAGGGAGGGGGGAGGGCAGGCATTAGGAGTGGGTCCTGAGGATGAGCCCGTCTCAGATGAGGTGGGGCCTTGTCCAGACAGGGTCGGAGTGCACAACGAGCTCTCTGCACCGCAGGTCAGGAATTAAAAATGGGAATCGGGAGTGGGAAGAACTGTGCCTAGAGACTGTTTTTATTGGGAATTGAAGGGGCTGTTCGGTCGCCTCCCACCTTACTGTTGAGCGACCTAAAGCCGTTCCCATCTTGCTTCTTTGCCCGGCAATGCTGGTTCGCGGCAAGCCTTGGGGTCTCCACAGGTTAATTTCCCCGCAGTGGCACAGCAGTCTTTCCAGGCCCATGTGCTCTTCTAGAACTTTGTCCGTCGAGCAAGTCCCCTTCTCTAGAAACTGGCTGAGGTCTGGCTCCTCCGCCTTGCCGTCAGGCAGGATGCGTGTCTGTGACGCTGGTGACTGAGGTTAGAACAAAAGTGGACAGCGTCCTGTTGGCGCTGTACCACTCAGGACGCGTGCCCTTGTAAGGAAGCCCAGGCCACGTGCAGAGGTTCCAGCCACGGCATCAGCCTCCTGCCACGCACGGGCGGGTGGCCTCGCAGACGCTGGGAGCTGCGCTGGGAGGTGGGGCAGCTGCTAGACGTGGGAAGTGTGAGCAGGTAGATGTCGTCGTTGCCCGATGCTGCTGGGGGTGCCTACCTGGGCAGCCCCGGTGCCAGCGCTCCGCGGTGCCCTGCCTTCGCGGTGCCCCTTCTCCTTCACCACGTCAGGCACTGGACCCAGGAGAAGAGAGTGAGCCGCGTCGATTTTGATGCTGGTCTGGATCCAGTCACTAACCTTCCCCCCACTTGGATACTGGGCCCGAGGAGAGGCACTGAGAGGGGCTCGAAGGGCCCATCTTGCCAGGGACGCCGCCCTCCAGCCAGTCACCTGCCTTGTCCAGGGTGCGGAGCTTACGTTTGGCCCTGCGGTGGTGTCTTCAGCGAGGACAGGCATCCGGGGCTGTGCAGCGAGGGGCTCAGCTTCCCACCCGCTCCCTCCCGACTGGTGTGCTTGTAACTCAACCCTGCCTGCTGAGAGCCCTGGGGCTGCAGGAGGTCGGGCCTGCCTGGGACACTCCTGACCTGATGGAGGAGGTGGATGTGGCCATCCCCACGTGGGCCGGCCCGGTCCCGCCGGGGGACATGGCTGGGCTAGATCACGGGAGCCGGAGGCGTCCATGAGAAGGCTGAGCCATAGACTGCAGAGAGACCAGTCCTGTCGCTAAAACGCACAAGAAACGCGCCAGCGGCAAATCAGGTGTCCCTAGGACGGAGGCTTTAGGGCCTTGTTTAAATTATGGCCCGTCTGTAACGAGCAGCCTGCGCGTCCTGGCGATTAAGTGCCGCTGCGTTTCTGAAGCGATGATGCGTGTTCTCGAACCGCCAACGGCTGCACAAATGCGCACGTGGCCGCCCTCCGCGGACCCCCCAGTGCCTGCCTTGCCCAGGAGGCTCCATGTCCTGCAGGGGCAGCCGCAGCAACTGGGGCTGCGGGCTGCCCGTCCCGCGAGGTCACGTGCCCGGCCGGGGACGTAGGCACCAAGGGCTTGCCCGAGCCAAGGCCCCTCCCCGGGTGGGGGAGTCACTGCCGCCCCCATCTCCAACGTCATGGCTGTAGGGAGGGGCTGGGGGCTGGGGGAGCCCCTCAGCAGCGTCCAGGACCCCGGCTTCCTCCTCCTGTCCTGCCTTGGGGGCTCCCGCAAGACCCCGGCCGGGAAGCAAGGGGACGCGGTGCCTCCGCGGGGGCCACCCTGCATCGTGTTCCCCTTGCTGCAGCGTCACACGTGGAGGGGGTAGATCTGATGGTCCCGCAGCACTTCCTCGTCTCCTCCCCAGCTGCCCCCCTTCGGGGTGTGTTCGTTCCCTCGGGGCTCATCAGCTGGCCTTTGACGGTTCCCATAGTCTTCCAGTGGCACACGTGGTTCGTCCATCTCCCCCTTTCTTTCAAGTTGTAAACCTTCAAGTAAATACGTGCTCCAAAATACTGCACTCTACAATTCTACCCACCCAGTTAAAAATAGCTGACATGTATTTATTATTACACAATACTGAGATGCTCACTTAATTTTAAATTTCAAAAAAATTAGAGAACTTAAAAAGTTCTGAGGAGATCGACTCCCAAAGGCACGCCGCCCGCCCGCCTTGCCATGGTGACTCAAGGGTGGGGATCCTGGCCTCGAGGGAGGTGTGTCCACTGGCAGAGCCCACGCGAGCATCCTGCCCAGGGGACCCCGGGGGGCACACTGAGCCGTCTGGGCAAAGCTCCAGTTCCACGGCCAGCTTTTAGGGACCCCGGGCGGGGGGCAGTCTCTGAGGCAGGGCCAGCCTTCATGCAGAGCCGACCTCATCACACCCACTGGCTCTCCCCAGCTCCCAGATGCCGGGCTGTCTCTCCCTGCTCACGGCCCGACCTCCCTCTCTGCTCCCCTGCTGTCCTCCCGGCCATTCTGGTAAAGCAGCGGTCCCCAACCTTTTTGGCACCAGGGACCGATTTCGTGGAAGACAGTTTTCCCACTGATGTGGGGTGGGGGATGGTCCAGGTGGTGATGCCGGCGGCAGGGAGCAGCAGTGAAGCTTTGCCTGAATGCCCGCCGCTCACCTCCTGCTGTGCGGCCCGGTTCCTAACAGGCCGCGGCCCCCAGGGGTTGGGGACCCCTGTGGTAAAGGGTTGAGGAGGAGCTGGCGATGCAGCTCTGACGACGCCTGCCGGCCTGGACCCCTCCTCTGTTCTCGTGGTTTCATGGCCTCTGCTGTAAGAACCGCATCAGGAGATGCTCGGCGAGACCTCTGCACACCGTGGACTTGCCGTGTCCAGAGCACCGGCACACGCGTGCCGCACGGGGCTTCCGTTCACCAAAGAGCCGACGTGAACTCCACCAGAGCCAGCCTCTGGTGGGTGCATGGCTCAGACCAGGGCAGACGTGCTCCTGCAGGAAACAGAGCACCGAGCCAGAAGCGACGGGCCACCTCAGCTGCGGGGCTGCCCTCTGACTCGGCCCTGAACCTGCTCCCGCTGCGCACCTGGTCCTCGGCCCATGCCCTGACTTGGGGAGCATCTCCTGCCCCAGGGCCTTTGCACCTTCTGTACCTCAGCTTGCTGGGCTCTTCCCCTGCTGTCCACCGGGCAGCCCTGCCAGTCTGTTGGGAAACGCGGCCACTCTGCCTCCCAGAGATCTTCAACCCTTTCCTTGCTTTTTCTCTCTTTTTAAAATTGCGGTGAGGGCCTCCCTGGTGGCGCGGTGGTGAAGAATCCTCCTGCCAACGCAGGGGACACGGCTTCAAGCCCTGGTCCGGGAAGATCCCACATGTCGCGGAGCGGCTGAGACTGCGCACCACAACTGCTGTGCCTGCGCTCTAGAGCCCATGAGCCACAACTACTGAGCCCGCATGCCACAACTACTGAGCCCTGAGCCACAACTACTGAGCCTGTGCTCTAGAGCCTGCAAGCCACAACCACCAAGCCCGTGCCCTAGAGCCCATGAGCCACAACTGCTGAGCCTGTGCTCTAGAGCCTGCAAGCCACAATTACTGAGCCCATGTGCCACAACTACTGAGCCTGAGCCACAACTACTGAGCCCATGAGCCACAACTACTGAGCCTCTGCTCTAGAGCCTGCGAGCCACAGCTACTGAGCCTGTGCTCTAGAGCCTGCAAGCCACAGCTACTGAGCTCACATGCCACAACTGAGCCCGCAAGCCACAACTACTGAGCCCACGCTGTAGAGCCCACGAGCCACAACTACTGAGTCTGTGAGCCACAACTCCTGAGCCCATGTGCCACAACTACCGAGCCCACGCTCTAGAGCCCACAAGCCACAACTACTGAGCCTGTGTGCCACACCTACTGAGTCTATGAGCCACAACTACTGAGCCTGCACTCTAGAGCCTGCAAGCCACAACTACTGAGCCCGTGAGCCACAATTACTGAGCCTGCGAGCCACAATTACTGAGCCTGTGCTCTAGAGCCCGCACTCTAGAGCCCACGCGACACAACCACTGAAGCCTGCGCGGCTAGAGCCCATGCTCTGCAACAAGAGAAGCCACCACAATGAGAAGCCCGTGCACTGCAATGAAGAGCAGCCCCCACTTGCCACAACTAGAGAAAGCCCGCACGCAACAACGAAGACCCAAAGCAGCCAAAAATAAATTAATTAAATAAATTTTTAAAAAATTGTAGTAAAATACACATATCGTAACATGTACCATCTTAACTATTTTTTTTTTTTTTTTTTGTGGTACGCGGGCCTCTCACTGTTGCGGCCTCTCCCGTTTCGGAGCACAGGCTCCGGATGTGCAGGCTCAGCGGCCCTGGCTCACGGGCCCAGCCGCTCCGCGGCATGTGGGATCTTCCCGGACCGGGGCACGAACCCGTGTCCCCTGCATCGGCAGGCGGACTCTCAACCACTGCGCCACCAGGGAAGCCCATCTTAACTATTTTTAAGTGCACAGTTTATTTCATCCTCCCAAACGGAAACTCTGTCCCCGTTAAACACTCGCTCCCTGTCACTGCCCCCCGCCAGCCCCGGGCCCCCACTATTTTCACTTTCTGTCCCTATGAATCTGACTCCTCTAGAGACCTCTGTGAGTTAGGGACTGTACAGTACCTGTCCTTCTGTGACCAGCTGATGTCACTCGGCGTAATGTCCCGCAGGCTCATCCACGTTGTGGCAGGTGTCAGAATGCCCCTTTTCGAGGCCAAATACTATTCTACCACGTGCATAGACGGCGCTTTTTATCCGTCGTCCATGGGTCTCTTGCTTCTTCCTGGTGGCACAGATCTCGCCTTTGCAGTTGTTTTATTTCTTCTTTGACTCTTCCCACGAGCAGGGAGGCCCCGGTGCCTGATCAGTGGTGGGACCTCAGTGGCTATCTGGTGAGCGAGTGAGTGAATGAGGGAGAATTTTAAGGCTCCTGCTCTCAAGCCGCCCTCCCCGGGGGTTGTCCCGGTTTGATCCGCCCTCATCGGGAGCTGGTGGAGGCCCACGCCGGATGGGCAGGGATGCCCAGCACCTCCCACTGCTTCCTCTCTAATGCTGACCGATTTGGTAGATAAAGAAGAGCCTCGCTGTGAGCCTGCAGGTCTCTGTGCGCACGTGGAGGCACGTCTCCTAAGGAGCGCGGGGCTGCTGACAGTATTTCAAGCTGAAGAGCTCTATTAATGGGGGCAGGAGTCTTCCCAGCACTACCGAGACCGCCACGGAGAACAGCTGCTTCTTTCTCCAGCTGGCTTGGCTCCGGGAAGCGGGAAGGGTTCTGGAACCCACTGTGCGCTCAGCTTGAGGGAGAATGAGGGCGGGATGAAAACCCAGCCATCCCTGGCGGCGGTGGAGGGGACATGTCCCTGCTCAGGGCTCCTGCTGCAACCGGCACAGCCCGCGGCTTGTTCGGCAGAAGGGGAACTGTCAGGGGGGCCTGACTGATGGCCACGAAGTGGGAGGGCCAGGCTCAGGCTGGCCACCCACCCATGGCTGGTCACACCAGGGATGGGGAGGGGGCCACGCTGCTGCCACCAGTGGGTGGGACGGCACTGCCCTCTGCATGCCGGCCGGACCCTGCAGAGAGGCTCGCCGTCCCTCCTCCCTCCTGGTGGCCCTGGCCCCGGACCTGGTCGGGGTGGCGAATCTCATCCTCCAGGCATGTCGGGGGGCCTGCACCCTAGCTGCAAGGGATGATGCGGGAGTGGCTGGCGCTTCCGGTCCAGAGGTTAGGAGGTGGGCTTTGTCTCCCCCCAGGACTTGAGTCATGAGACGAGGCAATCCACAACCCAGGAAGACCCCCTTCCTGCTGAGCACGGCCAGGCATGACCCATGTCCACCACCCCAGCTCGGGGGAGGGAGGGTCCACCAGCCACGTGGGCTGACCATGGGTTTGGACCCAAGGAGCTCCATCAGTTTGCTTGCTCTCTGGGACACCAGTGTCCTGAGCCAGCTCTGTCATTTGGGTTTTTATTAAAAAGGGCACCTTGGGAAGGTGTGAGGGTATGGCAGAGATTGAAACCGGCACCCAACTTTTACTTTTTCTTCTTCCTTAGGACTTCCTTAGACACACCCCCCCCCCATTTTAAGCTGAGCCTGTGGCCACGGAATAAATGTTCCACTGCCCAGCCTCCCTTGCAGCTAAGGTGGGACACGTTCCCACATTCAGGCCAGTGGGCAGGGCAGCCTCCTGTGCTAATACTGCTGTGGCCAGAGCGAGGGTGTGGAGCAGAGACGGTGAGGCTAGCTGACTCCAGGCCGACCTCTGCTCACTAGAGGGTCCCCAGCACAGGCCTGCGTCCTGGGTCTGCCTGGAGAAATGGCAGCGATGGACTAATTCACCATTTTTCCAATTTGCACAAAGGCACTGTCGCCTTACCAAGCTGTGTGCCCTCAGGGCTGCATCTAGCAGAGGGATTGCCTTTTTCAAATTCACCCAAAGGTACCTCATGTGCTGGCAGCTGGATCAGCCAATAGGATCCAAGTGGAAGTGTCGTGTATGACGTCAGAAGTGTCAACAAAGGGATGAGGGCACTCTTCTTTTTTTTTTTTTTTTGCGGTACGCGGGCCTCTCACTGTTGTGGCCTCTCCCGTTGCGGAGCACAGGCTCTGGACGCGCAGGCTCAGCAGCCATGGCTCACAGGCCCAACCGCTTCGCGGCATGTGGGATCTTCCCGGACCGGGGCACGAACCCGCGTCCCCTGCATCGGCAGGCGGACTCCCAACCACTGCGCCACCAGGGAAGCCCAGGCACTCTTCTTTATCCCCTTCTCCTCCCTGCTTGCTGGAGCATACACATAATGGCTGGTGCTCCAGCAGCCATCTGGGATCATGAGGTAGAAGGCTGTGTTGAGGATGGAGGAGCAGCAAGGTAGAAAGGTCTTGGGTTTCTGCTGCTGATGGAACTGCTGGCCTCTGCACTGTGATTCAGTGAGAGAGAATCTCCTCTAACCTGAATGGAGCCATTGTCATCTGGGTTTTCTATCACTTGCAGGAGAACCGAATTATAAGTGATACAGAGAGTGTTGATGCTCATTAGCAAACTGAAGGCTCTGAGAAGTCCTGCAAAAAAAACAACTGTTTCCCCAGTGCTTGCCAAACAGTCAACCACAGAACTCTCTCACCACCCAGCTCTTTACCCCTTAGGAGTCCCTTTATTTAGAGGAACAGCGTTTGGGGGTGACAGCTCCACACAAATTATGACTCAATAATGAACACATGTCAAAGCACACATTCTAAAGACTTAATCCACAGTGATTGGTTGGAGACGTTCTGGGTTCCTGGGATTCCATTTCTCAATAATGGGTGGGAGAGGGAAAGAGTCAACTGTCTCAGGCATAGATACGGTGAGGTTTCAGGCTCTCAACTGTGTTTAAAAACATCTGTCCTCAGGCTTCCCTGGTGGCACAGTGGTTGAGAGTCCGCCTGCCGATGCAGGGGACACGGGTTCGTGCCCCGGTCCGGGAAGATCCCACATGCCGCAGAGCAACTAGGCCCGTGAGCCATGGCTGCTGAGCCTGCGCGTCCGGAGCCTGTGCTCCGCAATGGGAGAGGCCACAACAGTGAGAGGCCCGTGTACCGCAAAAAAAAAAAAAAAAAAAAAAAAAAATCTGTCCTCAAATAACTAGCTTTTGGAACTGCTCCCTGCAGAGTCTGAATTTAGTCCCATCGCATAGTGATGGGTTGATGTAAGTCCCAAGGGTGTGCAAGTTCTGGGAAGTGAGTGCATGGAAGCACGGGGGCGTGTCCCACAAGGCAGTGCCCTGAGGAGGGGCAAACGGGGAAGCGGGACAGGGGGAGAGGGATGGTAACATTACCATGATTGAGGCTTACCATGACCGTGGGTGGACCCTGATCTAGTTTGATTGGATTCCAAATACCAGTGAGGTCGAACTTACCTCCTTCTTTACAGACACAGAAATCAGGGCAATCTGCCCAAGAACCCCGCACTGATAAGTGGGAGAGTCAGGATTCAAACCCAGATTGAACTGGGCCCAGGACGCTGCTCTCTGCAGGACTCAATGCTTGTTGGGGTCTAACAGTCCCAGCACAATTTGCACAAAGGCACTGTCGCCTTGCCAAGCTCTGTGCCCCCAGGGCTGCATCTAGCAGAGGGATTGCCTTTTTCAAATTCCCTCAAAGGTACCCTGTGTGCTGGCAGCTGGATCAGCCAATAGGATCCAAGTGGAAGTGTCGGGTATGACGTCAGGAGTGTCAACAAAGGGATGAGGGCAGGTTATGTCGGGGGAGTCAGGGGCTGACTGCGTCCCTTCCAAATTCATAGGTTGAAGTCCTAACCCAGCACCTCTGAATGTGACCTTATTTGGAATGAGGTAGTTATAGTTGCAGTTAATTAAGATGAGGTCATTAGGGTGGCCCTAACCTGATGACTGGGGTTCTTATAAAAAGGGGTGAGTTGGAAACAGAGACACATGCAGAGGGAGGATGCCATGTGCAGATGGAGGCAGAGGTCAAGGTGATGCTTCTACACCCCAGGGAAGCCCAAGAGTTACCAGCAAACCCCTAGAAGTTGGGAAAAAGCCTCCGGACGGAACCAACGCTGCCCACACCTGGATCTTGGCCCTCTTTCCTCCAGAACTGTGCGAGGATTAATTTGTGTTGTTTAAGCTGCCCAGTTTGGGGTACTTCGTTACACCAGCTCTAGCTAATGCGGCGTGGGGGGCGGATGGCAGCTCTAGCTAATGCGGGGTGGGGGGCGGATGGCCGTCTATCTCTGGAAAAACTGAAGACACCGTCACTCCTAGCAGCCCCCTCCTCCTGCCTAAGCATCCCAGTGAGGGTCGGGCCCACCTGTAAGTAGCACAGACCCAAAGTAACAGTGGCCTATGCAACAGAGGAATGAGTGTCTTTCTCGCTCATAGAAGTCTAGAGGTTAAATCACGGGACTTCAACTGAGTGAATACACATGAAATGCTTAGAGCAATGGCCAGTTCATAATAGCGATCCGTAAGGTTTAGCCACTGCGTTCAGAGATGTTTGTGGCCGCACCACGTGTCACAGTAAAGCACTGGAAACAAGCCCGTCCGTGTGGGTGGGCGAGGCGGTCTGATGGAAGATGACACGGCCGGAAGTGGGTGAGCCGGTGCGGCACCGTCAACACACACCATCCTGAGGGCGCGGAGCTGAGCAGAAAAGGCTGGCGGCACAACGGTACCTATGATACCGGTAACACACGCCATCTAGGGACACACGCGTGTGTAGCGAGACGACACAGGCGCCATCAGAAAGCCACGCGGGGCTCCAGCTGCCGTTGTGAGGTTTTATTTCTTCAGCGGGGCGGTTACTGTTCTTTCCACCTGTTTGTATGTCTGAAATTTTCCCTTAAAATCAGAATATTACGCTGAGTGAAAGAAGTCAAATACAAGAGTATAATCTGATGATACACTGGGGCTGCGGAAACAAAGCACCACGAACAGGGGCTGAGAGCAACAGACCTTCATTCCCTCCCAGTACGGAAGCCAGGAGTCTGAGATCAGGGTGTCACAGGGCCGTGCTCCCTCTGGAGGCTCTGGGGGCGGGTCCTTCCGGCTCTTCCAGCTTCCGGGGCTCCAGGCATCCCTGGCTTGCGGCCGCATCCCTCCCGTCTCCGTCTCCACGGCCACATCCTCCTCCTCTTGTCCGTGAGTCTCAGGTCTCCGCTTGCCTCTCCCCTAGACGGACCCTCGTTGTCACACACGTGAGGGCCTTTAGGCCTACCTGGATGACCCAGGATAATCGCCCCATCACACCTGCAAACACTTCCAAAGAGGGGAACATTCTCAGGTTCCAGGGATTAGGACCTGATATTTCTTACTTGTCCTACCACAGTTCTACTGAAAAATACTTTTTTGAAAAAACTTCCCCATCCTCAGTCAAATCATCAAATGAGCCCCCCTGAGGTCAGAGCACGTCTCCCGCCAGATCTGTGCAGTCCCAGGCCCTCCTCGGACCTGGTGGGGAAGGCCTCTGCCTGCCAGGTTGTCTGTGGGGACGGGGACGGCTTCCCGCACAGCCCCCGGGGGGACAGCGGCGTGTGGCCTGCTCGCGGCTGCCGGGGGCCCAGGGCTGCAGAACACCCGGAAGGAGCCTCGGTCTTAGAGACAAATAGCTGATGACTAAGGAACTGGCCGTTCCCAAAAGGCACACCCAGCTGTACCTGGGGCTCTTTACAGAGGAGTGAAGCCGCGTCCACGACAGGAGGCCCTTCCCGGAAGATAGATGGAGCGCGGCAGCCGGGACAGGGTCAGGCAGCTGTGAGCACCCCCTCCACACAGCCCAGCCCCGCCAGAAAGCTCCCAAGGGACGGTGGCCTCTCCCGTCGAATCTTCGGCCTGCCCACGTGGTCTGAGGCCTTGGAAGGGGCTCCGGCGTGTAGGAAACAAGAGTGGGCCCTCAGGGCTGCGTCTTCAGCATGTCCTGCACGCTGTGTCCGTCTATTGCAATATCTATGGCTGCCCAGCCCTGTTCCCCGTCACTCTGGGGGTACCTGTCTTGATGGCCTGCTGGGGCCCTTGTTTTCCCCCTTCATTTTGGTGGAGTGCAACTTCCAGTGCTCCCTTGGGCCCGGAGGCCACCTGCCTCGGGGGAAACGTCTACATCCTCCCTCCAGGGTTAAGGGAGAGCGTGCCTGCACCCAGGATTCTGGCCCACGTCCCTTCTTTCAGATGTCTTGAGGCTTCACTCCCTTGTCTCCCAGCCTCCACATTCTAGAGATGGAGAAGCTGGATCCCTTTCTCATTCCCTAGACTCTCTCTGTGAGCTGGGTTTCCCCACCCCTAAGTGGAAACTTTTTCTAATCTTCTTGTCCCTGTGTGGGTCTTTCTCCATCTGTTGCGCTGAGTACTAGGTGGAACCTTTCAATCTACAAACTCGTGTCTTTCAGACTGGGACAGTTTCTTGAATTATTTCACTGGTGATTCCTTCTCTTTTCTGGAACTCCTACAAACCAGATATTGGAACCCAAGAAGCTCAAAGAATTCCAAGCACAAGAAACATGAAGAAAGATAGATCACGATTTCCAAAACAATACTGAACATAAACAAAGCCAGAGGACTCACACTTCTTGATTTCAAAACTTACTACAAAGCTACAGTAATTAAAACAGTGTGGTACTGGCATAAGGACAGACATATAGACCAGTGGAACAGAACCAGAAGTTCAGAAATAAACCCATACATCTATGGCCAACTGATTTTCCACAAGAGTGCCAAGACCATTCAATGGAGAAAGAATGTTTGTTCCCCAAATGGACAGCCATATACAAAAGAATGAATTTGGACCCCTGCCCTGCACCATGTACTAAAAGTAACTCAAAATGGATCAATGAACTAAACGTAAAAGCTAAAGCTATAAAACTCTTAGAAGAAAACATGACCTTGGATTGGCAAGGATATAATACCAAAAACGAAACAAAAGAATAATTGAACATCATCAAAAACAAAACACTGTTGTACACCAAAGGTCAATATCAAGAAAGAGGAAAGCTACCCCACAGAATGGGAGAAAATATTTGCAAATCACATGTCTGATAAGGCTCTAGTATCCGGAATATATAAAGAACTTCTACAACTGAATAACAAAACGCAAACAACTCAATTTTAAAATGGGCAAAAGACTTGAATAGACATTTCTCCAAAGAAGATACACAAATGACCAAACAAGCACATAAAAAGATGCTCAATATCATTAGTCATTAGGGAAATGCAAATCAAAACCACAGTGAGATAACACTTTACACCCACTATCATGGCTGTAAAAAACAAAACGCAGAAAATAAGTGCTGGTGAGGACGTGCAGCAACTGGAACCTTCATGCACTGCTGGTGGGGATGTAAAATGGTGCGACCGTGGAACGCAATTTGGTGGCTCCCCCCAAAATTCATCATAGAATTATCACGTGGCCCAGCAATTCCAGTCCTGGGTATAGAACCGAAAGAACTGAAAACAGGTGTTCAAACAAGTGCCTGTACACGAAGGTGCATAGCACTACTAGGCTCAACAGCCCAAGAGTGGAAACAACCCAAATGTCCATCAACGGATGACGGATAAACAAAATGTGGTCTGTGCGTATAAGGAATACTGATCGGCCACAGAAATGGAGCAGATTCATGCGCAGCGTGGGTGGATCTCAGAAACATCAGACGAAGTGAGATAAGCCAGACACGAGGCCACAGATCGTACGATTCTTTTTATATGAAACATCCCAAACAGGCAAAGCCGTGGGGACAGAAGGCAGAGTAGTGGGTGCCAGGAGAGGAGGGGAGAGGGGAGTGACAGCTTAATGGGGGAGGAAATGTTCTGGAACTCGACAGAGGTGGTGGCTGGACGACCTCTAATAAACGCTAATGAATTACACATTGAAAAACTGATCATTTTAGGTTAAGTGGATTTCACCTCAATTAAAAAACCCCAAACACTCAAGCCACTCCAACCAAGCCATCCCCCAGTGGAGCACGCTGCTGGGAGAAGGGCCACGGCGCCGACGCACGCTTCCTGGGCCCCATTCTCCTGCTCCCCCCTCTGGACTGCTGGGAAAGGCACTGGCCTCTGTCTTCAGTCCCCCTACCCCAGTCACGGCAGCGGTCCATCCGCCTGGCTGAGTTCTCTTTGAAAAGATTTGCTTGCTGAAACATCTTAAGGGAAAGTTAGTTAAAGAAGAACACATCTAATCGAATAAATCATATGTAGATTCATTTAGGTGGCCAGGTGTTAATGACGGGGACCTGTAACATCTCTGCCGGGCCCCGGCTAAGCACGACGCATCCTTGACACCCACTGTGACAGTGATGCCCAGTGCCAGGTGGCTAGAATCATGTGTGTGTTTGTTTAGTGTTTACGAAAGCGAAGGAGAACAGCCGCACAGCCCTGGGGGGTCGTCAGAGCTGGGCTGCGGCCCCGGCACCTCCACTTCCCGAGTTTGTCTTCTGGTTCCGCTCGCGGGCGGCCACGAAGTTCAGCAAGTCGATGGCAGTGACGACTCCGAACACCATCTGCCTCTTACTGGACTCCCCGTGGCTGTGGTCTGAGGGGGGACAAGGCCGCAGGTTCAGAGGGGCCTTCATACGGAGCGGATCTGAGGCACAGGGTGGCGGGGGTGTGCGGGGAGGATGCCCCGTGTCCACGGGCACCTGTGTGCCCTGGCGGCCCAAGCACAAGTGCCGTCCCCTCCCAACGCAAGCCACTTGGGCGAAGCTGCAGAGAGCAGGGCCCTGACCCTGCTGAGCCACGCCCACCAGGGACGCCCGAGGGCCACGTTCGTTCAGAACAGCCGGCGGTCGCCCCTGGTGCCCAAGGCCCAAGTCGTGGCATGAAATTCCAATCCCACTCACACCCAACACCACCGGCTCACATCTCTGGCCTACCGTCCTGTGTTCAAACCCACGCCTTTCTCTCAGGCTCAGAATGAGTGCAGGCCGCTGGCCCCCTGCCCTGCCGCCCAAGGGCAGAGAGGGGGATGGAGATGGTATATTTTACATTTCAGCTCGACTGGGCCATGGAGTGCCCCGATACTGGGCCAACATTCTGGGTGTCTTTGGATGAGATCAACTCTTGATTGGGTGGACCTAGTAAAGCAGATTGCACTCCCCAGTGTGGGTGGGCCTCATCCAGTCAGTTGAAGGCCCGAATAGAACAAAAGGGCTGACCCAACGCGAGTAAGATGGAAACGTCCGGCCTTTGGACCCGGAAACATTGACTCTTGGGGCCTTGAACCTGGCCACTAGCCCCGCAGGTCTTGGGACTTGCCAGGCTATAAGCCGTTCCTTAGAGCAAATCTCTGTATACACACATCCTACTAGTTCTCTTTCTTCGGGGAACCCTGACTGACAGCCGTTGTGAAGCACACAGCGGGCCGGGCAGAGCTGAGCAGCCGGTGGCAAACGCCCAGGTCGCACCCCATTCCACCAGACCCCGCTTCCCTGTCTGTCCCTCACGCCTGTGAGGGCAGAGGTCACACAGCGTGGGCTGCTGGAGACACAGAGAGGCCAGGCACCCTACTGGCTGGCTCGGAGCACCTCAGGAGAAAGCAAGGGGCACCCAGAAGAGATGAGGGGCTTCGAGGCAATGGGGCAGCTTTGGAGCACCGAGCCTCACGGGGGCGGGCAGTCGGAGCGGTCTCCAGGTCCCCCGGGAGATACTGGCCAGAGCTGGGTCAGCAAACTTTCCGTAAAGGGCGGTAGGGTCTCTGTTATGACCCCTCAGCTCCGCCCACACAGCACGAAAGCGGCCGCTGACCGTGCTTTCTGACAGGGCGGTGTCAAAGGAAACTTTATTTACAGACCCTGAAACCGGATCCCACGTCAGGGTGTGTAGATGTTCAAACACGAGTGTGTGACACAAGAAGGGGAGCCGGGGCCTGGACGCCCTCCTTGGCACTTGGAGGCTGCGAGGCTGACCGCAGCGCCGCTCCCCAGCTCGAGGGCTGGGCGGGGCGTACACACCTGCAGGTCCCCCCATCCCCAAGGCCAGGTCCCGCGCCCAGGAACCGAGGACGGGAGAGGGTTAGGTGGTGGCGCCCAGGCCCCGGGACCAGCCCTCGGCGGGCGGGAGGGCGGGCTCCAAGGCCCCCCCCCCACCGGCCCCAATTCTCGGGATCTGTATAACCCTCGTCCTCTCCCGGCACCAGAATAACATCCCGGGCCTCCAGAGATGCGGCCAGGAGGTCCGGGAAGGGCTTTGTGAGCAGGCTATAAAGCCCTGTGATCTCACCGCGAGCCGGTACCCAGGTTGGCCCACAGCGGGGTCCCTCTGAGATCTGCACCCAAGGCTGGGGATCAGCTTCTCCAGCTCCCAGACGCCCTGTGCGCTCACGGCAGGAAAGCGCACACACAAGCCTGGGCCGGGGGCCCGGCGGCCAGCACCCCACAGGGCTCCCGCCCCCGCCCCCAGCCCGCAGAGGGCCCCACTTACACTGGATCTGCTCGTGGACCACCAGGGCGAAGTGGTCCATCTCCAGGATGTGTGAGAGCTTGCCCAGAGGGTCCGTCAGGTGGATCTGGAAGGGAAGCCGCGGTCAGCGCTCGCCAGGGCAGCCCAGCTCGGCCGGGGCCCGAGGAAAGCACAAGGCAGCAGGAGGGGCCGGCGTCCCTCCAGAAGGTTCTTCTGGAGGCTCTTGCTGACTTAGAAACTGAACGAGCCCTGACACACGGGAAAGGACACTTGGATGACCTGGAAGAGTCCGTACGTATCACTCTGCAAAGAGCCAGCAGGACGGCTTCCCACAGTATGATTCCACCTCTATGAATTTCCGGAAAAGGCAAAACTAGTCAGATTGGCGGTTCAGGCAGTAGGGAATGGGTACAGGGATCCAGGGCACGTGGGGCACATACACTACTGTGTGTGATGCTGTAATGGGTACAGGTCACTGTACATTTGTCAAAACCCACAGAGCTATAGAACCCAAAGACTGAACCCTCAGTAAACTAGTGACTTTAGTTACGAACAGCGTAACATGCGCCATCCATCGGAACAAATCCTACATCAGTGCAAGATGTGACAGGACAGGGCGTGGTGAGGGGCGGGGGTACAGGGCCTGGCGAGGGGCGGGCAACGTGAGCGCCCACTCTGGGCCATCTGCTCAGTAGACACACGATGAGAGCTTCCAAGAAAAAGAAGAAAAGGACACTTAGGTCCGTCTTTCAAAGCCCAAGGCGATCTCCAAAGCTGTGAGCCCCACTGGAACCGTTTCTAGTTCAGCTCTCGCAAAGGAGGCAAGTTCCCTGGGAGAGGACGCAAGCTCGGGGGTGGGAGGAAAAGCGCCAGCAGTGCCTTAACCTGTGTAAGGAGGGCTGGGCACCACTGCCCGCCAAGCACTAGAGCAGCTGAGCGGTACACAACACAGCGGCCCGGGCTGCGGAAGCAACTTCCCCCACGCTTGCCTTTATGAGGTCAGACGCTGGGTGTGGTCAGTAGACCACAGGGGTCAGGATTCCTCCTCTCCGCCAGGAGAACAGGGCGGAAAGGGGGCGCCACAGCTCCATGGGCACCCTGCTGCTCACTGCCGGCGGCCAGACCCCCGTGGCGGCAGGAAGGGGCAGCCCTGGAGGCGGAGGGTGTACCCAGGAGACAGGACCCACCCAGGTTTCCTCGGGGCCGCATTCTCCTCAGGACACTGTCTGCACCAGGGATGCCGGGGACCCTGCTGAAGGACGTCCTGTGTCCGCTTACACCCACCGCTTGGTTCCTGGAGCAGAGCAGGCACACACGGCCCCACCCAACATCTCGGTGGCAGGGCGTCGAGACCCCTGAGGGCCTGGATGGCACTAGAGCCCAGGGAACTGACGCTCGGCTACACCCCGGGGGAAGGCTGCAGCTGGAGGTCAGCCTCGGCCACTAAGGGGGGTGACCGAGTGGAACAGGGAAGAGCCAATCCTGACTACAGGCTGCATCTGTTTCTTTTACTTTAACTTTTGCTTCCGGTTGCTTTTGTTCGCTAAAAGGACAGCCTGCCTCGGGGAACCCCGCCCCTCTGCCTGAATGTTAAACCCAAGTGCCTTTGTTCAGGGAAACGTCCTGACCCTGCCCACCTGTGGATGGCTGCAAGAAGAAACGAACACATCCCCTCCCCCACATCCCCTCCCCGAGGCTGGCCATTCCAGGGGACATTTGCATATCTTATGGCCTTTTTACTTTACTTCCTCACCTCCTCCCCCTCTCTGTTCTGTGAAAGAGACTGGCATCCAGACCCCGGGAAGATGGTTCTTTGAGACATCAGTCTGCCATCTTCTCCGTCTGCTGGCTTTCCAGATAAAGTTGTATTCCTATAGCCTCGACACCTTGTCTCCCGATCTACTGGCCTGTCGTGCGGCAAGCAGAGCAAGCTTGGACTCAGTAACATTAGAGCGCTCGGCTCTTCCCTGGGGGAGGCAAGGGCACACACAGCAGAGAATCAGCAGGAGAGGCCAGAGACACAACAGGACTGGACTCAGGCACGGGAGGGGGTGGACAGCATGCACACCACACCTCGGAGGGACCTCAAAACACTGCTGGGCTTCCCTGGTGGCACAGTGGTTAAGAATCCACCTGCCAATGTAGGAGACACGGGTTCAAGCCCTGCTCCGGGAAGAGCCCACATGCCATGGAGCAACTAAGCCCGTGCGCCATGGAGCAACTAAGCCCTGCGCTCTAGAGCCTGCGAGCCACAACTACTGAGCCCGTGTGCCACAACCTCTGAAGCCCTCACGCCTAGAGCCCGTGCTCTGCAACGAGAAGCCACCGCAATGAGAAGCCCTCGCACCGCAACAAAGAGTAGCCCCCGCTTTCCGCAACTAGAGAAAGCCTGCGCGCAGCAACGAGGACCGAACGCAGCCAAAAATAAAATAAAATAAATTTATATATAAAAAAAAAACACAAACCACTCTGCTGCATGAAAGAAGCCAGACAAGGTACACACGGTGGGGCTGCACATGCGCACGAGCCCGGGGAGGGCGCACAGTCTACAGGACAGGATAGACGTGCGGGGAGGGGAGAGGAAGCCGGGGTAGAAGTGGGGGAGGGGATGGAGACGCTCACTCTTGACTGTGGTGTCGCGGGTGTGTGTTCATTTCAAAATCATCAAATGCGACACGCTATGTTCAGCTCAACGCAGGGAAGAGAAGGAGGGGCAGAAACTTCCAGAAAGGCTGGTGGGCAATGGCATGGGCGGAAAGGTTGCCCCTGCTCAGCCTGGCTGGCCACCCACATGCATGTGACGCCGGGCCCTGTGCTCCCCACTCAGGGCCCACGGGGGCCAGGATAGCCTCTTGGAGCCTCCACTGGACTGGGGGGCAATAAGTGCTCCCAGAACACACCCCGTGTGCTAGGTGCTCGGGGCCCTGGGGGTCAGAGAGGCCGAGAGGAGGGGACGGGGGGTGGGGGGCAGGAGAGCAGAGACAGCGGTGCCAAGGCAGCAGGAAGGGACCGGCCCGTCTGAGAACCAGGGCAGGTGGACGGCAGGAGTGGAGGCAGCAGGGGTCGCAGGGCCGGGACCCTCCCGGCTGGGCTTGGCAGGAAGGGGCAAGACCCCACCCACGTCTCCTGTGGTCTCTCCAGCCGCAGAGAGTTAGGGCCAGGAGTGAGGGGCCATGCAGGGACCACGCTAGAGGCGATGGCAGCGCGGTGGATATGGGGAGAAACACACAGATTCTGGCGACATTTCGGCTACGTGTGAGGTGGGGAAAAAGGAAAATCAAATCCATTCCTAGATATGGGCTCCACTGCTAGCCTTTCAAGCGGGAGGCAGCCAGCGACCCAGCACTCCCCCTCACTGGGGGTCCGAGGAGAAAGGGGTTGTGGAATGCCAGGAGACCAGGGAGAGGGGCTGCCCTGACCCCAGGCACCCTCGGGGACAGAGTCGGCTCTGCCCTGGCCCATCACAGGGTGGCCATCATCTCAGGATGACCACGGGGTCTGACCAGCCCCGGCTCAGCCCCCAGAACGTTCTAGTTCTTCTTAAATACTTAGGCGTGCCAGGTGATCTTAAATGAGGTGTGCACAGGACAGAATCAGGGCCCGGTGCCCTGGGAATGGTCATGCTGGCAGATGCCCGGCTCGGCTGGGATGACGGTCCCTGGGCTTGCCAGTGACCACAGGCATTGCCAAAGTACAGGCGTGGGTGAGCCCTCACCAATGCTGGCCTTTCCCCACCTGGGGCTTCTCGCTTTGTGAAGCTGGGGCGAACTGTCAGATTTAGGGGTCTGATGGGGTCTGGGGTGGTGTCAAGGGTCAGGGGCGACGGACGCGTGGCCCCGCCTCCCGGGACAGAGCTGGTCTCAGCACCAACTGCTCAGGCCTTGCGAGGCTCGTACCTGTTTGAACTGCTTGTAGATGACTTTTCGAACTTGGTCCGAAGGCTGAACCTTCCCCGCGAGCAGGGACGACAGCATGTTCCCCAGGGTCACCATCCCCAGGATCACCCTGGGGAAGCAGAGGCGGTGCAGGAGTCAGCACTGGTGCCTCTCCCGCACTCTCCACACCCCACCCCACCCCACCCCCTGCCAAGACAGCAGAGTCCAGCACAGCCACCCTCAGGGTCAAGCCCAGAACTCCTCTTAGAATCAACACTATCTACCCAGGGTCTCTGTGTGGCAGGAGCCGAGCAGTGACCAAACACCCTGCCCTTGGAGCTGACCGTCCAGTGCAGGCAACGGGAAACCAGTGAGTCCTCTGGGCATCTCCATTCTGACAGGTGTCAAGGGTGACCAGCTGGCCAGTGTCCTGGGACATGGGACTTTCGGTGCTAGAATTGGGACAGTCCCGGGAGAGCCCTGATGGTGGGTCACTGTCACCAGGGCACGTCTGTCACGGCCTTCCACTGTCAGGCACATGCCCAGAGCCAGGGCATGACCCTACACCGGCCTCCTGTGCACATGCTGGGTGCAATGGGCTGGGACCAAGGCATTAAAGCCCAAAGGGTTAATACAAGCAGCCCCCATCCTGGCCGGTGCTCAGGGACCAGCCGTCCAAGACTCTGAGCATCTGAGTGCAAAGTGACCAAGGCCAGCCGGCCAGCTGTGGGGTCCCCTGGGCTGCCCCATCCAGCACCGCGGACACAGCAGCGTGGAGCACAGGCTGGAGGCGCCCGGCAGGGCCCTCTGAGGGCAGAGCTCTGGATGGAGGCTGAGACTGACCCCGACTCGTCCACCACGGGCGCCTGGTCGAAGCCCTTCTCCCGGAGGATGTCGATGGTGTGCTCACAGGTGACCGTGGGCAGCACCGTCAGCGGGGCAGACAGGCTCAGCTCCTGAACTCGGAGGTGCCACCACCTGCAGGAAGAGGGTGGGCCAGGGAGGCTGAGTCTAGGACAGGGAGACCGCAGGGGCGCCCAGCCAGGTGCAGGACAGCACACGTGCCCTGGGTGCCAGGAACGCAAGTCCCGAGCCACACGCGTGCGGCTGGGGAGACATCTCTGCTCAGAGGCGTCCTCACCATGGCTTCTTCACCAAGAGGTCCTCCTCCTTCATGAAGCCCTTCTGCAGCATCCACTTGTCGCTCAGGAACTTGGACCTGCGGCACCACGAGTCACCAGGGGCTCACCACCACCTCTGCCCACACTGAGGGTGGAGGTGCTCAGAGAGAGAAAGCCCAGCATCCCTCCCCAGACCCCATGGCCCAGCAGAGACCCCAAAGGGGCTGGCCGGAGGCTCCGCGAAGAGGCCCGAGAGCCAGAGTCCAGAAAGATCCCCCAGGGAACTGTGGTCTATGGGGGCATCTGGTCAACCAGGGCTGAATGAGCTCAGAGCACAGCAGAAGGTTCTGTGGTACGCTGGGACCTGGGACCTGGGACCCTTTTCTGCAGTGCTTGCACCTGGACAAACGTCTTCTCAAGCAACAGATACAAAGAGACTATGAGGGACTAAAAATAACTGCATGCACAGCACAGCTGGGGCAAATTAAGGACAAAACAAGATAGAAAAAAACCCAAAAACCCAACTGCCACTTCTGAGTTGCTGGGAGCAAAAGCAGGGTCCTGCAAATGCCCCGTGTACACAGTACCACAAAGGGGTGGGCAGACCACCTAAGCCACCCCTCCTGACCCCTGGACCCACCCCTACCCTCACCCCACTTAAGGGACCAGCTCACCCCCTCCTCAGCGAGAGAGCAAGGGAAGCTGTTACTTGTTTCCACTCCCGCCTGCTACAGAATGAGTCCCAATAAAGCCTTGCCTGAATTTCTCGTCTGGCCTCTTATTAATTTCTATTGATTAAAGAGTCCGAGAACCCAGGTGGGTAACAGTTCTGTCCCGGATCCTGTGCCATCATGTCCCCTCGGGGCTCCTGGGTGGCCTCTTCCCTGGCTGTCCTCATGTCTGCTCTGGCAGAGGGGTATGGGGGACCCCATCCCACCTGGGGTCAGAGGACACCAGACCAGGCCTTGGGGTCTGCCAGAGACCTGCCCTAAAAAGGCAGATGAGAAAGCACCTGACAAACAGCTGCTTAGGCCTGGAGCTACAGGGGCAGGCTTGGAGGGAAGACCGCTGAAAGCCCAGAGTTACTTCAGTTCAGGGGTGAGGAAACTGAAGCCCAGAGGGCAAAGCAGAGTTGTTGACCCTCACCAGCCATGTGGCTGACAGGGTCTTGGTGCTCCGGCCGGGTGCCAGGCCTGAGCCTCTGAGGTGGGAGAACCAAGTTCAGAACAGTGGTCCATCAGAGACCTCCCGGCCCCTCGTAATAGCAATCGGCAAGAGCTCTCCCAGAGATCTCCGTCTTAACACTAAGACCCAGCTCCACCCAACGGCCAGCAAGCTCCAGTACTGGACACCACACACCAAACAACCACCAACACAGGAACACAACTGCACCCAATAGCAGAGAGGCTGCCTAAAATCATAAGTTAACAGACACCCCGAAACACACCACCAGAGGCAGTCCTGCCCACCAGAAAGACAAGATCCAGCCTCATCCACCAGAACACAGGCACCAGTCCCCTCCACCAGGAAGCCTACATGACCCACTGAACCAACGTTACCTACTGGGGCAGACACCAAAAACAACGGGAACTACAAACCTGCAGCCTGTGAAAAGGAGACCCCAAACACAGTAAGTTAAGCAAAATGAGAAGACAGAGAGACACACAGCAGAGGAAGGAGCAAGATAAAACCCCACCAGACCTAACAAATGAAGAGGGAATGGGCAGTCTACCTGAAAAAGAATTCAGAATAATGATAGTAAAGATGATCCAAAATCTTGGAAATAGAATGGAGAAAATACAAGAGATGATTAATAAGGACCTAGAAGAACTAAAGAGCAAACAATGATAAACAACACAATAAATGAAATTAAAAATTCTCTAGAAGTAATCAATAACTGAATAACAGAATAACTGAAGCAGAAGAACAGATAAGTGACCTGGAAGATAAAATAGTGGAAATAACCACTGCAGAGCAGAATAAAGAAAAAAGAATGGGGCTTCCCTGGTGGCGCAGTGGTTGAGAGTCCACCTGCTGACGCAGGGGACATGGGTTCGTGCCCCGGTCCGGGAGGAGCCCACATGCCACAGAGTGGCTGGGCCCGTGGGCCATGGCCGCTGGGCCTGCGCGTCCGGAGCCTCTGCTCCACAACAGGAGGGGCTGTGGTGGTGAGAGGCCCACGTACCACAAAAAAATAAAAAATAATAATAATGAAAAGAATGGAGGACAGCCTCAGAGACTTCTGAGAAAACATTAAACGCGCCAACATTCGAATTATAGGGGTCCCAGAAGAAGAAGAGAAAAAGAAAGGGACTGAGAAAACATTTCAAGACATTATAGTTGAAAACTTCCTTAATATGGGGAAGGAAATAGTCAATCAAGTCCAGGAAGTGCAGAGAGTCCCATACAGGATAAATCCAAGGAGAAACACGCCAAGACACATATGAATCAAACTATCAAAAATTAAATACAAAGAAAAAATATTGAAAGCAGCAAGGGAAAAGTAACAAATAACATACAAGGGAATCCCCATAAGGTTAACAGCTGATCTTTCAGCAGAAACTCTGCAAGCCAGAAGAGAGTGGCAGGACATATTTAAAGTGATGAAAGGGAAAAAAACCTACAACCAAGATTACTCTACCCAGCAAGGATCTCATTCAGATTCGACAGAGACATTAAAACCTTTACAGACAAGCAAAAGCTAAGAGAATTCAGCACCACCAAACCAGCTTTACAACAAATGCTAAAGGGGCTTCTTTAGGCAGGAAACACAAGAGAAGGAAAAGACTTACAATAACAAACCCAAAACAAATAAGAAAATGGTAATAGGAACATACATATCAATAACTACCTTAAATGTAAATGGATTAAATGCTCCAACCAAAAGACACAGACTGGCTGAATGGATACAAAAACAAGACCCATATATAGGCTGTCTACAAGAGACCCACTTCAGACCCAGGGACACATACAGACTGAAAGTGAGGGGATGGAAAAAGATATTCCATGCAAATGGAAATCAAAAGAAAGCTGGAGTAGCAATTCTCATATCAGACAAAATAGACTTTAAACTAAAGACTATTACAAGAGACAAAGAAGGACACTACATAATGATCAAGGGATCAATCCAAGAAGAAGATATAACAGTTGTAAATATTTATGCACCCAACACAGGAGCACCTCAATACATAAGGCAAATGCTAACAGCCATAAAAGGGGAAATCGACAGTAACACAATCATAGTAGGGGACTTAACACCCTACTTTCACCAATGGACAGATCATCCAAAATGAAAATAAGTAAGGAAACACAAGCTTTAAATGATACATTAAACAAGATGGGCTTAATTGATATTTATAGGTCATTCCATCCAAAAACAACAGAATAGTCTTTCTTCTCAAGTGTTCATGGAACATTCTCCAGGATAGATCATATCTTGGGCCACAAATCAAGCCGTGGTAAATTTAAGAAAATTGAAATCGTATCGAGTATCTTTTCTGACCACAACGCTATGAGACTAGATATCAATTACAGGAAAAAATCTGCAAAAAATACAAACACATGGAGGCTAAACAATATACTACTAAATAACCAAGAGATCACTGAAGAAATCAAAGAGGAAATCAAAAAATACCTAGAGACAAATGACAATGAAAACACGATGACACAAAACCTATGGGATGCAGCAAAAGCAGTTCTAAGAGGGAAGTTTATAGCAATACAATCCTACCTCAAGAAACAAGAAAAATCTCAAATAAACAACCTAACCTTACACCTAAAGCAATTAGAGAAGGAAGAACAAAAAACCCCCGAAGTTAGCAGAAGGAAAGAAATCATAAAGATCAGATCAGAAATAAATGAAAAAGAAATGAAGGAAATGAAAGAAGCAAAGATCAATAAAACTAAAAGCTGGTTCTTTGAGAAGACAAACAAAATTGTTAAACCATTAGCCAGACACATCAAGAAAAAAAGGGAGAAGACTCAAATCAACAGACTTAGAAACGAAAAAGGAGAAGTAACAACTGACATTGCAGAAATACAGAGGATCATGAGAGATTACTACAAGCAACTATATGCCAATAAAATGGACAACCTGCAAGAAATGAACAAATTCTTAGAAAAGCACAGCCTTCCAAGACTGAACCAGGAAGAAATAGAAAATATAAACAGACCAATCACAAGCACTGAAATTGAAACTGTGATTAAAAACCTTCCAGCAAACAAAAGCCCAGGACCAGATGGCTTCACAGGCAAATTCTATCAAACACTTAGAAAAGAGCTAACACCTATCCTTCTCAAACTCTTCCAAAATATAGCAGAGGGAAGAACACTCCCAAACTCATTCTACGAGGCCACCATCACCCTGATACCAAAACCAGACAAAGATGTCACAAAGAAAGGAAACTACAGGCCAATATCACTGATGAACATAGACGCAAAAATCCTCAACAAAATACTAGCAAACAGAATCCAACAGCACAGTAAAAGGAGCATACACCATGATTAAGTGGGGTTTATCCCAGGGATGCAAGGATTCTTCAATATACGCAAATCAAACCATGTGATATACCATATTAACAAATTGAAGGATAAAAACCATATGAAAATCTCAATAGATGCAGAAAAAGCTTTCGACAAAATTCAACACTCACATATGATAAAAACTCTCCAGAAAGTAGGCACAGAGGGAACTTACCTCAACATAATAAAGGCCATATATGACAAACCCACGGCCAACATCATTCTCAATGGTGAAAAACTGAAACTATTTCCACTAAGATCAGGAGGAAGACAAGGTTGCCCCACTCTCACTACTATTATTCAACATAGTTTTGGAAGTTTTAGCCACAGCAATCAGAGAAGAAAAAGAAAGAAAAGGAATCCAAATCAGAAAAGAGGAAGTAAAACTGTCACTGTTTACAGATGACATGATACTATACATCGGGAATCCTAAAGATGCTACCAGAAAACTACTAGCGCTAATCAATGAATCTGGTAAAGTAGCAGGATACAAAATTAATGCACAGAAATCTCTTGCATTCCTATACACTAATGATGAAAAATCTGAAAGAGAAACTAAGGAAACATTACCGTTTACCATTGCAAAATGGTACCTAGGAATAAACCTACCTAAGGAGACAAAAGACCTGTATGCAGAAAACTATAAGCCACTGATGAAAGAAATTAAAGATAAAACAGATGGGGAGATATACCATGTTCTCGGATTGAAAGAATGAACACTGTGAAAATGACTTTACTACCCAAAGCAATCTACAGATTCAGTGAAATCCCTATCAAACTACCAATGGCATTTTTCACAGAACTAGAACAAAAAATTTCACAATTTGTATGGAAACACAAAAGACCCCGAATAGCCAAAGCAATCTTGAGAAAGAAAAACGGAGCTGGAGGAATCAGGCTTCCTGATTTCAGACTATACTACAAAGCTACAGTAATCAAGACAGTATGGTACTGGCACAAAAACAGAAATACAGATCAATGGAACAGGACAGAAAGCCCAGAGATAAACCCACGCACACACGGTCACCTTATCCTTGATAAAGGAGGCAAGAATATACAATGGAGAAAAGACAGCCTCTTCAATAAGTTGTGCTGGGAAAACTGGACAGCTACATGTGGAAGAATGAAATTAGAACACTCCCTAACACCATATACAAAAATAAAGTCAAAATGGATTAAAGCCTAAATGTAAGGCAATACACTATAAAACTCTTAGAGGAAAACATAGGCAGAACACTCAATGATATAAGTCACAGCAAGATCCTTTTTGACCCACCTCCTACACAAATGGAAATAAAAACAAAAATAAACAAATGGGACCTAATGAAACTTAAAAACTTTTGCACAGCAAAGGAAACCATAAAGAAGACAAAAAGACAACCCTCAGAATGGGAGAAAATGTTTGCAAACTAAGCAACTGACAAAGGATTAATCTCCAAAATATATAAGCAGCTCATGCAGCTCAATATCAAAGAAACAAACAACCCAAACCAAAAATGGGCAGAAGACCTAAACAGACATTTCTCCAAAGATATACAGATTGCCAACAAACACATGAAAGGAGGCTCAACGTCACTAACCATTAGAGAAATGCAAATCAGAACTACAATTAAATATCACCTCACACTGGTCAGAATGGCCATCATCAAAAAATCTACAAACAATAAATGCTGGAGGGCTTCCCTGGTGGCGCAGTGGTTGGGCGTCCGCTTGCTGGTGCAGGGGACACGGGTTCGTGCCCCGGTCCGGGAAAATCCCATATGCTGCGGAGCGGCTGGGCCCGTGAGCCATGGCCACTGGGCCTGCGCGTCTGGAGCCTGTGCCCCGCAACGGGAGAGGCCACAACAGTGAGAGGCCCGCGTACCGCAAAAAATAAATAAATAAATAAATAAATAAATAAATAAATGCTGGAGAGGGTGTGGAGAAAAGGGAACCCTCTTGCACTGTTGGTGGGAATGTAAATTTATACAGCCACTATGGAGAACAGTATGGAGGTTCCTTAAAAAACTAAAAATAGAACTGCCATATGACCCAGCAATCCAAATACCAGGCATATACCCTGAGAAAACCATAATTCAAAGAGTCATGTACCACAATGTTCACTGCATCACTATTTACAATAATCAGGACATGGTAAGTGTCCACTGACAGATGAATGGATAAAGAAGATGTGGCACATATATACAATGGAATATTACTCAGCCATAAAAAGAAACGAAATTGAGTTAGTTTTAGTGAGGTGGAAGGACTTAGAGCCTGTCATACAGAGTGAAGTAAGTCAGAAAGAAAGAAACAAATACCGTGTGCTAACACATATATATGGAATCTAAAAAAAAAAAAAAAAGTTTCTGAAGACCTAGGTGCAGGACAGGAATAAAGATGCAGACGTAGAGAATGGACTTGAGGACACGGGGAGGGGGAAGAGTAAGCTGTGACAAAGTGAGAGAGTGGCATGGACATATAAACACTATCAAATGTAAAACAGATAGCTAGTGGGAAGCAGCCGCATAGCACAGGGAGATTAGCTCGTGCTTTGTGACCGCCTGGAGGGGTGGGATAGGGAGGGTGGGAGGGAGACGCAAGAGGGAAGAGATATGGGAACATATGTATATGTATAGCTGATTCACTTTGTGATACAGCAGAAAGTGACACACCATTGTGAAGCAAGTATACTCCAATAAAGATGTTAAAAAAAAAAAAAGGCAGACGAGGACCAAGAAAGTGGGGAGCAGGGAGGACCCACAACCCCCCAGCCTAGACGTGTGTGCCCGAGACATGATCATTCAGTCACACTCTCGCCATTTCTCTCTCACACACACAGGCAGGAGTGCGCACGCACAGCAGGCCGGCCCAGCACACGGGGAGACGGCCGTTCTCACGCACCGTGCGGTGTGAGCGGACGGCCATGCTCAGGGCAACCTGGCAGTGGACACCCAGACGTGCCTCACCCCTTGCTGGAACGGGCGCCCACCAGGGGCAGCGGAGCTCACCCGAGGTATGTAACCTGCCACTCCTGGGCCAGGGAGGAAGCCCACGGGTCCGTGGGGGAGGTCTCTAGCCCCCCGTGCCCTTGTTCCCGCACAGCAACCCTGGCTCTTTCAGCCGGTGGCCCCAGACGGGCGCCATCGGCCCAGAGGACGGGAACTGGAAGCAGGAGGCTGCAAGCTGCCACCTGGGCAGGTGTGCAGATACTCAGCACCATCGGACTCGAAGGGGCCTCGGAGGCCAGCAGGCAGGCATCGCACAGCCCGTCCCCGGGGCTGCCGAGCCCAGCCTGGGTCTCGCCAGGTTGGGGCTGCAGTGTGAGTGAAGCAGCAGAGCCGGTGCTCCCTGCAGCGGGGGTTGCGGAGGCGTTCTTAGGGCGGCTGCGTCCTCCTCCGCGTCCCCCGCGGCCTCACAGACCCCCATGCCGCCTCCCTCCTGCTGCCGCGTCTCGGGGAGGCCTGGCGGGCAGCAGAGCCGGCACAGGCGCCTGGGGGGCGGAGTGCGGGCAGCCGAGGGGCCGGAGGGACTGCTCCTTACATGTAGTTCCTCACAGAGTCCGGCAGGATCACCACGCAGCGCTGCTCCTCCCTGAGCTCCTGGGCGGCCTTCACGGCCACCGACATGGCACTGCCGGCACTGCCGCCTGCCGGGAGGGTCGGGGTCAGACCCGGTGGGGGCGTGCGATGCGCGTGTGCGTGCCAGTGCGTGTGCACGCCCCAACACGCTCTGGAGGGGTCCTCGGTGGAGGGACCGGGCTCGGGGTGCTGGGAGGACCCCCGATTCTCACTGTCCACCCACATTCTCCTCGTTACCACCGACTGTCACGACCAAACCCTCCTCGCACAGAACCTCCAAGCCCTGCAGCAGATGGGGTGCAGGTGGGCCGGGCAGCCCCAGAGCGAGGGTGTCCTTCCGGCGCTGGCCCAGCAGCTGGCAGAGGCCAAGCGCCCGGCGCCCCACTCACCGCACAGCAGCCCCTCCTGCGCGATCAGCATGCGCGCGAAGGCGAAGGCGTCCTCGTCGTTGCTCTTGAACCACGTGTCCACCACCTGGGGGGCCGAGGGCAGGCGGTCAGGCCGGGCAGCGCCGGGCGCTGGGCAGCGGGGGTGTGGTGGGCGTGGGCAGCACCGCCCAAGTTGCAACCTCACAGAGGACCTCGGTCCAGGAGGTCGTGACCCTCCAGGGATGCAGCCCAGCCCCTTGTCTGGGATCCAGGACTCGCATCTGCAGACCTAGGTCGCGCCCCACCCCCTCCCCCCGGGTCCAGCACACTGTGCACGTGGCCAGTAAAACCGCCCAGCAGCCCCGCTGAGGGCCACACTTCTAGTCTAGGTCTCTGACCGAAGCATCCTTTAGGGTCCTTAAAAGGAGCCTTCTCTGGGGTCCTTAGCTCTCCCACGTCGGCCTGCTTACCCGCTCCAGCCACCCGGCTCCCTCCCCCTGCCACGGTGGTCTGTGCCACCTGCCACCCCCCAACGGCCTCTGTGTCTGCCCAACAGGGCCGTGGTACATGCTCGTCAGGTAAAGTACCGCGAGTCACCACGTCATGACCCCCGAGACTAGTGCCCCGTGCAGCGCGGAGCTCGCGTCTCTGTTCCCGCTCAGCCAGGCCCCGCCCCCCCCACACCGTGCCCAGCTAGGCAAGGCTGTGGCCTGAGGGCGGGGCTTGTCACTGCCGCCCCGCCTACCGTCCGGTCCAGCACGGTGGGGATGAAGTCGTAGCCGATCCCTTCCACCTCGTAGGCCGTCTGCTCCGTCTGGTTCAGCTCCTCGGGCTCTGCGAGGATGGAGCCTTCGGGGTCCACCCCGATGATCTGCAGAGTGGGCAGCCTTAGGGCTCAAGTCTCACCTGGACGCACCCGGCTGTCATCCGGGCGCGGGCCCTGTTCCCGGACCTCGGGCACGAGGCTCGAAACCCACAAACCCAGGCCCGGGCGCTGGGAGATCGCAAGGTAAATGAATGTCCAGCTCAGGGCACTCGAGGGGCAGCACGAGGCTGGGGGAAGCGGCGTCCTGGAAAGCTCCTCCTGCGCGGGGTGCCCGAGGACAGCCCCAGGAGACACCCCGGGACAGCGGGAGCCTGGGGCGAGGGGGCTGCTAGGACTGACCTCTCCTGGACGGCGGAGAAATGGGCAGAGAGGAAGGGTGCGCTCGGCACCTCCAGTGGGGGTCTCTCTGAGCCCCTCCCCAGGCTCAGGAGCCCCTCCCCTACTCTCAGAGCCCCGGTGGGGCAGCGGTAGGACCTGAACCTGAGAGCTCTCGGCTTCTGGAATGACCCTTGGAGGCCACCCAAATGGACCCTCCCACCCCCAGTTCATCTGGGCGTCCAGGTTGCTGGGTCCTTTATCCCCCGGGCAGGCACAGGTACACCTCCCCCTATATAAGATGCAAGGCCATCTACGCGGAAGTGTCAGAAATGGGAACTTCCGGCTCTAAAGCAGAGGCCACTCTGTGGGCCCAAGGCCAAGGAGCCCGACAGTTAAGCCTCCAGCTGCAGTTCAGGCCGCAGGTGGGGAACGCGCACACGTCCAGGCCCACATCTCCTGGGCGGGGCAGGCTGGCGCCCTCGCAGCCCCTCACCTTGCATCCAGGGCACTTCTCCTTCAGCTTCCTGGCGATGCCCGTGATGGTGCCCCCCGTGCCCGCCGACGCCACCAGCATGTCCAGCCTCCCTGACAGGGGAGAAGGCATGTCAGGGAGAACATCCTCAGGCAGGAGCGGCCGACCCCCACTCTTTTTTTTTTTAAGCATCTTTACTGAAGTATAATTGCTTTACAATGGTGTGTTCGTTTCTGCTCAGCCCTCCACTCTTAATAAGAAGCAAGAAGGTCCTCAACCACAACGAAGGCAAGTTATCAGAAAGGGCAAAAGCAAACCTATTCTCAAATTTAAAGCCCCTCATCACAGTCCTTCATCTCTGAGACACAGTCACAGGAACAGAGCCCCAGGGAGCCCCATTTAAGGCTAAACGCGCCAGTCCCTGAAATCCCTATTTGTCGTCAATCGTGAACGAGGTGACTTCCTGCAGGAGGTGGGCCCCAGCTGGCTGAGGGCTGAGCCCAGGGGGGCTCTTCACGCTTCCTTAAGCTGTTTGGTTCAGAGGACGTGGATAAGTAAACCGAATTATCAAAGGGACCAGAATAAACCGCTCAGCTTGGCTCAGATGTCGTCTGGGCTCTCTCAGTGCCCGGCGGCCAGCTCAGGCACCTGCAGACAAGTCAGCGCGGGCACCCGTGCGGAGGCAGAAAGGCTGTTTTTACCGAATGAGAGGATTCTCACACATAAGACCTGGGTGAGCAAATGCCTGGACCTTGCTGCCTGGCTCCTGGGCACGGAACGAGGGCACTTAAGCCAACGCTAGGCGCCAAACAGGAAGCGAGGGGTGCCAAGCCCCTGGCAACTCTCCCCGAAGACCTCTTAGGGAAACAGCCCGTCAGAAAACATCGCAACCCCCTCGGCCTTGGCACCAACTGTGCGGAGAGGTTCCAAGCAGCCTCATGTCTGTACAGAGTAAGCTAACTGCAGATGTCACCACCCCAGTTCTGCAGATGAGAAAACCCCAATGTTGAATTCAGTGCCCAGGCTGGGACTTGACGCCAAGTGCCGTTCAGCAACGTGAAGCCCCAGCTGTGAGCCCAGAACCAGCCTGGGACACCCTTGTGCCCTGCACTCAGGAGCTCCTACGGGTCTGGAGGAAAGACTGCTAGGTAAACAGATACAACCACATGGTATGTTTGGTGCTATAGGAGAGGCACGGGCAAAGTCCAAGAGGGAGGAAACCGCTCTAGAGAAATGTTCTAGAAAGCACTTCACGGAGAGGGACATTGGAGCTGGGTTTTGAAGGATTAAAAGGAGTTTACGAAGGAGCGGGTAAGTGACTTGTACACTCCCAGTCAAGATGGACAGCAGGGTTAGAAGTATACACCGTCACACTGCTGCAGGATCTCCTCGGCCGTGATGTCGTAGTGAGCGAGAGGGTTGCTGGCATTGCGGTACTGCAAGGAAAGAGAGCAAAGGAGTCGTGCTGAAGTCGAGGCACAGAGCCGGCAGCAGCCCCAGGGCACCAGGCAAACAGCTCAGTGCAAAGCCAGAGAGGATGCCGGCAGCTCGAGGAATGGCCCGGGCACCTCAACAGACACCAAGCACGAAAACCAGCTCTCCACAAGATGCGATTTCTGAATTAACCCAGACGTGGAGTGAGTGACAAAGAAGAGCTTCCAGTCAAAAGGTCTGCATGTATTTTATGCCTGTAGAGAGCTTCCCGGGTCCTCTGCAAAGGGCGTTCCAGCGCACTGAGCTGAGCCCTCGAAGCCAGCACACAGACAGCAGAGCCAAAGGCTTGGCCGACCCTGCCGGCCACACGCTGGGCTGGGAGAGGCCAGTGGCCGCGTCCCAGTGCGTCGGTCCCTCTGCAGCCTCTGCTCCTGCTGCAGATGTGACACCACCCCCAAGCCCCCGGGAGACATCCCCCAGGGAAGGCCCCACTTGGTCCCAAGCCTCTGGGCACACAGTCGCCTCCAGGGCCCGGCCCTCACCTGGTCCAGGATGTGAGAATTGGGGATCTCGTTCCTCAGCCTCCAGGCCACGCCCACATGTGACTCAGGGGAGTCGAATCTGGCGTTGGTGGGTGTCCTCACGATCTCGGCCCCCAGGGCACGCAGGACGTCCACCTGCAGAGGTACGTGGTGGCCTTCACCTCCCCACCGGGCCTACAGCGCAGGGGCAGGGGCCGGGGAGATGCCCGCCTACCTTCTCAGTACTCATCTTCTCTGGCATCACGATGATGCAATGGTAGCCTTTCACCGCGGCAGCCAGGGCCAGCCCGATCCCTGGGGACAGCACATGCAGTGAGAGGGGGCCACAGTGCCCCCGAGACCCCGCTTCCAGCCCCAAAGGCCCAGGGGAGAGGGCGCTGCAGAAATGCCCTACGTCATCCCCTTCTGCCCTCAAATGAGGGGATAAGAGGAAAATGTGGAGGCAGAGATAAAAAGGCAAGCGTGCCCAGAGGAAAAAGCAGGCTGCCCACCACGAACCCCAATTCCTCCAGCTCTTACTGGGCGCCTGGGAGGTGACGATAGCAGCAGACGTTGTGGAGCCCGCGTGTCCCCGTCCCCAGCCCCACCGCGGGGCCGGGGCGCAGGCCCGGGCCGGACGCCTCCTCCCTGGTTCCAAAGGGGTCGGGGCCGCTGCCCAGGGCTGAGGGGAGGGGCCACCCCAGTTAGTCTGAAGACAGAACACGGAGCCAGGGAGGAGGGTTCTGGAGGCTCAAGATCTCCTGGAGTTTGCCCCACTCGGCTTCGGACCTGCTTGGGACCCGCGACCCCTTTCTGGGTTTGGATGGGAATGTCTGTCCTGTGCCTGGCCTGCCACTGTGCTTTGGAAACACACAAATTGTCCGGTTGGAAGGTTCGCAGCCGGAGGGGAATTTTGCTTCAGGAGGAATCGAGCCTCAGGTCTCATCCGCCTCTGACTTAGGTGATCCTTACATGAGACTTAACGTCGGTGCTGGAACGGGTTCAGGCTTTGGGGGGCTGTTGGGATGGGGGTGAATGTACTTTGCATTCGAGAAGGACATGAATTCTGGGGGCCAGAGGGTGGAGTGTTATGGACTCAACTGTGTCCCTCCAAAATTCATCTGTTGAAGTCCTACCCTGCAACCCCCTCAGAACGTGACTCTAACTGGAGATGGGCCTTTGAAGAGGAGATTAAGGTTAAACGAGGTCATATGGGTGGGCCCTAACCCTGTATGTCTGGTGTCCTCATAAGAAGAGATCAGGACACAGACACACACAGAGGGACGCACGTGAGGACGCGGGGAGAAGATGCCCAGGAGAGAGGCCTCAGGAGGAACCCGCCCTGCTGACACCTGATGTCAGCTGTCCAGCCTCCAGACTGCGAGATAATAAATGTCTGTTGATTAAGCCGCCTAGGCTGTGGCATTTATTACCGCGGCCAAAGGAAACTCGGACAGATTTTTACTACAAGGTGTGGTTGCCCACATAACAGACTCCAACGTCACCAGTGCAGATGGGACGGCAAGATATCAGAGAAAGCTGGGCGCAGCCACACACCTGCACACAGGCATCAGGAGCCGAGCGAAGTGCGTGGAGGGAAGGGAAGGGCCCGCCGGACAGGCCAGCGCGTGCAGCCCCGGGTCACCCGGGCCGGGAGCTCTGGCCCGTGGCAGCGCCCACCTGTGTTCCCCGACGTCGGCTCGATGATGGTGTCCCCAGGCTTCAGGGTCCCCTCGCGCTCAGCATCCTCAATCATTCGCAGGCTGATGCGGTCCTTCACGCTCCCGCCCGCGTTGAAGAACTCACACTTGGCCACTGGAGCCAGAGACGCATCATGAGAGAGGAAGAGGACCCCGACCGCTAAGGGATGCCTGCCGTGCCGTCCCCTCCCCAGCACCCGATACGCCCAGGATGCAGGGACAAGCTTCAGTGGTCCTGAAAATCATCGCCTTTCCACTGCCACCTCCCACACCTGACGTGGGTGAGGGTGCTTGCCCACGGGAGCTTCTGCCACCTGCCCGTCCCACCCCCCATGGACCACGTGGCAACTCCAAGTGCATGAGACAGAGCAGCCTAAGGAGGATCCAGCTGGATGGATGGAGCAGAGCCACCCCCGTGACGCAGCACAGTCCCGAAGAGACTTGCTGGGCGTGCAGGGGGCGGCCGACTGGAGCCCAGGCTTAAATCAGGACAGCCAGCCCCAACGTACCCAGCGGATCATGACAGAGGACCTGATGTCCTGAAGCCACAGCTCGCTCGTCACACCCCCAGACCAGGACCCACACACCTTCCACACCCGCCTCCCGCCATCTTCCCCACCTAGCAGATACGACGTCCTCTCCCGTGCCTAAGCCTCTGCTTCTGCTCTTCTTCCCTTGGGGGAGGGCTCCCTCCCACCTCTCAAAAACACGCAGTGTTCGTAAAAGGGGGAGAGTGGCACCAAATGTGACTGAAGGACCAGGCCGGCCTGCAGCACCCACAAAACAAGCTCCTCCTGCTTTGTCCTGGTTTCTGAAATCCACAAGACCCAGAGAGGCCCCTGCCGGGACAGTGAAGGAGGGGCTCTTGAATGTCTGACCGCTGAGGAGCCCTGCACCCCAGACTCTTGTAGGTCACACACTTGAATTACTTGTTAGAAAATTCTAATGAGCCCCTGGGAAAGCCAAGAGACGCAGGGATTCAAGCTGATCAGCCGTGGGCAAAGCCAAGTAACCAACCGGGGGCTTGGTTCTTCCATCTGTAAAATGGACACAGTAAAACCTACTTCAGGGGCTCCTGCCGAGTTGACGCGCACGCAGCAGGCCCATGCCTACGGGGTACTAGTTACTGGTCTCTGTTATCTGATGGAGGAGCACAGAGCAGATAGCTCTCCTGGGCAGTTCTGATACACCCCCAGCAGCGCCTGGGAGTGTGTACTGCTTGTTGCTTATGAGAGAATTCTTCACCAGAGGCATGCGCGGGAAGCCTCTGATGGTGATGCCTCTGGGGTGAATCGACCACGTGGCCTCGGTCCCTCCCCTAGGAGGTGTTGACCCCCAAGGACCCCCACGCCCTCCCCTCCCCAGCTCTCTCTGCCCCAGCAGCACCGGGCCTGGTCCGCCCCAGGGCCTCTGCACCTGTCACTTCCTCTGGGACAAGGCTGACATCTACCTGGGCTCCGAGCTGGGAGAACAGTGGTGGTGAAGAAAGGCCCCCACCCTCTTGTGTTCCTGGAAACAGCCTCCTGCAAAGAAGTCCCTTCTCCATAGGACTTGGATAAGACTCTCAGGTGATCCCCACGTGTACCAGACGCAGCTCCCAAATCCCCACTCTGTCTCCTAAGTGAGACGCGAACTGTCTGTCTGAGCACCGGGGCAGCCAGTTCCTGCCCGGCTGATGGCTGGGACCCTCATCACAAAACCCGCCCCGGCTCTCAGGTCAGCCCACCCCACCCACGGCATGGCTGCCCCTCCCTACGAGAGTCCGAGACAGAACGGCGCCGCTCTGCTCCTGCAGTTGCCGGCTTAGAGCACCGCCTTCCCGGCTCGGGTTCTGCCCCCGACATCTGCCCGGACACGCTTCCCTCCACAATCCAGGCCTCAGCTCACAGGCCACGGCCCCCCCTTACACCGACTCCGGCGAGGGCTCGCTCACCCTCCAGCAGCCCGCCCTGTCCTGGGTGCTTCCCGACCTCACCTGACGTGGTCAAACACCCCTCCCGCAGGCTGTGAGGGGCCCACCCACGCCCCCGGCCTGCGAGCCGCGCGCAGGAAGCCGGCACTCACGGAGCTCACACTTCAGGCCGAAGTTCCTCCCAATCTTGTTAATCCTCACCATCGGGGTATCCCCAATCTTCTTCAGGATGTCTGGCAGGATTTTGGGAGACTTCTCCCTAAAACAGAGGAGTCCACGATTACTCAGAAAAACAAAATGGTACCAGCCTTGGCAGGCCCGCACATTCTTTTAAATAAATCAAGAAGTAAAGCCAAGAATTGCCTTTCATGAGGAACTGGGTGGCAAGTACACGAATCCACATTTGCTGAAAGGTCACACACATATGCACGGGCAAGTTCACCTCAAAACCTATGAAAACGAATGCAGTTTAGTGAACAGCTGCACCAACGTTTCCGGGGTTTGAAAACGCACTGTGGTAACAGATGGTATCAGTGGGCAGCTGGGCGAACGTCCCCACGACCTCTCTGTATGATTTTTGCAACTTCATTTGAGTGTTATTTCCAAATAAAAAAGTTAAAACAAACAAACACTGATTTCAAAACATCACGTCCTGGTCCACCTTTTTAGGTTTTTTTTTTTTTTTGGCATATGGGATCAAACCCGCGCCCCCTGCATTGGAAGGCGGAGTCATAGCCACTGGACCATCAGGGAAGTCCCGATCTTTTTAGGTTTTTGGTTTTCAATTCATCTCCTCTCTCAGCACCTGCCTCCTGGGATACCTCCCTTCCTTTTCTTCGATGAAAAAACTGGTGGGGACCCCTGGACAGAGACCCCCTCAGACGGTCTGGCCACCGGGCAGTGACAGTGACAGTGACTGCAAAGAGCCCACCCAGGCACCTGGCATCACTCAGAGTGTCTGGCACAGGTGGCAGGAAGCCTGATACTCAGACCAAAGAACAAAGGCCTCTGGCGGGTCATCTCTTGTCCTTGGGGCTAAGGTCAGGCGAATTCCCAGGTGGGCCTCCAGGCCCAGAACGGGATTCGCTTCTCATGGACCAACTGTCCCCCTTCACATTGGAGTGACTGCCCCCCCCTCCCCAGTGGTTCTTCCAGCTGAGCAGCCGGTGACAGGTGACAGGAAGGTGTGGGACAGCTCAGCTGCTGCTCAGCTGTGCACGCTGTGATACCTGCGTTTCCTGAGTGGCCCCCACGATGTTGCCTCCATCCTCATCCTCAGGGACCGACTATTCATCCCGGAATATGCAAAACTGACGTGAGTTCCAAGAAACTCAATGGCTTCCTACACCCTGGATTTCTCAGGTGCCATCCCCACGGCTCTCACGCTTGCGTGAACCGCGGTCCCCACTGCAGGGACCCGTTAACCATGTAGATTCCTCCCCGCTCCCTGGGAATGCCGCCTTCCGCCCCGGGGCCCACACAGGCAGCAACACGGCCTGGCTGGAGCCCAGCTGCACCCTCCAAGGTGGCACGGATGCCCCGAGCCCCCCCAGAGGCAGGCTTGGCCAAGAGAGGTGCGGAAGTTGGGGTGAGGGGAGAGCCGGGGCGGGGGCAAAGGGCTCCTGACCCCAGACTTGGAGGGAGACCAGGCTCTAGGGGCGACCTCGGGGTTGACTTATTAACTAGTTAAAGCCAGGGCAGGAGGGGTAAACACCTGGGAAGCACTGGAGGGCGGCTGAGTCATCCACCCCCAGCAGAGGTTGTAGCGGCCTGAGAACGGGGAGGCCCAGCCCGCCCCTGCGGAGAACTCAGGGCTCCTGACTCAGCACCAGGCCGGGGGGTGGGGGTGGTGGGGGGGGCGCAGAAAGTCACCTGGGGAGCTTGCCTGAGGCGATCGGGCCGGGCCTGGGGAGGGAATTTAACACCTTATCTCAGCTGCTTTCCCTGCGACAGCCCAGCAGGCTTCCGGGAGCAGAGCCCTACAGCCCCCTGGAATAACCTGAAACCCCCTCGCCTGGCAGGGCGCCTGGCTCTGCTTCCCCTCCGCAGCCACCCCCCCCCCCGCTGCTCCCATTCTGTTCCCCGTTCTAAGCCCACCCTACCTGGGAACCGTCTGGAACCCCTTCCCCAGATACCCACAGGGCTGGCACCTCCTGCCCATCCAGGTACCGGCTCTGAGTTCTCCCCAGGCCACCCGTCTCATCACCCCTGTGCTCTCACCACCGGGATCGCCTAGGCTGCCTCGTCCAGGGACCCGGGTCCAGCGTCCTGACAGCGGGTGAGCCCCAGAACCTCAGGCCCGGGCTCAGCTCCTCATAACCTGAACTGGGACAAGCAGTTTCAGGATGGGACAGCAACCCCGCCAGGGCGTTTTAGGAGGGTCAGGCCACCACGTGAAGCGCAGGTGGGATGCTAGGTTGCAGCCTGGATAGGATGGTGTCCCAGCCACCCCAGGCCCAGTGAGAAGCTCACGGAGCCATTTCACCCCCTGCTTTGTTCTGGAAGCAGGGGCTCATGCCCTATGGCCGGCGGCCAACTTGGCCTCCTGAGCTCCCAGAATCGAGGTATGTTTAACGCTGGGAGCTTCTGGGTTTGTAAATGTTACTTCGGTCCATTGGCCCCAGTGAGGAGAGCACCCCTCCCCCTCCCCCTCCCCAGTTCTGAATCGAAAATCAATAATCATAAACGTTGGTACAGCAGTGTGTGAAGGATAAGAACCAAACATCCAAAAGGCATGTTCTTCCGACTCCTTTGTTGTATTTCTGGGAGAGAACACTAAGGAAATAAAGATAATCCTAAGATTTAGTGAACTCAGTTCGAGTTTCATGATGGCTCAGGGATTTTTGCCTTTTTTGTTTCTTTTTCCTTTCCCACTGATTGATCTGATTGTGCACCTAGAACAGGGCACACATATAGTAGGTGCTGTGACTAAATGAACTGCATTTTCCACTGCAGTTATTCATAATGAGATCATTGCAGACACACGAATACCCAAGAGAGGGCTCAAAGTCGCAGTTTATTCATCCAACAGTCTCAGTCCAACCACAAAGACCCCACTACAGAAAAATATCTCACAGCCTGGAGGTGAGCAGAGAAGGGCAGGCATGATCCTAATTACAAGAGTGTGCAACCGGACGGATCTGGATCGGAAACCTCCCCCCTACCTGTCACTCAGAGCGTGGGACCTGGGCACATCCCTTTATTTATTGAGCATCTGCTCTTGGGAGGCACTGAACTAGGTGCTGCGCTACAGCACAAACGAGCCTTGGCCTCTCTGAGCCTTGGGGGACTCAGCTATAAAATACCTCCCACCCCAGCTCACCATCCATCCAGAGCGACTGCAAGGGACGGGGGTGGTGGGGTGGTGGTTCACACCCCAGGTCCCTGTGGCTACCTGGCTTCAGGTAGCAAACTCTTCCCCCATCTTATGATCATAAAGGGACTCACAGAGCAGTGTGGCGATGTGGAGAGCTGGTGGCAGGCCTGCCCAGCTGCCAGGAGCACCTGCTCGGGGCATCGGGACGGATCCACAGGACCTCCTTGTCTCCCGGAGGCTCCTTTTCCAGGCTTCCTTTCCCCAGGTGTGCCCCTGAGAGGTGGGGGCACCCTGCAGACCTCTCTTCTGCTTGGGGTGTCTCAGAAGGCATGGTGGGATCTGTCAAAGGCAAGGGGAAGAGATGCTGTCAGTTCGGGCAGTTTCCAAACACCTGCAGAAGGGCCTGCTTCTCTGTTGCCTGTCCTGGGAATCCTGCGCGCCTGGCCCCCACTGGGCGTGGAGCTCCATTCACTCAAGTAGCTCGGCAGGAAAAGGCATAACTACGCAGGCACCAGCTGCTGTGGACAACAGCTGGACAGCTTCTCAAAGGGTTAAGCATACAACTACCGTGTGACCCGGCAATTCCACCCCTACGCATATAGCCAAAAAAAATGGAAACATACAGTATGTGCCCACCGCATTCATAACGGCACTATTCACAATAGCAAAAACCTGGAAACAAACCAAGTGTCTATCAGCGGATGAATGTATAAACAAAATGTGGTTTCCCCATACAGTGGAAGAGTATTTGGCCATGAAAAAACAATGAAGTTTTAAAATCTTCTCAACATGTGAGCGCATGCACACACACACAGACACACACACACAGCAACTATGTAGAGGTGATGAGTGTTATTCATCTTGATAGCCTGATTGTGCTGTCTTTTTGTAATGTATACATAAATCAAAACATCACGTTGTACACCTTAAATATATATATGACTTTTATATATCAAAGATAACTCAATAAAGTTGTTTGAGAAAGACTACATTTAGGGACTCCCCTGGTGGTCCAGGGGTTAAGACTCCGCGCTCCCAATGCAGGGGGCCCAGGTTCGATACCTGGTCAGGGAACTAGATCCCGCATTCCACAGTGAAGATCCCGCATGCTGCAACTAAGACCCGGAGCAGACAAATAAATAAATATATATATTTTAAAAGACTACATTTATATGATGGAAATAACAAGAGGAAGATGAAGATGTTAATAAATATATTTTTACCCTAAAAAAGAAGGAATGAAACATTCTGCGAAGTCAAATAAGCCAGAAGAATATTGCATGACTCTACCTATGTGAGGTACCTAGAATAGGCAAATCAGAGAGACATGAAGTGGAACAGAGATTCCCAGGGGCAGGGGGAGGGGAGTCACTGTTTAATGGGTACAGAGTTATGATGAAAAAGTTTGGGGTACAGATAATAGTGCACAACATCGTGAATGTGTGTATTGCTACTGAATTCAGACACTTATGAATAGTTAAACAGTATATTACATGTATTTTATCAATTAAAAATCTCATGGAACCTTAAAATAGATGACAAAAAAAAAAAAAAGAAAGAAAGGAAAGGGAATGGGCACACTCAAAGAGGCTGCAGCCCTGCCCAGCTCCTTCTGGTGACGATGAGCAAACGCCCACCTCTCATCTTCAGAAACCAGGACTGAGCTCAGCCGCTCGGCTGCCGCCCTGTGATTTCCCACACTGAACAGAGGACCGGTCCACGGCGGCGCGGAGCCATCACTCACCAGGCTGATGACCGAACACTCACCACGGCTCCAGCTCCGTAAGGAGCAGTGAAAACGAAATGGAATGAGGTGTCTTGGATGGAATCCCAGAACAGAAAAGGGTATTAGGGGAAACTAAGGAAATCTGAATAAGTAGGGACTTTAGTTAACCATCATGTTCATTCATTGTAAAAATCGTAAGATGGTAATAATAGGGGGAACCGTGAGTGTGAGGGGGGAGGTACGTGAGAACTCTGCTCTCTTCTCAACTTTTCTGTAAACCTAAAGCTCCCCCCACCCCAAGTCTCTGGAGCCCTGTGGGTCTGGAAGGCCCCTGCGAGGAGCTCAAGGTAGGGGATGTGGCTCGGGGTGACCTCTGAGTGCAGCCCTCACCACTCCTCCAGCCCCCAGCCTTGCCCCTCTGCTCCCCAGGACATTTCGGCAGGCAGTTTGCTGTGAAAAGCTTCGGTGGCCCAGGCGGAACTGGGCTGAAGGTGCAAAGGGCCCCTCGCTTGGAGGTGCACGTGGAGGCTCGTGGACCCGCTGGATTTCTCCTCGGGAGCGGCCCCATCTGGGTACCGCCACCATCAGCAAGGGCAGAGGCCGCCCCAGCTGGTTCCCTGTCTCCCAGCGCAGGGCCAGGTGCAGACCAGCGCCCAGCAGGTCGCCCCAGATGCCCAGGCCGGAGCCTGCGCGCCGGGGAAGCGGAGACCCCCACTCTTGGCAATCACATCCGTTTCAAATCCACGAGGCCCGCGGCGCACGGCTTTCTGGGAGAAACCAGCCTCCCAGACGATCTGCCCCCAAACGTGCCTAGAGCAGAGGTTCCTTCAAGTCTTTGGATCAGCAAGTACTTTTTCAGGCGTTCAGTTCCCCTCGTGAAACCACGGAGGGACGTCCCGCGTCCTTCTTCCACCTTTCAAAAAGCCCCCGAGGTAAGCGGAACACTGCCTTCGCTCCGCGGTGCGCCCGCGGGTAGGTGGTTCTTCCGTCGTGCAGAAGCGCCCCTGTCGTACACCTCTCTCCCCATCAGAGGCCGACAGGTCGGCAGCCCCCTGGCCAGAACACCCCGCAGACCCGTCACGCAGACGCAGGCAGCCCTGCGCCTCCTATGTGGCGACTTGCCTCGCCTGTAGCGACCTCCTGAAAGGTAAGGGGCTGCTGGGAACTCAAATCGAGACCGACAGAGCCTCCGTGGAACCCACAGGCACTCGGCGGGACCCTCGTTGGGCGACCCGGGTTCGAACCCGCGGATTCAGTCCAGTGCAGCCCGTCTCAGCTCCCAGCGGGCACAGCTCCCCGCGGGCACAGCGCCCTGCGCGCCGACGCACGTGCGTGCTGGGAAGGCGGGCTCCCCTGGCGCGGTCCTGCTGGCTCCTGCCGCAACCCCAAACCCCAAGACCCTCCTGGGGTCACGCCCCCCGCGCCCCCCAGCGCCCTGCACGCGCGCACCAGTCGGCCAAAGGGGGCCAGTTAGGGCCAAGGGTGCGGAAGGTAGTAAACTCCCGTTTCAAAGGGAGACTTTTCAGGCGGGTAATTGAGACGCTACAGAGGATCTGGAGACCGCCCGGTCACCTGGCCTTTGGGGATACCGTTTGGGATAAACACCCCCAGGTAACTCTTGGGAGGCTAAGTTTTGCGCTCCCGCTCCTTCCCCACTACCACTCCCCATTCTCCAGCTCAGCCATCCGCCTAGCCTAGGGCTCGAAGTGGGGGTCTCAGGGCACCCTCCCCCATCCCCTTAGTATGTGCTGGAGGCAGGGCCCTGTTTGCCCTGCGCTCCCTCCCACCGCGGGCAGCCACCTCCCGTGCAGCCTACGCAACTACATCAATATTTTACACCCCGCCCCCCCCGCCCACTCCACAGAACTGGCAGAAAAGAGCAATTTTCGAGACAACCATTTCCCATCCAAAATGCAGCGAAAAATCAATGATGCCACCATTAGAGCGCATCTTCCGAAAGTCTCAGCTCGACGCCCCCCGGCTCGCGCCCCCTGCCGTCCCCTCCGCAGCCGCAGGAGTTGGAGTGAAGGCCCTGGGCCACGTGGGCGCGGAACCCCCAGCTTCAAGACAGTCTGGACTCGCGATAAGGGGAAGGTCCTGGACGCGGGGTTCGCGTGGCCAGCTCCGCGGCTGGCAGATGTAGATGATGCAACACCGGCCCAGCGGTTGCCGAGGCGGGGACCCCGTCCCAGACCCCGGCCAGATCCCTCCGCCTAGGGGTGGGGCGAGTCACGGTCCGGCAAGTGCTCACCTGGACCGAGACCGGGAAAAAGCGGCGGGCTGGGCGCGTCCGGGAGCGGCGAGCGGTGACCCGGAAAGCGCGACCCCGGGGCTGGGTGGCACCCCGGGGACCGGGCGGCCAGAGTGGAAGGAAGGCGATTGGCCGAGAGGAAGGGGCGGGGGCCGGCTTCCGGCCAATCCCGAGTTGCGGATCGCGCGGCCACCACCTCTCTCGTACCCGCCTCTCGCCACGCCCACCCGCCACGCCCCCACCCCTCCCCCACTGCCGCACCTTGGGTCAAGACCCCACCCCCATCACCTACTCTCTTTTGACGCAGCCGTGGGCCGGTGGACTCTGTCCCCTCTTCTCCCCTCACTCCCGGGACCCCAGCACGCTCCGCCTACCCCTACCCTCTCCCCACCTCCCGCCCCGGGACCCCAACCCGAACCCCGCATCCAGGGGTGTGCGAACACTGTACCCAATGTCCCGATTCTGTTTTACTTGGGTAAATCCTTGCTCTGCGGGAGTGTAATAAATAAGTATTGATTGATGAGTTAAAAACGTGCGGTCTGGAGAGAAGAAGGACTTGGAAGGCCCTGAGGATGAGCCTCAGCACGCATCCCAACTGCTAGGTCCCCTCACGCTGGCCCGGTCCCGCGACCACCGGACACGGTTCTGTCTGGTCGCGGGACCCCAGGGGGCTGAAAGCTGCGGGCGGACCCAGCGCGCAGACAGTAGGCGCTCTGCACCTGGGCTTCGGATCCACCACGGCGGGTTTGTCCCGACTTATTTCCTGCCCCTCACGGTCCAAGGACCCAGCATACACAGTGCTTCGCCGGCCGAGCCCCTCTGTCTGCCCAGCCCGGGAGGGAAGCTGAGCGCACGTGGACATGGCCAGAAGCCACAAAGCCGCTGGGAGCCGGGCTGCCGGCAGGCTCTCACGGGCGCCTAAGGCGCCAAAGGCTGACGGCCAGGATGGCCCTGGTCGCTGGGAAGGCGACCGCTAATAACAATATTCCAGACTGGGTGCTCTCGACTTTTAAAGAGCCTGCCTGCCTCTTGAGGTTCCGAGCTGAATGGAGAATCCCTGACCCTTGAGTTTCTCCTGCACCGTAGTGACTAAGTGAAAGGTGGAGCCGCCAGGCTTGGGCAGACACACAGGATGGAGTTACTTGGCCCAGCACCCAACTGTTTAGTGCGCTGGCCACGTGCCCGCATTGCTCCCAGCGCTGCATGGGAAACAGAGCAGGCTGAGACAAATGGCCTCTGTGCCTGTGGGGTTGCTGTTCTAGGGGAGGGGGCTCAACAGACATCACTTCATAAAAAAACTTCCACTAATGACACTGATAATAAAGAATGATACAGCGGGGAATGGAGAAAGACAGGAGCGGCAGAGTCCCAGATCAGGTGGTCAGAAGTCTCTGTGGACAGGTGACCCTAGAGCAGAGAGCTTAGGCACCACATCTTGTCCTGGAGAAGGATGTCCCCGGCTGAAGTTAGCCAGTGCAAAGGCCTGGGGCAGGAAGAAAGCAGGTGTCCGGGAAAGCAGGGAAGGTCACTGTGGCCAGAGCAGAAGCAGGTGCGGTCAGAGGTGGGAGGGGAGGCGGAGTCCAGGCCACGATCTGGACTTTAGCCTCAAAGACCTGGGGCGCTTGGGAGGGTTTCCAGTGGGGAGTTTTAAATTACGCTCCGAATTAGGTTATCTTGGCATAATTTCAGACTGCCACAAAAGTGGCGGGAATAGTATAAGAATTCCCAGATACTCAAAGATTCCCAGATGTTAAACTTTTACTAACCCCTGAATCTTTGAGTGTGATCTTACTTGGAAATAGGGTCTTTGAGGACATAATCAACTTAAGATGAGGTCATAGTGAATAAAGAGGGGAGGTCTAAATCCAGTACGACTGGTGTCCTTACAAGAGGGAAATTTGGACACAGACCCCCAGAGGGGAGATGGCCATGTGAAGACAGAGGCAGAGACTGGAGTCATCCAGGCACAAGACAAGAACACGCAAGCAGCAGGAGCTGGAGAGGCAGGAATGACCCCCGCCAGAGCCTCAGAGGGAGAACGGCCCTGCGGCGCCGTGATTTTGGACTTCTGGCCTCCAGAGCTGTGAGAGACAATGAACTTGTGTTGTTTTAAAGGGCAAGCATATAAATTAAAAAAAAATTTTAACGTAATTTTAGAATGTCAGAAAAGTGGTATAGTATATAGTATATATATATACTATATATATATATATATATATATATACACACTATAATATAGTACATACTATAGTGGTATAGTATATAGTAAAATACTATAAAGAATTTCCAGGTGCCCTTCATCCAGATTTTCCAAATGTTAAATTTTTATTATGTTTGCTTTACACTTCTCTCTCTGTGTCTCCCTCTCTTAGATTCTTACATATAAAATATGTATCTAAGTCTTTGTCATCAATTTATCTACCATCTATGTATCTGTTTTTTCTGAATGGTTGAGAGTAAGTTGGAGATACAATGTCCCTTTACCCCCAACTACTTCAGTGTGTATTTCCCAGAAACAAAGAATTGTTTCCTATAACCATATTTCAACTGTCAAAATCAAGAAGTTAAGCTAAAACTGCTTTGAAAAAATTAAAGACTTCAAAAAACAAAAAGTTAACGTTGATACAAAACTATGATCTAACCAACAGACCTTCCTCAGTTGGCCAATCATTCCCACAGTGTCCTGCATAGCCAGTCCCTGACCACATGCCACATTCAGTGGCTCAGTCTCTTTAGCTATTCTTTGTATTAAGACAGTGACATTTTTTCTTCCTTCCTTCCTCCCTCCCTTTTTTATTTTGGCTGTGCTGTGTGGCTTGTGGGATCTTAGTTCCCTGACCAGGGATTGAACAGTGAAAGCGTGGAGTCCTAACTACTGGACGGCCAGGGAATCCCCAGGACACTGACATTTTTGAAGTGTACAAGCCAGGGATTTTGTAGAATGTCCTTGGTTTGGTCTGATTCCACCCAGGGGATGCACTCTGGATGGAGACCACAGCAGTGGTGCTAAGTCAGCGTCTGAACTATTGTTTCTTTACTGATTTTCCTGTGTTCCTGCATTCCCTCACTTCCCCAAAGATCATTAATTACTGAGACCAGTTTAAGGGCAAGCACTGTGGCCAAGCTTAGATCACAAAGTGGCTTAGGGGACTTCTTGGGTGGCACAGTGGTTGAGAATCTGCCTGCTAATGCAGGAGACACGGGTTCAATCCCTGGTCCGGGAAGGTTCCACGTGCCATGGAGCAACTAAGCCTGTGCGTCACAACTACTGAGCCTGCACTCTAGAGCCTGCGAGCCACAACTACTGAGCCTGTGCGCCACAACTACTGAAGTCCGTGTGCCCTACAGCCTGCGCGCTGCAACTACCGAGCCCGTGTGCCGCAACTACTGAAGCCTGAGCACCTAGAGCCTGCACTCAGCAACAAGAGAAGCCACCACAATGAGAAGCCTGCGCACCGCAATGAAGAGTAGCCCCTGCTCGCCACAACTAGAGAAAGCCCATGCGCAGCAATGAAGACCCAATGCAGCCAAAAAATAAATAAATAAAATACAATTTTAAAACAAAAGCAAAAACAAACAAACAGAAAAAAACAAAGTGGCTTAGGCCAAAAATGGCTTCTCTTGTGTTGAGAAGGCCATGCCTGGTTCTCTTTCTCCAGGGACCCCCTACCCTATCTGCTTGCACAATGTGTCCTTGTTATGGGCTGAACTGTGACCTCCCCAAGTTCATATGTCAAGTGCCGCCCCCCAACACACACCTAAGAATGTAACTATATTTGTGCATAAAGTCTTTGAAGAGGTGATTAAGTGAAAAAGAGGCCTTTAGGGTAACTAAGACTCCTTGACCAAACCTTGGTCAGGCTCCTCTGAGCCCTCTTCTCCACTAGCATCCCCCCAACACCTTGTCTTGGGCCTGCCTAGGCCACTTTTAGCAGGAATCCTGCTAAGTCAGTTTAGAGAGACTGCCCCACCCCATATCTGATCACCCTTGACATTCGATCAAGGTCCCCCCTCTTTTGATGTAGAAGTCCCTGGCCTGCCTTTAGCAAGAACTCTACAAGGTCTGTCTATCAAGAATCTCCCTGCCTTAGGGCTTCCCTGGTGGCGCAGTGGTTAAGAATCCGCCTGCCAGTGCAGGGGACACAGGTTCGATCCCTGGTCCTGGAAGATCCCACATGCCGTGAAGCAACTAAGCCCGTGTGCCACAACTACTGAGCCTGCGTGTTGCAACTACTGAAGCCGTGTGCCTAGAGCCCATGCTCCGCAACAAGAGAAGCCACTGCAATAAGAAGCCCGCACACTGCAACGAAGAGTAGCCCCTGCTAGCTACAACTAGAGAAAGCCCATGTGCAACGAAGACCCAACGCAGCCAAAAATAAATTTAAAAAAAAAAAAAAAAAAGGAATCTCCTTGCCTTGATGTCTCCTAGTAGTCTTCCATCCACTGAGCCCTCACTCCGCTCCTTGGCAGCAAATCCCCGGCTTCCTCCTTGTACTTGGAGTTGAGCCCCATCTCTCTCTCCTATTGCAACAGTCTCAAGTAACGTCTTCTTTACCCTTTTTACAAGTGTCAGAATAATTTTCTTTAACAAGAGTAGGGGCTCGGCTTAAACAACAAACATTTATTTCTCATAGTTCTGGAGACTAGAAGCGCAAGATCAGCCTGGTGAGGCCTCTCTTCCTGGCTTGTAGACGTTGGGGGAAGGAGCAGGGGACAAGCTCACTTGTGTCTCTTCTTATAAGGGCACTAACCCCATCACGAGGGCTCCACCTTCATGACCTCATCACCTCCCAAAGGCCCCACCTCCAAATACTGTCACATTGGGGTTTTTCTGGTTGGGGGACGGGGGCACAAATATTCAGTCCATAGCAGGCTGGAACCCAATCTGACTGGTTTCCTTATAAGACGAGGAAGAGACACCAGGGGTGCACTCACAGAGGGGAGACCACATGAGGACACGGGGAGAAAGCGGTCATCTGCAAACCAAGGAGGGAGAAACCAATCCTGCAACAACCTGATCTTGGACTTCCAGAACTGTGAAAAAATAAACGTCTGTTGTGGAGGAGTTTGCTGTCCCTGCACCCAAGGGCCCTAGGGGCCAGCAAAAGGGCTTGCAGCTCAGGAAGAGGCAGGACATTGAGGCAGATGAGGGACGTGTGAACTCTCCTGCGGAGGTGAGTCTGGGTGGCAGATGGCTGGCTGGCCCCTCCAGTTACAGGGCAGCAGGAGGAAATGGTTCTCATCCACAGGGTGACAGAGCAAACGCAGGAGAAGAGCTAATGGTAGAAGCATTACACAACAATGTAAATCAACTATACGCCAATAAAACTGGAGTCTCTTTCCACCCCCAGTTCCAGGTCCCAGAGACAATTTATTTGGCCATTTTCATTTCATTTTATTTTATTTATTTATTTATTTTTGCCTGCATTGGGTCTTCGTTGCTGTGTGTGGGCTTTCTCCAGTTGTGGCGAGCGGGGCCTACTCTTCGTTGCAGCGCGCAGGCTTCTCATTGCGGTGGCTTCTCTTGCGGAGCACGGGCTCTAGGTGCGTGGGCTTCAGCAGTTGTGGCACACGGGCTCAGCTGTTGTAGCTCGCAGGCTCTAGAGCACAGGCGCACAGGCTTAGTTGCTCCGTGGCATGTGGGATCTTCCTGGACCAGGGCACAAACCCAAGTCCCCTGCATTGGTAGGCGGATTCTTAACCCCTGCGCCACCAGGGAAGCCCTGGCCATTTTTAAAATGGTATATTCATCGCCATCATGTAGACAATATCCAGTATTTCTTTTTCTTGATTTATGACCTTTAGGCCATATCTATTTTAACAATAAAAATAATGCTTGGGGCTTCCCTGGTGGCGCAGTGGTTGAGAGTCCGCCTGCCGATGCAGGGGACACGGGTTCGTGCCCCGGTCCGGGAAGATCCCACGTGCCGCGGAGCGGCTGGGCCCGTGAACCATGGCCGCTGAGCCTGCGCGTCCGGAGCCTGTGCTCCGCAACGGGAGAGGCCACAGCACTGAGAGGCCCGCGTACCGCAAAAAAAAAAAAAAAAAAAAAAAAAAAAAAAAAAAATGCTTGGGCTTCCCTGGTGGCGCAGGGATTATCTCTTTGTTAAAGAGATAATTCTTTCCCCATTGACTGGTCTTGACACTTGTCAAAAGCAATTGACCATAGATGTTAGGGTTTACTTATGGACCCTCAATTCTAAATATTTTGTTGATCTATACATCAATCCTTATGCCAGTACCACACCATTTTCATTACTGTGACTTTGTACTAACTTTTGAAATCAGGAAGTGCAAGTCTTCCAACTTCATTCTTCTTTTTCAAGATTGCCTTGGCTATTTGGATTTCCTTGCAGTTCCATAAAATTTTAGGATCAGCTTTTCCATTTGCACAAAGAGGCTGTTAGGATTGTGAGAGGGACTGAACTGAATCTGGAGATTGTTTTGGGGGAGTACTGCCATCTTAACAACATTAAACCTTCCAATCTGTGAACAAAGGATAACTTTCCACTTATTTAGTTTTTCTTTCATTTCTTTGCAATTTTTTTGTCATTTTCAGTGTACAAATCTGGCACTTCCTTGATTAAATTTGTTCCTAAGTATTTGATTCTTTTTGACTTGGGGAATAAACTTTCTAGCCCATGAATGAACATGGGAGGTCTATTTATTTAGCTCTACTCTAGTTTTCCCAACAATGTTTTGTCAATTTCAGAGTCTGTTTTGTACTTAGTAACTGCTTTTTGAAAAATTTTATTTATTTATTTTAAAAAAAATTTTATTGGAGTATAGTTGATTTACATTGTTGTGTTTCAGATGTACAGCAAAGTGAATCATATGTCCACTCTTTTTTAGGTTCTTTTCCATATAGGCCTGTACTCAGTAACTTCTTATACCACCTGTCAAGTTCTCACCTTGTACAACAAGCCTATTAGGGTTCCTGGTTATTCCTCTGCTTGTCCTTCTCCGTACCACCATGTCCTACCTTCAGCTACGAATAGTGTTACCACTAATAACAACAACTAGCCCTGCTTGGGCACTTACTATGTACGTGCCACTCACTGTTCGAAGAACTTTACCTAACTTTAACTAATGGAATCTTCATAACTACCCTAGGAGGAGAGGTTGGGTGACTTGCCCAAGGTCTGCAGCTAAAGGGGAGCAGAACCAGGATTCGACCCAGGCAGTCGGACGCCTGCATCTCTGCTTTTCTTGCCCGTCTTGCAATGGCAATCAACCCAACCCTGGGACATGTCAGGTTGGCCCACATGAAACTGCTGATGTCTGACCATTTTTAACCTACAAAAAAAATGGCAATTTCATTTGATTCAACTTGTTAAAAAAGAAATAAAAAGACCTGGGATTTGAAGCAGGTGCCTGAATGTTTGTTCACCAGATGCAGGTGGGGATTGTCTGAGTTTAAGGCTCTGCTGTGTAAGGTTTGAGCACGCTCGCCAAGGAAGCTCCAGCTGGGAGTGAGCCAAGTTCACCTGGATGAACCTGGCATCTTCTGTCCTGAGATGGGGGCCCCGTTTCGGAGGTGAGAGCTCCTGAGCTCACTCTAACAGTAAGTCCCAAGCGGGGGGGGGGCATGGTAGGTCCCCCCGAGACCCATACGGTGCCATCCACGTGAGTCATCCGGCCGCCAGGAACCCGCCGCCAGGGACGGGTGCAGCTCTTACGTCGCGGGCAGGGAGCTCTCCTGGCGGGCCACGTGGACTTGCAGGGCTGTGTTTTCAGGCCCGTCCTGCTTCCTGGAACAGGTGCAAGGGAAGGCAGCCACCTGGTGGCCTCAGGACTGTTTGGTTGAGAAGCTTCCATTACATAAGATGCCATAGGAGGAAGAGACCTTGAGCTTCAATGTCTTTGAACTTTATGGGGGAAGGTGATTGCGGCTTTGGACTACCCTCTCTTAGGGATTTGATGTGGGAGGAGGGTTACACTTTCTCAATTCCCGAAGTTTCAGATTGCTGGCTTTGTTCTCATTCGGTCTCCCGCACAGGTGCTGGGAAGCCTCTCTGGACAGTGGGACCGAGGCTCAGGGGAGACAGATGCTTCGGGAGTGAAGTTTCAGCCTTGACCTCAGGGCGGCCCTTGAGTTGATTACTGCACGGTTCTCACCTGTTCCAAACTTTCTTGGGATGAAGCCAACCGCCCATCCGTGGAACAGGAGGGGTAGGGGTACTGGGGACATGGCCTGTGCGTGACGGAGGGCAGCCTTGAGGGGTGAGTCCTCCCCAGCCCACTCTGGACCCCACCTGCCTCCGCCCAGGGAGCTGGGAGAGAGCTCTGAGGAATCCTGGGGTGGGAAGTGACGCCCCTTTAGCTCAGTACTGTGTTTCCACAAGGAACCAGCACCCATCACAGTGCTGCCTCCTCCCCTCCCCTCCCATGCCCCCTCCTTCCCAGGAGAGGAGAGTGGTGGTCTGCTCGGCGGAGGCCCTTGACTTGTCCGTTCTCTCCCGACTGCAAGACACTGATCCGTTTAAAAGGTGCGAACCCTGGGGACCAACTCTCCTGTCCCCTCCCCAGGTTGGCATTGGCAGTATCCTGGAGACTGTGCCTGTCCTGCGGACACAGGCTGTCCCTCAGGTGGGCTGTCCCAAGGTCAAACCATGGATGGAGGTGGCAGTACGAGTTCTACGGGCCTTAAAACCTACATTCATGTTCTCCAATCAGCTTTATCAGTAATGAAATTGATAAAGAAAAAAAAATCTGCTGAGGTTAAAGCCGTGGAGGCGACCTGGAACCTTCTCTCTGACCACATCTGACCGCCAGCAGGTCCTATGGGCTCTCCTTCATTCTGACTATACGTGAGGCACAAGGAGGTACCCGGGACTGGAGAAGCTGGAAACGGACCCATCTACACGTGTGGTCACCTGATTCAACAGAGGCCCCCTCAGCTCTGCAGGGAAGGCTGTGGCTCTTTCCACAATAAAAGTTGCTGGAACGATGGGCTAACCCTGTAAAATAACAAGCGCCCATACACACAAAACGATCAGAGAGCAATCCTGCGTGTACCCTAAGTGTGCACGCTAAGACGATAAGCTTATGGAGAGGCAGAGTATCAGCAGGAACTCGGGAGCAAAGGTGTGTTAAACGGGACCCAGAAAGCACCGTCCACAGAAGACATATTGCTGAACTGGACTAGTTACAGGGGAAGCCATGCGTCCATCCCACCACTGAGAGGGAAAAGGAAGCCCGAGACCGGGATAGATATTTGCAACCTTCAACAAAGGACTCAGACTCCTAGAAATACACAGGAAAAAGACAAACGACTTGATTTTAAAATGGGCAGAGATTTGAGCAGGTCCTTCACAGGGACACGCAAATGGCCAATGGCACGAAAAGGCACCAACCTCATCCGTCCATTGTGGACGTGCCAGGTGAAGCCAGGGACCTGCCAACCTGCCACTGCAGCCACTGGAAGAGATAGAAGGCAAAGGGGGCAGAGACCGTCTGTCCCAGACTCAACGGCCCCCAACACCTGCCACAGTCCAAGCTGCCCTCCCCACCTGCCTGGACCACAGCAGTAGCTTCCACTCTGGTCCCCTTCCAGCACCCTGCGGTGAGACACTACTTCAGAAACATGAATCAGAATGTATCGTCCTCGTGCTCAAATCCTTCCCACCACTCAGAACAAGCTCCAGGTCCTTCCCAAACTCACGAGGCCCTGTACAATGTCGCCCTGACTCTCTTTCCCGTGTGCTGTGCCTTGAATGCACTTTGGAGGACGCTGCTGTCCACCCAGCATCCCAGGACCCCTCCCTCTGGCGCCCCTCCCACTGCAGTGCTGAGTGGCCTTGTGACTTGCTTTGACCCACGAAGTGTGGAAGGAAGTTCACGTGTCTCTCTGATCAGAGTTGAAGAACCGGCAAGGGGTTTTCCTCCCTTTCTGCACCCGCGGGCTGGCCACGCTCCATCCAGGTGGGGCTGCCCCACCAGCCGCCCCAGGGAAGATGACGGTGCTGGGAGTCAGAGCAGCTGGCCCTCGGCCGACACATGGGGTGAGGGGGGATGAGGGCCCCGTGCTTCCACAGCACAGCCTAGTGCCGGTCTTTCCTGATCCAGGCACGTCCAAGCTCACTCCTTCCTCAGGGGACGCGTCCCCACCGGCCCCCCCTCCTCTTCCTCCTTCTGTTCCTCCAGCTGGCCAGCTGTGCCAGGAACAGGTATTAACTACTCGATTCATATGCCTCGAGCTGCAATTTCAAGTCAGCGGCGTCCAAAAACATACTGAACGTTGCAGACAAGCTGAGTCAAAGCAAGGCAAGGCGATACGCAATGATTCCATTTATATAAAATTCAAAAACAGGCAAAACTGTAATGTTTGGTGAAGCCTATGTAGATTTTTTTATTATTATTGGAGTACAGTTGCTTTACAATATTGTGTTCGTTTCTACTGTACAGTAAATGGAATCAGCTATACGCATACATATATCCCCTTTTTTGGATTTCCTTCTCATAGGTCACCACAGAGCATTGGGTAGAGTTGCCGGTGCTATACAGTAGGTTCTCGTTAGTTATCTATTTTATACATAGAATCAATATTGTATGTATGTCCATCCCAATCTCCCAAATCCTTCCACCCCTAGATTTTTAGTTTTGTTTTTATTGAAGTATAGTTGATTTGCAATGTTTATTCTTTTTCAGATTCTTTTCCATCATAGGTTATTATATCGAATACAGTTCCCTGTGCTATACAGTAAGTCTTTGTTGGTTATTTTATTTTTTTGATTTTAAAAAATTAATTAATTTTACTTTTGTCTGTGTTGGGTCTTCATTGATGCATGCAGGCTTTCTCTAGTTGCAGCGAGCGGGGGCTACTCTTCATTGTGGCGTGTGGGCTTCTCATTGCAGTGGCTTATCTTGTTTCGGAGCATGGGCTCTAGGTACGCAGGCTTCAGTAGTTGTGGCACGAGGGCTTAGCAGTTGTGGCTCGCGGGCTCTAGGGCGCAGGCTCAGCAGTTGTGGCGCACAGACTTAGCTGCTGTGCGGCATGTGGGATCTTCCTGGACCAGGGCTCGAAACTGTGTCCCCTGCATTGGCAGGAGGATTCTTCCCCACTGCGCCACCAGGAAGTCTGACTGATTATCTATTTTATGTATTTTGTATCTGTTAATCTCAAACTCCCAATGTATCCACCCCCCCACCCTTTTCCTCTTTGGTAACCACAGTTTGTTTTCTATGTCTGTGAGTCTGTTTTGTAAATAAGTTCATTTGTATTGGTTTCTTAGATCCCACATATAAGTGATATCCTATGATATCTGTCTTTCTCTGTCTTACTTCACTTTGTATGATAATCTCTAGGTCTATCTATGTACAGTGTTTAAGATAATAAAACCAAATCGAAACAAGACGATGGCCACACATGTTGAGATGGTCAATGGCCACATATGTTGAGATGGTCGATGGCCACACGTGTTGAGATGGTCAATGGCCACACATGTTGAGATGGTCGATGGCCACACGTGTTGAGATGGTCGATGGCCACACGTGTTGAGATGGTCGATGGCCACATGTGTTGAGATGGTCGATGGCCACACGTGTTGAGATGGTCGATGGCCACACGTGTTGAGATGGTCGTTTTCTTGAGGAGGGAGGTGCTTTGTGGCTGGGAGGCTGGTCTGGGCGTTGGCCGGTGCAGCTACTTCCTGACTGGGCAGGACCTTCTAGGGGGTTCACCTCGTAACAGTTCTCTAAGTATTGTACGGTAGGCATCACGCAGCTCATTAAAAACATGACAATCATGGAGCCGGCTAAGAGATACAACACAGATGTGATTGGGACTCTCCTAAGAAAACTTAAGTAGAACAAATTAAATATTTGTTATAATTCATCCTTAACTCCTAGAATAAATCCCACTTAACTGTGGCATATTTAATATGCTGCTAGATTGTTTGCCCATATTTAGGACTTTTGCATCCATATTCAGAACTGAGACTCCCCTGTAGTTTTGTGTGTGTGTGTCCCATTTCTTGGAGATTTTATCAGTACCGTACTCATTTCATATGAAGAATTTGGAAGCTATACGCAGTAACAATTTGGGTCAATTAGACGCCAGGTGCTGGGTGTCCTGGGGGAAGGTGTCCTTGCTCTGGAACGTGAACCCTGGAGAAGCTGAGGCGATGCAAACCCCTACGGGGTGGGGCAGGCAGAGAACTAGAGCTGGAGCGCTGTGGGGACTTGCACACGGCTCCTCACGGCTACAGACCCCAGTTGGATTCTCTGCTTATCCTGAAAAAGCCCATCTTTGCTGGAGAAATAACTGGCAGTCTATGTGTTTTGGGTCAACACAGCCAATACATCCTTTATTTTTGTTGATGGAACTAGCTCATCGTATCTGCTGTTACTTGCACTGGGACAACGTGCTCAATTTACCTGATTTCTAGAGCTGTCCCCTCCTATCTCTCAAAAGGTTATGCAGATCAACTGGAATAAAAAGCCTGACCCAACAAGGCGCCTTCTCTTCCTGCTTTGTTCCATGCTGCCTGTGTCTGGATTGACAGGGACAGGAATTCAGCCTCCAGGGCTAGTTCCTGTTGCCACTTCCAAAGCCCTCTGAGAACCTAATCCCCACGCCCCTAGACAGACCCCAGCCCTCTTCCCAAGTTGCTCGGCTGGACCCAAGAGTTCTCGGAGCACCTGGTCTTCTGAAGCGCCTCTTCCAGTTGAGCATCCTTTTCTCAAGTGTAGAGCTTTGCCTATTCTTGCCCTGAAATGCCAGCCGAAAATGCCAAGTGCCAACAAGCCATTTATTCCACCTTGCTCACTTTTGGCTGGTGCACAAGCATGTGTGCAAACACACACACACACAGCACCCTGATGGACGTGCTGCTACACCCCAACCCTAGGAGATACGAAAGGAAAGGCAAGGCACCATGGCTGATGGAGCCAAGCTTATTCCGGGCTGTGCTTTCCTGAGGTGGCAGCATGGAAAAGTCCTTACGTTTCAGGGATGCAAACATCTTACGTACACAAGGTTTAAGTATCTGGGGCTTCACCACAATTTCTCTACTTTTGAATATGTTTAAAAAACTGAAATGCTCTTTCAGCAAATGATGGGTGAAATTTGATGAGAGCAATTGAAAAAGTCCCACTTAGCAGACCAGAAGTTGAGAATCTTATATTGACCACAATCCTATGTTGTTTCTTTGGAAAATTCTAAATGGTCTGAGAACCCCCAAGACTGGGAACCACTGGACTACACAAAGCCAACCTCACTAGGGCCAACCACGCTGAGTCCCGTGTGACACTCTGACTGCCAAGACCCCAGCCTGACTTTCCATTACAAAGGCCCTAGAAGCACATTTATAATACCAGTGTTTTGAATAGACTTTTTTTTTTTTTTTTGCGGTACGTGGGCCTCTCACTGTTGTGGCCTCCCCCGCTGCGGAGCACAGGCTCTGGACGCGCAGGCCCAGCGGCCATGGCTCACGGGCCCAGCCGCTCCGCGGCACGTGGGATCTTCCCGGACCGGGGCACGAACCCGCGTCCCCTGCATCGGCAGACGGACTCCCAACCACTGCGCCACCAGGGAAGCCCCTGAATAGACTTTTAAAAAAGAAAAATCATTTGCTGCTTCATCCCTTTTGGTAAATAAGGACTCCTGAACTGAGAAGGGAAAAAGTGATACTGCAGTGACCACACCAGCAACCCTTTCTCCAATACTATCTTGTTCAAAGGAAGTGAATTTTCTCCAATCGATAGTGGTGGTGACCTCAAACACCAATGTTTGAAATATTTAAAATGATTTTCAACTATTATATATATACACATGCATAGGGTAAGCTTGCTATACGTGTGTCAAAACAGCAAGCAAAAAAACAAAGGCTGTAAAAGTTAATTGAAGTAATTCAACACAACTGTTGAATTAAATGTGTTGATACCGTATTTGAGTTTGTTTCAGCAGCTGTTCTCTATTTGGTTTCAGTCTTAATATACATCGTGTAATATTCAGGACAAGAAACTTTTCCAGTAATATTTGGGCCCGTCCTCATTACAAATCAATTATTTCAAGTGGCTTTTTTAAAAAAAATAAATTTATTTATTTATTTACTTATTTTTGGCTGCGTTGGGTCTTCGTTGCTGCGCGCAGGCTTTCTCTAGTTGTGGCGAGTGGGGGCTACTCTTTGTTGTGGTGCGCGGGCTTCTCGTTGTGGTGGCTTCTCTTGTTGCGGAGCACAGGCTCTAGGCACGCGGGCTCAGTAGTTGTGGCTCGTGGGCTCTAGAGCGCAGGCTCAGTAGTTGTGGTGCAAGGGCTTAGCTGCGCTGCAGCATGTGGGATCTTCCCGGACCACGGCTCGAACCCATGTCCCCTGCACTGGAAGGCGGAGTCTGAACCGCTGCACCACCAGGGAAGCTCCCCACCATTTTTATAAAATAAAAATCCCCTTGGACCTGGCTGCTACCACCTTTACTCGGGCTTATCTACTGAGCTGCTCCTTGCTGACGTGGGTAGGTCCAAGCATGCCCAAACCAGTGGCAACACGGGGCAGCTTCAGGCCCAAACTGCCCTCAACGGCCTTTCACTCCAGACCTGCATTAGGGTGTGGAGGGCGGGGCAGCAGGGTTCCTTTCCCTTTACTTTGTAAGCTCCTCTTTCTGACTTTGGTGACAAAGTTTTCAAGACACTTAAAAAAAAAAAAGTCTACTTATTTTTGGCTGCAACGGGTCTTAGTTGCCGCAAGCGGGATCTTTCACTGCGGCATGTGGGTTCTGTAGTTGTGGCACACGGGCTCTCTCGTTGAGGCACGCGAGCTCAGTAGTTGTGGCACGCGGGCTTAGTTGCCCCGTGGCATGTGAGATCTTAGTTCCCTGAGCAGGGCTCGAACCTGAGTCCCCTGCGTTGGAAGGTGGATTCTTAACCACCGGACCACCAGGGATCTTCATTTACTTTTGAAACTAGAGACTTTCACAGGAAAAGGTGACTCTAATCAAAGTTAAGAAATACAAATTAAAAATTCTGTCACGTTGCCTCCTTCAGATGCAGTGGAAATGACTCAGTAATTTCTACAACTCTGACGAAACTTAGATAGAAAATCTGAAGTACTGGTACAGACTCTTTTGCGAGTATGAAAACTGATTTAAAGATAACTTCCTAGACCACCGACTCAAAGTGCCACTTTATCCAAAATCATCTGCCTACTACTGCAAAAAAACAAAAAAACCCCAAAATTTCAACACTGCAAACCTGAACAAAACTAACGTAATCACTAAATCACTTTTTATAATTTATCAGATAAAAGCTGATTTCCATGAAACAAACTGGTCAGGGAAGTAATGTGTCTCCCCGCACTCAGCAGGCACACCTCTCAGGAATGGGTAAGAGGGTCGGACGCCTGCGGGCAACTGTGCTTGGGGCTGTCTTGAGGAAACACGGGGATGCCACGCAGTGCCGTGTGCTGGTCACCTGGAAGCGTGTTTCGGTTTGCCTTTGGGTAAGACATTCTCTTAAGAGGATCTCTGTGCTCTCAGCCGAGGCACAGCCACGGCAGGAGCCGGGACACGACTCCACGGCTGCCCTGAGTCACACTGCCCTGCGTTGCCATGACGAAGATGGTTTGGGAAGGTGACACCAGACAGGAGGGTTCTGCCGAGGCAGATGTGATCACAGGGCTTGTGCTCCTGTCCCTTAGTGGTTTACGACGCAGCCATCAGTCGGTGAAACAGAAACGCGAGCGCCTGAGCGCATCCCCGTGTTATGTGCCACCCGTGCCTCAGGACACAAGGCAGCCCTTGGAGCAAAACTAGAAGCTCATGGATAAGAACCCAACACTGCAGGCTCCACGGACTGCGCCTGGTCGAGAGATCAAGTTTCCTGCAGACGCCAGCGCAGTCTGCAGGGCTTCCACTCCAGTCTGCTGACAGCTTCGGGAGAGAAACACTGGATACCTGTTAACATGCAGATCGCAGGAAACAGGCCTTTTTCGCACATGAATTTTCCCTTAACCGGTAGGTGTGTCATTTATACGCGAAGTGCCTGATGTAATCCCTTCACCTCAAGGGCTGATGATGTATGCACAGGTCTGTAAAGGAAGAGACTGGAAACAAAGACTTGGCACAAGAAATCAGTCACACAGGAATTCTGTATCACTACAAATTTTATTCAGAAACCCATCTTTGTTTTTTTTGTTGTTTTTTTTAAAAAAACTCCCATTATGAACTGGCTCGGTCCACCAACGACGGACGACGCTTCCCAGCAGACACGCGGCAAGAACAGCACGGCTCAGAATCGCCCAGACCTCTCTCGGTCTCTCGACCGCCTCCTGTCGCGTTCCCGTCCCCCGCCGCCACCACCGCCGCCGCCACGGCCACGGTCTCTAGACCGAGAGCGACGCTCCCGAGAGCGGGACCGCGACCTATGCCTGCAAGCAAGGACAGAAAAGGACACCGTGGCACCCACACCGCAGCACGCAACATACAGGACGGGGGGACTGACACGTCTGAACACTGCAGCTCATCGCGCCGATGAGGCCAACAAAGGAGAAGAATGCTGCCGATGAAGCCACAAGCTGGAGCTGTAAGATGTGCCCTCGTCTCAGACGTTAAGTGTCAGGGATAAAAAGGGGCACCTGAAGACTGAAGAGCTACGCCATCTTCTCTATCATATCCTCCTGTGGCGCCAACTCAAACGGCCGGGGGAAACCCTAATCCAGAGTGAACGGGACACACACACCCCTCACTCCACATCTGACCCCAGTTTCAGGTCCTGTCCCAGCCAAGCCGCCGCCCTGACACGTACGCAGCTCAGCGACGGTGTCCGTCGGGCCTGCTGTGGGTGAGGGGAGGCCAGGGTTCTTTTTCTCCTACGCTTCTCTTTGTTGACAATGAAACAATCACCAGTAAGGTCTGCATTTCCAAATGTTTGACAGGAGAGGGATGAGAATCCCTCTGGGGTCAGAACTCAGTGATCTGAGTAGGAGAAGAGACTCGTCACACTGACACCTTGGCCTTTTCTCTGCTTGGTGACACGACCACCTGCACTTAAGCAACAGGACCAGACACGTAACGGTGCCCAACTGTCGGTGGTCCATAGGGTGGTGCCCCCGCCCCCAGCCAAAGAAACCTGCCCAAGCCAATAAAAACCAAGAAACCCCAATGGAAATAGGCAGCACATAAAGGAAGTCCAGATATCTGAGAACACCGTGTAAACAAACCTAATTTTAGTGGTCACCAGCTAAAAAACGGTTCCCTCAGTTATTAAGGTTTGATCTCGACCTGACGAGGAAGCCGTGTGTGCGTGGAAAATGTCCTTCAAAGAGTACATGTTATATTTTAAAATATGCACTACATTCTAAGCAGTGCCTTTTAAAGAGAAATGACACGAAGGCCAAGCTTTACTTGAAAACAGTATTTTGGTTAAGAAACAGTCACGGTTCACTCGAGTACTCACTTCTTACGGCGGCGCCCGTACAACTCCCGCCGCAGCTCCCGCGAGATGGGCTTCAGGTGCATGAAGTTGCAGAAGCCTCCCCGCGTGCACTCCCTGCGGGAGAACAGACGGGGTCATGTGGTGCGTGCCCCCCCCGCCCCGGGCGCCCCTGGGGCCTGCACACACCTACCCCATCTCGTACTGGCGGCAGCAGGCTTCTCTGAAGTCGGTCACAGGGGAGAGCTCGGCGTGGATCGGCTGGCCATTAAACCAGCGGTTGTTCAGGTCAATCACGGCCTTTTCCGCATCTTCTTCACGGCGAAACTGAAAAGACAAGGCAAAAACATTGCCGCCCACACCTCAATGACAAACGTCTTCAACTACTGACTCAACTATGCGTCACCCGCTCACAGGTAAAGTAATTCAGATGGGATAAAGTAATTCGGGTGGGATAATGTCGGACAGCAATTTAAGAACCAGCCCACCCTTTATTTACAATGAGTTAATTTTGCTACGGTCCAAGCTCATGCCATATATGTTGCCATGGTTTTCAAATTCAACTGGTTAAAAGAACACGTCATGATTTATGCAGGCAATGAAAGCTTTTTATTTAAAAAAAGGGGTGGGGGGGAGAAGAAACCAAACATATAAACCAGCTTCTTCTCCCCAGTCCAACAGCCGCTAACCAACAGCTGAAGACACCCGCCGACCGGGGCCCTCCCTGCGCCTTCCCGGCACCCGCAGGCCGGCCACCAGACCCAAGCCGCAGCCAACGAGGGCCGGTCAGCGCATCGAATTCATGGACAGGGCCGAGCACGTGGAACTTCGACGCTAGCGGCTAAGGGCACTAACCCTTCCTCAGCCTCACCTGCCGTCTCACTCCTACCTTGACATACACGTTCCCAACAAGGTGGTCTCCGAGGTTGTCGCAGACGTTCATCTCCTCCACCTCCCCGTACTTCTCCTCCATTTCTGTGAAAACCTCCTGAAGGGAGGACAGTGGTTTGAGGATCACAACAGAAATAAAAGAGTAACTGAACATAACTCACGTTTAGGCATTTTTATTAATGGAGAAAAGTCCTAATTCCATATACAGAGGGTGAACAACAGGTCAGTGGGTTTCAGTCAACAGCTCACCTCAAAAAATTCATCATAGTGTTCCTGCATCTCGACATCGCTCACAGCACCTGTGAACAACAGAAATCTTGCTGGTTAGAGCAGGGAACCATGACTGAGACAGCTCTGTGCTTAAACTCAAACTGCTACATAACACACATCAGATTATCTAGAGAGAAAACGAGAGCTGCGTTCTACTGGAGACTGAAGACACTGCATTACACAGCCACTTGTTAAAATTTTAAAGTGTGGTGAGATTTTTAAATGCCCCTTATGACAATCTCAATTCTGGCTATTAAAATGTTAAAATCACAACAAGTTTTAATCAGCATCAAAGGGCCAACATTTTCAGAAAGTGTGAGGAAAAGGTTGACTCTCAAATTAAGAAACTTTTAAGTGAAAATTGTCTTCCTTTTTAGATTTAAGATACAGGCCAAGTAATCACACTGATTTTTTTCCTTTCCTTTATTAGGTTAAAATGAAAGCTGAAATCAGGGTAAATGATTAAAAGCTTATGTTCCTGACTAGTTTCTTTTACCAATTAGCAGCCACGCAAAATGTCATTAAAGTTCTTTCTGATGCGATTAAAACCCAAATGACCGAAAATAAAGACTCAGTAGGATAATTACCAAATTCAATTACAGTATTTTGAACGCCCTCTTTCACATAAAGGGAAAGTTACAATGCTTCGTTGAAGAAAGCATTATTTTCTATTTCAAACTATTTTCATCAAGTTTATTCTTCATAATTCACATGCACTAAGTGAAATCAAGTCAGTTCTGTGGATAGATTTTGCAAATTTACATTCTATCCTCATCATCCTCCTACCAAATCTTACCATCAAACTCTAACGTTCTCTGAACCTAAATCTGAGAAAGCACAAAGCTGGTGTGTCAGTAAACTGACGTTCCAAACAGCCAGACCGGGGAGTGGCTTTGAGGCTGGGACAGCCTGTCTTTAATTGTCACCTTCCACAAGCCACCTCCTGGACTGGTGGCCCCCTCTGGGCACCCGCCAAGGGCGCTGGGCTGTGGCCATGGGCTCTATCCACACTGCGCTGCCTGCGAGTCCCAAGCTCGCTGGAAAACTTTTTACCTCAAGGATAAGAACTAACTTCAGTTTTTGATCCTGACAATGATTTAAGTTCACTTTCTTGCCACTGGAGTTGGGCGGGGGGGTGTCCCTGCATTTTAGTTATTTTTGAATTTCTAGGAATCCAGCTTGCATCAGAACACAGAACTTACTGAATGCATTAGGCAACAATGGCTACTCGACAGCTCGTGTCGATTTAAAAGCTATCGTGAACGTACCTTCTTCCCTGACCAGAAATCAAGTTCTAAACAACAGAAAAGCTAGTCAAGTGAAACCCATTCCAAGGGCAGATTTTAATGTTTACAATTTCCTTCTCCACATTAGAAAAAATGAGAAGACAGAAAATATTTACACACTCAAAAAGTTTTAGCAATACTGAGAATCAAATTTTGGTGGCTGTTAAAATACTGGCTATATTCTTAGAATTCCTATTCTGTTACCATATAACAGAATATCGTATTTTAAAATTTATGTAAAGTTCATATTTTAAAATGCTTGATGGTGGGCATATCTCATCTCCTATACTCTGGTTAAAATTTCTGAGTCAATCAAAATGACCTAAAAGGCAGAGATGAGTGATTAAAAAACTGTTCAATTAAGAAAGTATTTACACGACTCAATATATTTTAAATAAGTACCCAGTTTTCTTACAGAAACGCTCTTAAACTGGGGTTCATTTTTGAGCTTAATCAGAGCAGAGATAGCTTATTTTTCTACAGATAAAAGGGTACGTTAAAAAGAGCCAGTAATTTTAGGAAACTGATGAACCTAGCTAAATTGTAGAATCAGAATTGTGTTTAATTTGTACAATCTGGACCCCAGAACTGTAGTCTTTAGTACAGCTAAACTTTTATTTTGTAGCATATGCAAAACAAGAGTCCTGTGAATCGCAAATACAGACACAGAGAACTAATCCAACATTCTTCTGTCAATAAAGCATACGCATCCCCGAAAAAACAAGCAGGGCAAAGAGTGATTAACTGTCATAACTCAGTCATCTACTTCTCATTCATTTCTACCCCAGGGTAGGGCTGTTACAAAATTATTTAATCAGTCCATAGAGAAACAGTTTCTTCCACCCATTGATCTTATTTCTTTAAATAACAGAAAACCAGGTATTTTAATTCAAGGGCTACCAAGTAAATCCTGCTACCATCAGATTCAGGGAAAGAAATTAATTCTCTATCAGGTCAGCATTAGCGTCGAAAAACATTTAGTGTCTCGGCAGGAAAAATGTACCAGTCCCTCCCCTGCAGACACAGGCACCGTGCACGCACACACACGGAACTGGAAGGCCTCCCAGTCTGGGGCCAGCTTGAGGAGGTGGTGGCTGCTGGGACCATTTCACCCACTGTAGGTCACCCTATAAACTGAGGGGCTCCGGGCCAAGGGTGTGTTTGATCCAGGTTTGTGGCTATCCAAAGGTACCTCGTGGTATTATTCTGTGATCTAGTTTTTACAGCTTCAAAACAAACTGGTGAATGAGAAGCATCTACCCTTTGGTCTGGACCCCTTGATTTTAACACGAGTCCAGGATGTTCGTTTCAGCTTATCCTCAGATGACTAAATTCACTCCACGGTGAATTTCAACAGCTGTAAAACTTAAGTTTAACTTTCCAGAGATAGTAGTATTTCTCCTGTTCCCCAAAAGATACCCCTCAGTAAATACATCCATAACTCAAATTCAGCATCTCCCATGACCTGAAGAAACCAGTGATGTCTACTGAATGCCCGGTCTAGAGCTATTCCCTACCAAGGATCCTTTATTTCCCCAATGTAATAAACTAACTCCTGAAGTCGGAAATACCTACATAAAGTATCTGATGAAGACAGGAGTCCACACAGGACTGGTGTTGCACTCGGGGTCAGTGCAACTTGGAGGACCCTACTTGGGAAACATTCTCAGAACAGTGCTCTCACAGTTAAAAGCATGATCTCCAAAATGGAGTTTAAGGGGGAAAAAGTCTAATAAGAAATAAAATCTGAAAAACAATTTCAGAACAATTTTTTTTAAGTCAGAGAAACTTTCCCTGTTAGCGGGAAGAGCGTGCACACACATCCCCCCGGATGACGGCCAAGGGGCCGGAAGGGAGAGCAGCAGCGCCATGCTCTTGTCAAGGGCACCCTCTCCAGTCACTTTTTCCTTCCTAAATAAGTGGGCACGAGTTCCAATCTCAAACAGAGCTTTCCATGGGGTCAGTGGGACACAAGCTCTCGACACCTCTAGTGAAAGGTGGTCCTTGACACTACAGCGGCAGACCAGATGGAGTTGACGCTGAGCTCTGACACGCAAGCCCAGGGAACCAGGGAAGGAACTTGTATGAACTTACAGCGCAAACCGTCAGCAGACTGGGAAGAGTTTTGAGGGTTACGGTAAATGTTCAAGAGGGCAATGGTCTGAAATACAAAACGCAACAACTTTATATCATGGAAAATTAAATGTAAACACTTAACCGGTTTCCTGTGGCGATCACTTCAGTCAAGACCCAGTGCTGAAAAAAGAGCAAGTTATTTTCTTTCGAAGCAGAGGTGTTCTCTCTTAGTTGGTGGCTGTCGTGGAGCGCCCTGACACTGCGATGCAACAGAGATCCCATGACATGTTCATATTGTATTTCTGTCACAGACTGTAAAAATTCTCCCTTTCGAAGCTCCAATCCAGTTAAGAATGCAAACAACTCGGCAGGCTACTACCAAAATATTCCTGTTACAGGAAACTTTTAATGAACAATGAGAAAGGGTGCCTGTATAAACTGATTAGAGAAATACAATAATTACGTATCATGAAATCTCTACTTCCTAGAGGAAAAAGTATAATGGTGAAACAAAACCCACACTTATTGGGCAACTTACCTTATTAAATCCTAAATATTCCTAAGGTTTTTGATTTCACAGAAAGAACTTAATAATTGCCAGGGGTTCAGTCACTGTGAAGACCAATGACTGGCTGGTGACGTCTGGGTGTCACAGGGCCGGACCCCTCTTGTTAACAAACGTCCACGGTGGGAAGAGGTCCGGCCAGTGACCTCCCGGCCAGCCTGCTGAACGCAGCCAAGTATCAAGTTCTTGCTGTGTGCGCCAAGGACCTCCGGCACCGTGTCCTGTTTGCAACAGCTCTATGTCAGCAGCTCAGAAGCCAACATTATTTGTCTCAATTAAGAGTGGGCTCTTTAACACCATTGTTTTAAAAAAATTTCTCCAACTGTGGGACTTACAGTGTGAGCCGTCAGCCGTCTGTGCACTGTTTTGGGGATTACGATAGATGTTTTGAATCAAGATGGTCTGCGGGGAAAAAAAAATAAAAAGGGGAATTCTACTGGCTGCTGTGCATATATTAGACAATTGCAAAGAGACAACTTGTTTGCAAATGGCTCAACGCCTGCTGTTTGTTTCCTGCAAGTCAGACACTTGTCTTCTGAAGAGTACACCCAAACCATCATATTATGAAAACAGAGTTTGAGCGGTGACTTAGGTCAAGTGACTTAGGTCAAGTCAGCCAGCAACCAAGAAGAAATTGTAATTGTTACTTTGAGTAGTCCCATGTCACTGAAGTGTTTTAAGACACGGTAAATGATAGAACGCTAACATTTCCTCATACTTCAAGCTAGCAGACACTATGATGTCGAAAAAGTCACATTATAATCATATTCCCCATATGAAAAAAATTTTTTTAAACCAAATGCATAAGCCAAGTATATGCAGTCCATCAAGCTCTCTTGATCTCGTAGGAAACAGGCGCACCCAATGGGCTTCCTAACTCTCATGGACACCTAGCGTATTTACATTTTCTTGGTGGGATCTCTGTTTACATAATACAATAGCTTAAAACATTTGCTCTTTTCCAATCCTTCTTTTAAGGGAAAAAATCCTTTTAGCCCTTGTGCTTTAAGCTGGATGAGGCAGACGTGAAACCTTACATTGTACCGTTCTTCTCAAACTCAAGTTGTCTGAAAAAACAAACCATGTTTAAGTTAGTAGGCTAGCATTACATGAATCTTAATGTCCACATCACTGTAAGAAGCTTAAAAAGAAACCCACACTGAATTATGCTAGATTTACAAGCTGAACCAATAAACCACATGATTTAAGAAAATAAATATTCAGTCTCAACGTGTATCCAGAGCAGTTTTGTAAGTGGTTTCACAGAACCGGCCGCCTCCGCTTCCAGCTGCGGGGTCAAGGGCAATGGTCGTGCGGGTCCCTCCGCCGCAGGTCTGCTCTGAGAAACCCACCTGGGAGCATGCCCGCCAGCCACACAGCACAGCTGTCACCACACAGACCCACCCCCAGGGCCTGGCCTCTCTGCAAGCCACTGATACCGCCCCGAGTCAACCACTTCAGGACTCCGACGTTCCCAAAGCCAACCGCACTTGGTTTTTAACTGGAATCACCAGTGTGTGGCAGCTCTGATGGAAAGCTATACTGAGCCCAGTGATCCAACAGGAAATTCATTTTAGCTCTCACTCAGGTCATCTGGCAGTGGCTGTTTAATAATAAAAGAAACTTCACTTAAAGGGAGTAATTCAGTTCCATTAAAATCACAGGTGGTCAGGATTACCTAAAGCCAACCAAACGAATCAAAACAAGATGTTCAAGTGAACACATACACCTGACCCCACCAAACTCTAACGGAATCACGGCCACTGGCCTAGTGAGGGAGATTTCGTTCATAAACGGAAGCACTTAAAATAAAATTTCAACAAACAGAAAACGTAAAGCGAATTCTCCAATATTCTGAATTTCAAAAGAGACATGTTCAAAGCTATTAAATTAGAAAATACTGTCTCTTTCTTACAACAACTGACTGACTTTCCTAAATACTTATACACAGTGGTTCTGAGGCTGCACATTCAGACTTCACGGGCGGCTTGAAGGAGCTCAAGAGCCCTCAGTCTGGAAAGACTGAAGTATAGGTTCTTTTCAAATCCAAACATTCAGGTAAACACGGACAGAAGTTTTCTCTTCCTCCCAGAGGTGCTTTCTCCCTTTAATTCACTGGATCTGTTGCAGGGTGTAAACCCTTGCCTTTTCTTCAATTAGCCAAAAATAAACTATCAAAAATCACCATTTTTGACCGATCTGAACTCACAACATAGCCAAGCCCAAGGTAACAGGCATCTCTCAATTAACTGAACAGACTGGCCACGAATAACTGAAAGTAAATGCCTGTCTTCTAATGTTAACTTTCATTGTTCATGTTTCTAATGACATGATACAACTTGCTGTGTCCTTGGCTGGGGTCTCAGAGGAGACACACCCAGGCGTATTGGAGAGCCCCTGCGTGCACAGTGTGACGGCTCTGCTGACAGTCACACCAGCGTCTCCTCTAAGGGGGCTCCATCCACCTCTACTGCCTAGAGAGCAACAAGCAGAAAGCCAGCTCTGCAGCTACCAGCGCCTGGAGCAGAGGCGAGGGCAGCGCAGGCCTGGCTGCCCCTCCCGGCCCACGCCTGTTAGAGGCAGGGAGAGTGGTCAGGCAGTGAAAACCAGTCACAACCCATAAGTTTTTCTAATGAAAAAAACAGGGAATGGTGCTCTCAGACCTTCCGCTAGGGGTGGTTCACCTGCCTCATTCTCATTTAAACAAACACATTTATGAACACAAATGGAAAATAAAACTATAGAAAAAACCCCCCTGCTTATTAACACATGGAAATTAACTGCCTGTGTAAAGTACATTAACTTTTGATCATTTACATGAAAACGGAAAAAAAAAAAGGAAAAACAAACAAACCTGGCTAAAGGTCGGTTTATTGTGCAACCGAGAGCATCTGTCTCCATGACGACATGCTCCAATTTTGAAATAAAATGAACAGTTGACTCTGTAAGGGAAAATAAGAACTGATTATTTTGCTGGGAAGATAACAAATAGATGGAAACATGTCATCAACATGATAAATGCTATCAAACTACGTTTCTTTTACTTCACAAAAACACAGGCACATTGTTTTTACTGGTAATAGGTACCTTCCCATATTTTAGAACTACTCAGCTTCAATTTGCCCCTCTAAAAACATGGTACTCTTTCAATGAAGAACACTCTAATTCTAACCTGGTTCCTCTGCATTGGAATCCCCTCCACTTTCAACTACAGTTGACCCTTGAACAACATGGGCTCGAACTATGCAGGTCCACTTATATTCAGGTTTTTTAGTCATTAAATCCTATGGTACTGCACGACGCATGGTCGGATGAATCGTAGGATTCGGAACAGCAGACATGGGCTGACTAGAAGTTAAACTCAGACTGGATTATTGACTGTGCAGAGGGTCAGCACCCCAACCTCCACGTGGTTCAAAGGTCAACTGTACTTCTCTATCGTTTCCTCTTAAACTGTATGTTAAGTTAATCTAAAACTGTATTTAACTTAAAACCTATCTGTTCTTTAGTCTTCCACGGTGAAATTCTCTCTTGAGGACATCAACACGGTGTAGCGAGGGGTCAAGATCCTGAGTCGGCTACTAGCTGCCTGGACTTGGGCCAGTAGCCAGCCCCTGTCCAGGTCTCAGGAGCCATCTGTAAACTGAGGAAAATGCCAACATGGCACTGTTCCGAGCACCAGAATCAGATGCACCATCTGTGTGCTCATTACACGTAGTCGTTATTATCTAAATAATCACAAAGTCCAGGTTCCCTCACCCAAGACACCAGACCAATAGGAAATTTCCAAAAAGATGTCTGGTTTCCAAAAGAAATTTCCAAAAAGAGGTCCTCCTGGTTTCAATACACTGAAAACAAGCTATTGGGGAACTCCCCCCCGTCTGCAGGAACTACACGAGGCCACCTTCTGTCCCCATATCGCAAAGCCCTCCCTTAAAAAGCTCCAATACTTGGGCCATCCGGATAAAATCAAAACCGGCACTCCAGCCAGCGTGAGAGCAATGCAAGGTGGCTTAGCATAACCCATCCATGATGAAATATGCACTCTTACTAGGGGGCCCCATTCAAACTTAGACTCGCAGAGGTGGGAAAGTTACCCTGTAGATTCAAGTATTCAGCAAGGGCCACCCAGAGTTAAGGTCAAAGGGCCTCAGTGAAATCTGATGGACCATTAAGGTCAACTAGCCATTGATTTACTATGAGATGGCAATATAAGTGGAAACGTCTAAATGTACCAGGAGAGAAAAATGATTACTACATGTATTTGCAAACTTATAGGTCTTGCTTCAGATTATTTCACTTGAGTATATAACATTACATCTTCAGGAAGTCACTTGAAAATAAAGAGCTTATTTTAAGAAGATCCCAGAATAGACAAAACCCATCTCAACAATTAATACCCAACTATTCCATATAACTAAAACAACCCTTGGTCCTGTACTTCCAGAGATGACTCTCTTTTCACGATGCCCAGTTAATTACTGAATTTAGTCTATCAGTCAAAACTTTTCTAGTGTGCTCATTAAACTACTGAAATAAAATGATGTAAAACACGTGATTTACTATCACAGAGAAGATATCAGAAAGGCTAATCTATGCTTAGATTTAGAAACTGTCCATAACCTCACATGTGTAATTAGCTAGATATTTTTAATTGGTACAGACCTACATTTTACTTCCAGCTTAAATTGAAAAAAAAAAGAAAATTAAAAGGTTAGCGGGAATCATCATCTTCATTTTTTAGGAGTCGAGATGTTTCCTGGAAACTAAAACCCCGCAAGTCTCCCTGAAATGAGAAACCTAGATTAAATACTCGTTTCCTGAATTATAGCCATGATTTTTACAATACAGCACCAACAGACTGAAATGTGGTTATTTATAGAAGGAATATAAAAAACATTGACATGAACCTCTGAAGTAAGAGTTTCATAGAGCAAAGAGCGAAGACACCACTTTATGCAGCTTTTTACCAGAACAACGGAAAAACACTGCATGGGACATAAGTCATGGCGCACACTAACATAAGCTCAAGAGTGAAATTAACACTGCACGCTCTTCAGCAAACTCCGAGAAGCCTCTTTTTCCAGCAGAGCTGGCCAATCCATTCAAGATCATGTTCCCCAAGCTGCCGCCTCTGGAGCCACGGCCTTCGGGGCACACACCTCTTCCATAGCACTTAATACATTTTAATGTGTTTTACTTTAGTTATCCTTTACACAATAAGTACCCCCTCACTCCTTGAGTTCCTTGAGAACAAGATCCAAATTTTACCCATCTTTGAGTCCCCAGAGACTGGCCTTGAGTTGACACTCAACTAATGTTTCTGGAGTGAGTATGACTGATGCTTTTGTCTTGTGAGTTTTGCTAGGAAAAAATATAACCCCCTCTTCCAAACAACACAGGAAATTCTAGAATGTGTAAAAGAAGACATTTTACAAGATAGACTGCATCCTGGAAAACAGAAACAATTTAAAGTGTTTGATCAAGTGGTATTGAAACATTATCTATAGCACCCTTAGGAGTTTATCATTAAAAAACATATTCACGTAAGCCCTGTACAGCCCTAAAGAATCCCAAGATGTTAACCATTTATTCAAAGAATAGATTAAGCTTAATCTTTGGGTTTTCAAATAAGAATTATCCTCCAAAATGTCTGGAAACATTCCCTTTAGTCTAAATTTCAGTGAATAAACTGGAAATTAATACGTGGCAAAATCAAAATTATATGTTTTACTTTTAATCTAACAATTGATTACGAAAGATATACAACCTAATAAAAGAAAAAACACCCATCTTACTATTATATTGGAATTACATCTTAAAGTATTTTAAAATCAGATTATGTCTTTTACGGTTAGTTAAACCCGTAATCTCCAAAATACTTTTTCACATCAAATATCCTTACGATCAGCCCGATCACCGCTTAACTCACACAAGAGGCTCGTGAAGCGGATAAAACCCTAACAGTTAGGACCCTAAGTTATCTAACGATTTAACGCGGGCGAAGCTTGTACTACCGCTTGCCCGACTCGACATTAAAAGATAAAAGTTGGGGGAATCGTTAATGTTGACAACTTCAGCACAACTCGAGGCGGCTTCCGCGTGCCAGGGGCGCGGGGGCCAGGGTCGCCTGTAGGTGGGCCGCCGAGAAGCCCCCGGCGGGAGAGGCCGCGCCGCCTGAGCGGAAGCCCGCCACCCGCCCGGCCCATCGCCCGCCCGCCCGGGCGCACGAGGCGGCGGCGCGCGACTCCCGAGGCCGGAAGAGCCGCCCGCCCCTCCCCCCGCCGGCCCGCCGGGCCTCCCGCCGCCTCCCGGGCCCCGCCGCCGAGCCTCGCCGCACACCGCCCGCCCCCCTGGCCCGGGACCCCGGCGGCCGGCTCTCACTTACTTGTCTTTCTCGGTGCCGAAGATGGAGGCCAAATACTCCGCCATTTCCCACCCGCCGCCGCGGCCGCCGACACTGGTGCGGACGCCGACGACCCCTCCCGACGCCCGCGGGAGACGTCACCCGGACGCGACGACTCTCGGCCCACCCCGACGGCCTGGAGGCGCTGCCCAATCGGAAGAGACGCTGCCTGCGCGTGGGCGGGGCTTGGCGCGCGTGAGGCACCGCCCTCGCGGCCCAGGAGCCCGCGCGCCGCCCGTCTGAGTCCCCTCCCGGCGCCCCCTCCTGGCGCTTCCTGCGCTCTCCGGCGGCGCTACCTGCGCTCTCCGGCCACTCTCCCGCGCTCGTCGCGCCACTGCCGAGGCCCTAAGATCCCCGCCGGCGTCCCCCGGTGCCCAGAGAAGCCGAGTGCGCAAACGGCGGTCAAGGAGGAGGAGGCGGCGGACAGCTTCTCCACGTTGTCCCTGGGGCTGGGCCCGGGGCGCGCCTGTCCCGCGCGGGCGGGTTCCGCGGGTTCTCAGCGGGACAGGCGCGCTCTGCCCGCACTTTCCCTTTGGGACCCCCACCGTCTTTCGAACCCTTCCTCCGGGAAGATCCCTCCTCGAGCACCACTCGTAGGCGGGGAGCAAAATCTGGGTGCCCAGCCGCCCCCGGTCCGGGAGGTGCGCCGCCTGGGCCCGGTGCCGGGAAAGCCCGGCGGGTTCGGAGAGCCTCCGATGCCCAGAAGGCCGGTCGCACGTAAACCCTAAAGACCGCGGAAAAGCTGGAGCGCAGGGGCCGCCGTGGGAAGGGGGCCGGTCGGGAGCCGAGCAGAGGTTACAGACCTACGGGGACGCCAGGTCCTTCCCCCAGCGCTACCGACCTCCGGTTTTCTTAGTTTATTCCGGTTTTTGGAGGACCCTCCTTTCTATCCATGTTTCCTCCTCTTTGCCTTTTTTCATGTAACCGTCCATCCTTGAGGAGGCTCCCTAGGATCCGTGGTCAAGGTCCTGACTGCTTTTGTAGCTGCGCAGAGCTCCAGTGTGTGGTCAACCCCGTCCCCTGTTGATGGGCCCATGGGTTGATCCAGTCTCGTCTCCATTAGCAGTCCTGCAACAAGTGGCCTCCTGCAGGCATCTTTTTGTATTTGGGGCAAATGCACACCTGGTGTGTTTGCCAACCAAGCTCTGCAGTCTTGGGTGTTCATAACTAAACAAGAGAATGCAACAAGGTTTTATCCTGGGGGGAGGCCTATACAAAAGTGAGGTATCCTGGCAGAAATGGTTAATATTTTGGCCGTCTCTAGTGTGTTAAAATTTGCTATAGAACACATTTGAGAATGGGTTGCAGGTGAAGGGTAAAAATAGATAATCAGGTCCTTGTGTAGCTCTCACAGCAGATCTGAGGCCTCTTGGTTTCCTTTGGACACAGTCTGAGAACCACTTTTTTGGTTGGTGAGTGTCATAGCAGGGGCTATGATCCAATCTGTGCTCTTGGGGAGGGGGAAACTTCCCCTCCACCCCTCTTGGGGGCTTGTGGCTGGACTGATAGTACAGTTGGCACAAGACAGATTAACGGGTGAAAAAGAAACTAATTCTAATTCATGTGCATGGAGGCCCCATAGAAATGGGACCTAAGAAGTGGCCAAAGCAGGAAACTTTTATACTTTTTAGACAAAGAAACAATAAATTTGTGAGGACTCGACAGGACAAAGAAACTGAGGTTTAGGGTGCCAGTTAAAGAATGAGGTTTGTGCTTCTCAGCCCCCAGTTCCCCATCTTTGGGGATAAGGGTGTCCTGCCTCTAGATGCAGGGGATGCTCCTTTCACAGGAGAGATTTATGTCCTGCTTTCAGGGAGACAGAAAGGAGGGTCAGAGTGTCCCTTTGCATTGGCCGTTTCTTAAGTACTTTAATTCAAAATAATCAATATGCCATTAAGGCACATTTTGAGATGGCCTGTCCTGGGCCCCAACGGTCCTCACGTGGGGGAAGGGAGAGCGCTCTGGGATCCTTTTATAGGGGCATTAATTCCATATGTGAGAGCTCTTCCCTCATGGCCTGACTGTGATCCGAAGGCCCTCACCCCATTGGAGGTTAGAATTTAAATGTGTTGAGGGGGGGAGATGTAAGTCTTTATAGCACTTGGTTATGAACTTCTCTGGGCTCAGAGTTTCCGTTTGTTAATGGGACCAGCAATGCTTGCCTTGGAGGGACCACTTCGTAGGTGCTCACTCTAGGTAAGCAAAGTGTGCCAACCCAAAATGTGTCTCTGGCATGAGGATTAATTTAGCCTGATTGTTTTTAAGAAAAAAGACTCAGAAAGTGTTTCTTTTTACCACCCCCCCCCCTTAGCTGCCTAAAGAATTTAGATAAAGGGCCTGTTCCTGGAATAGAGCCGTCGCCACAGATATCTACAAAGAACATGGCCCAATGTGGGAAAACCTAGAGGTCAGAGTCCACTCTGTGTCCCACTGTCTCTGCAAGGCCCACGAACATTTGCTTACCACACATCTGCTTTTCTATCTCTGTGAATTGCCTTCCACCCCTTTGAAGTCCCAAACCACTACCCTCAACGTGCTCTTTTGTCTTCAGCTGAAGATGGTGTTTAAGGTGAGGGCTTCAGCCATTTTGGTGAGATACTCATTTTTCCAGTGCCTCTCCCATGTATACATATTATTAAACTTTTGTTTGATGTTCTCCTATTAATCTGTCTCAGGTCAATTTAATTCTTAGAGCAGCTGGAAAACCCTAGAAGGGTAGAGGGTAAGGTCTTCCTCCCCGGAAGGAATAGCAGCTTTCACCACTGAACTGTGCTCTGTTTGCAGACAGCTCTCTCTTGTTGGACTGGGAGCTCTTTGAAGACGCTGGTTCTGTCTTTTCCTTTCCCCGGTAGAACAGACCTACAGTCCCTTATCTGCAATTCCAAAATGCAGAAAGCTCTGGACACTGAGAAGTTTTTTTCCCATAAGTTTGGTGCCAAGATTCACCTCGCTGCAAAGCTGACTTGACCTGACTGTAGCACTCCAGTGCTCCCAGGGGTGCAGGCGCCTCTATCCGTTGCTTATGTGTGTTTTAAATTTTAAAGTTTATTTTTCCTTTTGTGACTTCGTGTTCAGTCGTACTATTCATGCCTGAAAAAAGAGTTAAAGATACCCCACTGCTTGCTGGGGACACAGATAACACTGTCCTTGGTGATATCAGGAAGCCAGTGATGTTGGGACCCACCGTGACATATGACTTTGGAAATCAAAGGGCGGGCAGTTGAAGTTCTGCAGGATTGGTGATGACCAAGACCCAGTGAGACGTGGAAACCACTGCATGGGGGGCCAGGGATGCTGACAGAAGTGGATGGTGGGGTTGGCAGTGAGGACGCCAGCGTATGCCAAACGGCATTTGCTGCTCACGAAACAGCTTGGATAGCACGGGAAGAACTGATTTGTAAAGGTGAGCATGAATATTCAGAAGCTTGGCTGTAGAGATTTAGGCAGTGATGTAAAACAATCTGAATGTCTGGTAGAAAAACTTCTCTTCAGGAACCATCTGAAAATCATAGTGGTGGATTTGCTAAGATTGCTTCGGGTTAAAACCTCAGTCTGCACTAGGCTTCAGAGCTGAGGAAACAGCTGGGTCCTGTAGTGCATTTCTAGGAAGGCATTAGAATGGTTGAGGAGGGTGCAGGCAGGGTTGCAGGATGAAAAGCACAGGCCGACTCAGGATGAAGCTGGCTGTGATTGGAAAAAGGCCCAGGTGGCGGGCGAATGCGTCCCTGTGTATGCCCTCTTATGCAAACGAACGTGTACTGGTAACCCAAGAAGTGTTTTCTGCCTGGCTTGATAATCCCTTTCAATCAGCGGCATGAATTCACTGAGAGAACCCCAGACTGGGAGAAAACGGGTATTTTATTATTCCTGCACACGGTGCTTTCCTGAATGTTTTTCGAAAAGTAAGATTTCTGACATTCATTTTCCCCCGATTTGTGACAGGAGTTTTACACCCCATGAAGAGTGAATGTAAAAACTTTTTTTTTGCGGTACGCGGGCCTCTCACTGCTGTGGCCTCTCCCGTTGTGGAGCACAGGCTCCGGACGCGCAGGCTCAGCAGCCATGGCTCACGGGCCCAGCCGCTCCGCGGCATGTGGGATCTTCCCAGACCGGGGCATGAACCCGCGTCCCCTGCTTCGGCAGGCGGACTCTCAACCACTGCGCCACCGGGGAAGCCCCGTAAAAACTTTTTTTTTGAGGTGCAGTGGGGGGTGGGTAAGTGAATGCTTCCTGCAGTTGACGTAAACCAGGGCTTAAGTCAGGCGAAAGGGACATGGAAGAGATGCTGGGCATGGGAATGGAGCAGGTCTCCTGCCTCCCTTGAGGGATGGAGACGCCTGTGGACTGCGTTAAATACAGATGAGGACGAGGCGGGGCGCTGTGCATGCTGGGGAGGCCCCCGGGGACTGTGAGGTCATGACGTGTGACCTGCCCATCACTGGCTTCGAGGACATTTATCAGCAAGCAGGCAGTCACGGAGCCCAAGAGATGGCTTAGTTCTCAGCTGGTGACGCGCAGAGACGTGCCGAGAGGCACCATGTTTCTGGGGCTGCATCGTGGCTTGAGATGACAGTTCTCCGATGCCCGCCTCCAGCCTGGTGACCGAGGCTGCGCAGCGCTGCTGGGCCTCCTCGCGGGGCTGGGGCAGCCAGGCCTGGAGGTGACTCACTGCACAGGCACGTCTGGGCACTGAGCTTCGCTTGAACTGGCATAAGCTTGACGCTTTAGAACATTTTCCTTGAGAGTAAGAAGTACTAGAGAATTTATTGTCTGTAGTTATCTCAGCATCTCACGAGCCACTTTATTGCTACATAAGTCAGCCGGAAGCAAGGTGTAATACTGTTTATGGGGTATTTATCCCACTTAGTGGGACAGATTTGGCTGCAGAAGTGTTAGTGTATTTCATGCTGGCGGTCCTGCCCCAGGCCCTGATGGAGGTTATATAATATATTGTATGTCCTTTTCTTCTTATTATTATTTTGGCCCTGAATGCTTTGAACTCCGAAGCCCAGCTGGCCCCGGAAGACTCAGACCTGGAGCTCAGCAAAAGGACCCCCGGAAATATTTGTGAGCGAATGAAGCCTAGTGAGGGGGGATCACTGTGGGGTGTGACAGACACTCTGATGGAAGGAGCCGTGGCCCAGGCCAGCCCCTGGGGAGGAGGGGGTAGGGGCACAGGGAATAAGCCAGTTCAGCCAGTCTCTGTACTTGACCGACGCTCTTGTGAACAGAAGATGCCGAAGTAAAGGCCTTGATGGGACTTACTGTGTCTATCAGACTCTGTGTCCCTGAGGGCAGTGCTGGGGTCAGAGTGTCAGGTAAAACACAGGACGCCCAAATATCCGGAAAAAAGACGAAAACTCTAATTCAAAATGATGCATGCACCCCAATGTTCATAGCAGCACTATTTGTAATAGCCAAGACATGGAAGCATCCTAAGTGTCTAACATTCAGTTAGTTTAAGAAGATGTGGTATATGTGTGTGTGTGTGTGTGTGTGTATATAAAAAATAGAATATTACTCAGCCATAAAAAAGAATGAAATACTGTCATTTGCAGCAACGTAGATGGACCTAGAGACTGTCATACTAAGTGAGATAAGTGGGACAGGGAAAGGCAAACACATATGACACCACTTGTACGTGGGATCTAAATAGTACAAGTGAACTTATTTACAAAAGAGAAACAGACTCACAGACATAGGAAACAAGCTTGTGGTTACCAAAGGGGAAAGGGGAGGGAGCGGTAAATTAGGAGCTTGGGATGAACAGATATAAACTATGTAAAATAGATAATAAGGGTTTACTGTATAGCACAGGCAACTATATTCAGTGTCTTGTAATAACCTCTAGTGTCAAAGAATCTGAGAAAAAAATATAACTGAATCACTTTGCTGTACACCTGAAGCTATTACAACATTGTAAATCAACTGTACTTCAATTAAAAACAAACACAGGATGCCCAGCTAAATCTGAATTTCAGATAAAGGATGAATAATGTTTTAGTATAAGTATGTCCCAAATACTGCATGGGATCTATACTAACAAATTATCTCATTTATCTGAGCTTTGTCCTGCACTTTTATGTACTAAATCTGGCACCCTTGCGAGGGCCTCAGTCACCTTTGCAGACGGCCCCCTAGCTCAGGGCTGCCTCGAGATGCACGCGGTGGACATGGGGGGAATGGCTGACTGTAGGGGCAGACTTCGCCAGCGCGTGGGCTTGTGTCAGCTCTCGGTCTGTTCCCTCTCAGCTTCAGATCCTCCCTTCTTTGCCTGCTCTGGGCTTTGCAAATGGTTCTGCTTTGGGGCCAGAGCTGTGAGGAGCCTCGTCAGTACAGAACCGCGGAGGGACACCGGAGGGAGGGTTTCTCTTGCTGTTCCAGTGTTCAGGCCCTGCAGTGCACAGTGGCCAGCACCTCCCCTGGCCCTTCTCCCAGGGTTTCTGCACTGGAGTGACCTGGCAAGGCAGGTCCCAAGAGCAGCCTCTCCTGTATCCCCTGGGGTGGCTTGGTAGAGAGCTCTGGGGCACGGCACCCGCTGGCATCCCAGTGGACGAGCCTCCAGCGACCCCGCTGGTGAGGTCCCCCATGACTTCTCCACCAGCCAGCGAGCTCCGTGCCTGCCCCACGCTGCCGGCCGCACCGGGCCACGCCGCACCTGCTCCAGCACGGCCTGGGGTGGGGTCTCCCTTGGGTGCCCCATGTCAGCCTGAGGGCTGCTCCCTGCGTCTTGCTCTTCCTGTACTCTTCAGTGTTCTCTGTACCTGTTGCTGCCAATTCTCTGTTACTCCAATGCCTTTTCATAATTCTTTGTAATAAACTTTCCGTTTCAAATCACCCTGTGGTTTCTGTCTCCTGACTGGACCCTGCCGGCCAGGTGTGAAACAGCTTCAGACTTCTGTTTCCACTCTAACCTAGGCTGCCTCTTTGTTTCAGGAGGGGACTCTGTTTTGATTGTTGGCCTGATTCTTTTGATGGGAATAGGACTGCCAGCACCCAATGCCACCCAAAGGCCTCCCAGGGCTCCTTAGGCCACTGTCTACCTCCTGAGAAGTGGTGTTCATGTGACAGCCTCGCTACCACCCACCAGCCCCCTGGCTGAAGGAAAACGGGGGAGCCAGGTCTCCTGGGTTTAGGGCGGGAAGCTGGGCCAGCCTGGGGCTGGCGGTAAAGAGATGCAGAGAACGTGATGCGAGATTTTTCCCCGGGAGGCGGGCTTGGGAACTTTGGGTTACTGGGATGGGAGCCCACAGACGCACGGTGTCCCTTCCAGCACATCAGAGGAGGCAGCTCCTGTGCAGACTCCAGTGGTTCAGGATCGTGGGGCCCACAGTAGGCCACCCCCAAATGTGCCTCGATGGTATATTGTTTTGAATTAAAGTTGCTTAAGGAAAGACTAATGCAAGAGGGACGCTCTGACCTTTCTGTCTCCCTGAGAGCAGGAAAGAAGTCTCCCATGTGAAGGGTGCACCCCCTGCACCTGGAGGTCGAAGGACACCCTTATCACCAGAGACAGGGAATTAGGGGCCGAGAAGCCTGTATAAAAAACCCCGTGCCTCCTTTCACTGACTGCCCCAAGCCCAAACTGTTTAGGTGCTTCACGAATTGGGCACCCAAACGCAAGTTTCTTTGTCCTTTCAGTTCCTCACAAATTTACCATTTCTTTGTCTAAAAAATATAAAAGCTGCTTGCTTTGCCCACTTCTTGGGTTCCATTTCTATGAGACCTCCATGTGCATGAACGAAAATTAGTTTCTTTCCCTCCTGCTAATCTGTCTTGTGTCAATTTTACTATCAGTCCATCCATAAGAACCCAAGAGGGGTAACGGGGGAAATTTTCCCTCCCCTACAGTTTCAAGCAGGAGAAACAACAAATCCAGATGGGTGTGACTAGACTAGGGGACAGGGGGCCTCTGAGGGCCTTTCTTCTTTTGACAACCTTAAAACCTGTCACCAGCTCGTGCTGACACCCTGCAGATCTCTAGCAGGAGACGGGGACCAGTGGATTAAGGGCAGCCACTGCCCGGGTCCCTCAACAGCCAGAAGGTCTTGGAAGGAGGCCTGGTCTGGTCAGTGGAGGAGTCTGGGGGCTCCAGGGCCTCGCGGGCTATCCTCGGGGATGGTCCTCAACCCCTCTGGGCTCTCCTGGCCTTTCTCTGGGGAGGTCCCTGCCTCTCACTGTGGCTGGGAGGGGGCCCCGAGACCCAGGTTCTGGGCTTCTTCCAGTAAGGCGGAGTTGGGGGAATAGCAGGGCCCCTAGAGGCCCTGGGAGAGCCCCTGGTGTCCTTCAGCTTCAGCCGATATCTCCATGCTGGGGCCTCTGAACCTCTATGTTTTCGGCAGCCTCTCCTTGGAGCTGCCCGGTGTGTCGGCCTTTGAGTTGACCCCTCCAGGGTCTGGGTTAACGGGAGCATTTCGAGCCCACACTTGTTGCAAAAACTCCCCAGAAGTTCTGTTTTCCGATTTTACCAGGGATGTCCTACTCAGGTTACAGGTCACAATCTGGTGACACAGTGGTTTTTTTTAGAGACTCAGACACCCCACTCAATTCCTAAGGTGGGGGGGTGCTGGAGAAGTCACGTGATTCTCACCCCAGTGTGGACAGACAACGCCCCTTTCATGACGGCTCCACCCACGTGGATTCCGTCTGGCCCAACCGAGGACGCCCCCGGCAGCCCCACCAGATGGCCGCAGTGGGGCTGGGACAGTAAACCGAAGGCCTTGGGTCATTTTAGATGAGGAAACAAAATCCTCAGGCCTCTTTTTTCCTTAGGAGGGTTTTATCTCTACAAAGACTTTCATCCACCTGAGCGTGTTCTGTAAGCCGTCTACAGGGGCTGCTCCTTGGTCCCCAGCCGCAGCCCCTCTGCCCATCCATGCCCCCCCCGCAGAACAGCCCCACTGGACGTGCCCTGAAGCCACCCCCTTTCCTTCCCCCACACCTGAGGCATTTGGCTACAAAAGCGTGCGTGTGAAATCAGGCAAACCATCCTTACATTTTTGTGTGTGGTAGGGGGAGCTGGAGTGTCACACCTTGGCTTGGGCAAGAGGGTTAAGACCAGGGTGAAAGTGAGTACTTGTGGATTATGGGCGAGTTTAACCTCTCTCGGGTCATCGAGCCCTTTCCCATGCTGAATAAAGGCTCTGGTCCGAAGCATGAAACTTTGTACATTTCTGGGGGTTCACGAGCGTCCTGAGGTCTGTGGATCTGGGTTAAGAAACATCAGCCTGGGTCCACGTCTTTTAACGTGTGGTCAAGGACCCCTCATGTCAGAATGGCCTGGGCACTTGCTAAGCACACAGCTTCCCGGGCCTCACCCCACAGGATCAGAAGTGGGAGAGAGGAGTTTGCAGGTTAAGCTCCAGGCCTCCTGACGGCATCTGAGGCTGGTTCTGTGCTCTGCCTCTGCAGGACTGTGTGCAGACTCTCACTTAGAGATGTGACTCCATGACTCCTCATATCAAGCCGTGGCGTCTTATGTCCCCTCTCCGCGAGTGAGGCACGTCCAGGAGAATTGCTCTATGCGGTAGAACGTGGTAGAAGGGGTGCGGTGTGGTTCCCAGCCTGGCAAGTCCTCTGGAGGACTTCACACTTACGCTCTAGGGACTGCCAGCGTGGGGGCCACCCTATTGGAGCCCGGAGCCCAGGGCAGCCATGCCCACTTGCACCAATGGCAGATGTGAGGGTGCCCAGCTGCCAGTGGACAGCCCCAGTGGACCAGCTTCAGTAGTCGATCCCCAGAATCATGAGCTTATAAAAGCACTGTTGGTTTGGGGTGGTTTGTTACGCAGCGCTGATTGTGGCAGAAGATAGCTGATACAGGCTCTTGGCCACATCTGGCCTTTCAAATGGAATTAAACCCTAGTTCCATTGTGGTAATGATAGGTCTACCCAGGGACTGGTGTCCGCTTGACCTGACCACTGACACCCATCTCTGTGACTGTTGAGGAGACAATAACACAGTGTGTGTTGGCCATGATGGCAGACACATCAGGAGCCGATGCAGCAGATGTGGACCGGGCGCTGGCGTCCACATCTGCCAGGGGGATGGGGTTTGAACACATCAGCCAAACGTTCTCTCGCCTGGGTGGGAATGACCCCCTGGCAGAACTGACAGGCTGTTTTGTGCCTTCGCAGCGTCTGCTGGGCAGTCATTTCCATCCCAAAGCTGTGTCTTTCTCATTTTACGTTTAACGGAGTAGAAAACGCTGCGTGCACATGCTGGTAGCACCCGTATCCTACTGCATTACAAGTCATACAGGCCTGACGGAGGAGAGTTTATCTTTCTGCGTGGAAGGACGGATGTGCTCTCACGACACAGGAGAAAGCCCCCAAATCAAAATCACCACCGAACCAGCAAGCAAGACCACATACAAACACACCAGGCGGGGTAGGAAGTGGACAGCGGGCTTCGGTAACGGTCAAAGCAGCTCCGCGGGGCTAGGACTGCAGGAGCTTCCAGTCCTTCTGTTTTTCATTTCTTCATCAGAGTCGCATGTTTTCCTGGCACCTCTAGGACCACACATTCATTGCTGGAGGCACTGGGGACACCAGGGCGTGTGAGAGCAGGTCCTGTGCTCAGGGTTAAAAAACAAAGCTCTCCTGAGTAGATTGGAAGGGCTAATTGGCTTTATTCAACTACTCCCGGTCGAGCAGTATCCCATCTAGTAAACAGAAGGGCCCGAGGGGGTTGTAGGAAATGGAGTTTTTGATACACAGAGGAAGGGCAGGGCAAGAAGGTATTAGCAGGAGAAAAGAAAGGATTTTCTCTGGCCCCTCACCTTCTTTGGGGGAGGGAACGGCAGGGTCTGTACCCTGAGGACTGCCTCACTCTTGCTGATCCGGAAATTTCCCATCACCTGTTTAATGGTCACATTCCTGGAGGGGTTGAAACTGCAATTAAGTCTTGGTTCCTTTCTCTGGGGGTGGGGTGGGGCGTCGGGGGTGTGCAAATGGCCCCATCTGGGACCTGTTGCTGCTTTTTAAAAAAAATGTCAGGGAGCCCTCATTCAGGGGAAGAGAGAAGACGAGGAAGAAAAAGCACGAGCTAACTTCAGACCACGCCGAGAGCTGTGAAGGGAGTTAAGAGGGAGTGAGCGGTTGGAGGCCCGGCTCCGGGAGGAGGACCCCGGCAGCTGCGCGGGTCAGGGTGGCCTCTGAGGTCCTGATATTCTAGCTGAGACCTGACAGGTGTGGAGAGCTGGAATGAGCATCAGAGGGAAGCGTGACCGCAGAGACCCGGGGAGGGAGGGAGCTTGGTGAGGGGGTGCTCAGCGGACAACCAGTGTCCCTGGACCTGGGGAGGGAGCGGAGGGCAAGGCGAGGCTGGCTGAGTTTGGAGATGTGCTCCGGCCAGGCCAGGTGGCCGGAACCCCGAGACTGGATGTCGTTGTGAAATCGATAGGTGTCATCGGGGCGGATGAAGGAGGAGAACTGAGACCCGATCCATGTTTTATAAAAGCCTCAAGGGTGGAGCACATCATTCAAACTCCCCAGTGGCACATACTGATTTTAGAATGACATCTAGTCTCACACAAACTTGTACCTGAATGTTCACAGCAGCGTTATTCACAGTAGCCGTAGGTGATGTGCACAGAAAAACATTGCCTGCTGCGAATGAAAGATAGTGCCTCTGCCGTATGGGTAGACAAAGGACGTGGCAGCCAGAAGTCGGGTGGAGGCCGGTGCCTGCCATCAAGCCGCTGGCCGCTGCAGCTCACCGCCCATCCCCACAGCAATGCGCCCTGCGGAGACCAGGATGAGAAGGTACAGGACGCCAGCCCCAGAGAGCTGAGGTGCACATCAAAGGAATGATTTCAGGGAGCCCGGACTCCTGCGTCTTCCCATACAGAGAAAAGCACTAAGGTCATTAACTTGAGATGTCTGGTTTTTGTGATTTGCAGTAATCTTTTCATGTTCAAATACATGGCTTTTATTTCAGCAATAACTCCTGCACGTCCTGGTTCATCCCCTACCTCTCTGGAGCAGTTGCTCAGAGCTGAGAGGCTGCCTTCCCAGACTGTACTGCTCAGTAATGAATAAAACATAACTCTCAGCTTTTAGGTTGTGCGTTTGTTTTTTTGTTTGTTTGTTTTTTTGCGGTACGCGGGCCTCTCACTGTTGTGGCCTCTCCCGTTGCGGAGCACAGGTTCCGGACGCACAGGCTCAGCGGCCATGGCTCACGGGCGCAGCCGCTCCGTGGCATGTGGGATCTTCCCGGACCGGGGCACGAACCCGTGTCCCCTGCATCGGCAGGCGGACTCTCAACCACTGCGCCACCAGGGAAGCCCCAGGTTGTGCGTTTTTTGTGGTGTTGTTTTGTTCTGTTTTTAGTTGACAGTGAGAACAACCCAATGTCCATCAGCGGATGATGGATACACACAATGAGGTCTGTCCATACAGTGGAATAGTATTCAGCCATGAAAAGCAAGGGAATTCTGATACATGCCACCACATGGATGAATACTGAAAACACGGCTTTAAGTAAAATAAGCCAGCCAGACAAAAGGACCACATATTGTAAGATTCCATTTATGTGAAAGGTGCAGAGTAAGCAAATCTGTAGAGGCAGGAAGTCGATTAGTGGTTCCCCAGGGCTGGGGTGGGCGAGGGGAGAATAGGGAGTGACTGCTAATGGGCATGGGAGTTCTTTTTGGGGTAAAGCAAATGTTCTGAAATTTGCCAGTGGTGATAGATGTGCAGTTCTGTGACTACTCTAAACGTCACTTAATTGTACACTGCAGAAGCGTGAACTTCGTGATAGGTGAATTATATCTTAGTAAAACTGTTTCTTTAAAAAGTAGAGCTTGGAGTGTTGGGGGTAGGGCAGCGGGGAGACTGGTTAGGGCGCTGATGCCAGGAGGGTGACCTGGTTTGGCCCAGGGTGGGGGCAGGGAGGGGGGGTGAAGCAGACGGGGTCAGGAAGCATGTCGGGGGTGGGGTGCTGGGCCAGGCTAATGGGTTGGACGTGGAGGGCGAGGGTGTGAAAGGAAGAGGTTTTTGGCCTGCGTGTCTCCCCCAGGCAGGAGGGTGGGCACCTGTGCGAGGAATCAGGACGGACAATGTCCTGGGGCCTTGTGTCTGCACAGCCCCCAGCCTCAGACCAGACTGAATCCTGGCTCCGCTGTGGAAGGAGTCTATTTCTCAGGTGAGTTTCCCCATGCGTAAGATGGGGATGACGTTTCCTCCTCCAAGGCTGTGGTTAGGTTAGATGCAAAAAGGTGGGTGGAGGCTGAGCACAGGCCTGGTGAGAGCGGAGGGCGGGGTGGGGGTGGGGGTGGAGGTGGGTGGTGGGTGGTGGTGGTGGGTGGGTCAGGGCCTTTCCAGCTGGGAGCCTCTGAAAAGTTGCTTCCTTCCCCTGGGTCTTGGTTTGTTGGTCTGTCTAATGGGGCTGGATTTCTGAGGTCTCCTCTCAAAGCCTCCTTCAGTGCTTTTGTGACATGGAACATAGCTGCCCTCCCTGGTCCGAGGAAAGCCATGAAACCTCACCCCCCAGTCATGTTTAAGGAGGTAGAGTCCATCTCCCTGGAGGCCCTGAAGCAAAGCAGGGCCTCTGAGAGCGGGGAGTGGGATGGCGAGAACTTCATTTCCACCAGCTCCTGAACGGTCCAGGGGAATCAGTTAACCTGGTCTCAGCAAAAGAAGCACGTTTGTGTTTTCTTTTATAAGCATGTGTAATAGACCAGACCATGTAGTTGGACCCTTAAGAAGGCTTTTGGGTGTTGTACATCTGAAATCTTATAATATTGTATATCAACTATACCTCAATAAAAAAAAATTTTTTTGAGGGAGAAAACAGAAAAAAAAAGAAGTCTTCAGGTCTGCACCTGGGCCTCTGGGACACCAGTATTTCTGGCAGAGTAAAGACGGTCAACACATACACACCACACCACACACACCCACCCCGCCCCCCGTCACACACACAACCTCCCCCCGCCCCCATGGCTTTCCGGGGTGTGCCCTACATCTTCACTCCTTGCATTTGTACTTTAGTAAATGACTTTATGTGTGGGTGCTGTTGTCACGGTGGAAAATTCAGAAGTGAGACCCCCTGCATCCCCCTCACCGAGGGCAGCCCCATCACCCATTCCAGCGGGTCCTAGAGGTAGTCTATGCAGTGGCTGCACGTGTGTTTCCTTGACATAAATGTTAGCGCACGATACACATTGTTCTCGACCGTATTTTCTGGGTAATAACTTGGAGATATTTCCATATCACAACATAAAAGAATTGTCTCACTTTTTTATTGTGGTAAAATATACATAACATAAAATTTACCACCTTAACCATGTTGAAGTGCACAGTTCAGAGGCCTTGTTACCGACCCAGACTTTGGTCCGCTCGCCCGTGCACGGTAAAGCCAATCTACTGACACCAGGTTGTGGTGAAGGAAAGTGCAGCGTTTATTGCAGACGCCAAGCAAGGAGTCCAGGCAGCTTGTGCTCAAAAGGCCCAAACTCCCTGATGGCTTTCAGGGAAGGTTTGTAAAGACAAGGTGAGGGAAGGGAGTCGTGGCTTGTGTGATCAGCTCGTGGACGTTCTTCTGATTGGCTGGTGGTGAGGTAATCAGGAGTCAGCATCATCAACCTTCTGGTTCCAACTGGTCTGGGGTCTCCGTGCTGGTGGGCAGCACACAGTGAACTTCTTCCACTTCATGGGGGTTTCCGTGTCTGCAAAACAGCTCAAAGGACATGACTCAGAATATTATCTATAGCCCTCGAGGAGGAACTAAAGGTCCTTGACTTTGTTTAACGGCTAAACTATTATTACTTTGTCTTGCTTGACTGAATTTTCTACATTTTCTCACTTCTCTGATTAAATTCATTCTTTGGAACTCAGGGGAAGGCCCAGGAGGCTAAAGTTTTTCTACAGACAAGAGGCAGGCGGAGGACATGGGGGGTGGTCTGTCCCAGGAAGACCCCATAGATTCCTGCCTGGTTACAGCATTAGGTTCATTTACATTGGTGTGCAACTATCCATCTCCAGAATTTTCCATCCTCCCCAACAGAAACTCCGTCCCCATGAAACACTCTCCCCATCACCAACCCCTGTCCCTGGCACCCATCATTCCACTTTCTGTCTCTATGAATCTGACTCCTCCAGGAACCTCAAGTAAGTGGATCGTACAGTATCTGTCGTTCTGTGTCTGGCTTATGTCACTGAGCACAATGTCCTCAAGGTTCATCCATGTTGTAGCAGGTGTCGGAATGTCCTTCTTTTCTGAGGCTGAGAAATGTAAGCAGACCACATGCTGTTCATGCATTCGTCTGCTGATGGATATCTGGGTTGCTTCCACCTTTTCCCTTTGTGCATATGCTGCTGTGGGCATGGTGTGCAGATTGCCTTGCTGTTTTAGATGGTTGCAGAATATCCCTTGCGGCGGAATTTACTGCACCTGCCCTCTACTGATGTGCCTTTAGCTACGGTCCGCTTTTGCTGTCACAAACACAGCTGCACCCAGTGACCTCGTGCACCGGCTGCTGCGAACCTGTGCGACTCTACGTTGTAGGATGCGTTCCTGCGGGTGAAGTGCTGCATCGGACGGGGGTTCTGTAAACCTGTGTCTTTGAACTCTTTCCATTTAGCTGCTGTTGGAAGCTGGTTTCAGATGCGCCAAATCTCATGGGTGATGGCGTGACGGTCGTGGGAGTATTTACCAGGCAGCAGTCATCGACAGACTCTTTCATACAAAATTCAGACTTTTGACGCAGTGGGCGCTGCACCTTTGACACCAGGAAGCGGAAGCTCCCCGCTTGCTGCGACAAATGGACACAAGGGGGTGCTATTCACCTGCTTTTAGGCAGCGAGAAGGCTCAGCCCGATGCTCTGATTCTGTAGCTGTGCAGGCGATTATTTAGAGCTCGAGTGGGAAAAAAAGCACGGTGTTTCCTGAAGAGATGCTGCACAGGACTGGTTGTTCGGGTTTTGGGTAGAGAAGAAGTATTGAAGGTGGAAACCGACTTGGGGGACAGAGAGATTCCTGTGATTCCATCCCAGCCTCAGCCCAGCACGGGCTCTCCAGCCATTGCTTCTCCCTGGGCATCGTGCCCTAGGCCCCGTCGGAAACAGGGCCCAAGGTTGCTACTAGCAATTCTTTTAAACAGATAGTGGTATATTTCTTTATTGTCTAATTTACCCAGTGGCCTGGCCTTCAGTGGCAGAGGGCACAGCTCACCTCCTCTAGCCTGTTGACCTGGATGGGCCATACGGCCCCGCCTCGCTGCGGGCAGGTGGCTTCTGGCCCTGGGTCAGAATTCCCAGTGGGATGCCTGCCGTGGGCCACAGCCTTTGGGGGTGGGGATGGGGGCTGCAGGAGGGGCGGCACCAGGTCCTTCCCCACCCTGGATGTTAGTGGGGGTCAGTGGCGGGGGATTCACTGCCTGTGCAACCTCCCTTCCGCCGCCTGCCAACACACGTGCAGGGGCCACCGTCCCATGCCGGGTGTCAAGGGAGCCTAGGTTTCGGGGTGTCTGAAGGAGCCCAGAGGGACTGGGGGGCTGCCAGCAGGAGAGAGGCTGGTACAGAGCTGTGCTGCCTCCAGGGTGGGGTGTGGGGTAGAGAAAGGCTGGCTGGGGGCTGCGTGGAGGCTGGCAGGGCCCCCGGGCTGTGCTCAGAGGGAGGCCTTCCTCCGTTCCCCCAGCCAGTTCCCCCACCCGCCGTACCGCTGCCCGCGTGGGTCTCAGGCCATCAGCCTCCCGGCTGGAAACCTGCCCCTCTGACAACCCTCTCCCCCTAGCAAGAGTGGGCTTCTCTCCTTCTTCCCAGGACGAGGTCCTGACGGTCCATGTGAACCAGAGCCCCAGCCCCTGCAGTCGGAACCCTCTGTCTTTCGGCAGGTTTGTACTTGGTGGCGATGCCGCGGCTCTGCCTGCCCCCGCCCCCTGCAGCAAGGTCACTCTGTCAAATAGGCCTGCCTGCCTGGTGGCCCTCGGTGTCCGTCACCCTGTGTTGGGCACCGGCCCGACTGCCGTGCCGTGCACCCCGTACTGCACAGCAGCCCTGCCCCAGGGGGACGCAGCCAACCCACCCTGGCTGCGGCGACACCCCACCCACCATGCCACCCTGCCTGCGGCTCCCACCTCACCCCATCCGGAAGCCACCCGAGGTGCTGGGGCAGCCCTGGGGCCGTGCTCTCCGTCTAACCTGTGCCTCCCTGCAGGCGTTGCTGGGCAGGACGCGCATCCTTGCTTCTCACTGGGGAGGGCGGGGGAGGGATACTGCGTTCGGAGCACACAGAACCGGGGTCGCTGGAATGGAAGGGACCTCCCGGAAGTGGTCCAGCCCCCTGCTTTATGGAGAGGAAACGGAGACCCAGAAACGGAGACGGAGCCTGCCCAGGCCAGCCAGCTGCGAGCGGAAGCCCCCGGGGTGTGGACTTGGCCATCCTGGCAGAGCTCACCCCTCACCGTGCTGGACCCAGCTCTTAGGGTCTCGGGAGGACGGGGTCAATGACACCCTGCAGGGGAAAGTGAAAGGGGCGTGTGTGAGGGTCCTGGGGCCGCCGTAACAAAGAACCACAGACGGGGCGGCTTAAAACAAGACGTTCACTCTCTCCCAGTCTAGAGGCCGAAGTCCGAATTCAAGGTGTGGGGAGGGCTGGTGCCTCTGAAGACTCCAGGCGAACACCCTCCGTGCCTCTTCCAGCTTCTGGTGGTGGCAGCAAAGCCCGGAATCCCCCGGCGTGCGGCAGCATCCTCACCCCAACCTCTGCCCCGTCCTCACGTGGCTTCTTCCCTCTGTGTGTCTCTGCTGCGATGTCTCTTTTTTTACTGGGACGCCGGTCACGGGATTTAGGGTCCACTCGAGCCCAGTCTGACCTCATCTTAACTTGACCACATTGCAAAGACCGTATTTCCAAATAAGCCCATTCACAGACTCTGGAGGTTGGGATGTGAACACAGCCTTTGCGGGGACGTGATTCAACTCCATACAGGGGCTCGCGAACTGTCAGGTGTCAGGCATGAGTGAGCTGTCGGTGCAGACAGTCATTGGCTCCAAAGACCACAGCCGCTACACTTGGGGATCTAGAAAGGGTAACTGTGGAAATCTCAGGCCGCCGTTTCACTGAGACACATCTGTAGGCTGTCAGAAGGGTTTGGAAAAGCCCCTGGGACGTCACGCAATTCCATAGTCATCTCAATGCCTATATCCCCTTCATCTACCCCATTTTCTTACTCTGCCCGCCCCTCAAGTATTTCAAACTAAGTCCAGACATCATGCCATCCCGCTGCCTCCCTGCTGCAGAATATTCCCCCACGTGCAGAGCCGTGATACCATCGACAGACTGGACCAAATCAGCAATAACTTCTCAACGACACGTGCTAGCCTGTGTCCAGATCTCCCCAATTGCCTCACAGCTGTCTTTTTACAGCGAGTTGACTGGAATCAGGATCTACACCTTGAACGTGGTTGCTATGTTTTGCAAGTCTTCGCAGACGGAGCCGGAGTGTGTCTCATGCGCAGCGACACCTGGGTCCCATGGCGGCTGTGGCAAATGACCGCGAACTTAGTGGCTTAAAACAGCACGACTGTGGTGTCTTATGGGAGCGGTGAGGTGGCCAAAATGGGTGTCGCTGGGCTGAAATCAAGGTGTTTACAGGGCTGCCTTCCTTCCAAGGTTCTCGGGAAGAGTCCTCATGTTCTCCCGCGCCTGAGGGCCACCCACATCCCTTATCTCATGGCCCCGGCCTCACTCCTAACTGTTTCCCTCGTCACACCTCCTCCCCCTTCCCCTGTGATGACACTGGGCCCACCCGGATCACCCAGGGTAACCTCCCCAGCTCAAGCCACTTAATGCGATCACACCTGCTTTGCCAGACAAGACAGCACAGTTGCAGGTTCTGGGGATTAAGACCCAACATCTTGGAGGAGGCGTTATTCTGCCGACCACAACGGCTAAGCAAAAACAACTGGGAAGGAGAGACAGCCGTGACCTCAGTACGATTCTTTCAACTTCTGCAGCCAAGTGGCCCCTGCTGCTCGGCTGGTGAGGGAGAGGCAGGGACACGCTGGGGTCCGAGCAGGAGGGATGCCGCGCAGGTCACCCTGTGCGCGCAGGGCCGAGGCTCAGCCTGAGAAACAGCTCAGCCGCTGCTGCCGAATGCAGTTTGCTGACTGGCACTTCCTTTGGCCATAGCCATCACCGGCGGGGCTCGGGGGTGTCTTCTGGGGCTCCCGGTGAAGTGTGTCTCACCTTCTGGGTGGTCTCCAGGCGTCAGCATTCACCCTGATCACAGCCTGTGATGGTCAGGTTTTTTTTTTTTTTTAATGAAATATATAATAATATTTAGTCGTTTAAAAATAATTAAAAAAAATTTAAAGATAAAAAATAAAAAAAATTTCGTGATTAAAAGTATTTTTTTAAGTGTATAGGTCTGTGGCATTAAGTACATTCACCTTGTAGTGTGACTGTCACCAGCACATGACAGTCAGTTTTGTGCGTCAGGTAGACGCCAGAGATTCAGTCATCGGTAACCCAGGTGGTGCTGGGAAGGTGTTCTGTAGATGTGGGTAACATCTACCCTCAGTGGACTTGGAGCAAAGGAGATTATTCCAGAGAATCTGGATGGACCTCATTCGATCAGCTGAGAGGCCTTAGGAGCAAAGTGGAGATCTTTCTGGGCAAGAAAACATTCTGCCTCAAGCCTGCAGCATCAGCTCCTGCCGGGTTTCTAGCTGACCAGCCTGCCCTGCAGACTTTGGACTTGCCACCCACGTCTCTGTCCCGTTGCTTCTGTTTCTCCATGACTGATAGGCCGTCTGCATGTCTGTCTCTCCCACGGGACTCTAAACTCTCTGAGGGCAGGGACTGTCCTTTTCATAGTTGTGTTCAATTGGTGTGGCACACAGTAGGTGCTTCGTTAAAGTGTAGTCACCTTCTGACTTCACAGTGTTCACGTAGACGTAGACATGGGAGAGAGCTGCTCCTGGCTGCACGGATGGCCCGATGAGTGCCCTTTGATAATGCACATGGAACCTTACGTTTTCCCTCTCTCCTTGTTAATGTCACCCTCCCCTACCTATTCCCAGTGGTTTTATTCACTTTGGGGACAGGAGTAATCTCCAGGAACTCTTCATCTGGTAGGTCAACCTGGCCATCTAGGGTTTCTGTTGCTTCCTCTGTGAGGACTGCCCTGATCTCCAGGGCTGGGTTACAGGTCCCCTTATATGTTCCCCGTGCACCCAGGACTTAGCTCTAGTGTCAGACCCATCATAGTCATTCACTCATTCAGTGATATTTGCCCAGTGCCTCCTGTCGAGTGCTGGGGATCCAGTGGTGAATGAAACAGGTGAAAATTCCTGTTCTCATGGAGCTTACCTTCTAGTCAGGAAGGCAGACAATGAAGATAAATAAGGTGCATATAATGCACATTAGAGAATAATGCGTGTTGAGAAACAATTGAACTGGGAGGGGGAAGCCCTTGTGTATCCGTCAGCTACTGCTGTGGTGATGCGGCGTAACAAACACCCCAAGCTTACAACCACGGACATTTATTTCTTGCTCGTGAGCCTGCGGTTTGGCTGGGTTCTGCTTCAGGCCTCAGGTTAGGTTTAGGTCTGCTCCAGGTGTTTCTCTGCTGGGGTTCAGGCTGACGGAGCAGTGGCCACCGGACATCCTCTTCTCACGGTGCAGGGTCAAACCACACAAGCACATCGAAAGCCTCCAGTTGGATGTGGCCAAAGTTATGTCTACTCACACTTCATTACCCAGAGAGAGTCACAATGCCAAGCAGCATGTCGGAGGAGTGGGGAAGTGAGCTCTGCCTGCAGTGGACCATGACAACGTCACAGTGGAAGCTGTCCCTGACAAGGTGGTTTTGGGTAAAGACCTCCAGGAAGTGTGTAAACCAGCCATACAGAAACTGAAGGAAGTACTTTCTGTGCAGAGGGGGCAGGAGGTGCAAAGGCCCTGAGGCAGCAGCACATCTGAGCAACCAGGGGCCAGCGTGGCTGGAGCTTCAGGAATGAGGGGAGGGTGAGGCCAGACCTGAAATGCATTGCAGGTCATGGTAAAGACTTGGGCTTTTACTCGGGTGAGACGGGAAGTCAGCAAGGTTTGGAGCATAGGAGTGGCCTATGCGACTTTAAGGGATAACCCTGGCCGCTGGGTGAAGAGCTTCTGGGGGGGACAAACACAGAAATGGGGAGCCCAGTGAGGATGTAACTGCGAAAAAGCAGGCAAGAGGTGGTAGTGTCTCAGATGGGGGGCTGGGGGCTGGTGAGGAGTAGGTGAATTCTGGATAATCTTTGCAGGGAGAAGTGACAAGTTTTGTTGAAAAGTCAGGTATGGGAGGTGTATTAGTTTCCTATTCCATCCATCTATCCATCCATCCATCATCCACCCATCCGTCCATCCATCCATCCATCCATCCTATTGGTTCCGTTTCCCTGGAAAGCCCTGACTCACACACCTGGTTTGGTCTCTTTCATGGTCTTTAACTCCTTGACTGTTCACACCATTGGTGGATCCTGTTGCTGCCCTGCCCAGAGCCCCGGGCAGCCTGTGAACCCACCGCAGCTAAGGGACCATTTGGGGGGGGCATGCCCCCCTCCCTCTCTGTTCTCAGGGCCCCCGCATCCACTCAGCCCATTTGAAACTCCCAGAGTTGACGTCCTCAGGAGCAGCCTTCAGCCAGGAGGGGCTGTGTCAGGATAAATGCCCCAGCTCCGTCCCGCAGTCGGGGGGAGATCCTGATGTGTATCGTACATGATTCCCTGGGGCCTGAGCCCCAGCCTCCCACCTTAGCGCCCCTCTCATCAGGGGACACTTTACGGGCTTCCCTCCTTTCCTGTCTCACTGCCCTGCCTCACTTCTGCTTCTTGGGTCCCCCCCCCCACCCCGACACCCCTGGCTAAGGGACCAGCACCTGTACCTTCCCTCAGGGTCTGCTCTTGGGGGGCCAGGCAGAGACCCCCTCCTGTGTCACTGCTTCTCCGTGACAGTGTCAACAGAGACGGAGGGGTCAGGGCCGCTCTCCGGGTGCAGCGTCCAGGCTGGGAGATGCTGTGCGCGGCTGACCACCTCCTTCTTCTAAGCAGACACAGAGCTGCAGACACTCCTCTCCCGTTTTACATCTGGTTGCCGTGTGAAGTCAGCGGGGTAGAGTCTCTGGTTAGAGAAGTTGTGTCTGTGGCTCAGGAAACAGAGGCTGACCGCCCGGCCTTGTCCTCCCTCCCCGGATGCTGACCCTGGGACGCTGCTGCCCAGTCCCTGTGCCCGCTTCCTCTCATCCCTGAGTGCCAGCACCCACGTGTGTCCACAGCCGCGCGCAGCCCCTTGGCCGCGGCCAGGCCGATAGCCGCTCATGTTGCTTCTTGCCGGCCGCCCGATCGCTCCCATCCAGGTGGAGGGAACGATAAGATTGTCCACCGAAAAGTCTGGGCAGGTCAAGTGAAGGTTTGGGTGGCGTGAGCTCTGGCTATCCGATTGTGATGACTGGCGTAAGAGAGGCATAACTGATCCAGAGAAGCAGAGCGTTTTACGCTGGGACCAAGAGACACACAGCCCGCCTGTGGGTCCCAAGGGCCTCCTGGTATCCACGTGCCTCGGCTCCCGCCCTGTGGATGGGGACTGCAGCGTCATTCATGCTAGCACTGAGTCCACCCCAGGCATGGGGGCAACGTGGCGAAACGTTTGCTATTCACACGTGCACACACGCTCTTCAAATAGGAAACTCACCCCGATGGAAGGGTGGCTAAGTTCACTGTCACGGGGCCTTTTCCTAAGGCCTCTCCCTTCCTCTCAGCATCTCCCCCAGAATTGCTAGTTCCTCTGAACAGAGCGGATGCCAGGACTTGAGTCCTCATTACCTGCCTCCGAGCATTTTGGGGTCAGCGTGGAATCAAGGTAAACATGTAAGTGGGCGTCCAGTCAGGCCCAGGGGTCTCACGGAGGCTCCTCTGGTTGGCCTGCTTCGCGCTTCGTTTGAGTGTCATGAGCTGGGCGGTGTGCTGGGCTCCCGGGTTGCGCGGCTGCCGCCACATGCGCCTGACTCTCCCGCCGACTCCTGCGAGATGCAGCTGAGGGGATGGGGACGCTGATATCCCACACGAGAGACGAAGAAAAGGGAAGAACCAAATACCCAAGTAACCACGTAACGTTAAGGAAATTAATAGCAGCGTAAATCCGGAAAACACAGAAGGAAGAATATAATAATAGGTGCAGGAACGGATGCAACAGAAAACCACAAAGCCAGAAACGGATTCCTGAAAAACCAAACAAAATTGACAGACCTCTCCGGATGAACAAGGGAAAAAAGCAAGTGGACCTAAGACACAGCAGGAGCAATGAAACGGGGCAGGGGCCCCCGTCGTGCTCATGGGGCCCAGAGGAGGTGCAGTCCGTGCCCTGCAGGAGCTCCTAATGCCGGGGACTCTGGACACCTACACAAAACTGTGTGTAAAAAGAAGGGAAACCACGAGTTGCCATAACTGACTCAGGGAAAAAAAGATAGAAAATCGGAAGTCCTCTGTAACCATTACAAAAATTGAATAGGTAGAAAACACGTCCCCAGAATAGAAAACATCAGGCCCAGGTGTTTACAGGTGAGTTTGCCAACGTTTAAGGAAACTCTTCCGGAGAAAAGAAAAATAGAAAACATGACCCTGTCCCCCATTTTATTATGAATCATAACCTTTTTATCAAAACCAGGTAAGGAGAGTAAGAGAAAGATTATGGGCCAGTTGCATTCGGAGCATAGATGCAAAGTCATAAACATACTAAGCAAACTTATAAACCCACTGGCCGTCTCCTAAGAGCCCAGGGGGCAAGGCTGGGCCTGGGCCCCCATCTCCACACAGTGGGGCTGCGGGAGCTCTGGCCCTCAGGCCGACTTCCCCGATCAGGGGCTGGGCTCTCCAGAGGCTGCCCAGAGGGGCCCAGGGAAGACAGGTCAGAAATTCAGGGAGTTAGTGCCCTTTGGAGCAGATCTGGCCCATGAGAGCGATGACACAGGAAGCAACCGGCAGTTAAATTCTGTTCTGAGGTTCTACCAGCTGTGCTCTTGTGAGAGCTGCTGCCAGCCCCAGAGAGTACCACCATATACTCTATTCTATTCTATTCTATTCTATTCTATTCTATTCTATTCTATCCTATCCTATCCTATCCTATCCTATCCTATCCTATTCTATATCATGTGACATATCACACCCTCTTTGCATCCCTTCATTCCCCACTTTCCTTTTCCCCACTTTTGCTTCCCTGGGATTGCACCTCCTGGTGAAGTATTAATACCCACGCTTTGCCCCTGCTTGGTTTTCTGGGAAGCCTGGGTTAAGACAACTCAGCTGGATTGATTCCAGCCTTGGAAGATTGGTTCACAGTAGACAGTGCATCCATATGGTTCGCCATGTAACAGATCAAATGAGGAAAACACATGAGACCTTCTCCATAATGCAGAAAAACCTTTGGAAAAACACACCTCCCCAACAACCATAGAAGGGAGTGGATTTGGTTTCGGTCTTGACTTAAAGAAATCGATTGTAAAATAGCATGTTTGAGATGATCAGGATGTTTGATTAGGGCCCAGGTGTTCGATGATACCAAGAAATGATGACTATCAAACATGAAATGGAATTTGTGCTGATACAAGGAAATGTTCAGCTTTTAAGAGAAGTTACTGAAGTATGTAGGGGTGAAATGACAGGAAGTCTGGGCTTTGTTTTAAATTAGGAGTTTGGGATTAACATACACACACTAATATATATATAAAATAATCAACAGGGACCTGCTTTACAGCACAGGGAACTCTACTCGATATTTTGTAATAACCTATATGGGAAAAGAATCTGAAAAATAATAGATACATGTATATGCATAACTAAGTCACTTTGCTGTACACCTGAAACTAATACGACATTGTAAATCAACTATACTCCAATATAAAATAAAAATTAAAGAAATAAAATAAAATAGTTTAGGAAAGAAAAAGAAGATGAAGCAACTGGGGCCCAAATCCTCACAACTGTTGAATCTGCCTGGTGAGTATATGGGGGTTCATTGTACCGTTTCTTCTACTTTTTAGATGTATGAAAAATTTTGTAACAAGAATAAACTCACTGAACTAGTACTTTACTCTCATGACAAAAATTGTTGAAAATGCCAAGTGTCGTGGGCAGAAGTGAGTGACCCACTGGGTCAAACACGACCTGGTGTGTTTGGAACAGAACTGTCTCAAGGCCCCAGCTTTGCTCGTTTCCCCTTCAGGCGGTGTTTGGGGGGTCCCTGCGGGGTCTGCCGATGCCGGTGTCCTGGAAGGGGCTGGAGGAGGACGGCTGGCCCTCCCGTCCCTCCCTGGGGCCGCAGTGGGTGTGGGCAGAGGACTGTGTGTCCAGCCTGCCGGCCTCACGGAGGGTCAGGGGCGAGCGAGGGCTCAGCCCGCTGACCCACAACAATGCCTGTTGGCCTGAGTTGGGCAGATTCGTGGGTGAGCCCCGCTGGGCCCTGGTGTGGAAAATTGGGGTGCCGGGGCTTTGTGACTGCGCCTGCAGACTGCTGACGTCCGGGAATCCTGTAGATAAAGCAAATACCAGCCTTTGTGTGAGAAGGGCCAGCGTTCAACTGGTGTGCAGCGGGGTGCAAAACTGCTGAGATCAGGCTTGACCCGCCACGGAGACAATGCGGGAGGGGCCGGCGCGTCTCCAGGGCTCACCCTCCAGCCTCACTTCCTGCCGGCGCAGGGCTTTAGCCAGCGTCCTGTACCAAACTCCTGACAGGTCCCGATCCATTTAGATGTTAGAGAAAGATGGTCTCAGGAACTGGGGCTCTCGCTCCCCCAAGCACACACCACATGTGCACCCCGATATATAGACACACACAGACATACACACAAGCACACACGGACACACACGCGTACCCCCCATACAGACACACACACACACACACACACACCCCCCACATGTGCATCCCCCCCTTACAGACACACACACACAGAGACATAATACACATACAGTCACACACACACACCCACCATATAGACACACACATACCACATGTGCACCCCGATATATAGACACACACACAGACATACACACAAGCACACACGGACACAAAGACACACACACGTACCCCCCATACGGACACACACACACACACACACCACATGTGCAGCCCCCCCTTACAGACACACACACACACACAGACATAATACACATACAGTCACATACACACACCCCCCATAAGACACACACACACAGAGACATACACCCATACACACACATAGATACACAGACATAGATACACAGATACACAGACATCACACATGCACCCCCAATACAGACACACACACACAGACATACATACACATACAGGCACACAGTGCACCCTTTCTATACACACAGACACTCACACACAGAGCCACGTGCTCGGGAGCTGAGGGTCCAGCCCCCGCCCCCCGCCCCCCGCCGCGGCCCCCGTGGGCCTGGTCCAGGCTCTCCAGGCAGGAGCTCTGGGGCCGTCCCTGCACAGACCTGGCCCAGGTGGGACACACACCTGTGCACTCCCTCTGCTCCCTCACCTGCGCTGCAGGTGGCCTTGGGGTCAGCTCTGTGGCCTTCCAGATGCCATGGCGGGGCTGGGTGGGAAGCTCTCTGTTGGTGTCTCCAGGACAGGCTGGAGGGATGGGAGCATTGGAGCACAGCTGTCCTGGTCACTAGGGATTTGCACAAGGCAGGGTGCCGCCGGGGGGCCCTGGCTCAGGGCTCAGCGCGAGGGCAGCGGGGGTCCCTGCACAGACATGAGGGGGGTGTCTTTGTCACACAGAGGATGGGTGGTCAGGCCCCTAGAACCCCTCCCCTTGGGGCGTCCTCAGCCGCTGGCCCCTCCACATCTCAGGAGCGCGTCTTCGGGATTTTGTGGCTCCCGCTTCCCTCGGGCACAACTTTTTGGTCGGCTCCCAAGACGCTGATAAATAGACCAACAACCAAAATGGGGAAGACTCGCCACCTCCTCTGAGACAGCCTGTAATAAATACTCAGGGCTTGGTAGGCTTATGGGTAACCCCCACTTTTAGGTTTATTGGATTTATCCAAATTCTGAATGACAACGGATCACTTTTATAATAGCAATGTTATTTGAAATAGAATGAACCTCACAGGGTTCATCGATCCTCTTCTAAAAACTCAGTACACAAAGACCTCGAGAAAGCATCTCCTTGTTAACAGTCTCCTTTGTGTATGGGAATGATAGAAAGGACAGTGCGGAGGGGCCTCGGGCACCCGGGGATGTCCATGGGGCTGTGTGGTCCTCAGAGCTCAAGTCTGGCCATTAAGGGCTGTGGCGCCGGAGCCGCTGCCCCAGGTTGCTTTAGCAGGTGATGCTCCCACGGAGAGGCAAGGGAAGGGCGGCACCTCACTCTTGTGACATGCTGGTGTGAACTCCGCCTGCATCCTCTCCGCCCGGGGGGTCCCAAAGCTGCTGGTGACCAGGCGGGTTGCAGCCTGGGGCTCACAGAAGCAGAGCTGAGGTCCTGGCCAAAGGGCTCCGTGTGTGTGTCCACCCAAGACCTTTTGGAGAGCTGCAGGCAGCGGGGCGTGTACGGTGGGCTTCAGGTCTGCCCTGAACAGCTGCGGGGCCCACGTCACTGTTGCAGATCTGCAAGGTGCTCCTGGGATGCCAGCAGAGAGCTCAAGGCCACTGGTGTGCCTGGTGCATGTGACACCCAGAGCAGGTCACGCTGGGGCCCTCCTCCTCCACACGAGACGGTTATTTCCAGTGTAATCAGGGAATAATCATGAATAATCATGAGTTTCCTGATTTGTTCTTTAAAACAAGCAATTAACAATAAAATATAATATATTTCAATCTTAAAGATATTCCTCAAAATCAGTGAAATATTCCATTGAGAACTATCGTTTGCACTGAAACATCACACCTCACAGCCTGTGCTCTGTTTCAGTTTTTTATATATATATATATATATATATATTTTGTGTGTGTGTGTGTGTGTGTGTGTGTGTGTGTGGTACGCGGGCCTCTCACTGTTGTGGCCTCTCCCGTTGCAGAGCATAGGCTCTGGACGCGCAGGCTCAGCCGCCATGGCTCACGGGCATAGCTGCTCCGCGGCATGTGGGATCTTCCCGGACCGGGGCACGAACCTGCGCCCCTGCATCGGCAGGCGGACTCTCAACCACTGCGCCACCAGGGAAGCCCACAGTTTCATATTTTAAACACGCAATAAAAGTGCGAGAAGTCACACAGCGTGACAGAACTGGGATAACTCCGGTGCTGAGTCTTCACATGGGCTGTCGTTTGCCAACCTGAAGCCCCGTGTTTAAGCACAGAAGTCAGAGGCTGGAGGTGAGAAGCGCCCCGGGAGCCTGAGCAGTTCCCGACCTTGGAAACGGGCTCCAGAGCAAAGGCACGGAGCAGGGCGGGCCAGCCTCGAGCTGGCCGTGTCGTGTGAGTTCTCCGGGGGATCTCCACTTAGCGCGTGTTTAGAGAAGGAGAAGAAAGAAAACTCTGCTTATGTGAACATTACACACATGCAGGCTCTCCTTGTATTTGCGGATCCCGCGTTTGAGGATGTCTCCCGCGTTAGGTGCCCAGGCCGCCACACCACAGAACCACGCACGAGTGGCTTAAACAACAGAAATTATTTCTCAGTCTGGACTCTGGAAGCCATGATCTGGGTGTGGGCAGGGCTGGAACCCCTGAGGCCTCTCCCTGTTGGCGTGTAGACGCCGTCTTCTCCTGTGTCCTCACACGGTGTTTCATGTGTTTGGGGACCCCTGGTGTCTCTTCCCCCCCCTTATAAGGACACCAGCCCCCTCCTGTATAAGGTCTTGCCCTGTGTGTGTCTGTGTCCTCATGTCCTCTTTTCATAAGGACACCATCAGATTCGACTAGGACCCACCCTAGCGGCCTGATTTTAGCTTGATCACCTCTTTAAAAGACCCCTCTGCGAGTAAGTTCACATTCTGAGTACTGGGGGTTGGGACCTCAACATAAGAATTTGAGGGGGACACAATTCAGTCCATAATATCTGCTCTGTGAAATCTGACCTCAAATCCATGCTCATGGCCGTTTTCACAGTCATTCACTGAGCAGAGCGGCAGAGGTGAAATATCTGAGTGGCCGGACGTGCACGTCCCCAGCCGAGGGTGACAGGGCGGCTCCGCCTGCTTGTTTCAGCTCGTGCTGCAACCAGCGTCCTTTCCAGGGTCTGTTTAGTATCCCGTTTCCCAATTTTTCTGCTTTTTGTGGCTTCACTGTTTGCATGGTCCCAAGCACAGTGGGAAGGGCTGTCTAGTGTCCCAAGTGCAGGAGGGCTGGGATGTGCCTCCCCGGAGAAAACATGTGTCAGGTGAGCTTCGATACAGGAGTGAGTTATGGGGCTGCTGGCGTGTGTTCAGTGTCAACGAATCAACCACACGTGTGACATTAGCTGTGTTTGTACAGAAACACACACCAAAGAAGCTCACGTATTGATCGGTGAAGATGCTGCCCACGTAGCGATTGATGAAGATTCTGTTGCCCACGTAGTGACTGATGCAAATGTTGTGACCAGAGGCTGGTAGGACCTGACCCTGTGTTCCCCTGGGAGAAATGGCTCCGTAGTTACCAGCTCACTGTTCATGGCGACTTTATAGGACATCACTCCCTCCAATAAGGAAAATGGACCGTATTATTACGTAGAGATTGCTCAGACCTCAGACTAACAGAAGAGGAGGCGTATTTTCCACCTGCATGATTAGAACGGACTTTTGGGTGGTTGTTATTGTTTTAAATCTCTGCAGATGCAGACAGCGCAACCCTTAGCACATGGCCGTGAGTTCAAGGAGGAACCCAGGCCCGGAGGAAAAGGGTCTTGTTTTCCAAGAATCCAGGGTGGGAGGGTCTGGGCTGTGTGGGGTCAGGTGTGAGGCAGGGTGAGTTCACACAGGTGAGCTGGAAACAGCCGGTCGCCCATCACTCCATCCCGCATCACCTCTCATCCCTGTGGCCACTTTGCAGAGCTCTGGACCGCCTGCCATGGCGCGTGTGAGCCACAGGTTTGGCCGATAGGCGAGGTCAGCAAACCGGAGAGGAAGTTGGAAGGGCTCAGACACCTGACGGAGATGTAAGTTGACCCGAACGAGGTGGTGGCTCTGAGTGACGTGAGCTCGTATTGGCCGTTAGTGGTGGGCATTTCCTGAGTGGAGGGTCCCTCCAACTGCCCCGAGGGAGGGCGCCTGTCATCACAGTGCTTCCCTCCCTGCAGCGCGTGGTTAATGGCCTCCCCACCCTGATTCCAGAACCAGTGAATGTGTCACCTTACATGGCAAGGGGGGAAATAAGGTTCCTTAAAGAGCACACTGTAAGGCTGGGGGAGTGATCCTGGATTCCCCGGGCGGGCTCAGTAATCATAGGGTCCTTACTGGAGGGAGGCAGAGGGGGCAGCCAGAGGGATGTGATGTGACGGCTGCCTTGGAAGACAGAGGAAAGGAACATGGGTCAAGGGATGGGCAGCCTCTGGAAGCTGGAAAAAGCAAGAAATGGAGTCTCCCCTGGAGCCTGCAGGAGGCACCAGCCCTGCCGACACCTTGATCTGAGCCCAGTGAGACCCATTGGGACTTCTGACCTCCAAACGACAAGGTAATACATTTGTGTTGTTTTCAGCCGCCAAGTTTGCGGTCTTTTGTTACAGCAGCTGCAGGAAACTGGTACAGCACCGTCATCTTGGGTTGGAAAGGTCCCCGAGGGCTCTGCGGCCGTCCTGGGCCCCCTGTCCGGGGCCTGCGTGGTTGGGTTTGCCACCTTGGTGCTGGCTTACTCGGAAGGCCAGCTCTGGGCTCCCGCTGGCTGCAGCCCACGGGTCGGGGGCATGGGTGAGTGCCTGGGCATCCCTACGTGTCTGAAGGACCTTGGCGGACCCTCAGCTACCCTGGGCCGTGCACCCTGTGGGCCGAGGTTGTACCCCGCCCCTGCCTGCAGACCCAGCGTGTCTGAAGGACCACACGGACAGCCAGGTGCAGGTGAGAACGTACCAAGTGTCAGAGGGACCAAACGCAGTCATCAGGGTACATCACATCTTAATGTGATGTTTAAACAAATCAAAATGGGTGCAAAAGTCCATGATGAGCAAAATATCAAATCGTACATAAAGACAGGACCCTTACTGCTGCCTCTGCCTTCTGTCTGCAGCTTCAGTGTGGCCCTGGCCCGCACTGACCACGTGCCTGGCCCAGCTGGACCCTCTCCTCAGCAGCCAGCTGGAAGCCTGTGCCCCTTCCTCCCCCTGTCCCACGCCCAGGAGCAGGCAGCCCATGCTGTGTGGGGTCGCCCACAGCCCTGCCCATTCCCCGGTTGACTCCCAGCCTGGGTGGGCAGCCTGCGCTAGAGCCCCCTCCCCTTCCTCCACGCTAAGTGACCTGTTTAACCTTTCTATACCCCACTTTCCCTCTCTATGAAGTGGGGGAGGTTTGGCACCTACATGCCATTTAGGGTGGCTGCAAGGAGCCATGAGGTCACCATCAGTGTGGGCCCAGGCAGGCCTGGGGCAGGGAGAGTGCCCTCCACCCCTCAGAGTATTGATTATCTGCCCCCTAGTTTGGCCCTTGTTGCCTGACACCCTAGGGAATTACCTGCCGAAATCGTAGACTTGCAGGGCAAAGGTTGGCATTTCCAGTTTTTTCTGGGCCCTTTACCACTGGCTGGATGCACATCACAGGTGCTCAGAAAGGCAGGGAGGTGGGCTTTGATACTGTGCACCGCTAGTTAGGGAGGGGCTGTGTGAGGGAGGCGCCAAAATTCCCACTTTTGACACCAGTTGCTTCTTAGGTGTGTGAGACAAAATCCTACTTAGGTACAGGGTGAGTACTCTTTCCTGGCCCACTAAGCCCAGGGCTTGGAGGTAAATTTGCAAAGATCCTGAGTGCTTTGAAGATGCACTGACCCCACAAACAGGAGGTGGACGCTGGTCAGAAGCTGCACGAGGACCTGGGGAGACGCAGGGTGAATTAGAAGCATCTCACCGTCTGGACTGTGCATGAAAAACCTGGCTCGGGTAGGGCGTGGGTCCGGCACACTCCTGTGCTGCGGGTGTGGAGGGGCTGGTGGGTTAGTGCAAGGCTCCCGGAGGCCAAGCCACTGAAAAGTATGAAAGCCTTAAAGCCAGGAGTGCCCCAGCTGTGGCCGGTCCCCCCGGAACGCATCCTGGGCCATAGCTGGATGGGCCACAGAGACGGGAGCAAACCAGCTACCAGGCCAGTAACAGGGGCAGGGCACCTGCTCTAAGGACCCTGGCTCTGTCTGTTCCCAGGCCTCGAGCTTCTCAGGGATGGTGTCCAGAGGAGACCCCGGGATGCAGGGTTTCCATGTTTGTAAAACCAAACCTGCCCCCCCTCAGGATGCACTCAGACGCCACAGCAGGGCCCCCCGGTGCTGGAATTACGGGCGCTTTCTAGTTTCTTCTCTTCATTTTCTGTCTTTGTTGAGAGTTTTTACAAGTATGTATCATGTTTGTAATCAGGAAGAAGTAATGGAGGTAATTCTGTTCTGAAACACAGTGCAGCCTCGCCTTGTGGCGGTGGGACTCGGGGACCACTTGTCTAGCCTCTGTGCCTCACTCTCTTCGTCTGTGAACCAGGGGTACGAGCTCCCTCTCGTAAGGTGGCCGTGAGGTCACAGGGCACCACATATGCAGACACGGGCATGCTACCTGGCACACAGCACCCCTGCCCAGGAAAGGGGAGACGCGAGCCTTTGCTGAGCACCGGCTGAGTGTTGGGGGGCACAGAGCCACGCACAGAGAAGCTCCCCGGGGACGCCGTTCCCCTGGCGCCCAGAGCTCTGGGCTGTCAGCGCTGCAGCCCGGGGCTGGGAGACGTGCACGCTCAGCCCAGCCCACGTTTCTGCTGACTGGGCGGCCTCCCTCCTGAGCTCACGCCTTCCAGACAAATCCCCCTGATGCCTCCATTCTGTCCTGCCGTATATAAGGAGGGCGTGCGCCCCGGGTCCTCAGTGCGCTGCCCAGAGGCCCCTGCCCTGACTCCCCGCCGGCCCCGGGTCCCTGCAGAGTCCGCACCCACCATGGACGTCACCATCCAGCACCCCTGGTTCAAACGTGCCCTGGGCCCCTTCTACCCTAGCCGGCTCTTCGACCAGTTCTTCGGCGAGGGGCTCTTCGAGTACGACCTGCTGCCCTTCCTGTCCTCCACCATCAGCCCCTACTACCGCCAGTCCCTCTTTCGCAGCGTGCTGGACTCCGGCATCTCCGAGGTAAGACCTGCTGCGCGCTGCTTCCTCCTGTGGCTGCACGGGGGCCGGGCCATGGCCGGGCGAGAAGCGGGGGCTTGTGAGGGCCGGCCCTGGGGCAGACGCGGCACCCCTGCGCTGCGTGCCCGCGCCCTGCTTCGTGGAGCGGCTGGTGACCGCCGCGGGGCCACTTTCCCGCCTCAGCCCACCTCGTCCGTCCTGGACGCACAGAGGCCAGGCAGACCACCCCGCAGCAGAGCCTCGCGTGCCCCCGGGGTGCTGGGAGGAAGAGCCCGCCTGCTGCCTGCTCCTCCTGTCATCAGCACATGGCCCGTATGTGGCTGGTGCCGTCCCTCCATGTGCCGGGAGCCCCCGGAACAGCCCAGGGCACGGGCGCTGGTGGACGGAGCTCTGTGTGGCCTGGGGCTGCACTTTCCCTCCAGCAGCGAGGTCTGGCAGGAGGCCTCCTGTCTGAAGCCCTCTGCGGCCATGGAGCTGCGGTGTGTGGGCTCTTCCCGAGTTCGCCCTGGCGCCCAAGGCCAGGCCCCGAGGGCAGGCAAGGCAGCCCACCGGCCTTCCCTCCCAGGGTCCAGTGCTCTGGAGGTGCCAGGGGTCACCACTGCCTAAAACACAGCGGCCTGCTCGGAGCTGGTGAAACGCCGACCATTCTGGGGCCGACGGAGCCCAAAGGAGCGTCCCCAGCGAGGGGAGTGGGAGGGGAGGCGGCCGAAAGCAGTTTCTGTGCGAGGAGCTGGGCAACCTGCGTAGGCTGCCGGCATGTCACATGCACGTCCGTGTGCAGAGACAAAGCCCCAGGCTGTTCACAGAGAGGCGGGCAGAGCCCCAGGGCCGCGACCTCATTCCAAGTGCTCAGTCCCACCGACCAGCCAAACAACACGTAAGCAGCCAACCAACCAATGTGTAACAGGCCGCGCAGCCCACACCTATCACCCAGGCAGCCCCTCACCCACCAGGCGGCCGCAGAGCCCCGGGGCTCCGGCTATCAGCCCAGTGGCCACAGAGGCCTGAGTCCCAGGTCCCTCTGCTCCCTGGGCACGTGGACGGAGAGCTTAGAGCCTTGACTGCAGGTTCTGTTCTGATGACTGGGGACTGAGCCCCGGCCACCCCCCTCCCTGAGCTGCAGGCCCGTGGAGACCCACACGGACACTTGGTTTCAGGTGCGATCCGACCGGGACAAGTTTGTCATCTTCCTGGACGTGAAGCACTTCTCTCCCGAGGACCTGACGGTGAAGGTGCAGGAGGACTTCGTGGAAATCCACGGCAAGCACAACGAGCGGCAGGTGAGCCTGGGCCCGCAGGGAGGGGCTGCACCCCCGAGCGAGGCCCCGTCCCGGTGACAGGAGGCCGCCCCGGGCCCGCAGCAGGCCTGGGCAGCAGGTGAACGGCCGGCGGGGCCTGTGGGGAACCCCACTCAGGAGCTACTCGGCATCCCGGGCTCTGTCCAAATCCCCTGGGTGACGGGGTGGGATTAGGAAAGACCCCAGGAGACACCAGCACCAAGGGAGCGAGCTCCAAGCCACGTAGGTTTTCATACCAGCTTCTCCCGGGAGGACGGTACAGCTGACTCGTGTCGGAGCCCGAGTGCCCGGAGCCTGTTATCTCGAGGGGGCAGGGGCCCAGCCAGGACAGCTCAGAGATCAGGGCTTTGTCCAGTAGTGGGGAAGCTGGAGGCGGGGGAGAGACCCCACTGCATCTGCTGTTCTCCCCTCCTGGGCCGCTGGAGATGCCCGGACACTACGCCGAGGCTCTGGGTCTTTCCACCTGGAGGGGAGGGAGTCGGGCCAGGGGCTAAGCTGGGTCCAGGGCGTCAGGAGAAGGGAACGTCGAGGCATGGCTTTCTGACCCAGCTAGATGGATGGCAGGGACCTGAGCCCAAGCAGTCTGTGAGGCCAGAGGTGCAGGGATAGCTGGACCCAAGGGCCGGGCCAGGGGCAGGACCACTCACACGACGTTGGGGTGACATTATTGTGAAGAGCCAGGGGCCCCAGGCAAGCCCAGACTGTATGCAGGGATGCAGCGCGGTCCCAGAGCCCTGAATACGGTCCAGCCCACGCCCTGTGAGGGTATCGTGGGTCTGACCCTCGTGCGGTCCAGGATGCCCTCCTCTGTGAGAGGCGGCCGCCACCCGCTGTGGCGGCGTCTCTGACCACGCCCTCCCCCGGCCCCCCAGGATGACCACGGCTACATTTCCCGCGAGTTCCACCGCCGCTACCGCCTGCCTTCCAACGTGGACCAGTCCGCGCTCTCCTGCTCGCTGTCTGCGGACGGCATGCTGACCTTCTCCGGCCCCAAGGTCACGTCTGGCATGGATGCCGGCCACAGCGAGCGGGCCATCCCCGTGTCGCGGGAGGAGAAGCCCAGCTCCGCGCCCTCCTCCTAAGCTCGGCCTCGGCCTCGGCTGCCACCCGCTGCGGCCCCCGCCACCCATCCCTCCGGGGGAACCCTAGAAAGTGGGGCGTCTGTCTCCCCTGCCTCCCCCTTTTCCATTTCCCTTTCCTTTTCTCCGAGGGCATGAGGGTTTGAGAGAGTAGCCTGGAGAGCTCGGGGCCTGGGCCTGAGGTGCTCAGACCTCAGAGTGACCCGGATTCCAACACCAGCCAGTCGGTGGAAGTGACCGCCATCCCAGCTTCTCAGACGGCATCCCCATCCTCCCGGGCTTGCGGGCCGTCCAGGCTGGCCGGGATGTCAGAGAACACCCCTTGCTGAGCAATCTCTGGGTGGCCTCTGGTCTCCAGGGCCAGCCAGGTGCGTCTCAGCCCTCGGTGGCAGGCGCCCTCACTGCGGCCGAGCCAGGTGTCGTGAGATCCGTCTGGCGGGGGTCCCGTGCGCCCGGGCTCTCTGCAGGCTGCCCCTCTCAGACCCCCTCCCCTCCAACCCTTCTCTATGTAGTGCCGCTCTTGGGGCATCTGGTCACCCATGAGAAGGCAGCCCGTGGCAATCAATAAAGAGCAGGTGACACAAGCAACTTGCTGTGTGCTGGCCGTACTATTTTCGTGGCGGGTGGGGGGGGTTGGAGAGCAATGGAGAAGGCGCGAGGGGACCCGTAATGGGGATGCGAGGGACAAAGGGGCGGGGGAGACTGGTCCGCCTGTCCCTGTTCAGCCCCGGCTTCCTCTAAGTGACCGGGTCGCCTCCTGGCTCCCAGACCCGGTGCAGGAAGGAGGGGCTCCTCCAAGAGCCCCGAGGGATGGAGGGAGGGGGGGAGGGGCGGGGGACTTGGGAGGGAGAGGATCTGGGCTCCCTTCTCTAACCCTGTGTGGGAACTGGGGTGCCAGGTGGGGATTTCCTGACTGCTGGCCTCCCCCTGGGGACTTCTGTCCCAGCTCCCTTGGGGTTTTGCTCCCTGGAAATCAGAAGTGTCCATCCCTGTTAGGTACCACACCCTGGGGGCCCCCCTCACTCTGGCTCCCCCTTCCTGGAACAGGCACGGGGCGCTCGGGGGTTTCTGGCGACCAGGTCTGAGTGTCCCCCACACAGAGGGGCGGCCTTCGTGCCATGTGCCCAGACTCCCCCGCTATGGGAGGAGACAAGCAGCCTCCCGGGGGAGCCAGCGGGGGGGGGTCAATCAGCCAGGGGCTGCCAGCTGCGCGGTGACCACGTAGAGGGCAGTGGGCGGCCGGATGTGGCCTCCGGGAGTGGGAAGCGAGCGGATGTCCCGGCTGGACGGGCACTGTTGGTGTTGCCAGGCCATGTGGAGGGCCCTCTCCCAGGCAGAGGAGGCCAGGGCCCTGGGCGCCCTGATGGGGTCCAGCAGGATGTTCCTTGTGGTGGTGCCCAGGCTTCTCCTCCCTGGAGAAACTGGACAGCAAGCAGGGAGGGCACATGGGAGAATTTCCAAAAGTGAGCCCTGCTTAACACACAGTGTGAGAACACACACACACACACACACACACACACACACTTGCGCCCTTGTAGCTTGGGGTCACTCTGGGTTTGGCCCCACCTAGGGAAGGGGCCTCACCCCGTGGGAGCTTCTCCAGACTCCTTTCCACCCGCCCCCCCCAGGCTCCTTCCAACAGGAAGCCCCCCTGCTGCCGCCCTGCCTTTGCATCCACACCCGTGGAGAAGGGCATGCCCTGGGTAGGCAGCGTAAACGGCCACTGCACTAGGGGGCTGGGCAGGTACTTTGGAAAATCAGAGTCTCTGAGGTCCCTGTTCCTCCTGGGTACCCCAGAGGCCGCCTTCCATTTTGTACAGCCTGGCCTATCACTGTACCGGGTCTGGGGAGCTGAGGGGTCCTGTCGGTCTGGCCGCAGCCAGAACTGACCTGTCATTAGATGCCGCTGGTCTTGAGTTCACTGTGGTTCTTGCCCAGGCCTGGTAACGGCCTGAGCTGTGATCCCCAAATCCATATGTAAGTCCTCACCCCCAGCATTTCAGAGTGTGACTTTTTTGTTTGTTTGTTTGTTTGTTTTTTGCGGTACGCGGGCCTCTCACTGTTGTGGCCTCTCCCGTTGCGGAGCACAGGCTCCGGACGCGCAGGCTCAGCGGCCATGGCTCACAGGCCCAGCCACCCCGCGGCATGTGGGATCTTCCCAGACCGGGGCACGAACCCGCGTCCCCTGCATCGGCAGGCGGACTCCCAACCACTGCGCCACCAGGGAAGCCCTGGAATGTGACTATTTTGAAGATGAGGGTCTCCAAAGGGGTGAATAAGTTAAAATGAGGTCATGAGCGTGGCTCCTAACCCCATAGGGCTGGTGGCCGTACAAGGAGGGGAGGTTAAGACCCAGACACACACAGAGGGATGACCAAGGGGGTCACAGGGAGGGGACAGCCGTCTGCATGCCCAGGAGGGCGACCTCAGAGGAGCCACGCCTGTGGCACCTTGAGCTCAGCTTTCCAGCCTCCAGGACCGTGAGAAAATGAGCGTCTGCTGTTTAAGCCTCCCGTCTACGGCATTCCTCGCGGCGGCTCGAGCTGACTAATGCAGACCCGAATACGCAGACTTTGGCCCTCTGGGGAGGGGTGTGAGGTCACGCAGCCGGCTCAGGGAATCCGGGATGGAGCTCCTTGGGGATTTGCAGAGAGCCCTGGGGCCCAGCCCAGGCGGGGAGCTGAGGGGACTTTCCCCGATGGCAGCACGCTGGGAGACCCCACCTTGCCTGGACTCCTGACGCAAAGCCTCGTCCCGCTGTCCTCCCAGGGCCCCCGGGCGGTACACGCCCCTTCTCTGCTCTCCTCCCTGCCTGGGCGTTTCTCAAGCCAAGGGGCCCAAGGGCTGGCCCACGGCTGCTCTGCACCTTCGGAGACGCCCGGGACTCTGGGGCACGACCAGCTCCTGAGGCCATTGACAGAGGGCCAGGCCATTGACATGAGGCCCAGCCTGCATCCCGGTGGCCTTCGCCCGTCTGGTGCTGCCATGTCAGCTGGCGTCCGAGCCTCCTCGTCTTAGGGTCTGTTCTGGAACAGTCTCCCCGCACGGCCCACCCACCATGGTTGCTGTCAGCCAAGTTACACGGACTCTGCGCAGGCACCCAGCTGACCACCGTCTTCTGCAGAGCTGAGGGCGAGTCTGCCTGACGCTTGCCGGACCGGAGGCCGCACTGATGCAAAGCAGGGAGCACAGCTTGGGCTGCGGCTGCCCGGCCGTGCTCTGGGATCTGACGGCCACCAGATCTCTGACTGTGGTGCTCCCACCGGTATCAGTCCCTCGGGCTGTTGCAGGAGGAACTTCTGAACCCAGAGGACCGTCTGCTCCCCCTCCCTTCAAGCTCCTCCCAAGCTCGTGTCCGTCTACTGATGCAGGGCCTGGAGCTCATCACCTGTGCAGGTGCCAGGCCCCCACCACCTGCTGCTGTGCCTCTGCCTGCCGGCCCTTCCTCACCCAGGTTAGGTGACAAGGGTCTACCTCTGGTCACATCTCTCCTGGGGGGGACACTGCCCAGACAGCCTTGGGCCACCAGAGCCTGGCCTTGCCCGCTCTAGGACACGTGTCTTTCCCCTCTACCAGAACCATGAAGGTGGGATGGGTCAGCAGCCCTCAAACCTGTCGGCCTTTGGGACCCACCCAGAGTGCTGCACGAATACAGATTCCTGGGCCCTGTCCCAGACCCAGCAAATCGCACCGTGCGGGGCTGGAGTCCAGGAGTCTGTGTGTCCCATAATTCTCCAAGAGACACCTACGACCGGGCTAATCCGGGACGTGCCAGAGTGGTCGCCTCCGTGGGTGGGGCGAGTGCGGGGAGAGCAGTCTCACTGGAGGCCGCCTCTCCATCCCAGGGCTCAGGTCGCGTTGTAGATCTCTGGGTCCTCCTCAGCGGCAGCGGCAGCAGCAAGGGCATTCACTGAGCACCTACTCTGTGCCAGGCACTGTGCCAACCGCCCTGGCAGCTGGCAGCCCTCAAGCAGCCCAGCCGCCTGTAACAGGCTCCACTGTTAGGGAGGAAACCCAGGCTTGGAGGCTGAGTCCCTTGCCCGGTGCTCCTCATCGGTGAGGGCCTGGCCAGGACCCACCCCCTCTGCCTGACCTCAAAGGCGGGACTCGGAACCCCTACCTGATGGGTATCATACAGCCTCACCCCTAACCAGTAAGTCAGGAGGCGCTGAGGAAGCCAGGCTGGTTGCTCTGCAGGCGGCTCGCTGCGTGAACACGGGCAGATTTATCAAGCCCTCTGAGTATCAGATTCCCATCCTTACCGGTTCACGAGGGTGGTGAGCTAGATTCTCCCAGGGGTGTCCAGTTCCCAGATGACCACCTGCGATTCCAACACTCACCACCAGATGGCAGCAGAGGCTTTGCCTTGGCCGCCAAGACCTCGCCGGAAGGAGGCGCGGATCTTGTCTCAAAGGTCACCTTCAGGGGTCCAGCCTTCGGGAAGCGAGCGCCGCAGCGCACATCCGCAGAGGGCCTCGCTCGTGTGGGCTGCGCTGGCCACGCAGCGCTCTGGGAGGCCCCATCCTGACCCAGGAAGCCAGTGTCCAGCAGCGGACACTGAAACAGACACAAAAAGCCCCAAAGGGAGCCAGTGGTATTTCTTTATAATAAGCAGTTTTTGTTTCATTTTCTCGTTTGCAAAATCATCTGAAAAAGAGGCAGTCTCTGCCTGGCAGGCCAGCACTGTGCTGGGGGGTCCCCGCGGCTCTGGTGGGATCTCTTCCCACACAGAATGACGTGGTATGTCAGCCCTCCCAGGCCGCCGGCCTCCCGGGCCCCCGCGGCCTCTGCTGGGAAGACTCTCAGAGCAGCCTTGGTCCTGCCACGTCCCAGGAAGGGACTCGGCTGGGCAGGCAGCCCCAGAGCCTGACACAGGCGGCCGGATCACGGGGTCAGAGGTCCCGCCAGCCACATGCTGCATGTGGCCGCCTGGAGGCGGGCTGACACCCAGAGGCTTATGCTTACGTGTCAGGCCTCAGTTTGAAGGGGGGCCCGAGGGATGGGACCTGAGGGATGAGGCCTGCACCTGTTTCCAGGGGCCGGTGGCTGCCTCCGGTACCGGCCTCGGCCTTCAGCACGGGAGTAGAGGTGCGGGAAGTGGATTCCCACTCAGGCCAGGGCCAGATGAGGGTGGCCTGTGAAAGGCTGCAGCCCCTACCTGGCCCACGTTGGGGTCAGCTCCCTGATGCTGAGCTCGCCAGGCTGCAGGGTTACCCCACGATCCTGGGCGGAGGGTTGAGTTTGCAGGGTCAGGGGAGGGGAGCCGGCCCTACACCTGTGTGTGCAGACTGCTGTCAGGAAGACAGACCTGAATAGAGGACACGCACACGTGTGCACACGCACACACACAGAGCAAGTCATGTGCACACGCGCACACACACAAATACACACAGAACAAGTCACACACACAATGACACACAGCAAGTCACACGCACACACACACAATTACACACAGCAAGTCACACACACACACAGGCATGCACACACACACGCACAACGCCTGCACATCCATGTACACACATGTGCACACAGAGGACCCCCACCCCCACCCCCATGTGCCTGCAACAGACACGAGCAGGCTCTAGGCTCTGTTTCCTACATCTCACTGGCCTCCCTCTGTGTCTGATTTGTACCTGAAGACACGCATCCCCTGCTTGTTTCTGCACCTCGAGGAGAACCCCCCGTGTGCTCTGGTCAGCAGACCATTTCCCATCCAGGTGCTCTTAGGGAGACCCGACATTCTTTGCGTGGCTCGAGATACCTGATGACCTTCTGCTGCTAGAGATTAGCAAGAGAGAAGGTGGGGTGGTGCGCTCAAGGGCACCCCAAGGTCACAGGGAAGCAGTGTGAGGGGTGGGGCGCCTGCTCCTTCCCTGGAGCTGACAGCTACTCGGGGCCCCGTGAGCGCGTTCCTGCACTCCCCCCGCTCCCACCCCACCTGCCAGGAGCCGGAAATCAATTAAAACAAACAGATCTGGCTCCAACACGCAGCTTTCTGATGACTTTTCAGACGGAGCCTCACTGCACGCAAGGGTGGGTTTGCGGAGTTTTGCTGAGTTGGGGGGTGGGACGCCGGGCACCGGCCAAGGACACCAATCAGACCTGGGGCACCGAGGTGGGAGGTGGGACCTGGGCGGCCCCACGCTGGCCTGGTAGCGGTTGGCTGATGATGAAAGGGAACGGTTCCTGGAGGGGCTGGGGGCCGATTTCCTCCCGACGGCTGCTAACAGCGATGTTTGGGGTTTTCTTGTGCCGGTGTGTGCTGAGAGCTCACCCCTGGGCTCACTTGTGGGGACTCACCAGGCTGCTGCTTCCGCTCCTGCTTGTTTCCTGTCAAAAACCAGTTAAATGAAGGGTCTGAGGACGCCTGGCCTCCGGGGGGTGCGGGGGTGTGAATCCCAGCTGTCTCTTGTGCTCCTGACTCTCTCCACTGCCTGTCCTGCAGCCAGTGTAGAACTTGCTTCCCATGGTGGGCAGCTCATGTCCCGCAGGGCTGTGCTGGTTTCCCGGGGCTGCCGTATCAGATGACCACGAACTGGGCGGCTTCAAGCTACAGAAATTTATTTGGAGGCCAGAAGTGTGAAATCGAGGTGTGGGCGGGTCATCGCTGCTTCAGGGGGCTCGAGGGTGGGGTCCTTCGGCCTCTTCCAGCTCCCGGTGCTGCCAGCATCCCTGGCTTGTGGCCGCATCCGTCCCGTCTCCGTCTCCTCCAAGGTCACGTGGCCTTCTTGCCGCGTCTGTGTCTCTGCTCTCCTTTTAAGGACACCAGTCATTGGGTTTAAGGTCTGCTCGGGTAATGCAGAATGATCTCATCTCGATCCTTACCTTAATGACACCTGTAAAGACAGATGTAAGGTTTTTCCAAATACGGTTGCGTTTGCGGGTTCTGGGGTTTAGAAGTGAGACAGCTCTTTAGGGGTCACTGTTCTGCCCGTGGCCAGGACTGACTCCCCCGAGTCACACGGCCCTCACCTGCTGGGGCTCTTCAGGTGCACCACTCCTCCTGGTGCAGGACGGGAGTCTCGGAGGTTGGCAGGACTGGCACCAGCCCACTTTAAAGGCTCAGGAACGTAGAGCCAGGCAGCAGGAGGCCTGGGGTGGGGGGGCCCTGCGTGGCCACTGGCGGCTTAACCTGAGGTGATGTAGCCGTGAAGGGAAGGGCGGTCTCCTAAGGTCCCTTTGTGAGGAGATGCTGTGATGCCTTGATTTCTTGGTGAAGGAAAGTGAGGGGTCTGTGATGCCCCCCGCAGGCCAGGCTGCCCCGTGGCTTCCATCTCAGCAGCCGCGCCTCTGCTCTAAGAGCTGGGGTTGGATGTGTACGTCTGAGGTGCCCCCCACCCTGGCTCCCCCAGAGCCCAGCCTGCATCCTAACACTCGGGGGCCTGGGGTTCTGTTTTGGGCATTGCTATGGCAACCCTCTGTTGCCCAGCCATGGATGACCCGCTGTCCTGTGTCTGTCAATGGTTCACCTATTAACAGACCTGTGGGGCAGCCGCTGACCCGGGCCCGGTTATTGCCGCCCACGGGGCCCCAAACATTCCTGCCAGGAACCAGGAGACCGGCGGGCGCCACTCAGGGAACATCCCCGCCCTGCCAGCAAGACGGTCCTGGACCTGGTCTGGAACCTTGCCCATGGATGTGGCCCCCAAGGCCAAGTGCAAAGGAGGCTTTGCTAGGCCCTGGGCACTGGGGAGCGGGCAGGGTGAGGGAAGGCCTGGGGCCCAGGTGGCCGGGATAGGCCCAGGGGACTCCGGGTCGCCACTAACCCCGAGCGGGCACTCCCAGGGGGCTTCCTGACACACCTCCACCCTCGGCCCGTCCGCCCAGAGAGAAGAACCAGGGCTTGGGTGATGGGGGCTGAAGCCCTGCTCCCCACTTCTGGTGAGAACGGAGGAGAGGGGAGCAGTGGCGTGTGGGTTCTGTGTGTGTCTGTATACGGGGCCTGACGTCAAGGGAAGACGGGGAAGGGCCCACGTGATAGACTCAGTGCCCCTCAGACACCGCTTCCTCCGGTGCCCTGAGGACTTGGGTGTTTCGGGGCTGAATGTGCCTGGCGGGGGGAATGTGGGTCTCCGGAAACGGGCCGAGACCTGCTGCAGGGTGGCAGAGAACATTCCATAGCGCGCCTCAGCAGGTGGGGAAGCGCCGTCCGGGCCTTTGGCCTGGGCCACATCAGCCAGCCCCAGGAGCCTACACCCTGCCTGACGGCCGCGGGGACCCTATGGTGTGTTGGCCGGGCCGTGACTAGGGAGGCCCCGGAGGGCAGCAGAGGCGGCCCTGCAGTTGGGGTGAAAAGGATGGGAAGTGGGGCACCCAGAGCCCCACTTTGGGGAGGGGTTGGGGCCACCCCCTGCTCTGCCCTGGCCCTGCTGGGCGGCTCTCCCTCTGCCCCAAGGCCCCCCGGCTCAGCCCACCTCAGCACTTCCTGCCCCTGGCTGCACTGGTCGCCACCCCTGAGCCCGGGGTTTAGTGGGTGATGGAGTCGGGGTGGGGTTGGGGGAGGGGAGCTGTGGGAGCCCCCAGGCGACTCCCCGTGTGGCTGGCGACTTCTCTCCTGTGCGCTGAACCTGGGGGAGCTGGCGGCACCAGGTCCCAGCCCCCCGCCGCGCTGGACCTTCTCGTGAGAGCCCCCCCGGGCGTTGCGGGTCCTCTTCCCCAGGTCACCTGGACACCCACCGGACTCCCTGAGCTCCAGGCCAGGCCCCCTCCCTCTGCCCACGCTGGGTGCCTTCCACAACTCCCTCTCCTCTGGCTAATTAACGCGACTCGGGGCTAACGGATAAACTCAGGCCCCTGGACGCAGTGGGAGGGAGGATTTCCGTTTTGGAAAACAAGGAGGTGCAAATCCTTACCCAAAGCTGGCCTTCTCCTCAGCCCATTCCCAGGCAGGTGGGCAGCGGGAAAGGTGAGCGTCAGTCCCTTGGGTCTGGCGGGAACGAGCCTGTACGACAGTGGGAGTGAGAGATGGGGGGCCCCCTACCAGGGGCGCAGCTGCCCTGCCCCTGGGGCTGCCCCCACCGGGTGGAGCAGGGGCATGGGCCCCTCCTCCTGGGTGTCCCGCGGGGAGGGAATGGGACAGCCAGGCGCCAAGGTGGTGTGAGAGAGCAGCTCGGGCCCAGGTGGCCTGCAGGAGCGGCTCACCTGTCCTGAGCCCCGCCCACCACCTGCGGGCAGGAGTGCTGGCTGTGGGAAACGAGCAGTGGCTGTGAATGGCTGGGGCAGCCTCACGGCCACTGTGTCCCCACGACCCCTGGCTACTTCCCGTGCTCGTCTTGGTGTCACACCCCTTGAGCTCGGCTTGGACCAGAGACCACACGGGAGGGGTTCTGCCATCCCGAGAGGCCCACGGGGCAGCGAGTGCTGGGGCCGAGGCTCCACAGGGCAAGCCATGACGGGAGGGGGTGGACCTGCGCCTTGCCGCCTGGGGGCCACCCCCGTGGAAGCCCGCGTGCAGAGCCCACGTGCCCGGGCGTGACGGCTGCTGGGGCGCTGCGTCTGTGGCCTCACGGCTTCTCCTGCCTCAGTTCCCTCCTGGCTGTCGCTGCCCTGGGCTTGCGCTTCTGAATTTAAGCTGCTTAGTCTTCGATCTGGACTCTGCGTTCCAGAGCAGCGCTTCCCCGACATGACTGCCCATCACCTGAGAATGAGGTTCTGGCCCGGCAGGTGGAGGGTGCACCCTGCTTTGTAACCAGCTCCGGGGAGGATGCCGCAGTGGACAGCACTTTAGCAGGGAGGAGTCTCGTCTGAGTCGGGTCTGTGGCGTTAGGGCTGCAGGGGGTCCTCCCCGGTCCCGGCCCCCAGTCACCCTGGGCCTGCTTTCTGACCGTGCAGCGGGGAAGAGGATGCGGGGCGTCTACAGGGACAGTCGGGTGTAGGGGGCACTGTGGAAGTCTGGGGCTCACACGCAGCCTGCCGTGGGGCCCGGATGCCCTCCCCCATCAATGATCCTCAGGGGGGGTGGGGGGGCAGGGCAGGGAGGATGCTGGGGACACCGGAGTCCTGCGCTGACCAGGCTCACGGCTCTGTCCCCACAAGGCCAGCTCTGCAAATGCGTCCACTCATCCTCAAGCCCGAGCCGGGGGACAGGTCCTGTTGCCAGCCCCGCTTTACAGCACCAGCTGAGGTTTCCAGGGGACAAGGAACTTCCTAGGTCGCGTCTGGCTGCTGAGAGGCAGGGGCCCTAGAACCCTGGTCTGAGCCCCCAGTCGGCTCCTGGTCACTGTTCCCTGCTCCTCGGGGCATTGCGGGCCTGTGCTGCCCTGGGGGCCCCAGTTCATTCAGGCCGGGCCTTTTCTCCTCTGAACTTGGGCAGCTGGATGGCCGTAGCCCTGGGCTGGGGGAGAAATCCCTGTGGCCCCGCCGGTGGGGGTGACAGGTGAGGGCCCAACTGCAGGGAGGGAATGGGCCCGGGCCCCCCGAAGCTGCCAGCTGGGAAAGCCCCAGCTAAGAAGGGGCGGGGGGTTCACCCAGAAACTCCTCTGCCTGCTCCCTGATCCCTGAGGGGCTCCCCAGAGGGAAGCTGCCGGAAGGAGTGGTTTCTTGTGGCTTCCGCGACACGGGAGGACACGGCCACACGGCCGCCTACACATACCCTGCCCGGACACCCCCCGCCAGCCCCTCCCGCGAGCTCTGTGCCTGGTGGGTGGGGCTGGGGGAGGGGAGCAGAGCCCCTTAGCCACACCGGGGTCTCCTTATCTGCGGCCTCCGTCACCCAGGAGGCTGCAGGCTGTCAGACGCTGCGTCAGTCTGAGCTGCTGGGCCTTGTGGGGGGGAGACCTGGGGGCTGGGGTGCTCGCAGTGAGGACGTGAGGGGACAGCCGGGTCCCTGCCTTCGGGGCCAGCAGGTCTGGGCAAATCTTGGAGCTTTGGGCTTCTTGCCTCAGTTTCTGAATCTGTCAAGTGAGACGCTGACACTGACCCTGTGGGGCTGCTGGACGTGGGTGGCCCAGCGTCCTCTGCCTGCTCTCAGGCCTACAGGGTCCCCACTTCCTTCCTGTCCCAGGCTTGGGCCAGTCGCACTCTGCACCAGCCGCCCTGCCCCTCACCGCAGGCTCCTGCCCCAGGACCTTGGCGCACTCCGCCCCTCTGGCTGGAGGGCCCTTGTGCACGGCTCCCTCCCCCCCGGCCCCAAGCCCCCCGGTGGACAGCCCTGGCTGGGCACCCCATCTAGACAGCACCTTTCCCACCCCGTCACAGCACCCCGTGCTCTGACAGCCCAGAGTCCCCCGCAGAACCCGAGCCCACGAGCACAGCGGGGGGTCCGTCTCACTCACTGCCGCTCCTCCAGGGCGTCGGGCAGAGCCTGGCACCACAAAGGCGCCCCATAAATGCTGGGAACGAATGACCGGAAGGATGAATGAATGAATGGGGTGATGGTCGGGGTGGACGGGTGGTAGAACCAGAAGCTGGGTGAGTCTTGGAAATCCCCATGGGAAGGTCAGCCCCACAAGGCTCCGTTCCCCTCAGTGTGTGAAACTTGCCCCAATCCCACGGTTCTCGGCCCCGGCTGGTCCTCAATACTTGGGGAGCTTTTAAAACCACTGATCCCGGGCCGCCGCCCGGCTTCCCCGTTAGGACATAATCTGGGCGGGCCTCCACAGGTAAAAACCCTCAGGCGATGCCACGTGCAGGCGGGGTCAAGGACCCTGTTTTGGCTTTATTTCAATCCTCGACCAATTAGAGAGGCATTTAGGTTCATCGGCAGCTCTGGCAGGTCCCATCAGCCATTCACTCTTGAGTCTGAATTAGTGGGGGAGACTGCTTCTTTTTCCAAGCACTGTGCTGGGTTAGGCAGGTGAGGGAGTGGAAAGTTTCCTGGGTGGGAGAGAGAAAAGAAGAAGGTTGTGTTGGGACTACCAGGAAAGTCCCTGGCTGGCACGTTTGGGTCTGGGAGGGTGATTTGAGGACCTGGAGGTGAGGTGGAAAGGGGGCGACATTTGGGACCCAGAAGGGAGGGTGCTCCTGCTTTCTGGGTGTTTCTCAGGGCCGGACTTAGGATGGGGCCCCCTCCCCAAGGGCAGAGCAGGTTTTCCTGCCCAGCCTGGTGAACCTGGGGGCTCCAGGCCGAGGCTGATGACCCCGTGATGACAGTCGGGTTGGGGGCGGGGCCTGGCTGGCTTCTTGTTACACTCTGACCGCTGGGACCACGGGAATCCCCACTTGCGGCTCTCGGTCTACAGTGCCCGCCCCACCTGTGGCTTGACCTTGCCAGTGACCTGTAGCTTTGGGTGTCCAGGCAGATCCCTGCCCTGGCAGAGATTTCTGACTCTGAGGCGGCCCCGAAACTGCTGGGTGCAGCTGCGTTCTAACAAAGCCTCCAGGTGACTCCGTGCCCGCTGGTCTCGCAACTGTGCCCGAGAGACGGGGTTACCCTATCGCAGAAGGGGAAGATGGGGGCTGAAACGTGGCTCATCCCCGCAGCCCATGGTCCCCGAGTGCTCAGAGACACTGCTTATGCCCAGACCCTCCTGGTCACGCCACAGCTGCTGCCCAGGTCAATCTCCCCGTGTGGCCCCTGGGAACAGATGACCCACACCCCCATCTCAGTGCCTCGGGAGTCTGTGGACCACATGCCTTAGAAGCCGGTGACCTTGAGCAAGGTGCAAGGTCACTGTCAGCAGCAGCCGAAGCTGAGACCTACGGGAGCTTGGAAGGAGCCTGTGCAGGACTGAACAGACCCTAGACCTGCACCTCGAAAGGGGAAGAGGGACAACCTTAAACTGAGTCTGAAAGTGACAAATCAAAGGTGGTGACTTTAATGCATTTCACCATTTGAAAGTTCAATAAAACGTTATTTAATTAGGGTGTCCCCTATCTTCACGTTAACGGCCCTGGCAGTCGGCACACGACTTCTGCGTGCACGGCCCTCTCCTGTACTGCTGGGGCGGGTCAGTCTGGGTGCAGGGGCTCCTGAGCCCTGCTCGCTGGGGAGAAAGCAGTGTGGCTGGGGGCCCAGTGCCTGGCCTGGGTGTAGAAAGCTTGGCTGCCCGGCAAAGCCACCGAAGCGGATTCCGGCGTGGGGGGGCTGAGGATCCTGCTGTGCGGACCCAGCCTATTCCACGTGCCGAGCGGGGGCGTCCGGGTTTTGGCCAAGATGTCTGGCCTCTCTGGGCCTCTGTCTCTTCATCTGACCAATGGGAATCCCAATACAGTCGCGGGGTTCGGGGGATCAGACAGAACTCGGCAGGTCCGTGGAGATGGCTTAGCCCTGGGGGATTCCTGGGGCCAGGAGGGGAGGGGCGCAGACCTGCAGGGGGGTGTGGACACAGGGTAGGAACTTCTGGGGAGCAGGCTTGTTCTCCTGGGCTCACATGTGCCCTCACCTGTCACAGGGGAGGAGCTGGCAGAGCTTCCGTGGCCGTTCCTGTGCTTTCTCTTGCCCCAGGACACCCGCGTCTCTGCAGTGTAGACACAACCCACACCTGAGGGGGCAGTGCTGGGGGCTGACACCACTCCTGCAAACTCAGTCCCCTAGCCACGCCTGTCCTTGGCCTCCTGTGGGTCCAGCCCAGGTGAGGTCTGTTGGCCTGTAGACACAGGCACGCATGTGCCCACTACACGTGTGCAAGTGTGTGGAAACCAAAGGGTGAAGTCATCCGTTGCTGCCCATTGAGCCCTGGCCACCAAGATCCGTGTCGCTTGTCGCTTGACTAAGTTGTCACAGACCCACATTTGGTTCAACAAAACAGAGGCTGGAAGCGTCTCAGGAAGAGTCTCAGGCCGCCCACACTGCCACATGTAGTAGGGAGGGGCAGTGCCACACCTTCATGTCCACCGAGGTGCAGTCCATGGGGCCTGGGATTCTGAGTGTGTGCGCATCTGTGTGTATGCGTGTGCCCACATGCATTTGTGCCATGTGCCCACATGCATTTTTGTACCACCTCCGTGCACACGTACGTGCATGTGTGTGTGCGTGTTTGCATGAGCACACACCTATGAATGTGTAGACGTGTGTGCATGCATCCCCCGGGTAGAAACGCCCTAGTTCCATGACAGTGACCAAGACCTCCTTCGGAACTCTGTGCTCAGAGTGGCTGCAGCCTGGTTTTCATGGGATCATCCGTGGCTTGTGGGTCCCCCCGAAGCCAAGCCCGTGTTTCTGAGTGTGTGGTGAGCCTATGTGTAGGAGACCGTGTGCTCAGCACACACAGGGCTTGGTCAGCTAGGGGATGTGTGCCTTGGTCTCCGACACAGTTCATGCTGTGAGTAGCGTGTTCTGCCCAAGGCAGGATACTGGATTCGTTCACTTATTCACCCATTCATTGGTTCACCAGTGATTTATTGAGCATTTACTGCATTCTGGGCTGGCCTGGTTTGGGGAGGCAGGTCCTTGTCCTTGGAAAATGCTCTACTAGGAAGGGAAGGAGGTGGTGGGGGGAGGCAGGAGGCAGCTACCATGGGAACTGATGGAAAGATACAGCTACCGTGGGAACTGATGCCTTAACCGGAGCTGGGGAGGAGGGAGCCATGTGCCCTCCAGCATCTTTTCCTGCAGCAGTCAGGAGAGACTGCTTGTGCTGCATAACAAGCATGGCCCAAATCTCAGGGCCTCAGAGCAGCCTCGACACAGGGGCCGAGGGTTTAGTTCTGGTTGTTGCTGTCTGACCTCACAGTGTGGCATTATGTCCATCCCTTCATTTTCAGCACCTCTTCCTGAGAAACGGACTCTGCCCCTTGTTGTGAGGTGGGGCATGAGTGAAGAAGAGGGACATGGGGCTTGTGGTCTCCGGCCCCAGTCTGGCACCGTGCAAGGCCAGCCCAGATTCAAGGGGAAGGGGGCCAGCCTGCGTCTCTTGGTGGAGGAGCTGCAGGGTCCCGCTTCAGAGAGCGTAGATGCAGGAAGGCCTGGGACACTGGGGCCACAGTCTACCCACCCCAGGGCTCTTTACACCCTCCTTGCAGAGGGGGGCCCTTATCCCCTCCCCTCCTTCAGTTTTGCACCTGAGCTGGGAGCCCAGCCAGGGAAGGTGCTTCTCTCTGCCCCGGGGGTACCGTGACTCAGTTTTGAGCCCCTTGTCAGGGCTTTCCAGGCTCTCCGCGCCCTCCCCTCGCCCCATGCTTATTACAACACAGGAGAGTCCTGCGTCTGGGAGGTGCAGGGTGGGTTTTCCTTCTCGAGTCACCTGTGGGTGGTGGAGGGTGCAGCTGGGTGGAGGGTGCCACTGCTGCCAGGGCTCTGGTGGGCTTGGCTCTGGAATCTGCAGCCCAGCCCATCTCCTCTCTGCTCTGTTCGTCACCGCTGGCCAAGGGCCTGTGGGTGTTCTCTCCACGGTGATCTGTCTGTGCTCGTGACACGTGTGGACGGCCAGGCGTGGGGGAGGGAGGGCACCGTGGACACACGGGCTGGAGTGGGGAGCTCTGGTCCAGAGGGAGTCCTCCTGAGCTTGACCCCCAGCCCCTGCGTGGGGCCTTTGGTACCTCTGGGGACCCTCGAGGTAGGCCCTAGGGGGCAGTTTTCCCAGGGGGGAGGTTCTCGGGCCAAGGCCTCCCCTTCTGGGCCCTGTCCTGGCTCCAGGCTGAGAGCACGTGTAGGGAGGAAAGGGGCGATGGCCCTCCTGGTCCCTGGCCTCTGGGTAGAGCCCTGGGGGCACAGGGCTGATTGGAGAGCATCTGACCTCCCCTTCCCCAGACTGGCTCAGACACCTGCACTCGCTCTCGTGTCGGAGACCCCCATGAGACGTCCGGAAGAGCGACGAGGGGGCAGCCCCTGGGTGCCCAGCGGTGGGGGCCTGGGGGGCTAGAACTTGCTGCTGGGGTGAGGGCAGGACTCTCGATCTCTGGAACTGGCTGGCTCCTTTGCATTTTTTTTTTTTTTCCTCCCAGACATTTTTATTTATTTATTTTTTAAACATCTTTATTGGGGTATAATTGCTTTACAATGGTGTGTTAGCTCCTTTGTTTTTGAAATGGGCTGTGTGTGGGAGGACCTCAGCGTCGGGGGTGGGAGAGACCTTCCGTTCTGCAGGACACCCCGTCACCCAGACCACCTAGCCCCACCCCTGTGGGGGCAGCGTGAGCTCCCCACAGAACCGTACCCCCACCCCTGTGTCTCACCAGCTGGGCCCCCCAGGACCGACAGGATGCCCAGGGGGTGTGGGGGGGGCGTGGCTCTCCAGGTGTCAGGACCTCTGCTGGGAGAGCTGAGCCGAGGGCTCTGCCCCTGAGCTTCCATCCCCACAGCTGGAGCGCGGCCTGCTGGGCCAGAACCCCCTGAAGCCTCCCTGACCTTTTCAGATGAAAAGAACTGACAAGAAAAAGGAAAACGACCCAGGGAGCTGGGGAAAGCAGCTGCGAGGCAGGAGGCGAGGGCGGCCTGCTCTGTCCTGGCAGCGTTGAGCTCAGCCCGGTCCCAAGGATGCTGAACGGCCCAGGAGAGGATGCAGGTCCCGAGCTGAAGCCTTTGAAAGCTGAGCATGTGCTGTTTAAGGGCACAAACTTGCTCCTCGTAGATAAATAAGGCCCGGGGATCCAATCCACAGCACTGTGATTAGAGTTAACAGTACTGTATTATGAACTTCAAAGTTGCTGAGAGACCACATCTTAATTGTTCTCACTGCAAAAAAAAAAAAAAAAAAAAAAAAAGATAATTATGTGAAGGGATAGAGGTGTTAGCTAATTATGGTGGCAAGCATATTGCTACATATGAACGTATCAAATCAACAGGCCAGTACCCCTTAAACTTATACAACGTTATATGATGATTATACATTAATTAAAAAAAAAGCAGGGTGCACCTTGGAATGGGGTTGGGACAGGGGTGGGCGGGATGGGTCTCTGGATAAAACGTTTCCACGGGGGCTGGCAGGTGAAGGACCAGGAGAACCTAAGGATGGGGTTTCCTTGCAGAGAAGTCTGGAAGGCCCAGGGCACTGGGACAGCACTGAGAGGGGGCTGCCTTGCTACCACCCACGTTTTCCCCAGGCGCCCTGCCAGTCTACTCCTCTTTGGACCCTAAATGAAATATCCTGGCTTCTTTCCATCCCACTGAGCGGGGGCAGTGGTAGGAGCACACACTTTGGGGCGCACGGGCCTGGGTTCCATGGTTGTTAGCTATGGGACTTGGGCGGGTTGTCGAAGCTCTCTAAGTCTCAGTTTCCTTTTCTGCAAAATGACACTAATAATGCCTATCTCAGATAATTGTTTTAAATATTAAAAGAAGATATATTGATAAAACACTTAAGTTAAGGTTTAATTTAAGGTTAAGTTCTCAATGAATTGAAACAACATGATCACCACCATCACCTTCAATCATCATCATCACCACCATCACCACCATCACCTTTACCATTACCATCATCACCACCACCATCACCACCATCACCATCATCACCATCACCACCATCACCATCATCGCGACCATCTCCATCATCACCACCAGCATCGTTATTACCACCACCATCACCATCACCTTTACCACCACCATCATCACCACCACCATCATCATCATCACCATCATCATCACCACCATCACCATCATCGCGACCATCTCCATCATCACCATCACCACCAGCATCGTTATTACCACCACCATCACCATCACCTTTACCACCACCATCATCATCACGATCATCACCATCACTATCACCACCATGGCCATCACTGCTGGGTCAGTCTGCCCAAACGCTTAGTACTCCTCTGGTGGTCTAGGCAAGGGTGCAAAAAAGAGAGTGAGAGAGAGGGGGTGGGACCAGAGACTGGCCTCTACAAAATCTGACCACAGATTGCTCATGAGGTGTGGGGTGTGTGTATGTGTGTATCCGTATGTGGGGTGTGTGTATCCGTATGTGGGGTGTGTGTATCCGTATGTGGGGTGTGTGTATCCGTATGTGGGGTGTGTGTATGTGTGTATCCGTATGTGGGGTGTGTGTATCCGTATGTGGGGTGTGTGTATGTGTGTATCCGTATGTGGGGTGTGTGTATCCGTATGTGGGGTGTGTGTATGTGTGTATCCGTATGTGGGGTGTGTGTATCCGTATGTGGGGTGTGTGTATCCGTATGTGGGGTGTGTGTGTGTGTATCCGTATGTGGGGTGTGTGTATCCGTATGTGGGGTGTGTGTATCCGTATGTGGGGTGTGTGTATGTGTGTATCCGTATGTGGGGTGTGTGTATCCGTATGTGGGGTGTGTGTATGTGTGTATCCGTATGTGGGGTGTGTGTATCCGTATGTGGGGTGTGTGTATGTGTGTATCCATATGTGGGGTGTGTGTATCCGTATGTGGGGTGTGTGTATCCGTATGTGGGGTGTGTGTGTGTGTATCCGTATGTGGGGGGTGTGTATCCGTATGTGGGGTGTGTGTATCTGTATGTGGGGTGTGTGTATGTGTGTATCTGTATGTGGGGTGTGTGTATGTGTGTATCCGTATGTGGGGTGTGTGTATCCGTATGTGGGGTGTGTGTATCCGTATGTGGGGGGTGTGTGTGTGTGTATCCGTATGTGGGGTGTGTGTATGTGTACGCGGGGTGCGTCCCGGGAGCAAGGCTGGCGCAGTGCCCTGTGGGCAGAGCCGGGGCTGGGGCAGCGCTGGCTGCTCGGCAGCGTCCCAGGGGAATTCTGACCTGGAGACACAGGGGCAGCCGGCCTGGGCGGGGGCGGGGCCCACCCCCGGGAGCTGGGTGATGACATCCAAGGGGGGCGGACACTGGGGGTGGGGGCCGCCTCGTGCTCCACGCAGGTGCCAGCGTTCAGCAGCTTCCCCTCCCCACGGCCAAGCCGCCTGCACGGCCTGAGGCTGTGTTTATGCGTCAGCTCACCCAGACTCGGCGCTTCCCCACAGCGAGGTTCGGACCAGCTACGCACCTTAGGTGGGGGGTATGTGTGTGTGTCCACTAACGTGTGAGCGTGTCCATGAGCACGTGATTGTGCATTGGTGTGCAAGTGTGTATGAACGTGAGGGCGTGTGTGTGTGTGTGCACCTGTCCACGAGCACGTGACTGTGTGTGTGAGTGCGTGTGTGTCCCTGCACCTGGGAGCGGCTGCAGCATAGGAAGTGGGCACTGGTCTGGGACCCAGGCACTTGGTCTTTGCAGGGAAAGCACCACACTTGTGGGCCCTCAGGTGGCAAACATCCAACATTAACTAAACACCCAGCTTCCCGGAGCTGCCTGAGAAGGTTTCTAGGGGGCTGCTTGCAGTGTTCCTTCCCTTCTAGGGCGCAGCCAGGGGTCGGCCTCCCGTCTCGACGGAGCAGCTGGTCCCCTCTGGGCTGGTCCCCGGTCTCCGGCGGGTCATTTCCACATGCAGGTTGGTAGGAGGTGAGGACTCCTTCCAGGGCACCTTGGTGGGAAGGTGGCTGTCTTCTCTGGCAGGTGGAGCAGCAGGGGGGCGCCGGGGCCCTGGGATGGGTGGGCTGTGGTGGACAGGCTCCGTGCGGCTGGTTTCCGTGGCACTGGCTGTGGGCTGAGCAACACCCGTGCAGGTTAAATGCGGAGTCGCGCTGAGCACGGTCTGTGGCCGTCCCGGCGGACAGCCCGCAGGTAGAGCAGTGGCCCCAGGGCCCCCGCGGCATCTCAGCATACGCCCTACCATGACATCGTGCCAGCGGTGGCATCCAAGGATGTGGAGGGCAGAGGGTGTCCCTCGTACACGCGTAGCTCCTCAGGGGTCCTTGGTGCCCAGTGCCCACCCAGTGGAGGTGATGGTGGGAACCACCATGGCATGCACGTCTTGTGTATGGGTGGCCTTGCTGCACGATCTGTGCCAACTGCAGACAGGCAGAGGCCCTTTAAGCGAATTCCTGCGCACCCTGCGGTGGGACCTGGCGGATGGCTCCGGTCGCCTGCTGGAATTGCACCTGCTCTAAATTGTGATCCGGCTAAATTAGATGGAAAAACATGCAAATACAGTTGGAGCTTTTGGGCAAATTAGCATGCAGACAGGCGGAGGCGAGGATTGCTCTGGAAGGGAATAGCTCGCCCCGTTTGACTAATTATCCAGGCGGTCAAATTAAGACAGCGGGCTCTCCACGAGAGCGTTTTTAAAGGGGGAATTATTTCAGCTACATCTTCTAGTTTTCCAAGGTTGCCTAAAAAGGCCAAGAAAAGATATTCCCCTGTTGGTTTCTTCCCCCATTGTATGGGTAAAACTGGGAAAGCTTTTTCACGCTAAGCGTCTGGAGATTTTCCTTGGTCAGCCTTTGATCACAGGATATAGGATCCCAATATGTTTTACTGGGTGGGTTATCTGGGCTACGCTTGCTGAAGATGGGGCACTCAGGGCCCTGAATCTGAGGTCATCCGTGTGTAGGAAGCAATTGTCGGGCTCCGTTTGTGTGTGATGCCATGATGTCTTAAATACCGCAGTTGCACGGAGATGGTGTTAGGTGTCAGCCGTCTGAGGGTGAGCACACAGGGTGGGGGTCACGTCAGCAAAGAGGACTGGTGGTAACACGATACCAGGCCCTCATGTGGAACGGGGCCACGTGTGGTTGGCATCCAGTTCCTCACCTGGGTACCGTAACTTAGCATCAGGCCAAGGCCAAAGGCATGTCTGGGGTGCCCAGTGGGGACAGCGGACATGGCATTGTCATTTGAGGTGGGTGAGGAGACATCCCACATTACTCCAGCTCTCTCTGACCCCATCCTTCCTCTGGATGCCCCTAACACTCCCACCCCATCACTAATGGGGCCCTTTTGTTTTTAGTGCATTTTCGTAACTCCCCATCCGAGGAAAGGACTGTGTTTTGCGCCTTCCTGTGATTTGACTCCCCTTCTCCCTCCTGCCCTCAAGGTCACTGCACACGCAGTGCTGGGGGGCTGAGCTCGCCCTTGTTCATCCAGGGTGGGTCCCCAGGTGAGGCGTCCGCTGCTCTCTCTGAACGGCTGAGAGTGGCAGGAAGGCAGCCTGGGCATCTGCCCATCGCGGGAGACACAGGGGCGGGAGGGCTGGCTGGCACGTGGGCAGGATCCCTGAGATGGCATCACTGTTTGTCCTCTTGATCTCAGAACTCGACTAAGCTCTGCATCTCACGCTTGTTTCTGGACAAGCCAACAAGCAGCCTTTCCCTGAGCCCCCGAGGGTGCACACCTGTGGCTGGCGGGGCTGCCAGAGCAGCTGCCTTTGTGTAGACGGAGGCATCGGGTGGCGACGTCCCCGTGGCTGGCCTGCACCTGCGTGCCCCTGCCGCGAGCAAGGTCGTGGGGTTGGCCACGTTAACAGTCTCGCTCGTGGATGCTTGGACTGAATCCAGCACTTTTTCCCCCTGGGATGGAATTTGGAGGTGGAAAAAAATCACAGAAAGATTAATGTAGCTAATTATCAAGTAGACACGGAACAGTCCCCATCACGTTCTATGTGGGTGGTCCTGCAGCAGGTAAGTTGAGGTTAAAACAACAACAACAGCAACAGTAACATCACACGACGCAGAATTGCTGCGATGTGCATCCTGTGTTTAGGGGCTTGGAGTTTCAAGTTGTCCTCCAAGGTGACTGCCATGGTTGGGGAGACCCACTGTGCCACTTATAGAGCTGCAGTAGAAAAATGGGACCCTGGGACCCTGGGGGAGATTGGGCCCAAAGCACCTCACATCCTGGATGAGGAGAGAACGTCCACTGTGAAGCTGTAGGAGCATCTTCTGTGCAGAACAGACTCGCGTTTGCATGTGGGGGTGACTGTCTGCTTGCTCTCGTGCCTGGTGGTGGTGCACGTGTGTAGCCAGGAGCCACGTCTTACTCTTGGAAGACGTGAAGGTTTCCCCAGTGGAGGTGGGGGCTATGTTTCATCAGGTCTGTGTCTCCTTTACGTAAAGTGTCTCTTTCCTCATTCATCACTTCCTGGGAGACCTGCTGGTCCTTTCCAAGCACCGGGCGTTGAGAGGGAAGAAGTAAGGAGATGGAAGAAAAGACGGGGGGAAGCCGCCCCCCTGTCTCGAGGCCTGGCGACACCAGCACTGCCCCAAGGTCACCGAATCCACTTCAGCTCTGACGAGTGCCACGTGGCACCACTCCAGGTTAAACAAACTTGACCGCGGACTCCCAGCTCCCGGAGAAGGTCTTGTTTCCCCTGTCTTCCTGCTGATTATAAACTCTGGACGAAATAGAAGCAGTAAGTACTTGAAGGCATTGGAACGTGGCACAAAGCGAGAGAAAAGTCCTAGAGGAGCATGAGCTGTTAAAGGAGGGCCCCTTCCGGGCCCCAGAGCGGATGCACCCCAAGCCGAAGGTGGCAGTCCTGTCGGGCTGGGAGGTCCGAGGCTGCCAGAAGATCTGGATGTTTAGGGAGAAATCTCAGAAAAGCCCCACGGAGCAGATGCCCCTACACCTGGCACAATCTCCGCTCAAATCCCTGGCCGGCCCCGAAGTGAGCCTGGATGAACAGGACTCCAGAAAGCCCAGGAGGAAGTGCTGGCCGGACAGTGGAGAAAGCAGGGTGTCCAGCTGGTGCTGGGAAGACCGGTTTGGGGTCACGTCCATCAGGTGAGAGGAACATGGCAAACACCTTGGGCTTTTCACCAGAAGCCCTGACATGGAGTGAAATCTTCCATGTGCGGAAATAAAGCGATTATTAATTATACTGATTCTGGATGGCGGGAGGGAGAGACGAGCCCTCACTGGTGTGGCGGGCTGACCACCTGGCGCAGAGGGAGGTTGAGGCCCTCCTGGACGCAGAAGCAGTGCGCTCAGGTTGAGAGCCTGTGCTGAGGTTCCCTCTGGGTACACACACCTTCCTTCTGTGAGGCCCTGTTGCATGTTCTAGATGCCTCCCTGCCTCCCCCGTCCCTGGGGCATCTGAGGGAGGGGTCCATGTCTCGGGGAGGACCTGGTCATCAGCAGACCCCTGAGCTGCAGGACGAGGTGCACGGGGTGCCCTCACCCTTGGAAGAGTGTGTCCAGAGGCCCCCTTGCTCCCTCCATCTCCTGCATCATCTCATGGACCAGGCTTGCGGCAGACAGCTGACCACCGGCGTGAGGTGGAAGAGGGTAGAGCTGGGGTGCCTCAGAGGAGCAGCGTCTCCTTTCTACCCCCCCGGATCCCCATCCTGCGTGAGCCAGTGGGGCTGATTTCCTGTTCCTCGAAGCCGAACGCTTCCCACCTGGCACATGGTGTGGAAGTGAAGTAGCGTTTTCATCACTCCATGGCAGGTGCATTTAGGTGCTTGTGACCTTGGGCCTGACCGTGGGTTTATGGAGGATTGCCCACTGTGAAGTCCAGTCACTGTGATGAAATAATGACGAAATAATGAAATTGGATCGGCCACGTGGCCGGTCACTGGCTTGACCTCAGAGCCCTCTGCTGAACCCTGAAGGTGCCGCGGCAGGGCTCAGGGACGCTCGGTGTGGACAGAGCACAGGGAAGGGGCAGGGGCCTGACATACACTGGCCCCAGGTGCTGGACTGGCCAGGCCTTGAATACGCCACGGCAGTGTCACTGTCACCATCCACACTTCGAGAATGTGCTCCCAGAGCCCAAGACGACTGGGCCAGGGCAGAGCTGGGGTTCAACTTGGAGCTTCCTAGCATTCCTTAAAAAAGAACCAGGGCTTCCCTGGTGGTGTAGTGGTTAAGAATCCGCCTGCCAATTCAGGGGACACGGGTTCGAGCCCTGGTCCGGGAAGATCCCACATGCCGCGGAGCAACTAAGCCTGTGTGCCACAACTACTGAGCTTGCGCTCTAGAGCCCGCGAGCTACAACTACTGAGCCCATGTGCCACAACTACTGAAACCTATGTGCCTAGAGCCCGTGCTCCGCAACAAGAGAAGCCACCGCAATGAGAAGCCCACGCACCGCAATGAAGAGTAGCTCCCGCTAGCCGCCACTAGAGAAAGCCCGTGCACAGCAACGAAGACCCAACGCAGCCAAAAAAGAAAAAAAAAAAAAAAAAGAAACAGAATAGAGTGGAGTGGAAATGGCGTAGTTTCATCACCCTTTCATTTCAGGGCTGCACCCCGCTCACATGTGCTCTAGCCATGCGTCCCTCCCCCTCCTCTTTCCCTCCCCCCTGCAGAAACGTTAGCCAGAGGGGCCCGTCCCAACCTCTCTGCTAATGGCACTAATTAGCAAACTGGCTTCCATCCCAGTGGGCAGCTTGGCAGTTGGAGACTTTCAGTGTGCCAGAGCTTCCTCCTTGCCCGTCCAGGTCTGGGAGGACCGCATATCTCAAAGAGGGCACATGCCGACCTCCCTTGGCAAACCCATGACGTTTCTCCACTTTTGCCAAAAATGTAGCAAAATCCAGCTCAGTTTCTTGAGCTCTTCTGGAACTCGGAAAAGAAAAATAATGATTCCATATTTTTTCCCTAAACTTTCTGTCCTCATTTTCTTCTGATACTTTTGTCTATTTCTGCACCCAAACCCCAGTGCTTCAGCTCTTCTACTTCGATAGTATCAGTAGTGTTAGTAGATTTAGTTATTCTACATCGATAAATACAAGTTCTCCCCCAACACTGTTTTCTTCCAGATGTTTCTGTGATTTAAAACAATTTTATATTTTTATTGTGAAATAGAGAGTACATACAGAGGAGTGTGTACAATACCTATGTGGCTTTTAAAGGCTGTGTGGCCTCTTCCCAGATGAAGAAATAGGGCATCACCAGGACCTTTGAAGCTGCCTGGGTGCCCTCTGTGGTCATATCTCATCTCTCCATCCGTCCGTCCATCCATCCATCCATCCATGTATTCGGCACATCTCTGAGCCCTTGCCATGTGCCAGGCATCGTTCTGCATGTCTGGGATACACAGTGAATAGGATGTGAAAACCCTGCCCCACAGCCCGATGTGGTCCCTCAGGTAAAAGGCCTTTTGGTGGTCATGGCTTCGCTGCCCTTCAGAGTCTGTGTGCCCGGCTGCGTCCCTGATGTCCTGTGCGGGTTTGCCCGTTTGGGAACCTTAGGTCAATGGGACTGTGTGCCTGGCCTGGTGGTCCTGCCCCTTCGCTGTCCTCATCTGTGATACGCGTCCTGTCGTCACGTGGGTGTCGCTCGCCGGCGTTCACGTCTGTGACCACAAACACCCAATCCATTTCCCCATCCTGCTGCGGATGGACAGCGGGTGGTTTCTGATTTGTGGCTCTGACGGAAAATGCTGCGTGAGCCTGGGTCTCCGTGTCCTGGACCCCGGGAACGGCACTGCTGTGCCCCAGGACTCGCGGGCTCTGCTGCACCAGGTGACGGCAGCTCCGATTCCGTCCTGTTTGCCGTCACGAGGGATGTGAGTGCTGCGAGGATCTGCGTCCCCTAATACTGCGAGGCCAAGTCTCTTTTCACAGGTTGTATCCTTTTCCATTGGTTCATTTTGAAGTCTCTGCTCTTGTCCTCTGTTTTGGCCTTTTTCTTTGACTTCTAAGCATTCCCTATATTGGCTGTTCTCAACAGAGGCAGTTGTGTCCCCCAGGGGACACTTGGCAGGGTGGTTCCTGCTGGTCGGGGTCCCTGTGGCACCCCCTTGGCTCTCAGGTTGCAGCTCTTCTCATGGACACCCCAAGTGTGGCTGCCGGCTGAGTGGCTGGCTCCAGTGACCCCTTCCCTGGGGGATCCGAGCCCAGAGTTGGCCCTGGGTCCCCACTGGTCAGGGTTCCTCCTCCTGGTGTCTTCCTTGGGCTGAGTTCTTACCCTAAATGGAAGGGGTCTTGGCCAGGGTCGTTGCCACGTTCAGATGTCCTTCCCCCCTTCCCAGACCAGCTCAGCCTGCACAGGCCCCCTGTAATCTGTCCTTCTGTCCCTCAGGGCAGCAAGGACGTGCCCAGGTGTCACTGCTCAAACGCTGGTGCTCCTCCCCAGCAAAGGGGTCTGCCCACCGTGACCTGCCGTGCCCACCCACCAGAGGAGCGCTGGCAGGATCTCAGACTGGCTGGCACCTGTGGATTACCTACCTGTGGATTACCTGTGGGTTACCTGTGGATTGGGGACTGTGTTGCCACTGTCACCTCCCGAGGAGTCTGTGAACAGCAAATTCGAAAATACAGGTAGTTCCTGTAAACCACGATGGCGACAGCCCCCCTCCTCGCCCCGTCACTGCCCAGACCCATGAGGCTTTGATCAGAGATGCCAAGGGGTGGGGGAGGGCAGCGGTCCACACCCGCTCCTGTCAATCAAACCATATTTGGAATGAGATGCGGGAGTTCAGCATTCAGAGGCATCCCGTCACAGACCTGTCGGTAAACGAGAGAATTTTTCTTTGAAACATGGATTTTCTGACGTCATTCTGCTTAACAGACAAAGGTCAACGAGGAGTGAGGAGGCTATGGCAGGAACGTGGATGTCAATCCACTGAGAGTCCTGACATATAAGGGGAGGGGTGGCAGAAAGGGGGAGGGGTGGCAGAAATGAGCAGGGTTGGCAGGTGGGAGAGGAGGTGGCAGTGGGCACAGGGGACACCCGCGTGCTGGCGGGAGGGGAGGCCTTCGGAGCCCCCGGAGGAAGGTGCCCATGTGCTGGTCCAGGGTGGGGGAGGGGAAGGGCTCCGCTGCCGGGGGAGGTGACTCAGCTCCGCTCTAGGGACCACCCACGAGCCCCCGCTTCCTGGGCCCTGTCCCACGGGCGCGGAGCGAACTGCATCTGCGAAATGGCAGCAGTGCCTTCAATGTTTTCTTTTACACCTTTGAGTCACTAGCCGTAAATTTCCTCCCAACGGCAATTAGTTCTCTGTTCATGTGAGAAGCGCTAATTTTTGTACCGTGTAAGACTGCCACCCAATTCAATTTTGTGCAAATGAGTGAAAGCAGAGGGCGGGGCGGCCCCTCATCCTTTGTGGATGGAGAGACTCCTGCCTCAGGCTGGTCTTCCGGGGTCTGTCTCCACCAGTCATGGCCATGGGGGCGGGGCACTGGGCCTGGGGGAGCCCCGGAGTCTGTCCACCCAGCCGGAGTGTCTGGGAGCCCAGGCTGTGGACCCGATGTCCCCTGCGCCTTCCTCTGCCAGGGCCACCTCTCAGCTCTGGGGATCCTCCAGGGAGCCGCAGCGGTGGCGGTGAGTGGTGTGAGGAGAGCTGCAGGGCCCTGAGAGGAGCCATGGCCAGCTGGGTCCCTCCTCCGTCCCCTCCCCCTTTGTCTCAGTCGCCTGGGCTTCCTTAACGAAATACCATGACTGGGCAGCTTGCACAGCAGACATCGATCGACTGGTCACTGCTCTGGAGGCTGGAAGTCCGAGATCAAAGAGCCCACCGCTGCGGTGTCTGGCGGGGCCCCACTCCGCTCTCTGTGTTCTCACATGAATGAGAGACAGCATTGCGCTCTGCCTCCTCGTGTGGGCCCGGCCCTGCCCCTTCAGGGCCCCGTCCACCCTTTATCAGCTCCTCACAGACCCTGCCTTCTCATGTGGTCACCCTGGGAGGTAGGGCTTCAACATGTGAATTTCAGCCCATAGCCCTGGCCCTGTAGCAGGGCGACTCCCGGGGCCTCACTCCAACCTCATCTGGCTGCTTTCGAGTCCGACCTTGGGACCTTGGGCTTGGCTCACTGAGGGGCAGTATCTCCTACGCTCCCTGTGCTTTGCTTGATTTCTCAGGTTTGTGTAAGCTTCTGTCCCCCTAGCAGCAACGATTCAGCCCCGAGGGGCCTCCAAAGGCACAGGGGTCCTGTGTGAGTGGGGGGGGTGTAGGGTGCACGGTGGAGACCCGGCACCATGTAAAGGGGGTGTTGCCTCTCGGCGCCAGGGTGACTGTAGTTACGGGAGATGCAAGCCCAGTCTCGTGGCATCTTCCGATTGTTTGAAAGAAACAAGAGATCAGGATTTATTAGCTTATATTAAAAAGTGCTGCACAAATCAAACGAAACATGTGTGTGAATCAGCTCTTTGGCCATGGGGTTGAGACCTCTGCCAGCGCCTGCCTGGCTCTCTGCTTTGCCAAACGGGGCAACAATTAAATCACATTTTCGCTAATCCACCCGGGGTCGGTTTCAGCATCCCTGCAAACGATGGTGATCATTTTGTTATGTGTTCAGTGTCCTTGGATGCAAAATAGCTCCAGCGCTGGGGGCTTATTTTAAAGATAACAGAGGAGTAAAGGTGGCAGAGCCTCCGGGAATCCAAGGTGGGAGCTGTGACAGTGTGATGGCAGAGCCCTGGGGCAGCTCAAGGGACTCTCAGGGAGGCCCCACCATCCGTGAGACTGACGCCATCTCTGTGTGTTTGCGCTGTCCCCGTGTTCTCATTTTCCTGTTTTATAGCTTCACTTACTTGTAACTTCAGCCTGTCCTGTCTCTGCCCCTGAAGGGTCCAGACTTACCTCAAGGCTCATCTCTTTAGTATCTTTTGAGTTTCAGCCCTCACTACTAAATGTCTTGTTTGTTTGATATGTTTTAGTTCGTATTCAAGTGAAGGATAATTTTCCTCGCAGACCACCCCAGAGGCTACTGGCAAGCGTGCAGGCAAGGTGTGCTGCTCCATGGTCCACTCCAGACCAGGCGCCTGGAGGAGAAGGAGCAGGGTCAAGGGTGCCAACACGGTAGCCCACGTGGCAGGGCTTGGGGGCCGGGCACTGCTCAGTAGAAAGGGCCATGGCAGTAGACACATGCCTAACACGGTCATCTTTACGGCTCATCCACCTTGCTGGAAAGTTGGTTTTATGAGGATCTACTAACTCAGAAGAAAGCTCTTTCATCCTAGAAATAGAAAGCACTGGAGCGGACGTTTGGTGACAACAGACCTAGATCATTCTACTCAGAAATGAGGCTCTTCCAGGAGTCTTATCGGTCGGAAATCCCAATGCACCCCACTTTGACTAGAGTCACGTGTTTGCGAATTCTGCATTTTGCTTTTGTATTTTTGAAAGTGGGAGTCAATAACTCATCTAAAACACCAAGATCACAGATTGCTGGAATCGGAAGGAACTTGGCCCTAATCCCTCTTTTGTTCTGCCCTGGACGTGCCTTGGCCTTAAGTCCTGGATGACCACACCCTTGTGTGGTTCCTCTTCCCGGCCTCAGGGACTCTTGTTCCGACCAGTCAGGCTTCCCAGGGTCTGGCGTTGGCAGGTGGTTAGTACGCGTCTGGGGCAGGCATCATCTCCTTGAACCTTCTCAAGTTCCATTTCTAAGAGTTCCTAAGGAAGGGAGGTAACTTAAAACACCAAAAACGGTTTGCAGAATTTCTGCAGCCAGCCACAAAGACACAACTGGTAGGAAACTTGCGCTGGCTCTTTTCTTTTTGCCAAAAGAGCTTGAAAGCTGGATTTGGGCATCAGGACAGCAGGTGGTGCAGGACTGTGACCCCTTCGAGAAAGGGAACAGACGAAGCAAGTTTGGCCAGTCCACACAGTTGTCTTTCCGGGGGCAGCGATCCTTCTGCCAGCTGGGAGGAGGAAGGTCCGGGAGAAGAAGGTCAATGTCTACATCAGGTCCCGTTGAGCTTTGACCGAATCTGAGTCTACACACACGTCGGGGAAGTTCCATGATGTGAGCTGGCAGTGGAATAATTCCCAGAACTCAGGCCAGGCGGGGAGATGTGTGAACTCCATCGAGCCGGTTAGAGAGACAGCTCAGGGAACGCTTGGGGCAACGGATAGAGGACACCAACGGTTATGCAAGGGTAAATCAGCCCAGAGGAAAGTGTACTTACACTCGCCCCAAGGAAGCATAAAACAAACTACGAAAGGAGCAATGTCATCTGAAATCAAGAACATCTTACCTGATACAAACTTTAACCATTTCATGCTGTATTTACAGGAAATATTGTTCTAATAGGTCTTTAAAAAATGTCCTGTATGATAGTTTGATGTACAGGAAGATGCAGAAGCATATGATTAGATTTAGGGGGGAAAAAAAATCAATGCCAAACCTGCTGGTCCTCAGACCATGTGTGGAGCCAGCTTCCTGTGATGTAATCTCATCGACCTTGGGTAAATAAGGTGAGAAGACATTGTAATTTTAATTCCTTCCATCCCAAATGTATATAGTTACTAGACAGCAAGCTGGACTTTTCCCTAGGAGGACCCTTTTTAATATGTATTTTATTATTGTTACAAACCTTGAATCTTTGAGATCTGACCTTTCCAGAATGTTCTTAGTGGGCCAATGTGGTTTCCATCTGCTTCCCCCTTTGTTCTGGGCAGTGCCTGCCTTTCCCTCCTTCTCCTGCTCATTCCAGGCCATGCTGCCGGTCAGAATACCCTGGCTATCAGAGTACCCACAAGAAGGGACATCTGGTCAGAGTCTGGCCAGTCATAGCACTCTAAACCTCACCACAGGACCTGATCCAGAGATGGGGCCCGGACTCCTTCCCTAATCAGCCAGCCTCAAAAAATCACCAGTATTGGTGGCTCTAATCTTCAGGTTGGTCGTGAGGGGGCGTGAAAGAGCTAAGATTCACTGTATTTAATCAGGGTTCCCCAGAGAAATAGAATATATATATGCATCTATTTAATTTATTACAGGAATTGGCTCAAAAAGTTATAAAAACTGAGAAATCTCATGATCTGCCCTCTGCAAGCTGGAGAACCAGGAAAGCCATCGGCGTAATTCAGTCTGATTCTGAAGGCCTGAGAATCAGGGACCTGATGATGTAAGTCCTGGGCTGAGTCCAAACACCAGAGAATTAGCTCAATATCTGAAAGCAGAAGATGGTCATCCCAGCTCAGGCAGAGAGAGCAAATTCACCCTTCCTCCACCTTTTTGTTCTGTCTGGGTCTTGGTGGTTTGGATGAGGCCCACCTGCCCCGGTGAGGACCATCTGCTTTATTCATTCTACTGATTTAAGTGCTAATATCCTTGGAAACACCCACACAACCACCCCCAGAAATCATGCTTCCCCAGCTGTCTGGGAACCCTCTGCCCAGTCAAGGTGGCACAGAAAATTAACCATCACATACACTATATAAGCTTTCACCTCACCTCCCTCTTCTTAGCCGTGTGCCTCTCTCCTGACCTCTTCTGCACCCAATATCCCTGGATCCAGAGAGTTACTGCTTTAAACTTTCAGATAATGAAACTCCAGATTCTTGTGGGGAAATGCCTGGCATGGGGCCTGGAGGGAGACCTCCCCCCTTTCAACCAAATCCCCTGTTTAAGTACTCTACATCATCCCCCCTTGCATGATAGTGGTAACTCCAACTCCTGACCCATTCTGTGCTTCTGAGGTTCATCCTGAAGTAGTTCCTTCACAGAGCGTTTATGAAGAACAAATGTTGACTTGTCTCTGCTTTTTTTCTGAAATGACTTTGGTTCATCCTTGTTGTGAAGAATAGTTTGGCTGGGTATAAAATTCCAGATTGACAGTTATTTTTCTTCAGCACTTTGGCGTTCTCACTTCTAAGTCTTTTGGCATACGTGGCTCTTGACAGCTTCCTGGTGTCCCCTTTTGAGGAAATCTTTCTCTGTAGTACCTTTTAAGATTTTTGTTTGTCTGGGGCTTCCCTGGTGATGCAGTGTTTAAGAATCTGCCTGCCAATACAGGGGACACGGGTTCGAGCCCTGGTCCGGGAAGATCCCACATGCCGTGGAGCAACTAACCTGTGAGCCACAGCTACTGAGCCTGCTCTCTAGAGCCCACGAACCACAACTACTGAGCCCATATGCCACAATTACTGAAGCCCATGAGCCACAACTACTGAAGCCCGTGTGCCTAGAGCCCGTGCTCTGCAACAAGAGAAGCCACTGCAATGAGAGGCCTGTGCACCACAAGGAAGAGGAGCCTCACTCGCCACAACTAGAGAAAGCCTGTGCGTGGCAACCAAGACTCAACGTGACCAAAAATAAATAAATAAAATAAATAAATTTGTTAACAATAAAAAGATTTTTGTTTGCCTGTGTTTATTTATCCTGTTTGGCACCCGATGTGCCCTGCCCATCTGTCTCACATCTTCAATTATGAAAGGTTCTGAGCCATTACCTCAGAATTGGCCAGAGTATCACAGTGCCTAACTGCAGTTTCCTCTGTTCTTTATGCCTGGAATTTCTGAAAGGCATGTGCTAGATCTTCTCCACCTGCCTTCCTCATCTTCTAACTTTTCTTTCATGTTTTCCATCTTTTAACATCTCTATTATTCTCTTGGTCATTTCTTCACTACTAACTTCCATTTCACTAGTTATTTCTTCTTCTGTGTAGGGTTTATCCCAACTATTGAGGTTTTAAAATTTCTTCATGGCCATAGTTTTTATTTCTAGTATTTTAGTTGGTTCTCCCCTATGTTCTCTGTTCTTGACCAATGGTCTTCTTGGCTTGTTTTCTCATCTCTGGGGATTTCGAATGTAGGGAATGTTATACTGTCTGTTTTGATGGCTTTGTGATTCCACTCCTCCCGTCTGTTGAATTTATTGGCTGAGTATCATGGTATTAGTTTTTCTAACGTGTTTTGAAAGTTTATTTTGTAAGTTCACCTCGAGTAGGTGTTTTCTGTTTTATTTTGCTTTTCCCCCCTCCCCCTTGCTCAGCCAGCCCCCTGCATGGGCACTTTTTTTTTCTAAGAATTTATTTAATTTTTATTTATTTATTGGCTGTGTTTGTGTTGGGTCTTCGTTGCTGCAGGCAGGCTTTCTCTAGTTTCAGTGAGCAGGGGCTACTCTTTGTTGCAGTGCATGGGTTTCTCATTGTGGTGGCTTCTCTTGTTGCAGAGCATGGACTCTAGGTGAGTGAGCTTCAGTAGTTGTGGCTCGTGGGCTCAGTAGTTGTGGCTCACATGCTCAGTATTTGTGGCTCACAGGCTCTAGAGCACAGGCTCAGTAATTGTGGCTCACAGGCTCAGTAGTTGTGGTGCACAGGCTTAGTTGCTCCGCAGCACGTGGGATCTTCCTGGACCAGGGCTTGAACCCGTGTCCCCTGCGTTGGCAGGCAGATTCTTAGCCACTGTGCCCCCAGGGAAGCCCATGCATGGGCACTTTTGCAGCCGCCACCATTGGGTTCACAGTTCAGAACCAGGTGTGACTTCAGCAGACGGACGTTCCCTCCCCGAGGCTGATGTGGCTGAGACTCTGGTTCCATGGCCACCTGCGCCCTGAAGGCAGCAGCTCCCTTTTGGCCGCTGTTTACAGGCAGAGCAGCCTTACAGCAGCCCGGTCCCAGGCTCTGCACGTTTCTGGTCCATGCAGCAAGGCCGGCTCAGCCTCTGTCTGGGAGCAGAGGTTTCAGTGCCCAGGGGAAGGGGTGTCCCCTGGCTTCTTCTGCACTCCTCGAGTCCAGTCTCAACTTCTGATTCCTCCTCCCTCTCAGGCACCCCAAAATGTCTAGCTTGCTTTTGAGCTCAGCCGTGCCCTTTTATTTTTGTTTATTTTTGGCCACACCCCGTGGCTTGTGGGATCTTAGCTCCCCGACCAGGGATTGAAGCCACACCTTCGGCAATGAAAGTGAAGAGTCTTAACCACTGGACCCCCGGGGAATGCCCATCAGCCGTGTCCTTTTAAACTAAAAATCCCGCCGTGGATGGGAGTTGGAGTGGGGGTGATTCTAGCATGACCCTAACAGGTGGTCCACGGAGCTGTTCTTCCCGCTCTGCCCGAGGCTGGGCCTCCCTGCTCAGCCCTGACTGAGCTGCTGCAGGGCAGGCCTCCATCACCTCTCATCCCAAGTCGCACCGGCCTCTGCTTCTGCCTGCAGGTCCGTTCTTCACGTTGTGGAGAGGTCACGCCCCTAAACCTGGAAGGCCTGGCAGCGACCTCAGCACAAACCCTGACCCTGCAGGCTCAGGGTCTCCCTGTCTGGCGCCTGCAGCCCGTTCTCTCCGGTGTCCCGTCTTCCTCAGCTCTGGGCTCTTCCTCCTGTGCCGTCCCTCCTCCTCGGCGTCCTGAGTGAGTGTTTGGGTGGTCTGGCTCACGCCTGGGTGTTCCCGTGGCCAGCCTTGCCCCCAGCCACAAGGCAGGGGTGGCCCTAATGTGTCTTGCTCCCCCAGGTCGTGCAGAGACCAGGGGCATCTTCTCCTGTCTCCAGGCACGTGGTGAAGTCTCCCTGCCTTCGCAGGTGTGGCCTGTCGGTCCCACCACGAAGTTAATCCGCCTCCAGGGTGAGTGGGGGAGTGGGCCCTGGATCAGAGTCTTAACTCACCCCCCATGCCTGCCCCCAGCCAAGGGGAGAAAACAGCTCCTCTCTGAAAAAGGGAAAGAGACCAGAAGAGCCAGACGTATCCATGGGAAAGCCTTCTGGGTGAGAAGGCAGGACGAGTGTTCGGTGGTGTCTTATGAAGAAAATGCATTGATACCCCCTGGAAAAGGTCAGAGCCGGAGCAGCCTCTAGCCGTTTCCCAATTGATGCAAACACCCCGCCATCAACATTTCCCGGGAGAGAGCTTTCCCTCCTTGGGACCCTAATCCACGGATCTGTTTGTCTGGGATGACGCAAGCCCTGCTGTTCATAAAATACACGTGCGTTCAGGAGGAGGCCAAGCCACTGTCCACTCAGCACACGCAGGGTCTCCAAGCGACCAGAAAATCACCTTTCACTACAAAACCTGGGTGTCACACCACCGGGCGATGTTGACTGTGCTCAGGAGAACTTACAGGGGGCAGCCGTTCCCTTGCTCAGAGGAAATCAAGTTATCGCCAAATGGAAGGCATTTGATCAAACGTCATCAGTAAGTGACTGGACGGCCACGTGAGGAAGGCCACGCGTCGGCCACGGTGGGGACACTCACACCAGCTGCTCTGTGTCCCTGTCAAAGACCCGTGTAAGGCCAGCCGGGGCGGGTGCGCACTGGGGTCTCCAGCGCTTCGGGGAAGGCAGGATTGAATTGGAGAGCAACTTTCAAATGTACCTCAATAATGTGGGAAGGAGGGACCTGCATGGATGGGGCGGACGATACTGGCTTTCCTGGGCTCTGAACAGTGAGTTCAATTTTCCATCTTTGGAAGGAGAAAGCTCTTCCCTTGAGTTCATGAAAACACAGCCGTTTTCAAAGTTCTGCTACGGATCGTGTGTGTGGGGCGCGGCGTGTTCATTTTAGCGCAGTCCGCTCCGTCCTTCTCACAGGGCCCCTCTTCTAAAGGGCTCCCTTGTTCCGGGAACTGGCAGACTTTTGTGCTGGCCCCTGACTTGACCCCCGGAGTGGATGAAACCTGATGGTGACCCCCTGTGTCCTCTGCCCTCTAAGCCCCGGCTCCCAGGCAAGAACAGGAGGAATTATTCCCACCAAGGGGCGCACGCAGAGAACCCATACGTGTTATCCAGGAACTTGGGGTTCAGCAACACTGGATCTTAACCCAGTGCAGTCCGGGTGCCCATGAGAGCAGGCCGCCCGGTGGGGGGATGCTGGCGCTGGGGGCAGACCCCATCTGTGCCCTCCTGGGTCTGACCCCACATTCAACCACTGCCCCCATCCCGGGCTACTGTTACTGTTCCCTGTGTGTGATACAGATGGACTCCCAGTGGTGACATCGGGGCCACGACTGTGTGTGCTCCTCTGCCGTGGTTCTCCAAGGCAGACGTGGGTGGAGCGTGGACACCCGGGTGACCGGCTTCAGCGGCCTTGCTGAGGGCCCTGTGTGCTCAGCTCTGCGGCCCTGCCGCCCCTGGAGGAGTCCCCCCCTAGAGAGCCCTGGGCGCGTCCCCCCGCTGGCTGATGGGCTTGTCACATGCAGGGGGTTTCAGCCCCCTCTCACAAGCAGGCTGCGCCGAGCTCCTTTCGTCCCCTTTGTGTCACGCCTCCTGCCTCCACCGTCAGCCGAGGGAGGGGGCGGCCCGGCGGGAGCTTGTCGAGCCTGTGGGTCTGTGGTGGACACAGCACGCAGCAGCCCATCCTGGGACATTAAGATGAGGGCGTGACTGCTGGGAACGTCAGGGACCCCAGGGCAGTGTTCCCCGAGCCCCGTGCCCACTGCGGGGTGGGCTCAGCCTTTGAGGTAAAGCAGGCCTGCCGGTTTCCAAGGTTTAGAAAATGACAGTTTGGGTGAATGAAGGGTCGTTTTAGAAAGTTTGTCGTGTTTCTCTTTTATCGCTTCTGGTGCCGCTAGGCGGGGGGTCTCGCAGGCTGCCCAGCTCTGCACGTGTCCCCTCTGTGCCTGTTACGTCACCTTGAAGTAGGGAGTGCGTTCCCCGCGGCACGAGCTGCTGGGGTGACAGAACTAACCCCCAAAGGCTCCCAGCAGGTGCTGCGCCCACAGTGCAGACCAGCAGTGCTCTTTTCCGCGGTGGCCACCAGCGCCCCGCTCTCTCGGGCGGCTCTGCTGCCGGCGGGGCCAGCTGTCCCCCTCCTGCCGACCAAAGCGATTCTCTGGTCCCCTTAAACAGGACAGACACCTCCCTGGACGATTAGAACTGGGCCTTCAGGCTACTTTGGTTGACTTTGGACGATTCTGGAATTTTGTCCCTGCTACCTGTCATCATCTCATCGTTTCCCTGCAGACACGGCCAGTAAGCCTGCTCAGATGAGACGGGCCCATGGGCTCAATCTGGGGGGCAACATGGGGGCTGCTGGAGAGTCTGACCTGTCAGAGTCGTCTCGGGGGTAAATGCAGGGACACCCGGGTCAGTCCCCTGCAGGGTGGGTGCTGGGCCGTCTTCTCCGACCAGAGCCCCCTGGGACCCCCGACTGCAGTTCCGGCCTCCTGCCTCCACCCGGGACTCTCAGGCTTGCTTTTTGGGGGGCCATCAGGACCAGAGCACCCCTTCCTGCCCACAAGCACCGCCCCTGGGGGCACCTCTTCCAGGCCTGCTCATTTTATCAGGGACCCAGTCTCCAAGCTGCTCAGTTTCTGAATCCTGCGGCAGCTCAGGGGCGTCCAAGGCCACCAGGTGCCCTGAGGTCACACCCACCCACCCAGGAAACCCCGGAGTCCTGAACCCTAGGAGGGAGAGGCGTTTGGTCCTTCCCGGTGGCTCCACGGGCAGGGTCCTCCGTGCCAGGCCCGCCTGCTCTTTGCAGACGATTCCATGTGCCGCCGCGAGGGCCCCCGTGTCAGGAGGGCGGCGGGTGAGGAGAGTGTGAGACCGACTCCTGGAGCCACGCGGAGGCCGCCGTGCAGCGGGGAGAAGCCTTCCAGCCATCTGATTTGGTTGGCTGCAGTTTTCTAAATCGATCCTTCAATTCACAAGCGAAAGAAAATCACGAGCTCCTGCCACGTGCCAGGTGGGGGACCAGCGGGAGTCTTTTCAGAGACTGTTATTAATTTCTCTGCAGCTGCTGCCCGTTAGGTGCTGGGAGGCCCCGGTTCCCAGGCAGCCGGCCTGTCATTACCTGTCCCCAGGAGCTGTACCCAGCAGAGGGCTTGAGTCTGTAGGTCCCCAGAGCTGTCCCATGGGGGCAGGGCCACGTCTTTTGTTTTGTTTTGTTTTAGTATATGCAGTCCAAAGCCCAGCACCTGGGATGTACTCAATAAATGTTTGCTTCATGTTTATTTGATTTAATGTCGACCTCATTCCAGAAGTTTATAGCGGTCATGAATGTTTATTGAATAAATTAATACGCCACACATTAAAAAAAAAAAACAACTGTGGCACTCGGGGCACGAAGGGCGTCCTGGGGCCGGGGCCTCTGCTCCCTGAGGATCCTCACAGGAAACCGTGGGGCTCGGGGTCTTGGGAAAAGCCTAAGGAGCGTCCACTCCCCAACGTCAGGCTTCTGGGGTCAGTCAGAGCGTCAAGTTTCTTTGCTTCTAGAGGAGCTTAATCATCTTTGCCATGCAACGCCATCTCATAGAGACGGAAGCTGACGGACAGTCAACGTTTGATCCGTGAAACGAGAGGAAAAGGAGTTAACCACCGCTTGGTAAATACAGTTCGCTTGGGGTTAAGTGAGCAAAGGTGAGCAGCTGTCAGGCAGCCACGGGCAGGGCACGGTGGCACAGGAAACAGCTTTTTTGGGGCAAGTATGGCTGAGATGCCTAGTGGACCCAGTGTCCATCCTGTCTTTCTGGATACTCAGCCACGCAGATAACGACTACACCTCCCAGCCTTTCTTGAAGTCAGGTGAGCCACGTGGACTGTGAATAGAGGGATGAGGTCATTTCCGGGATGTGCCAGTAAAGGTGAAGACTGTGTCTACCCTCCCCTTCTCCCCTTGCAGCTGCCTGGAAACTAGAAGAGAAGGACGGAGTTGGAGCAGCCATCTTGGGCTGCGAGGTGGAAACTGCGTTGTGAGGAGGGCAGAACGGTGAGATGGGAGGAGTCTGGGTCCACGTGCACGTGTGTCTGGAGGAGAAATCTCTGTCTTGCTTCTGCTGTTGTGTCTGGGGCTCTTCCTTACAGCAGCACCAGCTGCACCTTCACTTCCATGGTGCCCAACACTCCTTGTCTGAGCCCTCCTCTTGCCATGTGATCCCTGACCTCCACCCGAAGGCAAATGTTACTTTGAAAATTCTCACTTGACATTATTTTCGAAATTTAGTTTATTAGACTCTTGGTGAGAAATGGCATTTAAAAAAATTTTTTTTTTTTTTTTGTGGCTGTGTTGGGTCTTTGTTGCTGCGCGCGGGCTTTCTCTAGTTGCGGTGAGTGGGGGGCTACTCTTCGTTGCACTGCGCGGGCTTATTGCGGTGGCTTCTCTTGTTGCGGAGCATGGGCTCTAGGCACATGGGCTTCAGTAGTTGTAGCTTGCGGGCTCAGCAGTTGTGGCTCGCAGGCTCTAGAGCACAGCTCAGTAGTTGTGGCACATGGGCTTAGCTGCTCCGCGGCATGTGGGATCTTCTGGGACCAGGGATCGAACCCATGTCCCCTGCGTTGGCAGGCGGATTCTTTTTTTTTTTAACATCTTTATTGGAGTATAATTGCTTTACAATGGTGTGTTAGTTTCTTCTTTATAATAAAGTGAATCAGTTATACATATACATATGTCCCCATATTGCAGGCAGATTCTTAACCACTGCGCAACCAGGGAAGTCCCGAGAAGTGGCATTTAAGTTTCCTAATAATCCCCTCTCAAAAAAAAAAAAGAATTCCCTTTTTATCATCTCCCTCTCTTCCTTCCTCTGCTTTCTTCGCTTCTTGGCTTCTATTTCTAAGCTCTGGCGGGGGGAGGGGGGTGATTCCCAGCTCTGTGCCCAGCTTGAGGCTGTCGGCTGTTCCTACCCTCCTTCTGTTTCTTCTCCCTGCCCCCGTCCCGTCCTCTCTCCCCACGTCAAGACCTCACCGAAGGCAAGTGAGAAGGTTGTGGGCCGTATCGGAAAGTTGCTGGTCTAGGACTCCCTGTCCTGTCCAGGCAGCAGCGGGAACTCAGGCTGGGGGTTGGGGGGCGGGGCTTGGACCCCAGATGTGCTCCATTTGTTGAGAAAACTAGTGTGGGGCTGGAATTCAGAGAATGAACCAGAAATTCCAAGGGTCATTGCCTTGATTTTATTTTGTGTACTTTTTTGTTTTTTAAACATTAGAGGTCTTAGGTCTGCTATGTTTTCTTTTACTTTTTTGCATTTCGGTCCAGGCTTGCTTGCTTGAATCAAATCCGCTTTTCAGTTCAGTGAGTATTCCTGACTGTAAACTCACCTCCCGCCTCCATTCGCATCCCGCAGACCTCTCTGCTCGTCACCACGGTCCCCCGATGAAAGGCTCCTTGCACCTGGTTCCAGGAACCAGTGAAGCAGCAGGATGAAGGGACAGGTGCTCTTCACCGCCCCCTCCAGGCTGCACCCATCCTAGTCGCGGGTGACTCTTCCCACCTCACATATTTCTCCCCGTTTCATCAGCCGTACAACTTGTGGGTAACCCTCCCCAACCTCAGAGACCCTGCACTTTCCTCATCTCAGAGCACGCAGTTAGCAAATGCCGTGAGGTCTCTGGCTGCCAATTGCAAGTGTCAGTTTACACAGAAGGGAGCCCTCCCTTCCCACAGCTGGAAGTGGACGCGGGCCTCCCCTGGCCTCTGGCCGTGGTGGCCCTGTCACCTGGGCCAGGTGCTGACCAGGAGGGAGAAAGAGGGGGCCCCTCTGCAGACCCCTCCAGGGCTGGTACGTCTTGGTGCCGAGAGTCCCGTGCCGCAGGTGGGCTCCGGGTGGCCAGGCTGGCTGGGCGTGGGCTCTATTCGGGGTCAGGTCCAGGGCCTGGCGAGGCGGCCGCCTGTTCTCTCCGAGCTTGCTTTGGGCCCTGGGACCTGGGAAATGGCTCGAGGGTTTTGAAGGGCCACGTACCTTGGGTACTGACAGTCCCTTGCAGTCTCCTCTGGAGAGGTAGTGGTGAGGCAAACGCCAGCTTGGGAAGGGAAGGCTGGGTGCTGTCCAGGGCCCCCCGCAGGCCCCAGAGGCCCCGGACTTGTCCTGGTCCGCACAGTCCCGAAGCAGCAGCAGATCCCTGAGACCAAACCTCGGGGAAGGGGGACCCAAGGGCTGAAAGCGCCCGCCGGTAGAGCCGCCAAGAAATGCAGGAATGAAGGCAGGCGTGGACAGTTTCTGTGCTGCCCCATCTGGGGCCCAGGAACCCGAGCTCCTGACGGGACCGCCCACCTTGAGCGCACCCAGGGCTGGTGCTCCATCAGCAGAGGGCAGCTGGTCCTCCTCGGACTACGCTCTGGAGGGCGTGTACCCCGTTCTTCTGGGAGACAGAAAGCCCCACAATGGGGCTTGCTTGGCTCCCCGGCCCCTCAGTGGAGGACCCCCCGAGCCCCTGAGCAGACAACCGGGCCGCGGACCAGGCTTGGCGCCCTCCCGTCTCCCCAGCCCGGAGGTGGGAGTGCTGGCGGTCCAGCTGGAGGTCAACGGTCAGGATGGCTGAAGCTGGTGGTGGGGGAGATGGCAAGGACAGCCCCCTGCTCGCTCCAGAGGGGCAGGTGGTAAAGGCAGGGTCTCTGCCTCGAGTCACAGAGGCCCCTTTCCTCCTGAGGCTTCACGGCCGTAAGCACAATAGTGGGTCCGCCTCGGCCTGTCTGTCCATCTCTCTCTTTGGTTTTCCACCTGCATGTCTCCGGTGCCTCCTGGGTGTTGGGACTGCCAGTGGGGTGGCCACAGGGAGGGACGGAGATGCCGTCAGCCGGGCCAGGGACCTCTGTGGCTCCCACTCACGAATGCTGTACGTGTTTAGGGCCGGCAGCTACAGAGAAGCAGGAGCAAAGGGGGGAGCTGGCCCTGCACGAGCATTCGGTTTGGGGATAGGTCCACGCTGCAGGGCAGGAGCTCTGTGGCTGCAGACGGGCCCCCATGTGCACCCACCTCCCTTTGCCCCCGGCGTGAGGACAGGGACGTGGATGCTACGGGTTAGCGTGGCTGAAGGACACGCAGGGGCTGCTGACTGCTGAGGATGGTCGCGGAGGGCCGGTGCCAGGTGTTTCCGGCTTCCTCGGGTCAATGAAAAGCTGAGGGCTGGAGAAGGAGCCCAGGGGAGCCCCTGAGCCCTGGAGGGAGGCGGGGCCTGGGAGGCAGAGATTCTGGGAGGCTGAGACCAAGGGCCTTTGGAGGCTAGCAGTGAGGGGGGCCGGTCTGCCCTTCTCTGGAAGTGATGGAAAGCAGGCGGCCCTCGCAGGGCCCTGCCGCTGACTGCCCACCTTGCAGGTGTGGTCTTGCCATGTCATGTGCCTGGGCAGCCCCGCCTTCCCCTGGATTCCAGCCCATGTCCCGAGACTCCTGGCTACTGGGCCAGCAGTGGGGCTCTGGTTCCCTGTTTCGCCTTCATCCACAAGGAGGTCATCCCCTTGGGAACTGGGAGAGATACCGGGCCAGGGCCTGGTGGGAAGGATGAGCCCCGCAGAGATGTGGGCCAGGAGTTGGGGGCCGAGGAGAAGACGCTGGGTCAGAGGGGGACACGCACCCAGGGCCTGGGTGGGGACCTCGGGGAGAACCCAGCAGGTGGAGCTGACAGCCGAGGGCCGGCTGAGTCGTGATGAGTCATGTCCCATTTTCTGAGAGGTACAGTGTTGACGTGAGTCACACGCAGCCAGACCTCAGGAATAGAATCGGAGAGCCACTCTGCTCCCCACAGGCTCCCTGCGGATCTGTCTGGGTCAAGGTCATGAGCGAGAGCTACCTCCACCCCGTGGCCGCTGTCCTCCTCGGCTTCCCTGTCCCGAGGCCAGCAGCACCCCTCCTGCAGGAGGGGACAGCGGGAGGCTGGCGGTAGGGACGAAGGTCATTCACAGGCCTGGGACCCCCTGGCTCTGACCGCACCCCTGCCCCCTCCCCAAGTGCTCTAACAGCGTCAGAAAGTGTCCCCGCGCCCAGCTCTCTGAGGGGCTGCTCTGTGCTCAGAATACGAGCAGTGCTCGGCCTGCTGGTGGCCGGTCAGCGTCTGTTCCAGGTTTGAAGCTGGGCGGCCCCGGTGGGCTGGAGGCTGTGTTCCAGCTCCCGTGTGTCCCCCAACAGAAGGGGTGCACGTGTTCACGTAGAGCATTTCCAGAAAGCACGGACGCTGGGCGTGGGCAGCGGGAAGGAGGAAGGGGAGGGGAGAGGGCTGGGTGCTGAGGACACTCCCCGCATGGCACGGGGGCTGCCGGGCGATTCCCAGCAAGGAGCCCCGGCAGGCAGGCGGCAGATGAAGGGCAGGACTCGGGATTCCCGAGGGTCAGGGCCAGGGCTGGCCTCCAGGACCCAGGCCTGCAGGTGGCTTCGAAGTCAGCCCATGGGGAAGCAGCGTGAGAAATCGTTTCCCCGTCGGGGGAAGAGCAGCCGTCGGGGGGCCAGCAGGATCACGGGGGGAGGCAGAAAGGGTGCTTTTCCTCCTAGTCTCTGAGCTGCCGCCATTTGTGCAGAGATTTCCTGGAAACGCCACTGGATCTCCCTTTCAGGCGGATGGCCTTGTAATTACCCCCAAACTGGTGGCTGCCTGGCCTCCCCTGGGGCGTTCCCGGCTCAGCCAGCCAGCTGAGGCCTCCCTGGCTGCCCAGAACCCCTTCCCCGCCCTCAGCCATCACCTCCCGGCATGCAAGCGCCTGCAGCCTAGCTGGAGTTCACTGCATCCGCTGGACACAGCGGATTCGCAAAATCTGTGACAGACTGATGGAGGCGTCTCTCCTTTCTTCCCATGGAAAAGGGCTGCAAAAGGGAGAAAGGGTATCTGTTTGGGGAGCTTTGCCCGTCGCTTGGTTTGACTCTTGGGCATAATTTGCCCCAAACACCCCAAACCCAAAACAACCACGAACAGGTGACTCTCACAATTTGAGTTTTGAAAAAGACACAGCGCGCGTGGCCTGCTCTGCCTCTGAGGTGCGCACGGCTGCATCGTTGCGCGGGCCCGAGTGTCAGCTCTCTGGCCTCACTTTGTTTCACTTTGTTTCTGGGGCTTTAGCAAATGCTGTCACCTGGGTCGCACCCCCAGGAGTTCTGATTGCTTGTCTGGGGTGCAGCCTGAGCACTGGGGCTCTGAAAGCCCTGTGCCTCCTAACTTGGCGGTCCAAGGCCAGGCTGGTCCCGTTCTGAGTGGGAGTGGTGTGTCCGTGGTGGGTGGCCCTTCAGCGCAGAGCAGGGGTGCCGACCCGTCCTGGCCGGTGTGGAGTAGTGCCTGTAGCTCGGCAGACGGTGAGCTTCTGCAGGGAGAGGCTGGACGCTGCTTTCAGCGGGCGTCAGCATCTGTCTTATAAGTTTTCTGGACTTTCTGAAATACGGCTGAGCCACCTTGACTCAAAGGTATCAAAGACTGGCCCTTCTCTTCCCTATTTTGAACCATAAAAGTGGTAAAACCATCCAAAGAAGCCCGGGGAATGCATTTATTGACCAATTCTCACTTGCATGATTGTTTGACAGAGGAGGATAAATAATGGCTGAGGTCCTGGTAATATTGTTTGGAGCCAGGAACAAAGCCCAGCTCAGCTACCAGCTGTCCCTTCATTTTGATTAGAGTGGAGGGGGTCCACCCAGGAGCTCAGACTCCCCCTGGGAACCTGCCTGCCTCAGCCCCCAGACTGTGAACTGTGCAGCCGTTTAGACCCCGGACCCTGAGATGGCTCTCTGTGCTTTGATGCTCCCCCTCTGAGGCTGGAATAGCTGCCCTGCCCCCAACCCCAGCAGACCAGCCAGCAGCTCCCATACATCCTGTCCTCAAATGCGTCCTGTTCAGAAGGGCCAGTGTCCCAAGTAGCTTCAGGGCCCTGGGCTGCAACCCCCTTGATCAGTTCCCTGCTCTTTCCAGCGATCTACCTTTTCCCGGAGGTCAAAGGAAGAAGCACAATTGCGATTGCACTGAACTGTCCTCAAATGCTGATGGGAACATCCTCCCAACTGGTGGCTGTTCAAGGAAAAAAGAAAAGCTACAAGAAGAGAGCATTTCCCACATCCCGATTTTATTAATTAAGCATGTTTATTTTCTCACATTGGAATGGAAAATACCTTCACAGCCTTCAAAATCTAGAAGGCAGTCTCCCGGCTGCAAAGGCTTGCGGTAAAGCTGCAGTGTTGAAGACCACGTGGTGCTGGCCGAGGGGCAGACGTGCAGATCAAAGGAACCGCACGGAGGAGTCCGCCACCCCCCGCTGCCCCCCATGGCTGATAAAGGCCAGGGTTCAACAGAGGAAGGATGGCCTTGTCAATAACGGTGCTGGAGAAATTGGGAGGGAATTCAGGGGCTGAAACAGGAACCTGACCTACGTCTCGCCCCAATGCAAAAATTAACTCCAAATAGATCACAGATTAAACATAAACTATAAACCTTTTAGGAAAATAAAAAATCTCTCAGGAGCTAAGATGAGGTGGAGTGTTCTTAGATTTGACACCAAAAACACAGTCCATGAAAAGAAAAATTGATAAACCTGATAACAGAACTGTTCACGTACTGAGGCCTGGGGAAGTCGTTCTGGCTTATGCACGAGCTAACTTGCATCTGATGCAGACTAGAGCAGCCTGTTTGTGGCCTTTCAAACATACACTGTCCATCCGCTGTAATTATTAAAGAAGAGGGCGCACTGACCAGAAGAATGTCCATGCTAAACATAAAGGTGAAATACCTCGCTTCCTGGGAGGCCAACGCTGGTCCTCCTTTGACGACAAGCCTCCCTCCCAGGTGCCAAGGCCACGCTGACTCGCTGTGTCTGGTCTGGCTTTTTTTGAAACCTTGAAGGCATGTACCCCTGACCTGTTAATGTCCTTTGTTCTGACAAGATAGAAAACTGTGCTGCAAACCCTGCCTCTCCGGAGCAGTTCTGAGTTATGACAGGCTGTCTTCTGGGCTATGGTCCTCAGTGTGGTTCAGATAAAAGTCTCTTCTATTCCTATCGTAGATTGTTTACTGATTCACTTTGTCCAGAGAACTGACTTCCTCAAAATTCAAAACTCTTCAGTGAACACCCATGTGAAGATCAGAAAGAATAAGCTACAGACTGGGAGGAAATATTTGCAAACCACGTATCCTGCGAAGGACTAGTATAGAGAAAACTCTGCAACTCAACAGCAAAAACCCAGATAATCCAATTAGAACATGGGCAACACACGGGAATGGGCATTTTGCCCAGGAGGATCTACGATGGTAAAGAGTGCATGGAAGGATGGTCCCCGTCCTCGGCATTGGAGGATGCGAGACCGCAGTGAGGTACCACTGCACAGCGTCCGTGGCTGGAGCAAACCGTGACCGCAGGAGTGCTGGTGGGTGCGGAGGTCCCTCCTAGGGATGGGGTGCAGCTGCTCCGGAAGAGTTTGGCTTATTATTATTTTTTTAAACAAAACTAAAAGTCTGCATTTATCCCAGAGAAAAACACTTGTGTTCACACAAGAGCATGTGCACCACTGTTGACAGCAGCGTTCTTCATGGTCACCAAGACGCAGAAAGAGCCCAAGTGTCTTTCAGCAGGTGGATCGCAGAACGAACCGTAGGGCAGCCACACCTTGGAGCCTCCTCAGCGGTGATGGGAGCAAACACGGCACACGAAACACCTCACGTGGATCTGCAGAGAACTGTGCTGAGTGCGAAAGGCCCGTCTCAAAGCTCACATATGTCTGATCCCATTTCTCTGGCATTCTACCGAAATGAGCAAATTATGGGGATGGAGGACAGGTTCATGGTTGCCAGGAGTTTGGAGTGGGGGAGGGAGGGGGTGTTGCAGGGACCCTGGGGCAGCAGGAGGGATCCTTGTGGAGGGACAGAGGGCTGCACAGGACCAAAGCCACACACACGCACACACACACACACACACACACGTGCGGGCGCGCACACACGCATGCACACGCACACACACGCACACACACATGCACACGCATACACACACACACGCACACACATACACGCACACACACACACACGAGCGCGTGTGGAACGAGTGACGAAGGCCTTTACTGGAAACGCATCAATGTCCATTCCTTGCCTCGATCCAGAAACCTCGGGTTCGCGTTCAGGGTAATACACACAATACCCACATACAGGCAGCCCTTCCTGACTGCAGCGCCATGGCCGACGACCCCCAGAGGGAGCCCCTGCCTGGGCGCGGAGCGCCAGAGGCAGCACGAGGTCCATCCTGCCCAAGTCCGCGTTATGCTCGTCTGGCTTTATCCTGGGGCACCCCAAAGGCTTAGTTTATGGCTTCAGCTAGAAAGACAGGAGTCAACTCTTCCCTGAACAGAAACACCATTCACAGGGAAGCGTTTGCCTTTGATGAATGAGAGAAAACGGTTACGTAACTCACGTAAAAATAGACACGTTTAAATGTGTTTAAGGAGAATCTCGATTTAAGCTCCTTAGGAAGTGGCTGGGCTTCTGTCCACGGGGCTCTCAGGGTCATTCAGAAGAACATGGTTCAGCTGTTTCATTCCAGTCAGAGGACGGCGGTTGGTGGCATGAATTAGCGAGCGGGCTGCCGGGTAACTCTCTCCTGGTAGAAGGAGATCAATTTTCACAATCCAGTGGCTCCGTCACAGCCTCGCTGTCTGTGCTGATAATTGCTTTCTGCTCTCTGGGGCATCTGCCTACCCATCTGGAACCTGCCGTGCACCACCCATCCATCCGGGGGTGCAGGGCAGGGAGGTGGAGGGTGCACGGGATGACAGGTGGGTGGGGAGCCAGTGGGATGGGTCCGTGGGCTCCAGCCTCCCGTCCACCTCTCTTGGGTGACTTGTGAGCTCCCTGCCCCCTCCCCACACTGTCTGGTGACCCCTCCCCATCTGGCTCACTGTTGCACATCCAGGCGCTGTCTGACCCTTGCAGCTGGGACCACTGGGTCCTTGTACCACTCAGCGATGTGCTCACTAGTAAGCGTGTTACCCAGGGTTGCCCTGAGCCGGGATTTGAGCCCTGGCAGTCTGGTGCAGCGGCAGGCCCTGCCCCTGGTGGGCGAGTGCCCCTCACCCAGGGAAGGCAGTGGGCCTGGCAGGAGGCACCGGCCACCTGGACTCAGGAGCCCTGGGTTCCAGGCTGGTGGTGGCTGTCGGCCACAGGACCAAGAAGCCAAACTCCCTGCCCCACCTCCTCTCCTCCACGGAGCTGTGTGTGCAGCTCCCTCTGCGGCGTTTCATTTTAATGGACCGTGGCAGGTGCTGGGGATCAGATGGGACTGGCCACCCGAAGCTTTGTATTGGAGGCGGGAGCTGAAACGCTGCTTCAGGCAGCAAGACCGACAGACAAAGGCCCCGCTCTCCCCAGGCTCACCAACAAGGGCCGGCAAATGTGTGAGACCAGATGTGCCGGAAGAGAAAGGCGGCAAAGCACAGGGCAGGTGGTGTGCAGAGGCTGGGGTGACCGCTTAAGACAGGACGTGGGGGGGGCCTTCCTGACCACGTAACAGGTGGACACACACCCGGGGGAAGGGAGGAGGCAGCCACCTGGGGGAAGAGCCTTCCAGGTTGAGGGAACAGCACGTGCAAAGGCCCTGGGGCAGTGGTGTGCTTGGGGGCTCAGGGGGCAGGCCGGCGAGGCTGGAGAGGACAGGTGGTCCTAGAAGTGATTGCCTCACTGCCTCCAAAACGTTTACACCAGTGCCTACCCCCAACAACAAAAAGCAGGTCAGTGGTCGCCTGGGGCAGGAGTTGGGAGGGACGTAGGTTACAAAGGGACACAAGGAAGCTTTGGGGGTGAATCTTGATTGTGGTGGTGATTTTATGGGTGTAGACGTTCATCAGACACCCTGATCAATACAGCTGAAGGGTGCAGTTTATTGCACACAAATTACACTTCAACAACAACAACAAAATTAAAAAATAAATAAATAAAAGAGAACAGTTCTGAAAGGTCCCTGAGCAGCAGCCGTGGAGGCCAGACCTGGGCCCAGTTCCTGCCTCAGCCTCTCACGCTGATGTCTGCCCTGCAGGGACATGTCTATGGAGCAGGGGACCCAGACCGTCCCAGGGCACCGCACGTCCAGCACAGGAGGCAGACCGCCCCTCGCCTGCATTTACAGGTGGATGTAGGGAAGGGCACGGGTGTGTGTGGGGAGCCCAGGCAAGGGGCCGCCTCTGGGGGGCTCGTGGTCTGGGGCTGCCGGTCCTGGAAGGAGGGTTTGCAGAACCTGGGGTCTAGACCCGCTGGAGATCAAGCTGCTGTGGCCAGAGAGATCCCCTCTTCCCTCGACACTCACCCCAAAAGGCATGGAAATGTAGAACAAAGCACCAATTCTGGGGGTCCCTGGGACTGCCCCCCCTCAAGAGCCCCCCACTTCCAGATGGAAGCCGAGGCGCTCACCCCGACACCTGCCGGTGACAGCGGGCCGGACCCGAGTGGCCCCGTTCCTGCCCAGAGACCGTGAGTCAGCCCCAAGAGGCTTCCCTCGGCCACTCGAGCCCAGGGCGCCAGTGATGACCCTCCAGCCACCTGCTCCCCCCCAGGGACCGAAGGACACCAGGCGCCAGCCTTGGCCACCAGACTTGTGTCACTTGTTGATGGGTCTCGGCCCCGCAGCTTTGGGCGTGTCCGGTCCCCTCCCCTAGCCTTCCAGTGACCCCGCCCCGTCCCCCCTGCACTGCCCTGCTCTGAGGACACCAGCCCTCGCCCTGCAGCCCAGGGGGCTCCTCTGACACCACCCTCTCCTAACCTGGCTTCCTCTTCCCGTGCCCCCCATCGTGGCAGCCCCTGGCCTCAGTCCCCTTTCACCCCCACGTCCAGCACCCACAGGACAACCCCTGGGCCCCCAACCTCCATGTTCTCGGCCCCTGGAGACCTCAGACCTCTGCACGGCTCGCCTCTCTTGCGACCTGTCTGCCTGCTCCCGTGCCCACCCGTCCCTCCCTCTTTCCCCCGTCCTCTGTCCCCTGGCCTGCCGTCCACTCCCTCTGGGCTGCCGGCACCTCTAAGTCGGACGCGGGACGCTGCCTCCTGCCACAGCCTCGGCAGGCGCTGCCCTTCCCTCCTGCCCTGCACCGACCTGTCTGGACTAGGCTCACTCTCAGGCCCGCAGACCCAGCCGGGGCAGCGAACGGACACCGGGGCCTCGGCACCTGCACGAGCCGTGTGCACGTTTTCTAAGGGGCAGATGGGCACAGGCTGTCTGCAGGAGACATCCAGGGAACTGGCAAATGGGGGAGCGGGGGGAGGGGGAGCTGGCGAGCCTCAGCGTGGGAGCAGCAGGCAGGTTCAGAAAATGTCTGCGAGGCTCTGGGCAGCGAGAACAGCACGGCAGGGCCTCAGGCCATGACCTGTCCCCGAGCGAGGCGGGGCGCATGTTAGAGCCGGGGCCTGGGGGTGCCACCCGCTTCGCCCGGGTGGGTGGGAACCAGCGTCTTGAGCGCCAGCTGTGGGCAGACCCTGGAGGCGTGACTGCACGTGTGATCTGTCAGCCCCCTCACTGACCTCACCCCATCGGGGACAGTGTCCACCCCACAGAGGAGGAGCTGAGGCTTTGAGAAGATGCAGTGGCCGGGCCCAGCGCCCTGAGGTTGGTCACTCACGGCGATCCACCCACCCACCCCGGGGGTTTCCAGGGAGGATGACGCAGGGACACAGCCGAGTCACCTGTCAGTCATCATCGTCCTAACGTGGACCAGGGGCCATCAGAGCTCGGGAGAGGCAGGAGGACATGGGTTCCAATCCCGAGGCCACGCGGGGAAGGGCAGTGGAGCAGATGAGCGCTTACAAGGGGCTTGGAAGAGCGAGGGCCGGGGGAGTGGCACCAGAGGGAGCATCAGGGGGCACCGGAGAAGCGTCCCCCACACCCCGTGCCCCGCTGGCTTTAGCAGCTGTGGGAGGAGACTGGGGATTGGTGATTTTTCTCTGAGCAAAGAGCTCTTACTCTATTCAGGTTACTCACTTTTTGCCTTTTTGCTACACCTATGTAGCATCTGATCTCTTTTGCTATTTGCTTTAAAAAACCTTTTATTTGGAAAGAGTTTTAGATTCACGGACCAGTTGCAAGTTCCTATATCTCCTCCCCCCAGCTTCCCCTAATGTTAGACTATGATTTTTTTTTAGTTACGAAAGTAATCCATGCTGCTTGGAGAAAGCAGGAAAAATATAGAAACCCAATCAGATTTTTTCAAAAAGTTAGTTAATATCAGCACTAAGAGATAAATCCTGTCACCGTTTAGAATCTTCCTTTTCAATCTTTTTTCATTTCTTTTTTTAAAAAAAATGTTTCCTTTGAAATAATGATAGATTTGCAGGAAGTGGCAAGGGGAAGAGAGAGCTGTCACAGACCCTCCCCCAGTTTCCCCCGAAATGGTTACATCTGACATTAGTGAAATATCAAGACCAGGAAAGTGACGGTGCAAGTGTGCCCGGCTCTGTGGCATTTCATCACATGTGGACCAGTAAGCACCACCACTGTGCAGACACACAGGGGCTCTCTCACCTCGAAGTCTTTCCCGTGCTCCCCCTTCACAGTCATGCTCTCTGGGGCGCTCGCTACTCCCGGTCACCCCTCATCTGTCTCCATCCCCATATTCTGTCATTTCAAGAACGTCCTGTAAGTGGAGTCAGGCTTGGTCCCTTCAGGGAACTGTGTCTATCGTTTCTCTTTTTGCTACGTAGTTTCCAGGTGTCGCGGTTTATTCATCCACTCACTGCTGAACGACCTCTGGGTCGTTCCCTGTTTGGAGGGATGACAAACAAAACTGTCATGGACATTTGCGTATGCGTTTGGCTGTGGACGCAAGTTTTCGTTTCCCTGGGATAAATGCCACACGTGTTTTAAAGAACTGCCCGAACCTTCTCCTTCACGGCTGCATCATTCTGCATCCCGACCGCAGCATGTGGGCGGCCATTCTTTAATGCTTAGGCATGACTCTTGTCCTCCTTGGGACTGAACTGTACATACAGCTTGACGATGGCCTTATATCACCTGATGTGATCTCATCTGCATTTTCTCACACGTTATAGTTTCCTACAGCTCCTGTAAGTTGCTGCAGAGTATTCCAGCAGGTGGGTCATCAGTTTCCTTACGTGGCCAGGCATACTTAGCTGGCCGTTACTTAAGTATGGGTTCATTTGATAGCTCCCGCTGCATGTCAGCTGCACGGGACACATGTCATGTGTCATGACGTGTGCCAAGCCCGGTGCTAGGGGCCGTGACAAAAAACCAATCCACAGTAGAACACGTTTATCGCAAACTGACGGGTGCCGTGAGCAAGCTGTGAGAGGCTCTGAGGCTGCACACCGGGTCCTGCCAGGTATTAGATTCAGGGAAGGTGCCTGCCCGAGTGACGTCTGGGCTGAGGTCTAGAGAAGTTCAATAAGCCAGGGCGGTCGGAGGGCAGAGGCTGCGGCTGCCCCGTCTCGGTCAAGCTGATTTCTGATCATGAGCTTCATTCAAGGCACACGGAGCCGCCTTCCCCCGGGCAGGGACACATCTGTTCACCACTGCACAGAGAATATAGAATATCTGTGCACACGAGAGGTCTCTGCACACAGCTCTGATATTCTGCTTAGATTCAATCCTTGTGAGTGAAGTGGCTGGTGGCTGGATGCCGCTTGCATTTGCAAGGTCTAGGCCACTAGCTCCACCCTAGTGACCTTTCATTTACATCCCAGACTCCAGACTTGCGAGGACCCTATCTGGGCCACAGTAGTACCACGGGCATCTCAGCAGATGCCGGGAGCCACCCCACCCCTGGCCTCCGGAGCTGGACCCCAAATCCTGAGGCCAGTGTGCAGATGGGAGTCGGCTCAGCTCTGACGAGCAGCGCGGGATCCAATCCTGCTACCAAAGGAAGCAGCCCTTGCCTTAGGCCGGTGCCCGGGGTTTGTTTGTGGGCTGGGGCAAGGATGAGAGGGCTTTCCGTCATGCAGTGGGCGGAAGGGGCTGGGGACTAGACTCCTGGGCCTGGAGAAAGAGGCAGAGGTAACTGGGACTCACCTTTGACTTCTCTGCTCCGCCCCCATCAGGAACTTCCCACTGAGCCCTCAGCTTGGCCAGGGGAGGTGGGGAAGGAGCTCTCGCCGGAACTGGTGATCGAGAAGGATGAGACTGGACAGTTCCCAGACCGCCAGCTGCTGGGACATTGCACAGAAGAGTCGTGTTCTCAAAGGATCCCGAGGAGAACCCGGGGAGGTGTCACCTCACCTCGCAGAGGCCCAGGTACCTGGACGCCGAGAGGCAGGTATGCGGTCAGGACTGTCCACAAGGTTCTCTCAACACTCTTACCTTGGACTTTGCAAGTGGGCACTGGACAGTGAGAAAGGTCATTCTGCACGGACACAGCTGGACGAGAGTGGGGTAGCTGGTCATCAAGATGCCCCCACGATCCCTCCCTTCCCGGTACACGCGCCGCCCCCGTATCAAGAGACGGAGCTAATTCCCCGGTCCTTGAATTCCCCCAGCCTCCGGGACGGGCTCTGACCTAAAGGATGCAGCAGAAATGACGTTCTGAGACTGCCAAGCCCAGGCCTTTCTACTTCCTGCTTCTTCGAGCCCGGCTGCCATACTGGGAGGCCGTCCAAGCAGCCACGAGGAGAGGCCACACAGAGGAGAACCAGGGCCCCTAGCCAACAGCCCCGCTGACCTCGTGGCCACCAGCCAGCCCCGACCTGCAGCCATGTGAGTGAGGCCATGTTGGACCTTCCAAACACCCCTGAACCCCAGAGAGAGCAGACCCCAAGTTGACACACAGAACAGTGAAGGAAAAGAAATGGTCGGTTTTTATTCTAAGTCATGGAGCAAGAGCTAAATGAAACAGAAACCGATATGGCAAAGGCTCTTACAAAACGTAACATAATGTAGGATTTCCAGTTTTGCTCATTTGGCCCGTGTACACTGGGCATTAGCCCAGATTCCAGAAATAATTCAAGCAGAGGCAAGATTTGGGCACTGACAGGCTAACCCCCTTGCTTTTAAACCAGTGGTTCTTTCGTTGAGTCTGAGCCATGTTCATAGTAATCACATCTGGAAAGGACCCAGTGGTCCTGGGCCCTCTCCCTGGAGGGCGGCCAGTTTCTCAGACCTGGGTTCAGCTCAGAGCACGGTGCTTCCCGGGCTCCCCTGGGAAGACCCCTCAATCCTCAGGCAGGTCGAGGGTGGGCACCTGGTGTTGACCTGAGTCCTGGAGGTTCAGGATGTGCTCTCTTTCCTGGGGAACACCCACTTAACCCCCTACCCCCTCGGCAATGGGCAGGAGCTGGGCCTTCCTTGCTGGCCCTGGTCTGGGGGAGGGTGGTCTCCTCTCTGGTGGGTCCTGTTCCCTTTGCAGTTTCCAGGAGTCACACGAGTCTCCCAGTGGGACGGACGCCAGGCTGGAGCCCTGGCATTCACACAAAAAGACTTTCATCTCTCGATTCTGGGCATCAAACTGTCCGAGGGGCTCCGTTTCCTGCAGAAGGTGCTTGCTGACGGTGGACCTGCCTGTCTGCTAAAGACCCTCTCAAAGCTGGGTTCCCTTCCCCGGCACCCGCCCGCCCCTCAGCCATGTGACCAGGCGAATATCCCTTTGATCCGTGAAGGCGAGAAAGGAGGCAGGGCAGGCCTTGCAGGGGGCGGATCCCACACGCGGGTGCAAGGGAGAGAACCATCTGGCATCCGTCTGCTTGCCTCCCCCACGATGGATGCTTCTGGCTTAACCCTCTTCCCACCCGTCCTCTCGGAGCTAGACGCCGGCTCCCCTTCCGCCCGGTGTTCCTGTGCACTCGGGCCTCTCCCGAGGGGGCTGGACGGCCTGCCTCCCGTTCACCTTCGCTTTTGCCCCGAGGCCGTAATGGGAATGGGTGGTGACGGCAGCCCCTCTCCAGGGAGCGGCCGAGGTGTGGATCGAACTTCTGTGCGCGTCACCCCTGGACTCCCAGCCACGGCCACGGCCACGGCCACCGGAAGCCAATGCTGCGCTCTTCCCAGTTCATGGGAACGGTCTATGACGCGAACGGGCCACGGCCACGTGACAGGAAGGTGGCTGAGGAGTTGCCCGAGGCCGGCCCCTGGCCCCAGGGCTGCCCTGCTCCCAGCTCCCAGCCTGGAAAGTTCCAGGCTGGCTGCGGCCGGGGTGAAGGTGCAGGCGGGGTGCAGCGGGCGGCTTGCTCATGCGGGTGACGCCTGTCCCGCAGACGGCGAGGCCGAACTTCCCCGCCGCCTGCCGCCTGGTGGCTGTGGTCCCGAGGCCCAGCGGTCCCCTGGGGGCAGGGGGTGGGGCCTCCAGGGGCTGCAGAGCCCCCAGCAGCCTCCGTCCAGCCAGCGTTCGCCTGGGCTGCCTAGACCACCTGGCCTCTGCCGGGGGTGGCGGCACAAATTCACCTGCGACAACCACCAGGCAGCTTCCCTGTTCACTGCATCGCCTCCAATCCTCCCCGGGAGGGCGCCATTCTTGGAAGTGGACAGAAGGACGGGGAGGTTGAGGCCCCAGAGGCGTGTGCATGTGGCCGCGGAGTCCCACGGGGCCCTCGATCGGACTTGCTTTATGAGGCCCAGAGGCCCTAGTGTCGGAGGTAGGTTTGGGGACCCTGCTATCCTCAGCATCTCTTGGAGCTGCGGGTCTTGGGGTCCCAGGCCTGTGAGGGGGCGGGAACAGAGGCACAGGTGCTGCAGCCACATACCTGTGCCCCTCCTGCCTGCCTGCACCTCAGGCCATACGTCAAAGGGTCTCCCCACCTGAGACCCCCCATGGACACAGCCAGGCCGGGCAGGCAGCGGCCCCTCAGGAAGGCAGGAATCGTGACCGCCCAGATGGTCTGTCTAAAATCCGGATGTGAGGTGCTGGGGAGCAAAGCTGTGCGCAGAGCATTTCTGGAGGAAACCACGTTCCAAGCTGCACGAGAGTTTAGGGCGGGCCGCGCCCCTTATCAGGGGCAGCTGAAGTGCAGCCACGTGCAGGGGCAGCTCTGGGCACTGGCTGCCTTGGTCCCTGTCGCCTGCAGCCTCCAGCCCGGGCAGAATCTTTCAGCCGCAGCCAGACCATCCCAGGGGATTCCAGCAGGGCCTCACGTCCCAGCGACAGTGACCCGTATGGCCAGAGGGAAAGTGAGCTGAGTAGAGGCCTTCACTCCTGCGTTCCTGCTTCCAGGGAAGCCCTGATTACAAAGAGAGCTGGAGGGCAGCTGCTCTGGGAATTAAACCAAGGTGTTAGTTGTCCAGGACCGTGGCTCATAGAGAGTGAAGTGACCAAGCTTGGAGTGTTTCCCCCTGGTGTGAGGGCAGGCGCAGAGGCAGCTCTCTTGTTCAGCTGAGGAATAGGATGGTGACAACTGCTGTGTGGGTGCCGTGAGGACCAGCGTGACATGGAATGTGCTCTGGGCTGGCTCTTCAGGGCACTCAGGTCCATGTTCTCCCTTACCTGGTGCTGAGGACCAGCTGGGCGTGTCTCACAGCTGCCCTTCCCTGGAGTGGGTGGGCTGGGTCCTGACACAGCTGGGTCCTCTGACACAGACAGCACTTGTGATTTAGAGAGGAGGATATGCTGGCTGATCAAGCCAAAAACAGTGTGAAATGTTTATAGAAACTCTTCTTCCTCAATTCTCTCCCCAGCCCTCTCTCTTAAAAATTTTTTATTAGACTATTTTTTAGAGCAGTTTTAGGTTCATAACAAAATGGAGTAGAAATATAGAGATTTCCCATACACCCCCTGTCCCTACACACGCAAATCTCCCCCGCCCTCAACATCCCCGCCAGAGTGGTGCGTTTGTCACAAATGATAAAAAAAGTCCATAGTTTATATTAGGGTCACTCTCGGGGTTGCACATTCTGGGGTTTGGGCAAATGTGTGCTGATGTGTGTCATACGGCCCTAAAGACCCCCTGTACTCTGCCTCTTCAGCCTCCCCCTCTCCTTGTAACAGACATTTTAGTAGATCCCAGACCTCACGTGCACAGGCTGGATTGATCGCAGTCTGTGGTTCACGGCACACTCTCTGCATTGGTCCCTACTGGATGTTCTTTTCCTTTCAGATTATGGTAAACATATAATGAACACTCTGCACCGCCAGCCAGTCTGAGAACTGGAACAGCCAGCGCCTCGACCGCTTCCTCCCCCGGCCGAGGCAACCATGGTTCTGCACTTGGGGTTCATTTCGTTTTTATTTCCGGGACTTCATTTTTCCTATTCACCATGACATTCCCGAGCGTGTTTATATTCTGTGAGCAGCTGTAGATAGTGAAAGTCACCACGGTAGAATTTTTCATTGTGTGATTACATCATCCATTCTCCGTTCTCTTCTCTTGTTGTCGGGCCTCTGGGCTGCTCGGGCGTCCGCTCTGACGAACAGGCCTCCTGTCCACGCCCGCGGGGGACGCTCCTGGGAGGAGAGCAGAGAATGGAATCTGGATCATGGGAACGCAAAATTTTAACTTGGCAAGGTAACGCCTGACTGTCTTGCAAAGTGGTTGCATCCATTTGTGCTCCACCAGCAAAGTGTAAGAGTTCTGGCGATGCACGTCCTCTCTGACATTTGGAATTATCAGCACATTTTTTTGGGCCAATCAAAGTGTGCAACATTCCGTCTCATTATGAAACATGTCCCTTGATGACAGTCAGCACAGTGGGCCTCTCTCTCCACGTCCGTTGGCCCCTCTGCTCTCCTGGCAGCTCCCGTCTTTTTCCAGTTTTGCTGTTGGGTTGTTTGCTTTTGCTTCCTGACCCCTAGGAATCCTTTGTAAATTCGGACACTTGTCTTTGGTTGGCTTTGGGCGCAGTGAGGATTGTCTCCCAGCTTGCAGCTTGTCCCTTCACAAGGTAAAACATACCTTTCATTAAGGTACATTTTATTGTGTAAAGTCCTTAATTTTAATGTCGTCAAACGTATCAATCTTTTCTTTTATATGATTAAGGTTAGTGAGTGTGTTGTTTAGGAAATTTTCCCCTATCCTGAGGTCACGTAGATATTCACGTGTATTTTCTTCTAAAGTTTTAAACTTTTGTTTTTGATATATTTTGTTTCTTAATCCATTTTGAGGTGCTTTTTGAGTGTAAAGAAAGGATCTAATTTTTTGTCCTGGGCTTTTCCCGCTCCTTTATTGTGTGTCTTTCTCCAAGGACCCATCATGCCACTTCCCTTATTTATCCAAGCCCAGCTACGGGTGGGTGTCCTTCTGGGTTCTGTATCCTGTTCGGTTGTCCAGTGTGTCACTTCCTGGGCTGACACCACACTTCATCCCCACCCCTTTATTTCTGGCTGCACCAGGCAGTATGCGGGATCTTAGTTCCCTGACCAGGGATTGAACCCGTGCCCCTTGCATTGGAAGTGCGGAGTCCTAACCACGGGACCGCAGGGAAGCCGCCACACTTCACCCTCGATTGTAGCTTTACAAATCGCCTTCCAACCGGTGGGGCAGCCGCACTGCCTTCTTTTTCTTCTCCAGGAGGGTTTGGATGGTTCTTTTAAAAATTGAGCTGTAGCCTACACAGAGCAAAGTGCACACACCCCCAAGTGCACATTTCCGTTACTCTCTGTGTGTGCACTCGGTCCCGTCACCAGCGCCGCCTCTCCAGCCTCCGGAAGCAGTGGACGAAGCCCCTTGGCGGTGTGAGGGCTCCGCGGGTCAGGAGCCGGCTGGGCGTGCGGGGACAGCCCGCCCCTGCTCCGCGGGGGCTGCGATGCACCGGAGGCTTGGCTGCGCTCCGCTGGAGCAGCCGTCCTCACGTCTCTTGTCTGATGCTGGCTGGGCCTCAGCTGGGCTGTGGCCGGAGCCCCTCCACGTGGCCTCTGCACGTGGTCTCTCCTCGGCATGGTTTGGGCTTCGTCACAGCGTGGCGGCTGGGTTCCCCGAGGGAGTGTCCAGGCGGAAGCGCACACAGAGTCTTTCCGTGGTCCTCTCTCTATTGATCGAGGGATCACAAAGGTCTGCTCACGTTCAAAGAGGGGGTTATCCACCTCACACCTCAACAGGAGCCTCAAGTCCACGTTGTGAAAACCTTGTGGGAATGGGGTAATTGAAGCAGCCGTCTTTGTACAATACAACCGGCCACATCTGTGGAACCACCCCCCAGATCAAGGTGTGGAATAGTTCCAGTGACCTGGTGGCTCCCTGGGCCCCTTCCAGTCCACGCCAAGCCCTGAAGGTAATTACTGCCGTGATCTCTATGACACAGACTAGTTCTGCCTCATCACGAATATTACCCGAATACCTAAATGGAAGCCTGTGCTGTGTGCTTTGGGGTCAGGCCTCTTGTGTTCCATGTCGTATCCTGAGAGACTGACCCATACTGAGCGGTCAGCAGCTTGCTGGTTTGCACCGCTGTGCAGTACTCTGTTGTATGACATGCAGTTTGTCCATCCCACTCCGGACAGACAATGGTAGGTTTCTGTTTAGATCATGATGAACCTTCTCGTACAACTTTTTGGTGTGTGTAGCCTCTCGTCTCGGTTGGGTATATACGGGAGGGGCTCCCTGGGTCATAGGATGTTTGCATGTTTAGCGTCAATAGACACCAGCAAACGATTTTCCAAAGTGATTGTAGACTTTACTCATCAGCAGGAACGCCATCTCTCCACAGCCTGTAATTTTTAGCCATTCAGGTGGGGGAGGGTGCCTGGTGACATCTCCCCCTCCCTGTCCCTGGTGACTGATGGTTCTGAGCCCCTTTTCACGTTTATTGGCCATTTGGGTAACTTTTCTAAAAGTGCTTTTTCAAGTCTTTCACTCATTTATTTAAAACTGGGTTGTCAGACCTAAGTGTCCATCAACAGATGAATGGATAAAGAAGACGTGGTCTGTATCTACAATGGAATATTACTCAGCCATGAAAAAGAGTGAAATTTTGCCATTTGCAGCAACATGGAGGGATTTGGAGGGTATTAGGCTCAGTGACATAAGTCAGACAGAGGAGGACAAATACTGCCTGACGTCACTTACATGTAGAATCTAAAAAATACAACAAACTAGCGAGTATAACAAAACAGAAACAGACTCACAGACATAGAGAACAAACCAGTGGTTACCAGTGGGGAGAGGGAAGTGGGGAGGGGCAAGATAGGGTGGGGATTAGAAGGTACAAACTATTTGGTATAAAATAAGCTACAAGGATATATTGTACAACATGGGGGATATAGCCAATATTTTATAATAACTATAAATGGAGTATAACCTTTAAAAATTGTCAATCACTGTGTCGTACACCTGAAACTTACATAGCATTGTACACCAACTATATCTCAATAAAAAATTGAGCTGTCAGGCTTTTTTCTTACTTGTGGGAGTTTGCTGTCTGGATACACTCTTCCGTTGGATATGACCTGCAGTTGGGAGGACTCAGGATTTGGGGCGTGTCCGCTAAAGACCGCCCTCACTTCTGACACCAGGTCAGGGTCCCCAGGACCACCTGCACTTCTGACCGGCTGGCTGCACGTTCAGGGTCCCCACAGGCTCTCTCAGGTTCCATAATTACCTAGACCAGCTCCCAGGACTAAGGAAAGTGTTATACTTAAGGTTACAGCAAGAAGATATCGTAGTAAAAGGCTACACGTCAGAGTCAACCGAAAGGAGCCTCACATCCGGCCAGGTCTGGGAGGGTCCCCAAGGAAGGAGCTTGCTGTCCTCAGGGATGGCTGTCCCTCCGGGCACATCCACGTGTGACCTTACTCTGGGGTGGCCAATCGTGGAGGCTCACTGAGCTTCAGGGCCCCGTCTGCATCGAGGTTAGATTGGTCCAATCATCGCCCACGTGGTTGAGCCAATCTCCAGCCCCCTTTCCTCCCCAGGGGTCCAGCTGATAACCCCCGGCTCGAAGCCCCAGCCCTAATCCCCAATTCGAATCCCACGGTTGGTGTTTCTGGCGTGACCAGCCCCATCCAGATCGCCGCATTAGCACAAACTATCAGATATGGCCGGCACCCGGCTCTGCAGGACGCCTGCACCCAGCTATTGGCACCTTCTCAGCCTCCCTGCCCCCCCTCCCCAGAGGCTTGGGCGTCCTCCCCCAAACCCCATCTCAAGAGCAGAAAACGCTGGCAGCCACGGGTGGGGGGCCCTGCTGGTCCCGGCAGCATCCTTTCTGGGGTCATCTGCATCGATGAGCTGAGCTGACTGCTGAGTCGTCAAGTGCATCCTTCAGTATCTGGGGGTGGGCGTGGGGATTAAAAGGGGGTGATGGTTGGAACCAGCCCATTCACCCTAAAACGCTCCTCCCCATTGCCCAGCTCTTGACTCGTCCACTCCCCATGCCTGCCAAGCACACCGCGAAGAGGCCCTGCTGACGGGCGTCCCCCGACCCAGCCGTTGGTGGCCACAGCTACCCTGCTGCTCCCGCCGTGGTTTCTGCAAGGCAGCCGCCGTGGCTTCACTCCAACCTGACCCCGCTGCCTTCCCCGGGGGTGGGCTCTCACACCCCACCTGCTTGGACATCTGGCCCCAGGCCACCGCTTCTGAGAAGGAGAGAACCCCAGACACCTCGGGGTGGGGTTGGGAGGGATGGCTGACCCCTGGACCTGGGCTGTCCAGGTGGCAGACCGTCCTCGGCTGCCTCTAGATCCTGCGTCTGAGGGGACAGGGCTGATGGTGCCAGGGCCACATGGGGGAGCTGGCTCAGCTGTCCCCACGTGCCTGCTCACGGAGCCGGCCTCCTCTCTGGGGCAGACGGCGCGCAGTGGTCAGAGGAGGCGAGGGGACTGTCAGGGCAGGGCCACAGGGGCCGAGCATCCCTCCCTGTGGCTGGCGGGCCTGGCGGCAGCTCAGGAACCTGGGCTCAGCGGGCCACCGGGGGGTGGGAATCCTCCTGGTGGGAGTTTTGAGAAAACTGGAGATTCTTTCTGGAAAAACACAAGAAGGGCTTGTTGGCAGAGGGGGAGAGGAGAGCTTTCGTTCCATGGCCAGCTCTGGTGATGCGCCGTGGGCAACAGGGGCTGGGCTCAGAGGGGCTCTGGGGCCTCGACCTCAAAGGGAGTGGAGCCCGGCTGCCGCCTGCAGCTGTCGTCGGGTCAGCCGGCAAGCGGGCCATGCGGGCTGCAATGTGGCCTCATCTCTGGGGAGAAACATGACAGACACACACACCCCCATCACCCACACGTACCCTGGCACACACTGATGCACACGTTCACACCCCTCGTGTACAGACGCTGGCACGTAAGCACCGTGCGCACCACCACGCACGCCAACACGCGCCTCCCCACGTGTCAGACCCGCGCCAGCCCTGCTGGGGCTGCAGCCGGCAGCGCCGGTAAAGCAGACACAGGGGCACGGCTCTTGGAAGCGCCCCGTGGGGAGGCAGCTTCTTCTGTTGGGGGTGTTTGCCTTTCATTCGACCGGAGACTCATGCAGGAGGCGGGCACTAAGCGTTCCCAGCCGGAGGGCGACCGTGTGGTGGGCACGTGCTCCTGGCTTGTCATCAGCGTCACCGAGGCCTCCCTCAGAGCCTCAGGGAGCAGGGCTGGGTCTCCATCCGCACCGGTTAGGGTGGGACACATAGAGCATCCCGGGCTCCAGCAGTTCCAGGGTTCTGGGGCTTTTCGTGCAGCCCACCCCGGGTGGGGCTCTAAGCCACTCCAGCCGCTCGTGCCCAGGTGCTGGGCCTCCCCACGGGGACAGTGGGCTCCCCCAAGCCCAGGCTCAGCCTCAGGAAGCCTGCCAGCCTCACCCAGAGCCTGACAATCGGACGCTCGAGCGGCTGCCCCAGAAGCACTGCCGTGTCCGCCCTGGAAGCCCCCGGCCCAACGAAGTATCCAGGGGCCTCTTTCCTTCCCACTCCCGCCTGACTCCCCGGACCCACTTAAGTTCTGTTTATTATTATTTTAAAAAGTACTCCTTTCCAACAGTTCTACCGCACTGGAAGGAGTTTTATTTAAACTCTTGAACTATATTTACTTTTGGCCCACGTCCAGGTGGATGACGATCCCCGAGCTCTGTCTGCTGCACAACCACCTCCGGACACGTGGGACGGTGGCCGCTCAGCGAGGGCGGCCGGGAGGCCGAGCCGCAGCCCCGGCCCGTCCGCCGAGAGGAACGTCTCTGCACCGCGGCCGTGAAGCCCACCGTGCGTGAGGCCGTGGGCACGTGGAGGCGGGAAGCTCAGACCAACCGGTGCGGAGCCGACGGCCTAGGAAAACATTCTTTAAAGCCATGAGATAGAAGGTTCTGGTTCTCTCACATGAAAGGCGTTTGGAGGCAGGCCTGCGTAGCCTGGCGCGGGGTTCAGTGATACGGGGGCCCGATTGTCGCCTCTTGCGGTACCCCACCCTAGGTCACCACGGAATGGCTCTGGGGCTCCATCCAGTAAAGGTCTGGGCACACGCGGTGGGCCCTCAAGGTGGCTGGAGCTGGCCGCCATGGCATTCTCCTTGCCTGGAGGTCCTCTTTCCTTCGCGGGTTCCATGTGCCCTGCCCCCGCCCCCCCGGCCTCTTTATTCAGGACCTGTGGTCACGTGTGGAACCAGGGACTGGCCCTGCCCTTTGTCTCTGTCGGATTATCACCCCAGCCTCCCGGGGCCTCTCAGGTCCGCCTGAGGCATGAGTGGATGGGCAGCGTCCTGGTGAGAATTCAGGGCCTGGGAAGGATGCTTCCCCCGCCCCCCCCACCACAGCCCATCACTGCCCTTCCCCCTGCTCCAGGCAGCTGGTGGCTGCAGGGAGGATGTGTTTGGTGCAAGGATGAGAAATAAGTTGTACGTAAAGCCCAGAGAGAGGCATTCATTGACCACCCAGTACCGCCTGTCACTTCGCGTCAATTCCTTACTTCCATTCATGACATCTTGGCGGGTTGGTGCACCCGTCCCATTCTGCAGGTACTGAAACTGAGGCCCTGAGCGCCCGTGGTCATGGCTGGTAAGGAAGGGAAAGGGCCAGGAGAGCTCAATGCCTGTCAGGGCGTAGGCGACAGGGGGTGACACAGAGGGCGCATGGCCCCTGAAGGAGGCACCCAGGTCCAGGACCCCTTCTGGCTCAGCCGCCTGAGCATCCCCACGCACCCAGGGCCCCACGTGTGCTCCCGCAGAGCTGTTTCCACACGGGACCCCCCCGCATGTTCTACATTCCAGTTCAGAGGCCCGTCCCCAAGGCCAGCAGGGCCGGCAGCGTGCGTCCCACAGGAAGCCGGTTCCCGTCATTACCCGGCCACTGGCGCATTCCGGAGGCCCCCGGGGACGCCGCCCCCAATCTCCCAGGAGGACTGCCTTCGCACAAGGGCTCCACGGCCTTCTCTTGTACGTGACTGCCCGCGTGTGCACATGCCTCGCCGTGTGTGTGGGCGTGTGCCCAGGGTGCAGGAGCCACGCTGCATGGACTTGTCATCTGAAACAAACCAGCCGGCAGAGACGTCAAAGCCAGAGGCAGCGCCTGCCCGTTTGGGGTTGAACAATGCTGCTTTTTTTAGGCTGACAACCTGTAAGCGGCAGGAGCTGCTGTCCCCGTGCCAGTCGTGGAAGAGCCGGGCACGGAGCAGAGGTTGCTGACGTCTGTGGCACCACCCCCCCCCACCCCCCCCCCCCCGGAGCCTGGTGGCGCACGCAGCCTTGGGGCCCTTGGTGGAGGGGGAGGGTGGAGGAGCTCCTCCCCAGGAGAGCCTGTCACTCAGCCCTCAGCTTCTCGGCCGCTGAGAGTGTTTTCAGACCGGACAACTGCTGACGTTGGGAAGTTTCAGGACTTGAGGCAAATTAATGTAACAGGGCCAGTCTGCCTGCGTTTTCCTCCCTGAGAGGACTCATTAGGAAGTGAATTCGGACTTGTCGCTGGGGAAATGAAAACCAAGCAGGAACCATGGAATGCATGGGGACGGCACCTATAACGCGGGCGGTCCCCAACCTGAGACAGCCCATGGGGAGCAAACGGACCGAGGGCTGGGGTCCGTCAGAAGCTTCTAGCCCGCTCGGAGGATGTGCTCGGGGGGGTGACGCTGAGTAATGGGCTCACAGGCCCTGTCATTCAGCCATCGTCACGGTAATGCTGTATAGCTGTGTCCACTGGGGTTTGATCCAGGGACAGGCTCTCCCCAGGCATCCTGGGAGGTGCCCTGGGAATCGGCCGCATCAGAGCAGAGTTCCCGCTCTCGGCCAGCCCGGCCTCCACATTCACTCACGGGGGTTTTGTATCAGCAGGAAGGAGCTTCCGTCAGGTGCCTGTCTGGGGAGCTCGCCTCACCTGGTTCTGGTTTGGACTCAAAGCAATGGATGAGCTGAGTCATTTGCGTGATGGACTTGTGAATCTGCCTGCACCCAAGCTTCCCTTCACCCAGTGGCCTCTGGACCCCTTCCCGTGCCAGCCCGGCTGGCACGTGGCCCCAGAGCTGGGGAGGGCAGCACGCCCTCGGCCGTTCCCGCGGGTCAGTGGATGTGAATGCCCCTTGATGTCATCGCTTCCCCCTCTCATGCCACCTGCCAGGGCCCACTCACCCCTGCAGACGCAGTGGGCCCGCCCTGTGTGGTGGGAGTGCGCTCGCCGCCCCGGCACACCTGCTGGAGCGGCTCTGCCGGCCCCACAGGGGCCACCGGGCTCTCTGGGCCCCTCCTCTGGCAGCTGGGAGGCTCTCTTTGGTGCCCCTCGCAGGTGCATGGAGCCCGCCCAGGGCCCTCCCACCCTTCACCTGCCGGCCATGGGGTCCCTGAGAACGCACTGTCTCCACAGTGATGACAGAAGCTGCCCAGTTTCTGTGTCTCAAACCAGGCGTCCGAGAGCCAGAAGAAGGATGTGCGTGTACCCGTGTGTGCATGCCTGTGTGTCTCTGCCTTTACAAGTCCTAAAATTAAACACCCGTTATTGTGTTTAATCCAGCTTTGACCATCTCCTGCAGCAATATTTCGATCATGGTTTTGGGCTGTCGACTCTCATTTTGGGTCGTTGCCTGCAATTTGCACATCTGCTGTTTCCTGAGCTTCCCTGGGTGTTCCACAGGCTGGTCAGTTTGGGAAACGCTGGAATGGACCAAGTTTGTGGAGCTCAAGCTCTTTATGAATTTGCCAACCGTCCATCACGCCTGACTCTCAGCCCGCCCCCGCCCCGCAAACAAGTGAGAATTCCACTTAGAGAATTCTGAGACTCTCCTGGGGGTTTCTTTGATGCTATTGTTGGGGGGTGGGAGTCCCAGACACGAGACTGGGAGCCCTGGGGGCTGCTGGAGGGACCCCTGGGGGGAACGCAGAGCAGCCTGCCTGGGTGTCCCTGCACCCTCGGCCATTAGACCCCTCGGCAGGCCCAACATATACTTCACATCAGGATGTCTGTCCTTACCTTGACTCTTGGGGGTGAGTCTGAGCGCCGTCAATGTCCAACAGGAAATACGTTTTTTTTTTGGCCGCACCCCGTGGCATGTGGGGTCTTAGTTCCCTGACCAGGATCGAACCCAAGCCCCCCTGCACTGGAAGCGTGGAGTCTTACCCACTAGACCACCAGGGAAGTCCCAGGAAGTCTGTTTAGAATAACATTGCAAAGGGATGTGCCTTTGCAATGGCGAGAGTCGCATCACTGGGCAGTGGTTGTTGAACAGGGACCTGCAGACTCAGCCTTCGGTCGGAGAGCTGCTCACGCATCAGTGCTCAGTTTCCTGCTCTGTAAACGGGCGTTCTGATATTTCCTACCTCAGAGGGCGTTGAGAGCATCACACAGGCTGATACGTGCAAAGCTTTGGCACAGAGGCTGTTGCCTCCGTGAGGCTTTGATGTCCGAGTGGACGGATCACTTAGCTCCCCTGGCCCGGGGCTCCCAGAGAAGCCACAGGCTTTCTCTATCCATCAGCTGTTGAGTGCAGCAGGGGTCCCTGTCCCGGGCGCGGGGAGGGGAAGGCTCGTCTGTGGGCCCACACCGAGTATGTGGGAGCCCTGCCACTGCCCAGGAGAAGGGGAGGGTGGCACTCTGGTCCCCGTGCCCGCCTGCTCACAGGTCTTCCCCTGTCCCCATCACACGCTGCCGCTAAGAGGTCGAAGGAAAACCACAGCAGGAAAAGAGGACCAGCCCGGCCCCCGAAGAGGCCTGTCCAAACCTCGGTTGGAAGTCGCATGCAGGGGCTGCTCTCCTTTCAGCATATTAAAGCAAGAAGGCTCTGAAAAAGTGGTTAACAACATCCCTAATAGGACTGCATTCCTGCTGGGGGTGCTTTGTGAAGAATTGGGAATGATAAGCAATGAAAAATTAAGGGGTGACGTATAACCAAGGTCACTAGTATAAATTCCAGCAGAGAGGCCAGGTCGTGAGGCGTGTTCCTGGATGGTGAGTGACCACCATCGATTTGGGCTCCTGGGAGGAAAAGCAGGTCAGAAGCAGTGAAAGTCTGAATTACGGAGAGTTGAAAACAAAGCAGGCTGGAGGGCTTGCAGGGTGTGGACAGCCGTGCTGGGACAATGGCTTTATCCTGCGGCAGCATCTGGGGACCATAGCAGGATTCGTAACTGCCTTATTGCTGTAATTGAGCATCTGTGTCCGGGGAGCTAGAAAACACATTCTCAGAAATGTTTGCATTTTGTTATTTGTCTGGTGGCCGGGGTCCCCCAGGCCACCCCGGTTTGGCAGCAGAGGGAACAGCAGACGCCACAGGTGTGGGAGCCTCGAGTCTTACCTGGCTCTCCTGGGGTTCTTCGCGAGGCCACTCTGCCGCTGCCCTGAGCGTGTCCTCTTGGCCAGGCCTCTTCCATGAGGCGTCCTCTCTCGGCCGTCCAGGTGGCCCCGCGGTCACCAACACTGACCAGACTCGCCACACCCTTGCCGAGGGTGCTCCCCAGGGCTGTGCTCCCCCTGGGGTCCCTCTGGCCCCACCCCTGTTGGTGGGTGCACTTCCCAGGAGCAGAGCTGTGGGCGTTCGCAGGAGCCCTCACTCTGGGCCAAAGCCGCCGGCTCCCCACCCTTTCCAGGCCTGGAGGGGCCCATGGGGTGACCGAGACCGTGTCCTGTGCTGAGATGCCGTGTCACAAGCTCTGAGACGGGGCTGGGCTAGCAGGCAGAGGCTTCGCGGCCACTGCCTGCCACCTGGATGGGCTCCCTGGGACCAGCAACATCTAAACGGAGGCTGAGACACTCATTCATTTGTCTGTCTGTTCAAAGAATTTGGATGCAGGCCAACCCTGCTCCCCACCCTGGGGTCTCGACGGCCCCGACCTCAGGGGTTAGATCCCAGTGAGGCAGACGCACGAATGTCAAATCACGAAGGGGTATTTGAGCTGCATGAGCTGCTTGTAAATTTTGGAGATTAATCCTTTGTCAGTTGCTTCATTTGCAAATATTTTCTCCCATTCTGAGGGTTGTCTTTTCGTCTTGTTTTGTTTTCCTTTGCTGTGCAAAAGCTATATGGAATCTTAAAAAAAAAACAACAAAAAACTGGTTCTGAAGAAACAGGGGCAGGACAGGAATAAAGACGAAGACGTAGAGAACAGACTTGAGGACACGGGGAGGGGCAAGGGGAAGCTGGGATGAAGTGAGAGAGTGGCATGGACATATGTACACCACCAAACGTAAAATAGATAGCTACTGGGAAGCAGCTGCATAGCACAGGGAGACCAGCTCGGTGTTTTGTGACCATCTAGAGGGGTGGGATAGGGAGGGCGGGAGGGAGACGCAAGAGGGAGGAGATATGGGGATATATGTATACGTATAGCTGATTCACTTTGTTATACAGCAGAAACTAACACACCATTGTAAAGCAATTATACTCCTATAAAGATGTTAAAAAAAAATCACGAAGGGGAGGGTGAGTGCAGGGTGCAGACAGCAAGAGGCTAGAGGAGGGTGGGAGGGCAGCCCTTCGGCTGGGTGGCCAGGAGGGCCCCACGGCGGGGGACATCTGAGGAATGAAGAGGTGCTCTGGGGCACCCTCAGGGCAGAGGGCAGAGCGGGCGCCCAGCTGGGCAAGACGGGGTCAGCGGGGCTTCAGGGGCCTGAGCGAGGGGGAGAGGCTGGGGCTGCGTGGTGGGGAGGGGCAGATCCCACACGGCCTGTGTGTGCAGAGGGGACCCGACCTCCTCTGCGGCGTGAGTGGGGTTCTGGCCCGGGTGGGGGGAGGGGCCCGCCCTGGGAAGGGGGTCCCCGGGGCTGTCCTGGAGGGACTCCGACACTTCCTCTACGCAGTGCCCTCGCACGCCCCGGCCGGGAGACGGTTGTCCCCAGGCAAGAGAGAGAAGAGCACGTCTTCCCACCTTTCCCCCCACTGCCTGTGCGGTCATCTCCTCCCCCATCCCTGCGGGGGTGACGCAGGCAGGGGCCCGCGGCCGCCCCAGGCTCCACGCGTCCTCGGTCACGGCTGCTGTCCAGCTCTCGGGACTCCTCCCGGCACGGCCCGTCCTTTCCCTCCCGGGGAGTCCTGTCCCCTTTCCGTGCCGTGGCGGGAGGGGGGAGACTTTCACGAAGCACAGTCCCCGCCTCCCTTCACAAGACAAGAAGCCCGCATCCATTTCAGCGCGAATCCGGGCAGCACCGGAGCTCGCTCTGCCGTGACCGGCTGGCCGTGGCCTCCTCCGGGGCTGCGCGGGGGCTGCCGCGTGGCTCTGCAGCTGTGTGGGTCCTTCCTGAGAACCGGTGCCTCCGGTGTTTCCTCTGACCTCCTTGAGATGCACGATTTTACTCTGGGTCCCAAGTTACCGTGTGGACGTCTGTGACCTCAGCTGGGATCTCAGAGCTGAGCCGGCAGAAAAGGGAGCAGCTCCTCACAGACACGGGGGGAGGGCAGGGCGGGTGATGTTTCCCCAGCACTATGTCCCTCTGTGGGGGGAGGTGGCCCTCCCGCGTATCCGTAAGCTTGCCGCCACCTCTGACGCCCGCCTGGACTGCCACACAGTCTGCTCAGTCACCCCCTGGCCCCTGGACGCCCCGGGGCACCTGGTCGGGGTGAGAGAACAGAAGTTCCAGGGGCAGGTCAGCGTCCGGGAGCAGAGAGGACGGAGGTCCGGCGGGGCAGTGACCCTCAAAGAATCTCCGTGGTGAGCTCTCCCGGCAGAGACGGCAGGGGGAGGGCATTTGGGACCGAGCTGCTCCAAGCCCAGGCCTGGCCCTCCCAGACCTGGCCTCCATCGGAGACCATTGTTATTTTAGTTATTTATTTATTTTAATTTTTTTTTTCGGTACGCGGGCCTCTCACCGCTGTGGCCTCTCCCGTTGCAGAGCACAGGCTCCGGACGCGCAGGCTCAGCGGCCATGGCTCACGGGCCCAGCTGCTCCGCGGCACGTGGGATCCTCCCGGACCGGGGCACAAACCCGTGTCCCCCCCATCGGCAGGCGGACTCTCAACCACTGCGCCACCAGGGAAGCCCGGAGCCCGTTGTTATGGGCTCTGCGGCCTTGGTCCGCCTCGTGCAGGCCTGAGCTCCAAGAGAGGCCGGCGGAGGGGGCGGTCAGGTCTGTGCCCCCAGGAGGGCAGGGGCTCAGTAAGGGACGCGTGGCTGATGGATGGTGGAGGACTTGACCCCTGGGGAAGAGGGGGAGAGTGTGGAGGAGAGGGGAGGGAGAACAGAAGTCCTGGCTCTTCCTGAGGCGTCCTCCAGGGCCACCCAGGGTCCGGACTGCACATGAATGATGGCCCATTAGCGTCCTGGGGCTGCAGAAACAAATGACGACAGATGGGGCTGCTTAAAACAACAGGAATGTTTTCTATCACAGTTTTAGAGGCCGGAAGTCCAAAATCAAGGCGTCAGAGGGCCGTGTTCCCTCCTGTGTCTAGGGGACAGTCTGTTCCTCAGTCGGGTATGGCTGGAATGCTCGTCTTCCCGGCTTGTGGACACGTCACTCCAAGCACAGCCTCGGCCATGGCAGGCCTGTTTTCTCCTGTGTGTGTGTCTCTTCTCTTCCGACGAGAACCCACCTGACCCCAGTCTGACCTCATCTTAACTAATTACACCTGCAAAGACCCATTTCCGCAGAAGGTCGCAGTCACGGTACAGAGGTTAGGACGTGCACATATCTTTTGGGGGGCACGCGGTGCAACCCACAACAGATCGCAAAGTGATCCCCTCCCTTTAAAGAGCCGGTCTGGGGGGGGACGCAGAAGGTGGGCTGCGGGGAGGTGGCCTGTGGCTCAGTCCTTGCTGCCCGTCACGCACATGGACTGTGCCAGCTGTTCTCACCAGCACCCTGGGGATATCCGTACAGTCGTTCTGGTCCCATGCTGCATGGCTAACCCTAGGGTCCCAGGGGCTGCCCATTTCTGTGCCTTTGGGAGGATAAGGGCCGTGTCTGTGCCACGTGGGCACTGAGGAATGTCCACGGCACGGGCTTCCCGAGGCGCCGCACGGGGCAGCCTTGGCGAGGAGGTGCTGACGCTCAAGCCCGTCCAGCTGGCGGGGCCACAAGGGGTGTCCAGGGAAACCGTCAGAACGCAGTGGCACAGACCTGGCATCAGGCAGATGGGGGATGCCGACTGGGACTTTGGAGGCCCTGCGGCGTGGCCTGGCTCACAGTTAGGACTTTTCTTGCGGAAGAGGCAGAGGAGGCCCGGCCGGGGAGCTCGGGGCAGGCACAGCCCAGGCACCTACGGTCATCCCTCCACCAACTGATGGACAAGCATTGCCCGCGCGAGCGTGGACAGGGTCAGCTCCGTCTGCCCTGGGGGCTCCGCTGCCACTGCACTGCCGGTTCACCGCGGGACCCCACCCCGGCCCCCAACAGGGAGGCTGGAAGCAGGTCCCGGCAGACAGCTGGCCACGTGTCCTGAACACATTCTCGTCAGTTCATGCAGTGAGGGACGGCCTGATGGACGCCAGGGAAGGGTGTGAGCCCCCTCCCCGGGGGGTACCGCATCGTCTGATGCAGGGGGTGGGGGTCTGAGGGTGCCTCCCTCCTTCCTCCCACCAGCCCCCTGAAGGCAGTCTTGGCGGGGCACCCAAGCGGGGCTGCTGCCTCTGCATCACCAACAGCTTGGTCTACCAGAAGGATCTCCGAGCTCCAGGCAGCCGGGGGCCTGGGCGTGCCCCAGACACTGGCTCCAGCACCACCCAGTAGGGACATCTCCCTGCAAACGCTCCCTTGGGAAACTAGGGCGGGTGGGAGAGGCTCCCAAGTGGGTCACACGCAAAGTGCTTCCTCATATCTAATGTGGACACAAAGATGCCCGATTCCCAGCGCGGCTAGAACTTCAGTGGGCGCGTGTGGAGCAGCGGGTGAGATGCTGGTACAAGGGAGGCGCCTCATAGACGCGTGTGATCACCACTGATAAAACTGTGTGGCCGCGGGGCTGCAGGACCATGTGCCACATCCCAGCTGACCTGGAATCAGGCTGCGCAGGAAACTGACTCCCAGCCAGGAGGGGACTGGGTGCTTGCTGGGCCCAGGAGGCTGGACCCCATCCCCTACCCGGCGCCCTGATGTTCTCCTGTGCTGGCTCCCAGACCTCGCCGTCACACCCTCCAGAGCTCTCCTGAGCCAGGACAGGGTGGGACAGAAACCGAACAGGCTGTACCGGGAATGCAAATGGCCCTGCCTGAGAAAAGGGAAGGGCGTCCAGCCACAGTCCAGCCACAGCCCGGAGCTGGCAGCCCCTGCGCGTTGACACAGCTGGCACGGGAAGCCCCCTGCCTCAGAGCCAGCCCTTTCTGTCTTATTTTTGGAGGAAGGTAGGGAGGGGTGTGGTGTCCCCGATTAATGAGACCCAGCTTCTAACAGGCCCACGGGACAGCTGCTCCATCCACCAGCCCTTCGGACGTCTCCTGCCCATCCAGCCATAGCAAACTGGGGGCCCCCCATGGTGAGCCTGCTTTCCACCTCCATAGATGAGGCCCAGGCTTGGACCAGCCAGACTGCAGAAGGGCAACACCAGATGCTCCCCAGGGCCCAGGTGGGCACAGGGGCAGAAGGTTCCCCGCTACACGGACGTGCTGGCATCCAAGACCTTGGGCAGCTGGGGCAGGGCTGGCGGAAGAGAGGCGAGGACAGCAGGGGAGGGGGATGTCCCTGAAGGAGAAGCATTTCTCTGTCTGCTCCCCAGCCCCCAGGAGAGATGGAGTCTCCTTCAGAGGAAGCAGTGGGCAGTGGCCCTGGGAGGATCATTGCTCATCGCAGGAAGGGGAGGCCCCTGGTGTTTCCGGGGCAGGAGGGACCGGGAGGTAGAGTCCTCCGCCTGACTGATGGGGGAGCCCTGCCCTTGGGCCCGGAAACCCAGAGGCTCCTGCCCAGGTGTGAGTTTCACAGTGCCCGCCGGGCAGCTGTGGGGAGAGGCCCTCATTGGAACCCTCCTTTGAACAGAGCAGCCTTGGCTAGATGTCGAGCTTGACCTTACAGGGGGTCGCCTGTTGGCGTGGGGACTGGGGTCCGCCTGCTGCGGGATGGTGAGTGAAAGCTAATAAGGCAGACGGGGTGCAGCAGTAATTAACACAGGTCCAGGGGCCGGCCAATCGTCTGTCCGCGTGTCAGTACATGTATATTGACCCGAGGGAGGACAGACAGCCTGAAACAGTTAAGTGCATTCAGAACGTGCCTTCACGTCTCCGGCACACAGCTGAGGGCTCTCATCCCTCCCCACCGCCACTTCACCTTAGCCACCCGTGACTGCGTGATGGGGATGCACATCGTCACTCAAGCCGGCGTCAGGAGATGAGAGGAACACGCTGCCCGTTCCGGCACGCCCACGCACCTTCATTTCCACCTCCAACGTATTGTTTGCAATGTCTAAACAACATTTTTTTTTTTTTTTTTTTTTTTGCGGTACGCGGGCCTCTCACTGCTGTGGCCTCTCCCATTGTGGAGCACAGGCTCCAGACGCGCAGGCTCAGCGGCCATGGCTCACGGGCCCAGCCGCTCCGCGGCACGTGGGATCTTCCCAGACCGGGGCACGACCCCGTGTCCCCTGCATCGGCAGGCGGACTCTCAACCACTGCGCCACCAGGGAAGCCCTAAACAACATTTTTAAGATACGCTTTGGAATTCAGCCCAGTGAAATAGGAAGCCGTCCCTGGTGCGATCACCCGAAGCACCTAGAGACCCTCTTACCTTCCCCGTGTAAGAAAATTCTACAAAGGAAATACCCCTCTTGGGTTTTCGCACCTCACACGCCAGATTCTCTTCCACAGCGTGTTAGCCGACTGACCTTACAGGCTCCATAAATGTTTAGTCTGCCCTGGCTTTCCTCTCCTCATGCCTGAGCTGGGGAAGAGCTGTTTCAGGGACTCTGTTTATGAAACGAAGAGCGCAGTTAAAGGGGCAGGACTGGGAAACGGAGGCATTGCTTTTTCTAGTGTCTGAGTTCTTCAGACAGCTGGGCATGGGGCTCGTCTGCACCGTGACCATCCACCTCGCTTTCTGAGTGTGGGGAGGTGACGTGTGTGTAAAAGTGAGTAGGACCTTGTGTGTCGCACGTGGAGGCTCTGGGCTGATTTCTTTCTGATCCAGCCCCACCCTTTGGGAATGAGATGGGCCTGTTGCTGCAGGTGGGAGCTCAGGCCTCCGTGGGGCTGCCCAATGGCTCCTGGGCCCTTCTGGGGACTGTCCGGGGACCCGCCAGCCTGGAAGGACATTCTCCAGGGTGGCCACACCTCTTCTTAATGAGGATCCTCACCCCGAGCAGAAAGCACCCCGTTTCTCAGGGTTTCTCAGGGCAGAGTAACCCCAGAGAAACCCTCATTTATGAGACAAGGTCAAAGGTGAAGGTTCTGATAAGATGGTGTTGATGGAAAGGTCCAGAAAGAGGTCAGCTTAGCGTCCCGCCAGTGGAAGAAAGATCTGCTAGGAACACGACGGGCCACACAGAACCAGGTGCGGGAAGCTGGGAGGCTCCTTGGAAGCTTCTCTGGTTGGGTTCCAGCGGAGGGTGTGTGCGGGGAGTGGGGTGGCCGCCGAGGATGTAGCCCGCGTCTCAGACACCACGTGTGCAGGTGTCCCCGGCACAGACACGGCGTCTCTCTGGCCGCAGATCTGACAGCTCCTGCTCTCACCTTGCCGACTCTTCTTGCCTGTTCATTAAAAATTTGTTTCTAACAACAACTTTTCTGTTTCCTTTTTAAAAAGTTAGAGGACTGTTTGTTTAATTGTAGTAAAAGACACAACATAAAATGTATCATCTTAACAATTTTTAAGTGCACAGCTCAGTGGCATCAGGTTCGTTCACGTTGTTGTGCAGCCATCCCCACCGTCCGTCTCCAGAACTTTCCATCTTCCCAAACGGAGACTCTGTCCCCATGAAGCACTCACTTCCCATCCCCTCCCCCAGCCCCCGGCCCCCACCGTCCTGCTTTCTGTCCCTATGAATCTGATTCCTCCAGGGACCTCACATAAGTGGAATCACACAGTGTTTGTTCTTCTGTGTCTGGCTTATGTCACCAAGCGTTACGTCCTCAAGGTTCACTCACGTCGCAGCAGGTGTCAATCTCCTCCCTTTTCCAGGTTGAGTAATATTCCATTGTATGGATGGACCACAATTTGTCATATTCATTCATCTGGTTCTACCCTTTGGCTGTTGTGAATAATGCTGCTATGAACACACATGTACAAATATGGGTTTGAGTTCCTGCCTTCAATTCTTTTGGGTCTATACCGGTAAATGGAATTGCTGGATAATATGGTAGCGCTATGCTTAATTTTTTGAGGAACTGTCATGCTTAATTTTTTTGAAGGTTTGGTGTTTCTTTGGAAGTTTCCCTAATACTTTTATAATAATGTCTCACAACTAATATGACAAAAATTCTTGTTCTCTATTTTCTCATTCTGGGGGGATAAATTATACGATTTGAAGACGGTATAAATGCACACTAACCCAGCTCTAAGACCAGGCCCTGGTCCCTGGCAGAGGTTCAGGGTTTGTGTTGGCTTATGGAGGAGGGTGAGCTCCCATGATGTCCCAACGGTGGAGTGCCAACGGGGGGTCCTCTCAGGAGGGGGTGCATTCTTTCACGGACAATTCAGAGTTGACAGCACGTGGTAATAATAGTTGGTTTTACTATTGTTTTAAAATTCCATATAGACAATGCATCCCCTTATTACCTGCCAAATGCAAAAAGTGAGGTGCAGAACAGGGATTGGGGGACACATGGAACCCCGAGGGGCATGTGGCGTGTTCATGGGGACACACAGAACACCTCAGGAGCAGCAGCTCTGGAGACAGTTGGTGTGTTGGTGTCCTGGGGCCACCGTAACAAAGTGTCACAAACTGGGTGACTGAAGAGACATTTATTCTCTCATGGTTCTGGATGGCGGAGGTCCAAAAACCAAGATGTCAGCAGGGCCACACCCCCTCCGGGCTCTAGGGGAGGATACTTGTTCGCCTCTTGCAGCCCCTGGTGGCGCCAGACACCCTTGGCTTATGGCCGCATCCCTCCAACCTCTGCCTCCGTCTCCACGTGGCCTCCTCCCTGTGTGTCTTTTCCCTTATCTGCTCTCCTAAGGACACTTTATAGGATTTGGGGCCCACCCTAATCCAGGATGACCTCATGCAGACATCTGCAAAGACCCTTTTTCCGATGAGGTCACATTTATAGGTTCTGAGCGGACCTATCTTTTGGGGGCCACCATTCCACCCACTACGGTTGGAAACTGATGAAAGATAAAGGCATTCTCTTTGGGATTTCATGTCGTGTCTTAGAATTACCTATTATCAATATCAGTAGCTAAAAATGTCTCTGGTGTTGAGGAGGTCTGTGCGGAATCCTCCAGGCCGTCATGGCTTTTCCTGATGGAGGAGAGGCAGGTGGCATCACTGAGGCTCAGGACAGGCCAAGAGCCCCGAGGACAGCTGGCCCATTGAGGCTGCCTTCTCTGCTGGGGCACTGCTCTCATAACACAGTTTGGGAGGCCACCTCTTTTCAAATATACGTATTTTAGTTAAATCTCTTGTTTTTAACCATACGAATATTCATTAATTCAAACACTTTTCCATTTCATATTAACTTACTCATCTCTTGTTTTAGCTGAGCTACAGCTCCAAACACACACCACACACACACATGCATATACACCATACATACACGCCACACACACACACACACACACACCCCGATGCTTCCAGGTGGGAGAAAGGGATGAGGAGGTGGGGCAGGCACCCTCCTCCCTCCCCAGGTGGCTCCAGGAACAGCTGGTCCTGTTCTGTTCTGGGTCAAACTCCCCCCCACTCAGGGCTTTGCCTCCCAAAGGGTTTCTTTCACCCCTGAGGCCCCAAGAGTTTGCTTGTCCCAAAAGCTTGGTTCATTGAAATGCAAACTATTCCATGCAAATGTTATTCAAATCACTTCTCCAGGAAAAGCCAGGCTCCTGCCCAGCCCCGCCTACTTCCACCCAGCACCTCCAGATTCCTCCGCGTGGCCCAGAACCCGCAGCTTCGCGCCAGGAAGGGCACCGGGAGGCTTACGCCTTTCTCCCCAGCCAGGACCCTCTGTGTCAGAGGTTCTCCTTGGGGGGCATGTGGCCACGTCTGCAGACGTTTTGGTCATGCCAACGTGGGGAGGTGCTATTAGCATCTCGTGGGTGGAGGCCCGGGGAGGGTCCACAGCATCCTCCAGTGCAAGGACGCCCCCCCCCAGGAACTTTTGACCGCTAATGTTAATAGGGGCCAAATCCTCCGTGACCGCCCCCCCCGCCCCCGCGGGGCTGTCTGGGAGAGGCCGCACAGGTAGCGGTCAGGGAACCCGAGGTTGTGGTTTGCAGCTCCTTCCAAAGCAGTGGAGGTTCTCCTCAGCCTCTCCCAATCCCGGCCCAGCAAAGGGGCAGCGGGCCGGGGCGGGGCGGGGGGAAGGCAACGGGAGGACGCAGCGTGTCCCAGAGCAGACAGGGGTGGGGGCCTGTCTCAGTGCCGGCGGCTCTGCTCCCAGCCGCGGCTAAGGCCGGGTGCGCATCGCACGGTGACAGCCAGCACAGGAACCCTGACTTTGCCCCCTGGAAAGCCAGGAGCTGCTGCTGGAGGGCGGCTTCCTTCCTCCCCCTCGCCTTCTCCAGGGGAATCTGGGCGGTGCCCTTGGCCTGTCTTCATTCGCCTGCACTGTAGTTCGTCCCCAGGGGTCACTTCCTCTGGCCAGTCACCCAGGCCCCCCGAGCAGGGCGACTCCCCGCGGCTGCTGGCAGGACTGTGGGAGGTCGGGGTGGGCTTGGGTGCCCTGCTTTGCATCCCTGGGGTGATATCACCTGTGCTGCTGACGCCTGGAGGCTTCCCCTGCAGGAGCTCCCCCGAAAGCGTTTCCACCTGGGTGCAGTCCTGCTTGTTGCAGGGACACGATGCAGGTGGCAGGGAGATTTCTGAGGTACCTGGTTGGTCGCAAAGTGGAGGGACAGGCCCTAGGAGCTGAGGTAAGGGGGTGGGAATGAAGGCATGCAGGTGAAAGGTGCACAGGGCCCAGCGAGGGTGCCAGGGAGTGGCTTCCGGAAGTGACAGGCCAGTGGGGGGGGGCCGGCTGCGGCCTGGGACAAGAAGGTCGTGTGACCCGGGGGCAGGAGAATACTCCGCCGGAGGGCTGGACCTCAAGCAGGGCTCCTGAGTGGTGGTCCCCAGGGTGATCCCGAGTGGCTGTCAGAGGCACCTTGGGCTGGCAGCCAGGAGGAGGGGGATGGGAGGGGGGATGGGGCCAGGCCGAGAGGGCATTGGTGAGAAGCGTTCCCTTGCACAACTGCAGGGGGCACTGTTGGCGAAGGTTATGGGACGGCCGCAGGGAGGCTGGGGGACAGGGCTGGACAGTGGTGGCCGTGGGGAGGGGCAGGGAGAAAGCTTTCCCTCATCGGGACCCTTCCCTCGTGCTCGAGGTCTGCTCGCACTGGCTGGGGTCGGGGGGCGGTCAGGAATCCAGGGCTGGCCTGACTGTCAAGTTGGGGCTCTTATCCCCTCCACTCCTCTGCCCCTTGGGGTCCCAAACAGTGGGAAGGATGAGGAGAGCCGTGGAAAGGAAACGCTGCCCACGCCAGTCTTCCAAGCGTTGGGGGAAGAGAGCCAGCGGGGGCACAGGACCCCAGACGGTGGGGGAGCACACAGGTAGGAGGGGTCCAGGACATCAGGAGTGCCATCAGGAGCCCCTCCCAGGCAGAGGGGCGCTCAGGACTTGAGACGAGCGGAGTCTCCAACAGCTTTGCAGAACCCGGAGTCCGGGCGGGCAGTAGGAGGGGAGCTGGGGTGCCGAGGAAAAGCCCAGAAGGATATATTTCAGTCCATGAAGCCAGCACAGGTGACTGGCTGACCCCACTCAGCCAGGCGGGGAGGCAGGGTCCAGGTGTGTGGCCCCAGGTGACACCAGGAACACCAGGCCAAGGGGCTTCAGAGCCGCGGGAAGAAGCCTGGGAGCCTCCCGGGGCTGCCACGTGCTGGCTGGAGACTTCTCAGGGTCTTGAAGGCCTTCTCCAAGGGCGTTCGTGTTCTGTTTGCACTTACTCACGGTGATGGGCCAATAAGAGGCCCCCCAACAGGTATGTCCATGTCAAATCTCCGGACTCCTTACCTGTGACCTTATTTGGGAAAATGGTCTTTGCAGATGTAATTAAGTTAAGAATCTCAGTGCGAGACCAGCCTGGATCGTCCAGGTGGGCCCCAAATCCAATGGCAAGTGTTCTTACAGGAGACACACAGGGAGAGACAGAGGAGAGGAAGCTCACCCGAGGACGGAGGCAGAGACTGCAGGGATGCGGCCGCAAGCAAGGGATGCCTGGCGCCCCAGAAGCTGGAAGAGGCAGGAGGACCCGCCCCCAGAGCCTCCAGAGGGCGCGCGGCTCTGCCACCCTGACTTCAGACCTCTGGCCTCTGGGACTGTGAGAAAATAAATATGTTGTTTTAAGCCACCCTGTGTGTGATAACTTATTGGGGCAACCTCAGGCAACATTGCCTAGTTGGGGAAGACGAGAGCAGGAACGTGTGTATTAGCTTGTGGGGTGAGAATTTTCAGGCCAAGAATTGTTTTTCTTTCATTGGAAAACCAAAGCAAAAGCCATACTCATGTTCAGGTCTTAGATGTACGTTCTGTCTCAGAATATATTGCAAATCAAAGGTAACTTGGTGGTGGGGGGGTGACCTGGCCCACACAGAGCAGCGTCTGGTTCTATAACTGCTCCGTCATAAGCAGGCTCCCATCAGGAACAGCACGGCCGCTTGGGCATCCCAGCCAGCAGGGATGGAACAAAGGAGGATATCTCAGTGCGCTCAGGTTGCTGTAAGAAAATGCCACAGACCAGGGGCTTAAACGACTGACATTTATTTCTCACAGTTCTGGAAACTGAAGGTTTATGATCAGAGTGCCCGCAGGGTAGGGTTCTGGTGAGGGCCCTCTTCCTGGCTTGTAGATGGCTGTCTTCTCACTGTGCCCTCACGTGGCAGAGAGAGGGCTCTGGTGTCTCTTCCTCTTCTTATAGAGACACTAAATCCCATCGTGGCGGCTCCACCCTCATGACTTCATCCAAACCTAATCATCTCTCAAAGGCCCACCTCCAAATATGTTGAGGGGGTAGGGCTTCAACTTATGTATTTTGTGGGGGACACAATTCAGTTCATAGTGGAGGGCATGGCCCTTCCCATTCAGGATGTTTTCTGGAAGTTGCATACAACATGTTTGTCTAAAATTTGTTGGCCCAAATTTAGGCACATGGCCACATCTAGCTGCAAAAGAGAATGGGGTATATGCCCAACTAAATTGGGGGGTTGATTTTGCAATGTGCTCAAATAAGAGTTGGGATTCAGACTTCTCCCCATGTTGCTCCTTCACTCTGACCATGCCACCTCATGGTCCAAAATGGCTGCTTCAGCGGCAGCCACCTCCTCTGCATTCCAACCAAGAGGACATTCCTCACTTAGTCATAATGTAGTGTGGGGAATGTAGTCTTTCATATGAATGCAGTGTATCCAGCTAAAAGTTGGCGTTCTAATTACTAAGGGAGAAGGAAGGAAAGGATGTCGGGGGTAGCTTGCAGTCTTTTCTTCATCCGCCTTCTTGGTTCCCTGAAGGACCTTATCTAGAGCTTGACGTATAATAGTGCCCTCCTGTTCCGACATAACCTGTTCAGACTCCACCTCTGCTAAGTCTACACCACAAGCTTCCCAAGTGCGGGAGTCACAACTTTTCTTCCATTCCTTGCAGATGTCCAGCTAGTAAGCAACAGGAATCACTGGCCTAGCATTTGTTTGCTGAGCTGAAGTTGAGTTGCACCCGCTGTGGAATCCGGAAGCAGTGGCCGGCAGTTGCCGTCTGACCTTGAGGTAACCTACCACGCCGTTCTAACGCCTTTTCCTTCCCCAAGTCTCCTCCAATTTCACAGATTTATGAGCCTGGCTCCCCTCTAAGGTTTCAGAACTCTTTCTAATAAATCCCACATGGAAGGAACGTTTTGCCCAGCAGCAAGTTTCACTCCCTGGCATTCTTGAGACATTTGACATCCAAGGACTGTCCAGAGCTGGGAGAAGGCCATAAGGGCAGACACACAGCCCCAGGAGGTGACAAGAAATGGGGAGCAGGGAGGGACACAGCCCCCAGCCATTCCTCGGCAGCCAGGGGTTTCCAGAGGGCTCAGCCTGCTCCGTGGGCTGCCCCCCAAAACCTCCTTACCCCGTTTCCGCACACCAGAGCTGGCGGTGAGGGGGGCCGCTCTTTATCTGCTCTGGGCCTGGTGATGTGACCCAATCCTGCAATGATGAAATTGTGGGTGGTGAGGTGGTCCTTGCCCTCCACGGCCTGCCAACGTCACTGATGCAGATACACACAGACATCCTCAGTGGGCACGTTGTGTTAACTGTGAAGGCTGAAGGCTGCCAGGCCCTTCCTTGCCAGGAGCCCTGCGCGTCTCTATCGCCCTCAGCAGGACCTGAATTCTGGGAGAAGGCCCCGCGGTTATAATAAGCTCTTTCTTGACGGGCCTTGGGAGGAATTAGAAATATGAGTTTTCAGGCACTTACAGAATATCAAGTAATTAGAGCTCATGCACATAAAAGGGGCACACCATGAGATTTGCGGCTCGTTTCTTAAAATAACCAATTTAAATATTAAAACAATAAAAGATGTCAGGGGAGTGCTAGCCCTGTGACGCTTTCAGTGTCTGCTCTATGCAATTCCAGAGAGCTCCACCTCCAGAGGAAACCAAGGAGACCATGCCCCCTGGCTCACCATCAGAGTTCAGGGCTGTGCTTGGCCAGATGGAGAAGGATGCAGAATGACGCTGTGTCTTCCCGAGGCAGGGAGAAGAGGCTCGCTGTCATTAGTGTTCTCCCTGGCCACGTGCCCACGTGAATCAGCCCAGCGTAAAACAGGGAGAAAAATACGCCCATCCTGCCAGGTCCTAATGTAGAAATTGAAGTAGCAGGAAGGATTTGATGTTACGTTTCCAGCTCGTAAAACTAGACGCAAGTTCATGCTCGCGTGTGGCAGCGGCGGGGGGAGAGAGGCTCTGGGAGCGGGGTTGGTGGGAGAGGGGAAGTAGCCACAGCACAACGGGCTCATTCTAGGCGGTACAGGACTCAGCTCTCCCTCCACAGGTGGCCCTGCGGCTTCCCGCACCTTCCCCAGGCGAGGGGTTGAACCGTGTCCCCAAAAGATGCTGCAGTCCTAACCTGCAATACCTGTGGATGTGACCTTACGTGGAAGTAGGGTCTTTGCAGATGATCAACGTAAGATGAGGTCACTAGGGACGGGCCTAATCCAGTATGACTGGAGTCCATATATAAAGGGGACGTTTGGACACACAGACACACACAGAGCGAAGATGCTGTGAAGACACAGAAGGTGGCTGTCTGCAAGGGGCCACTGAGACTTGCAGAAGCCGGGAGACGCCTGGAACCCTCACAGCCTTCGGAAGGCACCAGTCCTGCCCACGCTTTGATCTTGGGGTCCAGACTCCAGGCTGAGACAATAACACATTTCTGTGGTTTGGGCCGCTCGGACTGTGGGGTTTGTCACGGCATCCCCAGGACACTCTCCCAGCCTGGCAGTGTTACCAGGTCCGTTCTCTGGGATCCGGCCACCTGGCCCCAAGAGAGCCCACCCCAGGGTCCTGCTGGTGCCCAGGGCTCCTGGCCATCGCTGTGGGTTACGGTCGGTCGCTCAGCCCCGGGGGCCGGGTGACCATTCAGTGTTCCCATCACCTCCACAACCGCCGTTAGGTCACTCCTCCGCTGCCCCTGGAAACCTCAGACAGAGACTTTGTCCCCAGCATTTCCGACTTTGGAGACACCCCTGTGGAGGATGGGGAGCCTGGGGTCCTCTGGAGCTCCCAGCACCCAATCCCAGCCGAGGCCCCCTTTCCTCATCTCCCTGCCCCCAGCCGAGGCCATGCTGGCCTTGTTTTCTGAGTGCACTTATCTGGGGGGTGAGGTGGGGGGAGCGTAGAGGGGCCACTGGCTCCAGGGTGTCCCCAGCTCAGAGTGTGTCTCCTCGGAGGCCCGGGGCCGTGTCTGCAAACACCCCAGGGCCCTTAGTGAGTGCCGGAGGCTGCCGAGCTTGCCCAGGCCCCTTCAGCGCTGTGAGAGCATCCTTCCCAATGGTCCCCTTCACGGAGGACAGAGGTCGTCAGCCTCAGCCCTTCACGTCCCCAAGAGCCGTCACGGCGGCCCCTCCCTTAGAACTGGCTCGTGGGGCCCGGGTCCAAGCTCCAGAGGCCCCCTCCCTCCCACGGAACCAGGCGGATGCTGGCTGGGGCCCGGGTCCCCCTTTCCCGCCCCCTGCTCTGACTACATTCTGGTCTCTGCCTCAGGGCCTCCCACCTGTGCAGGCCTGCCTGGGCCCCTCCCAGCTGTGCCCCTCTTCTCCGGTCGCTGGGTGGAGCACAGATGTGCTGGCAAGTGTAAGGGCCTGGGCTGGCGGATGGAGCTGCCTGGGCCGAGAGGGGCCGGTGGGCTGGCCTGCAGCTGCGCCTTTGCCTCCAGGCTCCGGTCCCCACACAGGAGCCCAGGGCGGGGTTCTCACCCTTCGGGACAGCCCAGTGTCTGGCGCTTGTCCTCCGAGGGGCCAGCCCTGGAGACCAGCCAGAAGCCACAGCTGTCGGTGTGTGCCGGCTCCCCGCAGGCCCTCCACCCTTGGCGGTGTCCCCTGGGTGTGGTCGCCTGGCTGGAGATGTTTCAGGGCACCGGGCGGGGGGCCGGGCTTTCTGCAGGCCGTGCGCAGGCCGGCCCGGCTCTGAGGCCGGACCTTCCCGCCCCATACAGGACAAGGGGTCGCTGGGCCAATACGATGACTGGTGGCCTCAGAGGTCCAGCCTGGGGATCCGATGGCAGCGTTTGCGGGGAAAGTCAGCTATGTGACAGCGGGCAGCGTGACTGAGATAAGACAGTCCTGGGATGTCTCCAGGGTGAGGACACGCAGCACGGAGCCTGGATGCCAGCTGCTGTGCTGAGAGCTGTGGGCCCCCAAGGGCCAAGTGGGTGGGGAAGGGATAGGGTGTCGCTGCAGACAGAGGGATGAGACACAGGGACCTGCCAGGTGCGAGCACCCTGTAGCAGAGTGGGGAGTGCTCGAGCAGACACTGGAGATCACGGGCGGGTGGGAGGGAGGAGGGGGTGTCAGTGTCAGCTCTGGGCGGCCAGGTGTCCGTGCGTCCTCTGACCGCCTGAGCTGCCTGATGGCTTCTTCGCTCCACGGGCAGGACCCCTACTTTCTCTCCATCACAGAGAGCCGAGGGAGCCCCTCCGGATGCAGCCCCCGGGTCAGGCCTACCAGCCCGTGGCTCCCGAGACCTTTCCGCCCTTGGGCTCTGACTCCAGGTCTCAGCCAGCTCCCTTTCCTCCTCGTCAGGGACTCCCCCAGGTGAGAATGGTGACCATGGTGGTGTGAACTGACCTACGCTGGTTTTGCTAGGACAAGTCTCGTGGTGACAGTGGCCCCAGAGGGTGGAGCGACTGAGGCATAGTGACCTCTGCAACCTCCCTGTCTGACGAGAGATGCTTTGGGAACGAGCCCGTGTTAGAGAGCAGGTGAGAAATAAGACTGACCTGTTCCGCGGCTGCAGCCATCCCTCCATCTCTGTCGTGCGGGTGCTCCGGCCACCAAGGGGGTGGGTCACAGCCCCCCGCTGCCAGGACACCCTGACACCCCCCCCTTCCATGTCGGGTTGTGTGTGGTTGGCCATCGCCCCGCCCACCTCCCCAGGGTGACTCTGGCTCTGGACAATTGACAGCCTTGACATCGAAGATGCACACTTTAAAGTACGTCACAGCCCATTCAGAGCAGCCAGACGATTCCAGAAATGCCCTCCAAGTCCGGCAGTCGTCACCTCTGGTCTATTCAGGAGCAGAGCTCGCGGGTCCTCTCCCCCACTCTGTCTGTCTGTCCACGGCCCCGGTGAAGGCCCCTCTGCAGGGGTGGAGACCCAAGGCTCAAGGACAGTGGACAAGCCGGCGTGAGCTAAGGGCACTCAGGTTCAAAGCGTCTGTGAACTTAAGGGAGGAAAAAGCAGCGTCCGTTCCGCCGGCCAGGCTCCCTCTTTCAGGCCAAGCGAAGGAGCGGCAAGGACCGCGGCGGCTCAGCGCTGGCAGCACCAGTGGGCAGATGTCGTCGGGGAGAAGATTCCCAGGCAAGGTCACTAGCAAGGGGGCACCTGCTAGGTGTGGGCGGGTGGAAGGAGGATCCAGGGAGGAAGGGGCACAGGCAGACCCCTGGGCCTTGGCCGTCAGAGCCAGGGGAGCCGGGATGGGGTTGGTGCTGGGGAAAGACCTAACTCCACTGTGAAAGGCTGTCTTTGCTGTGCCGACAGCGAGTTGACCAGCAGGAAGCAAGGGTGGCACAGCAGACCTGTCAGGAGTCGACCTCAACAGCCTGGGGAGGCCGACGGCCCCTCAGAGCAGGGCAGGGGCAGAGGTGAAAATGATCAGATGCCCCGTGGGTGAGAAGGTGGGGCCTCCTGCCGGCGGGGAGGGAGGGGAATCAAGGAGGCAGATGGCCCTCAGGGTTTGGGCGAACTTCCCAAAGGGACGGTGCTGGCAGGGACCGAGTCAAGTGGGTTCAAAGCCAACAGGACACGCTGGGGTGACCGTGTCCACGAAGTGGCGGCTGGGGGTATTGAACAGGCATTTGGAATGGGGTCTGGCTGGATGGCAAGCGTCCCGGTTCACGGGGGGGAGGGTGACAGCCCATCACCCAGGGCTCAGGGCAAGGTGCCCGCAGGCAGCAGGGGTGCAGGGCCAGGGTGCCACGGAGGGACCAGGCCCTGTCTGGGTGGCCAGGACAGCCGTACCACAGGCCATCTGGAGACACGGTCAGGGGCTGACCCGCCCGGGGATCGTCCCTGTTCAGTTGCTCAAATCGTCTAACATTTCTAGATTTCAGCAGAGCCTTGGCGCCCAAATTCACAGTCCTGTACTTTGATCAGTTTCATCCGTGGTATCCACCCGCTGCAGAGTCAGGACCCACCGGCCTCACCAGTTTAGGGACCAGAGGAGGCCCGGGGGAGAGGATCATTGCAAAGTGCGTGTGCACAGGGCCCCGGGCCCCAGAAAGACTCTTCCCAGGGATCAGGTTTCTGGCCTCTGAGATGGGCCATGGCACGCTTCCCAGGGAGGACTGAGGTGAGGGTTCAGTGGACAACATGTGGGGAGCCCTGGGCACTACCCCGGGACATGGTGACAATGGGAACGTTTCATGGGCCGGGCTGAGGGCTGGCCCTTGCAGCTGGACGTGAGGCACTGCTAACCTCCCCCTCTTAACAGATGAGGAAACTGAGGCACAGAGATTACTAGCCAGGAAGTGGCTGCAGTGGGGTCCAGCCCAGGTGCCTGCACGCACCAGGCACCCTCAGGCAATATTTGTTGCTGGTGGCCTACTCTTTCCTGAGTTTTCAGATATTCTTCACATTTTTACATGACTGAAGTTGGGCCACTTCTCAAACAGACACGCGGTTTTCCCCAAAGCCTGTTTTTGACAGTGATAGTGCGTGTCACAGGGATGGTGTCTTGGAACCACGGGGGTAGAATATTATTTGTAGGTCTGGTTACCCCAAACTTACAGTTGGAACTCAATGCTTAGGGAGCTTAAAAGTTGCCCAAAGTCACACAGCAAGCAGGGAGAGCTGGGGGCAGACCCCCACCACTGCTTTTCCCAGACCCACAGCTAGGGCCAGGCCAGCACATGTCCTGGGTGATGAGGGGGCTGGAGATGAGTCAGCGCTGGAACCTATGAAGTTCAGCCTCACAGACCTGATTTGTGTTCACATGAGATCTGGGTAAGGGATGCTCCCAAGAAGGAGGGCCGAGCCCTGGTGTGTTGGTGGGGTGAACACAAGGGTTTCCTCATTCACAACACTCCCACATTGATACATTTTGGCCAGTGAGACCTAAGAACAGTCTACTAGGAGGTCCTGGCAAGCTGTGGGCTTCCCTGATACAGGCCTTCTTCCATCGCCCACATATAAACCCTCCCCTAACGCTGTCACCAGAAAGCAGATGGGATAGCCGGTGCCACAGCAGCCTTCTTGCATTAGTGAGGTAAAGGTCAAGAATATGGCAGAGGCTTCAGCAATGGTTCATTGATCTGTGAACCACAGACAACAACTGTCTGTCTCTGGTTTCTCACAATGTGATTTTTTTAAAAAAGAACCTTATATGTTTAGTTATTCCAGCTTCCTCCCTACCACCAACTTGCAGCAAAGCACATTTCTTTCTGATACCCATGGAAACCAGACAGGAGGTGGCTCTATTCCACTGACCCCACTTGAGTAGCTTCAGAGCCAGTCTTATCTTCGTGACTCTCATGGATCAAAAATATAAACAAGGGGAATTCCCTCATGGCTCAGTGGTTAAGATTCCACCTGCCAATGCAGGGGACACGGGTTTGATCCCTGGTCCGGGAAGATCCCACATGCCATGGAGCAACTAAGCCCGTGCGCCACAACTACTGAGCCTGTGTGCTGCAACTACCGAAGCCCGCGCGCCTAGAGCCCGTGCTCTGCGACAAGAGAAGCCACTGCGATGAGAAGCCCGCGCACCACAACAAAGAGTAGCCCCTGCTCGCCACAACTAGAGAAAGCCCGCGCACAGCAATGAAGACCCAACGCAGCCAAAAATAAATAAATAAAACTTAAAAAAAAATACAAACAAGGTTTCCAAGATAGGGGCAGACTGGCGGGGCCTCAAAATCACAGGCATAGAGATTATTCTTGCCTGACTCAACCTGTAGCTGACCACTTTCCCTAACAGGCCCTCCAGACACTGGCGACGGCGCAGGGCGGGGAGGACCACGCGAGCTGGGGGTGAGGAGGGCGCACGGATGCACGTGGAGCAGCTCCTGACCTTGACCCCACGTGGGCTCCGTGCTGCAGGCAGAGCCCCGGTCCCAGGCCAGAAGCCAGGGCACAGGTTATGCCACGCCGAGTGCCAGAGGGTTCTTGGGGAACCTCTGGTCCTGCTTCCCCCTTTTCTCCAGAAAACAAGGCCTGGAGATGGGTTCAGTGTTGTCCAAAGGCAAAAAGCTGGTCAGTGGAAGGGCTGGCCTGGAGCCTGGGTCTCCTTCTGCCTAAGACAGTGACCTTTTCCAGCCACCTTATCGACCTGTCAGAGGACCAGCAGACTCTGGTCTGAGACTGGCCGGGCCTAAAATGCTCGGGGGAATGTCAGTCCGGGCCATCGGAGAAGCAGACGCCAAGGTGGGATGTGTTAGGGGAAACACCTGTGTGACAGGAAGAGAGGGGGTTCCGGGGGAAGCTGGGAGGTCTGACCCCAGTGCAGGGCAGAGGGAGGGAGGGCCCCAGGGCGGCCTCGAGCTGTGCTTGGCCAGCTTGGGGGTGCTGGGTCTCCTAGGAGTGGGCCCGCCTTGACATCCCCATGTGTGTCCCACGGACACTGGACAGCAGCCCTCGGGGAGCGTGGTCTCAGCACAGGGTCTCAGCGTGGCCATGGGGGCTTGTGGCCCATTAGCTCCCTGGAGGTGGAGGCTTAAACCACAGCCTCGGGCAGTGCTTCTAAATCCACGTTCCTGGCCCTACCTCTGGGTTCTGTGGTTCGGAGGCCTGGGGTGACACACGTAGAGGACAGACACTCCTATGTGTCTTCTCTCTCCAAGCCCCGTCATCTCACTGCCTTACTGGGTCCAGGCGTCCAGAGCCACTGGTGCACAGCCAGGCCTGCAGTCCCTCCGTCACGCACCGTACTGCTCTCACGGTTGTTTTCCATATGCCGTTCCCTGCCCCCACTGCCTTGCATCCCTGCCCGGCTCCACGGCTGTCTGGGTTTCCAGTCCCTGCTCTGGACTGTCGGCCACGTGGCGGCAGGGACCGTGGCTGGTTCTCTGCTGAGCCTCCAGAACCCCGGACAGCGCCTGGTTCCCTGAATGATGAATGAATGAATGAATGAATGAATGAGGCCATGGAGGAAAGGGGAGGGGCTAAGTGTGGGAAGGGTCCTGAGAGCCTTCTACCAAGTGGAGGGGACCCTGGGGACAATGCGGGTCACCTACTTTCTCCTAGGAACGTGACCTCTTATCTGCCATGACTCAGTCCTGTCTGCCCCTGCCCATCAGACACTAAACGTTCAGTCCCCGCTGCAGCCGGCTAACGAGGACAGGAGGCCTGTGGGCTCTGCTAAGAAGCGAGTGGCCTGCGTCGCCAAGTTCAGGCTCGCCTGCCCAGGCCTGTGGGCAGGTGCCTCTGGACCGCTTTGTGACCTTTTTTTTTTTTGGTTCACGGGTCTCTCACTGCTGTGGCCTCTCCCGCTGCGGAGCCCAGGCTCCGGACGCGCAGACTCAGCGGCCATGGCTCATGGGCCCAGCCGCTCCGCGGCATGTAGGATCTTCCCGGACCGGGGCATGAACCCGCGTCCCCTGCATCGGCAGGCGGACTCTCAACCGCTGCGCCACCAGGGGAGCCCCAGACAGCTTTTTAATGGTCATCTCTGCTGGCCTGGCTTTGCGGTCACAGCCAGCCAGCTTGGCTGTCGAGGGGACACCTATCGATGATTCAGACAGCACGTCAGCTGTGGGGCTGGACAGCTTCCCGCCGCCCTGGGGGACCAGCCTGAGACGGATGCTGCCCCCCTTTCCTGAGGGAAGGGGGTGCCAGGAGCATGGGAGTGTCACCTTGCTGCCTTTTCACTGGCTTCTCTCAGTATTTTCTGAGCTGCAAATACAAACCAACTACACAAGAGGGAGGAGATATGGGGATATAGGTATACGTATAGCTGATTCACTTTGTTATACAGCAGCAACTAACACAACATTGTAAAGCAATTATACTCTAGTAAAGATGTTAAAAAAAAAAAAAAAGAATACAAACCAACTGTACCACCACAGCCTGGGTGGGCCTGAGTCCCCAGGGCTCAAGAGGAGCGCCTGGTGCGGCTGTGTTTAGCGCACAGCTGGAGCTGACTGGGAGGGAAGGAGGGCTGGGGGATGGGCCCCCGCTATCTGTCTGAGGGGTGCCTGCTCCCTTCCTGGCCTCGCCATCATTCCGGTAGTTTCATGGGGATGCACAGGCACGAGCCCACGTGGCCAGAGGCCGGGCCCACCCTCTGCACCCACTGGCTTTGCACTGGGCCAGCGACCCTGGAACGCTGGCCCCTGGGGTGGGCAGGGGGTCTGTCCATAGGAGTCAGGTGGGAACTGCTAACAGAGAGTGGGGGGCCCAGGCCTGAGACCCTGCAGGGGCTGGAGGGCTACATTTCCAGGTAGTTTTCTGTATCTCCTGGGGGGACGGACACGCAGCAGGGCTGGGAAGCAGCAGACCAGGCCGTTCATCCACCCACATCCTCCTTCAGGGCAGCAGCTTCAGGCCGGGGTGCCGGATGCAGCATCGCCGCGCTCGATGAGCTCGCGGTCTAGAGCAGAGGCAGCCTTTGCCCCTGGGGTGGTGGCGCCTGCTGAACTTCCTCTTCCCAGCACTGCTCTGAGCTCCTTAGCTCTCTAAACCGCCCCATGAAGCAGGGGCCACCATAATCCAGAGGCACGGAGAAGTTAGGCAACTTTCCCAAGGTCACACAGGAGCCGGACTCCAACGCCGGGGCCCTGGACCCCGAGCACATGCCCTGTGCCACCCTGCCCACCGGGAGAAGCACTGTGCAGAGCGCTCAAGAGTGTGATATGGAAGGCAGTGACTGGTGCCGCTTTAGATGAGATAGTCAGGGAGGACTGCTTGGAGGGGGTGACACTCGAGAAGGAGGAGGCCAGAGGGAAGAGCCCTCTAGCCACAGGCGGTGAATGACCTCTAAGCTCCTCTCCAGCGGGAGAGCCCCAGGTGGCCTGCAGCGCAACAGGGGGCCGGTCCATGCGAGGCTCCCTCTTGTCTGTGCTGGAGGAGCCTGGGGCCGTTCTGCTCACTCAGGCCGGGATGGGTCTTGGGTGGAAACATGAGAGACCGTGGGGTGGCCCCAGGAGGGTGCGATCCCGGGGGCTGCCCTGGGAGAGGCCCCGGGACGCGAGCTGAGCCAGGGGCTCCATTCTGGACGTCCCCTTCCCAAGGACTGGCCCTGGCCCTGGCCCTGGTCCTGCTGGGGCCATGCTGTTCAACCCCCGGCTTGAGGAACCTCAGCCCCACAGCCTGGGAGTCCTGGGCCCCGCCCCTAATAAGAGGGCCACCCCTCCCGCAACGACTGCGCACCGCAGGGCCAGGGGGCTCTCGCTAAGCCACCCCAAACCAACCCAAACAAAGCGGGTGTGTGTGTCTCGGGGGGCCCTTAGGACAGCCAAAATCTATTGTCTCACAGTCTGGAGGCCAGAAGCCTGAAATCAAGGTGTCGGCAGGGCCGGCTCCCTCCCAAGGCTCCAGGGGGTTCCCTCCCTGTCTCCGCCGGCGTTCCCTGGCTGGCAGCCCTGTGGTTCAGCCTGCTCTCTGACCACAGGGGCGCTCCCTGTGGGCTGCTAGACCTCCCTCTGCCTCCGTCTGCTGAGGCCAGGTGTACACAGCGCCCAGGAACCCCACAGACTGCACCGCTGGAGCTTGCGGACGCTCGGGCTCTGAGCCGCTCTAACCAGCGGCCCCTCCTGCCCCCAGAGAAGGGCCCCGGCGACCCGTTCCCCCGTCCTGCAGACCTGAGGCTGGCCTGAGACCGAGGCCCCTGACTGTGGGCGGCGTCTGCAGGCCCCCGACGTCCCCAGGATGACTGCAGCCTCTTGGGCGCTGGCTCTCTCCCCTGGCACAGGGCCACTCCGCGCGGCCTCCAGTGGGGGCCAGGAATTCCACCTGATGGGAGTGACAGGGCTTTAAGTGTCCCCATTCCTGCTGCTCTCAAGGCCTCAAGCCATTGTCATCCCTATGGGTCCCCACCATCCACAGGTTCCGGATAAGCGTGTGCAAGTGTGTGCATGCGTGTGCATACGTGTGCAGGGTGTGTTTGTCCAACGCCCATCTGTGTCCATGTGGACCTGCCCTCTCGGCCCAGGCAGAGCTGTGAGGCCCCAAAGCCTTCCCTGTCCACCCTGAGAGGGAGGGTGTACACACACAGATGCACACACACACACACCAGACACACTCCATTCACACACAGACACACACCACAGAAACACGCACCCACACACACACACCTGGCGGGGTGATTTGAGCTAAGAGCTTTCCTTGACGGCGGTTCCCAGGCTCAGACAGGTCCTGCCATCCATGCTCTGGACAGGTGACTGCGACACGAACGTGCCAGGGCTCTGAAAAGCGTCAGGAGCCTCAGGCCACCCTCGGGGGCTCCACACCTTGAGTCTGCACCTTACAAACGGTGTGGGGTGTCGCGTGCTTCATGGAGCCACGGGAGCCTGGGGGGCCTCCAAGCCCACTCCCAGCCCCTCCACAGTCCTCCTCTGTCCCAAGGGGGCCAGGAGGGGCTGTGCTGGACCCAGGGCTGCCTGGAGGAAAAGATCACCTGCTGGCAGCGCGCATGGCAGTGATGAATGTCTTGCCTCGGGCTGAGTACCTGCCAGGCTGTGAGCAGGCAGGCCCCACCCTTAGAAGCCTCCTTCCACCCAGACCAGGTGCCCGCACAAGAGCCTGGGCTGAGAGCCGCCTGGGATCCAGCCGGGCTTCTCTCTGAGCCAGCCTGTCCTTTGAAAGGAAGGAGGAGGGTCGATCTCTCTGGGCTCTCCAGCCGGAACCTCCAGCAGGCTCAGGTGGAGAAGCTCCGGAGGAGGGAGGGGCTCCCTTGCTCATCTGGGCAGTGGGCAGGCAGTCTTGAGGTTTATTATAACTTTTTACCCCTTGGGCTTGAAACCCAGGAGGAGGGGCAGGAAGGGAAGCATGCGGAAGGGGAGCCAAAGGGGGAAGGCGAGAAGGAGTGGGGGAGGAGTTGGAGGGCGCAGTGGCCCCCCTGGGACTGGACTTCCAGCCGTGCCTGAGCGGCCAGCTTACCAGCCCAGAGCCCTCACCTTCCTGTCCAGCCGGCTTCCCGTTTGGGGCTGGAAGAGCCTCACTTTTCCCCGGGATTGTTGACATCAGCTTTCTCTCCTTGAACCTGCCGGGACACCACCAGGTGTGGGCCGGGGGCTCCCAGGCATGCCCATGTGGTCCCAGGCCCATGGCTCACCCCGGGTTCAGGGGACAGGTTCCCAGCACCGCCAGTTCTGGGCCCGCCCCTGCCTGCACACAGGCTGACGTCAGCGCAGCCTTCCGGACAGGAAACCTGGAGCCGGCATCCGGAGAGCCTGTCCACGGCCTGGCCACTGCTGGCACTGGGGACGCTGCAGCTCCGAACAAGAAGGGCTAAAACGCTCCCATTGCCCAGTGAAATGCTCGCGGTGGGTCATGGAGCAGCCCCTCCACCCTCCCCTGAAGGGCAGCAAACGTTCTGGCCTGGCCGAGGGGACCACCCCCAAAAAGGGCAGAGCTAGAGGGACCTGGGTGACCACGCCCCAGGGAGCAAAGTTGGGTCAGTGTGTCAGGCCAAGCAGGTCAGGGAGCTACCCCTCCCAACCCCCAACTTAGAGTCAGGCTCTGATCCGGTCTCTAGGGAACCTTCTGGAACCCGACCCTTGGGGTCATGGCCTGTTTCTGACACTCATCCCTCGGTCCACGTGCTCCTTTTGCTCCTGGTTCCGTTGCTCGTGGGAGCTCACCGGGCTTTGAGTGGACAGATCTGAGTTCAGATCCTGCCCCCTCCTGGGCCCATCCCCAGCCTAGGCCCCCACCTCCCTGTCAGTGAAACAGGCTGCTGCGGGTCAGGGAGACCACAGGCATGAATGCTTTCTCCAGGGAGGGTCGTATGCACAGACACCAAGGCACGGGAGCGGGTACTTAACCCGCAAGGTGAGTTTCGGGGGGCAGGTGGGTTTCAAGCCCTGGACCTTCCAGCTCCTGGGAGCCACGTCCCTGCAACCATGCCAGGTGGGCACTCTGGGCCCCGTGGGACCTTGATGCTGAGCAGAAGTCTATCAGCCAGGACCTAGTCAATACAGATTCCTGGACTCTGCCCAGACAGATCCCGTCAGAAGGTGGGCCGGGGCCCGGGAAGCTGCATCTTTAACACGGCCTGGAATTTGCAGTTCTTCTGGGCTCTGTGCTCTAGTTGGGACCCTGGCTCCACCATCACCAGCTACATCGCTTCAACGTTTTTGCACTTCAGTTTCCTCGTCTGCAAAGTGTCAATAATACACACAGTCTGCACCTAAAGCCCTAGGTGTGGCGCTGGGACTACAACAGGTATCAAATAAATAATACTGCTACCATAAGGTGCATACGGGAAACCCCACAGCTCAGGAGTAAAAGTCGCCTTCAATTCTACCATCCGTCACTCATGCGCTCTGAAAAGTGTTGGTTTATTCTCGTCCATCTTATCAATGTAATACAGTATAATTAAAACTCGGGACCATGCTGTACTGCTGCTGCCCTTTGAAGCTGTCCTTTAGGAAATCCGGATTGCTTTCCTTTTTCACTATCACAGATTTGTAACAATTGTCATTAATGTCGTTAGAAGAGAATCTGTGTGTTGGCAAGATCATTTCCTAAGGCTAAGTTTCCAAGTGAAATCCACAGAGGCCTTCATGCCCCCTCATTGCTTTCAAACTCTGACCTGTCCCTCCCCCCTCACAGGCCCCAAGGCCAAGAGGAACCCAGAGATCCCAGGCTGTGTCGCTGTAGAGCGCAGCGCCGAGCCTGGAAGGGTCAAGCCTGGGAAATGTCTTTGGAGTGACCTCCCGCACACACCAGTTTGCCAGGTTGCCCGGCCGCCTGCCGACAGTGCTGTCCTTAATGATGCCGCGGGACATGGGTGGCCCTGGGTGCACTCCTTTGCTCTCTGGCCGTGAGACTTGGGATTGTGTAAAAGGAGGGCGTTTGTGGCACAGTGCACACAGAGAACTCTAAGAACCCCGAAAGCCCGAGCCCTAGTTTCTTTGTAAACCGTCCCACTTGGTTGTCTGTAAACCGATGGAGACCCCTGGGGCCCAGACTTCCTTGTGCTTTCACCAACCTACCCAGGACCACCGAGAGCTGTGTGAGACAGGGCCCTTCCTTCCCGGAGTCTTAAATGCTTTGTGTGGTGAAAATGTTCAGACATACAGAACTAGGTATACTATCCCTCATCTCCATCAACAAACAAACAGTTACTGACCTTTGGCCCCATTTGCTTTATCGTTTGTGTGCACGTGAGATGCGTTAAGGCAAAGCACACGCTTCCCGGCATTGCACCTCTCTACTTTAGATAAATCTTTGACAGACACAGACGACTTCTCTTACGGTATCTATGCTACCACCACAGCTAACCAGAGGCAGCTCCATGCCGTCCAATGCTAGTGCACATTTAAATTTCCCATGGTCCCCCAGATTCTATTTCACAGCTGGTTTGTTTGAATAATGATACGAAGTCCCCACCCTGCATTTGCTTTTAAGTCTCTTACCTTTCTTTCAATCTGTAAACAGTCCCTCCCTTTTTTTCTTTCATGCCAAGGCTTATTCAAGAAACCAGGTCAAGTCCCTCGTTCAGGATGTCTCTGCTTGTTGTGATGACGTTGAACTGTCCTCCATCTCCCTTTCCCTGCGTAAATGAGAATTTAGATCTAAAGGCTCCACTAGACTCGGGCTCATCATTTTTGGTAGGAGAACTTCACAGATGTTGCATCGCAGAAGGCATCTTGCTGTTTGGCCGCGAGGATGCTAGGACTGACCAGTGATGCTTGCAGTGGCAGTCTGGTCCCTCCACCATACAGCTGCAAGCTCCCCCGTTGACCAGCAAGGGCCTGTGGACACCTTGAATATCCAGGTTCCCGGTGGCCTTAACCTAATAGCTTTAGAGTCTGCTGGTGAGGGTTGCTTGAGTCGTTGTTTCATAAGAACTTGCAAAGTACTGATTTTCCATATTCCAACATTCATTCGAGATTTATTAGCTGGAATTCTTTTGTAAAGAAGAGTTTTTCAGGACTTTTCTGGTGGTCCAGTGGTTAAGACTCAGCGCTTCCACTGCAGGGAGCATGGGTTCGATCCCTGGTCGGGGACTGAGATCCTGCATGCCGTGCAGCACAGCCAAAAAAAAAAAAAAAAAAGAGCTTTTCACTGTATCAACTAGGGCTATTTGGTTACCCCAAAATATAGGCTGTATAGGAAAGATAAGATAAATACTTAATTACTTCCCTTTTCCCCTTCAATTATTAATTTTCGGAGTAAGAAGTTGGTACAACAATTACTTCCAATGGTAACAAGTGTGATTTAAACTTTTTTTTTTTACTTTCTTTTTTAGGGTCATTAGAAACAAATGGATTTTTATATCTGAAAGGTGTTTCAGTCAAGTGTAGTCATTGCTCTCTCTGATGACTTGGCTGGTGTTGGCCAGTGAAAGGCCTTTGTGTCCTTTAGTATGACTTCAGTAGTCTGTGATGCCTTCCTTCACTTTAAGCCCGGGATGGTCTCAGGCTCACCTTGAATATTGCCTCCCTCTGATGTGATATCAACCTTTTGGCCATGAGTTTTTAAAAATTGGGGCAAGGAATTTAGAGACCAGAATCTAGGTACTCTCAGTGCTTGTTGCAACTGGGTAAGCATACATTTCCATCCTTTTCAGAGGCAAGAGCTAGGAAATTCACATTTTGTTTTTAAAGCATGAAGTTTACAGATGTAAAATGTGACATCAAAAACATAAAACATGTAGAAAGAATAGTAATAATATTGAGCTCTAGAATGGCATCAAACTTAAGTTGTTATCAACTTAAAATAGACTATTATAGGTATAAGTTGTTATATGTAAACCTTATGGTAACCACAAAGCAAAAACCTATAGTAAATACACAAAAGAGAAAGAGAAAGGAATATAAGCATACCACTAAAGAAAGTCATCAAACCACAGAGGAAGAGCGCAAGAGAAGAAAGAAACAGAGAGAAAATACAAAAACGGACAGAAAACAATTTTTAAAATAGTAATAAGCACATACCTATCATTAATTACTTTAAATGTAAAAAGATTAAATTCTCCAATCAAAAGACATAGAGTGGCTGAATGCATAAAAAATAATAAGACCCATCTATATGCTGCCAACAAGAGATCCACTTCAGATGTAAGGACACGTATAGACTGAAAGTGAAGGAATGGAAAAAAAATATTCCATGCAAATGAAAACCGAAAGAAAGCTGGGGTAGCTATACTTATATCAGACAAATAGACTTTAAAACAAAGACTGTAACAAGAGATGAAAAGGGTGTTACAGAATGAGAGAGGGGTCAACGCAACAAGAAGGTATAACATAGTAGCAGGCATAAATACATAAAGCAAAAATTATTAGACCTAAAGGGAGAAATTGACAGCAATACAATAATTGTAAAGGGCTTTAATACCGCACTTGAAAAAAAAAATACCCCACTTGTATCAATGGATAGATCATCCAGACAGAAAATCAATAGGGAAACATTGGCATTAAATGACTTCTTAGACCAGATGGACTTAACAGACATTTACAGAACATTTCATCCAAAGCAACAGAATATATATTCTTCTCAAGTGCATGTGGAATGTTTTCCAAGATAGATCATACACTAGGCCACAAAACAAATCTTAATAAATTTAAAAGCCTTGAAATTACATCAAGCATCTTTTCTGACTACTATGAAACTGCAAATTAATTACATGAAGAAAACTGGAAAATTCACAAATATGCAGAGATTAAACAGGATGCTACTAAACAACCAATGAGTCAGAGAATTAATGAAAGGAGATATCAAAAAATACCTTGAGACAAATGAAAATGGATATGCTACATACTAAAACTTATGGGAAGCAGCAAAAGCAGTTCTAAGAGGGAAGTTCATAGCAATAAATCCCTTCCCCAAGAAACAATAAAAGTCTCAAACAACCTAACTTTACACCTCAAAGAACTAGAAAAAAAAAAAAGAACAAAGCCTAAAGTTAGTATACGGAAGGAAATAACAAAGATCAGAGCAGAAATAAATGAAATAGAGTCTACAAGGACAATAGAAAAGATGAATAAAACTAAGAGCTGGTTCTTTGAAAAGATGGACAAAATTGACCTTTAGCTAGACTCACCAAAAAAAATGAAATGAAAGAGGAAATGTTGCAGTTGATACCACAGAAGTACAAAGGACTATAAGACACTACTATGAATGATTATATGTCAATAAATTGGACAACCTGGAAGAAATGGATAAGTTCCTAGAAACATAAAAACTGCCAAGACTGAATCATGAAGAAATAGAAAATCTGAACAGACCAATTACTAGTAAGGACATGGAATCAGTACTCAAAAACCTCCCAACAAACAAAAGTCTAGGACAGATGGTTTCACTGGTGAATTCTACCAAACATTCAAATAAAAATTAATACCATTCTTCTCAAATCTTCCAAAAAATAGAAGAGGAGGGAACCCTTCCAAACTCATTTTACAAGGCCAATATTACCCTGATACCAAAACCAGACAAGAGTGCCACGAGAAAAAAATTTACAAACCAATATTCCTGACGAACATAGATGCAAAAATCCTCAGCAAACCATTAGAAAACTGAATTAAACAATTCATTAAAAGGATCAGCATCATGATCAAGAGAGTTATCCCAGGATGCAAGGCTGGTTCCACATCTGCACATCAGTCAGTGCAATACACCACATTAACAAAATGAGGGATAAAAATCATATGATCACCTCAATAGAGGCAGAAAAAGCATTTGACAAAATTCAATATTCGTTTATGAAAAAAACTCTCAACAAAGTGGGTATAGAGGAGACATACCTCAACATAATAAAGGCCACATATGACAAGCCCACAGCTAAAATCATACTCGACAGTGAAAAGCTGAAACCTCTTCCTCTCACATCAGGAACAAACCAAGGATGCTCACTCTTGCCACTTGGATTCAACCTAGTATTGGATATCCTAACTAGAGCAATTGGGCAAGAAAAAAATAAAAGGCATCCAAATTGGAACGGAAGAAGTAAAACTTTCACAGTTTGTAGAGAACGTGATTTTATGTGTAGAAAACTCTAAAGCCTCCATCAAAAAACTGTTAGAACTTATTAAATGAATTCAGTAAAGTTGCAGGATACAAAATCAATACACAAAAATCGGTTGCATTTCTATACACTAATAATGAACTGTCAGAAAAAGAAATTTAAAAAATAATCCCATTTATAATTGTATCAAAAATAATAAAATATCTAGGAATAAATTTAGTCAAGGAGGTGAAAGATCTATATATTGAAAACTACAAGACATTAATAAAAGAAATTTAAGAAGACACAAATAAATGGAGAGATATTCATGCTCGTGGATTGAAAGAATTAACATTGTTAAAATGTTCATACTACCAGAAGCAATATACAGATTCAATGTAATCCCTATCAAAATTCCAATGGCATTTTTCACAGAAATAGAACAAACAATCCTAAAATTTGTATGGAACCATAAAAGACCTTGAATAGCCAAAGCAATCTTGAGAAAGACAAACAAAGCTGGATGTATCATGTTACTTGATTTCAAACTATATTACAAAGCTGCAGTTATCAAAACAGTATGGTGCTGGCACAAAAATAGACACATAGATCAATGCAACAGATTAGAGAGCCCAGAAATAAAACTCACTAAATATAGTCAATTAATTTATGACAAAGGAGCCAAGAATATAACATGGGGAAAAGACAGTCTCTTCAGTAAGTGGTACTGGGAAAAACTAGACAGCCACAAGCAAAAGAATGAAACTGGACCACTATCTCACAGCATACATAAAAAATAACTCAAAATGGATTAAAAACTTGAATGTAAGACCTGAACCCATAAGACTCCTAAAAGAAAAAATAATTGGTAAGCTTCTTGACATAGGTCTTGGTGATGACTTTTTAAAAATCTGACACAATAAGCAAAAGCAACAAAAGCAAAAATAAAGTGGGATGACATCAAACTAAAAGCTTCTCCACAACAAAGGGAACCATCAACAAAATGAAAAGACAGCCTACTGAATGGGAGAAAATATTTGCAGATCATATGTCTGATAAGCGGTTAATATCCAAAATATTAAAAAAAATACAACTCAATAGGCAAAAACATCTGATTAACAAATGGGCAGAAGATCTGAATAGATGTTTTTCCAGAGAAGACATACAGATGGCCAACAGGTATGAAAAGATGCTCAACATCACCAATCATCAGGAAAAAGTAATCAAAACAATATAAGATATAATCTTACACCTGTCAGAGTGGCTACTATCAAAAAGGCAAGAAATAAGCATTGGTGATGATGTGGAGAAAAGGAACCCTCTTGCACTGTTGGTGAGGGTGTAAACTGGGGCAGCCACTATGGAGAACAGTATGGAGGGTCCTCAAAAAATTAAAAACAAAACTACCATATAATCCAGCTTTGCACTTCTGGGTATTTATGTGAAGAAAACGAAAACACTAACCCGAAAAGACATCTGCATCCCCATGTTCATTGCGGCATTATTTATAATAGCCAAGATATGGAAGCAACCCAAGTGTCCATTGATGGGTGAAGGATAAAGAACATGTGGTACATATACAGCAGATGTTATTCAACCATAAAAAAGAAGGAAATCCTGCCATTTGCCATAACATGGATGGACCTCGAGGACATTCTGCTGAGTGACATAAGCCAGACAGAAAGGCAGATATGGTATGCTCTCTCCTATATATGGAATCTGAAAAACAAAAACAAAAAACCAAGCTCATAGATACAGAGAAGAGATTGGTGGTTGCCAGAGGTACGGGGAGGGTGGGTGGGAGAAATGGGTGAACTAGTCTTGGTTTTAGTTTAAGTACATTGAAAAAAATAATAAACCATGAGATTACATTAACATTTCCAATTCAAATTTAAGACTCACGTGTTATACTTAACCTAGGTGAGTGTTTATTTGTATGTTTTTCTCTTACACTAATAATTTTGCTTCCTCGCAGCAGCCAGGTAATTATTTATTGGCTTTATCCTAGAAATACAAAAATACTTTCAAATAACAATGCCAGATTTAATACTAGCAATGAGACTTACTGAATGATACTTAGGATTTCTTTGTTGCTCTTTTTGTCCTTAAAATAGATCCTACTGAAAACAAACAATCAAAATACTATGCTCTGAAGTCCTTTGAAATAAATCTTTAGTTATATTACAAACTTTATATAAATTTACATTTTTTGTTGGTTTTTTTAATAAGGATACTTTCCTTTTCAATTCAAGTTTATGTTTTGAATATGGGAAACATTTGCAAAGTTCTGAAGTCAAAGCCTGTGAGATAATAGAAGATATACATTGGTCTCTGCCCCCAGTTCCTGGCACAGGGCTCCTGGAAACCCGTGCCATTTCCTGGGTGATAGGAATATCTTTGGTCCAGTGAGGAGACTCTGGGTGGGCTCCTGGGTGGGAGTTGGTCACCACAAACAACAAGCCATGATCAGAAGTTGGGAACTTTCAGCTCCCGACCCCAACTTCTCCAGAAAATTGAGAGGGGCTGGAAATGGAGTTAGTAATTGGTCATGCCTATGTGAGGGAGCCTCTCTAAAATCCTCACAGGATGGGGTTCAGAGAACGTGCAGGTTGGGACACACATCACATACTGGGAGGGTGAGGCACCCCAGCTCCACGGGGACAGGAGCTGCTGCACTAGGGATCCTCCTAGACTTCTCCCTGTGTGTCTCTCTGTCTGGCTGTTCATCCGTATCCTTTATCCTATCCCTTATTGTATAATAAACTGGCAAATGTGTTTCCCTGAGTTCTGTGCGCCTCTCTAGCAAATTCATTGGGCCCAGGAGAGGGTTGTGGGAACCTCTGATTTGTTGCCAAGTCGGACAGAAGTTGTGGGTCACCTGGGGACCCACTCCTTGTCATTGACATCTGAAGTGTGTGCGGGGCAGTCTCATGGGACTGAGCCCTTAGCCCGTGGGATCTGATGCCATCTCCAGGTAGGTAGTGTCAGAACTGATTTCAACTGTAGGACACTCAGCTGGTGTCATAGAAGTGCTTTGTGTGTGGAAAAACCCCACATTTGGCGTCAGAAGTGTCAGAGGTGATGTGTTCTGTGTTAGTAGTAAGAGCAACGCACAGGCGAAGGATTGGGTAGTTTTTTTTTAATACAAACTCTATAGCAAAGTGTATCCCGAGAAGTTTAACTGCCACCTTGACTGTTCACCACTCGGGCACCATTTTTATCAGTTTCTGATTTATCCTTCCAGTGCTTTTATCTTCTGCAAATAAAAATAAACATGCACATATTCATATATTTTACTCTTTATTACACAGAAGACAGCACGCTAATACTGTACCCTGCTTTATCCACTTAACAATGTGTCTGGAAATTGCTCCTTGTCAATCCCCAGAGAAGTAGGACGTATCTGGACTGTACCCAGCAGGATGGAAGCGGGGTCTGCAGTACTTCCTGCAGGCAGTGGGCGGCATTGAAGGCGTGGCGTGATTAACGTGGAGTTCCTAGCAATCAACGTTTATTGGAATGCTGGAAAGAATGTTAGGTGAGAATGTGAACACAGCTATGGTCCAGGCTCCGACACTAACTCACTTGATAAATCTCACAGTTTAGATCAGATTCCTCATCCCTTATGTGGGATTGTAGGATGGGGTAGTGGGTCGAATAGGGTTCCCCGAAATTTCACGTCCACCTGGAATATCACAACATGGCCTCACTTGGGAATAGGATCTTTGCAGGTATGATCAACTTAAGATGAGGTCACGATGGATTCTGGCAGGCCCTAAGTCCAATGACTGGTGCGCTTACAAGAAGACACAGCGACACAGGGAGAAAGCCATGTGATGACAGAGGGAGAGATGGGGTGATGCGGCCACAGGCCAAGGGATGTCAAGGATTACTGGTAACCACCAGAAGCTGGAAGAAACGAGGAAGGATCCTCCGCTAGAGCCTTCAAAAGGACCACGGCCCTGCTCACCCTTTGATCTCAGACTTCTCGCCTCCAGAACTGTGAGAGGAGGACATTCTATTCTTTAAACTGCCCGGTTTGTAGCCCTTTGTGGCAGCAGCCCCAGGACACGGTTAGAGATGGACTCACCTCCGAGGTCACTGTCTGCTCTGGACCCAGAGGACTATGCCAGGTGAAGCGGCCCTCGAATCCCAGAGACAGGCACCGAGGGCTCCGTGCCGACGGAGACCACCGCAGCTGCAACCGGCTCCCACGATGCTTGTAATCGCTCAAGCAAGGATGGCGACTGTAAACAGACATTAAAAGATTCTCAGTTACACATGCATCTCCGGGCAAAATTATATTTCCATAAACACTGCAGAAACGACTTGGAGAATTTAGTCATGGGGCCAGCCTGGAAGCCAGAGAGAAGGCAGCAGCGTCCTCGGCACCCACCAGACTCAAGCCCGTCCTGCAAGCCCCTGGCCCCTCCCAAGCTCCAGGTACATCCCTGGTCTGGTGGGGCGTTTCCTCCCGGGGCCTTGACACCCCGGCTTCGGCACATTCAAAGCCAGACCCTCACCAGCATCTCCATGGGAATGTGGCCCGAGGTCTTTGTCACACGCCAGCTCTGCTGATCCGCTGTCTTTGGTCAGCCCGCCCCAGGCCTGCGGTCGTGTGCTGTTTCCGGTCCACGTGTGGCCATCTGTCCGTGAAAGTCACAGAATTAGGGTGGGCAACAGACGCCCATCTAATCGGTGTCGACGGAGGAGCTGCAGAGAAGGGGGAGGAGAGCTCGTTTCTCCGCACACGGGACCGCCCTCCCCACGTGCGCGGAAACTCTCGTGAGGTCCTGGTGGAGGCGGGCTCCCCAGGTGAGTCAGAAAGCACTGCAGAAACGGCCGGTCCCTTCTCCTGGGCTCCATGGGCTGCAGGCGTCCGGCAGCTCCATCCCCGTCAGTTGGGTCCATGGTCCACATCCCCCAACCGGCAGGCAGGCCCTGAGGGGCACCTGCGCCGTTTGCCCACACAGCTGGGGTCTGCTCACTTGCGGTCCATCCAGATATCCCCAGAGACACACGGCCGGGGCCCACAAACCTGACGATGTCCCCTAGAGGACTCACAGTCGTCTCCACCCAAGGGGCTCACAGGCTACTTCAGGCTGTCTCCACTTTGGTGGGAATTCTTGGGACTAGGCACCCACCTATGGCTTGAAATAATTATTTTCATGCTGCTATTAGTTTCAGAGCTGAATTGTTGGGTGATTGTACTTTCTAGTTCTTTGCACAGATTCTTTAAAAAACAGCTCAGCTGGGCTGGGGGAAGAGGAGGCTGAGGGGACCCAGAGCCCCCTTCTCTCCCTCCAGGCGGCTCAGGCCCTGGGGCCCCCACTTTGCTGAAGACCTTTCCTCCCAGAGGCCTGTCCCTGCTCAGAGCCCACGCCCGTCCAGCGCTCTGCTCTGCTGGCGGTTTGTTCACCAGGACAGAGCTTCTTGCTTCTGCCTCCCTCTGCTTTGTAAGTCAGGCCACGCTGCCTCTTCCAGGTTTTAGAGAGTGCCCGAGAGTTCCGGAAAGTTCCGGAGCCTCAACATCTCGCATGTGGTCAGGCTCAAGGTGACAGCTGAGGGGACAGAACCCATTGCCATATTATTATCTAAGTGTCCCCCTCGGGTCTCTCGTTTGTCTTCACTTTCAGACTCCCCTTTGTCGTGGCCATGAAGCCAGGTCTTTCTTTTCAGGGCATTTTTGCAATCTGCCCTCCCAAGGTCTGGGCTTAGGTCTGCTTGTGCCACACCGCCTCCCCCAAGCTGTTGGGTGACGGAAGGCCGGAAGGAGTGCCTCTCAGATGCTCTCCTGCATCATGTCCAATGGGTGGAAGCCCAGCCTCTGAGGGCTCTTTAGAGAGCAGCCAGGGACAAGGTGGTTCCACATATGTACCTGCCCAAACCTGGGACTCCCTTCCCACGTTTAAGGTCCAGGAAGGCTTTGTCTTACTAGTAACCTCCTGTTAGTTTTATCCCCTATAAAAGTCTAGGGAACCCCATTTCAATTGCATTGCTCAGGATTCTTTTTGATTGCAGATGACAGAACCCCAACCCAAGCTCATTTCAGAACAGAAGGGAGTTTGCTGGTTCACTTAACGAGAAAGTGTAGGGTGCGGTGGCCTTCAGGCACAGCTGGATCCAGGCGCTCGAAAGATATCACCGGGCATCATCTGATTCAGTCTGATTTTACCTGTGTTGGCTTCACTCTCAGGTAAAGATGGCCCAGGAGTGCTAGTCTCAAGTTGGAAGATCAGGGTCATACTGTCTTCTCTGTTCTAGCAACGTCCTGGGCAGGACTTTGATTTTTTGGACTCGGATCACATGCTTGTCGCTGTGCTGATCTCTGTGGGTGGGGAAATGCTGTTCTCTTATTGGCTGGCCTTGGATCATGTGACCTCAGCCAGCTCATATGATGGTCCTGGAGATGGTGGGGCTGTAACACCAACAAGAAAAGCTGCTGTGCTCACTAGGAGCGGGCAGGAGTTGTCCATAAAGGAAAGCAAAGAGGGGTTGGTTACCAGATGAAGAGGAAACTGTGTCTGGGAAGGTGGAGTCCACCAGCGCCTGACAGTCCTGAGGATGATTCCTGACATCGCCCCAGGAGAACCTTCTTGCTTTCCGGGGCCCTTGTACCTCACGCCGGGGAGGTCCCACAGGGCACACAGGTCTGGGAACACAGTAGGTGCTCAGTACACGTCTGGGAAGTATACAGTGGGCACTGCGGCCACTCGTACCACGGACTCTTCCTGCCTTGTACCATGCGGGTCCGTGTGTGTGAGAGACAGACAGACGGAGGGAGAGAGGGGTGTGCACAAGGGCCATTCCCACCCTGCTGCTGGGATAGGATGCCCTTTGGGTGTCTTGCCCTGGTGACCCCCCCAGGTATGCAAGTTGTCTAAAGCCGGCTTCTTCCCCCTCTGCTCCCATCAGCTCCAGATCAAGATCTACGCGTGTTTGACGCTAATGGAAAGCTGCCTTGTGACTTGTGAAGTGGCCTGAGCAAGCCGCATGTGACAGTGAGGGGGCCAGGCTGGGCTGCCTCTCCACTCCATGGGGAGGGCTGGGAGGGCCACGCTCGGGGCCGCCACGCCCATAAGGCCAGCCTCTGGGCTCCAGGACCAGGACCCCGGCTCTCTGCTCTCAGAAGAGTGCCAAAGCCTGACCTCCCAGTGGCCAGCTTAAAGGGGGGCAGCCCTTGGCTGGCCCTGGCTTGGCTGTGTGGGAACAATTCCAGAATTTCAGGCATTTGGAAATAAAGCAGCCGCGGTACCAGGCCACCCCAGAGCCCCCTCCCCTATCCAGACTGTCAGGTCAGCTGCCCACGACACCTGGCGCCCAGGAGACCTGCAGGAGGCTGCAGAGAGATCTGAGGAAGAGAAAAACTTTCTTAGCCAGCACTTCAAACCCTCAAGGCCACGACTTTCTTCTCCTTTGCAACCTGCCCATGTTTCTGGGTTTCTAGGGGCCTGGCTGGGCTGGAAATAGAGGTGAATTCCGCGCACTCATTTACTTTACAAATATTTGCTGAGCACCTCCCGGGGGGCCAGGCACGGGCCGGGGGCAGGCGGGGGGTGGGGGGCAGGCGGGGGGTGGGGGGCGGGCCTCTGCACCCTCCTCGTCAGTGAGCAAAACAGAGAAACCCGAGACTTCATGGAACTTGTGCAGGAAGACAGAAGAGGGGCAAAGAGAGGATACGGAAGGAAGTTAGGAGGTGAGGATGTGGTGCATGAAAGCAGGGCAGGCAGTCCTCCTTCAGAGCACAGGGAACTATATCCAATCTCCTGGGATAAACCGGAATGGAAAAGAATATGAAAAAAGAAGGTATATATGTGCATGACGGAGCCACTTTGCCGTACAGCAGAGATTGCCACCACACTGTAAATCTACTACACTTCAATTAAAAAAAATAAAATAAAAAGCAGGGCAGGCAGAATGGGGACAGCCTGGGGGGGGGGGGTCTCCCTTTTACGTCCGCTGGTGGGCGAGGCAGCCCCGGGTGTGGAAGCCGAGTGGCAACACCTCCCACATGTGTTGTAGGCTTCCTTGGCTGGCACGTGGAGGACAGATGGTGGTAAGGGTGGCAGGGACACCAGTGGGTGATCCAGCCAGGTGAAGTGGGCAGATCCCAGATGTGCTCTGAAGACAGAGACAGTGAGGTTTCCTGAGAACTTGGATTTGATCTGAACAACTGGAAGAATGCGGGTGGCAGGCGGGGAGGGCCACCCCTCGCTCAGTCTACGGGACGGCCAAGTGGGGGAAGCAGGTCTCCAGTCTGGAGTCTGGGACAGAGGGCTGAGCTGGGGGGAGGCATCCATGAGTCATAGTGACCATTCACTGTTGTGAAGACATCTTTAATTCCAAGACCCATGCCAAAGCCGTGCAAACATTTATCGGATACCCTCCTGTGACCCCTAGAGAACTATTCTCATGGTGTAGGGGCAGGACCCGGGCTGTTCTGAGTCCTCCTGAGGGTGAGAACTAGCCTGCAGGCCGGTCACCTTCTACAGGCTGGGCTCTGCCCCTCAGAGCGCCTCCGAGAGCCCTGACGGCCACACGGGACAGGGTCTGCTCCTATGCCCGAGGTCCTTAATGCAGCGAGAAGGACCAAGTGAGAGCCCGTTTTCCCACCACGTTCCATGGGGGCTGCACCTAGACCTCAGGGTGGCAAGAGGAAGCTGCAGTGTGCGTGCGTGTGGGTGTGAGTGAACGTGGGTGTGCTGTGTGAGCATGCGTGTGACGTGACATATCTCATATCCATGTGAGTGCTGCAGGTGTGCGTGCGCAGATGTGTGTGTGTGAGCGTGTTTGTACTTAAGCCTGGTTTAAAGAGTGACCAAGTGAACTCATGCAGAAAGAAGCCAGGGTCAGAGGGCCGTGCCACTAGACTAGGGAGGGGCACGTCCAGGTCCTGGGGCGGGGCTTGGCTGGCACGTTCCTCCCTGGGACTCACATTCCCACATCCCCCGGGGCGGTGGGAGAGGCTCCGCCCTGGACAGAGGAGGCTGGAGGAGGGGGAGCTGAGAGGTGGAGGGCGGGGAGAGGAAGTCAGCCCCGTTTGGGCGGTGGGTGGTCATCTGGGCAGGAGGGCGCGGGGGGGGGGGGGGGCGGTGCACCCACACCCCCAGCGGCTACTTCCTGTGAGTGGCCTGTTTGGACCTTGACATCTAAGTAACTCATGTACGAGGGGGTCAGCTATGGGCATTGGAGCCTCCACAGGAAGTGTGGCCTGTGCTCAGTGGTGCGGGAGGGCAAGGATGCGTTCATGGTCAGGATGAATGGCGGCTGGGGTGGGTTCATGGCCGACAGGACTGTCCTGGCCAGAGGTAATTTCCTGTGGCCAGGTGGCCGTCCCCATACACTGGCAGCCTGAACGGGGGTGGGGAGGACGGGGGATGATTCGTGCAGTGTTTCCAAAGGAAAGCTGGAGTTTAGGGTGCTGACCTGAAAGCAGATAGTGAGATGCCATGAAATGGTTCCACACTCTCTAGAAAAGGGATTACCTCATTTCCAGCACTGGGGACATCGTCAGCAACACCACCACCATCACCACCACCATCATCACCACCACCATCACCACCACCATCACCACCATCACCATCATCACCACCATCACCACCACTGTCACTGTTATCACCACCACCATTATCACCACCATTATCACCATCACCACCACCACCACCATCACCATCACCATCATCACCACCACCATCACCACCATCACCACCACCGACACCGTTATCACCACCACCATCACCATCACCATTACCATTATCACCACCACCATCACCATTATCACCACCACCACCACCATCATCACCACCACCACCACCACCATCATCACCACCACCATCACCACCACCGTCACCACCACCATCACCACCACCGACATCGTTATCACCACCACCATCACCATCACCATTATCACCACCACCGTCACCACCACCATTATCACCACCACCATCACCACCACCATCACCGTTATCACCACCACCATCACCACCACCACCATCACCACCACCGTCACCATTATCACCACCACCATCATCACCACCACCATCACCACCACCACCATCACCACCACCATCATCACCACCACCATCATCACCATCACCACCACTGATACCGTTATCACCACCACCATCACCATCACCATTATCACCACCACCATCACCACCACCATCATCACCACCACCATCACCACCACCATTATCACCATCACCACCACCATCATCACCACCACTGTCACTGTTATCACCACCACCATCACCACCACCATTATCACCGCCATTATCGCCACCACCATCATTACCACCACTGTCACCATCATCACCACCATTTTCACCATCACCATCACCACCACCATCACCACCACTGTCACTGTTATCACCATCACCATCACCACCACCATTATCACCACCATTATCACCACCACCATCATTACCACCACTGTCACCATCATCACCACCATCACCACCACCAACACCATTATCACCACCATCATCACCACCACCGTCACAACCACCATCATCACCACCATCACCATCAAACCACCATGACCACCACTACCACCTCTACCACCACCACCACCACCACCACCACCACCATCACCGTCACACCACCATGACCGCCACTACCACCTCTACCACCATCACCACCACCACCACCATCACCGTCACCACCACCATCATCATCACAGTCTGGTCATTACTGCTTGGGGGGTAATGACTGGATATTCCTGTTTACCCCACATACTTCCATCCCTCTCTCTCCTGCCTCCACTGTGCTCCAGGAAGCTGCCCAGCAGGCGGTGACTTGGCTCACCCGGCCCCGTCACCCTCTGGCTTCCAGCTTGGGCCTAGCCAGCCGGAGGCAGGGCAGGACTGGCATAGAGGTGCTGCATCCCACAGTGCCCGTCTCTCCAGGAGCACAGGTCCTGCGAGGTGGTCCTTCCCCGGGCTCCTGCCCTTGCCTGGTGACAGCTGTCCTTCCTGTGCCCCTTCCTGTGCCCCCCGCCTGGGTGGTCATAGTTTCTACTCGCACAGACGCCTTGATGCCCAGCAGCCCTTGTTGTTTCCCTCAACCCTGCCAACACCTCTGAAATGTTCTTTTCATTAACAAACCTCTTCCACCGCCCCCCATGAGTGGGCCATCTGTTTCCTGCTCGATTCTGAAAGATACCAGTCACGTGGTGTGCCAGGCGAGCCACACTCATCCCCGAGCACGCCAGCAGCACCTGTACGAGGCCCCCATCACTGCGCCTGGAGACCCAGGCTGAGCTCAGGGATGCGGCCTGCCCTGTGGGTCCTGCTCCAGGAGCTAGGGTGGAAGCCAGCACTAGGGAGCCTGTTGGGATCAGACAGGCCTCGGTGTAGCGGGGATTGGCCCATCACTGAAGTGGGGGCTCCGAAGTGGCCCTGGAACTTGCCCTGGTTGCTCCCGGGGCGCTAGGAGGTCCTGCTGGGTGGGGGGTGGCCTCGGGCCTTGGGGAAGGAGGAAAGACAGACCCTCGCCATGGGGAATACAGCACCCTCTGCAAACAGCGCCGGGTGGGGAAACACAAATTCTGGGATAAAACCCGTCTCCCCGACCCCTCTTGCCTTCCCTCTTTTCCTGCCTTCTCCCTGTCCCCTACCCCCGTCCCCTTCTAGGTCTGTGTTCACAAAAGCAGCCCCTTTGTTTTCCCCTCCCTCTCCCACCCCTGGTCCTGTTTTCCCTGTCCTGAAGCTGCCCCCAGACCTTGGGACACCTCACTGCTGTCAGCAGGTCATGACCCTGCACAGGGGCCCAGAGCCAGGTCCTCAGCCCTTCCATCCCCTGGACTCCGGATCCAGCCCACCCAGAGGGGACACGCCACTTCCACGTGTGGACAGGTTTCTGGGGCTGGCTCCTTCCCAAAGTGTCCCCCACTCCTGAGTCTTGGGGACACCAAACCCATCAAAGTGGGATCAATGGCTCCTAGAGGGAGCACAGTCCCAGGGCAGGATGGAAGTTGGTCCCCCTGGAATGAAATGGAAGTTTCTGGAGCAGAGGCCACCCAGGTGGGGAGAGGGGCTGGCCAGGGGTCAAGACTCTGCTTACCTTCCCCTGGGATCCTGGCCTCTCCCATGGGTCCTTTCTCCTTTCTTTCCAGATCCAACCCTTGGCGTGACTGCAGGTGCTGTCACTCGTACTTTCCCCTCCTGTCTCTTTTCTTCCTTGGTGACAATAGTGACAATAACCGCTACCCACCCCCCAGCACTGCTGGTCAGCAGACGCGTAAGTGCCGCTTGGGGCGGGGCCGGGTGGTGGGGCTCGCCCTTTCCTTGAGAACCCTCCTCCACGTGGAAGCCATGAACAGCACCCCAGAGATCTGGGAGGGTCCCCAGTACCCACGACAAAGCCGCCGTTTCTTTGGAATCTCAAGTTTTGACTTAAGATTCATTCTCACGTTGCATCCTCCTCCACGCCAGCGGGGGCTTTACGCTGAATGCTCCCGGGCGGCTCTGCTCACCCTTCCCCGAGCCTTGGGGTCTGAGCCTCGTCCATCAGATGCTGGTGACAGCTCCCAGCACTGTCCAGGTGACCAGATGACAGTATAGTCGCCCAGCCAGCAGGCAGGAAGCCAGACTCAGAGCCTGGGCTTGACCTGCGAAGCTCAGGGTGGGGACCCAGCCGCAGGAACAAAGGCCTGTTTACTGGGGCGGGAGGATGCCCGCTGCAGGCTTGCCAGGCTCCGTGGGCTCCACCCAGAGAATCACAATGGGCAGCCTGTGAACCGGCCATCCGATCCTTCCAGGCCGCCGTGCCTGGCGCCATGGATGAGGTGAGCAGAGAAGAGAAGTCGTGGTGGGGAGCCTCTATGTCCTTGGCGGGACGAGATGCACGTGCACAAGTTCAACCGGGACCGTGTGGGCAGAGGGCCAGGGCCGAGTGTGGGAGGCGGCCTAGTGGCCCCCAGGGCTGTCTGCACCCTAATCCCGGAACCTGTGACTATGTTACCTTCTACAGCATGGGGGAACTCAGGTTCCTAGTGTCCTACCCCCGAAGCAGGAGGATGACCCTAGATTCTCGGGGCAGGCCTGGGGCACTCGCAGGGGTCCCTTAAATGGGGAAGGGGAGAATCAATGTCAGAGAGATGCAACGTGAGAGATACTTGGTGCCCGTCGCTGGCTGTGAGTAGAGGAGGGGCCACAAGCCCAAGAGAGCAGGGCCCCAGAAGCTGGAAAGACCTGGAGGTGGATTCTCCCCCGGAGCCTCCAGAGGGAAGCAGCCCTGCCCACGCTTTGCCCTCAGCCCAGTGAGACCCGAGGAGGACGTCTGACCCCGGAGACTGTAAGAGAATAAATGTGTATCGGGAGCCACAGGTTTGTGGCTATGTGTTACGGCGACAGGACTCTTGCTCTGAGTGATGAGCAGCGTGGAAATCTCGGTTCTGTCCTCCATGGCGTGGGACCAGGAGGCAGGTACAGCCTGGGGTCCCCTGCTCAGAACCTGAGCATCACACAGCCTCTGTTAAGGGCTGGGACGGTTAAGGGAGAAGACACCCCAGGGCCCTCGGTGTAGCAACCACACAGCATAGGAGGCAGCCCGGAGTCACGGCCAGCCCCTCCCTCCCCGGGACATGTGCCCAGAATGCTGGCTGGTCCGCTCTTGGGGGTTAGGGCTCCTCGCTAGGGCAAGGGGGAGGGCTGCGGGGAGCGGGTTGCGGGCGTGGGGGAAGAGGGGCCGACAGACTGGAAAAGGGGGCCGTGTCCCTTCCCAGATGACCAGAGCCATGGGCGTCAGCTCAAACAGGGGCTTCCTGCTCTTGCAGCCCAAATGGGTTACAGGTGAGTGAAGGTGTTGATCCTTGCTGGCCCCGGGCTGCACCTGGGGCCCGGGCTGGATGGACATCACCCCGCACCCAGCCCCGTTCCCCGCCAGCAAGGAGCCCCAGGGGCACCCAGCCTCTCCTGGTCCCCTGCAAAGATGAGCATCTTCTGCCAGGCCAGGATGTGGGAGAGTTTGGGAAGCAGGTGCAGGGCACTGGGCGGGGCTCACCGTGGATGGCCAGAGTGATGTAGGGCCGAGTGGCCTGGCAGGGAGGGTCAGGGTCATTCCACAAGCCCGGCCTCCTCCAACCCTCCTCCAAGTGCAAAGGTCAGGGCGGCCACTGGGCAAAGGCCTGGTCACCGGATGCCCTGGCCACCGTGGGCACGGGCCCCAGCTCCCGGGCGGGAGGGGTCCTGAGGCGACGAGGACGGAACAGGATGTGGGGATCCCCGACCAGCAAGGGAGGCAGGAAGAGGTGGGGCGGTGTCCCTGCGGCCGCCGGGCTGTGGGGATCCTGCCAGACCTCAGCACCCCCTGATGTAGAGGGGCCCTGACTGTCCCGTCGAGCAGGCCTGCTAGTCGCTCCCTGGCGGCGGGGGGGGTGGGTGGGGTGGGATTTGAATCACGAGGGTCTGACACCCAGATGTGCTGAACTGGAGCCCTGCACTCTGCGGACCCACCCGACCTACACACGGGCCCCTTTGCTCTGTTCTCTCAGGGGAACCCACCCCTCCAAGCTGGGGCTTCATATGGAGTTGTCCCTGGAGAGGGTGTCCTAGTGGGGACAGAACTGGAACGTTCCTGAGATGAGGCCTGCGATGCAGGCTTGAGGCTGACACAGAACTGCTAAGGGCGGGTGTGCCCAGGGTCTTAACCCGAGAGGACCCCCGGCCGGAGCCGGAGGATGGGACGGGGGGCCGAGGAAGCCCGCTTTGATGTCCGCTGACCGGAGCAGGGCCTGGCCGGGGGCCCTGGCCTGGGGCTCATTGCGGAGAGAAGGCACCTTGGAAACCACTCAGGCCCATGGCCCCGCGTGTCCTGATCCACAGGCAGAGGCGCTTCTGTCCCATGGAAGCCCCGAGCTGGGCGGCACAGAGTGTGCTCGGGGTGACCCAGGGGCTGCCAGGCTTTGCCGCGTGGAAAGCCAGTGCCCCAGACCACGGCCCCTGCTCACCAGCCACCAGCAATGTGAGGGGAGCGCTCAGGGTCCAGGCTCCCCGTCCACTCTGAGGGCCCGGGTGCCGTCGCCCATCTCTGGGCCAGTGTTCCACGTCCCCCCACCCCAAGGAGTGCCTGGGGGCTCCTGCGGCCGGGGCACACTTCCTAGGCACCCAGAGGCCTGAGGTGAGCACGTGCCCACACGTCCCCTTACGCTGAGCCCCAGGGACAACGCTGCCGGCGCTGGCAGTGGCACCAGGGAACCCCCTGCCCCACACGGACTAAGGGGCGGGAGAGAAAGAGGAGGCCCCAGATATCCTGGCCTCTCTCGGGTGGTGGGTGTCCCAGCCTGGGCTCCCCCCGCCCAGCCAGGTGGCCTCACTGTTCCCAGGGTGTGGGCCCCAACCCCAAGGCCCGCCCCACCCGCTGCGTGGTAGGGGGCCGGGAGCTTAGCGCGCGTGCAGCTATCTGTGGCCAGACGCCCTTCCCATCGCTCTCGGCCTGGTCCCTCCGCCCTCTCAGGAGGCCTCCGTCATGAGTCACGTCCACACTGGGGCCGGGCAGAAGCAGCCTCGGACTTCAGAGGCCACGCCCTCCAGGAGTGGGGCGCTGCCCCAGCTGGTGGCCTGGAGCAGGTGAGGGGAGGAGGGCGTCTGCCCTGCCCCGGTCCCCGTAGCTCACAGCAGTCCAGGCCGCTGCTCTCCCAGGTCTCGCTCAGCCAGTTCTGCAGGCCTGGGCCGGTCATGGCGACAGCATATCACCAGCTGAGGATTCTTTGGCATCGCGTCCTGTGGCTCTGTCCTGAGTGGCTCAGAGGTCAGGTGCCATGCTCAGAAACGGCCAGCCCCAGCCCCTGCTGGCCAGGAGGAGCCAGGACTGCCGCTGGCCCTTAGCAAGCTGGACTGTCCTGAGGGGGACCCACCCAGAGATCCCAGGGCCAGCGAGGGGGCAGCAGGGCTGGGGGGCTGGGGAGCTGGCAGGCAGAGAGGAGGTCTCCAGGGGTCTGAGCCACTTGATGGGGCCAGGACAGAACCCCACAGTCACACCGAGCCCTGGGGGGTCGCAGTAGCAGTAGCCCCTGCTCTCATCCTGGCCCTGCCTCAACCCGTCTTGGCCTGTGCCGGCCTGCATCCTCTGGCCTCAGTTTCTTGATCTGAGACACCAGTTTGGACTAATTAGATGAGCTCATAGTTAAGGCAGGGGACAGTTCTTCTGCTAACCTGGCGTAGGGGCTGAACGGTGGCCCTGAAAGAGACGTCTGCCCAGACCCGAGAATGTGGGCTTTCGTGGAATGCGGCCCTTGCAGATGTGATCAAGGTTAAGGGCAGAGATGAGGGCATCCTGGATCAGGGCGACCCTAAGTCCAGTGACGGAAAAGAGACACAGACACGCAGGGAGGGGCCGCAGGAGGACAGAGGCAGAGATGGGCTGATGCGTCTACAGGCCGAGGGGCACCGAGGCGTGCTGGCTGCCAGCAGGAGCTGGCCAGACCCTCCCTCACGTCCTCAGGAGGAATAGCTGCCCCCCGCACCTTGACTTGGATTTCTGGCCTCCAGAGCTGTGAGAGAAGGGATTTCTGTGGTCTAACCCGCCCGGTTTGCGGCGACTTGTTACAGCAGCTCCAGGAAACGGTTACAGCCGGGACACTCAGGGCAAGGGACACTCCAGTGACTCACCTCAGAGCCATCAGGAGCGGAAGGCGGGACGAGAAGGCCCTCCCACGTGGTCACAAGGTGCAAGGCGGGGAGGGAGCAGACAGTGGCGGAGGTGTCTGCTGGCACGGAGGGCTTTTCTGCAGCACGGCTGACAGCGACTCCGGTCTTTCTGCCCCCTCCCGCCTGTCCTCACAGGGCACATTACCCACTTCCTGGGGTGACCGGCCCAAACTGGACCCCCAGTGGGCAGCCGCCCAACTGGGGGTGTCAGTGGTGGAGCCAGGGAAGCACGGGCGGTGAGACCCCAGGTCGGTGCGCCCGGAGCAGAGTCTGAGTGTTCCGATGGGGTATGGGGTCCCCTCACTGCATCCCTACTGGGCCTGGATGGTCACTTGGCAGAGGTGGGGGTGGGGTAGGACCCCCGAGAACCCCTCCAGCTGGATCCTTGGATTCTCCGAGGAGAGGGGAGTGTCGCCAGCCCTCCTGTGAACCAGGGCAAGGTGGGCCCGAGTGAAGGGCAAGCGTCAGGTCCCCCATGCGCTCTGCGGTGGCACGGCACGCGGGCTCTGACCTCCGGGCACTGCTGTGCCGCTGGGAGACACCACCCACCCCAGGGCTGAGGACACAGCGTGGCTGGGAGCAAGTGATGGCATCGGGGTGCCCCAGCAGGCCGGCTGCTTGGAGGAGGGCCACTCCGAGCAGGTAAACTGAGGCCCCACGGACACACAGGTTCGTCGCCAGGCACAGAGGGAGGTGGGATTCAGGCCGTGGAAGGTGGTCCCTGCCTGGAGTTGGGATACCCTGTTGTCAGGGGCACCCTGGAGGGTGCTGGGCTGGTGACAGGAGGACACCTCACTCGTTTCAGCTGAGACCAGGTTGAGGGGAGTTGGGGGGACACCCGCAAGGGCCCTTGCAAGGATCAAGTGTTGAGTCTCCGAGGTGACAGGTGCTCGTTCCTGCCTCAGAGAGGGAGGGGTCAGAGACAAAGGGAGGGCTGAGACGGCCACACGTGGGAGCTGCGGGCCGTACCGCTGACCCCGACGGGTTCTCTGCTCCCAGCAAAGTGCTGGCTGACACCTGGCCTCCGGGTCTCTTAAAGCGATTGTTTTTCCGCCACATTGTGGCGGCTGTGTTTTCATCAGGGTCCTCTGGGGATGCTTCCATCTCAGTGAAATTGCAGGTCTGCCGTAGCGCCCCAGCCCCTGCCAAGTCTCTCAGTCAGCTGGAGTCCTCGGTGGCCGCAGGATGGCAAGCCACTTCTCCTGGGAGCGCTCCCGAGCCCACTGGGGGCAGAGAGTCCAGCTCCGCTCCCTCCCCTCGGGGCCTGACCCCGGGATGCTTGCATCACGGGAACTGCTTTTAGCAGCCCCTTCGCCTGAGCCATCCAGCGCACGCGGGGGGCCCAGAGTGTGGGCTCAGCAGGCAGCCCGTCTCTCTGGGCTTGCAGGGGAGCCGTGATGTCACCATGATTCCACGCGGCTGCCAAGCGCCCAGCGTGACGGCCCCTCCTGGCCAGCTCGGCACTGACGCAAATCAAAAGCTTCTAGCTCTCTGAGCAGCTGCCACCCTGTCCTCCGCCGGCAGCCCTGTGGTCCACGGCAGGGAGGGCAGGCAGCGGCGGGCTCCAGCGTGGGACCTGGCATTTGAGGTCATCAGCTGCTCTTTAAAGCGCAGGCAGCGTGGCACGGGGGGCTCCTTGGAGGTCAAGGAGAGCCAGCCACTCGCACAGCTCCTGGTGAGGTCAGCCGCCCTGCCCCTCCATCCAGCGGTGCCTGGGGCCCTTCAGCTCTGGTCATGGCTGCTGGCCCAAAGTGGCACTAGGGGCATGGGAGGACGTTAGGCCAGGTGGACCCACCCCGGGGACGGATGGGGGCAGGGGACAGGGCGGCCCCTGCGTGGCGTCAAGCAGGGTGGGGTGGAGCTCCGTCTTCCTCTGGGTCTCCTTTCACCGTGGGTGTAAATAGTGGCCTTCCGGAGCTGCTACTGCGAGGTCTCCCTGAGCCTCCGAGGGGCTGCTGGAGTCTCACCTTTCAGCACATCCTCGCCACAGCGACCCGCAGACGACACACCTCCGGGGCTCCTTGGAGGGACGTGGGGAGCCAGGCATGGCGACCAGGTGGATCCAGAGCGACCTTCCTGGCGTCTCCGGCTGAGAGCCGTCCTGGGGGCCTGCCTGCCCTGAAGAAGGCCACCTCAGCCTGCCTGCCGGAGCGCCCTGTCCTTCCTTAAACACGCACACACAGGCTCATGCATGTACACGCACGTGCACGCACACACACACATGCAGCACGTGTGCACACAAACACACAGGAGTGCAAGCACCCGCGAACATGTGAACACATGTATGTGCCCCACACTCCCACAGTGTACGTGCACATGTAGACACGCATGCCACACACACACACACGCACGCACGCACGCACACACGCACGGGGGTCCAGCTGCTTTCCATTCCCAGATCAGCGCCTGCTGTCGCCGACAGGGCACCTTCCAGGATTTCGACCAATCCCTGCTCATGCGAGGACCCCCGCCCCTGTGCAAGCAGGACCCTGACCCTCTGCCCTCGGCCTCAGTGGACGCAGGAGGACAGGCTGCCCAGGGGCTGGGATGGCCGCCTGGGGGGCAGCATGAGGAAGCCACTTGGGGTCCAGGGGCGGGTCCAGGCAGGCAGGACAAGACAGGAGCTGAGGACGAGGACTCCAGGCCCTACCTCAAGGGCACCTTTGTCTCCACAGGAACTGGGCTGACCAGAAGCCAGCTCCGGCCACCTCCGCCTCAGCACAGGCAAACGACTACGTGGCCGGGCGGACGCGGCCGGGTCGCGTGTGGAGAAGGGCCCACCTGGGGGTCACCCTGGGTGAGGTGGGAGGCCGCAGCTGACCCCTTCCTGTGGGCAGCACGCGAAGGGTCGGGACCCCTCCCCGCAGAGCGCCTGCTGTGGCGAGGCTGGCCTGCGAGGCGTTGCCTGGAGACCCGAAGTGTCCGGTGCTCCGTTCCATCCGCATCAGCAGCGGGCCCGCCAGGGGGCCGTCCCCCCTCTTCTCATCACGGGGCTCTGTCCCGTCCTCGTCCCAAGGCAGAGGTGCTGCCGCTGCCCTGTGGGGACTCTCAGGACCCTGGGCCTGCGGCCGCTGCACAGCCTCCAGCCCTGACGCTGAGTCGGGTCCCCGGGACTCCGGGTCAGCACGAGGTCGAGGGCTGGTGAGTCCTCTGTTCTCTTGCTGCTGTGTCTGTTCTCCTTCCTCACCCCCACCAGAGCCCTGCTGCACTGTCCTGGATGTTTCCACCCACGATCCCAGGCAGCTCTGGGCCCTTTTGCGTGCAGATGGATGAGGTGCAGCAGGGGTTCGGAAGCAAAATGACCGTGGCAAGAAGCAGACAGACAGATGGACAGACAGACAAAAGGCTGGGTCTTGCAGGACACCCCAGGCTGCTGGCGAGGCTTCTCAGAGGGTGGCTTGGGGGCCCCTGAACTGGACCTCCTGCTCTGGGGTCGGGAGGTCTGCAGGTTTCTGGGCAGCCCTGCGTCCTCAGTCACCAGAGCAGAGCCTCACGGGGCCAGACCGGCCTGGCTCCTGGGCCCACCTGGAGGGGGGACCCTGGGGCTCCTCAGGAAGAGCTGCTCCCATCCCATGGCCTCCCTTCTGGCTCCCTCTTTCTGCTCGTGGACGGAGGCTGGTCTTTGTTTTGTTTTGTTCTAATAACCTAAACAATTGGCACAGAGGCTGCATCAGCTGATGGGCAGCCGGCCGATGGTCACGCTGTCCACGTGGCCAGGCTGGCGGCCGTCACGTGCAAACGGGGCGGGGACTGGGTGGGCGAGCCCAGCAGGGGCGCCCCAGGCTCAGCAAAGGCGTCCCAGAGCTAGAAGCACGCCCCTCCCCTCCCCTCCCCTCCCCACACCAATGGGAAATGGGGCAGGAGGGTTGAGCCGCCCCTACTCCCCAAGGCAAACAGAGACCTGGCCGCCAGCCGCGCCCCCGACAGAGGGCCCTGCACCCCCGACAGAGGGCCCTTTCTTCTGTGCTCCAGCTGAGCAAGGTCGACTGCGGCCAACAGTTTCTGCTTTCCTGCCCACTCCCTCTCGAGAGCTGCGGTGGCAGTGCCCCAAAGCCGGTATTCGCACACATTCCAACCTGCCCTTTGGTTTGTAAGATGTAAATATTTGCTCTTCCATTAAGAAAATAATCAGAAGTTATCCTTTAAGTGGAGTGTACACACCGGTGCCCTTCAAAAGGCAAATGCTGCTCTTCCTAAAGGTGGAAGGAGGAGCCGGGCTGGGCGGCTCTGGGGGTGTAGGCCTGCCTCTCTGTGCTGCACCCACCTGCCTGAATGCTCTAGCAGCTCAGGCAGCATGCAGGGGAGACCGCATGGGGCACGAGGCAGCCCTGGCATCTCACAGCCCAGCCCACCTCTGGGGCTGGGCAGGATGCAGGCGGGCTTCTGTCTGGGGGTGAGCCTTTCCGGCCCCAAGTCTGCGCAGGGCCTGGCTGGAGAGCAGTTGGCAATGAGAGAGAGAGTGGGAAGCTGTGCTCTGGGCGGAAGGTCTGTATCTGGGTCTCAACTCTGCCTCGTCCTTGGCACACGAAGTGGGCCGCCGGCTGACCCTCGCCAGGCTCCCGTTCTCTTCGTGTAAAACGACGGGGTCCCAGCTGCTTTGTACCGCCGCTGCCCTCCCCGGTGAGTGAAGCTGGAGCTGGCGGTCCGGGCCGTGCTATGGGGAGCCCGCGGCGGGCGCTTTGCGGGTAGCACTTATAGCGGCCTCGCGGCAGCCGAGCTGGGAGTGTTTACACCATGGGCATTGGCAAGCGCAGCAAATCCGGGCTGTCTGAGAGCTGGTTACCCGTGTGCCCCTAGCTCTGGTCATCGAAGCCCCTCCCATCTCTCAACCCTGGGGTCAAAGCAAGGACTAGAAAGAGGATATGAAGTGTTCGCAGGAATACCCCGGAAAACAAACGAACAATGACATCAACGCCCAGGCCCGCTCTCTCCAGGCCCCGGCAGGCCCCTTCCCTGGAGACCAGGCTCTCCCGGAGGCCAGACTCCCATGGGCACGGCAGGCTGCCCACCCTCAGGGACACTTGCACAAGGACGTCGCATCTGCGGGCTCCGGGAAGTCCCGAGGGCGGCTCCCCCGACCTGCGTGGCTACGGCTGCCCTGGCGTCCTCACTGCCTTCTGTAAATACTTGTGGAGAAGCCTGTGGCCTCTTTGGATCTGGGTGTGCACACGTCTGAGGCCTGGCCCTGGCTCTCTTCCCCAGGGGCTCCTGCAGGACGTGCTGCCTGAGGGGACCCCGCCGAGGAAGCCCCGCGGGCGGGGTGGCGGTGCAGAGGGAAAGGTGCCGGGACCCCCGTGGTCTCATTCGGGCCCCTCGCATTGCCCTCTGACCCAGGCTCTGGGCTTGAATTACGAGAATCCCGTAAGGTAACGTACGTGGGGAGCTGCTGCCTGGTGGAGGCTCAGGCGGGACCAGCGTCCTCTTTGTCCTGACCACGTGCTCCTGCGCTCTCTGGATGTGCCCAGAGCTTCCTGGGTCTGGGTAGGGGAAGGGTTTGTTTCTTTTCTGGCAGCAGGAGCCCAAGATCAGGCAACAGCCCACCTGCGTGAGGGTGCGGGGCGGGGGAGAAGGTGGTCCCACAGGAAATGCCAAGTGGGCACCTGGGGCACTTCCTGAGTGTGATCACATGCCCACGAGTGGGTGGATCGTCCTTACCTTTTTCCTCCTAGAAAGCATGCCTCCACCTGGAGGCCCTCCAGGCTGGACTCTCCCTCTTTTAGGAAGCCGCTCTGTCCCGAGCCTATCTGGCTGGTCTTACTATCCTTCTCACTCCTCCTGGGTCCCCAGCCTCCAGGGGACCCTTCTCAAGGGCCTGTGGACATTCTGCCGCCCTGTCAGCCTGGAGGATGCTTCTCTACTTGTCCCGAAGACAGGGCAGCTTCCCGCCAGGTGCGTTCCACATTCTGGAAGGCTCCCAAGAGCAGACGTCCAGTGAAAGGCAAGCCTGCCTCTGCAGTCACACGGGTTTCCAGCCGGCACCCCCCTCCCCTGATGCGCAGTCCCCCATCCCTGCCTTGGAGCCGCGGCGGCTGGCAGACGGCGGGGTGGGCTGCCAGGGGCAGGGGTGAGCAGCCATTGCCCCGGGGCCCATGGGAGGCTGCCTGTCAAACAGCACAGGACACGTGATCCCCGAATCCCAACTCCCAAGGCAGAGAGGTCTGCAGGTGGCCCACGTGTGGCCACCGTCCACCTCTGGCACAGGCCATCTGTTGGAGGGTTCCTCCTGGCTCCCTCTGCGTGGAGTCCCCTGCGAGGGGTGTTGGGGACACTTGGTTCTGTTCTCAACGCTGTGACACCTGGACTCTGCAGTTTGGGCCAAGATAGAAAACGGGTGGAACGTTCCTGAGATGAAAGCCCTCATCCCACTGTCCAGTGGTTCCCAGACCACACTGAGTGGGTCAGAAAGCTGTCCGTCTCCTGGTCATAATACCCCTCACGGGCTGGCGATAGATTGTGCCCTCAATTTGTCTTAGGTGGGAAGTGGAGCCCATAGAACTCTCTGAGGCCTTACGGCAGACAAGCAGGGGGCAGCAAGACAAGGGCCTTGGGTGGTCTGAGCCCAGATGTTTTAGCAGGTACTGAAGGCCACGCCCAGACCCCCCCCCACCCCCCGCTCCACGTGCCTTGCGTCTGCCTAGAGATCTCCCACCGGAGAACCGGCCGCAGCCCCCAGCACAGGCTTTATGGCTGGGACCACAGGCCCGCCCCTCCCTCTAGGACCCACCTGCGGAGGCACGGACGGCCCCTCACCAACAAAAAACATGACCCAGTACCCCAGACTCCTCCTCATTGTCCCCAGAGCACGAGGGACGGGTCAGACTTCTGCCCCTACCGAGCTGCTCCCGTCCCCGTGGCCCAGCACTCCCAGGATGGGATGAGGCCGCTCTCTCTCCTTCAAGGGCAGAGGAAAAGCTCAGGTCTTCTCGGATTCCTCCTAGGGCGCCTGGTGCAGTCCACACGCGTGTTTTGCGGCTGACTCAGAGAGGGAAGGCAGTGGCGGGAAACACACACAGCGGTAGATTCCTTCCCAGTCGTCAGGCACCGGCCCCGGCTCCGACCCCGACCCCGTCCCCGCAAGGCTGGACGCCTGCTAGGCTGGTGACTGACGTGGCCCCAGGCAGGGAGGGGACATCAGAGCCAGAGAAGCCCAGGTCCAGAGGGAAGAGGCCTCAAGGTCAGCAGGGCCACGGGGACCCTCCGCTGGAGGCCGGAGGAGGGACAGGATGCAGTGTCTGCTTTTAAAAGTTATGGATTGATTTTCTTGTGTTTTAGAGAAATGCAGAGCATCAAAACCATGATTGCAGGGATTTTAGCCCTACGGCCAAGACTGAGTCAGCAGTGATGTCAGCCCTGAGCTGACTGAAAGAAAACTAGGAAATGAGAACACGTCTTGGACCTGCTGAGACCTTGCTGTGGACCATGAATGACGGAAGAGTGGGCAGCATGGAGCTGGCCGGGCTCTGCAGGCTGTTTCTGGAAAGGGCCAGGGAGTAAATAGTTTAGGTGCTGTGGCCACTCGGTCCCTGTTGCAACCGCTCGGCTCTGCCCTTGTATGTGAAAGCCGCCGTGGACGACAGGCAAATGAGTGGTCGTGGCCTCGTGCCAATAAAACTTTATTTGTGGGCCCTGAGATGTGAGTTTTGTATAATTTCCACATGTTGTAAAATCATCCCTTCTTCTTCTCCTTCTTCCCCCCCTTCCCTCCCCCACCTCCCTCCCCTCCTCCTTCCAGCCATTTAAGTGGGTTAAAACCATTCTCAGCCAGAGGACTGGATACAGACAGGCCAGCTTTGGGCCATAGCTGGCGACCCCGATGCTGTCTGATGCGCTCATTTGTGGATGCAGTGACAGACCCAGCAGTGGGCAGGGACTTGCTGAAGCACACAGGGCACGCGGGAGCAGAGCCTGGACTGGGGCAGCCCCACACTCACCCACTCCCTGCTTCTGCTTCCTGGGGCCCCTGGGGTGCCACACCCCCTGACCTCAGCAGCACCCCGCTCCTTCGGGGAGGGAACAGGCACAGCCCGACTCTGAGTGGTTCTGGAGGCTGCGGATCTCAGAGCCCAGCCTGCGGGGACCCCGGAGACTTGAATGACCCCCCCCGCCCCCTGCTGCCCCAACTCCACACCCACCTCCTGGCTAACGCGACTGGCCCAGGAGTGGACGCCAAGCAGCAGGGTCGGGCCTCCGTGGAGGTGGAGAGGAAGGGGCTCTCGTTCCTCTGGGGACTCTGAGCTGGACCACCATGCAGGCCTTGAACCCTGTCCCCAGACTCCTGAGAAGTCCCTTCTGCAGGGAGAGAGGCCCCACCTGGAGAGAACCGGGGGCGGGAGAGAGCAGAGAGGTGGGGAGACACCCAGGCCGCCGGAGGCCCCGAGGCCCGCCCTGCCCAGGACTCCCAATAAACTCTGTTTTTGCTTTAAGTTATTTTGAGTTGGGATTTTGTTTTTTGTTTTCTGAAGTTCCATATCTTGAGCTCGCCCTTGACACTTCCTGAAGGAGAAACACACAGAGGATGCTGGGCCCAGAGTTCGTGGTAGAGCAGCTGCGCGGCAGGGCCAGGAGTCAGCGCTGCAGGGAGGAATGTGAACTGACGGGGGGCCTCACACTCGGGAGAGAAGATGACACCCTGGGAAACCCCGCACCCTGAGTGGCCCCTCCTTACAGCTGCCCCAGGAGACCCTGGAACACGGCCTCGCAGGCGTGTCACCCTCGCCAGGAGCCCCTTCCCGGCCCATCTGCCCCCGACCCCTCCAGGGGGTGCAGTCGCTGCGCCCAGATGAGCCCTGGGAGCTGGCGGCTGCGCCGGAATATTCCAAAGGCCCAGGAGGCTGTCAGACTGTGACGTGTGATAAAATCCCCAAATGTTCCAGGACAGGAAACTGGTTTAACCTTAACGTTTCCCTGCCGATGGCTCCCGACCGTCTCACAGCACAGCCTGGCTGCGGTCCTGCGAGAGGCCATGCCCTGAGCCAACAAGGGCCTGAAACACCTTTTGGCACGCGGCAGTTGGCGGAGACATGAATAAAAGATCCATTGGACATTAAAGCATCCCTTCTCTAAGACAGCGCTTTATCTGCCTCTGAAGGGGCTGAGGGCCTGAGGGGGAAGCTGCCCAGAGTGAGGAGGTCAGCGGCCAGCTGTGGACACCGCAGCCGCCTCTGAGCATTGTGACAGCAGCCGGGGGGAGGGGGGGGTCGAGGGCCCCGCCCCCCAGCTGAGGCTTGGCCCCGCCCCCAGGACACCTGGTTCCTGGGGCTCCTGTGGGAAGGGCATGCTGAGCCGGCACCTCGCCGGGCCTGTCCTGTCCGGGGGCCCTGGGGGGGGCCTTGATGAAGGTGGACTTGTGTACAAAGGGAGAAGGGGTGAGAGGGGCCTCCCTGCCCTCTCTGGGGAGACCAAGGCAGGAGGGGAGCCCGGGCGCTACCCGCACAGAGGACAAATCCCAGAGGACCTCCACCTGCAGGCTGGAGAAGTAGAGGGCTGCTGGGGACTGTCCAGTGCAGACCCCGAAGCCCCGCTTCTTCCCACATCCCCGCCTGACTTGCACAATGTTCTGAAGAGGCCTCGGTGGGGAGAAAGCCACGGGCCTGCGGAGTGAGGGCCCAGCCTGCCTGGAGCCCTCCCGAGATGCCTCCGAACCAAGGGGGTCCTTTAGACCCTTGCTTCTTTCAGTGCTGCGTCAAACTTGTCCAGCGTGGCACCTTTTAGTACAGGTATAAGAATATGTGTGTAGACCCTGCGTAAGAGCATGAATCAAATTGATTAGCAGAAGTGTATTTTTCCACAATTTCCTTTTTTTTAAACAGTCCTAATCTTTTTTTAAAAATTTATTTATTTTATTTGTTTATTTCTGGCTGCGTTGGGTCTTTGTTGCTGCATGCGGGCTTTCTCTAGTTGCTGTGAGCGGGGGCTACTCTTCGTTGCGGTGTGCAGGCTTCTCATTGAAGTGGCTTCTCCTTATTGAGGACCATGGGCTCTAGGCGCATGGGCTTCAGTAGTTGTGGCTCGTGGGCTCACTAGTTGTGGCTTGCGGGCTCTAGAGCGCAGGCTCAGTAGTTGTGGCACACGGGCTGAGTTGCTCCGCGGCATGAGGGATCTTCCTGGACCAGGGTTCGAACCCTGGTCCCCTGCATTGGCAGGCGGATTCTTAACCACTGCACAACCTGGGAAGCTCTGCCATAATTTCTAAACAGCGTCCCACATATAATGACTGTGGTTTAAAACTCCTGAAAAAATGTTCAAGAAAGGTTTGAGTCCTCCGGCAACTTAACTGACCTCTTGAAGGCCACGGCTGAATTGAAGTAAGCTCTGGAAACAGGAGGTACCTGGGTCACCTCAGGATATAATCCCAGAGGGACTCTCTTCACCCCCAGACTTATTTCTCCCTTCCCCTCCCCCTCCTCCCCTCCCCTCCCCCTCCTCCCTTCCCCTCCCCCTCCTTCCCTCCCCTCCCCCTCCTTCCCTCCCCTCCCCCTCCTCCCTTCCCTCTCCTCTCCTCTCCTTTCTCTTTCACCAGCTTCCCCTCCCACTTCCTGCCACACACTCACCCTCCACTCCCTTTTCCAAACAGAGCCAGCAGCGCCAGGCCCCTCTTGCCTCCACACCATTACAGGTGGTCCTGCAGGTGAGCCCTCTGACCCCCCCCAGCGCTCATGCCCACCCCCCGTGCCAGGCTCTGGATCCCACTCAACCAGACTTGGGTCCGTAACCACGGATGCAGCTGCTCTGGAGTGACATCTGATAAAGGAGCTTGGACTCAGACGCCGGCTTTCCTGCCTGTGCCCCCCACCCCCGTCCCACCCCTCGGCTGAGGGAGGTCAGCCTCCTGGACAGACTCTCCTGCCCGAGGCTCTGGGTTCGCCTGGCCCCTGGGGGCGTTGAGCCCTGTGTCCTCTGTGCTAGCTCTGCGGGGCCAGCGATGTCATGTACAGAATAACTGACAATTAGCCACCAGCACAATCCCGCTGTGGGTTCCTGGCCCCCATTTAATGGCCGGCACCTCCTCTGCACAGTCCTTACACCCCCCTCCCTCCTGGGGCCTGTGAGACGGCAGCAGCGTGAACCCCAGTTGCAGGATTCCCCAGGACCGCTGAGCAGGTGAAGGGTGGGGGTCAAGGGGGATGGAGGGGACGCTCAGGGCTGTTGCTCAGAGGCCCATCATGTGGGCAGCTGCGTACACGGTTTAAAGCCCTTTATCCTCACTATAAAAATAATATATATTTATTCATAGAGAATTTGAAAATGAAGAAAACTATTAAAAAAAAAAAGAAGGAAAAGAAACCACCAGCAATCCACCACACAAAGAGAACACTCTCCACATTTCTGGAATGTTTCCTCCCAGCCTCGCCTGTTTCTGTGCATTTTAAGAACAGAGTTAAATATTTTATGTGGGTGTTCGAACTGTGTTTTCTTAGAGTTTGCATTTGTCTAGTCAGCATCCTTTTGTCACAGAGCCAATGGTTTTAACTACATGTTCTTATTTTCTGTATGCTTGAAAATACAGGGAAGCTCTCCCCTCCCTGACTGGGGAGAGACTGCCCTTCCTGGGGCCGCCAGCACTTAGCGACTCGAGGGCTCACTAGAGCTCCTTCACCTGCAAACTAACCAATCCCAGTCTATAGCCCCACACCTCCTTATCTAACCTCACACAAAGCCCATGTTGCCCCTGCCCCGAACCACTCCAGGGCCGGGTACCAGGCAACGAGAGACCCCTCTGTAGCTCAGAGCTTGCCAGGGTTATTTATACGGGCCAGTCCCAAGCTGTGTCCCCTGCCCCCCCTTGCACTTCCTGCAGAAAACCCGATCAAAGCTCTGGCCTTGGCCCTCCCCCTTGTTCCTGCTCTTGCCTCCTGGCCCAAACCCAGTGCCTCCCCACGGGGCCTGCATGGCGTATGTGCCCCGTCTTCGGGAAATATAGGTAATAAAAAAAAATCTTCTTTCAATAGCATTGGCCTCTCCTTGTTGTAACTCACTCATACTGCTGTAAAATAAATCCCAGGTATGTTTTTCATACTGTGTGTGTGTGTGTGTGTGTGTCTCACTTTTGTCACCTAAGATGGTAACATGGATATTTTCCAATGTCATTAATGCTCTTTTTAAATGTAATTGTAATGAGTGTATAATATCTTCTCCTACGGATATACCAGAATCTCTCCCTCTTTTGCTGTATCTGGTTTGCTTCTATTATTATTATTTTTTATTACCCTGAGATGAACATTTTTGTGAATCGATATTATCCCATGTTTTGGGATCTTTCCTCATGTTAGACAGTCAGAAACAGAAGCCCTGGATCAAAGCGACGTTGCAGGTGGGGTACACACGTTGCATCCTCCAAAGTCTGTCTGCTTTTATGCTCTAATCAGAGCCAGCACTGAGGGTTATCAACTATGTGAAATGTTACCAATTTGACGGGGAAAATGTCGTGTTGTGGTTTGAATTTCTTTGGCTGCCGGTGAGGTTAGACGGTCCTCCCTGTATTTTGTGGTCACTGATATTTGCTTTCTTGAGAATTCCCTAGTCCTGTTCTTGGCCTATCTTCCAAATTGGGGTCGTTGAGACTTTTTTTTTTACTTTGCATATTAAGAGGATTCTCATGGGTTGAATTGTGTCTCCCTCGATTCATATGTTGAAGCCCAAACCCCCAGTAACACAGAATGTGACCTTATTAGGGAATAGGGTCCCTGCAGGTATAATTAGTTAAGATGAGGTCATATTGGAGCAGGTCGGCCCCTAATCCAAAGTGACTGATGTCCTTATAAAAGGGGGAAATTTGGACACAGACACGTGCATAGGGAGACGCTGTGTGAAGATGAGAGCAGATCAGGTGATGTTTCTACAAGCCAAGGAACCCCAAGACTGTGTGCAAACCCCCAGAATCTAGGCGAGAGCCCAAGATAGATTTTCCTTCAGAGCCCTAGGAGGAGCCAACCCTGCCCACACCTTGATTTTGGACTTCCAGCCTCCATAGCCAAGATAATATATTTTTTCTTTTTTTTAAAAAAATTAATCTATTTAATTTATTATTTTTGGCTGCGTTATGTCTTCGTTGCTGCACAAGGGCTTTCTCTAGTTGCAGCGAGCGGGGGCTGTTCTTCGTTGCGGTGCGCGGGCTTCTCATTGCAGTGGCTTCTCTTGTTGTGGAGCATGAGCTCTGGGCGCACGGGCTTCAGTAGTTGCAGCATGAGGGCTCAGTAGTTGTGGCTCACGGGCTCCAGAGCGCAGGCTCAGTAGTTGTGGCGAATGGGCTTAGTTGCTCCGCGGCATGTGGGATCTTCCTGGACCAGGGTTCGAACCCGTGTCCCCTGCATTGGCAGGTGGATTCTTAACCACTGCGCCACCAGGGAAGCCCTGATAATACATTTCTATTGTTAAGGCTTTCTCCTTGTGTACAGCAGCCCCAGCAAATGAACACACAGATTAAACCCACATCTGCAATACTTACCAATGTGGTCTCCAGTTTTCCCATGTGGAGGATGAAAGGCACCTCTGGTCACCTCTCCCCAGGGACCCTGGTGAGGTTCCTAGGGGCTGGCCCTGCATGTCTCATGTCACAAAGGATGCTGAGCTGCCTGCACCCCTTTCCTCCTGGAAGGAGCTGAGATGACGTGACACAAACAGCTCTGACCCAAGCCCTCCTCCCATGGCGGCTGCTGCATTTGTCACCCTGGCGACTGGAGGGGAGCCGCCTGATGGGGGGCCTCCAGCCCCAGCATTTGATGGTTCCCAGCGTTCTCAGAAACGAATCTCCTTAAACGCCGCATAAGCCCAGTTCTAGCAAAGCATCAAAGACTGAACTGCTTTTGCCCACCAGGTTGGGCAAATTCACTGGATCCTGAGTGAGGGTCCCTAAACGACGAGTGGCCAACCCAGCACAGATGGCTGGGGACAAGGGTGGTGTGGGCACAGAGAATGGCGGGATGTGGACGCAGACGTCCAGGGCAGCACAGACCCAGGCCACCTCGGTGTCTCTGTCCTGCTGGTCAGAGCCAATAGGCCCAGCCACACGCGTGCCAAGCTCGACTGTGTAGCAAAGGGATGTGGTTGCCACCCCATGCACCCGCAGCACTGCTCGTCCGCCTCTCTGCTCTCCTCCCACCTGCATCCGTCCTGCTGTCAGGGGCCGGGGACTACACACCCGCTGCCCAAGCGCACGTGCCCAGCAGCTGCTCAGTCAGTTCTGCCCCCGGGAGAGCCAGCAAGGATGTAGGGTGGGGTTGGGGCTACAATCAGCTATTGTTCCTTCAAGGTGGCATCAGTGGCCACAAGGATCAGGGCAGGCATCCCCATCGTGCTCACGGTGGCCCATCGTCAGCACAGGTCCAGCAGGGCCGAGGGCAGCTCCTGGCTTGGGAGAGGCCCTCCGGCCTTCCCCCCTCCAAGCCCTTCCCACCCCCTCCTGCTTTCCCAGCATCCAGGGAGCTGGGCCCCCCATTGGAACACCTGCTCTAGCTGGTTTCCTGGCGGGACCCTGACTGCCCAGTGTACTGCCCTTAGAACGTCACCAACCACCAAGCAAAGGTGCACCTCCAGGCCAGGCAGGGTCAGTGCCTGTGCCCTGCAGTCCCGCCACAGCCTGTGCGAACACGAACGCCAGCGCCCCGCGCCTGCATTGCCGCTGCCGGGCCTCACCCTGCAGGTCCATGCGCCCACATACCACGGCTCGTGCAGAGGGCTGAGTGGCATTTCAGCGGCAAACGCCTGCACTCAGGCTAAGTATCCACGCTTTGCAGTGGAAAAGGAGCGCGACACGCACCGTCACCCGAAGAAGCCAAAGGCTGGGGCCACACGTCACGCGCCACCGTCTCTGAACAGAGGAGGCGAGGCAGCGCGTGTGCCGGTTAGTGTGGGGATACCCTCCTCCAAGCCTGTACTCTTGTCTCTGGGAGGGGAGACCGGAGGAGGGAAGACCTCGCTGCCTATGGACGCTGTTGTGCCTTTAGAACTTCAGGGTCTGTGCCACGACACAAACACGTGTCAGAACATGCTGTTTGTTCAAAGAATTAAATTCGAGCAAAGCGATTGTTTTATAAAAGGTCCTGGCGCGCGAGGCAGGCAGTGGAGGGTAGGCAGACCCCTGGGAGCACACATGGGCCCAGGCGACACAGGGCGTCAGGACGACCCCCAGCCCACAGCTGAGCCTGGTAAACCAGAGGAGCTGGGCCCCCAGGAGCCAAGCCCCAGCCCACGGCCTTGGGGGCTCTGGTGAGGGAGGCTGTCCCCACCCCGAGGGCGCGGGAAGGTTGTCTGGGGGCTGGCGAGTGTGCCTGATGACTTGGCCGTAATGAGTAGATGCGGCCCAGAGTGGATGTGCCTAATGACAGGCCTTGGGGCTGCCCTGCGGAGCCAGGCCCTGGGACTCCCTTCGAAGCCACACACCGGCAGCGAGGGCTGCTGGTGATGGGAGCTGTCTGCACTGCTACTCCCCGAGGGTTTATGCCACCCCACACCCGCCAGCCAGGGGAGCCCAGCAGAGGCCCCCCGGTGCAGTGTGAAGGAAACAGGCCCATCCCAGCCCCGTGGGGACAGGCCACTCAGCAGCCGGGAAGCTGGCCTGGCCCCACCTCTGATCACCACAGGAGGCGGCCAGCAGGGAGGACGGAGCTGCTGCAGCTTGAGCAGATGTTGGCACCAGAGGAGACGAAGGGCGGGCTGGTTTCTGTGCCCTGCCGGAGGTGAGGTCCGTGATCGTAGACTGACCACCGTGTGTTCAGGAAGCATGACTTTTAACTCCGAGCTTCCACCGCAGGGGCCGCGGGTTCCATGCCTGGTCAGGGAACTAAGATCCCGCATGCAGTGTGGTGCGGCCAGAACAATAAAAAGGTACAAGAAGTATGACTTGTAATATGTTTATTCCAAGTGTGTGTGCATCTGGACAGTGGATTAGGTGCTGGGATTTGGTTTTAATGTTTCTTTATTGAAACCTTTGGTTGAACCTTGCGACAGCTCGACTCGAAAGCCCCTCCAGAAAGCTGTCTCTGTAGGTCTTGACTTGTGAGTTCTCAGCCCAGAGGCCTGTCTTCTTCCTCCCATCAGCTCAGTGCCGCTGTCCTCATGGCCAGCACCATGGGCAGAAGGCCCTTCTTCCCCATTCCCTCTGACACTTGATGCACGGCCTCCTCCACCAGGGACAGAGAGATCCCACAGCAGACTCTGGGTCCAATGGACCCGACCTCCTGCACTGACCCTCTCTGGTCCCCGGGTGCACCCTGCAAAGGGCCAGCCAGGGTAGATGCCACTTCTGGGAGGTTATCACTGCCTTAGCGTCTGGAAGTCTCTGGCTATAGCTCAGCAGTGCTTGCCTCTAAGAAGCCAAGCTCAGACTCTGCACTTTAAACACAGTGAAAAAACAGCAAATCTTGAGCACTAAGATTCATCTCTTAGCAGTTTCACCGGCTACATATGTCTTTCCTGGCCCAAATAATAAAGTGACAGACACTGGGGTTCCTCACACAGATTAGAGTCTGTCCCCCAGATAAATGAGTTGCAACATTAACTAGTCACTGTTAATTAAGCACACACACAATGTACTCATTTTAAAAATCACCCGCTTAAAAAGAAGTTAGGTGAAGTCAGTAAGATGGCAGATCAGGAGGTCCCAATGCTCACGCCCCACAAAAAACAACAAAAACAAGGAATAAACAGCTGCGTATAGATGAAAACAGCTCTGGGAGAACTCCACAGTACAACGAAGAAGATTCAGAAACTCAGAGACACACAAAACCCGAGGATGGCCACATAGACAATCACAGCAAACATTTTACCTGCATCGCCCTGTCCTCTGGTCTGGCACACCTGGGTGCCGACAGGGACCCCTTGGCATGACCTCCCCCTGTGGGGGAAGGACAGCAGGATACCCGGGAAGCCCTCAGCACCATTGCAGACACTGGCAGCTTTCACTGCCAAGGACCAACACCCCCCAGGTCTTCACTGTGCTCAACCAGCTCCAAGTGCCCGGAGCCTGTGCTGCTACCACCCACCCACCCACAGCCCAAACCCAGAGAGGAAAGGAGCTGCTGCTCGGCCACTGAAAAGGAACCACCACTGCACCCTGTCACCTCTGGGCTGGAGTTGTCACATCCCCCACGATGGTGCACACCCTGGAACCCTGCTCCACGGCTGCTTCGCCCGCACCCATGCCTCAGGCTCACCCACAGGCTGCACCAGCTCCAGGAGAGATCCCTTGGCCACAGCTTTCCCGCATGAGGGTAAGAGGAACTGGAGGATCTCAGAAGCCTTCACCACTGAGGACCCCACGGCCCTTGCTGCCACCACGGATTCCTGCAGCCATGATGGACACAGACGTCAGCTGGTGCAGCTCCACAGAGGCGGTGCTGCTGTGTCTCCGTGAAGCTGAGTCACTGCTGTGCACGCCCGTCTCCCAGAGTAGAATCTGTCACACCCACGCAGCTGGTGCCCTCACACCCACCTGCAGGTGAAGGTCTTTCCCCACTGAAGCCAGTCTGTAAAGTCTCAAAGAGGTGACTTTCCCTCAGATGCACAGACATTAACTCAAGTCTACAAGAAACGTGAGAAACCAAGGGAACGTGACACCACCAGAGGAACACAATACGTTTCTGGTAACTGACCCCAAAGAAGTGGAGACCTGCAAACTGCCTGACAAAGAATTTAAAACAATTGTTTTAAGGAAGCAGCTCAGCAAGTTACCAAAGAACTCAGGCAACTCAATGAAATCAAGAAAATAATACATGAACAAAACAAGAAGCGCAGCAAAGAGATGGAAATCATGACAAAGTACCAAAGAGAAATTCTGGAGAGCAAGGATACAGTGACTGGAATAAAAGGTGTGGTAGACAGCTTCAACAGCAGACTCAACCAGGCAGAAGAAGGAATTTGCAAACTTGAGGACAGGCCATTTGAAATTATCCAGTAAGGAGAAAAAAGAATGGAGAAGAACAAAGAAAGCCCACAGGATTTACGGGACACAAAAGAGAACTAATACATGCATATGGGAGTCCCAGAAGAAGAGAGGGAGAAAGGGGTAAAAAGATTATTTAAAGAAATAATGCCTGAAAACATCCCCAATCTTGGGAGGAAAGTGGACATCCAGATATATGAAGATCAAATGTCCCTGAACAGGATCAACCCAAAGGAGACCACTCCAAGACACATTATAAGCAAATGGTCAAAAGTCAAGATTAAAGAGAGGATTTTGATAGCAGCAAGAGAACACTGCTCATCACATATATGGGAATCCTTTTATGACTATCAATAAACCTTGCAGACCAGGAGAGAGTGGAATGATGTTTTCAAAGTACTGAAAGAAGAAAAATGCTAACCAAGAAAAATTATCCTTTAAAAATGAAGGAGAGAGGAATTTTTCCCAAACAAAAACTGAAGTAGTTCATTACTGCTAGACTTGCATTACAAGAAAAGTTTAAGAGAGTTCTTCAAATTGAGATGAAAACACACTAAACAGCACGTGAAAGCATAGGGAAGCACAAATCTCACAGGTAAAGATAAATATATATACATGGTAAATATATACATATATATATATCAGTGTAACCCTGTAAAGGTAGTGCATTAATTACTTTTACCCTAATATCAAAGTCAGAACATAAAAATTTGTTAATGGATACAGAATATTAAAAAAAGCAAACTCTGTCATAAGACACAAAATGTGTGTTGGGGAGAGCAAAAGGATAGTCTTTTTGTATGCAGTGGAAGTTAAGTCGTTATCAACTTAAAATAGAAGGCAATAACTAGAAGATATTTATGCAAACTTCAAGCCAACCACAAAGAAAAAAACCTATATTGGATACACAAAAGATAAAGAGAGGAAAGAAAGGCAAATCACTACAAAAAACATCGTAAAGCAAAGGAAGAGGCCACAGCGGTGAGAGGCCCGTGTACCGCTAAAAAAAAAAAGGAGAAAAAAGCATATAGTGGCTGAATGGATTAAAAACAAAACAAGATCCAACAATATTCTGTCTATAAGAGACTCACTTTAGAATTAAAGGCACACATAGGCTGAAAGTGAAGGGATAGAAAAAGATATTTTATGTAAATGGTAACTGAAAGAAAGCAGGGGTGGCTATACTATACTTACATCAGACAAAATAGGCTTTAAGTCTAAAACTGTCTCTAGAGACAAAGGAGATTATTATATAACAGTAAAAGAGTAAACTCAAGAGGAAGACATAACAATTAAAATATATATATGTGCCCAACATCAGAGTAGCTAAATATATAAAGCAAATACAGGCAGATCTGAAGGTGGAAATAGACAGCAATACAATGATAGTATGAGACACCAATACCACACTTACAATAATGCATAGAGCATCCAGACAGAAAATCAATAAAGGGACAGCTGACTGGAACTACAATGGGGACCAAATGGACCCGACACATACAGAAATTTCTACTCAACAGCAGAAGCCTACACTTTCTTCTCAAGGGTCCATGGAGCATTCTCCAGGATAGATCACATGTTAGGTCACAAAACAAGTCTTAATAAATGTAAGAAGACCAAAATCTTTCCAAGTGTCTTTTCTGACCGCGGTGGATGAAACTAGAAATCGGTAACAGCAAGAAAGCAGGAAAATTCACGCATATGTGGAAATGAAACAACACGCGCTTGAGCAACCACTGGGTCAAAGAGAAAATCAAAAGGAAATTCTAGAAGTATCTTAAGGCAAACAAAAATGAAAACACAACATACTAAAATATAGGGGATGCAGCAAAAGAAGTAATAAGAGGGAAGTTTATAAATACATACATTAAGAAAAGAAGAAGCTCTCAAATAAACAATCTAACTTTACACCTCAATAAACTAGAAGACAAAGAACAAACAAACCCGATATTAACAGAAGGAAAGAAATAATATATTAGAGAAGAAATAAATCGACTAGAGGATAAAAATAGAAAAATTCAATAAAACTAAGAGTTGGATTTTTGAAGAGATAAAAATGACAGACTCTTAGCTAGACTAACTAAGAAAGAGAGAGGGAGTTCTAATAAGTAAAATCTGAAATGAAAGAGGAAACATACAATGGATGCCTCAGAAATAAAGTGGATCATAAGAGACTATTATGAACAATTATGCACCAACAAACTGAATAACTCAGGAGAAATAGATATATTCCTAGAAACGTACAGCCTACAAAAGCTGAGTCAGGAGGAAATGGAAAGCCTGAGCAGATGAATAACAAAGAGGTTGAAACAGCAATCAAAAATCTCCCAGCAAAGAAAAACCCAGGACCTAATGGCTTAACAGGTGATGCTACAAACATTCAAAAAGGAATTAATACCAATAATTCTTAAGCTCTTCTAAAAATAGAAGAGAGAACACTTTCAAATTCATTTTATTAGGCCAGCATCACCCTGATACAAAAACCAGGCAAAGACACTATAAGAAGAGAAAACTACAGGCCAGTATATTAAAAGGATCATACACCATGATCAAGTGGGGTTCATCCCAGGTACGCAAGGATGGTTCAACATATGCAAATCAATGTGATACTACCTAGTAACAAAATGAAAGAAAAAAGCCACACGATCATCTCAATAGACACAGAAAAACCATTTGACAAAGTTCAACATTCATTCATGATTAAAACACTCAATGATATATGTATAGAGGACCTCACCTTAATAAATAAAGGCCCGATATGAAAAGCCCACAACTAACATCATTATCAATGGGGGAAAACTGAAAGCTTGTCCTCTAAGATCTGACACAAAGCAAAGATGCTCACTCTTGGGCTTCCCTGGTGGCGCAGTGGTTGAGAGTCCCCCTGCCTGCAGGGGACACGAGTTCATGCCCTGATCCAGGAGGATCCCACATGCCGCAGAGCGGCTGGGTCCGTGAGCCACGGCCGCTGAGCCTGCGTTTCCGGAGCCTGTGCTCCACGGAGGGAGAGGCTGCAGCAGTGAGAGGCACGCGTACCGCAAAAAAAAAAAAAAGATGCTCACTCTTGCCATCTGTTTTCAACATAATACTCGAAGTCCTAGCTAGAGCAATTAGACAAGAAAAAGATATAAAAGACATCCATATCAGAAAGAAAGAAGTAAAATTATCTTTATTTGCAAATGACAAGATCATGTATGTGGAAAACCCCAAAGACACAACAACAAAAAAAGTATTGGAATGAATTTTTTAAATTCAGTAAATACAAATTCAACGTACAAAAACCAATTGCATTTCTATACATAATGAACCATCCAAAAAGGAAATTAAGAAAATAACCCTATTCACAAGAGCACCAAAAAGAATAAAATACTTAGGAATAAATTTAACCAAAAGGTGAAAGTCTTGTACATTGAAAATGACAAAATATCGGTGAAGGAAATTGAAGAGGACACAGTTAAATGGAAAGACAGGTTGCGTTTATGGCTTAGAAGAATTAAAATTGGTTAAACGTCCATGCTGCCCAAAGTGATCTATAAATTCAATGCAATAGCTATCAAAATCCCAATGGCATTCTTTACAGAAATAGAAAAAACAATCCTAAAATTCATATGGAGCCACGCAAGACCCTGTATAGACAAAACAATCTTGAGCAGGAAGAACAAAGCTGGAAGCATCACATTTTCTGATTTCAAATTTTATTACAAAGCAGCTGTAGGGCTTCCCTGGTGGCGCAGTGGTTGGGAGTCAGCCTGCTAATGCAGGGGACACGGGTTCGAGCCCTGGTCTGGGAGGATCCCACATGCCGCGGAGCAACTAGGCCCGTGAGCCATGGCCGCTGAGCCTGCGCATCTGGAGCCTGTGCTCCACAACAAGAGAGGCCACGATAGTGAGAGGCCCGCGCACTGCGATGAAGAGTGGCCCCCGCTTGCCACAACTAGAGAAAGCCCTCGCACAGAAACGAAGACCCAACACAGCAAAAATAAGTTAATTAATTAATAAACTCCTACCCCCAACATCTTCTTTAAAAAAAAAAAAAAGCAGCTGTAGTAATCAAAACAGCATGGTACTGGCATAGAAACAGACAATGTACACCAACAGAACAGAATAGAGAGCCCAGAAATAAATCCATGCACATATGATCAACTGGTCTTCAACAAGGGTGCCAAGAACACAAAATGGGGAAAGGACAGTCTCTTCAATAAATGCTGTTGTGAAAACTGGATATCCACATGCAGGAGAATAAAACTGGACCCTTATCTCACATCATATACAAAAATCAACTCAAAATGGATTAAAGACTTAAACATAGGACTAGAAACTGTAAAACTACTAGAAGGAAACACAGGGAAAAAGCTTCTTGACACTGGTCTGAGCAATAATTTTTTTTTAATATGAGACCAAAAAGTGTAGGCAACAAAAACAAAAATAGAAAAATAGGATTACGTCAAACTGAAAAGTTTCTGTATAGCAAAAGAAACAGAGTGAAAAGGCAACTTAAAGAATGACAAAGAATATTTGCAGGCTATATATCTGGTAAGGGGTTAATATACAAAATATATAAGGAACCCATACAACTCAGTAGCAAAAAAATAACCTGATCTAAAAATGAACAAAGAAGGATTTCCCTGGTGGCGCAGTGGTTAAGAATCTGCGCTCCCAATGCAGGGAGCCTGGGTTTGATCCCCGGTCAGGAAACTAGATCCCACACGCATGCTGCAACTAAGAATTTACATGCCGCAACTAAGGAGCCGGCAGAACCAAATAAATAAAAATGAACAAAGAACTTAATAGGCATTTCTCCAAAGAAGACAGACATATGGCCAACAGATACATGAAAAGATGCTCAACGTCACTAATCACCAGGGAAAAGCAAATCAAAACCACAGTGAGATATCAGTTCACACTCATTAGAATGGCTGTTATCAGGACAAAAGCTAACACATGTCGGTGAAGAGGTGGAGAAAAAAGAACCGTTGTACACGGTTGGTGGGAAATTGTTACAGTCATTATGGAAAACAGCACGGAGTTTCCTCAAAAAATTAAAAATAGAACTACTTTATGATGCAGCAATCCCACTTCTGGGCATATATATCGAAAGGAAATGAAGTCAGATCTCAGAGAGAGATCTTTACACCCATGTTCATTGCAGCATTATTCACAACAGCCAAGACACAAAAACAACCTAAACGTCCACTGAAGGATGAATGGCTAAAGAAACTGTGATATATATTTATTTGATAAATATATATTATTATATATATTTATAAATATATTATTTATAATAATATTTTATTTATTTATCTATTTTATTTATTATTATTTGTAATATTTATTATTTATAAATATATATTATTATATTTAATTATATGTATATAATTAAATTTCCCTCTTAAAAAAAGGCAGGTACTATATATGATCTCACTTATATTAGAATCTAAAAGAGCAGAACTCATAGAAGCAGAGAATAGAATAGAGATTGCCAGGGGCTGGGGGGAGGGGGAAATGGAGAGCTGTTGGTAAATGGGTACAATGTTTGTTTATAAAAGATGAAAAATTTCTGGAGCTCTAATGTATAGCAATGTAACTAGAGTCAACAATACTTCCTTATATACTTGAAATTTGCTAAGAGGGTAGATCTTAAGTGTTCACGTCACACACAAGAAAGAATGAAAGAAGAAAGGAAGGAAGGAAGGAAGGAAGGAAGGAGGGAAGAAGGAAGGAAGCCAGCCTACCTGAGGTGCTGGATATGTTAATTAGCTTGATTATGGTGTTTGTTTCATCATGTATGTGTATATCAAATTATTAAATTGTACACTTTAAGTGAATATAGTTTTTAATTGTCAAGTATTTCTTTTAAAAAAGAAATTAGCAATGGCTTGGTCTTCTACCCAAAGCTGGATCCCCACTTAACCCCCTGCTGCCTGTAAGAAGGACCCCCGCAAAGAAGCAGACATCAAAACCTTCCAGAACATCAGTCCGCAAACCATCATATTTGGGTAGCGTTGGGGCTTGGGTCTATGCAAGAGGGAACTGGTGTCATCGTAGCTCTTTAATACTTGGATACATTGTTTCCAGCCAGTCCTTCCACCTGAGCAGCAATCCCATGTGCAAGGGGAGAGATGGAAAGTCCTGTTCTGAGTCTGAGTGGTCTCCTCTCTAGCTTAGCCCGAGTATTGAGCACGGATGTCTTGCATCCCAGGCACGGAGGTTTTCCAAAAACAGATGCATCTGTCTGCATGGCCTCCAGTGGCAAGCGTTCTGATCTCTGCTTCCCAGACGGAAAAAGCAGAGAGGTTAATTAAATCTTTTGCTGTCCCACGTGGAGTTGGCTTTGGGGCTGGGAGTAACCTTGAGACTGGCTCTCTTTGACCGTGGCTGAGCCTAGAAGCGGCTGAAGGTTCCCACCCCTGTGGGCAGCTCCCAGGCAGCCCACGGAAGAAACCCAGGTCATATCTGCAGAGATCTGTTTTCATTCTTCTAATTTATAATTACTTTTTTCCTCTGAGTTTCCAGGAATAAGAAACTGTGCCTATCCAACAAATTAAACAGCAAATTATTTATGTTTATATTGTTATGTGAGAAAATCTTACACTTGCAATTAACAAATGGACACACTGGGACAGCTTCTGAACAAAGATGCATTTTAAAATACTTAAAAGAATGAGTAATGTCCGGCCCTGGGGCTCAGGTCCCCTCTCCCTGACTTGCAGACTGTCCTGTCCCCCAGGAGTGCCAGCAGCTTGTAGCCAGGGTCCCCATGAGGCCACCTCTGAGCAGACCTCACACCAAGGGATGTCCCCTCCCTTTTTTGAGAAGCAGGAGCTGGGGGTCCTGCCTCAGAAGTAAAGCCTGGGGTGGGGGTTCTTTTGAAGGTGATTTATTGGGGGAACAGATCCCGAGCTTTATGGGGTGAATTAAGTTCCCCCAAATTCATATGTTGAAGTCCTAAGCCCCAGTCCCTCAGAATGTGATTGGACTTGCAGACAGGGTCTTTACAGAGATGATTCCATTCAAATGAAACCAGCAGGGTGGCCCTAATCCAATCTGACTGGTGTCCTTATAGGAAGAGGAGATTAGGACACACAGAGGGGTACCCAGGGGCACGGGAGCACAGAGAAGCCAGGTAAGGACACAGCGGCAGACCACCTGCAAGCGACCCACCTGCCCACACCTTGATCTTGGACTTCTGGCCTCTAGATGGTGAGAACATATGTCTTTTTTAAGCTGCCCCTTCAGTGGCGTTTTGCAGTGGCAGCTCTAGCCGACTACTACACAGAGGGAAGGGAAGGCGGAGGGTGACAGGATCAGGAAGATGGCTAAGTTAGGCCATTGGCCGAGACAGCTCCAACCTGTTCCCACCGGGCTCTGAGGGTGAGCTGCCCTCAGGGGGCACCCTGTCCCATGGCATCTCCAAGTGTGAGCTGCCCTCGGGGGGACCCTGTCCCATGGCGTCTCCAAGTGTGGGCTGCCCTCGGGGGGACCCTGTCCCATGGGGTCTCCAAGTGTGAGCTGCCCTCGGGGGGACCCCCTTCCAGAGTCCCGGCAGCTGTGAGCCCCTAGCAGCACAGAGCTGGGGGTGGGTGCTACCACCCAGCAAAGGGGATCGAGTGGGAGACCGACAGCACCCGCTGCCACCCAGGGCAGCTCTGCTGGCAGCTCAGCCCGGCTCTTGGGAGCTGACGGATCACTGCTCCGAGCAGGGTATTGGCGTCTGGGTGTCAGAGGCGCAGAGGTGGAAGCCACGTGGCTGCGCACACAGGGACTTTGTGGGGAGCGGAGACCAAACCCTGGCTGGTGGCGGGGTCTCTGCTGCCCCATGTCCTCTGGACTCCCTTTTCAGTATCTGTCTGTCTCAAGGAGGAAGATAAATCTCTGCTCGCTGGTGTTTGCAAAAGGCTTAGACTCTTTTCCCGAGGAAATAAAACCGATGGCAAAGGCTTCCTTAGCTGTCTCTGCCTCAGTCATCCATGAAACCGAAGGGCGTTTCCTCATCCTGTGCTGCCTGCCCAGTAGCCGTGACGATTATTTTTCTTTTAATTTTTTAAAAATAAATAAATTTATTTATTTTTGGCTGCATTGGGTCTTTGTTGCTGTGCGCGGGCTTTCTCTAGTTGCGGCAAGCGGGGGCTACTCTTCGTTGTGGTGCGCGGGCTTCTTATTGCAGTGGCTTCTCTTCTTGTGGAGCACAGGCTCTGGGCACGCGGGCTTCAGTAGCTGTGGCTCGCGGGCTGTAGAGCACAGGCTCAGTAGTTGTGGCTCGCGGGCTCTAGAGCGCAGGCTCAGTAGTTGTGGTGCATGGGCTTATTTGCTCTGCGGCATGTGGGATCTTCCTGGACCAGGGCTCGAACCCATATCCCCTGCACTGGTAGGTGGATTCTTAGCCACTGCGCCATCAGGGAAGCCCCTAGCCGTGACGATTAAATCAGACCCTCCCAGGCCCAAATGGGGCGCCCTTGGTGACCGTCCACCATCCTCGTCCCCACCCAACCGCCCGGCTCAGGAGCCCCAGCACATCACGTGCGGTCCCCTGGTCCCCAGACCCACCACTCCCCACTGCTCTTCACCACCAGGGCATTGGGCACAGCCAGGTGGCACAGTGGGCCCAGGTGTTGACAGTGTCAGTGATGCTTGTGGTCTCTATGTGACCGTCCTCTACCCACCACTGACAGGGGCGTTGGTGGGGCCAAGACCCATTCGCATCACTCGTTTAATTACAAACCAGAGCAACAATTAACATCCTGTGTTTGCATGGTGCCCTACAGTTTACACACTCCTCAGACAACCACGATCTCCTCCCATACTTCCGAGGCATGACAGTTACCCCGCCCTCCCCATCTTACAGACGTGGGAACAGAGCCCAAGACGTATAAATGACGTGCCTGATGTGGCTTCAAATGCATTTCCTCTCCTGATGGGTGCCCCTCCCCCAGGAACTGTCATCACAGATCTCACATCTCACCTGAGTCCCCTGCAGAAACACCAGGCAGAGTGGAAGGGAAGCTCGGACCACCCCCAAACCTGACTATTTTATAAATGAACACTTTCCACTACTGGGGCCAAATGCCCAGGGCAGAAAGACAAGGAAATAGTTTCCTTTTAAATCACAACAAAAGCAGAAGCAGAACCACAGCCATCGTGGTGGAAATACCTGCTGTCTGGGATGCCCTGACCACCTCCATCTTACAGAGCTCAAAAGCTAGGGTCTGTCTTCATAAAGTGGTCTGTTTAAAGAGACCTCTTACGCGAAAGCGAACATAGCACACACGCGCGTGGCCCACCTGGCAGCCCAGATCGCTTGTTATCGCTACTTCGCAGACCTTGTAGGATGTTTTCGGTCTCAGTGGTTTGGGCTGTGGCCCAGTCGCTTGGGATGGCACGGTGGGGGGCCTGGCCCTCCTGAACGCTAACGTTTTCATTCAGGAGAGCTGGCCCTGGGGGGGTGGGGTCCCCATACGGACCCTAGGAGTTCATAGCCCAGCCCAGGGGTCTGGTGAGTTGCAGCCTCTTTGTTTATAATTGGGATTGGTCCCCTGTGAACTCGGGTGACAATATACATAGAAATAAGTTTTAGGCAAGAATAGGGTGAGGTAGGGGAGGGAAAGACGAAAAGGATCACTGTGCCAGAGGGCGCTGAGGTTTTCTCTGACGAGCCATGGAAGCTTTGAAGCCCGGCCCGGCCAGACAGCTCACCCCGGGCCGGGAGACGGACCTCGGCACACCCTCTTGCCCCTCTCACCGCAGAGCAGAGGAGGCCTGGATACTGTTTCCCACCCCCGACCCCAGCCTGTCCACGACCCCTTTGCCTTTCTTGGGGGAACCGGCCCTGCCACCTGGGACCCCGCAGTGGGTGAGGGACACAGAGGGCTCTGGGCGCCTGTGAGCGCCGCCACCGCTTGATGGAGATGCAGGGCAGGATCTGAATCACGGCTCACAGGGGTCTGCTTGTTTACCCGGGCAACGGTGTCCAGGGGGCTTGCCCCCCTTGTGTCTCTTCTCACGACCCCCTCCTTCCCTCTCGTGTCACATCTCACGACGCGGCCTCTCTCCCGTCACACGTGGCGTCATCCTCACTCCCGCACGGCGTCAGCTGCTCAGGGAGCCTCCACCGCCACCCAGGCCGCCTGCGGAGGCTGAGGCCACCCGCCCCCGGCTTCCAGGGCAGGACACGCCCCACAGGGGAGCAGGCGCTGCTGACTCGGCCCTCGTGGCCACCCGTCTGCGTCCCCCCACGGGTCACCCCCCGCCCCCCCACTCTCCGCAGCCCAAACGGCTTCTTCATTCCCTGAACTGGACGTGTTCCCAAAGCGCTGTCTCAGTGTGAAAAAACGAATCACACAGTGAATGCTCTCGGGGAAGCAGCTGCCGGTGCTTCTGGAAAATTAAGTGTTCTTTTCTGGGAAAAAAAGAGTCCTTTGGAAAGTGAATAATCTCTTCCTAACGTCCTAGTAGGAAGACGGGTTTTGTGTGTTAGGTCTCTTGAGGGGAGACACCCTCTTGGGATCGTTCAGGACGGAATGTGACCAGGCGGGCGGCCCTAGAGTTTATTGTCCGGCTGGGGCCCTGAGGGCCAAGAGGACCTTGGAGCAGAGACGCTGGACCACAGGCAGCAGGTGGTCCCACCCTGGACCAAGTGGTCTCCGAGGTCACCCTGAGCACAAAGGAGGGAGCTGACCTTCCCTGAGGGTCTGTCTTTGCCACTGTTTCCTAGAGTCACCTCCTGGATCCCAGGTCTCTTGGTCGCCCGTCCTGGGGGCATTTCCCTCCCCTCTCCCGACCATAGTCATGTGATCTGGTTTCTGAGGCCACCAGCTCAGCAAGGGAGAGGCACGAGGGTTTCCCCCAAGAGCGTCTTTGCTTCCAGTGCTGCCGGGCCGGGAAGGCACATGGCCTCGAGGTGACCGACCCAAACCTCCTTCCCCGCCTTCTCATCCGCATTTTGCTGTGGTGGAACATTTCCCGTCAGGCAGCAGCGGTGCAAAACTTGTGTCCCCCGAGGCAGGCAGGGGCAGCATGGGCCGTGTGCTCAGCGGTTCCCTGTCCTCTCCTCCTGGGACCTCAGAGGGATCTGGGCTCCTCCAGTGGCCGTGCCCAAGGGCAGGCTGGTGGCCTCTCCTGTGTCCCGAGGGCAGTACAGGGGTGGGGGGTGGGTGCCGGTTACAGGTGAGCCAGCGAAGGCTCCGCCGCAGGAACCGGTGACCCCCTTGCTCTCCACCATTCCTCCCGCATCTGGGTCACTGGGGGCTGACTCAGGCCAGGTCAGCTTCCCCAGCCTGAGGGGCCATCCCTGTGACCTGCCGGGAAGGCGAACCCTGGAAAGCAAGCAGCCACTCCGAAGGCAGGTCACGCAGCTTGACAGAGGGGCTCAGTGTGCTCAGAAGACTTGGGGGTTCGGGTCAAGGATGAGCCCACCGCATGTCGGGGGTCAGGACACTCCTTGGGGCGCGTGGCTGGGGACCCCTCACTGGGCTTCATCCTCCAGCTCAACTCCTGGTCCCAGGGAAGGCAGGGGCCCAGCCCCGTGCCACAGGAGCTGTCTTCCCTCCTCTCTTGTGCAGGAGAGAGGGGGGCCTGCACAGGAAGATGAGGGGGGCCGGCCTTTTGTTCCCTCCCTGCAGGGCACTGGACTTCCGGCCCGTGGGTGGCAGGCGTGGGCGCCTGGAGGCTTTGGCCGGCGAAATGATCACAGTGCCCCCACCCGTGTGGAAGCCACAAGGGCCATTGCCAGCGCCAGCAGGCTCTGTCCCCTGGGCTACGAGGAGACGGCCCCAGGGCAGGATGCTTTCATCCCTGTCCCGGAACAAAGGGTCACAGCTGATCTACCACCAACAGGCCAGCAGGGCAGGAAATAAAGCTTCCAGTCACAAAGCACGGTGCGTTCTCGGGCCTCCTGCCCTCTGCCCTGCAGAGGCTCCCGCCTCCTGGACGGGACGGCCCTCTGGTGAGGCCAGGGCGGTCCACCCTGGCACCCACGTGACGGCGGTGTCACTGGGATTGTGGCCCCGAGAGGCCCCCCGACAGCTGGACACACCTCAGGGCCGTGAGCTGTGACGGGTCCTGCCTCCGGAGGCCCTGCCAGCACCCGAGGCCCTGCTCCCAGCTGCTGGCCGAAGAAGCCCAGGCCCGGGGCGGGGTGGGGGGGGCAGGCCTCCGCCCACCCACCCCTTGACACAATGAGCAAACTGCTCAAGGGCATCAGGATCCAGAGCCAGACAGTCTGAGGAAACCCCTGGAAGATCAGTCGGGGGGCTGGGGGGGGAGCCTGGTGGAGTCCTCCCTGCCCCATGAATAATTCATGCCATGGAGGATTCCCAGGTCTGGCGCCAGTCCCTCCACCAGCCCAGCCCCAGTTCTGAAGGCCAAGTAACAGCCAGTGGGAGGGGGAGGCAGGGGAGGGGACCGAACAGATAGTGTCTTGAGGAGGACACCGAGGGTCAGGGTGGCCCCTGGTCTGACCTGGTTGGGGGTGGACCGACTGCTATGCCAGTGGATCTCCATGGCAACTGGCCAAGATGCCACTGATGAAGAGTGAGGACCCCAAGGCTGTCTGGACGCTCCCGGGTAAGAGGCCCTTGGCTCATGACACGCAGCCGGAACCCCGCTCGGGGACTCTAGAACTGGGCACTGCCCTTGTTCAGGGCAGACTGGTTGCACTTCCTGTGTGTGAAAGGCTGTGCTGGGGGCAGTGAGGGCCGCCCATAGCCCCCAGACCCCTGCCTGGGTCTCCAGCAGACGCGGCCCAGGGCTGAGCCGCAAGCCGAGGCCCCGCCCACCACCCAGGATGCCCTCCTCGGATTTTTGTTTCTGTCTTTCCAGTTCTTGGCTGCTTTCATTGTCTCAAGTCGACTGCCTCATTTATAAAGTCTAAACTATGGCGACAGGGAAAACTCAGTGATTGACAGGGGTTGGGGGCGGGAGGGATGAACGGGGGGAGCACGGAGGACTTTCAGGGCAGAGGAACTACTCTGTACGACCCTTCAGTGGTGGATGCCGGTCCAAACCCACTGAACGCACAGCACCAGGAGTGAACCCTGATGTGCGCTCAGGACCTTGGGTGAGGCTGACACGTCCGTGTGGGGTGTCGGTCCGTCGGTTGTGACAAAGGCACCGCTCTGGTGGGGCTGCTGACAGTGGGAGGCTGTATGGATGTAGGGGCAGCGGAAATGGGAAATCTCTGTACTCTCCGCCCAGTTTTTCTGGGAACCTAGAACTGCTCTAAAAAATAAAGTCTATTTAAAAAAAAAAAAAAAGCATGTGCCTGGAAGTTCTTCATCTTTCCCCCAAATTCAAATGTATGTTCGTTAACAAAATACTGTGTGTTTATTTTTCAATCTTTGCAAACATCTCTCTAGCGACTGTATGATTTGTTCTCATTCTGTCCAAGACAGCGAAGAGCATCTCGGGGGCGGGTGTCCCTCCCTGCCCCTCATGACCTCCAGGGAGAGAGAGGCCCAGGGAGAGCACAGGAGGGGTCCCCCCAAGCCTAGAGGAAGTGCCCCAAGGCTCCACCTGGCTCAGCTTCCTGGAGACTCCCCGGCACCCTCTTCTCTCACTCCACTTTCCATCCTTCCAGAAGCTTCCCTGACTCTGCCCCACCACCCAGGGCCTGATGCTTACACATTTTAAGGCACGACTTTAAGAAAAAGAATACAAAATTATATCCACGTGATGTAGGCGCAAAAGTGACTATTCAGAATGAGAAAAAAAATCCAGCAAAGGACAAATTTTAAATGCTGTACTGAGGACAAAATCCAAAAATATGACAACTTTCATCAGTTAATCGACAGATCTGTATAGTTCCCTTTTTTTCTACATTTTCAACTGGATCCTGTGATTGTCTTTTCGTGTGACAAGGACATTATAATATTTCCTATAAAGAGAGTAAAAAGATAATTCAGGCTTTCCTATCACATGGTTGATCAGAATTTTTTTCTAACTAATAGAAAAGTTTCTTTACTGATGACGTCAAGCATGTTTTTAGCATCATCAAATTTAGGAAAACCTCTGCCGAGGTGTTCTGTCCTGTCTTCATGTGAGCTGTCAGATTTGGAGGAGCATTCCATAGACAAGCTCTGGCTGTGTTCCCAAGTCCTGTCTCTCCTGTGCCATGCACAGACTTCTGTGACCCAGAACCGCCGGACGTGCTGGGGTCCAGATCCGACATCTGACCCTGCAGCCTCTGTGTCATGGCCACTGGGGCTGGGACACCAGGGGTAGAATGCTGACAACTGAGGTGTACCCTGTAGACCATCAGTACAGACATCCCACTACACCCCAGCAAAGCATGGCCCCAACTCTGCCCCCATACACCTGGGCCTCCTGCAAGGCTCCAGAGAGGACACGCCTGGGGTGGGGAGGGGTCCAGAGTGGAGGAGTGAGGTCATAACCGCTTGTCCTGGAGCATCTCACTCCTGCAAACTTTATGCCAACCCGGGGGGGCCCAGGGCCCACACTTCCCCTGTCCAAGGCCCTGACTGTGCCTCATTCGGGGAGCGTCGCCCAGAAACAGCACCTGCAGCTAAGGGAGGGCTCCCTGGAAGTGCGGACAGGCCGGCGGGAAACCGCCACCACAGGGCAAAGGTCTCTTCAGCTCCAGCGGATTCTGTTCCCAGCTCTTCAAGAAAAGCCCAGCCCGGGTCTGCAGGTGGCGCAGAGTAGGTGCGTCTGGATCTGGAGACCGTGGTCCGCGGGCAGTGGATGGGTCCCCTCCCCCGCCTCCCTTGAATGAGGGTGACAGTCGCCCACGCAGAGCGTGAGAGGCACCCCCTGGAGAGCAGTGCCCCCCACCGCACAGCAGGGTGAGCAGGGAGAGATGGGAGCGGGCGTTGAGTGGGGCTGTGCCAGGGGGCCTGTCACACGCAGCTCGGGGACAGCGTCCGGGCCGGGAAGGGAGGAGTCGAGGCAGGGTCCCTGAGTGCAGGAAGGGAAGGCCAGCCGAGGGCGCCCGGTGCTCTGCCCCCATCCTCCTGAAGGCTAATGGCTAACGGGATTGAGAGGCAGGGAGGCCAGCCCAGGTGTCAGTGGCGAGGTGACCGGGCGTCCGGGTGGAGAGAGCCCTGGGCTTCCGTCCCCGTGACTTTGCCGGGTGGGGGGAGGGATTGGAGGGGCCAGGATGCACTTCTGCTTCTAGAACAACAGTGGGGGGGGGAGGGGCCTTCATCAGTCACAACGGGCAAGGCCACGCTGAGGTCACAAGCAGCCCCGAGGTCTCCGAAGCTTAAGGCCTCCTGATTTCTGTCTCGCTCCTGGGACACACACATCACGGTGGAAACTCCCAGAACACAGGGTCACCACGGCAGGAAGACAAGAGAGACTTGGAGGTGGGGTGCAGGGCCCCTAAAGGCCGCTGCCCCCCCCCCCAGGGAGTCTTGTGTCACCCAGCTCAGTTCCACAGGACAGACAGGTTGCATGGCCAGGCGGAAGGGGACCCGCTCCTGCCCAGTGTGGACGGAGAGCCCAGAGCATCTGGGGACTGCTTCAGGAGGGTGGCTGGGAGGGGGCGACCTGAGTCTGTTTGGGGTACGGGGGCGGGCTGAGGCGCTGAGTGGACCAACCCCATGGAGGCCGGGCTGAGCTGTGGACCCGCTGGTCTGGGGGTGATGGTCGCCCAAGAAGGGGAACAGGTTCCCGAGGGCTTGCTCCTGGCCCCGACAGCGACAGCCCCAGCCACGCGGAGGGGCAGCGCCACCCAGAAAAAAGAGCAGAAATTGCCCCCGGGGCCAGGCTTGCCCTGCGTCCCCCTCTTACTGGGCGTCCCACAGGGAGCGAAATAATTCCAGTGATCTCTTTATTGGGGTTTAAGGCCAGTTTTGAAGTAGCTGTTTACCCCACGAGCTGGAAAACAGCTGCTCTTCCTCACGTTGAAGCCACTTCACACACCTACCTCACGTCCACCTGAGGCCTGGGGAGCAGGGCTCCAGGCCACCCCTCCCTGCCCCAGCCCAGCTCCCTAAGCTCTGCTCGTGGTCTCCCCACCACCCAGGACCTCCCCCCTCACTCACACACCGTCTCCTGCCCGACACGCCTCTCCCCTTCCTCCCCTGACAAGTACTGCGTGTTCCTCCAGACACATCACTGATGTCACCTCCTCCAGGAAGTCTGCTGAGCCTGCCGCACCAGACTCAGCTCCGTTATCTTCCACCAGAGGCGCTGGCAGGCCTCACAGTGCCACCACAGCTCCCCCTGTACCCCATGGGCCTCCACACAGTGCCACCACAGCTCCCCCTGTACCCCATGGGCCTCCACAGCCTAAGGCCAGACCTGTCCCACCCACCCTGAATCCCCAGACCTGGTCCATATCCTCCAGTAAGTGGTCACCATGAGGTGACCTGGCAGGGTTCCACGAAGGGACGAGACCTGTGACAACTGATGAGGCCGATGTAGAGGTTTGCAGCCCTCTTTGGACACCAAACCCCCAGCAGAGAGTCTCTCCTCTGGCCGCCACGTGCACTCAGACAGTTAGTTTCCTTGGGCGCCTCCCAGGGCCATGTCTGCCCCCGTCAGGGCACCCCTCCCACACACAGGCCGGGACTTGGGGGGCTGGTATTGGGGTGAGGGTGGGCGGGGCAGGAGGTGGGGAGCACTGAGGCAGCCTAGGAGGGAGCTGTTTCTATGGTGACGACAGCCCCTCCTGCTCTGGGGGCCTTGCCAGGCTGGGGGACCGGGGCAGGGCATGCATGAATGCAAAAGCTCTCTTTTCCAGAAAACGCACCCAGATGTTCAAGGCTGACCCTCTGGGCGATCGGATCTTGCGTTGTGTTCATTTTCTTCATTTTGGCGAATCTGAGACTGTCAGATTTTCTCAGCCACCTTTGTCTGGGGGAAGGTATCCGTCAGGGTCTTGCCGTGACTGCTCCAGGCCCTGTGGGCTCGCCCCTCACCCAGCCTGGTCCCGCCTCAGCCGCCGTCCCAGGACGGCAGGGCTCTTCTTCCAGACAGAGCCCTCACCCTTGGGGAGGGGCCGAGGAGGCAGCTGCCGGGGACCAGGGCGCTGTCCCCTTTTTCAATGAGTCCCCCAAAATCTCCGCCTCCTGGAAGCCCAGCTTCTTCATTTGTGAAGTGTGAGCTGTTCTTCCCCCGCCCTGTCCCAGGCTTGCTTCGAGGATTAAATCCTGATGCTCTGGGACACGACGGTGCTGTCTGGTGTAAGGACCCCAGCAGCAGCAATGATCAGGGCTTCACAAGCCCCAAGAAGCACAGTGGCAGGAGGCCCACTGGAGTGGACAGGCTGGCACGAGGGGACAGCACCTGCTGTGTGCAGGGTCCAGGGGAATTGAGCCCCACCAGCCTACTCCTTCTTCCTTGTTAGCTGATTTCCAGTGCAAACAAGGGGAGGGGACCCAGCCTGAGTCTAATGCACGACAGGTCTAGGCCGGCCACGGTAACCCCACCTCCCTTTGGCAGGAACTGGAGGAGGGGTAGGCCCAGAACTCAGTCTGGCTGAGTCATAAGGGAAAGTCATTGGGGTGGGGGGGTGGGGGGGTCAGTGTCTGGGAATGGTCTCCTTCCCTGGTAAAAGGAACTACTCAAGGAGAAACTCTCCTTTCCTTTCTGTTGTGTGAGGATGTGATACTTGGAGCTGTGGCAGCCGTTTTGTGATCAGTAGGGAAAACCAGTAGGGAAGAATTGCTGAGAAAACGCTCCAATGCTGAGCTGCTGAGGTAACCAACCCTGGAACCTCTCACACCAGGCTTGTCAACTGAACCATGTTGACTCAAATATTCTGTTGTTTGTAGCCACAGGCCTTCTAAGGGACACTGTGTGTCCGAAGGTACTTGGAAAGCACTGTGATGGAGCTCTGAGAGGAATACAGCCAGAGGTCAGGGCAGGCAGTGAGCTGTGGCTATGGTGTCGCCTCCTCGGTGGGAGTGAGAGTGAATCCCACACGACCTGACTTCTCTGGTCCTCTCCATCCCCCGAGCTGTGTTCTGGGTGAATTTCCAGACTGCCGTCACCAAGTGCCTCTCCAGCTGTATCCCAGGCTCGTGCTTATCCCGCTGATTGAGGGTTTGGTGTCCATGGTGGCATCCATGGTGGTTTACGCTTAGCAGACCATGCTGGGTGTTTTCCTCGTGTCAACCCCCTTCTCCCCACCCCGTGGAGGAGGAGATGTGAGCTGCAGGGAGGGGGCGAGAACGCTCAGGCCGTGTTGCGGGGAAGTGCCGTCCCTCTGCCACCTGACGCCCAAGGACCAGAGCCTGTCTCTGGAGACCCTCTGAAAGATGTTTTCTTCCATCCTCCTTGTCTCCATTCAGACCTGTCCACCCTTGTTCCACGGCTCCTGTCTGTTTCAGATGCGCCTTTTTCCTTCCTTTTGCCTCTTTGGGAACCTGAATCATGAGTATGGATGCAGCCAGTCAGATCGGCCTGCTCGATCCATTTCCTGGAGAGCAAGTACTCCGTCACGCTGGTTTTCCTCCAGTGCTTTGAAAACACTGTGTGTGTGTGGCAGGGGGGCGGGGGGTGGGGGAGGAAGAAGGGAGTTTTCTTTTTTTCTTTCCCTCCTCATGTATTAGGTTTCCGTGGCTGCAATAACAAAGTACCGCATCATTTGTCACCATCATCCCAGAGTTGAGGTGATAAGTGCCTGGATTCAGGTTGCAGCAGCAAAACGGGGCAAAAAGGGACAAATGTGAGAGATAGTATGACAGAATAATGTACAGACTTAGAGAGGAACTAAATGCTGAGGCGGAAAAAGAAAAGGGGAGTTGGAGATGGCCATGTGGTACCCAGATTAGGTGACTGGGGAAAAGAGAAGATTCAGGGGCGGCAACCACAGAGGCTGGAGGCCTGGGAAAGTGGGGCGGGGCAGAGCAGAGCGTGGGATGGGACCATGGGCAGGAGAGGATGGGGCCACAAGGGTGACCGAGGGACTACTGATGGGGAAGACCAGAGGGTCAGGAACGGAGATTCTGTGCTCAAGATTAGGCCGAGGATTTGAGTCAGAGAAAGATTCAGAGGAGGAGAAAAGCAGGAAATGGGAAACCAGATGAGGATACCTGGAGTTTTGTTCCTTTGTTGTTTTGGGGTCGATGTTGATTTGTCGTTGTTTTTAGGATAAAGAAGGCCTTCACCTGAGTCAACCAAAGTGATCAGCCCCTCATTTTTCTAACAGAGGAAAGAGGGGGCCCCCTCTGGGGGAAAGTAATCTTTACTCCAGTGTCTGCAGTTCTTTTAAATGCAATGTGCAGAAGACAATCAAAAATTATGTGACATGAAAAGGAGAAAAATGTGACCCTCGATCAAGAGGAGAAATTTGGAGATAGAAACTGAGTCGTACACAGCTCAGATGTGAGAGTTATTGAGCAAGGACTCTAAAATAGCTATTAATACTAAATTAGTATTGTTAAAGAATTTGGAGGAACATATAAAATAAATTAAGAGATGGGGAATTTCAACAGAGAAGTGGAAACTGAAAGAGAACCACTGGGCATCCTACAACTGAGAGCTCAGGGTATGAACTGAGGGATTTGTTGCATGGGTTACACAGCAGACTGCACACAGCAGAAGAAAGGAGAGTAAGACAAAGAAAAGCCCAGACCGGGGCTTAAGCAAGAAAGATGAGTGAACACAGGGCCATCACATCATCTGTGTGTTGGCTTTATGTGAATTCAAACAATAAATTTTGGGCAAACACAGGTCAATAGAAATTATCCGAAGTGAAACAGAGAGAGAAAAGAAATGAGGGAAAAAAGAGCAGACTTTTAGAGACATGTGACATAATAACAAATAGTCTATCATACAGACATGTAATTGAAGTCCCAGAAGGAGAAGAGAGTGAGGATGGGACATAATAAATATTTGAAGAGAATTTTTTCAAAATTGGTAAAAGATATCACCCCACAGACTTAAGAAGCCTAGATAATCCCAGGAGGATAAAGACAAAGAAAATCACACCCAGACACATCCTAGTGAAGCTGCTAAAAACTAAAGATACAGAGAAAACCCTGGAAGCAGCTAGGGAAAAATGACACATCGCCTCAGAGGAATCACAATTAGGAACGAGGGAACCCAGGGACAATCAACCCAGCATCAAAGTACTGATGGAGGGAGCTTCTAACCTAGGATTCCACACCCAGTGACAACACCCTTCCAAAATGAACGCAAAACAAAGATATTTTCAGGCAAACAAAACTGAAAGAATTTATCACCAGTAGACCGACACAACGAAAACAGGACCAAAGGAAGTTCTTCAGGCTGAAGGAAAGTGTTCCCAGATGTGAGCACAGATCTTCAGAAAAGAAGGGAGACACCAGAAAAGTCCAGAAAGTAGGAGGAAAGGATGAAACAGGAGGTGGGACAAATGGAAAAACAATAGCAGACGAAGACTTGAACCCAACTATAACAAGTCATTACATTACACGTAAATGGACTAAACACTCCACTGAAAAGACAGAGCTCATCAGACTGGATAAGAAAATCATGACTCTACCATAAGCTGTTACCAAGCGACACATTTTAAGTATCAGGACATGAATAGATGGAAAGTTTTTAAAAAGGGAGAGATAAACCATGCAAACTCTAACCATAAGAAAGCTGATAATACAAGACAAAGTGGACACGCTTCCTCCTCCTCTCCCAGGCCTGCTGGGGGCTTTCTGGTGCTGGGCTCTGCTCTCTCCGAGTGGACAGGCTTGCTGGGGAAACTGCAGGCTGGGAGCCGGCTCTTCCGGACGAACGGCGGCCTGATGCCCCGACAGCTGGCCCCTGGCCGCACGTGCAGGCTGCCTTCCATCCGGGTGAGAGGTGTTCTCTGGACAACCCTGAGCCAGGTCAGCCAAGCAGAGAGCTGGTGTGTGTGTGTGTGTGTGTGTGTGTGTGTGTGTGTGTGTGTGTGTGTGTGTGTGTGTGTGTGTGTGTGTTGGTTCCCTGGGAACCCCACAGGCTCAGTCCACCGCCTTGGGCACCAGGGTGCTTGCTTGTTGCTGTGTCCTTGTGGAGACCATCTGCCTGCCTGCGTGCTTCCTTTCCGTCTGCCACCTGGGCCATCCCAGGACTCAGGATTGGGGAGAACACGCAGGCGCGATGGGGAGAAAGTGACGCCTGTGCTCTGCACACCTGGGATCAGATCCGTTCATGGACCTGCTTCCAAACACAGTGTTCGTACTGACACTCAGAACGTGACTCAGGGAGACATGGGCACCCGACAACAGGGCAGAGGTGTGTTCTTCAGCTCCGACAGCCAGGGAGGGAGCTTCAAAAGCAGACGGGGCTGTCCTGATTCTAGGGGAGTCCAGGTCCTTGGCGGGACCAGGCGGGATGAGGCGCCGCTGTGGCCGTGCTGGGGTCCCTGACCCTCTTCGGGGAGGACTCACCCCAACCCTCAGGGTTTTCCTGCCTCAGAAGCCCCCAGCCATCCCTGCCCAGGGCAGTGGCCAGCAAGGACAAGCAGGCTTGTCGCGGCTGCCCTGTGTCCCTCTGGGCTGCCCTCCTGTCCTCTAGGTCAGGCCCCTGAAGTATATTGTTTACAGGCACTGACACAGGGCTCCAGTGGGGAACAAATGCTCAGGGGTTCAGTCTCCGCGGAGACGGCCCTATGCAGATGACCAAAGGGACTCAGGCTCTCGTTGGTCCCGGTCTTTGCTCTCAGAGCCCACCTCAGCCCCATGCGTCCCATCACCCAAGGATGGAAACCAGAGCCCGGGACAGGCCTTAAGGGGGCGTGCTCAAAGCTCACTCATCAAGATGGGTACTATTCCAAGGCAACACTTGTTTTTGAAACTGAAGCCTAGCTGATTTACAAGGTTGTGTTAATTTCTGCCACACGGCAAAGTGATGCAGTGATACATACATATATATACACATTCTTTTTTAAATATATATTCTTTCCCATTACGGTTTATCATAAGATACTGTGCTCTACAGCAGGCCCTTGTTGTTTGTTCATCCTATACATACTAGTTTGCCTCTGCTGACCCCAAACTCCCACTCCATCCCTCCCCCAACCCCCCCCTTAGCAACCACAAGTCTGTTCTCTATGCCTGTGAGTCTGTTTCTGTTCCGTAGATAGGTTCACTTGTGTCATATTTTAGATTCCACATATAATTGATGTCATACGATATTTGTCTTTCTCTTTCTGACTTACTTCACTTAGTACGATAATCTCTAGTTGCGTCCATGTTGCTGCAAACGGCATTATTTCGTTCTTTTTTATGGCTGAGTAATATTCCATTGTATATATGTACCACATCTTCTTTATCCATTCTTCTGTCGATGGACGTTGAGCTTGTTTCCATGTCTTGGCTGTTGTGAATAGTGCTGGTATGAACACTGGGGTGCGTGTATCTTTTTGAATTAGAGTTTTGTCTGGGTATATGCCCAGGAGTGGGATTGCTGGATCATATGGTAGGTCTGTATTTAGCTGTCTGAGGAACCTCCCTACAGTTTTCCATAGTGGCTGCACCAACTTACATTCCCCCCAACAGTGTAGGAGGGTTTAGGACAACACTTTTAAAAATCAAAATGTTCATGACGAACAAAACATTCAAACTTTTAAACAAAGGCAGGCTCCAGCCCTGGCCCAGGTCGCCGGGGCCCCCGGCCGGTGCTGCCCCGGATTCCACGGGGACCAGCCCAGGTGTGCGAGCTGGCAGTCAGGGCTCTGAGACTGGGACGGGGAATCCCTGCCAGGAAGAGACTTGGCTTCCTGGGCTTCCTGCGGAGGGAAAACACCAGTCCAGGGATGCAGCGAGGAAATCCCTGCTCCCGGGGAATTTCCCAGAGTGTGGGCGGGTGAATGCAACCTCCGCACAATGGGAACGTGGCCAGGGCGTGCCTGGAGCCCTCAGACCTCTCTCTCCAGGGGCTCCTGGACCCCCGAGACCATGGTTCCCACACACAGAGGAGAGGCTGAGTGGGTGACCACTGAACTGAGCAGGGCTTTCTAACGCACTGCCCTGCGAGTAATTATTTATGGAGGTTGACCACTAGAAATCAGAACGTAAAAAACATTGGCGTCTGAACGCATTTTATTAAAAGTTCTTACCGGTTGCCAATGCTACTGAGGATAAATCTGAGGAAAAAGTGAAAGCTGCTTCCAGATTTCTCCACCTGGGAAAGGCCTGGGAAAGTCCTTTCTGATGGCCGTTGGCTGTGTCTTTATGGGGGCTGCGGGTGGGCTCCAGGTGTGGGCCTGACAGGAAATAGATTTTACCATCAAACTGGGCCATTTGAGGAGCGTTTAATAAAGGGACAATTTGCAAAAGTGTCCACAAGCCTTAGGAAGCAAGGCAGGGATGGGCAGTGTCCACCCCTAGAGCTGGGGGAGGGGAGGGGCAGGGCTGACCTTGTGGGCCTTTGCTGACCACGGGTTCTGATTTGGGGGCCAGCAGTACGATAACAGTGAGAAGGGCCTCGGGGCAGGGAGAGGCTGCCTACCCACCCTTCCACCAGTCAATCCTGCTGCCAAGTTCAGTGCTTCAGCCTGGGGCACCAGAGGAGGAAGAGCCATGACCTGGAGGCCGAGAGGCTCCCCACAATTTCCCCAGAGCCCACACGCTCCGCTTGCTCTGGCCACACAGCCCCTACGGGCAGGAGCGGCCAGTCACTGAAGACTGTACCCACCCATACGCCACCAGGCGTTGTGCGAGGGGCCCGGGGTACAGAGACTCCTAAAATGCACAGCCCTCCCGCCAGGAACGCATCCATTCTGCTGGGGGTGCGGACGCTGCCCAGTCTCCTCCCCTCTGCCAGGCACAAATCTCTCTTTTCTATGGGGCTGACCCCACTGGATAGAAAGACAGACACATACCCCACCCTCTAGCCACAGTGCTTGGTTCTGGGATGCTCACGTGACCCAAGTCACATCCTAAGAACTCCCTCTGGGACTTATCTGCAGAGTGATGGGAGAAAACTCAGCCTGTTCCCACCGGGGCTAATTCAGTGGGAGGCAAATGTGGGATTGCCAAAGGCCACCTCCAGTCCGTGGGGAGAGGGTTGACACCCAGAGTGAAGTCAGCCGAAAGCAAGCAAAACCAAGACGTGAAGAGAGAGGCAGAGCCCTGAGGCCATCATTTGGGCTCCTGGGCCCAGCCATGCCTAAAGCGGGTCCCAGGTGATATAGTTCATGTAAGCTAATACATTTCCTTTTTTTTTTTTTTTCTGGTACACGGGCCTCTCACTGCTGTGGCCTCTCCCGTTGCGGAGCACAGGCTCCGGACGCGCAGGCTCAGCGGCCATGGTTCACGGGCCCAGCCGCTCCGCGGCATGTGGGATCCTCCCGGACCGGGGCACGAACCCGCGTCCCCTGCATCGGCAGGCGGACTCTCAACCACTGCGCCACCAGGGAAGCCCTACATTTCCTTTTTACTTACATTCATTTGAATTGGGATTCTGCACCAAGAGAGTTCTACCTAAAACAGAGAGATCAGGAACACCAGGTTAACATACTAGACACTCAGGTAGGCATGTGCACAGGTACCGTGGAAACAAGGGAAAGGGCAGGGCTGGATCTTGAAGGACACATGCAGCTACCCGGGCAAAGGCCTGCAGAGCGTCCCAGCGAGGGAACTGCGTGAAATCAGAGAGGACGGGGGCAGGGGCTACGCACCATCCGAGATGTCCGTGAAGGGCCAGGTACGGGCAGGGAATGCAGGTGTGGAGGCCGGGTGCTGCAGAGAAGTGAGGTGGGCAGTCTGCGGATGGTACCACCTCCTTCCATCCTGGATCATGAGGTGACTAAATATACTCACAGCAACCAGACAAAATTTGCAAATAAATTGTTGACCTGCATTTTCTTCCAGCAGCGTGACTGAATTCCTGGACCCTAGCATCTCTTCCTAAAACCCCAGTATTCCTCCCGTTCAGTCTTGCCCAGCAGACACGACTCTTCCTCACCCAGCCCCCCCAGTTTAACCACAAATGGATCTCTCCTCCCCTCTCCTTCTACCTCTCTGTCTCCCCTCCACCACCTTGAATCAGGGGGCCCATTAAAAGTCTTTGGACAGCACCCTCAGACTCCAGGCTGGGAACCCTCGACCGCAGGCCCCCGTGGGCTTCACAGGTGTGACCCACACAGGTGCACAGGCCCCTCACCTGGGGCAGCACTGCTGTTGCTGCCTTGACTGTCCTGGTCGTTTTGGACAACGGCTGCCTCGTTTTCCCTCTGTACTGGGCCTCATGAGTAGTGTTGCCGGCTGACTCCCCCCTCCCCCGACTCTCCATCCCCGCAGTGCCACCTTGCATCTCAAGCCAGACCTCGCCTAGGGAGCCCGAGCGTACGGAATGTGGACTCCAGGCCTGAACCACCACCCTGCCCTGGGCCCAGGGGCTGGTTCACACCCAGGGACACCCAGGGACAGGGGAAGGCCTTGCCTCAGAGCCCCGGGAAGGCTGAGAGGGGCTCCTGGCGCCCAGAGTCAAGCCAGGAGCTTGTCACGGCCCTCAGTTTAGGGTGGACGTGGTGACAGAGTGGGCGTCGCCTGGACAAGCCAGTTGGACGTTCTTGACCCAAGGTCACGAGCAGAGTGCAGTCAGAGTGAGGAAGGAAGCTTCTCAAGGGCTCTAGTGCCTGCGTGAATCACCCCGAAAGCACTTGTCCCAGGCGCCTCCCTGCCAACCCCAATCCATCACCACCTGGGTTAGACCTCAGGCGAGAAGGCGGGAGGGAGGGAGCTCCTGCAGGAACTGGTCTGGGGGCTTCCAGGCCTCCTGAGTGGGTTGGCTTGGGGCCTTCGCTGAGCTGGGGCCGAGGGGAAGGGGGCGCCTCCACCACAGCAGCCCCAGGGGGCTGAGGCCACTCTTCCAGGCCCCAAGACAGAGACCCAGGGAGGGGCCTCCCAGCGGGCAGCGCCTCAGGGACCAAGGGGCCACCGCCTCTGACTTCTAGAAGGATCTTGTCCAGGGGAGTTCAGTGCCAAGGCTGCTGGGTCTCTGCATTTGGCCCCGAGTCTACCCCCAAATAAGCGCAGAGGGTGTCACCTAAGTTTCAAAGTCAAGGACGAAACGCCCCCGAAGGGGACCCATGTTTATGCAATACTTAGAGTAACACGTGTGCAGAAAAGCAGGCGAGCTCACGCCCGGCAAGTGACTCAGCTCTGCGCCGAGGCCAAGGCCGGCTCCACAGGACACGGAGGCGTGCGCGGGTGGCCGAAACCCCAGCTGCCGTGTCGAGGGGAGATTCTCAGAGCCCCACACTGGACGGAACTGGCCCTCCGCACACCGGGCGCCCTGCTCGCCGCCAGCGCCAGCGCAGGCCCTCCCACCAGGGCCTTCTTCGAGGCAGGTCTTCATAATATTTGACAACAAACTAAGGCCCCAGGGAACCCTTTGCAGTAAACTTCCTCTTCCTTCCGCCTGGTGCACAGGGTCCCAGGGGACCAGGAGAGGGAAAACCCGCTTTGTGTTTTCTGGAGCAAAGGTGGTGCTGGCCTCAGCGGCCACGTGTGACACAGACCTTCGCCTGGCTCGGCCTCCAGCCCCTCCAAGACACTTTGCACTCTTGTGACCATGTTGCATTTTCCCCATGACAACAGAGGTCTCAGACTCAGGAACACGCACCTGCGAGCACACGTGGACACACGCACACATGCACACTGACACACGCACACACACAGGCAGGCAGCTTTCTGTACACAGAGTCTTCCTTCGTCTCGGGCAAGCACAGCCCTACCTGGCCGGGGGCTGGCATGGGTGACATCAGCAGCTCGGGGTCTCACAAGCTGTCCTGACCATGGGGCGGGGGGGGGGGAGGGCGGGACACCTGGCCCAGCAGCAGAGGGTCCCCGGGGCGCTGAGGATTCTGGGCTGTGGTAGCCAGGCAGCCCCACGCCAGCCCACGGGGTGCTTCTCCTCTGACAGTCACCCCTCCCCCAAGGTCGCCTCTCCCCCCGCGGTCACGCTGGCCAACACGAGATGCCCTTCTCCTGCCAGGACCTCGCCCACCCAGCCCGCATGGCCAACAGCACTGTCCCCGGACTCCCGGGCACCTGACCTGGAGTCACACCGGCCACAGCAGCTGATGAGCTGGCCTCTGTCTGAGTCACTGACCCTCCCAAACCTCAGCTTCCTCCTCGGCAGCACGGGGTCCAAGCATTTGCTTTCGAGCCTGTTTTGGTGACCAAGTCAGAACAAGTGCAGCATGGTTTCTGCGCCTGCGTGCGCCCAGGTCCGTGCGCGTGAGAGTCACGGTGTGCAAACGCACGCCTACAGAGCGGCCCGCTCGGGCCAGATCCTACAGGGCCTCTGCCACCCCATCCTGTGCCCCGGCCTTCTCAGAAAAGGCGGTCGGGCACGTGCCTCCCACTCAAGGTGAAGCGGGAGGATTCGGGGGGGCCAGGAGAAGTGGTGAGCCCCGGGGGCACAGGCACAGCCCAGAGCTCTCTCTTCCGCTTTCTGCAGCCGAGCCCTGGGACACGAGTGGCCGTGAGGGTGAGCGACCGTGAGCGGCCGCCGGCACAGCAGCCCTGCACGGGGTCCTGCGCCCTGCTCGCCACGGGGCTGCAGAGCCCGCTGAGCGACCCCAGCACTGGGCTTGTCACCGCAGGCGTGGACGCCGGCGCCACCACTGAGGATCCCGGCTGTGGTGGCCCGGCTTCGGCCCCTCCTCTGGCCTCAGTTTCCTGCCGGCTCCCCGCAGCCCTTTCTGGGGGCCTCTCCTGCTGTCCCCTGGCCTGTGGACACGGGTCCACGCCCCCGCCACCTCTGGAGAGGTGTCTCCAGCCGTCCTGAGCTCGGGGAAGACTCTCCTTATGGAGGGATCGCTGTGTCCCCGAGAGCAGCAGAGCCCCTGAGGCAGCAGGGCCACAACGCCGCGTCACACTTCTGCCACCTCTGCCCGAGTCCCACCCCCGTGAACTGTGGGAACAGGAGTGGGATGTAACCCTGCCCGCCCCCGGGCAGCACTGCTACCCTGCAGGCCCTCACTCGCTGCTCTGGAGGGGCCCTACCCCAAAGGGGGAGCCTGGAAGCCGAGGGCAGCGGAGGCGGGTGATTAGAGGGTGCTGCCCCGACAGCTTCCCCGCGTGTCCAGGGTCCCGCTTGCAAGTGGGCAGGGGGCCCAGTGCTCTTCCCTGGGGGCCCCGAGGTTCTAGAACCAAGACCAGCCCAGCGCCCGCTGCCCGCTGCCCGCCTCGCCACCTTGTGACTTGGTGTCCTGCACTGGCTCGGCCGCCTGGGGCTGCCCACTTCCCACTGTGCTTTCATTTCCCTTTTTCCCACTGGCCCCACGCCCAGGACCAGCCCGCACCCAGGGCAGCAGCAGATCCAGGCTTGGGGGGCGGGTCTCAGAGTGGCCCTGGGGCACCCAGGGGCAGGGGGAGTTTGGGGACTCGGCGTCTTTCTTAAATTCATGGAGGGAGAGGCACCAGCTGCCCCAGAGGGGACGGGACTCAGGGCTGTCGTCGGGGCCCACAAGTCTGGCTGTAGGCAGCAGCCCTGGAGCGAGGCTAGGGAGACAGCAGGGTGCGTGCCTCCCGCCCGCGGCGTCCCTCCCTCAGCCTCACCACCGGGAGGCCGCCCTGCCCTTGCCATCCCCAGGCCACCCCAACACGTCTGCTGGGGTCTCCACCGGCCCGAGCAGACCAAGACGTGCACCCCCAGCAACCCGGGCGCCCGTGCCAGGAGGCAGGGTGAGGCTCTGTGGCCAGGACAGGCGGGACGCGTGCCGGGGGAGCCCCTCTGCAGCCCTGCTCTAGCCACTGGCCGCGGTGCCGCGGCGGGGCAGACCCTGTGCCAGGCTCTTCCATCTCCTGGGCCGGCCGGCACTCCCCACCCGGTGGCCCTTGCCCGGCCCTCACCTGCCCTGGGTCTGCCCTGCTGGCGGCTCCCTCGGGCCCCGAGCCCTGGGCCCTGGAAGCAAGCCTGCCCGAGTTCCCCCGCAAGCTCGGGGGGAGCCATTTTCCTGATAAAACCGGGCCTCACAGGCAGCCGGCTCTGTTCACCCAGCAGCAACTCAGGGAGCGGACGGTGTCGTTTGGTCCAGGAGGAAGGGGCGCCCTGTGTCCCATGCTCGGGTCCGGGCTTCGGATTCACAGCCCGGGCACACGTGACCCCCTCCCACAGGAAAGCACATGGCAGTGCCGGGCTGGCATCTCACTCCCCCTCCGGAGATGCAGGCTGAGAGAAGCCGGCGCTCCCGGGAGGAGGGCAGGAGGTCAGCAGGGAAGGGGCGGCTGGGTTCTGTCCCCTCTGTCTTCCCGTCCGCCTTTGCCCGCCCCAGTAGGACAGCGTGTCCATCTACAGATGCCCCTGCTCATGACACAGTGTGCGTGTCAACCAAAAACACCAGTCTTTGGTAGGAGGAGGGGTCCTTTCCTTGGGAAAATGCTTCTCCATCACATGCCTCTCGGCCCCCGCGGCCCTGGACAGGGTGGCCGTGGTGGGCAGTGCGTCCCCGACCTCTGGCCGGCCCCCGAACTTCCCTGCACCTCTGCGGCAGGGCTGGCTGGGAGCCACGGGCTCTTTGAATTCCCGGTGGCCGACGGCACGCCGTACCCATGAGAGGTGATAATCACCGCCTGACTCAGACAGGCGAAGACTATGGGGCTGCCATGCCTATTTCAGGGAAGTTAATTATACCCCACGTGTAGAGGAGACTCACCCATTAAATGTCTTCAATGCACCGGCCCGGAATCCACCGCACAGCCTGCCTGCAGCTCTGGGCGCGGGACAGGGCGGACAGAGCCGCCGGGGGCCCCAGGTGTGGGGCAGGGGTTCCAGCGTGGTGGCCAGCAGGGCTCCAGACCCTTCCAGCTGGGCCCTTACCCTGCCACCCATCTACCACTGACGTGGAGAGCTTCGACCGTGGCCCAGAGAGTCCCCCTGGGAATCGGAGTCTTTGGGCCAGCTCACTGCTGGGGGGCCGTGGGCGGGACAGGCTGGAGAACCTGGCTGGCCCCGTGTGCCCGGGGGGGCTCCTCACCCCCGAGGCTGAGGGTGACCCACGCACAGGGGAGGCGGCCCCTGTGCCCGTCTGGACAGCCCCCCATCCCCCTCTTTTTCCCACTTGTTCTTCAGGGTCTTCTGATTGTCCAGTGAGAGGAGATGGACAGCAGGGCCCTCCGAGGACCAGGCTGGGAGCCAGGCTCAGCTGGCCCCGGGCTCCACCGCCAGCCCCACGCCTAAGGTCCCACCTTCCCCACCCACAGGAGGGGAGAGTTGGCGGTGCCTGCGAAGGTCAGGGAGAAGCTCCACGGTGATAAGCAGCAGCAGCTCACATCACCCGGAGTGCCTGTGCTGCAGCATCCGTGCCTGTCCTCCCTGCTCCCCGGGCCGCAGCATCCGTGCCTGTCCTCCCTGCTCCCCGGGGAGCCAGGGCACAGGGAAGAAGGGGCCGGAGGGCTACAGCCCAGCTTAGCTGGGGGGTCGGCGCCTGCACCCACTGCAGGCCTGCGCAGGTCAAGTCCAACAGGTGGAACCGAGCTTGGAGCTCGTGGAAAGATAGATCCACTGGCCCCAGCTAAGTCTTTATCTCCGCCTCCAGCAGTCAAGCCTCGTGTTCGCAAGTGGTGGCCGATCTTTTGTCGCTATTGTTGCCGTTACCATAGAAGAAATCTTACAAGAACACTGTTGTACAAAACATGATAAAAGTGGTGGTGTGGCTGTGTGTCCACAGTCTGACCAACGGGAGGCGGACCAAGGGAACGTGCGCCACACCCCTCCCCACGTGGAGGCAGACGGTGTGATTAAAATGCAGTCGTGGCAGGCTTCCCTGGTGGCGCAGTGGTTGAGAGTCCGCCTGCCGATGCAGGGTACACGGGTTCGTGCCCCGGTCCGGGAGGATCCCACATGCCGCGGAGCAGCTGGGCCCGTGAGCCATGGCCGCTGAGCCTGTGCGTCCAGAGCCTGTGCTCCGCAACGGGAGAGGCCACAACAGTGAGAGGCCCGCGTACCGCAAAAAGAAAAAAAAAATGCAGTCGCGGGGCTTCCCTACTGGCGCAGTGGTTCAGAATCCGCCTGCCAATGCAGGGGACACGGGTTTGAGCCCTGGTCCAGGAAGATCCCACATGCCACAGAGCAACTAAGCCCGTGCACCACAACTACTGAGCCTGCGCTCTAGAGCCTGCGAGCCACAACTACTGAAGTCTGCGTGCCCAGAGCCCATGCTCCGCAACAAGAGAAGCCGCTGCAATGAGAAGCCCGTGCACTGTAACGAAGAGTAGCCCCCACTCGCTTCAACTAGAGAAAGTCCACGTATAGCAACGAAGACGCAACGCAGCCAAAAATAAATAAATTAATTAAATAAATTAAAAAATATATATATTAAAAAATGCAGTCGATGCAGAAGCCGTCTGAAGAGGTCATGACAAGGAACGAAGAAGAGAGGAGACAGACTGGAGTGAACAGCGGGTGGCAGGCAGACACACCCGAGTCACTAGTTACAGTATATGTTAAATGAGCCAAATACAATGATTAAAAAGCAGAGACGCTCAGGCTAGATAAAAATCCAGGACCCAACTACATGCTGTCTACAGGAAACCCACTTTAAAAGTGGGCTAAAAGTGTAAAAATGGTAAAAGATGTACCATGCAACCACAAACCCAAGAAAGCTAGAATCTCCACATGGAAGCAGACCTCAGAACAAGGAAGATCAACAAGAGAATGAGGGACAGCTCATAATGATAAAAGGGTCAGTTCATCAAGACACAACAATCCTGAAAATGCAGGGACCGGGTAAGAGAGAGCTTCACAACACATTACTGTAAAACTGAACAAACAGAAGAAAGAGACACATCCACACTCTAACCCACGTGATCTCAACACTCCTCGCTTAGTGTGAATAGGAAAGACAGAAAATCAGCAGAACGGAGGAGAATTCAACAGCAGCATCTCCCACCTAGACCCAGCTGACGTTTATGATACACTCCACCCAACATGAGCAGGGCTCATGCCCTTCTCAGGAGCACCTGGAGCATTCACCAAGATAAACCACACGCTGGGCCACAAAACAAGTCTCGATGAAATGGAAGGCATTGCTGAAGGGCTTACAGACAATAAAAGGACACTAACTTAACCCAACTTGAAGGAAGAGAAATAACGCCAACAACTCATTTGAAATGGACAAAGCCTTGAAAGACATAAACTCCCAAAGCTCACTCCGAGATGAAATAGAAAACCTGACTAGTTCTCAACCTATAAATGAAATTGAACTTGTAATTTAAAACTTTCCCACAATGCAACTCCACCCCCAAATGCCTTCACCGATGAATTCCAGCAAACACTCAAGGAAGAAATAATGCCAATTCTACACAAATAAATAGATGGGATACAATTTATAGAACCTGACAAGCTGACTCTAAAATTTATACGGAAATGCAAAGGACCTAGAAAAGCAAAAGTAATTTAGAGAAAGAAGAACAAAATTAGAAGACTTACATTACCTAATTTTATCAAGACTCAAGCTGTAATAATAAAAATAAGGCAGCATGGTATTGCCATCTGATATACATGTAGATCAATGGAACAGAGTCCAGAAGTAGGTCCTTAAATTTATGACACATGTGACCAATTAATTCAATGGGGCAAAGGAGAGTCTTTTCAATAAATGGTGCTGGAAAAATTGGATACCCATAGAGAAAAAATACACTTCGACTGCCATCCCACAACATAGGCAAAAATCATCTCAAAGTGGATTGTAGATGTGGACAGAAAAGTTGAAAGTATAAAACGTCTAGAAGGGAGCGAGGGCATCTTCTTAACTTTGGAGTAGACAGAGCTTTCTTAGGACACAAAAAGCACTGACCATAAAAGATAACGTGATAAGTCAGACTTCATAAAAATTAAAACCTTCCACTCGACTCTTCAAATGAAAGGCAAGCCACAGATGGGAGAAATATTCTCTGAGTGTGTGTGTACATACATATATATATATGCATATGTGTAGATACACATATATATGTGTGTCTGTATGTATATGTACATAGGCACATATACGTCTATACACACATGTGACAAAAACTTATATGCAGAATATATAAACAACTCCCACAACTTAATGAGAAGAATTCAAACAACCCACTTAAAAATTGGCAGACTTAAATAAACTTGAAAAATAGAACGGCCGATAAGCACAGAAAAAGTTGTTAAACATCACCAGTCATCAGGAAAATGCAAAATGAAATCAGAAAAGCCGACCTATTAGCATGGCTAAAGTTGTAAAGATTGACGCTACCAAGTGCTGGCGAGGATGCAGGGCAGCCACACATTACGGGTGGGAATGTGAACTGGGAAGAACCCGAGTGTCCATCGACTGGTGAGTGGATAAACACACTCTCCTCCGGCCCATCCACACCGTGGAACTCTACCTGGCAGTGAAAGGGCTGAACTAGTGATGCCCACGACACCTGGACGGGTCTGCAGGTAATTCTGTCAACTGAAAACAGCCAAATGGAGAACACACACCGTATGACCCACTCGTGGGAAATTCTAGGAAATGCAGACTAACCCACAGAGATGAGAGCTGGACCCAGGAGAGGCCCTGGGGGCTCTCCAGGTGATGAAAACGTGTGTACTGATTTTGGTGGCCGTCACACCGTCTGTGCCTTGTGGAAGCTCGTTGACTACACGACAGGTGCGTTTCACTGTGTGTCGGTCACAGCTGACTGGCTCTGGGGGCACCTTGTTTCTGGGGGTTTGCAGCCCCTGCTCTCCTCACTGTCTTCAAACCTCAATCCAGTGGCACCTGGAGCCCCGGGCTTCTCACATAACCCTTTGCTGCTGGAGGTGGACACACTCGGTGAAGGAGGAAAGATACCTTCCCCTCCGATTGAACCCCCAACCCCCCAAACCTGCTGGGGAAGTGCGGCTGGCCTGGAGCTCGTGGGCCTCATCCCAGCACACAGCTCCTCAAAGACAACGGGGAGAGTGCTGTCCCCAGAGCCTCCTGAGTGATGTGTCTAGTCTTTACAGAAATCACCTTCAAATAAATGAAATGATGATAATTAAAGAGTGAGTCAGACCGAGGCCCAGGAGCTCCCCTGAGGGGAGGGATTGAACATGCTCACTCTTTTTCTCCCCACCCCTCCCCCATCCCACCTCTCCCCCTTCCCACCTCTCCCCCTCCCCCTCCACTGCCCTCCCAGCCTCACAGTAATCAGCTCAGATTCCAGGCCCCTCTGGTTTCTGCCCTCTCCTCTCACCGTGGACAGTAGCCCACAGAGCCAGACCTGGAAAACCTCAGGTGGGCCCGCTAAGACATCCCCACCCTGGATACCCTCTTCAGGACGACCCTGTCAAGGACAAAGGTCGTGCCACAGGCTGGCGGTGCCCATCCCCCGGCCCCCACCCCACCCCCGTGCGCATCTGGAACTCCCCGCTGTTATTCTGGAAGGAAAACTCATGGGCCAACACTTTTCCTTCCACCCCCAAGCTAGCCAGTTCCTCTTAGGTCAGGTTCAGTCCCCACCTCGGAGGGAGATGAGCCCCGGCTCCCCAGCCAGGAACTTCCCTCACTCTCCGAACACTCCGACCCCGCCGTCCCTACCGTCCGTGCCCCCTACTGCCCCACAGAAGCCGCTCTCACTCCGAGGTGCCCAGAAAGGCTTCCTCCCAAAGCAGGGCAGGCTCTGGTACACACCGTCCCGTGGCCCGGCCGGGAGGGCGCTCCCAGCTCTGGGCAGCAAGTCACACCGACCACGGCACCTGGCACCTTCAGGGCGAGGCCTCCTACCTCTGCGGGAGGATTCAGTATTTTCAACACCAGTGTGGGGATGAAAGGGGGCCAAGCCTGGGCCCCCCGGCCCCCTGGCCCTTCCTCCCTGGTGGACACATGCCCTCTGGCTGCGGCGACCCTGCAGGGACCCTGCGGGGCACTGCTGGGCGCTCCCGGTGTGCCTGGAGCTGTGCTAAGTGGTTCCCGGAGTGTTTAGTGGTCACACCCCCCTAAAGGGCATCACGAGGCGCGATGCCCTGAACACAAGAAAGACGACTAGAGCTGCCCACACACAGATGTGCAGTCGTGTGCTAAGGGACGTGCCAGAGACTGGCTCGGCCCCGCCGCACCCCACGCCCCACGCCCCACCAGGAACGCACCCATCCACAGCGTCAACTCCTCGCAAAACACCCGAGAAGGTGGGGTCGTCCAAGGTGCAGAAATGCTGGGAGAGCAAGACGCGGTGGCGGGGCCTCGAGAAGACCCTTCACGCACCGCGAGCCTCGCCGAATCCCACGGCCACTGGCCTCCTGTTCTGGGGGGTGGGAAAGTATTCGTGAGCAGATCTGTAAGCCCAGGACAGAGTTCCGACATCCCGTGGGTCTACGTGAGGCTCCCTGCGCCGGGCTCATCTCCAACCTGGGAATTCTAGGAAGTGTTACATCACGAGAACAGTAACACCACCACCACCAATAATAAGAATGGCCACACCATCCGCTCGGAGACAGCAAGCCAGCTCGAGAACAGGGGCTCACTCAGCTGCCGGCTCTTTGCCGAGGGGCCACGCAAGCCCGCCTGTGCTCGGGCCCGTGGGAGTGGGAGTCGGATGAGATATGAGGTCCTCACCAGGAGCTGAGCGTCTGGTTGGGAGCCAAGACACAGGCATGTCAAGTTATTAACACGGCACAAACACGAAAGCCAAATACGTCAAGAGGTCCAGAGGCATTTTGCTTGAGCTCTTCCTGGATTATAAGACTCTCCGTCCCAAACAGCAAACTGGATTTTCTGGATTTCCCTTTAGTCTTCTCGACAGCAAGCCACAGGGCCTGAGCTCAGTGGCCGAGCCGGCCCCCTCCTAGGTGGGGGGACAGAGGCGCCAGGGCGCAGAGCCAGCTCCGTGGGCCACACCCCAGGGAGGCCCGAGCAGGGGTGTCCCCTTGGGGTCGCTGAGCTCTCCTGGGGGCACGTCTGACCCGCCCTCCTGCCGGAAGCTGGCCTCACGGCTCAGTCACTGTGAACCTAGCTCCCGACCTAAGATGCTAAAACTCTTCTTCAGCAAGCCCCCAAACTGCTGAGACTCCCCAGAAAACAGGGAGCCTTTGGCAGGGGGACTCCTTCCCACGGCCGTGAGGACCCCTGCCGCTCAGTTCCCGTGGGCTGTCGGAAGGGCTCGGCATTTAGGCAACATGCACGTTATTCCCAGAATGTGTGGAAACAGACTCCGAGCTTCCCCGGGATTCCCCGTGGATCTCACCCTACGGCCGTCTCGCTCGCTTGCCCACTCCTGGCCCCTGGAGCCCCTGCTGTCTGCTGTGCACCTCTCAACCTGTCCCCCTGAAAGAATCTTTCTTCTTTTCATTCTGGTTAAATACACATAAACCTTACAATCTTAACCATTTTTAAGTGTACATTTCGGTGGCCTTGGGTACATTCACGTTGTTGTGTAACCATCTGTTGTGTAACCACCATCTGTCTCTAGAACTTTCCGTCTTCCCCAGACTGAAACTCTGCCCCCATGAAACACTCCCTCCCATCCCCCCCGCCAGCCCCTGGCCCCCACCGTCCTGCTGTCTGTCCCTATGAGTCTGGCTCCTCCAGGGACCTCACGTAAGCGGATCATACAATATTTGTCCTTTTGTAACTGGCTTATGTCACTAGCATAACGTCCTCAAGGTTCATCCATGTTATAGCAGGTGTCGGAATGTCCTTCCATTTTAAGGCTGAATAACATTCCATTGTGTGGATGGACCCCATTCTATTTACCCATCCATCCACTGGCGGATACTGGGTTGCTTCGACATTTTGGCTACTGGGAATATGCTGCCACGAACGTGGGTGTACAGATACCTGTTTGAGACCCTACTTCCAGTTCTTTGGGGTCTGTGCCCAGAATTGGGATTGCTGGACGATACGGTCCTTATTTAACTATTGAAGGAACTGCAATACTGTTTTCCACAGCAGCTGCACCACAAGCAACGCACAAGGGGTCCAATTTCTGCATCCTTGCAAACACTTTTGTTTTTTTTTTTGATAATGACCATCCTAATGAGTATGAAAGGGTTCAAGAATTTTTTAATCAAAAACGATTTGCCAGGCATCAAAATGAAGAGAACCCTTTGGTCTTCTGGCAGCCCCATCTGCCCTATTGCTAGAAGGTGGTGATGCCAACTTGAAAAGACCAGGAAATAGTTTGGCTGTGAGATTCTTCCAAAGCCTTGATTTCTAGGTGGATTCAGAGAACATTATGGGTGAAGAGTGAAGCACGAATGGTGCCCTGGGAGGGAACGAACCAGCTGAAAACACATCTGGGTGTCAAGACACCCAGCCGATTAGCAGAGCTGCCACCTGGGAAGGGGTCTGAGCGCCAGCGGGCCTTCCGCGCCCCTAGCCGGGGCCACCGAGCGCCCGTCCCTCCTAGCAGGTCAGGGCTTGGGCCTGCAGCTCGGCTGGGCGCGGGAACCGGCACCTGGCCCTCTTCTCCGAGACCTGAAACTCATCGAACCTGGAGGAAGCGGCTGGGAAGGAAGGAGCCCCCCACAGAGAAGAAGCCGGAGAAGGAGTCAAGGTTTCTTCCCCAAATGTTTTATTTAAATATTAAATTAAAAAACATACATCCACTAATCATTTGGCGTACATCTCTCATGTGAACATAGGAAATAAAATAATTAATTCAGTTATGGTAAAAAACCCAAACTATGTACATCTTCATCGGACGGCGTGGTGCCTCGGGACAGGCTCCCGCGTCCAGTCCGCGGGACAGCGCTGCTGAGAAACCCGCAGCACACGCGTCGCAAACACCGGACACAACACGACACACGTCTTGACGGTGACGGGAGGAAACGCTGAGAGTAAAGTGCTTGTCATGGCTCTGAGGCCTTTGATCAACGGCGTTAGAACAGATGCGGCGTTAGAACAGATGCGTTAAGGAGGGAAGCGGCCTCGGGGGAGTCAACGGTGCCTCCGGAAGGCGGAGGCCGAGGCTGGCGCCCCAGGGCCTCCGGCGCTCTCCTGGCCCAAACCTTCCTAGTCACAGGAGGCTTTGGTGACTCCTTGGCAGCCAGGTGCAAGGACAGTCCTTCGTCCCGCTCCTGGACACAGCTACAGAGCAGCGGCGGCGGGGCCGGCGGGAGCGGGCCACACGCACAGACCCGGGCCGCCTCCCCGGCCTCTGGCGACCCGGCAATCTTTGGCTTCTACACGTGCCACCTTCCCGGTTCGGCATCACCTGGGCCTAACACTGCAGGCTGCGAGAGCCGACACAAGCTGAAGGCACCTGCGCTGGTAAAGGGACGGCGCTGACTGGCCACAGGGATGGGGAGGGACGGTGCTCCTCAGTCCAGCGGCCTCTGACGGACCGAGCCGCCACCTGAGTTCACCTGCCAGGTGAGCACGCGCCTGGTCCGCTTGCTGCTGGCCCCGCCTCCACACGGACCTGGTGCCGGAGCTTGGTTACGTTACCAGAGAGGGAAGTTCACACCAGGAACACAAAAACGTAGTAAAAAGTATAAAAAATAAGTAGTGTATGTTTGTCTCCTATGTATACACATGTACAGTATTCGCTTTAAAAAAAGAACAAAGCTTGAACAGCACTGACCTGACCTCTCACTTCATTTTCCTAAAACGGAGGCCCACCAAGCGCAGGGCCCGGACAAGGTGGGCCGTCCCCCGACCGCAGGCGGCCCATCCCTGTCCGTCCCAGCATCACAGAATCGCCATATTGCACGATCCCCACTCCACCCCAAGTCAGTTGTTCTTTTTGGACCCTGATAATGAAATGCATAAAAACTTAATTAGCAGCGGAAATAAGAGGTGCAGGAGGAAGAGACTTCCCCAGCTCCCTCGGAGGTGCCCTGGGGCTCCAGGCCAAGTGACGGGGCGGGGGCGGGGAGCCTCCACCTCGCGGCCCCCCCACCCCAGCCAGGTTCCTCTTTGCAGCCCCTCCGAAGAATCCTGGAAAACCAGCTCCCGAGCAGTTTATAAAACGTCTCCTCTAAAATAAGAAAAACTATCCTCTGGATTCTGATTTCAGGGGAGAGAATTCCAAGAATTTATAGATTATCTTCTTTTGGGCTGGACGTTAAGAGCTTTTCAAGAACTGATACGTAAAGCAGAAAGTTCACAGTTTTCAAGTGAAGCCTAAGTGTTCCAGGAAGTGGAGAATTGTGAACTAAAAAAAAACCCACTAACACATGCACGCGCACACACACGCGATGGGGACGCACGGCTCACACCACGGTTTCCTGGGGGCAATCGGCGACCCCCTCCCCACCCCCCCACCCCGTGACCCTGACCACAGCGCTGCCAGCTCCACCCGCTGCCCTCCTCCCGCTTCCCATCCACCCGCCCCAATGACAGGCCCCTGGATTATTATTTTTCTTCAAAAAGTTTCCAGTCCCTACTCGGAGTTACAGTTGCTCAGTGCAAGGGGAAAAAAAAAAAAATCAAACAAAATATAAACTAAAAAGCCAAAACACCAAACGTATTGCTTGTTTTCCTGCTGAAAAGTTCTTGGCTTTGAGTCCGGAAACGTCTTCACATACTCTGAAATTATTGCTTCGAGAAGTCACAGCCCGGCCGGGCCCCTCACTGCACCAAGACGAAGGTGCCCGGCGGGCCCGAGGTCAAGTCCTCCATTTCACAGTCCCCCTGGGGCAGCCCCGCGGGTTCCAGGCTCGGGGACAGCGTGGCGAAGCATGGCTGGGGGGCCACGGCGGCAGGGCCGGGGGCCGTGGAGCTGCTGATGCGCAGGTGGGCGTCCAGGAGCTGGGCGGCCGACGCCACGTGGGAGCCCCCGGCCTGCAGCAGCGGGGGCGGCAGCAGCAGGCCGGGCCCCAGCCCCAGCTCCTTCCGCAGTCCCGACACGAGGAGGGCGCCATCGCAGGGGGAGAGGACCAAGGGGGCTGGGGGGGGCTGGGCGGCCGGCTGGCAGCCGGGTGGGGCCGCCGGGTGGTGCTGTAACTGGAGCAACCTGGCCAGGCCGAGGGACAGGGAAGGCAGGTCAGTGCTGGCCGGCGCGCGGCTGCCCCCGCCACCCGGCCAGGCTCCCACACGATCGGGTTTCCACCCGCCAGGGCTGAGGGCCCGCCCCGTGGAAGTACGGGCTGGAGCTGCTCGGAACACGCCACTCTGGGCGTGACTCATCCCCTGAGCAATTCCTGGCATTTCATTCCCCGTCTTGCTTTCGTAGCAGCTCAGAGATGCCAACCAGACGTGACATTCTTACCCGCCGCCCCCTCCCTCCCCCACTGCGGGCCGATGCTCCCCACCCCCGCCCCCCAGCTACTGGGAAGGAGCCGCACAGATCTCCCCCAGCCTGGGCAGGGCAGCGCTTGTCTGGTTACGTGCAGAAGCGGGAGCTCAGGGGGTAAGGCCGCTCAGAAAAGCCCAAGCCACACGAGCCCTGCCCAGGCCCCGGCGCCAGTGCCACGCGGGCGTCTTACCTCTGCTGGTGCAACACCTCCTCCAGCAGGCTCCTGCCCTCCCGGCCACCAGCCCCGCCGCCGTGCAGGCCCGGGCTCTGTGCGGGCAGCTGGAAGGTGCTCAGGCCGCCCCTCGAGGTCCGGCTGGAGGAGGGCTGGCACACCTGGCGAGCCAGCCCCTTGATCTTGTTCAGCCCCAGAAAGCCTTTGGTCCTCGCGTTCTTCCTTAGCTGCTGCCGAAAGGCTTTCAGCCCTGGGGACAGGCAAAGTCAACAGGTATACGGACCCGTCCACCAGCCCTGGCCTGACGGCCCATCGCTTGCTGGGGCTTCCAGACAGCAGGGGAGTATGCGGGGCCGAGTGGTGTGAACGTGGTGGGATGAGGGGACCCGCACGCCTTCCTACAGGGTCAAGGGGCCCTCTCGTCACCCCATCACTTCACGACAGCCCCTCTCCTGGGGCTGGGACATCAGTCTCTTTTGGGTTTGGTTTGGGACAGCAGTTCCAGCCCTGAAGAAGCACACGTCTGGGCAGACAGTGGATCCTTCGTGGAAGGAGGGCGTGAGCAGTGCAGGGGCCTCGGGACGGGGCTGGGGCCCCACAAGCCCTGCGAGGTGCCAGGAGACCCCGGCCGCCAAGTATGGCTTGCCTTTGTGGTGGGTGCCTCCCTGACCATCCTCCTCCAAGTCCGGAGCTGATGCCCGCCACCCAAGCATCTCTTGGGCTCTTAGGACCAGCTACTAGAGGCCGTGTGAGCTCATCCTAGAAGCCAGGGTGTCTAGAAGCCGGGCAGCAGCTTCGGCCTGCCCAGGGAGCACAGCTGCTCCACCAGGACCAGCTAGAAGAGGGGTTTGCCACCTGCCGTTAAGGACAAAGTGATGCCCCCCGGGGTGCACACGGGTCTCCCAGGGAAGGCAGAAGTGGGCGCGAAAGGGGAAGTCACCTTGAGTGAGAGAGGTGTCTGACGCCCTCCGGCCCTCCTGGAAGCTGACGGGGAGCAGGGCGGCTCCTCCCAGGGCCCCCTGCGCCTGCAGCACAGGGGTGGCGGACTGGGTCCCCAGGAGTGGCGAGGCCAGTCTGAGCGGAGAGCAGGCGCTCAGCAGCCCCTGAGCGACCGGGTGTCCGCTGAGCCCAGCCAGGCCGTCACCCGCAGAGGTCAGGCAGCTGTCGGAGCTGGTGCCTTCGGAAGGACTGGCCGCGGAGGGGGAGACAACGATACCTGCAGAGCAGCAGGCGCTGCTGAGGCCAGACGCACCCGGGGACGCCCGACACCCTTTGCAGCAAGTCCAGGTGCTCTGGCCCCGGAGCTTCGCGCCTGCTGCGGCGTCTCCCGGGCCCTCAGATGGCCTGTGGCCCACTGACGGGGCAGACAGCTGTGCCCTCCCCACCCCTAGCCTCAACTCTGGGGGTAGGAAGTCTGCGACAGCCAGATGCCCCCAGAGTCCAGGGAGCCTCGACGGGCAGCACCACGGGGCTGGGGGCACGGCTACAGCCAACAGGTGGCGCTTGGACCTGGGACACAGAGGGGCCTGGGCTGAGGACCTGCCCTGCTAGCCCCTGAGGGCAGCTAAACCCCACGCTGTCCCTGCCATTCGAGGGCCACCGGCGAGGTCTAAGTATGGTCCACGTGGCCTCGGGCGATTCAGGAACGGCAAACCTGAAGACGCTGCCCGTCACAGCCCACCCGCCGGGCATGTCCCTGACCCACGGGGACGCTTACATGGAGGGATGCGCGGGGAGAAGCAGGTGGAGACCTCGGCCAGCGTGTGTCTCCGGCCGGTGCTGCCGGGCGGGGGCCCCCGTGCGACCTGCTCCTCGTCCAGGCCCGGGCCCCGCCTGGCCTCCTCGCTGATGGCCGTGTCCAGCAGGCTGCTGGGGGAGACGGAGCGCCACTGGCATACACCGTGGCAACCGGTGTCCACGGGGAAGAGCGAGGGCTGCGGGGACACACGGAGGCCGGTGACCCCAGCGCTCCGTGAGGCCCGGCCCGGGGCGTCACCAGCACTGGGAACCAGACGGGCCCACCCCGGACACCGCCTGCGAGGCGCTCGCACACCTGCAGTGAGCCGTGGAGGTCACAGTCCAGCTCGGCCTGCAGGACAGACTGCCCCAAGGTCTGGGGCTGCGCGCATAGCAGGGCGGAGCGGAAAGCGTCACCGGGGGGGCCTTCCTGAGGCACCTGGGGGCCAGCAGATGAGGACAGAGGCCGTGAGGGACAGAGGCAGGGGACGACCGCAGCAACACAGCGTCGCGGAACAGACCGGGCTGGCTTCGCGCTGACTTAACAGGCGTCGGCCACCAGCTGCGGGCTCAGGACACGTGTGTAGCCCCCTCCAGTGCCTCACCGGCCGAGTGGTGGCACCAGGGGCCGTGAAGGAACAGGGGGTGGTCGGGCGGGGCCTGACCCCTAGCAGAACGGCTGGCACCCCCCACCCCGCTTCACCACACGGGACCCCCTGCCAGTGCCTAACGGGAGGGGGTAGGTGACCTGGGGGCTCAGCCCGCGTGCCCGCCCAGCCATGTCCGAGCAGGGTATTCCTAACTTGGGGACACAGTCCAAGGCAGAGACTCAGGGCTGGGTATCGAAGGCGCCGTCCCTCACCTCAAATCCGCTGAGGTCCGAGCTCCGGGGCCTCTGTTGCCAGGCGTGGCCGGGGCGGGCCGGCGGCTGGGCGAGCCGGAGCTCCTTCAACCGCTCCAGGAGGAGGTAATAAATGGCAGCGAAGTGGTTGTAGCTGCTGTTCTGCAGCGACTGCGGGCAGAGAAGCGGGGTCAGAGCGCAGCCGGCGGGGGGGCTCCTGAAGAGCCCGCCCCCGCGCCATTCTGGGGTGGCCAAGAACACCCTCTCCCGTGGGCGAGCCGCCCTTCGATCAGCCGCGCGCCCGTTTTAACCCGGCTGGCGAGCGCCCGCTTCCCCCGTTCAGCGGCCCACCCCACCCCCGACCGGGAAGGCGCACCCTCCCCATGGCAGGCCAGGCCGGCGGCGCACCTCCACGGTCCTCTGCCGGTCCACGCCCAGCGTCTGCATGATGCCCAGTGCCTGCTCGTCATAGCTGCCCAGGCTGGAGGCGTAGCCGAGCAAGGAGAAGACCGGGCAGGTGGGCTGCCGCAGGGCGGGGTCGGCCCGCATCCACCTGTGCTCCCAGATCTGGCTGATGGTGATGCGCTTGGTGGGGTCCACGGCCAGCATGCGGCGGACCAGCGTCTCGCAGTCTGGGGGGCAAGGGAGGCGCGCTGAGCCCGCGAGGGCCTCCTGCACGCGTGTGCCCAGCGCCCACCTGGGTCCCTGCAGGGGACATGGCTCCCCTGAATGTGGCGAGCAGACAAGTGACCGTCCCAAAGAACGCTGAGGCCGGGAGCGGTGGCCTGGGTGTCACAGACCTGCCGCTAAGGAGGGCCACGGGTCGAGGGATCAGGTCCCTGGGGAACGTGGTCCTAACACCCACCAGACCGAGCACCACCTAGACTCCCCCACCCTGCTGTGACCAAGCACGTGAGGAAGCAGCTGTCCAACACCTTCCAAAGTGGAAGGGAAAAGCACAGTGTGGGAGGGGTGAGACTCAGGGGACGGGGCCAGCACCCCGAGTGCTGTCGCTGGGCCCCCAGCCGGCTTCAGAGCAGCCGCGTAGGCGTCAGCTGGCCCTGTAAGTCGGGCACAGAGAAAGCAGCCAGTGGGTTGGGATTCTCTCGCAGGCATCGAGTAAACACCCCACAGTGACATGGGCCTGGCTCCCAGGCCCGACGGCAGACTCAGAAGACGGTCAAGCAGGCATTTCAGGAAATAGATTCCTCCTCATCCCCCCAAAGTCTCATCCTGGTTACCCAATAGCTCGGGCAGCAGGCTGGTGACCGCACCCGCCCAGAGGAGGCCGGGCACTCACCTACCTCGAGACATGAAGAAGGGGATGCGGAACCGGCCCTCCAGCACCCGCTGCCGCAAGGCCGGCAGGCTAGGCCCGTCGAAGGGAAGAGACCCGCAGACGAGGACGTACAGCACGACGCCCAGGCTCTGAGGAGGACCAGACTTGAGTCAGCGCCTGCGCCCCGGCACCGGTGCCCCCCGAGCACCCGCACCCCCCAGGCACTGCACCAGTGGCTCCTACCCAGATGTCCAGCTGGGGGCCTTCGTACTCCTTCCCCTCGAAGACCTCCGGGGCTGCGTACGGGGGGCTCCCACACCACGTGGACAGAGGCTCTCCTGGCTTATAGAAATTCCCAAACCCGAAATCTGAGAGACAAGGAAACAGGCGATGAAGTTGCAGTGCAAACGGCAGGGCCGCAGTTTCAAAGGCTCGTGCAATACGGCATGGGGCCCCTCACCGGCATGCACCTCCCTCCTGCTGGGCGCGCTCCTGGGCCCCTCACCTGCCAGCTTGATGTCCATGTTGCCGTCCAGCAACAGGTTCTCGGTCTTGAGGTCCCGGTGGACGATGTTATGGCTGTGGCAGTATTCCACAGCTGACAGAATCTGCCAGAACTTCTTGCGGGCTTCACTCTCGCTCAGGTGCCCGGTGGAGGTCAAGTAATCTGAGGACGGACAAAAGGAAGCTATAGCCCCAAATCCAAAGGTCCGGCCGCCGCCTAGGGCACAACGAAAGGATTCTGGGGAGACCCAAACACTGGAGGGGCGATCAGGACATTTCTTTCCAACAGATACTAAGAATCAGCATGGCTTACCAAACATTTCTCCATTTTTTGCGAATTCGGTGACAATGTAAAGCATATCCTTTGTTTCCATAACCTAAAAAAATAAAGACCTAACGTTTAACCACATAAAGGGAACATACCAATGGTATAAATAATCTACTTGAACCCCAGTAAATTTTTAACTTCTCCAGAATGAGCATGTTCGTTATTTTAAAAAAGGAAAGAAAAGAAAATCTTCTGCAATAAAGAGACAAAGGGGATCCCTATTCAGAAAAAGTTTTTTGGGGTGGGATAGGGAGGGTGGGAGGGAGGGAGACACAAGAGGGAAGAGATATGGGAACACATGTATATGTATAACTGATTCACTTTGTTATAAAGCAGAAACTAACACACCATTGTAAAGCAATTATACTCCAATAAAGATGTAAAAAAAAAAAAAAAAGGAAGAAGTTTTTTGAAAATCAGAGGTGAGTTCCTCACTAACCTATCCATCCTGATACACCTCTGCTTCCCAAAAATATCTACTTGTATTGGAACTCTCCTCTATGGTATTTTTAACTCACTTTGCCTCACCCAAAGTGAAGGCTCTGCAGGCCCCAGCAGTAAGAGATGGCGAGAGTTCTGTGAGGCCTTTCTTCTAGAAGCCTAGCAGGCAACAGATTATCCAAGCCAGGGCCGGCACGAGCTGAATAATAGATAACAAATTCCCCGCCCCACTTGCGTTACTGACCTGATACAGGAGGCTGTGAGAGGCCAGCTTTGCCAGGTAAGCTACAAAAGACTCCTCGCCTACAGCAAACTCCTCGGCGTGTGTGTCAATAACAAGAGCCAATGTCAAACACACCTCAGAGGTTCATTTACTGATCGAGAATTTTATTTCACGATGAAAAAAAATTTTAAGATTTTAAAACATAACTAATTAAGAAAGGAGGTCAAATTCAAATCTTTGGTACTGAAAGGAGTAAAACAAACTCATGTCTGTGTATTTTAAAATATTTCAGAGGGACACAGAATACATCTTTACAGAAAAAGATCTCTTCAGGGTTCAAAATATAGTTATTCCCTTAAAAAGGCACTTTAAAGACAACTGCCTCGAGCCACAAATCTAACAAGAAAAGCCAACACAATGCAGTTTCGCTACACTAGTAACTACCCTTGCCCTGGACGTGTGTGGTAGAGTGACATGCTGTAAGTTTATCCCTTTCCTCAATTTAAAAAAGAGACAGAGGAAGAATTACGAGTCAACGTGTTTGAAGTTTTAAAAAAAAACCTCGAGGAAAGAGCTGTAGCGTCTCACGGAGGTTCTGGGGACCGGGCCAGGGGAAGAAAATTAGACACTAGTGTCAAAACCAGAGCCGTAACAATCGCTGCTACCCACTGAACCCTGTCTCCAAACAGTTAAAACAGCTCATGGAATGATGAGAAAATTCACCCCCAGAAAAGACCTCTACCGTCTGGCTCACTGGGCTCCTCCCGCACAGGGTCAGCGGAGGACAGGAAGATGAGGAAAGCTCTGGCTCATCCCCCTCGTCAAAGTCAGAGACAGACAGGCTTCAGCCCACTCCTGTGGAAACAGGCTGGGCACATTGCTCAGGCACTGACATCAGTGACCATGGAGGAAACATCTTATCTCGGCCTGACTCAAAAATGACAACAGAAACAAAACACGAACTGGAGTGCACGTGACTCGATCTCGGCACTTAACGATGCTGAGTAAACTGTCATTAGAGGAACACGAGCCCCATGACTCCACCTCATCCTTCACCGTAACCCAGGGCAGCAGCCTCCCCGGGGGGTCATTTCAACCTCAGTCCTCTCCCCTGCCACACTGTACAGCTTCGCCTTGCCAAGGGCACACACACATCCCCACACCGTCCCATATTCATCTCGGATCCACAGGGTTTCGTGAGAATCGTCAAAAGGAACTTATACCCAACACAACTGGGAGTAATATCAAACATTTGCAAAGAACTTATCCTTCTGCAAGTAGACCCGAGTTCATTTTGCAGAAGCACCTGGCTAAGTAAGAGATTCCTTTGCTGTCCTAATTAAATCAGCACTTAGTTTCCAAAGATACAATTTATTAGTTTCAAGGAAGAACAAAAAGCAAACCAACAGACGGACAGGGTGAGGCACGTTCTTAAAGCAGATTAGACGGCAAGTTCCTTTTGCTCTCACCGCAGCAAAGGCACCTCATCTCTCCGTTTTTGATGGAAGGGTTGAAACGGGATAGACAAATGCTCACTGCAGCCTTCGCGCAGATAAGTTTACGAAAACTGGTAAGAGCAGCTGGTTTTAAAGATTAATAATTATCTGCAAAGGCAGAAGAGTCTAGTTTCACTCAGATTCGTCCCTTCACACTAAATGGTTGACTTGCGGCAATGCAGAGATCTAGTTCTTTGTTTTCATAGTAAATTTAACAACCGACCTCCACGCATTCAAAACTGGAATGAGTAACACTACCAAACAAAACTTTAATGAAGCAAATCTGAATTATGATCCAAGAGCAAGAAAATAATTGCACAGCTTACAGAAGTCAATCTGTTCACCTTACACAATCAACCCCCTGACTCCTACAAACACCCAAAAAGAGGGGCAACCTTCAGAGACTTAAGTTGTTGAAAATTAAAAAAATGATACACTTTGCCAGAAGTAACAGTGGAAGGCAAACTTGCGTCCTTACCTGATAAAGCTTTATGATATGAGGATGACTCAGAAGCTTCATGATCTGAACTTCACGGTATATTTTTTCCAAATTGCTTGAATCTAATCGTGTCTTGTCGATTATTTTTATTGCAACCTACAAATTTTTAATAGATAAAGGATATTTTGTTTGAAAAAGAAAAACCCTCTCATTTAAGCTAATTTACACATTTCATTTTCTGTAGGTTAATTTCTAAAACACTTTACGTCCCCAAAGGACACAAAAAGTTAGGGAGGAAAATAACGGAAGTAACCATTAATATTACTTAAAAAGCCAAAGATCAATAAATGTCCTAAGTGTCTGCAGGCTCACTTTTCAGGGCTCCAGCTGCGCTCCTAGGTTATTTGCTCATTACCCTATTTGCTGTCCCCCAATTTTTGTACAAATTATGCATAATCATAATATAAAGCATTTTTTTCCTTTTCCAAGCTAAAAACTGTCAGCGTTTAGACATTAGGACGAAGGACCCCACAAGCAGGGATTCCACCAGCTTCCCCTGCTCCGGGGAGGGGGGTGTCCACCCGCAGAGGGTGCACCCCCGGAGGGTCCACCCCGGGGTCCCGCCGCCCCACGCACCTGCGTTTTGGTAACTCGATGCCGGGCCAGCTTCACCACCGCGAAATTGCCCTTGCCCAGGGTCCGCTCGATGTCGTAAAAGCCCACCCGGAGAGGTTTCTGCTGTCCCTGGCCCGAGCCCGCGGGGGCCGCGCTCAACTCCGACATGATCACCATGGCTCCGGGCCGCACCTGCGGGCGGGGGGCGCGCTCAGCTCGGCGCCGGCCGGCCCGAGCCCAGGGCCCCCGGCCCGCCGGGCGCGCGGACCCGCTGCCACCCGCCCCCGCCGGCGACCGGCTCCACAGCGACCCCGGATTCCGGGAACCCCTTGGGACGTGCGCCCCGCTCCCACGCCCGCCGCCCGCGCTCGGCTCGGCTCGGGCTCCCGGTCCCAAGCCCTGCGGGGCGCGTGGATCGCCGCTCGCGCTCGGCTCCGTCCCGAAACCCGGACCCCCGCTCCCACGCCCCCCTACGCCGCCAGCCTCACCACAAAGCGGAGCCCGGTGGCGGCGCCCCGGCCCGCGACCCCCGCGCGCGCACCTGCGGGGCCGCGGAGTCCGCAGCCCCGAGCCCAACGGCGGCCGCCTGCCCGCGCCTCACCTCCACCGCCCTCGGAGCGCCGAGGTCGGGACGCCGCTCGCTCCGCAGCCCCCGCCGCCCGCTCGGCCGCTCGCGCTGCCCGGCCGCCCGCTGCTCGGCCGCCTGCCGCCCGGGCCGCGCCGCATGTCAGCTCTGAGCTGAGCGCCGGGCTCTCTGGCCGCACGCGCCGCCAGCCCCGCCCTCCGGCCCCGCCCCGGCCCGCCCGGCCCCGCCCCCACCACGCCCCCACGCCGCCGGCCCCGCCCACGCCGCCGCCGCCGGATTGATACATCCCCATTGACGTCCTTTTGACGCCGGAGCGACGCGCGGCCGAGCGCCAGGCGGAGGGAGAGCGCGAGATCGGGCCGTTGCCAAGAGACTGGCGGCTCTGACGCGCGCGCTGATGAGGCCGTCGCCACGGCGACCGCGGGGTGGTGACGTCAGGGACGCCGGCCGCCCGAGGCCCGCCCGCCAGCGCCCGCGTTCCCGCCGGCGCGCGCCCGCTACCGGACGCCGCGGGCGCTGCGGGCGGCTTAACCCTTCCGTCCCCGGGCGCAGCCTTCCCTCCTGCACACGCGCGCACGGCCGCTTTCGCCCAGGTCCCCGTCGTCTCGCACCCTGACAACAGGCTTGGTTCTAGCGCGGTTCCGAAACTCCCTGAAGTGCAGCACAGGTGCGGCTGCGTCCTCTTCAGCCTTCTACTCCAGGTTCCTCATTATCAGGGTACGGGTTTCATGTGTCCCCCAGTTTCCGTTGGAAGTGCTTGGCCTTGGCGCCTCTATTAGGAGAAGTACCAGGTGGGGCCCGGGAAACCTCACAGAGTCGCAGAATGGGCCATACGGGCTGCAGGTGACAGCAGGCCAGCTCCCACACCCCAAATTGGCCACCCAGGCCCAGAGGGGAGCTGCCACCCACCAGGGACCCTCCGGAGCGTGGCAGCTGCATGCATGGAGGACCTGGGCAGCCCACTTCGATTACTCTTGCCTCGTAGGAGCCTCAATTGTTTAGGAAGTTAGAAACGTCCACACAGGAAAGCTGGCCAGCATCTCTGTAACCTACGCCCGCGCGGGGCGTGGGGACGGCCCGAGTGCTGTGAGCCCCCAGGCCGGGGCGCAGGTAGTTCTGGGTCCTCACGCCTGGCCTGGCCCCGCCCCACCCAGGACGGGCCGCGGGAGGGGTCACGTCTGCGGTCAGAAGCCAGCAGGTGACTGGAGGCAGCTCTTTGCAGTGGAGCTCCTCACTGTGATGGAGAAAGGGCCCAGTGGGCTGATTTCCGGGGTGACCGGAGGTCTAGGTCCAGGTGGGAATGGACCCCACGCAGCAAGGCCTTCCGGTTCTTGGGACCAGAGTATTAGGAAACCCAGTTAGCAGCACCCTCACTAAAGGTCGCGCCTTTGACTCAACTCGTCCAGATGAGGAAAGCGCCCTGCCCCTTGGGTAGGGGGAGCGCCTCCCAAGAGGGCCAACAGGCGGGGTCAACAGTGGGCGAGGACCTCACCCCTGGCGAGGCTGGACACTGCAGTTCCCCCGTGGTCTCCGTTTCTTTTGTCCGCTGCCGGGTCCACCATGCTGTTTCCCCAGAGCTGCGGGGGCGTGAGGGGTGGGGACCTGTGCCCTCAGGACCGAGGTGCCCGCAGCCTGGTCCCCGCTCGAGAGGAGGGTATGAAAATGGCCGAGGGTGACAATTTCCACTGGCATCACCGCTCACTGCATGCTCCTTTATGCCTCACCAGCAAAGAAGATGTTTTCTAAGAGAAGACAGAGGGTATGGAGAATGGTATTTCTTAAATATTAGGAAGGCAGCACTTTTGAGATTTAAATTCTGCATCTAGCCTGCAATCATTTTTACCTCGTGTTAAATAAAAGTACCACGTCATAGGAGGGGCTGGGAGCGAGTTAAGTGAAATGGATACGGAACTTACACACCTTCTCGGGAGGCTGCCTGGCGAGGGCGCCTGGTGGAGCGGGGATGCCCTTCTACTGGTGACCGATTGCAGGCCTGGGCAAATATTTCCCATCACCCCCTCCCTGGGCAGTTGTGTGTGGGTTTAGTTTGTTCTGAAAGTCCTTTCAAGGACATAAGTAGTCCCAGAGCTTTCTTTAGTCTTTCAAAAGTGCCTTCGTTATCTGTCCCAAGTTTATCCATAGAGATTTTGGAGGAATATGTTTTACTTCCTTCAAGCTGAGTAGTTTACAACTGCTTTCCTCTCCTTCGGGGGGTCCCAGCACCCTGCTAATCTCTTCCTAGGAGAATGGCACGCAGAGTGAAGAGAGTAGGACCTGAATGCGCTCACCTGCTGTCCCTCGTTCTGTGACTTACGAGCTTTTCTCAGGCTCATCCATGTGACACCCAGCAAGCCGGCCCCTCCAGCCTCTCACACCCCCAGCCCCAGATCCAGCCAGAGTCTTCGGAAAGGTCGTAGATGTTTGCGAACGCCTGGCTGGCTGTTTGGAAACATTTTGTCAGTGTGGGATAGAAACTGCAGGCAGAAGAGCCGAAGCTGCCTCCCCAGAGCGGGTCCCTGGACCCAGGCTCATTTCACCCACTCCCAGCCCTTCCTGAGGGTCCCACCATCTGAACAGCCCTGCGCGGGCTGTGGCCATTCTCCAGCCCCTGGGTGGCGAGCCTGCTCTTTGGACAATGCAGGCAGGGCAGAGGAAAAGGCAGACCTCAGAAGGGCTGTCATCCCACAGTGGGGTTCCTCCCGGCACCCCTGTGAATTGGCTGCTACCGAGCCTGTTTCCCAGGGCTTTTAGTTGTTGCTTGTCTCCTCAGCCCCTGGAGGCTGTAATTCCTTCCAGAATGCTTGCTTTATTTTCATGTTTCTAGTCTTCCATGCTTTGTACACAATACGAGGAAAAGAAAACACTGAGTGTGTGCTCCTACAGGCGTAAGAAAGTGACCTGAGCAATTCTCCACCTAACCTAGTGGAAGGAAGACTCTCAAAGTCTGCAAGAATGGTACCATAGACATAGATATAGATATCACTGCAGATTCGGGAGAAAACAGTAAGTCAGGTTTCTTTTCCATTCGGAATTTCTTAAGCCTGTCTTAGAACTGCAGTGTTTCTGGAATTCATCTTACTGTTTCTAGATCTTGAGCCTGCAGACCCCATCAACAGGTCTCTTTAAACATTCACAGGTGTGCCCACCTTGTCCCCGGTGGGTGTCCTAAACCCGCTCCCCTCCATGACTAAAGGTGGGGGGACGCCAGCGTCCCTCCCCGGGTGGCTTTCCCCTGGTCACCGAGAGTACGACAAGGCACTTTTCTTTCTTGACACCCTTCTCCTAGGTACTGAAGGCCCTTGTCTGTCCTCCCGGCTCTGTTTCCCTTGGTTTTATGTGGTTCGTTGAGGGCGTTAGCCCAATGATCCAAGCCTCAGGGAAAACGGTCAGCCGCCAGCAGCGTCCATGGGCCCCAAGGGCGGCCCTGGTCCCTTCTGCTGCGTCTGTAGAGCCTGAGACACAGACACGCTTACAGACATGCGGGCACTGCGTCTGGGAGTTACGACCCCTGGCCTGGGGTCCAGGAGGCGGGAGGAGAACCCAGCTGTTCTCAGGCCAACTCAGCAGCTTGGGTGAAGCAGCCGTCCAACGCCGCCAAGCGTGTCAGCCTCCCACAGCTCCGCCTCCCACGCGTGGGATGCGTTTGCTCCGTGACTGCCGTGATCATGGCCGTATTCCTCAGTCCAGGCTGTCCGCAGGCTGGGAGAGAAGGAATCCTGGTGCTGGGGATGTTGGGCCTGGGCTGGAGGTGTCGGGGTTCTGGAGAGGCAGCCATGGGACGGGCAGGGCGGATTTCCAGCACTCTGGGCTTCATAGGCACAGAGGCCGGAGCTTCCTATTCACAGACCAGCTGGCCCCGGGACCCCAAGTTCTAGGCTTTCTCTTGCCCTCTCTGTTCCTGTCACCACTGAGGAACCGGTGTGCCTAATGGGCTGGTCACGGTTGATACTGCACCTGAGGCCTCGACAGGCCTTGGGGTGTCTGGCTCCCTGGCCCGTGTTCTGAGTCCTGTCCTAAGGGAGCCGGGGGTGGGCTGCAGGGGGCGAGGTAGGCAGCAGAGGGCCAGCAAGGGCCAGACGGAGGCATCGCGTTTACTGGGGGGGCTCGTGAGAAAAGCAACATCAAGGTTCCTGGCAGGGGTGGTCACGGGTTGTGACAGCACACCCACAGTACCCGCTGTCCTCTGGTGGCGGGAAGGGCATTCAGGAATGCCGGAGGTTCCCGCCGTCAGGAAGAGGAGCCCCACCCCTCCACGCTGCGGAGCAGAAGCCCCTGGGTGTGGGCCTCCTTCCTGCGGGGCCGCACAGAGCACCCCGACTTCTTCTGGGAGACGTCAGACTTCTAAGGGGTGGTTCAGCTACTTGTCTCTGGGGCCCCCACTGGCGTCAAGCACGCTGTACTGGCCTTTGTGTTACACTTCACTCATTCCCCAGATCCGTGAACTTCTACTCTTCGCAAGAACCGTGCTAGGCGCTGCCAGGAGCACAGGTGAGCTTTGTGACAGGCTGGTAGGGACCGCGGGAAGGGAAGGCCCAGGTCAGAGAGAGGCGAGGCGGCCAGGCATGCCAGGGCCAAGGGAGTCACCCACCAGCGCCCACCCAGGCCCGTGAAGCGCCTACCGTGTGCCCTGCGCTCCCTGGGGCTGTGAGCACAATGGGAGGAGAACAGACAAGATGCCTTCCCCCGAGGGCCACCATCCGGCTGAGGAGACAGACGATAAAGACCAGACGGGGGTTGGGGGGCTGGGGGGGGGCTGGGGGGGGATGGGTAAGAAGCTTTTGGAAGGCAGCCACTGGGAGGAGGAAAAGAAGCCAGAGTGATGGAACAGAGTGGTCTGGCCGGAAAGTGGCCGTACACGGGGGGCTCCTTCTGTTTCTGCCAGAGAGAAGGCAGAGGGTGTGGACCCAAGGGCGGGAGGCCGAGAGGACCAGCTGATGTGGGGAGGAGAGGAGACAGGAGATCCGGACCAGCTCCAAGACGGACGTGGCGGAAGTACTGGAATCGTTGAGGGTCCATTCACCAATGATCGCCCAAACAGTTGTGTGAGTTTTCTCTGGAGGTGCTCAGATGAGGACGGGTGTGGCGTAAGTGGGTATGTGGGCTTACCCGGGGTTGCGGCACTGCGGGGTGAAGATTATGATGGGGACAGAGGTGAGGATGAGGGGGAAAGGAGTTTGGGATGATGCCTGGCAGTGAGTCCGGTCTGGAGTGTGGCTTCCAAGCTGGGGAGGAGGGATGGGGACAGGAAGTGGGGGCGCATCCCTGGCGACAGGTCCTGACGGCTCTGAAAGTCTAAGCAGTTTGCCCATTCCGGACCTTGGGGGAGAAGTGAAGGATCCCCCCCGTTCCGGGAGCAGGTTCCCAGGGTGAGCCAAGAGAGGGATGGGCAGCGACGGAAAGGCCAGGGCCCCAGCTCTCCCTATGGCTTCCAGATGGATCCCCGGCAATTTCAGCGGCATCAAGTGAGAACCAGATCAAGGCTCCCTGAGCAGCCTGGTCTCTTCTGATAAAGACTTTGTTTTTTTCTAAATATAAACATCAATAGAAAACTCAGTAGGAAATTTAGAAAATACAGAAGTATGTAAAGACAGAACCGAAAAACACTGGCAATGCTGCTGACAGGTTGATATTTTTCCACGCAGTCTTTTTATAAAAGGATCGAGATCCTTCCGTGTATGATGCACCTCCTGCCTGTTTCACCAGCCCTGCGGAGGAAGCCTCTTGCCAGGTCATTAAACCACCATCAGAGTCACGCCTGGAATTCCACGATGGAGGAGGCTGTACCGTCCCCGATTTAACCCCCTGTTGTCCCCCTCCCCCATGCCAACATCTTGGTCACTCTGACAAGCCTTTCTGCTCACATTCTCCAGGAGACTTCCTTGGAGATGCCATGGCTGTCTGAGAGGCATCCGGGGTCCCGATTGGACACCTGGCCCAGCCTGCTCAGGACAGCACAGCCCCAGGGAGGAGGGTGGTACCTGGTGGCCAAGAGCAGACTCTCAGAAACCGAGGGCTCCCAGGCGGTCCTGGAGACCCGCAGGCTCAGGCCACCACAGCAGGGCTTGGGGGCTGTGGAAAAGGGAGAGGCCTCATCCCCCGGTTGCCAAGGCGACGCGGAAGCCTCTGATTGCCCAGGAGGACCCATGGCTCAGCATCGGGCTTTTTCAGTACAGCCTACAAAGGTGTTTTCGTTCATTCTGACCTGGTTTTCATGGATTTTGGTATTGTTGTGTTGTTTGTTTAAAAAGAAAACACATGGACTTACGTCATGAAGAGGCAAAGACGTCACTGGCATCAACTAATAAAAATGATCATAAACTCGTCCCCAGACTGAGCACCGGTAATGACAGCTGACAGGTCCCGTGTGACACCTAATGAGCCGTGCGAAGGCACAGGATGTGGACAAAGTGGGACGAGGTCCCGTGGCATTAGCACACCACTGTCAAGCTCGCATCTGCTTGGTGGTTCCCGCTAAACCAGAAAACCAAACTTTGGTGGGAAAAAAGCAAACTTTTCGTGTACGACAGAGCTCAGTCTAAAACCCCTCAGAACGGGTGAGAGTTTTCAATCGAGCAGAGCCTTTCAGGGTGCCTGGACCAGGAAGAAGGTCCAACCAGCACTGCCTCAGGGCCAGGAATCTCTGGGTCACCCCGAGGCCTCAAAGGAGGTTTCCAGAACCTTCTTCTCATAGATAAACCACAGACCAGAAGTCAGCAGGCAGGGTTTGAAGACCTGGGCCACCAGCATTGGAACCGCCTAAGTCTCAGATCCCCAAACCAGCTGGGTTTCCTTCCGTTTTCTCAGAATGGGTGTGCAGGTGCACGAGGATGCCATGGGCCACCTCCTGGTTTCCCTCGGCAACATCTGACAGCAGACATGGGATGGTCTATGATGATGTGAGGTATTGGGATCATGTAGAATCCGAAAGAAGCTTAAGCACCTAAAAAAACAGAGGAAGGGCTAGAGGCCTGGGCATTCCCAGCCCACTTCAGCATTTGTTCCCCTCGGACAGAGGGACTCCCAAGTGCTCTCAGGGCGAGTCCGCCTCTGTCCAGGCCTGCAGGTACACGCAGAGTCCTGGGCTGACTTGGGACCCGGTTGAAGCCTCTTTCCTTGTTGTCCATGGTGACACGCAGAGCTGGCTGCAGGACCGGGGACCAGTCAGCGTCACGGCATCAGGGCAGTGGCGGGAGCTGGGCTCTGTCAACTCTGACAATTTTATTTATCTTAATTTATTTATTTACTTTGGCCACACAGCGTGGCATGCGGGATCTTAGTTCCCTGACCAGGGATTGAACCCGGGCCCCCTGCAGTGGAAGTGTGGAGTCTTAACCACCGGACGGCCAGGGAAGTCCCAGCTTTGACAATTTTATATCTTGTTTTTTCTATTTATATAAAGGGAATTTCTCTGTGTCATTTTATTTAAAGACGTTATCTTCAGCGTTTAATATTCCATCATGTCTCATATTTATTTCACACTTCCATTTATTTAACATTTCACCTATTTTCAGACATGTGTTGTTTTTACACAAGCTATGTGGCTCCAAACAACAGAAGTCCATTCTCCCACAGTCTGGAGGCCAGCAGGCTGAGATCAAGGTGTGGGCAGGGCCGGGCTCCCTCCTGAGGCTCGAGGGGAGGGTCCTTCCCGCCTCTCCCAGCTCCTGTCAGCTCTCAGCAACGCTTGTCATTCCTTGGCTAGCCACAGGTTTTTCTCTTCTGCTTGGCGGCATCGTGACACCCGGAGAGCGTGGCCTGACAAAACCTTCTGATGTGACATTATTATACAATGATCCCGTAGAGCAAGGGTGCCACAGCAGTGACACAGCCCAAAGGCAGTGTTTGGCCTCCAGGAAAAAAAAAATCCACAAAGATAAATAAAAGAAAAATACGTGTAAGAAAGATGTAAAGGACTAAATATCCTTACTACGTAAAGAATTCTCAGAGTAAATAAGAAAAGCACTCACCCTACTAGGGGACTTTGATTTTGCCCACCCAGTGCCGCGTCTCCTCCATCTGCCACCCTTGTCCGTGAGATCTGAGGGAGGTGACCTCTACTTCCCCTCCAGAGGTGGAACTTGACACGCACCTGGCCGGCGAAGGGGCTCCTGGGGTCTCTGGCTGGAGCTACGGGGGGGAGAGGCAAGCTTTCCCCGCGGGCTGTGAAACTGGTAAGAGGTTAGCCATCGCTGCTGCAGTGGGGTGAGCGAGCTGCCTGAGAACAAAGCCACACGGCGGGGGGCGAGGGGGAGAGCTGAGATGCTGGTGAAAAGACGGAAGAGAGCAGAGAAGCGCCGACGAGGACCCGGGTCCAGCTCAGCCTGAACCCTGACGTGCCCTGAAGCCTTCACTGACGTCAACTACGGACTTTCTTTTTTAGCTTCAAGCAGTTCAAGTTGCATTTCTGTCATTCACAACCAAGGGAGCCTTGGCCGAGACCCATTAACAGAAAACAGAAGATCTGACTCGCAGAAGAAGTACAAAGGCCGATAAACACAAAAACAGAATCAGTCCGAGTAAGAACATTCCGGAACTGTGCCTTAAAACGAAGGCGCACTGTTGTACGAGTTGTGTACCCCCCAAAAGGCCTAACCGCCAGCACCTAAGAATGTCACCGCGTTTGGAATTAGGGTCGTTTCAGACAGAATTAGCTGAGATGAGGTCATCCTGGAATGGGTGGGCCCCTGACCCAATCTGACAGGTGTCCTTGTAAGAAGAGACACCTGGGGAAAGGGATGGGCGTGGTAGGTCTACACCAGCATCTCAGCCCTCCCCCTCGCCCCCCGCCGCGTGGCTTTGTTCTCAGGCAGCGCGCTCACCCCACTGCAGCAGCGATGGCTGACCTCTTACCAGTTTCACAGCCCACGGGGAAAGCTTGCCTCTCCCCCCCGTAGCTCCAGCCAGAGACCCCAGGAGCCCCTTCGCCGGCCAGGTGTGTGTCAAGTTCCACCTCTGGAGGGGAAGTAGAGGTCACCTCCCTCAGATCTCACGGACAAGGGTGGCAGATGGAGGAGACGCGGCACTGGGTGGGCACAATCAAAGTCCCCTAGTAGGGTGAGTGCTTTTCTTATTTACTCTGAGAATTCTTTACGTAGTAAGGACATTTAGTCCTTTACATCTTTCTTGCACGTATTTTTCTTTTATTTATCTTTGTGGATTTTCTTTCCTGGAGGCCTTTGGGCTGTGTCGCTGCCGTGGCACCCTTGCTCTACGGGATCATTGCATAACAATGTCACATCAGAGCGTTCTGTCAGGCACATTCTCCGGGCGTGACGATGCCACCAAGCAGAAGAGAAAAACCTGCGGCTAGTACGTCAGTAAATGAGTTGGCATCTGAAAGCTTATCTTCACGGTGCGGACGTCACAGGTGAAGGCTAAAGCAGTGAGACTGTGGCAGCACCTAGTGAAAGACCGGCTGTGCCCGTAAAAGTGACCGCGGTTGTGCAATAAAAGGCAGAGGGCACCAGGGCCCTGCTCCGGGTGTCGGCCTCCAGTGCTCCCTCGGCCTCGAAAATGTGATAAGGAATGTGACTTTGAACTCGTTAACCTGGGATCGGGCTTTGTACTGCAGGTGAGCGGAGCGGGTGCCCTGACCCTCCCAGAGGCTGCCCTGCCCGCCTGGGAGGAGCTCACAGGTGCCCCACCCCACCCAGAGAGGGGCCCCGGCCCCACCCTCTCTCCTCTTCTCCTTCCCAAGGTGTAGACCCTAAAGCACCAGGAGGACGTCCCTGTTAACACCGCTGCTTTTCCCCTTCACCATCGGGGGTCCCAGGTCACATCGTCACTATCTTTAAGTTCAAGGGCGACAGGACCACTAGGTTCCTGATAAGAGGGCTGTACAGCTGTGGGCCCGGGGAGGACACTGCTGGCGGGAAGGAGCATATGGGGGCCGGGCTTGCGGCAGGGAGAGCAGGGAGGGCTGTGGGATGGTCACGGGGTACCTGTGTCCCCCCCACCTGGGGAAGGCCTCCCTGGAGAGCGTGCAGGGTCCCGGGGGCCACCCCTCCACATGCAGACTGGCTCTGGCTACAGCGGCCCGAGCCCATCCCCGTCACAGCCCCCTGCCCAGGGCTGACAGAGCAGCACGAGGCGGGTGACTTGGAGGGGCCGTGGGGTGGGGGAGGGGGACAGGGTGTGAGCAATGAGGAGAGGGTCACGTTAGATGCGAGCACCCCCCAAAAAGCAGACACTGTGTTAGTCAGGGTTCTCGGGAGAAACAGACCAATAGGTAGGCAGGTAGACAGACAGACAGATCTGCTCTGAGGAGTTGGCTTCCAACCTCAGGCTGGGGGCCCAGGAGAGCCTGCAGTGCAGTTCAGCCCAAGCGTGAAGGCCTGAGAGCCAGGAGCCCTGGTATCTGAGTCCCGCTCTGAGCCCAAGGGCGGGAGAAGGTGGGACTTCCCAACTCAGCGTCGGGCTTGGCCACCGTCATGAGTAGCCCAGGGCCAGCTGCCTGGATGGGGCTGGGACCAGGGAGCTGGGAAGGGCCGGGGGAGAGGCGGTCACACAGAGGCCGCCCACACACACACCCTGACCCCTCCTACTGCCCCTCCAGGGCTGCTTTGGGGGGTCACCAATTTCTGGGGGGGCGGGGCCGGGCATTACGGGGAGCAGGGAGGCTCACCCGCACCGTGTGGTTTATCCTGGGGCCTGCACCCGGGGAGGGAGGGACTGAGGGTCACAGAGCAGCTATGCGGGGTGCCCACGTTCGGGACTTGGGGACAATCCTGCCTTCCTGGAATTCTACTATATTCAGTACACGTGATTTAATTTTCTTCCTTTATAGGCTTTTCAGGTAACTTCACAAATCGGAAAAACCGATTGCAGCCCTTTGCGGTCAAGCTGGTGGACACAGACCCAGCACCTCGGCCCCAGCACACGCTCACACCCTTCCCCGCCCGCGCGCACACACACGCACCTCCACGCACAGGTACACGTGGGCTCCTCCCCTGCCCCTCCCCCTCCCCCTGCATGGCCGCGCCCGGGCCTCGCTTCCCACTTCGCGCCCGGCCAGCTCCCGGCCGGCGTGACACAAGTGGTGCTCGCGTACACTCCGCTGGGCCCCGTGTAAACACTCCTGCTGCAATGCGTACAGAAGGCCACCCCTCGGGCCTGCTGGACGTGCTTCCTGCCAGGAAGGCCGTGGACCTGGGGCCCATTAGGACGAGGTCAGCCAACTTACCAGCCTTCAGCCAGCTGGCCGGGCCCACACTGTGCCCTGGCTGCAGGAAGGGGGCGAGGCCTGGGCCCCGCAGGGGGGGTCTTGGCCTTGCAGGTGGAGAAGGGCCCTCGGGGAGCACAGCAGGCCGGCCCAGGCCCAGAGACACTCCCACGGCAGACAAGGGACACGAGCGCCCAGGAGGGAGACGCGGGGTGGCCTCGGCAGGCGGGCAGGCTGGGCTCAGGGGGCAGGTCTGCGGGGCCCAGGCTGGAGGTGGGAGGAGAAACGGGGCCTGAGAGCCAACAGGAAGTAGGTCGGGGGTGAAAGGAGGGGCCAGAGGGGCCTCTTGCCCGGGCCTCCCCAGCGGAGCCCCGACCCGACCGTCTCCCTGGACCCACTGCGCGTCTGCAGCACAAAAAGCGGTGGTGCAGCCGGCGAGGTTTCTTTTAAATCGACCCTAAATCGTGGGATGGCTGCGCAGCCGCCATGTGTGTGCCGGCACCTCCCCTCGTGCAGAGGACCACGCGGGAGCCCGCGGACTCAGAAGATGGTCCGCGAGGGGACGAGGAGCGAGGGGAGGGCATCGGGGGGCCGGACGCCCAGCGTCCCCGGGGGGCGGCAAGGCAGGGTTCCGCCGGGGACGCCCATCTGCGGGGCAGCCACTGAGACGCAAGGCCCGCTGGGTCCCAGCCCGTCGGGCCCTTGTCCAGGCTCCAGTGGAGGACCACCCGCTCTTAGAGCTCCCGCTGCGCCCCACAGCCCGCCGTGGCCTGGCACTGCTCAGTTTCCTGGGAGCTGCAGGCCGGCTGCTTCTCCCGGGGTCGCTCAGTTCGTGCTCTTCTTAACGCAGGGACGGACGGCCCTGGCTCTGACCTTGTCCCAGCTCTGGAGGCGCTCACCACGCCCTCCCGAACGGGGGCCTGGAACCAGAGTCGGGAGAGCGAGTCCCTGGCTCCAGGCGAAGGGGACGGCAGACTGTGGCTCACCGCAGGCTTAGGGGCCATGCCCTTCCGCCCCTGCCTGAGGGCGTTCTCGGGGTATGGCCGTGTTCCTCTGAAAGCCCAAGAGCAAAGTTCAACCCACAGGGCTGGGAGCTGCTGGATAGACACTGGCTTCCTCGCCCAGAGGCACGCCAGAGGCCACCACTTACTAGCATCTTCCCTCCCCCTCCCACCTCCTCACTGGGCTTCCTGGGGTCGCCTCCACGTAAACGACCTTCACCCAAATCCTTCCGTCAGGTCAGCCCTTGGAGGAACTTGAGTTTGGACCAGGGTGACGCTCTGCGCAAGCTCAGGGGCCCAGGGTGGGCGAGCCAGCGTGCAGAGTGAAGGCTGGGTTCTCTGCTTGCTTGGCTCGGCGGTGAGGAAACAGCAAGGAGGGCTTACTCAGAGCCGGTGGGCGGGGAGGCGGTGGGGGGGGGGTGCAGAGGCACAGTGAGTCCTTTATCCACAGACGTCGGCGCTGCGTCACAGCCGAGCCTCCTGACGCCCTGGGACATCACCCTGTGTTTGCTCCTTTCCTTTCTCGGCGCTGAGCCCGAGAGCCCGAGAATCCCCTCCGTACTCAGATGGGGGTTGGAAATAACCTCAGCTGCAGCTAATGGCTGATTTAATCAGGGAAAGAAGTAGAACCTATCAGAACACTCCTGGTAATGATTACTCACCTGCAGGTGAAAGCGGCTTTGACCTTGTGGGAGCTCCACCAAGGGCATCTCCACCCGAGAGTCACTGGGTACCCTGCCTGAGCCTCAGCCTGGGCCCAGCAGAGCACACTCAGAAAATCCAGAGAGCGTGCAGGCGCCTCCCCCAGTGCGACCATCCAGAGGCTTCCCTGGGGAACCGACTTTAGGAACTGATGTATTTAAAATGCAAATTGAAATAAAATGCAAGTTACTGAGAAATGGTTTTCTTAGCATAGTGGTTCCCCAAAGGATTCCTTGAGCCGTGGGATTTGGGGGGTGTTTCTCACTGCAGCATAACTGAGGGCATCCTGAGGACTGAGGGTCCTCTGCTAAAAATGGGGTGACACGCTGGCCCTCCCACCTCGCCAGGGTGATTGGAGGACCACATCCAAGGAGGACGCCGTTGTAACCACAATGCGCTGTGATGGATGTGTCAGGGTCCTGGGGCCGCCACCACAAGCACAACAGACCAGGTGGCTCGGACAGCAGAAGCTTATCTACCTTCTCACAGTCCCGAGGACAGAAGCCCGGGATGCAGGTGTGGGCAGAGCTGCTTCTCCTGGTGTCCTCACGTGGCTGTCCCTCTGTGCGTGTCTATGTCCTAATCTCCCCTTCTCACAAGGACACCTGTCAGGTTGGATTAGGGCCACCCCAGTGACCTCATTTAACCGTAAGCCCCCCTCTAAAGGCTGCATCTCCAAGTACAGCCGTGTCCTGTGGAGCTGGGAGTTAGGGCTCCAACACGTGAATGCAGGGGGACATGTGCCCACGACAGTGGCATACAGGCAGAGGGCCTTCAACAGGGCGGCTGCTGGAAACGGACTCTTCTGTCGCTTGAAAATCACGCTGTGTCTTGTCTGAAGTGAAAAGGGGAGACTCAGCCCTGCTCCTCGGGACCACAGCCTCAGCGAGCACAGGAGAAACCGGTGCTCAGCTCCCGGCCCCTCGGGGTCTGATTACACGCAGCTCCGGTTGTGGGCCCATGTCCCGCAGCACGTGCAGTGGCCGCACACCGTTGTCCCCACGAGCCGCTCAGTCATCGCTCTCGCCGGTGGGGCAGAGGACGGGGCTGGAACCCCGCGAGGAGCACGGAGCCCGCGCCCCAGGCCCCTCAAAGCACCACAAGGGATGTGCTGCATCTCTCAGAAAGGCCTGCTCTGACTGCTGCAAAGCCGCGTCCCTCAGCTCCCATGGCTCTAACGAGGGTCCCGCCAAGCTGGCTGCAGCCACAGCAGAGCCAGTTCGCTGAGCTTGTTTTCAGGTCCAAATTAGAGACAGATACACCTTGCAGCATCTGCTCGGGTGCCCCTCGCTTCCCCTTCTACCCAGACCCTCCCTCTGAAAAGGAAAACTCAGGCAGCGGCAGTCCTCGGGCCCCGAGAGTGTGGTGGGGACGCAGCGTGGTTCACGGAGCCCCCGGAGGTGGCATGTGTCAGCCCCTGGGGCTCCCTCCACCTGCATCCCCGCTGCTGAGCAGGAGAGAGGCGCCTGGGGGTGTCCAGGCCCAGGCAAGCTCCCCGCGGTTCCCAGGGCTGTGTGTCGATTCTGAAAGTTGTTCTTTCCGCTCAAGGACGGTCTGTGGGATGAGTCAGTGGAGGACAGTGTGGGGCCTCGGGGCCGGGGTGGCCAGGCCTGGTGGGAGCCCAAGCGGTCACGGGGAGTTCCCCTGAGGTGGGCCTGCGGTCCCCGCCTCCTCCAGACTCCGGCCCGCTACCCCGAGCCGGCTCTGTCTGCACGGAGGTTAGGAAGAGCTCCAAGTCCCACTTCGAGGGACGCGGGCAGCACTGAGAGGACACGCTCGCTGCATTTCCAGAAAGTTCTTTCCAGGTGCAGAGTGATGTGTCAACCCTGTGGATTTGCTCTGACTCTATGAGTTTTCTCATTGATTACATGGCAGTCGGGGGCTAACGTCAGCAAGGCCCCTCAGATTTGATGGAAGGAATCCGGTTGACTCTTTCCTCCTGTGCTGTTCCCTACCCCAAATCTGAAACATGACCAAGGCAGAACCAGGCCCGGGTTCTGCACGGAACGTCCTCTCAACACGACCCTCCTGCCCTGGGCTGCGCAAGCCCGAGGCCAGGCCTGGACCTGGCCGTGGTCAGGACGCAGGGCACAGGGAAGCAGCCCGGTGTATCCCAGGGAGGCTCAGGGTGGTCCAGGTAGCCCACTGTGACCCAGGGTGACCCAGGGTGGCTCAAGGTGGCTGAGGGCGGGCTGCTGTGGACCAGGGCAACCCAGGGTAGCTCAGGGTGGTCTGGTGTGCCCAGGGTGGCCCAGATGGGCCTGACTCAGCGCTGCCCCTCACTCAGGGCTGCCCCTCCTGCAGGCTCAGTCTACGCCTCTCCCCTTGTCCCGGGCAGCCCTGGTCCACACTCTGGCCTTGGTGCAGGCAGGTGGCCATGAGCCCTGTCACCTGCGCTCCCAGCCTCCCCTGCGCCGCGGGGTCCTGACCTGCGGGAGCGCCCAGCGGACAGCCGGCACTTACTACCCAGCTCAGGGCCCAGCACTCCAGCCCATCTGCACCTCATTCACCCCACAAACCCGAGGGCTCTCACTGTCATTTCTACTTTGCAGATGAGGAAACAGAGGCTCAGAGCGGCCCGGGAATTTGCCTGCAGCTGAGGTGAAGCCGGGGTTCACACCCATGATGGCATCTGACTGCGGCCCACACACCGCCGACAGCTTCCAGGCATGGCCGTCTGTCTCTCAGACACCCTCCATCAGAGGGCATGGTGGTGGCACGGGACCACTCTTCTCTGAAACCTGCTCCAGAGCTGAAATAATGATGGCAAACACCAGAGACAGACTCAGACAAGACCTGTCGGCCGTTACTGCCCTCGGGCTGGCGGTCAGGGGCTCTGCCGGGTCAGCCCACCGGGATCCAGGCCGGGGCCCGCCACTGACCCCCATGCACGTCCCCACCCACACATGTCCCTCCCCACGGCCCAGCTTCCTCGTTCGCTGCAGAGTCCCCAGGCCCCTCCAGCCCCGGCATCCTGAGCCCTCAGGAGTCCCAGCTCTGCCCGCAGGAGCCAGAGAGGGGCCTGACGGAGAATGGAGGGACTGACCGTCAGCCAGGAGGCTGGTGGGACCCATGGGGCGTGGCCCCAAACTCTGGGGAGGCCCAGTGGGGCCTAAGGCCCCTGAGGTGGGTTTCTCTGTGTCCCTCATGTCCCAGACAGGTTGGCCGTGGGGCCTGACCCCGCCCACCAAGAACCTCCTCATCAAAGATGCACCAGAGCCCTGTGGGGGCAGGAACGAGCCAGATGGGCCCCAGCTGAGTGCCATGCGGGGCACCGGGGACAGGGGTGAGGTCCTTCCAAGACGTGAAGGCACAGGTCAGCAGGCGGCTTGGAAATGCGACTCCGCTCCCCCCACCCCCCCCCCACCCCCCCACCCCGAGCAGGGCAACGGGGACCGGCCCTCCTGTGACTCTTGCTGGAAAACAAAATGCAACAGAATTTGAAGATCTCATTGGCTTTGTTCAAGGATTCAGGGATCAGCATCCCATCTAGTAAACGGAAGGGCTTGAGGGGCTGTACAGAGTGGAAGGTTGTATAGGCAGAAGGAGGGCGGAGCAAGAAGGAATTCATAAAAGGAAAGAAAGCACAGTTTCAGGCCAGGCCCCAGTCTGCTGCGACCCTGCCAACCAGCCCATCCTCAGCCCGCTGAACTGCCTGGCCTGCTCCTCCCATTTCCCACCCCCGCTTCCTGACCGGCCCTGGTGCTTCCCCACCAGGCCCTGCGTGGTGTGCCACGCCCCCTTGTCTTGGGATCCATGAGAAACAAAGTTTCTAATAGCACCTGGCCCCTGATGAGTTGGCCTCGCTATACCAGAGAATAATGAAACCTTCCTATAAAAACACCTCCTGTGCTGCCCTGGTGGCGCAGTGGTTGAGAGTCCGCCTGCCGAGGCAGGGGACACGGGTTCGTGCCCCGGTCCGGGAGGATCCCACATGACGCGGAGCGGCTGGGCCCGTGAGCCATGGCCACTGAGCCTGCGCATCCGGAGCCTGTGCTCCGCAACGGGAGAGGCCGCAACAGTGAGAGGCCAGCATACCGCAAAAAAACAAACAAACAAAAAAACAAAACCAAAAAACACCTCCTGCACAGGCCTGGTGACTTCCTACACGAGGGGCAGCCTTCCCCATTGACTGACCTGCTCAACCCTTGGCCCCGATGGGCAGAGGTGTGAGCTGCGTGGCCCCAGAGGCCCCTGCAGGTGGGGATCTGGTGCCCTTGCTGGCCCCCCTGCCCCTGGGCCCCACTGCCCACGTACCACCTCGTTGGGGGGAAGGCTCGGTTTTGCCTACAGCAGCTGAGGCAAAACCAGGGGTCTCGAGGAGGCAGCTTGGGGTGTCCACAGAGAGGAGCCGGCCATGGGCAGGGGACTGCTTCATGAATACCCCTCAGGTCTGCTCACATCCCTGGAGCCCCCGCCTGAGCAGCCCTAGATACTGCAGAGGGAAGGGGAGCCCCAGGACCGGCCCCTGGACCAGCAGGACTCGGGCACATCATTTGTGCCAGCCCGGCCTCCTTCATGCTTGTGGTCGGAACCTCCGTCTGGGTTGGGGCGTTGGCGCTTCTTCATTTCCACCCTCCTTCCAGGGCTCACATCCTACCTCTGCTTCTATTCCGACACATGCTGCTGGAGCGGCTGCCGAAGCCACACAACCAACGCTTCCGTTGTCCACGATGCTGTAATCCCTTCGGAATAGGCCGCCCCTGGGCCAAGCAGGCCTGCCAGGCCTGAGCATCCCCACCTGCCATTCTCCCGCCCCCTCCACCCCCGGCAGTCGGTGACTCAGGAGCACTAATCCCCGCAGAGACTTGGTTCTCTGCCGGGGCTGGAATCCAGCCGCTGCATCTTCAGATTCCATGTCGCTGGAACCGCCTCCGCTTGCAGGCTGCTTCCCTCCTCCCTCCCTGACCTCCAGGGTCCTCGATGCCCTGGTCAGGGGCAGACTCTGTTGCCTCTGGGAATCCCCAGGGCTGAAAAGGATTCTGCCCCCCGCCTCCCTGCCTGCTCCCACTGGCTGTTCCCCACCACACTGCCCAGCAGACACTTGGGGACCGTCTCCTGGGATGTGCCCAACAGGGAGAGCAGTAATGACCAATGGAAACTACAGGAAGCCCAGGCCTCCGCTGCCCAAGTGAGGCTGCTCCCGGGGGAGATGGCGTCATCCCTCTGCTCAGGGCTCCTTGGGGCAGGACAAGGATGGGGTGTCTCCTTTCCAGAAAAACAGACCTGGGCTCTCCCTTTCTAAGGGTTTTCCAAAATCCTCAGGAGCAAAGATGGTCCTGCTGTGGAGCAGAGGGCTCCGGCAGGAGGGGTCCAGATTCCCAGCCAGAGACACAGTGGGTCACGACAGTGTCCACAGCGAATGCCTGACCCCAGCAGAGAAGAGGTCATCCCAGCCCAGCCAGGGCCCGGTCAATGTTTGAGCAAACAGACCTCAGAAGGGGCAGTGCTGGAAACGGGCTGGGGCAGACCAGGCTCTGCCCTGCTGGTGCCTTCCTGGACGGCCTGGCAAGACGCCCCTTTGCCAAGCTCGGAGGGAAGGATGGAGGGAGGGAGGGCCACTGGCACCCTTCTGAGCGGAGGTGTTCCCTCCCCAGAACCTGACCCCTGGGGGGCTCTGGGCAGAGCCTGGTTGCATGGTCAGCTGGTTCAGGGTTGGATCCTGACAGGGCCCCTGGGTAGGAGGCCCTGCAGCCTGGGAACCCTCGCTGTCAGTTACTGGGAGAGCACGCCCTGACCTCCTCATCCTCCGGGTGCCCGAGATTTTGGGCTTTATGCAAATTGAAGCCCATGTCATGAAGCCTCCCGCAATTAGCTCTTTTTCACTCCATACAAGCAGACCTGGAAATACTGAGGGTTTGGCTTCAGACAACCACAATGAAGCGAGTCACACGAAGTTTTTGTTTTGCGTCTGTTTACACCATATTGCAGTTTATTCAATGTGAAAGAGCATTATGTCTAAAAAAAGTGCACACCTTAAATGAAAAATACCTTCTTGCTAAACAATGCTGACCAGTATCTGAGCCTTCAGCCAGCCATAACCTTTTTGCAACAGTCACATCAAAGGTCACTGATCGCAGAGCGCCGTAACAAATGTAATAATAATGAAAAAGCCTGAAATATTGTGAGAATCATCAAAGTGTGACCCAGAGATGTGAAGTAAGCAAACGCTGTTGGGAAAATGGTGCCAATCGACTTGCTCAACTCAGGGTTGCCACAGACCTTCTATTTGTAAAAAAACACAAAAACCAAAACAACCCACAGTACCTACGAATCACAACAAAGCAAAACGAGGTATGGCCGTACTGTGTTTCTAAGATGACCCACATTGTTGCATGTAACTGGGGGCATTCTTTTTCAGTGCTGTGTACTATTCTACTATCACACGATCGCATACGGCATCATCGGAGATGAGCAGCGGGTCTGGACGTGGCCGGGCGGTCCTCCTCCCTTGAGGCTGTGAAATGGGCATGGGGGTGCTCAGAGGCTCAGGCCTGGTGCCTGGACCTCTCCAGCCATCCAGAGAAGGGCCCACTATTATTGGTCAACCCACTGAAGACCGACGCTTTTGCAAAACACGGTAAAAAGGAATGCCTAGAAAATTGAAATAAAGAAGCCAAGGGATACAAACTGCAAGGCCAGTGTTCTTTCTGCTGTGTCCACAGCCGTGGAGCCACCTGTGGGATGGTCATCAACGTCTGCGAGCATTGCTGGCATTGCTGCCGGTCCTGCTGTGGAGCAGTGACAAGCGGTTCTCAGGCTTGGAGGCCACCTTTGCACAGCTGTGCTGCCCGGGCACGGCTGGAAGTCCGCTGCCCACAGCCCAGCCTCATCTGTGAGGGAGGAGACAAGCCAGCACCGGCTCCGGCTTCCAGAGCTCCATGGCACCCACATCTGTGTGTGTTGCTGCGGTTCCTCGGGGGTGGGGAGCTGGGGAGGGCGTGAGCCGAGGGGCCGGGCCTGCCACGCCCTCCGCGCCCAGACATCAGGAACTGGCACCTGGGGCTGGCTCCAGACCACCAATGGTGTGCTGTTCGGGGTGTATCATTTTGGGGGTTGAGTTTTTTCAAATCACATACAGTAGTGGGTTGAACAGTGTGCCCCTCACATTCATGTTAACTCGGAACTCTAGAATGCAGCCTTATTTGGAAATGACATCTTTGCAGGTGTCACCAAGCTGAGATGAGGTCATCCTCGAGTAGGGTGGGCCCTACTCCAACGACTGGTGTTCTTACAGGAAGAGGGAAATTTGGACACAGAGGAGAAGCCACGTCACGACGGACGCAGGGATTGGAGGGACGCAGCCACGAGCCAACGAACCCCGAGGATGGCCGGCAACACCAGAAGCTGGACGGGGCAGGAAGGATCCTCCCCTTGCGGCTTTGAAGAAAGCACGGCTCTGCCCACACCTTGATTTCAGACTTGCAGCCCCCAGAACTGGGAGAGAGAGAATGCTTTCTCGTGCTTTAAGTCTTCAGTTTGTGGTACTTGTTACAACGGCCCTGTGAGACTCACACACAAACACTTGGCTGTCGGGAAGCATCCCGTCCGCGGTGGTTTCTGCATCTTCCGAGCTCCTCTGAGGCCCTCTTGGCACGTGGCCACCACTCACTGGAGCTGACGGTGTGCGGCTGCCACCTTCGTGGGGAACCCACACTGTCCCCAAAGTCTTCCCCCTCCGGACACCCGGCCACTCGGGCACTACTGCCTGCAAGGCCCAGGCCCGGGTCTGGCCACCCCCTCCTGACCACAGGTGACCCCGGAGGGAGGGTGGGGGGCCGCTCTGGGGCTCGGCCCCTCCCTGCTCTGGCCATGCAGGAATACCACCTGCAGGCCAGCCGCCCCGCACCGAAGGAACGCTCTGGAAAACCTCGCCACCAAGCTCCTCTTACGCCTGAGGATGGGTGGTCGATGATTTCCAACAAGACGACATTCCCACAAACCCGCCAGACAGGCTGAAATTCAAAAGGCTGACAGTACCAAGTGGTGTTGCTCAAAGCCCCTCATCCTGCTGCGGTGTGGGGTGGTGAACGGACTCCCCACTTGAGACAGGCACCCCAAGACCCAGGGATCCCACTAATTACACAGCCAGCGGACACCAGTGTGACGTCCTAAACGGCACGTGCAGGAGCATTCAGGGTAGCCTTGGTCCCCCAGGCTTATTCACAAACGGGGACCCCCCCGCACACCCCCGCGCTGACAGAGGGAGAAAGGCGTGGCAGTCTGGTCACCGGCGATACAGCCGCTGCCCAGGGCTGCGCGGAGTGTGTGAGCGGTCACGGTGCTGCGGGAAGGAGTGCTTCTTTGTGTGAAGTTCAAGAAGGGGAGGACGGGGCCTGATGGAGGTCAGAGGTAAGGAGAGCGGTTATCCCTGGGGGTAGTGACTGGGAGGGGACACGGCAGCACGAGGGGCTCTCAGGGGGTGCTGGGAGTGCTCTCGATGTCAACCCCGTCACAGGGACGGTGCTTACATACGTGTAGACACATGAAATGCATGAGCTGGGCCCTTAGGATTGTGCCTCTTCTGGTATGTAAGTCACACCTCGATTTCAAAACGCGTCTTTTAAAAAGTCATCCTAGGAGTGTGCTTTTGCCAGAGTGAGAACCTACCTGGAAGACCGCTGGCGTGGAGCTGGGGGGCAGAGTCTCCAGGACCTGCCAGGGAGCCCCCTGGTCTTACTCTGGGATTCTCTCTGAGAGACTTAAGTGAGCAAGTGGGTGTCGGGGGGATGGAGCCCTGGCGGCCTTGCTTCTGAGCCTCCCCTTCGGCGCCACTGAAGCAGGGGCAGAGCTGGCCTGCCCCGTGTGACAAGCGTCAGCTGCGCCTGTGGTGTTCCAGGCAGTGCCGACAGCTCAGGGCTCCGGGGACCAGACGTGCAGCTGTGCCTTTAGGGTGCCCACAATCCCTGGAGGACAGTGGCCAACGAGGTGGACTCGGGACCACGGGAGGCCCCCAGAGCCCTGGTGACCTTCTGCCTGGGCAGGAGAATGAGGAAGTTCCCAGGGCAAGGTGACGGGGACAAGGAGAAGTTCCTGGGGCAAAGGAGGGATGTGGGGAGGGGGCGCTTCTGAGCGTGACGCCAGAGGGAGAGTACTGGGAGGCAGGAAAGTCCTGGGATGCCCGAGGGATTATGCAAGAGAGGGGCCAGGTGTGAAGGACCCCACCCCCCCAGGCCCTGTCCCCATGGGGGTGCCCAGATCAGCCAGAAGTTCTGCTGTGCACCCACCAGCTGAGACCCCGCACGGCTCCTGGCCTCTGAGACTCAGTTTCACCATCTGCAAAACTGGAGAAACAGTGGTACCTACCTCCAAGTTGGAGTGAAATTGAAATGATGAGGCCACGCCAAGCATTTACGTCGTGCCGGTAGGTCAGGGATGACCTCCTTTGACAGACAGGGAAATGACGTTTGTATGAGGTTCAGGAACAGAAGAACTGAATCGGTGGTGGTGATGGGGGTCAGTGAATGACACGAAACTGACCCGCCTGATTCCTGGGCGGATGAAGCCTCATCTTCAACAGAACCGCTTGGGGCTTCCTCTGCGTTAACAGCCCCAGTGTCTGTGCTCTGATCGCAGACCCCCTGGGAGCTCGGGCCACTGATGAGCGCCTTCCGTGCGGGAAGACAGGCCAGCCTCGGCTTGTCTTCCCACGGGTCGGATGACTTTCTAAAATCAGGGCTTTCCAGGCAGCCTGGGGCTCCTCGAGTGGTCAAACATGGCCTGGTTACGCCAGCCTTGTCGTCAGCTCTGGGCTCAGTCACCTGCCACGACGCAGTTTCCCTGGAGCCATCTGCGGTGAGAAGGGCCTCGCCGGCCCCCACGCATGCCGGGTCTGCGCAGCGCCGGCCCCCACGCGTGCCGGGTCTGCGCAGCCTAAGGAGCTGCTGGAAGCCGCCTCCTCCGGGCACTCGGAGCTTGGCTGGGGGCTGACCTTGGCTTTGGGAATGCACCCCCAGCACTAAGGGAGCGTACAGCGCTGTCAGCTTCAGCAATTGACCAACCTGCCCTCCCCGCTTAAAATTCACCTCCACTCCCTGGTAAAGAGAAACATTTCTGAAATCAAGGAAGATTCTAGCTGGAAAAGGCAGGGGATGCATCTCAGGGGCTCCAAGCAGAGCAGACCCAGGTGTCACCAGTCTGAGGGGGGCCGGCCTTGAGAGGCACCCCTGCAGCAGCCGGGATTACATAGCAGAGAATGGGACAGGTCCGCCAGGAGGGGTGAAGCGGAGGGAGCAGCGGGGCCATCCCTGCTTTCACGCCCTGGTGGTCCTGATGTCCACAGCCCCTTCCTCTCTCAAGTCGTTCCAGTTTGGGTGATACACCACAGAACCCTGACTGACGGTGCCACCCTCTGTATGCCAGGCGTGCAGAGGGGCTGCACCTGGGTCCTCCTGGGGGAGAAGAGGTAATGCTGGGACCAGCCCCCCGGCCCGGGCTGGCCGTCAGGGGCCTCCATCCCAGCAGCGAGGTCCACGCATGGCAAGGACACCCTGGGTGCCCAGGGGCTTAAGGAAAATGGAAAGTGGGTCCCTTATGTGAGCTTGGCACCCCCAGTCCCAAGGAAGAGTTCAAAATGCCCGCATCCAGGTCTGCCCCCTCCGTGAGCTCCCCGGCACGGCTTCCAGAAAAGGCCATTTGAGGGCTATTCCCCGGGCAGAGCTTAGGACCCTCGGCATGAGGCCTGGCTCTCGTGGGGCCTCAGCACACGGTGAGGGCTCATGAAGGGTCACCGTGATGGTGACAGCAAGGTCCCCTCATGTGCGGAGGGACAGGGCTGTACCCCGGTGTCTCCCGAGCCCTGAGACCTTGGTGAGGCTGCCCCCCTGCCTGTGTCTGGTCTCCACCGCTTGTTCTCGGCCCCCTCTGTGACTTTCGTGACCCCCGGCTCCCACTGAGGAGAGCATTTGCTCCCCGGGCTGACCCACACCCCTGCCGTGGGGGGATGGGTGTCAGGCATTCGGATTCACATCAAGATGGGAGGAGTGACGTCCCCCACCCCCACCCCCGGTCCACCACTGTCAGCACTGGGGGCCTGCTGAGCGGCCCAGTGGTGTTCAAAGACCTCCGCCCATCCATCTGTCCAGAGCACCCCTCCAGCTCCCCACACCCAGCTCACGACCCCCACAACCCCGCGGAATGAAGGTCCCCGGGAGCCAGCCGCTTCCCTGCCCGCTCCGCCCTGCACAAGGGTACTCCCGGCGCTCACGTCCTCCCCTTCTTTGCCGTCTGCCCGTGGGTCTGGGGCCTGCGCTTTAGGCCACACTCAGGGCTCCACACCTTCCTGGCTCCCTTATGCCTGCTGTACAGCTGGACGGAGGTGGGGAGAGAGCCTGCTGCTCCAGAAAGCCCGGGGGACCCACCCCCTGCAGAGCCTCCACAAGCTTTGGGGCTGCGGGGACCCCCAAGAGCCTGATGGTCTGCCAGCCAATGACCTCTCTTAGGGGCTCAGAGGTGGACACAAGCTACAGGGCCGACCCAAGATGTCAGCTCAGCAGAGGGGAGTTGAGGGGTCGAGGGGGATTCCCATCTTGCCAGACGTCCCAGCGCATTAGAAGAAATGCAAAGCCTCCCTGGGAACCTTGCAGGTCAGGCCACTGCGGCCAGACAAGAGGTGCTCATAGCGCCTCCGACGGCCTCCTCCACGAGCTCACCCGTCAGCGGCGATTCTTCCATCAGGGCCTCCCAGCAGGGGACACGCGGCCCTTGAGGGTCACCCTCCAGCCCGGTATCCGCTGATCACTCAGCCCACGTGGGAGTAGCACAGTGGCACATCCGTGGGCCCGAGGTCCCGAGGCAGGTTCCCGTGGAGAACTGAGAGCCTGAGTGTTGGGGCCTGGGGACACCATCTGGCTGTGGGCCCCGGGCAGGATCCCTGGAAGAGGAGGCTGGGGGTAGGGCACGGCACAAGGGTCCCGGGGCCACCGAGACAAACCCCCAGACCCGGCGGCTTAAACGACAGACAGTGGGTCTCTCTCAGTCTGGAGACCGGAGTCCGAGATCCCCGGGCGGCTGGGCTGGTCCTTCTGAGGCTGTGACGGAGAACGTGCCCCAGGCTCTCTCTAGCCTCCGGTGTTCACTGGCTGTCTTGGGTTCCTTGGTTTGGGGGGTCCCAGCTCCACCCTGAGAAGATGGGGGCTCGGGGGCTCCACGCGATGCCAGCTATTCAGGGCAGGATCCCCCCCCACTTACCCCGAGACCCCACCTTGGTGACCATGGACTTGGCCCCATTGGAGCCCTGGCTGTGCCGGCCACAGAACAGGGCTTGTGGCCAAACTGCTGCCCGTCCAAGCCGAGCGAGGGGCAGGAGCGCATGGTGACAGAGGGATGGCAGGGTCCGAGGAAAGCCGTGGCCAGCCGGGTCAGCCCTCAGGACTGCGGCCTGGAGCTCTCACCCTCGTCCTCACCTGCGGAGGTCACAGTTGCTCAGAAATCTGTTGGGGAGGGACCTCCCTGGCGGTCCAGGCGTTAGGACTCCGTGCTTCCAATGCAGGGTATGGGGTTCAACCCCTGGTCGGGGAACTAAGATCCCGCAAGCCACGAGGCTTGACGAAAGAAAAGAAGGGAGGGAGGGAGGAAGGAAGAAATCTAGAGAGGAGGGCGCTGAGGAAAAAACAGGGAAACAGGAACACTGCCCGGGCCGCGGAGGCCGGGCAGAGAGCAGGGATGGGGCTCATTCAGTGACCCCACTGTCGGGGGAGCATGGAGGGGGACGGAAGCAGGGCTGTCCGGGGTCACCGCCGTGGGCCGTCTGGGGAGGAGAGGTCCTCTCCCTGGCCCTCCGCTCACCCTCCACAGACAAGGCAGCTGCCAGGAAGGCCTAAGCCCCACAAACACTGAGGGTGAGGCCTCCAGGGAGAACACCACCCACCCCAGGGAGCCTTGGGAGGCCCATTCGGGCGTCTTATTTTAGTTTGGGGTTTTTTTTTTTTTCCTTTCAAACCAAGGCATCTGAGACCGATGACTGTACGATGTCCGTCAGGAAGGCCATGGCCTGGAGCCGGACCCCAAAGGGGCCTTGGGAAGTGCCTGTGGGAACCAGCGAGCCCAGGAAGCAGCGAGGACATCCCAGGTCCTGTCTCCCTGAAAGCCGTGTCCAGTGCCTTGCCGCCTAGCGCTTCCTTCCCACGAAGAAACCTCTGTCCCGGAGCGGGCCGTGTTCTCTTAGAATCTGCCCAGATTTTGTAGTTCCGAGTTTAGACTTAGCCTTGAGAGTCTCAAAACCACAGGAGGATACGACCGAGTGAATCTGAACTCTAATTCTTTAAATCTCCTGAGTGTGTCTTAAATGGGAGAACCCAGAAGTCCTTTCTCAAAGGAAAAATGTCCCTGGTGGCGCAGTGGTTGAGAGTCTGCCTGCCGATGCAGGGGACATGGCTTCATGCCCTGGTCCGGGAAGATCCCACATGCCGCGGAGCGGCTGGGCCCGTGAGCCATGGCCGCTGAGCCTGCGCATCCGGAGCCTGTGCTCCGCAACAGGAGAGGCCACAACAGTGAGAGGCCCGCGTACCGCAAAAAAAAAAAAAAAAAAAAAATAGTAAAGGATCATTTTTACATTTACAAGATTTTTAAACTGAAACAACAAATGAACTGAATTTGTTTCTCATTCTAAAAGGCACACTTTCCCGTGAGCCCCTGAGCACACAGGGCGGTGACGGGCAGGCGAAAACCAGGACACTCAGGACAGAGGGGCCTGCGGGCTTCAGGGTCATGGGCAGGGGTGAGGGGTCCGCACGCAGCCTCCACCCTCCTCATGCTGCTTCTTGCCTGACCGCCAGGTCACAAGGCATCCACACTTTCCTTTGCAAACAAGTGCTGTCCCTGGTGGCCGGCTCACCAGCCCCCGGGCCCTCCTGGACCCTCCCACACCCTTCTCTCTGTTCATGCAGTTTGTTTCATTCCCTGGGTCGTAGAAGGCATTCGTGGACCCACTTCTCAGATGGGGACACTGAGGTGCAGACAGGGCTTTTGCTGGATCCCGGGTCACATGACCAGCTAGGTGCCAAGTGGGGACGCCTCCCCCCTCCACCTCCCACACCCCTCCCCCCATGTCCCCTCCCAAGTCTCCGGGAGGCGTTGTCCTCCACTGTGGCCCTGGCTCCGCCTCACTGCTGGCCCCATGGCCATCCTCACCAGCCCCCATGCTCTGCGACGACCTGCGACGTGAAGGCAACTGTTTAAATATGAAATAGTCCTTGGAATGCCTGGGCTCCCGTTAAGACCCTGAATCAAAAGAGAAAAAGGAACACTTTAAAGATCGCTGAGGTTTGAAAAGCTGATTATCCACGTCTGCGCTCCGAGGCTGCATCCACGTCCCCACCTCCTTGGCCTTGGCCGCCCGGCTGCAGGGCGGCTCTGGGGTCCGCTGGGCACACAGGCCAGGAGTGTGCACGGTAGGGGAGGGGGCACTGGCCAGGCCCGAGGTGATGGGCTGGGGGTCCTGGTGCGTGGTGGTGGGACTGGACAAGGAGACCCTAGGACCCTGTCACGGCCATGCCGTCTCGGTCACCAGGGGGAGCCCAGGCCAGCACAGTGACCGAGCACCAGCCCCCCCCGCACTCCAGCCCTAAACGCAGCAGGAACAGCAGGGCCGGCTGTGCAAAACGCCCCCCGACGGGGGAAGGAGGCACCCCGCTTGCTCCAGGCACCCCAGCTACCACTCCCGCCACAGAGCTCACGCTTTCAGCACAGAAAGAGACCTTCCTTTGTGAGCACCACTAACAGGCCCTGCGGGATTGAGCAGGGCAGGGTCCTGTGCCCCCGCCTGCCCAGGGGGCTCTGACAGCGCCTTCTCCCCGGAGGCTGTCCTAGGAAGGCCCCCAGAGTGACAGCCCCAGAGGATGGGCGCGCTCCCTGCAGACACCCACCCCGTGTCCATCTGTGTAAGGGCTGTGGGCAGCCACAGGGCCACCCTGCCACGTGCTGACACGTCGCGGCCAAGGGCGTGAGGCCCAGCCGCCAGCTGGGAGGCCTGCTGAGGCCGAGGGCAGTGCGTCCTCGGCCCGCCGACCACTCCGCGGTCACGGTCACCGGGGGGGCCCGGCCCAGAGGTCTCCCTGTTCCTCGGACCCTGTCACGCCCAGGCCCACAGCACCCAGCGTCCTGGACGCACCTGGCATGTTGCAACTGGACATTCTGTGCCCCGTGAGTGGTCTTCGCTCTGGCGTCTCTCCTTCCATCAGCTCGGAGCCCAGGGGCACGCGTCCTGTACCCTGGATCACTGCCTCTATCGCCCCGCCCCATCTCGTCCACTCCCCTCTGCACCTCCCAGAAAGCTGTCCCTTTCCCCAGACCTGCCCCGTGAGCTCCTGGCACTGCTTCCAGGGTGCCCCTGCCCCCTTCCCGGGCACAGGGCTGCCGATGCCAGGGCCTCTCAGCCGTGGAAGGAGCCGTCCAGGCCACGGCCTTGGGTGGACGCCGTCCGGGTGTGGGCACCAAGGACACTTCCCGTGGCCCTGACTCTGCCGTCCACCTCCCCTCCCCCAGCCCGGAGCTGCCCCACGTGAGTCTGGGCTCATCTGGGTGCCAAGGCCAAGCTCCACCACGGGGACACGTCCATGGTGACCTGGTCGCGCTGCAGCCAGCCTGCCCATCCTCTCCCTGACCGCAAGCAGAAGGGTCCTCCGCACACTCCCAGGCCTTAAGTAACTCGTCCAGGGTCGCAGGACTGCCAAGACCCCTGTGTCCACGCGGGAGGGGGGCGCGACCGCCCACGGCTTTACGCAGAGCAGGAAGCCCTGGGGTTATGAAGCACCTCGGCTGGCGTGGACAGGGCTCTTCACTTCAGGAAACCCGGGGCTCACCATGGGAATCCTGAACACTCTGGGGGGAACCCCACCTCGGGTGTGCAAATGTGGAGGAGGTGGGGTGTCCGGGGCCACTCTGCTTCTCGGCGTCCCTGCTTGGGGTGGGGGGCAGGCCCCATGACCCCCAGTCCCTGGGGCTAGGAGACCCCTTGCACCCAGGGACCTGGGGTCTCTGCAGTGGCTCCCACCTGGGTCCCGGCCTTGGCCATCACGATCACGGGTGACCTAGGGGAGCTCCGGAACCCCACCACCTTTCAGATTTTACCCCCCAAATTCCACCTAGCTGTGTGGCCTTGAGCAAGCCACCACACCTCTGGGTTCTCATCCATGAAATGGGCAGAGGAAAGCCATCCCCGGGGGCTGGTTGGAAAAGCAGCTGTGAAAAGGTGTAGCCGGATGTATGCCTGAGAAAGAAGCGGACAGACAGACGGACACAGCACAGCCGGTCTCCTAGCAGAAGTTCAGGACATGCCAAGAGCACGAGGCCATGGGAGGTGGGGGCCCCTGACCACAGTCGTGCTCATCGTTTGTTCTGAGGTCACCCCAGCATCTGTGGAACACAGCGCACCTCCCGGTGCTGGGAGGGTGAGCGAGCTTAGCGGTCCACCCACACGGAGAGCTGGCCCTGCGTGGAACATCACACAGCCACCTCACTTACACCCATTCCCCTGCGGAGGCCAGGCCATGATCCCTCACGTTGACAGATGGGGAAACCGAGGCACAGAGCATTCAATGACTCCCCACCAGAGACATATGTGTGAAGTGGCCAAGCAGCATTTGGACGTGGGCAGCGTGGACCCCCCACCAGCCCTGCTACCCACGGCGCCTGGACGTCCAGAGCTCAGCCCCGATGATTAGTGACATTTGTCTGTCGCGCATCTTTTCATGTACCTGTTGGCCATTTGTGTGTCTTCTTTGGAGAAATGTTCATTCAAGTCTTTAGCCCATTTTTCGAGCAAGTTATTAGTTATTTTTGCTGCTAAGTTTAGGAATCCCTTATATATTTTGAATATGAACCAGTGATCAGGTCCGCAGATATGTTCTCCCATTCTGTAGGTTGCCTTTTCACTCTGTTGATTGTTTCCTTTGCTGTGCAGAAGCTGTTCAGTTTGTTGCAATACTGCTTGACTAATTGTGTTCCTGTTGCTTGTGCTTTTAGTGTCAAATCATTGCCAAGACCAATGTCACAAAGCTTTTCCCCTATGTTTTCTTCTAGGAGTTTCACAGTTTCAGGTCTTACATTTAAGCCTTTAACCCATTTTGATTTTTGTGTCTGGTGTAACATAAGTGTTCAACTTCATTCATCTGCGTGTGGATATCCAGTTTTCCCAGCACCGTTTGTTGGAGAGACTGTCCTTTCCCCACTGTGTGTTCTTGGCTCCCTTGCCAAAGGCAGTTAACTGTATATGTGTGGATTTATTTCTGGATTCTCTATTCTGTTCCATTAGTCTATATGTCTGTATTTTTACGTCAATACCGTACTGTTTTAATCACTGTGGTTTGTAACGTATTTTGAAATCAGGGAAATGCAAAGTAAAACCACAATGAGATATCACCTCAGACCTGTTAGGATGGATATCAGCAAAAAGACAACAAGTGTTGGTGAGGATGCAGAGAAACCGGAACCCTTGTTTGTGCGCTGCTGGTGAAAATGCAAAATGGCACAGTCATTATGGAAAACACAATGGAGGTTCTACAAAAATTTAGAACTACCAAATCATCCAGCCGTCCAACTTCTGCGTATTTATCCAAAAGAATTGAAATCAGGATCCGGAAGAGATATCTTCACTCCCCTGTTCACTGCAGCACTATTGACAACAGCCGAGATGGGGAAGCAACCCAAGTGTCCATCTGCAGATGAGCAGAGAAAGAAAATGTGGTCCATACATACAATGGAGTAGAATTCAGCCTTTAAAAGGATGGAAATCCTGTCGTATGTGGTAACACGGAGGAATCTGGAGGACATTATGGTCAGTGAGACAAGCCAGCACAGGACAAATAACGTATGATTCCACCTCCACGTGGAAGCTAAAATAACCAAATCATAGAAGCAGCGAGTAGGCGGTGGTTGTTAGGGGCTGAGGCAGGGGAAATGGGGAATTTCTGTGGGACGGGTGTACAGTTTCAGTTACGCAGGGTGAATAAGCTCTCGAACTCTGTTTACAGGCATTGTGTTCATAAATCCTAATACTGTACTGTGCCCTTAAAGATCTGTTAAGAGAGTAGAGCTCATGTCAAATGTTCTTACAGAAAAAAAAAAAGGAAAGTGGGGCAGAGCCAGCAACCTCAGCCCTGAAAACAGCTCAGTGGGGGTTCCAGCTGGGGCAGGCGTCATTTTTTTTAGAAAATCTTGCCCAGGGGAGCAGGGGTTTTTCCCAGCCTCACCTTCTTTTTTTAAAAAAAATTATTTTTATTGTTATTTATTTATTTTTATTTTTTGGCCGTGCCGCACGGCATGTGGGATCTTTGTTCCCTGACCAGGGATCCAACCCGCACCCCCTGCATTGGAAGCGTGGAGTCTTAACCACTGGACCGCCAGGGAAGTCCCCGGCCACATGAACAAACATGTAATAATGTCCTTTTCTTATTGTGACATTTAGTGTTAGGTTTGGGGTCACTGGGGGCCCCCCGCTTCCGTGGCGGGGCTGGTCAAGGGAGGGGGTGAGGGTGGAATGGGAGGTCTTCTGAGAGCCGCCAGCATCCCTGGGCCCCTGGGCCCCAGGCTGGGCTGCCCTGGCCCAGCGGGGGCTGCTGACTGAACTCCGGTGTGGCTGGCAGGGTTGGGGTGTGTCCCAGGAGCAGCGACCTGGCATCTGTCCCACCCCCCTGGGACCCCCGGGCAGGCCCAGAGCCGATCTCAGCGTGACCCTCTCCTCGGCTGCAGGAGCCGCTTCCCCATATCTGACTGGAGGCCCCTTTGCCTCGCAAACCCCTCTTCTCTTGTCCTCACGTCACCTCCTGGGGTGACAGCTGAGAGGCTCCGCCACGTAGCGCGGGCACAGGCCCTCTCCTGGGGGCTGGGAACATTGCCGAAGGGAGTTCCCGAACTGACTTTGTCCGCAGGGCATTGCCCCTGAATGCCCTTGATTTTCTCAGCCCTCCGCTTCCCTGGGGGCTGCTCACAGGCAGGGCCGGGGCGGGGTCTGGTCCCTGCAGGCGCGGGCCCTCCCTACCTCCTGGCCACTCCGCGGGCAGCAAGACAAGGGCAGAAGCGGCTGCCCTGGCAGGACCACGTCCCCCAGAGCCTCCACCTAACCACAGGCGGCCACTCCCAGAAGCAGCTCCCTGTGCGTGACGGCGGCCGAGACCACGGGGCAGGTGGGCAGCAGCAGACCGTGCTTCCAGCTGCGGCCGCGGGGACAGTGCCGCAGGCACTTGGCCTCTCGTTGCCCCTCCTGGCTCTCCTCTATCCCGCCCCCTCAGCCCCTCCCTCACCCTGTTCCCTGGAATCGAACCTCTAAGGAATCCCCTGTGCCTGAGCAGCTGCCTGCAGACCTAGCCATCCCTTACTCAGAAGTCACCCAAGGCTCCAACTGTGACAGAGTGAGCTCTCTGTGCCCCCCCACCGCCCGCCCCAGGAGACCCTGGGCTGCTGCATCCCTGGAGTAAAGGCCACGGTCCCATCGGGCGGCCTCCACAAGACACCTCTGCCAGGCTCGTGACTTTTAAAGGGCTGGGTGCAGAGACAGCGCATTACACAGTCCGTGCTGCCAACCCGGCGACTGACAGCTGTGCACTTGACCAGCAATGCCGAATCCCCCCTCCCAGCAGCCTCCTGCCCTTGCCCGGAAAGCTGCCGCGGGCAGCCCATGATGCCCCCTCCCCAGGAAGTCTCCACCCTGGGCACAAGCTGGCCATCCAGCATCTCCGGCTGCCCCCCACTGGGTCCTCACGCAAACAGATGTCCAGTAGCCTAGCTGGGTGACCCCAGACTTGCTGGTCCAGTTGAGTCCACAGCAAACATCCTGAGTCCACTTGACTGAGGTGAGCAAGTTCCCCAAACATTCTGTCAGCGCTGCCGCCGCCGCTATCACCTGCTGGTGATACCTCGCCAATACCTCCTCCACCATCACCAACATCTCACCAACACCGACACCTCCCCCATCATCCCCACCATCACTACAACCCTCAGCTCCGGCAAGAGAAGCCTGGCACACGGAAGTGCCCAGCGTTCATTTGTTCATTCGATACATGGGGTCTCACTTCAATTTGAAAGTCTTCATGAGTAAGGACTAGCTCGTAGGCCATTCATGGAGCTCCCAGGGAACCCAGCCCAGAGCCAAGCCCCAGGAGGCCCCCCATGAAGATCTGAATGAAGAAAGAAGGGAGCAAAGAGGGAGGAAGGTGGAAGGAAGGATGGTGGGAGGGGGAGGGAGGCGGGGAGGGAGGAGGGTCCAAGCCCCTTGGCCATGCAGCAGTGACCCAGAATGCAGCCTGGGATTTCCTAGAGCCGGATGGGAGGTGCCTGTACTTCTGACCTCTCCTTCCTTTAAAATCAGGACTCCAGAGGTGCCTTTGGCCTTTGATCTATTCGAATGACAAATAGAGACATCAGAGGAGAGAAGCCAGGTCTCTGCTCTCCCCACCTCAGCAGCAGCCTGGGTAGATGCCTGGAGCCCAGGAAGGGGGAGGCGGGGGTACAGGGGCAGCCCCCTCCCTCCACGGGGCTCCTCGGGGACTTGGTGTCATTCCAGGTGTGGTCGTGACCGCAGCAGCAGTCCTGCCTTCAGTGGTGAATCACAAGTAGCAAATTTAACGTGCTGGGTCCCAGGAAGCCCTGATCTGGCCGCTGCCCACCATAGCCTTGCTCCCGGCCGGCAGCTCAGCCCAGCCCAGCCTCATGGCCTCTGCCTGGTGTGGGGAGAAGCAGCGGACGAAGGATCAAACCACCACATGCTGTGGCTGCGAGGATGAGAAGGACCCTGCATCGCGCTGCCCGGAGGGCTGGAAGCCAGAGATTCAGGAAGGAATGAGCTACAGCCTCGGTTCTGCAACTGTGTCTACTTCCTGACGCTCCTCTGACACAGTCACCACTTCCTTCCTCAGGCCAACAGTCACCATGATGCCATCCTCCCGGTGCCCAGGGGTTGCCCCCCCGTCCCACACGTGCAACACACCACAGATGCTCATGCAACATGCGTGCAACGCACATGCAATTCACTCACCCAAGACACACCTGGTCACACAGCACACGCACAGCACACACCAGCCAGCACACACTCAGGCAATGCACACGTGCACGCTCGTGCTTGGACGCTTTGTGCAGATGAGGACTTGCTGTGTTCTGACAGGTGGTCCTGTTGAGGCCTCAGGCTAAGGCTACCCCCTCCCCTGCAGGGTCAGAGCTGATTAACCCAACTGACCACATGGTGGGGGGAGGTTTTTTTTGCTGCTGGCCCTGGAGAAGCTGCAGGCCTTGGAGAAGCTGCTGGCCCTGGAGAAGCTGCAGGCCCTGGAGAAGCTGCTGGCCCTGGAGAAGCTGCAGGTCCTGGAGAAGCTGCTGGCCCTGGAGAAGCTGCAGGTCCTGGAGAAGCTGCTGGCCCTGGAGAAGCTGCTGGCCCTGGAGAAGCTGCAGGTCCTGGAGAAGCTGCAGGCCCTGGAGAAGCTGCTGGCCCTGGAGAAGCTGCAGGTCCTGGAGAAGCTGCAGGTCCTGGAGAAGCTGCTGGCCCTGGAGAAGCTGCAGGTCCTGGAGAAGCTGCAGGCCCTGGAGAAGCTGCAGGCCCTGGAGAAGCTGTAGGCCCTGGAGAAGCTGCAGGCCCTGGAGAAGCTGCAGGCCCTGGAGAAGCTGCAGGTCCTGGAGAAGCTGCAGGCCCTGGAGAAGCTGCTGGCCCTGGAGAAGCTGCAGGTCCTGGAGAAGCTGCTGGCCCTGGAGAAGCTGCAGGTCCTGGAGAAGCTGCAGGCCCTGGAGAAGCTGCAGGCCCTGGAGAAGCTGCAGGTCCTGGAGAAGCTGCAGGCCCTGGAGAAGCTGCAGGTCCTGGAGAAGCTGCTGCCGCTCACCCTTTCCTCATCTGCCCTAGATGGAGACTGAGGCCTCTCCAGCCTCTCCAGCCTCGACCCTCCTGGTATCCTGAGCAGTGAATCATCCCACACACCAGCCCCACCACCTGAGGAAAAGTTTGTACAGATTCAAGCGCAAAAGCAGAAAAACCGTGAAGGAGCCTGGATGGTGTCGCCCGCTTGCCTGGCTCTGACTCTCACATACTGTCATATAAAGGGTAACAGGCCAGGTATGTATGCCTTCCGCTGATGTAAACTACGCAGTTTAGTTAATGACAGGGTATCAACGCCAGCTCATCACTTGTACCGAGTGTAGCCACCAAAGCCAGATGCAAACAATGGGGGCGGGGAGGTGGGAGACTGTACTTTCCATCAATTTCTCCATATAGGGAAAAGTGCTCTAAAAAAGTTGTCTATGAATTTAAAAAGGAGGAGGAGGAGAGTCAGGCTGCAGCATGGTCATTTGGGACAAATCCAGCTTGTGTAGGTCACCAGCCGCACCCCTGAGGCCCCCCGTGCCCCTCAGACACGGCTCCACACGGGCCACCTCGGGATCTGGGCAGCCCGACAGTCTGGGCGGCCGGCCGGGCATCCGGAGCCTGCGGGCCGGGCTGGGACAGGCCTCTGCCAGCCCGGGTTTGCTTTGACAAGTCTCCACGTGGCTTCATGGTGCCAGAGACATGATTTATGGGAGCACAGGCGAAGGAGGCTCCTGGTGAGGGGCCCGCTGGAACGCGGTGTTTGGGGCATCCTTGGAGAACCTCCCTCGAGGAAGGAGCCGATGAGGACCACCAGACCTGCCCCCCGGAGCTGGATGCCCGCGGCCAGCCTGGGGCCAGGGCTGTGCCCACCGCACAGCCAGCACCACCTGGCCCACAGCAGCCCTCGGGGCCTCAGGGGAGCGGGCAGTAGCGAACTCTGCTCCTGACGACGGCGACTGGGTAGGACTGCTCCCTCCTCGCCTGAGGCCCATCTTTCGGAGTAAATTCATTTTTCTAAGCACACACTCTCACATGCCTCGATATTTCTCTGCAGAGCGTTCCTCTCGCCAGCTCCTCTCAGCCAGGATTCCAGGAGTAGAGGAGGCCTCACAGCAAATCATCCAGGGGCTGTGTTCTCCATTCTCCCAGCCTGTGGGGAGCCGGTACCTTTCATGATGGTGGGGGACAAGGTAACTCAGGGGGTCTCAGGGCAGCGCTCTGCTCCCTCTTAGATCCCCAGGGGAAGGACATCGGCCAGCTCCTCTACTGCCAGAGCTGTTGTTTCCTTGGATACGTCGGAACAAGCCCGACCTCCACATACAGGAAGGTTGAGGCCCGAGGAGGTGAAGGATGTGCCCACGGTCCTATTGGTGAGGGCAGAGCCGGGCCAAGAGGGGACCGTGTCACTTGCTGTCCTTGGGGGGGGGGGGCAGCCTCCTCATGACCCAGCTCCTGCACCTCCTGGTAACAGGTGGAGCTGATCTCTCAGGTTTACAGGAGACTCGGGGACAGAGGAACGTTGTAAATGCCACAACAGGGGAGCAGCCAGCAAATCCAGGACACAGGAGACTCTACTGGACCCGTGACCCGGTGTCTTCAATCAGTGAGTGACAGTTGGGGTGGAGGGAAGGAAGAGGTGAGGGGAAGCAAAGGGAAAGGGGAGAAGGAAGGGAAACGAAGAATTCAGAGAGCCTGCAGCGTCCTAGCAAACTGTGCACCAACTCTAAAAAGCAGGTGTCCTTTAATATGCAGAGCCCCATATTAGAGTACTTTTCTGATGAAGTGAGGTCCAGGGATTGCTTTAAAAGAACCTATAGGGAGAGGAAGGGGTGAGGAGAGCAGGGGAGGGGATTAGTAGGTCAAATAAAATGGACCATGATGCTCTGCACTCTAATGTTGTTTGGAAAGATTCTTAATAAATAGTTTAAAATGTTTGACAAAAAGTTAACAGCAGCAAAAAGCAAGCCTGTGCTTCCTGTGAGGCTAAACTCTCTACGGCCCCCAACTCTAAACCAGGGCCAAAACAACAAGGGGAGACGCGTGCGCCCCAGAAACGCACGAGGAGAACCTAGGGACCTTTCCATTATGCCGCTTTGTACCTCATCTTTCTAAAGTGTTTAAGATGCCTATACTTTATAATGTATAATATTTTAGTATGCTGGTCCACGTGACACGCAAAAATAAATGCATCTGCATATATTGAGAGTATTTCCTCAAATACTCCTTACTGTTAAAAGATGGGATGTCGGTGTCTTAGTCAGCTCCGGCTGCTATGACAAAAACACAACAGACTGGGGGCTTAAACAACAGAGACGTTCATGTCTCACAGCTCCGGAGGCTGCGAGTCCAACACTCTGTCACTGGCAGATCTGGCATCTGATAAGGGCCCACTTCCTGGCTGTGGACTGCGTCCTCTTGTGTCCTCACCTGGTGGAGAGAGAAGCGAGCTCCCTCTGGGGTCTCTTCTTAAAGGGGCACTGATCCCAGTTACAGGGGCTCCAGCCTCATGACCTAATCACCCCCAAATGTTCCACCTCCTAACACCATCACACTGGGGATTGGGGTTTCAACATAAGATTTTGGGGGGCACGAACATGCAGTCCATGGCGATCACAAAAACTTGGAGACCACCCTTCTGGAAAACTCCCATGGCACCAAAGGCCCTGCCCTCCTTGACCCAAGGCCATCCTGAGTTCCAAGTGAGTTCCAAGCCCACCACAGCCTGGGCCACAGCTGAGCGACTGTGATGTGCCCTTGGTCCCCAGCCAGCTCTGACCCTCTGCCCCCCACTGTCACCCTGATGTCGTCCCCAAGTCACAGTCTTTCTGGGAGCCGCTGGTGCCCCTGACGTCCGGCTGCAGCTTCCCCAACAGGACAGAAATGCCCGGGTTGCATTTCCAGGTACATCCTTTAGAAGTCACCCTCCAACAGAGAGTTGGGGACTAAGGCCCCCGACACCCCATCCAAACAAGGCCCCGAGGGAAACCACAGGGGAGACGGAGTGTCCCCAGCAAAGCAATTCCAACACATCCTGCCATCTCCACCCACTCGGACAGCATGCAACGCGGGCTTCTGCAGAAGCAGAGGCCACCAAGGGAGGGGCCTGGCCGTCACTTCTTCAGAACTCAACACTAAAGAGATTTTAGGAACGCCGGGAATCACAAGTTTCCCTCAAAGGGCACTTTCCTGTCATTTCAGATCACGAAGTCCGTGCATGTTCAGTCTTTGGAAATGTCCAAATACTCGAGGAACCCTGACTGGTCGGTTTAACCCGAGTGTGGCCTTCTTTCAATCCCTGTTGAAAACTTCCTGAAGTCTGCCAGTCCCACTCCCTGGCTCGGGAAGGAAACAGAAGGCCTAGCTGACACTGTGGGGGCCCAGAACATTCTGGAGCTCTGGTTTCACTGCTCAGGGCCAGCAACCATGCTGACCGTAATGTCCTGAGCTCAGGATGGCCCCTTGAAGTTATTCGCATTTTCCCTAAATCCCTTGCATTAAAAAAAAAAATTTAAGAGTTCCAGTGGCCGCCTTCTTAATTCTCAAAACACTTATTTCGGGGTGGAACGCCAGGCTCCAGGCCTGGGGAAATTCCCTCTGCCTGAACTTGGCAAGTAGGCTGATGTCTGCACCTCCATCTGCAGGAGGAGAGAGGGGCTGAGCCCCAGTGTACCCCCCGCCCCGGGACCCGCTCACACATGCACACACACATATCAAGTACACACACCACTCACACACACACATCGTACACGCATGCACGTACATCACACCACCCCCCCAAATCACTCATACACACCTGTGCTCACTCACTCACTCGTACCTTAATCTCCCCCAGCCGGCCTGAGACCCACAGAGCCGTCTCCAGGTGCCTGCATCCCTGTCCCAACCATCATCGACACATAAGAAGCCTACAGCTCCAAGGGCTTCCCCTCCCCGCCCACGTGGCTCTGCGCCCCCAACCCATGCCCACCTCCCACCCATCCCAACCCCCTCACCTTCCGTGCACCTTCTGAGACAAGAGGGCATCACCAGACGGCAGAGCCTCCCCTGGCCCTGCGCATCCCGCGTCTCCTGCTGTAACTGTCCTGGCCTTCCCTGCACCCTCCCTCCCTCCCCTCCCTCCCCTCCACTGGGACCGGGGCTGGGGGCTTCCTGGCCCCTCACCACTGCACCAGACCACGGTCGCTTCACCCTCCCCAAACCCGCACGCTGAAGCACATCTCTGCAGACCGTAGCCCCTCCCCGTGATGCCCCGCGGACCCCAGGGCCCCAGCCACCCCTCCCGGGCACCTGCTCCTGTCTCCCTGGCCGACTAGAACTCCTGGAGCCCAAGGCCCACGCTCCACGGATCTGACCCCGGCCCCTCCTCTTGTGTGTCCTCACCTCCGCCTTTCCCAACAGAGCTACATCAGAAAGGCCTTGGAGGTGGATGGAATCCAGAAAGACACAGCGCAGGGGGCACGAGAAAGGGCCGGAATGCCTGTGTGGGTAGATAATACATCTGTACGTGTGCGTGTGTACGTGCGAGCGTGTGTGCACCTGTGCCTTGGGTGCCGCCTGGCGCGTGGGGCCTCAGGAGACAGGTGAGCGGTTCTGGGTGTGGCATCTGTCCTTCCCCTCTAACCTGACGCAGCCGGGCCCGCCGGGGAGACCAAGACCTGGGACGCTAACCACGTGCAGCTCGAGTTTGTTAACAACTGAAAGTGTCAGGAGTGCAGTGATGCCAGGGCCTCGGCCTGAAAGGGGACCATCAGCTGACAGAGGGGGCTGTCCCATCGGCACGGACCGCTTCCCAGGGCAGTAGGGCCGCTCCCTCAGGCCTGGCAGCTCCGGGTGTGGCGTTTGGAAACGCCAACACAAGGTGTGAGAAGTCAGTGGCCACAGAGGCCGGGCAGGAAGGGACGCGAGAAGGGGTGGCACGGGGATGGCAGTGAGCCGGGGACCGGGTGTCCCACCCACACTGGAGCCACGCGGGAAGGTGGACCACTTGCAGACTGACTGTCAGGAAGGCTGGAAGCTTAGGTGACTTGCTCTCCTTTTAAACGCAGGCGATTCACTTTTAAGTGTTTAGAACTCTGCCGACCAGAATGTCAGGAGTCACGGCGGCACCAGCTCGCTCTCATCCAACCACTTCGACTTGCACACGGGGAAACTGAGGCTGGGGAGGTGGGCAGCATGCTCAGGGTCACGTGGGTGCTTCCTGGCAAAGCTGGCCTGAGACCCAGATCGTGCCCGCCCAGTTCCACCTCCTCTGATGACACCTGCACCTGCGGATTCCAGGAGACAAAACTGAGCGCTCTCTCACCATGCGTTTGTTCTTTTGTTTTTGAATTTTCGCATTTTATTTTATGTATTTTTTATACAGCAGGTTCTTATTAGTCATCTATTTTATACATATTAGTGTGTATACGTCAATCCCAATCCCCAATTCATCCCACCACCACCACTCCCCTCCACTTTCCCCCCTTGGTGTCCACACGTTTTTTCTCTACATCTGTCTCTATTTCTGCCCTGCAAACTGGTTCATTTGTACCATTTTTCTAGGTTCCACATACATGTGTTAATATACAATATTTGTTTTTCTCTTTCTGACTTACTTCACTCTGTATGACAGTCTCTAGATCCATCCACATCTCTACAAATGACCCAATTTTGTTCCTTTTTATGGCTGAGTAATATTCCATTGTGTATACGTACCACATCTTCTTTATCCATTCATCTGTCGATGGGCATTTAGGTTGCTTCCATGACCTGGCTATTATAAATAGAGCTGCAGTGAACATTGGGGTGCATGTGTCTTTTTGAATTATGGTTTTCTCTGGGTATATGCCCAGTAGTGGGATTGCTGGGTCATATGGTAGTTTTATTTTTAGTTTTTTAAGGAACCTCCATACTGTTCTCCATAGTGGCTGTATCAATTTACATTCCCACCAACAGTGCAAGAGTGTTCCCTTTTCTCCACACCCTCTCCAGCATTTATTGTTTCTAGATTTTTTGATGATGACCATGCTAACTGGTATGAGGTGATACCTCATTGTAGTTTTGATTTGCATTTCTCTAATGATTAGTGATGTTGAGCAGCTTTTCATGTGCTTCTTGGCCATCTGCATGTCCTCTTTGGAGAAATGTCTATTTAGGTCTTCTGCCCATTTTTGAATTGGGTTGTTTGCTTTTTTGATATTGAGCCGCATGAGCTGCTTGTATATTTTGGAGATTAATCCTTTGTCAGTTGCTTCATTTGCAAATATTTTCTCCCATTCTGAGGGTTGTCTTTTCGTCTTGTTTATGGTTTCCTTTGCTGTGCAAAAGCTTTTAAGTTTCGTTAGGTCCCATTGGTTTATTTTTGTTTTTATTTCCATTTCTCTAGGAGATGGGTGAAAAAGGTTCTTGCTGTGATTTATGACATACAGTGTTCTGCCTAAGTTTTCCTCTAAGAGTTTTATAGTGTCTGCCCTTACATTTAGGTCTTTAACCCATTTTGAGTTTAGTTTTGTATATGGTGTTAGGGAGTGTTCTAATTTCGTTCTTTTCCATGTAGCTGTCCAGTTTTCTTAGCACCATTTATTGAAGAGACTGTCTTTTCTCCATTTTATATCCTTGCCTCCTTTGTCATAGATTAGTTCACCACAGGTGCATGGGTTTATCTCTGGGCTTTCTATCCTGTTCCATTGACCTATATTTCTGTTTTCGTGCCAGTACCATATTGTCTTGATTACTGTAGCTTTGTAGTATAGTCTGAAGTCAGGGAGTCTGATTCCTCCAGCTCCATTTTTTTCCCTCAAGACTGCTTTGGCTATTCGGGGTCTTTTGTGTCTCCACACAAATTTTAAGATTTTTTGGTTCTAGTTCTGTAAAAAATGCCATTGGTAATTTGATAGGGATTGCATTCAATCTGTAGATTGCTTTGGGTAGTATAGTCATTTTCACAATATTGATTCTTCCAATCCAAGAACATGGTATATCTCTCCATCTGTTTGTATCATCTTTAATTTCTTTCGTCAGTGTCTTACAGTTTTCTGCATACAGGTCTTTTGTCTTCCTAGGTAGGTTTATTCCTAGGTATTTTATTCTTTTTGCTGCAGTGGAAAATGGGAGCATTTCCTTAATTTCTCTTTCAGATTTTTCATCATTAGTGTATAGGAATGCAAGAGATTTCTGTGCATTAATTTTGCATCCTGCAACTCTACCAAATTCATTGATTAGCTCTAGTAGTTTTCTGGTGGCATTTTTAGGATTCACTATGTATAGTATCATGTCATCTGCAAACAGTGATAGTTTTACTTCTTCTTTTCCAATCTGTATTCCTTTTATTTCTTTTTCTTCTCTGATTGTCTTGGCCAGGACTTACAAAACTATGTTGAATAATAGTGGTGAGAGTGGACATCCTTGTCTTGTTCCTGATCTTAGAGGAAATGCTTTCAGTTTTTCACCATTGAGAATGATGTTTGCTGTGGGTTTGTGGTATATGGCCTTTATTATATTGAGGTAGGTTCCTTCTATGCCCACTTTCTGGAGAGTTTTTATCATAAATGGCTGTTGAATTTTGTCAGGAGCTTTTTCTGCATCTATTGAGACGATCACATGGTTTTTATTCTTCAATTTGTTAATATGGTGTATCACATTGATTGATTTGTGTATATTGAAGGATCCTTGCATTCCTGGGATAAATCCCACTTGATCATGGTGTATGATCCTTTTAATGTGTTGTTGGATTCTGTTTGCTAGTATTTTGTTGAGGATTTTTGCATCTATATTCATCAGTGCTATTGGTCTGTAATTTTCTTTTTTTGTAGTACCTTTGTCTGGTTTTGGTATCAGGGTGATGGTGGCCTCATACAATGAGTTTGGGAGTGTTCCTTCCTCTGTAATTTTTTGGAAGAGTTTGAGAAGGGTGGGTGTTAGCTCTTCTTTAAATGTTTGATAGAATTCGTCTGCGAAGCCATCTGGTCCTGGACTTTTGTTTGCTGGAAGATTTTTAATCACGGTTTCAATTTCCTTACTTGTGATTGGTCTGTTCATATTTTCTATTTCTTCCTGTCAGTCTTGCAAGGTTATACCTTTCTAAGAATTTGTGCATTTCTTCCAGGTTGTCCATTTTATCGACACGCGGTTGCTTGTAGCAGTCTCTCAGGATGCCTTGTATTTCTGCGGTGTCTGCTGTAACTTCTCCTTTTTCATTTCTGATTCTATGGAGTCGAGTCCTCTCCCTCTTCTTCTTGATGAGTCTGCCTAGTGGTTTATCAGGCGCTTGTTCTGAACTTTAGTTTTCTTCCTACGAACGTAAAGGAAACAGGTTTTCCTTCTGCTGTGTTGGCAGCTGGTGTTCCTCCGAGTCCGGCTCTGCCAAGAGGAAAATTCAAGGCTTCGCCCCAGATCGAGGCCTGGCAGCCTCACAGGTTTCGCGTGGATGCCGTGTCCTCGCCACCGTCTGGATAACGTGCCAGCTGGTCGGGGAAGGACCCGTGTGGCTCGGCCAGGACCGCGCTGCCTTCTAGAGCAGCTGATCAGTCCTCCGGTGACACCCGCTGGACTACGGCCACGCCTGGGCCTCCCTGCTCTGCAGATTCACCTGGGCTCTCCCTCCCCAGGCCAAATCCAGGACCCTCTTCTGCAGTCCCCTGGCCACACCTGGCATTAGCCACCCACCTCCCTGCAAACAGTGTCAGAGTTGCTGCTTCCTGGAAACTTTCAGCGTTTTTCTGTCCGTATCTCCACAGGTTTGTGGGCTTCCGGGTTAAACCCCAGCGTCTGCGGCCTATCCCTGCTGGAGCTCAGCTTCTGGAGTCCCATCACCTCTCCCAACATCTGTTCAGTCTGCACAATGACAGCCACATCCTCAATGCTCCCAAGAGATGAGCCGGCCGGAGCGTGGCATTCACGGGCCCGGGTCTCAGGGCCAGCCCCCCGTGGACCCTGGTGTGCCAGGCAGTGCATGAAGCCACGTGGACATGATCCCTCTTCCTGGAGCTCCCCTTGCATGGGAAGACTTGGGCAGGAATGGACAGTGGTTATGTAATTATTTAATCACTAGGTGATTTAAAGTAAACTAAAACATACACAGATCTAGGACAGCCAGGACAGGCAGGTCACAGGGATGGCCACCAGTACCTGCTGTGGCACTGCCCCCCAGATTTGAGGCAAATGATGGGCTTGACCAACCCCATGACCTTCCCACAGTTCAGGACAGAGCCCACAGGGGGAGGTCAGCAGCAGGATGCCTGCAGGCCCCGAGCTCCCAGCCCACGAGGGGTGTGCACGGCCTGGGCACAGGTGGACGCACGTGGTCGTCTCCAGGAGCTGCAGCTGGTCACCCCACTGCTCTCCATCCTACATGGCACTTTGGGAGGGCCAGAGAGACCCCACAGACAGCACACGGCTTCTGTGGTCACCGGGGCAGCTTTGTAACTGGAGTCAAACCCCTCGTAGCTGGAGCCCCACCCGTGGAGTTGCCTCCGGAACAGGTTTTTGGGAGGGTGAACCACGGCAGCCCCTCCCACCGCTATCTCCAGGCAGCCCAGAAACTCACTAGAATCACCCACTGACCAACCTCTATATCACTATTCACCAGCAAGATGGGGGAAAGAGAAAATTCTAGATGTAATAAAGTACAAAAGACATGGTTTCCTCTGATCTGACTAAGATTTATTTCTTGCCATCAGTGGGAATGGAGGTTTCCAAACACAGGTTAAACCGATTCTCTGAAGAATACAGTTACAATTTTTACACACTTGAATCTAGTGGCCTAAAAGTATTGTACCAGCTACACCAGTTAAAATGACTTTGCACCGTCAAGTGTGGGCTTCTGCTCCTGGTGAAGGAGAAAGCCTGCTACTCACAACAGTGAGACAGGAGCAGCCCCCGCTCTGGGAGGAGCTCCATCATTGGACAGAGGAAGAGGAAAAGCGGTCCTCGTGGGCTGAAGACTGTGGGAGAAATCCTGGAGAGGAAGGAGCTGGAGAAGAGGATTCCTGATTCTGTGTATGAAGCTGGTCCCATCCTGGGCTCTCTGCTGAACCCTGCTTGGGACTGACCTACAGCAGCACAGCAAAGACCTTGACAGCTGAACTGGGATGGAGACCACGGCCCACAGGAGGTGAGATGGAACTTATGGTCTGACCCAAGTGGATGCACTGCTTGCTTAAAAAAAGAAAAACCAGGCTTCCCTGGTGGCGCAGTGGTTGAGAGTCCACCTGCCGACGCAGGGGACGCGGGTTCGTGACCCGGTCCGGGAGGATCCCACATGCCGCGGAGCGGCTGGGCCCGTGAGCCATGGCCGCTGGGCCTGCGCGTCCGGAGCCTGTGCTCCGCAACGGGAGAGGCCACAACAGTGAGAGGCCAGCGTACCGCAAAAAAAAAAAAAAGAAAAGAAAAAGAAAAACCAACATTTTCCGGAGGTTTTTAACAAGACCCAGAGTCTACACAACATAATCTTGAAAAGGTCCAGGATGCAATCCAACATTACGCCACATACAAGGAACCACAAAATTCTCAAGAGAAAGACAATCGCTAGATGCCCCCAAGATGACCCAGGTGCTGGCGTTCTCTGACAAAGACTTCAAAGCACCTGTTGTAACTATGCCCCAGGTGGTAAAGTAAAATACACTTGAAATGAATGGAAAGATAGAAATTCTTGGTAGAAAAATAGGAACAACAAAAAAGAACTGAATAGAAACCTTAGAGCTGAAAGATAAAACATCTGAAATTTTAAAAGGTCACTGGGTGGATTTTGATAAAAGAAATTTTCACATATTGAGATACGGGAAAGCCGTTCTGGCTTATGCATGAGTTAACTTGATTTTGATGCTGACTAGAACAGCCTGTTTGTGGCCTATCGAACATACACTGTACATCTGCTTTAATTATTAAAGAAAAGAGCACACTGACCAGAAGTAAACAATGTCCATGTTAAAAATAAAGATTAGGGCTTCCCTGGTGGTGCAGTGGTTGAGAGTCTGCCTGCCGATGCAGGGGACACGGGTTCGTGCCCCGGTCCAGGAAGATCCCACATGCTGTGGAGCGGCTGGGCCTGTGAGCCACGGCCACTGAGCCTGCGTGTCTGGAGCCTGTGCTCCACAACGGGAGAGGCCACAGCAGTGAGAGGCCCATGTACCGCAAAAAAAAAAAAAGAAAAGATTAAATGCCCCTCTTCTTGGGAGGCCAATACTGGTCCTCCTTTGATGATAAGCCTTCCTCTCAGGTGCCAAGTCCACACTGATTCGCTGGGTACGTGCCAGTCTGTTTTTTTTTTGAAACCTTAAAGAAATGTATCCCTGACTTGCTAATGTTCTTTGTTCTGACAAGATAGAAAACTGCTAAAAACCCTGCTTCTCCAGAGCAGTTTCTCAGCATAATCTGGGAAGTGGGCTTCCAGGTTAGTCCTCAGTTTGACTCAAATAAAACTCTTTTCTAGTCTTATTATTGATTGTTTATTGATTATTTTCATCGACAACTTTTAATAGCAGAATGGCAATGACAGGAAAGAGTCAGTGAACTTAGATCAACAGAAAAGTTCCAAGCTAAACAGCAGAGAGGAATATAAAACTGAAAAAGAAAATGAACAGAGCCTTTGGGATCTGTGGGACAATATCTAACATTTGTGTCATTTGAGTCCCAGAGGAGATGAGGAAAAAATGGTGCAGAAAAATATCTGAAGTGATAAGAGCACAAAATGTCCCGAATTTGGGGGAAGAAGCAAATGTACAGTTTCCACGAGTTCAGCAAATCGCAAACAGGCTGAAGTCGAAGAACGCCATATGCCCAGACACATCACAAGTAAACCGCTAAGAAACAAGGACAGAGAAAAAGTCTTGAAAGCAGCTAAAGAAAAATGATACATTACACATGTGGGAAGAGCAGTTCACACGACCACTGATTTCTCATCCAACACCGTGGAGGCCACAGAAAGACATGAGGAATGCTGAATGTGTATTGCTAAGTAGAAGAAGTTGGTCTGAAAAGGTTACACAGTGTGTGATACTAACATATGGCCTACTGGAAAAGGCAAAACTGGAGACAGAAAAAGGTTGCTAGGGGCTGTGGGGAGGAGGGATGGGTACACAGAGCACAGAGGACTTTTAAGACAATGGAACTGCTCTGTGTGGTCCCATAATGGTGGATTCATGTCATTATACACTTGTCAAAACCCACAAAATGTACAACACCAAGAATGAGCCCTGGGGACTTCCCTGGTGGCGCAGTGGTTAAGAATCTGCCTGCCAATTCAGGGGACATGGGTTCAAGCCCTGGTCCGGGAAGATCCCACATGCCGCAGAGCAACTAAGCCTGGGCGCTGCAACTACTGAGGCTGTGCTCTGGAGCCTGCGAGCCACACCTACTGAGCCCGCACGCCTAGAGCCCGTGCTCCACAACAAGAGAAGCCACTGCAATGAGAGACCCACGCACCGCAGTGAAGAGTAGCCCCCGCTCACCGCAACTAGAGAAAGTCTGCGCGTGGCAACAAAGACCCAATGCAGCCAAAAATAAATAAATAAAAATTTTTTTAATTAAAAAGAAGAGTGAGCCCTGATGCAAACTGTGGACTTTAATTAACAATAAGGTAGCAACACAGGCCATCAGGTGTAGCAGGTGCACCCCACTAATGCAGGATGTTAGCGACGGGAACCTGCGAGCCAGGGGAAGGGGATGGGAGCCCTCTGTACTTCCTGCTCAATTTTTCTGTAAACCTAGATCTGGTCTTAGAAAGTCTATTCATTGAAAAGACATCAGACGCAAAATAACAGGTGCAAAATTTTTAAAAACAACCAAAAATGTAAGAACCAACATGGAGGCCAGAGGGCCAGTGGGACAGTATCTTTAAAGAAGGGAGGAGGGAAAGGGGTCTGTGTGGTTGTAAGGCTGCTACGTGTTACTTGAAGTGCTAAATATGAACCCTAGGGACTTCCCTGGGGTCCAGTGGTTAAGACTTCGCCTTTCAGTTCAGGGGGTGCGGGTTTGATCCCTGGTCGGGGAGCTAAGATCCCACATGCCTCGCGGCCAAAAAACCAAAACATAAAACAGAAGCAATGTTGTAACAAATTCAATAAAGGCCTTAAAAATGGTCCACGTCAAACATCTTAACAAAATATGAACGCTAAGTAGACTGAAAGGTTAGGGTTCTATTATAACCAGGAAGCAACCACTTAAAAAATTACGAAGAGATCTAGCCAAAAAGTCAATAGATAAATTTAAATGAACACGGCAAACATTGAAATAAGAACAAGGAAAGAGGGACAAAAGCCAGGGGGACAAACGAAGCCAACAGTAAAATGGAGATGAAACCCAGTCAGATCGACGATTAGGGTCAAGGTCAGTGGTGTGAACTCCCAGCCCGAGGTTCAGGATTACAGCCCGCGTTTCCTAAGAGCAGTTCCATGGTAAGCCAGCAACCACATTACCAAGCGGGGCGCCAGGCGGGAAGTGGGGAGCGAAAGGCTAAAGGCAGGGGAGTCCTGGATCGGGGACCAGGAGGCTATCAGTGACCCAGCGCGAACCCTGAACTTAACAGGGACCACGCGTGACGTCTGAGCCTCTGCCCCAGCGCTAGGACCGTGGTGGGCTTCCAGGACCCCAAAGACTGGCGGAGGTGCTGTTTGGGGGACGGTGGGTCTGCTGGCCACACTCCGCTGGGGCACCCCATGCCCCCCCCAGGCGGGCTCCCTCATTCCCTGGTGGGGCAGCATCCTGGCGTCCCATGTCCCTCCACTGCGGGGGGACAGGAGTGGGTCTCCACCCACGGAGCTGAAATCCCAGGTGGACTGGTTTGCTCAGCAGCCCCAGAGCTCCTGTGAGTACCCTCCAATCCTGAGTCACTTTGGGGTCCCCTGAGAACATTCCATGTCTGGCCACTTGCTGGGGGTAAAAATGTCCAGAGTCCCCTGAGGGAAGAGGGGCTGAAGGCTCCTGTTGGTGGATGTAGTGGGGGGGGGGGTCCTTGTCCCTCGGCTGGACTGTGCTGGGGCTCTCCCCACCCCCAGGCTGCTGCACTGGGGCCTCCGGGTAAGGAGCGGCTGGGTGACCAGTGGCATCTCCCTGGGCGAAAATACTGCTCTAAAAAGGGACAGCGTGAGGCCGGCAGGGCACGTACGCTGCACCCACAGGGTCCCCAGAGAGGGCCGGCGGGCAGCCGCTTCACGGGACCGGAGGCGGCTGAGGGCGGGCGCGGCAGCGGCTTGGACATCTGGGCCAGCGCGGACGCGCCGCGCATCTCTGCACGCGTCTGGGGCTGTGTCCCAGGAAGCCGGAGCCCAGGCCCGCGGCTTAGTGAGATGGAGTAACTGCTTTCGCGGGACAGCCACTGCCCAGGGGAGGGGAGGGCCTCGGGCCACGCGGAGCACAGCTCAGGTGAAGGCGGGAGGCGCAGAGGACAGGGCAGCCCCCACCAGAGGAACTGAGAACAAAGCGCCCTCCTCCGGGCTCGGCTCCCCTTCAGACGTGGGGGCTGGGCCCGTGCACTCTGGGGCCCCAGGAAGCGGTGAGGGGAAGAGATCGGGGGACGCTTTGGCGTCAGGAGCCTGGGTGGGAGTGTGCAGCGGGCTGCCTGGAAGGGGCCTGGTGGTGCCGGGAGGGGCTGATGCTGGGGGCGGTGGGAGGGGACAGGCATGTCCCGGAGTCAGGCCCTAGGGTTCTGAGGCCACCCTGGTCCCCTCCCTGTCTCCTTCCTCCCCTCTCCCTGTCCCCCCACCCCATCCTCACTGCCTCCGAGACTCAGACGGGGTCTGGGTACCCTGCTTTCCCACCCGGGCAGCAGGGCCGGTGAGGTGGGCTCGGCTTCTGTCCAGAGCAGCTGGGGGGCCAGGTGGGGGTCTGTATGGGGCTCTGCATCCCAGGGAGGGAACCGCCACCGTGACCCTCCTGAGATAAGCGGCCGAGGTGGGCGAGGACAGCGGGACGGAGGCTGGGGGCTGGGGGGGGGCGTCCTGGAAGCTCAGACCCCGCAGGTCGCCTGCACGGCCGTGTGGCCCCACCCTAGGAGCGGGCAGCTTCCCCTGCGTCTGTCTGTCCCACCGTTTTCGCCCACAGGGCTGCCCCGCCCAGCGTCCCTTTCCTGCAGGGCTGGGGCTTTCCAGCCGTTACTCACCGCTTTCCCGGCGTCTGTCCATCTAGGCTCTCGTCCATCCGCAGCTGCTCTGACTAGCCTGGAGCTTTTCATGTATCTTCACGCTGGTTATGTAATGAGAGCTTTACGTGTAACCAGGGGGCTCTGCTGTCCCAGGCCCGGGGGGCTGCACCAGCTCCCTAGGGCGCTGGCCGGAGTCCCCAGCGCTCGGACGGGTCTATGCAGTGGGCGCCCAGCCTGCTCGCGCCCCCCACGCGCCCCTTTTCTGCCTCTGCCTTCCCCTGGTAATCAGAGAGCAAACAGCGCTAGGCCAAAGGGCAGCCCCACCCCACCCCCTGCCTGGATAACGATGCTTCTGGGACCCCGAAAGAGAGACAGAGTGAGGGTCCTGCTGAGAGGTCAGAGAGGGGGTGTTGAGGCAGAAGCAGGAGGCTCGCTTGGGGGGGTCCCCCAGAAGCAGGTGCTGAGGCAGTATTCCAGGACAGTTAAAGTGGGAGGTGACCCCAATGCACCAGAAGAGCGGGCAAGGGCAGAAGCCAACACATCCCTGGGAGACCAGGCCACCTGGAGACTGAAGGAAGAGGGTGTGGCCAAGGCCCAGGTCAGCTGCAGGAGCTGCACTACAGAGAGACGCAGCTGGCGGTGAGGGAAAAACGCCTCCACTTCCCCCAGGCTCAGCCTCTGGGCTCCCAGCAGTGCACGACATTGGCCACACCGGGCAGCAGGGCAGCAGAGCCTGGGACCCCCAGCCTCTGGGGTCAGGTCTGCCCCAGGAGCCGCGCTTGGCGAGGGGGTCTGGGGGCTCGCGGGCCCAGCACCTCACATGCCCCGAGAGGCTGGGAAGGGAGGCGTGCCTGGGCACATGAGACGGTGCGGCTCCCTTTTCCGCAGGGGGCGGGAGCAGCCTGGCCGCAGCTTCCCCCCTGGGGAGGCCCCGCTCTTCCAGAGCCGTGCCCTGGTTTCCCTCGCCAGCCTCTCCGGAAGCCAGGGCTCTCCGCTTCCCGAATACTCCAGAGGCCTCGCTCGTTTTTATTCCCAAATAGGAAGTCTGCAGCCCTCCGGCCAAATACGTGGGGAGCTGACTTCATTCGCGCAGAGACGAACCGGCAGGAAGGTCATGACCTAAGTGGACGAGGAACTGATAGCAGCCGGAGGGGAAAGGCATCTGGGCCTCTTCCTGGGACCCAGCAGGGAGGGGGCACGTGAGGGGGCGGCCTGAGCTGCGTGCCTCTCGCTGCGGGGGCCTGTCCTCCCGGCTCCCGAACAAGGACAGAAAACAGCCCCTCCCCCAGATATTCCCGCTTAAAAATCCTGCGGTTCAACCTAATATTCCCACGATGGGGAAATGGTCCTAAAGAGAAAAGTTTTCAGCACGTACACATCGTCATCATTTGTCGAAACGCGGAATCCCTGCATTTGCTGGAAAACGCTGGGTCTGATTGCTGCCGGTGCTGAGGTTGAGACTAAGAGGATATTAATTTCATGCCTATATTCTGAGGCGTTGCAAGTGTCGGGCCCTGCAGGGCAGAACCGTCTCCCGACGTCGCGGTCGCTGTCCCACCCTCTGAGCCACAACTTCCTGTGCGGGAATGGCCCCGAGTGTCCCCGCGGGTCTGAAGGGGGAGGGAGGGGGTCCCTGCCCTCAGACAGAGCCAGGCGGGCTTGTCCACACAGAACAACACTGTCTGTTGTTTTTATTATTATTTCTGCAGCCCCACGTCCTCAGGTCCCCATTCCTAACCTGAAGCCTGAAAATCAACAACACCGCGGGTTCCCAGGACATCAGCCTCATCAGGGCCTTTTCCTCCCAGCACCAAGGACCTCACTTGGCCCTTGGGACGGCGGAGTGAACATGGGCCAGAGCTCTGGGCCCAGAGCGCTGCAGAATTACATGGCTGCTCCGGAAATGAACGTGGGCTGGGGGGACAAACTGGCCCTCCGCCAGGGGCTTCCTGGAGGAGGGGCAGCTAAGAGACGGGGGATATCATGGTGGCGGGAATGAGCCATGGCGCTGGGGGCGGGGCCAGGAGGGAGCAGGGCGCCAGGCTGGGAGGTTCTCGAGCGTCGCCCGTCATTGCCCACGACGGCCTTGTGAGGCCAGCGGGAAGCTGAACTCGGGAGGGGCGGCGCTTGACCCCGACGGTGGCCTAGGAAAGGCACAACCAGGAGCGCCCCCTCGCCTGGGGCTCCACCGCCACGGCCTCTCCCCAGGAGCAGCAGGAAAGCCTGGCTCAAGGAGTCCGGCTTGTCCAAGGCCACGCAGCAGTCTGCGGGGGACCAGGCCTGAATGCAGCCCCTCTGGCTCCCCTGAGATCCAGCTGCCCGGGGAGGATGGAGGAGAGGCAGCGGCTCCCCGGGTCCGGACAGCGGGGGCACGGGTATCGAGGGGACAGAGCTTGGCCGCGGCCACCGTCCCAGGTGGAGATTGCACACGTGAGCAAGTGAAGGTGGGGCAGGGGGATGAGGTGGCGGGAGAGAGGACAGAGGCCCCGGGGCATGGGGAGGGGACCGCAGCGTCCAGGTGAGGGGTCAGAGAGGCTCCTGGCCTGGGTGGGGAAGGGGGACCTGAGTTCACCAGCCGGGCCAGGCCAGTGACCCTGAATGGAGAGACGGTCCCCGACACTGTCGTCACCTGTCCCTGGTGATGGCCCTGTGTCCACGTCAGCTTCTGCTGTCACTCCCATTTCCCAGATGAGGGGACCCCCTGGCCCGGGGTCACACGACCAGGGCCTTTCCCTCTGTTAACCGAAACTCCAGCAGTGCAGACCTGATTGACATAAAAAGCGTGATTGGCGGTTAGGACTGCAGCCTGGCAGACACAGATTCAAGCCACGCCTGAACTGTGCTCTGCAGGGCTACAGGACGGGGGAGGCTTGCAGAGGAGAAAACCGCAAGGCTACAGCCAGTTACGCGAGTTGTTTATCAAGAATTACAATGGGATGTAAGCCAACTATACTTCAGTAAAAAAGTAAAGAAAACAAATTATAATTGGAGCTGGTAAGAAGTGAGGTGCTGTTAAGTGAGGATTGGTTGGGGTCTGAATGGTTGCGTAGCCACAGGGGAGACCTCGAGATCCCAAGGGTGAAGCTGACAGCTGCCATCCTGAGTACGGCTGGGGGTGCCTCGGGTCTGGTGCAGCTCAGAGAAAGTTCCAGTTCTCGGGGGGGCACGGACGCGTCTGAGACCAGAGCCTCAGTGGCCTCCGAAGGACATTAGTCACACGCTTAGCCCTGTGGGCCCGGGGCCCTGGCTGAGCTCTAAGACCCACAGGGGGTTCAAGTCACTCTCAACCTCCTCTGGCCCCAAAGATCCCTTCCCCGCCCTCAGCCCCCAGGTAGAGCCCGTGCCGGCCGCCTGCCATCCGCGTGGGCTGTGGCTAGCCCGTCACCTGCAAGGCCCAGGGCCCTGAGCTGGGGGGGCGGACAGCCCCAGACCTCAGCAGTCATCGGACAGCCACGTGTGAATGTGCAGGGCCAGCGTGTGACCTCGTGGGTCACCGTCTCCGGGCTCAGGCCCGCCGCTGTCCCAGGCCGGATTATAGGAGGTGACACAGCTTCCAAGGACAGAAAGCCCAACTCCGTGCTGGGGGCGCCCACACCCAGGCTCTCTGCCACAGACACGACGGTGGAGGCCGCCCTGTGTCCCTGGGGCACCCTGGGCTTCCCGGGGCCAGCCTCCACCCTGGGCGGCTGTCAGGGCTGCCGAGCGCGGCCAACTCCACGCCGAGGGCACAGACTAGGGGAATCTGAGCGAATCCCACCACCCCTCTGCTCTCCCAGGCGCCAGCCTCCTGGCCCTGCCTAGTGTCACCTCTCCGTGGAGCTACCAGATCATTCCCCACAGCAGATCGGGACCCCGAGTTGGCAAAGGCTCAGGCCGGGGGCACAGTGCCCAGGGAGGGGCGTGTCTCCCCTGAGTGCAGACAGAGGGGTGGGGGTGGGGTCCTGCATCCCTGCGGACCCATCAGTGCAGGAGGGCGGTGAGGCTGTGGTCCCCAAGGACCCAGCATGAGGCAGGTGGGGGCGTGGCTCCTTCCTCCTGTAGTGTCCATGTCCCCGTGTGTCACCTGGACCGTTCGCTGTATCTTTAAAGCACCCGGCAGCCCTTCATGACGGGTCCAGCGGGCCACCAGACTCTGTCCCACGCCTCCGCTCCCCTTTCTCCCTCTGTCAGCCCGAGCGTCCCCACCTGGCCGCCCCCTCGCACCTATAGGTTGGCAGGTGACCCACATGGCCCACCTTCTCCCCTTTGCACCAAAGCCAGCGTGGACGGGTTCTTCCGGCTGCAACTGAGAATCTCAGCAAATTCAGTGTGTGCTGGGCTAGGGGTGCGTTTTCAACCCACGTGTCGTGGCTTCAATCCTGGTCGCTGCTTCTCTGTCCCCCTCTGACCCGCTTTGGGAGCTCCTCGTACACGTGTTGTCCAGCCTCTGCACCTCTCAGCTCCTCCTGTGTGTGTGTGCGTGTGCGTGTGTGTGCATGCGCGTGTGTGTGTGTGCGTGTGGGGTGCGTGTGAGCTCACGCTTGTGATTAAACCGTCACCTCTTTCCTCCCTGTTTTGCCTTCTTGCAGCTTCCTCGGTCTGTTTTCCACTTCGCTCACCCTCTTTTCAACAGGTCCTCGGTCCTCTCCCATCTCCTGAGCTTTCTGTCTCAGTGACTGTATTTTCCGTTTCCGAGACTTGCCATTTTCTTACCCAGCTGTCCTTGCGCTGTATCTGCCAGTCGGCCTTCCTGGTTCCTTCGGATGGATGTCATTGCTTCGTTTATCTCTGAGCACTGTAGGCTGCCCAGGGGCTTTTATCAGACCCTCCATACACTTAACTCCATCTGGAATAAGGCGTGTTCTCAGGATGGATTTGGTTGGCTCTTCCTTTTTGTTCTTTTTTTTTTTAAATGAGGTAAAATCCACGTAACATAAAATTAACCATTTTGAGACATACAATTCGGAGACTTTCAATGTATTCTCAGGGTTGTGCAATCATGAGTGTGTCTTCACATAAAAAGGAAATCTTCTTCTAGACTTCTAGGGTTAGATGTGTGTTTGCAGAGACTCATCTCGAGTAGTTGTTCGCTGTTGTTTTCTCGTTAGGGTTTCTGCTTTTGCATTTGCTTTGGGGCCTCCCTGTCTAGAAGGTGTGCGGCCACCTCCAGCGTCTGTCCAGCCCCAGGGCTCGCACTGGGCTTTGAGCTGCTGACCTGCAGCCATTCTGGCCCTGTTGTGGGCCTGCTGGGACCGCACTTGACGGTGCTTTTCCCCCGCCCACCCCAGTGTCCTGCCAGGCTGGAGCGCACAGCACGTTTCCAACCTAGTCGCTCACCCTTAGTTTTGGGCCTGGGTCCCGGCAGCTGGGACCCGTCACAGGGGCTGAGTGCAGACCCACCGACCTCCACCCAGAGTCCCCGGACCTCAGCTCTAGCCCTGCTCACAACCCACTGAGATGATCCCATGTCCAGGCTACAGAGGCACTAATTGTGTTGTTGAGCTCTGTGGTCCTCCACCACCCACCTGCAGGGCACAGAGGAGCGTGGGGTGTGACTGAGACGCACATCTCACGACCTGCGGGGCACAGTGGAGCGTGGGGTGTGGCTGAGACGCACGTCTCACGACCTGCGGGGCACAACGGAGCGTGGGGTGTGACTGAGACGCACGTCTCACTGGGGCCTGACTCCTTCCCTCCCCCCTTTTTTGGGGTGAACACAAACCCCTCCAAGTTGGGCATTTGGCAGCAGGGCTGTCCTGAAGGAGGAAAGGTCTCTAGTCTACCTCGGGGGCTCCAAGCAGGGGTGCAGCCCTGAGCAAAGCCCCGCACACTGAACCCCCTTCAGACCTCAGAGGCAGGACACACGTGCCAACATCCCCAGAGAAGAGACCCGGCATCTGTCGGGGGGTAAGGACTGTCACATCTGCTTAAAAGCAGGAGGCAGGGAGGGCGGGAGAGAGAAGGTGGGCCAGGCCACAGGGGGAGAGAAGCTGGGGGCGGGGGGCCAGCCCCAAGGGGCCCCAGGAGAGAACTCAGGAATCCCGGCTTGGGTGGTAGGCTGGCTGCGCCCTGCCGGCCTACAGACAACCCTCCCACGCCAGGCAATGGACGTGCCTGTGACCCCTTGTCCCCTGGTTTAGGGAACGTGCTGCCCCTGACCAAGCCCAGGAAGCCCCGTGGGGTCTCTGTGGACGCTTGTTGGGACCACTGATGGGACCCTCCACAGATATCAGTTCTCTCCGGCATCCCCGCAGACCCACTCAGGCACTTTGGGGTGTCCTGGGGAAGAGTTTGGATTAAGATATGGGAAATCGATTCTCTAAAAGCCAATTAACAAAATGACCTTAATTGACCAGTTTTCTGAAAGTCAATTCCCTAAATGATCCATTTACCAAAACTTCAGACAGATATTTTAAACCTGGTCTGGGCAGTTGGCCACAGCTGTTTGCCAGCAGAAGTAGGAGCAGGGAGGGATAATTGTGGCCAAATACCTTAGCCAGGGTCAAGGGCACATTCAGAAGAAAAGACAGTCGGTCAAGCTGGACCAATGCATATTGGCAAAAATGGCCACCAGAAAGAGAAACTTTGGGGGACATTCTCAGTTATTCACTAATAGATACTTGGGTCCATCTGGCTCTGGGCATATGGGTAGCAGCAAACTGATCTAGTTCTGAAGACACAGTAGCAAGTAGAAGTCAGGAGTGCAGTGGAGTCCCAGCTGTTCCACCGCTGCTAGCCATGCGACCTCAGGCTAGTCCCTCTCCCTCTCTGTGCGCTGGTTTCCCTGTCTGGGTGATTGCAAGGATAGAAGGGACCACAGAGCCCAGTGAGTGCCTTCGGAGGTCACCACGCTCCAGGTTTCCACTGTGTCTCCGCCATCAGCACTCAGGGCCATCTTTGGGTCCATTCACAGGCTGGCCCCTCAGCGCATCAGGGCTTGTGTTTCAGGAAGAAATGAGCTCTGCAGACGCTTCCCTGCCAGGCCCTGGGGAAGGGGCGAGCCACGGGGGCTTCTCCTGGAAACCCCCAGAAGCGCTCTCTCCCGCTGCTGTGTGGAGACGTGGGTGGTGTGCCAGCCGCCCGTCCCTCCTGGCGCCCCAGTTCAGCGTCTTTTCTTTCTTTCTTTCTTTTAATAATTACTTTATTTGTTTATTTTTGGCTGTGCTGGGTCTTCATAGCTGCACACGGGCTTTCTCTAGTTGCAGCCAGCGGGGGCTACTCTTCGTTGCAGTGCGTGGGCTTCTCATTGCGGTGGCTTCTCTTGTTGTGGAGCACAGGCTCTAGGCGCGTGGGCTCCAGTAGTTGTGGCACGTGGGCTCAGTAGTTGTGGCACACGGGCGTAGTTGCTCCGCGGCATGTGGGATCTTCCCGGACCAGGGCTCGAACCCGTGTCCTCTGCATTGGCAGGCGGATTCTTAACCACGGCGCCACCAGGGAAGTCCCAGCAGTCTTTGTGCTCCTGAGCTGGTCCTGGGCACCTTTGTGCAGCCGAGTGGCTGGAGTTTTCACTGCCTGCTGGCAGAAACTTTAAACGGCGTCTCCATGATTTTGACGTCATCATTCGTGCTCTGTTCATTGTGGTCCCATCAGCAAGTCCTCGAGTGTCGTCAGCGTGTTTGCCGCGGCGGGGCTGCTGGCCTATGACTTTCCAACGTCCGCTCTGAGCGCTGGCCTATGACTTTCCGACGTCCGCTCTGAGCGCCGGTGTGAATCTGGCCTCCCTTCTTGATTGGATCCCGCAGCTGGTGCTGCCCTCCTGGCTCTGCACCGCCATCCTCAGGCACCCCGGCCCCTGTGTGGGCAGGAAGGGACTCAGATCCTGGGAGAAAAGCTCCGTTCCGAAGTCCAGCTCAGCCTTTGAGTCCCACAGGCCAGCTGGGAGCTGGTGCCGTTCATCAGAACCCAGCCGCCCAGCACCCACAGCAGGGGTGTCACCAGCGGCCACGCGCGGCCGCCAACAAACCCCCGCTGCCTGGCTGACCTTCCGGGTCTGCGTGGCTGCCTCTACCTCACCCGCCTTGCACACACCGTGGGTGTTCCCGCCTCTGCTGCCGGCCCCTCCGTCCCCCACCTCAGGATGCCCAGCTCCAGCTGCCCCTTCTCTGAAGCTGGTGTCACAGCAGGTGATGCCAACCCGGCACCAGGTGCACCCCGAGCCTGGCACCGTTCCCAACTCCTACCTCTTCTCTCTTCGCCCTGCTCCCAGCCTATCTGGCCTGAAAGCCCACCCTCACCGCGCAGAGTCAGCCAGCACCAGGCCAGCCCAGGGGCTGTCACAGCGGCTGTGAGCTTCCTGGAGCTGCAGGGACGCTAGGAGAGTCACACACCGATTCATTCAGCAGGCGGGAGAGGGGAGAGCCAGCGAGGTGGCAGGACGGGCCGGACACCTGCCCGGCAGCCTCCGGGGCCACGACGCCCTTCCTGCACCTGCTGGGAGCAGACGTGAGCCCCCAGCGTGGGTGAGCAGCGCCCGGCACGTGGGAGGGGCCCATGCGCGGTCCCACTGTTGTGTACACAGTGACTCAGCCGGCCGTCCCGGGACCTTGGGGTCCAGCGGGAATGCGGGGGGCGCTGAGAGTTGGGGGACGAGAGCCTCCGGGAGGGACCCCTCACAAGCCCTGTGCTCAGACAGCACGACTGCACTAGGCACTCCGGCTCCGGGCCCCCGAGGCGCCTGCTGGTCCCGGGCAGGGGGGTGCCTCTCCCTTGCCGGGCAGCGTCTGCCCTGTCTCCGAGCTTCCGGGGGCAGGCGGCTCCTGCACACCGGCCACCTGCCCTGGGGCCTTTTCCTGATTCAAGCCCCCACGGCTGCACTTCCACCGGGCCTCACCTGTCAGGGGAAAGATGAGCGGCTGGGCCTGAGCCCCGGAGCCCCCAGGCCTCCCTGCGTCCCCGCCCTGGGGCTTTTGCACGGAGAGAGGCCCCACCTTTCTCCTCGCTGCTGGCGGAGTGTGGCAGGGGCGTGTCCACCCCACGGCGTGGCTCCAGTGCCCAGAGAGCCCTGGGCCAAGGTGGTGCCGCGCGGAAGCGGCCCGCGGCCGGTCCCTGCGTCTCTCCGACATCAAACACGCAGCGGAGTTTAACCAGCTGCGCAGCGAGCCCTCAGACTTCACTCACTCATTACGTACCCGTCCCGCCAGCCCTCCTCCATCACCCCAGCTTTTCCTTTGATGCATTTCAGAGTGTGTCACGGCAGTGTTCTTTCAGAGAAAAACCCAAAATCTAATGTCTGTCTAGGAGGGAGGCTGGTGAGTAAACTACAGCGTAATCCGTATAAGGGGATGGTATGCCGCTTAAAAGGAGAGACGTTCCCAAGAGAGATAACGGGTGAGTGAAGACAGGCTCAGAGCAGAGAGCAGACGCTCCCCCTGCGCGCCACGTCCATGTCCCCAGGCGGCCCTCGCCCAGCGGGTCAGCGTCCTCAGGGAAATGACCCAGCCTCCCGTCCTTCGTCTTTGGAGGGCCGATGCTCAGGGCTGCCCGGCAGGACCGAGCCCCGACGCGCCAGGGAGCTCCTGCATGTGGGCCGGCAGCGCCCGGCACGCGACCCTTCTTCACCTGCCCTCTCGTGCCTCCTGGGGGCCCTGTCAAGTGACCCACCTACCCCCACGTCTGCCTCAGGGGACCCCCAACTAAGACACGTCTCATAAAATACAGTGAAAGGCATGGAGGGCTCCCAGGCCCATGGGGACAGCGACAGCCTCGGGGGTCCACAGGGCGGGAAGCTCACCGCTCACTCTTCCTTCTATCTTTCTGCCCCTTTTGAATCCTGTGTCCTGGGCATGTCTAATCTACCCCAGAAGTACACTGTTGGGCTTCCCTGGTGGCGCAGTGGTTGAGAGTCCGCCTGCCGATGCAGGGGACGCGGGTTCGTGCCCCGGTCCGGGAAGATCCCGCATGCCGTGGAGTGGCTGGGCCCGTGAGCCATGGCCGCTGAGCCTGCGCGTCCGGAGCCTGTGCTCCACAACGGGATGGGCCACAACAGTGAGAGGCCCGTGTACCGCAAAAAAAAAAAAAAGTACACTGTTAATAACAGTCAGAGACTCCAGTGTTTACCCGAGAGAAATGAAAGCACATGTCCACCGGAAGACCTGTGCACAGATGTTCACAAATGACTCACAGTTCACAAGTTGACTGTTAGCAGCTTGACTCCTAACAGCCAGGACGTAGTAACGACCCGAACGCCACCCACAGGTGAGAGGGACCAAGGTGTGGTCCATGCACACGACAGAGTGTCACTCAACCTTGAGAAGGAGTGAGGCGCTACCCCGCTGGCCCCGGGTGACGTCAGAAACGTGCTGGGTGACCGAAGCCAGAAAAGGAGCACATGCTGGATGGTCCCAGTTACAGGAAACGTCCAGGTGACAAACCTGCAGACAGGAAGCAGATTTGTGGTTGCCCAGAGCTGTGTGGGAACAGGGATTAGCTGTAAAGGGGCACAAGGGATCTTTTGGAGTGATGAAAAGAGTTTAAAAGTGAGTTATAGTGATGGCTGTACAACCTGGTAAATTTACTAAAAATCACCAATAAAATGCCTTTAAAACAGGTGAATTTTTTATGTTTTTTTTTTATTGAGGTATAGGTGATGCCCAATATTATATAAGCTACAGGTGTACAGCATAGTGATTCACAATTTTTAAAGGTTTTACTCCATTTACAGTTATTATAAAATATTCGCTCTATTCCCTGTGTTGTGGAATGTATCCCTGTAGCTTATTTCATACCTAATAGTTTGTACCCCTTACTCCCCGGCCCCTATATTGCCCCTCCCCCTTCCCTCCCCCCCACTGCTAACCACTAGTCTGGGAGTCTGCTTCTTTTTTGTTATATTCGCTAGTTTGTTGTATTTTTTAGATTCCACATATAAGTGAGATCATACAGTATTTGTCTTTCTCGGTCTGACTTATTTTACTTAGCGTAATGCCCTGCAAGTCTACCCATGTTGCTGCAAATGGCATTATTTCATTCTTTTTATGGCTGAGTAATATCCCATTATATATATACACCACATCTTCTTTATCCATTCGTCTGTCGATGGACACTTACGTTGCTTCCACGTCTTGGCAATTGTAAATAGTGTTGCTATGAACGTTGGGGTGCATGTGTCTTGTCTAACTAGTGTTTTTCAAAACAGGTGAATTTTAATTCAGGTGGTGGTGCCACCCATGGGCGCCCACCTGCTCCCTGGGGCAGCAGAGGGAGGCGGCAGTGGGGCCTGTGCGGGGAGCCCTGGGGGCCACGCTAGTCCCCCAACACCTGAAGGCAGCTGCCTGGGTCATCAGCTTCCCACCGACACCTGGGATGCGGCCTCACGGCCACAGCAAAGTCCTTCCTCGATGTCATTTCTGTAACTCAAACAAGAAAAACTTAAACAAACAACAAGAGGCAGCCGAGCGGGAGCCACACACGGTGTCCTGGCCGCAGCGGGGACATTCTGTCTGGAGCCCCGCGGCTCTCTGTTTGTGCAGGGAAGCGGCGTGACGGCCGCACCCGCAGCTGGCATCTGGGCCCTGCAGGCGCCCTGCGGTCACCCTCCCTCGGATGGGCTGTGACCTCAGCAGCACATCTGCGGAGACGGGTGGGAGGCCCGGCTGCACCCTGAAGGCTCCCCGAGCTGCCCGGAGCTGCAAAGTTCTCCTGCCCACGCCCCGGGGAGGAGAAAGCACCCAGGAGGAGCGCGTCCCCCCGTCTCAGCCCCTCCTCAAGTTCCGGCCTCTGCCTGCCAGCCCCCCCCCCACCCCCCATTGCCCTCCTCAACTGAGAGCAAGGCCAGCCCCCAACCCGGGGCGCCCACCCCAGGGGCAGACGGCCCCAAACACACGGAAGGATGAGAGGGTGACGACGGGTCCCCAAAGCACCCGGAGGAAACATGAAGCAGGAGTTCTGAGCGGCATCCCTTTAGCTTCTTAACGTTATTTATCAAACTTAATATAAAAATAAAAGGAACTTTGAAATGCAATTTTTTTTTAGCCATTTAAGGCTTGATTCTAAGCAGAAGCAAATTCCCTCAAACCATTAACACCGTAGTTACTGACTTCGTAGAGATGATTCTTCGGGACACTTTAAACTCCTTGCACGGCACAAATATAATCATCGCCAAAATCATGGCTACAGTTACATAAAATAGGTTCTAAAACGTACATGTTCACTTTTATTTTTTAATTTATTTCCATACTTGTTTTTAAACCCTCCTAGCTTATACCTCTGCTTGTTTTAAAGTCTTCCTGGAGCGTAATATTAGGTTGATATGTCCTGGGGTTGCAGAAGTCCTATAAGACCCCAAGGAAAGCATTACCTTCTCAACCGACGGTGATCATGTGATGAACCATCCACCCGTTGATTGATTTTTTTTGACATTTATTAGGAAATTGTCAAACATGTACCAACATAGAGAGAAGAGCGTACTAAACATCCAGTGCCCATCACACCCACAGCCATTGTCAACACTGACCAACGACCAACGGCCTCTGTCTGCACCTGCCTGTCACGTGCAAAGGTCCTGAGACAGAAGTGGATCCGTGTGCTCCAGGCTCTGCCATCAAAGTGCAGCTGGAGAGAGGAGTTGGCAGCCCCAGGCGGCTTCTGCAGACCTCAGATCCCTGAAGGCCTGAGTGCAATTAGAACCCCCCTAAGATGGTGCTTCGGATGTGTTCCAAGCCACCAGAGGGCCCTGAGCCAGCCCCGATCTGCTTTACAAAAGATAACTCAGAGTTTACAGGTGAAGCAAGGGGAGGAGGCCAGAATGACCCCCGGGGTACGGATTCGGTCAGACGCAGGATAGAAACTCATATTTGGCTTATGAAGATACAGAGAAATGTGTACAGGTACGTGTCTGCACACGGGTCAGTGTTTTGTTGCTCCGTCAGCCTAGGGGGCCAAGAAGCAATGACACCAGCATCAGTCAGCAGGTTTCTCAAAAGAGTCCACAGTGAAAGGAACCAGGGCTCCTGGAGAAATAGCAGGAAATATACGAGATGAGCCTGGAGCATTTGCGGTGCCAGAAAGTAGGAAGATGTTGAAAACAAACAAACAAAACAACATCCCACCCCGATCAATGTATCAGTATTGGCTCATTACTGTCACAAATGGACCACAGTGATGTACCGTATTAATAACAGGTGATAGCAGGGAAAACTGGGCACGAGGCAGATGGGAACCTTGACGCTACCTTCACAATTTTCCTGTAAATCTAAAATTTAAAGTCTGTTTAAAACAAACGGTGGCTCTGACCACTCTGGGCATCAGGGTGGAAACGGGGAGGGGGCCGGGGGAGAGGGGGAGGGGGGCTTCCACGGCCAGAGAAGCCTCAGCGCCACCATCAGGATCTTCCTCTGGGGGGTGTGTGGGCCTTTGTCCCATCCTCCTGCTGCCTCCCCTTGGACGTCCTGAACCAAACAGACGGGTCACCGGGGGAGGTGTTAGAAGGCAGGCCCCTCCCGGCTGCTGCAGGTCCCCTGCACAGGGGAGGGGCCCTCACGGGGCAGCTTCTGCGTCCTGGGCTGTCTTGGGGAGGTGGGCGGCATCTGCTGCCTGCTGACGTCATGCAATTTGCAGTGCAGGGGCGGGGGGTGACCTGGGGCAGGAGCCTTTGTCTGCAGCAGGTCGCGGTCCAGGTTAAAGCTGTGCGCCGAAGTCACGTTCGGGTCAGGACCCTGGGTGCTTCATCTTTTATTTATTCTCAGTGCTGCAACCCAACTTTTGGGTCTCACAGAGAAAAAACAAAAGCGAAGCACAGTCAGGCTCCTCCCCGGCCCCCCTGCAGCCGGGGGTGTGTGTGCACCTGCCGCCTTCCCACCTCGGCATTCAGTGACTTCTGCTGCGGTCTTTACACCATGGAAACTGGTAAAGGCTGCTGACCGGCTGAATGCCCAGGTCCGCTGTGCCTTTCTGGACTCTATCAAACATGATTCTAATCGCCAAGAGTGTGGCTGAACGTCTGTGTCCCTAAGGAGAAATTCCGAAAGACCCCGCGATACTGTGATTTACGGTAAGAGCATATGTTTGGGCTTCAGCCTGTGCCTGGCACAGATCTCAGATCCCTTGGGGTTTCCTAAGTGATGTTATTCATCACAAGTCCCTCTCAGCCACACCTGAGTTGATGTTAATAACGTGACTTTTGGAAAGCCCCTGGATAACCCCTGGATGGGGGCTGGTTGCCAGGGGATGCGATCTCGAGATTAAGGTTGGAATTTCCCCTCTGAGGAGGGGAGGGGGGTGGAGATGGAGTTCCATCACCAATGGCCAATGATGTAAGCAGTCGTGGCTATGGAACGGACCTGCCATAAAAACCCAAAAGGACGGGGTTCAGAGAGCTTCCAGCGGGGACCACGTGGGCGTCCTGGGGGGCAGGGCAGCCCCGGCCCCTTGCAGGGGCCCCAGCTTGTCTCCCACCTGGCTGTTCCCAAATTGTATTTACAATTAATTGGTACGGAAAGAGCTTTCCGGAGTTCTGTGGGCCACCCTAGCAGATTACTGTGCCCGGGGCGGTCACAGGAACCTCTGATCTGCAACCACGTGGGACGGAAGGGAGCGACCTGGGGACCGTGGCCGGCTCTGAAGTGGGCGCAGTCCCACGGGTGAGCCCCCAGCCTGTGGGGTCTGTGCTGACTCTGGTAGTTGGTGTCCGCATTGAATTGCCCTGTGGACACCCTGCTGGTGTCTCCAGTCTTGGAGCGTTGCTTCCTGGAGGGGAACCCCTGCAGGTGCGAACCCTGCTGGGAGCGGAGGACTGGAAGCCCAGCTTTTCCCTTTGGGTCCCTTACACTTCCTCCGCAGACCCCAGTCCCTGCCCTGTGCGGGGGGGCGGGGGGGAGAGCCCTGGGGGCCTTCCTGCCAGGTGCTGCCTGAGTACAGGCCCAGGGCCACAGGGCCCCAGGGCCCCGGGCCGTCCTGGTCACAGCAGGAGAGGCCAGGAGGAGGCGACCCAGGGGCCCAGGGGTCACAAAGCTGGGCTGCGAGGCCAGTCTCACCCAGAGGACATTCTTCCTGTCCTGGGCCCCCCTCCTCTCCAGAGCCAGACCCCCATCTTTCCAGTGACCCCAGCCGTGGACGTCCTGCCCGGTACCCACGATGGGGACCCGGGGACCTAGAGTGTTTCTCAGGGCAGAGCTTCACCTTCTTAGAAGCAGGTGGGGATGGGGCCGCAGTCCTCGTGGAGGCCCTGGGGAGGGGACAGGAAGGAGACGGGATCCTGGCGCCACTGGTCGGCCTGGGGAGCAGAGGCAGAGCGTGTAGGAATCCTGGCTGTGCCCGGGGCTCTGCAGCGCTGGAGGGCAGGGGTGGGAACCATCCCCAGGGAGCCCTTGGGCGGAACCAGTTCAGAGCGCGCTCTCCCAGGCCACCGGGCGGATGGCAGTGTTGCAGTCCCCAATCAGGCAGAGGGCTCGGTGAGCTGCCAGCTGGGGGGGCAGAGCCCCCAGTGCACGTACCATGGGCTCCCCCTTTGCAGGCCCCCCGCGCCCTCCTCCGAGTGATGGCTGCCCCCGGCACCTGCGCGCTCTGGGGATCCCCCACACACACTCAGGGCCATCGGTGATGGGGGAGGCAAGAGCATCTACCTGCTCCAAGACCTCAGCTAAAGCAGATCTGCGTCCTGGGCTCCCTCCTGGGGAGAAATGAGCCGGGAGGAGGGCCGGACACAGGGGCCTTGCAGGCAGGCTGACGCAACCCCGGTGCAGGGCAGGACCAGGCCCACCCTGGGCTTCCGTCCGAGGCCAGCATTTTCCCTGCAGGACAAGCGGGAAGAGCCTTCCACTAGCTCTTCAACGCAGATGACGCTGCTCTGGTCGGTTAGGCTACTGATCCGGACACACCTTGGAAAGCTCCACTGCGTCCATCTCACGGCTGCAGCTCGGCCCCCATCTCTCTCCTGGGTTGGGGGCCCGTCGGGAGTGGTGCCGCTCTGGGTGCCAGGGGCCCCCTTGCCCCAGAGAAAGCCCCATGCCAGCCAGTCCCACATGTACACGTCAACTCATTTGCACACAGATGCAAACACGCCACTTGCATCACACGCATGTGCACACGTGTGAACTCACACACACACAGAAGGCAGCCCCCCCGCTGTTCATCTGCCGTCCCCACCCCCGTGAGAGCCCAGGCCCTCCCTGCCGCGTGTCAGGACAGCCCGGCCTGCCCAGGCTCTGCAGGGTGGCCTTAGGATACTGAGGCCACCCCGTCCCCACCCGGAGTCCGGGCTCCAGCCCAGTGGCTATGGGGAGCAGGGTGGCAAGCAGATGGGGGCTCAGCCATGCCCCCCAGGACGACAGGTGCTCTGCATTGTCTTGGTGTTTCTGAGCGGCGGCCAGGCCAGGCTGGCAGCCCCGTGGGCAGGGTCAGCCTTAGCCCTTCCTCGTCCGGCCGGGGCTTCTCCAAAGAGGGCCCTTCTCACGCTGAGGGTCAGGACAACCAGCATGTGCGGTGGGAAGATGGGGGTGGCAGGACCAGGCCTGGGGGCTTCCCTCCACGCTCCCCCCAAAGCCACTGTCCCAGACATAATGCTGACCTCACAGGCTGGCCAGAGGGTGACAGGCGGGGGGACGTATGAGAGGGTCGGCACCTCAGAAACACAGAGGAGGAATATTATTCAGGCTTAAAAAAGGACATTCCGACGCCTGCTACAGCATGGATGAATTTTAAAGACATGATGTTCCGTGAAATAAGCCCGACACAGAAGGACAAATACTGTGTGACGCACATGTCACTGGAGGGTCCATCTGCCGCCCCGCCTGGTCTGTGCCCACCGTCAGCTGGCTCCCTGGCTTTAAGCCGTGGATACGCTGAGCCTGAGGGGCATGCTTCCCAGGCCCCAGAGTCCCCACCACCACTCCCAGGGCGGCCGGCCATGGGCCCCATCAGCCCCAGGAGTCTCAGAATCATGCAGACTCCCAGACAGGGGCAGCCAGGGCCAGGAGAGACGCCTCCCAGGGGCCAGTGTTGCTGCAGGCGGGGCCCCAAGAGCAGCCCAGCTCCAGGACAGAGGAGAGCCAGGGCCAGGAGAGACGCCTCCCAGGGGCCACCGCTGCTGCAGGCCGGGCCCCAAGAGCAGCCCAGCTCCAGGACAGAGGAGAGCCAGCGGGGGCCCCAGTCCCAACACTCCCGCGCTCCCTGGGGGGTGGGGGCCGGAGCAGGGACCTCCCAGGAGCGGCCGTGGTCCCATTGGCACCCAGACTTGCAGGCTAGAATCTGGCGCTGGGTGGGAAGTCACCTTCCAGGCCGCTGGGTTCAAGGCTTTTCTGGGTGGTTTTCCATCTGCTGTCACAATAGCAAACGACACGGAGAGCGTGCACTGTGCCGTGAGAGACTGGCTCACGAGAATAGGACACAGATGTAATTTAAGGCGAAAACATACATCGTCAGGGTGTGCCAGCGTCTTGTGGGGGTGACCAGAAGAATTTGGTGGCTCCTGGGCTGGAAGGCAAGTCTCTCTGAGAGGCAGGGTGGGGGCCGGCTACGACCCTAGTATTTTTAGCTCCAGCTGGGGGCGTGGGCAGGACAGAAGGCCCTTCCTCAAAAAGGACCCAGGAAGGGACTTGGGACAAATGGCCAGCCGCCCACAGAGGTCCTGGGAGGCCCGGCCCGGCGGAGAGTCCGGAGGTGGCTGCCTTGTGAACACTTTGTGGCCATGCGCCCCCTGAGGTGAGGCCACCCCGAGGGCAGCTCCAGACACGCCAGGCGCGGGGAGGGCGAGGCGAGGCGAGCCCGGCCTCGCGGGGGAGGGTGGACAGATGCCACTGGCTAGGACTGACGCAAGGGGAGCCTGCCGAGACAGGTGGCCCGGCCTCCTCACCAGACAGTGACCTCCTGTCCCACCCACTGAGCCTCAGGAATGCACTGGGGGCGGCTCAAGCTGCCTGCGGAGCCCGGAGCCTGGAGCGGGGCCTCCTGCCCTCCCCGCCGCTGGGGCCTCCCCAGGCTGTGATGGGCCGTCGGGGCCCCTGGAGACCCAGACGCTCTCTGGGGTCTGCGCCACGGCAGAGGCCGCCATGCCGAGGGTGGGGGAGCACCCACGGCCTCCTGGCTTTTCTGAGTTTTCAAGGAAGGCGACCGATTAAGAATAGTGCCATTTGACCCCAAATGAATTACTTTCCCCAAAACCGGTTCTCCTCGGTAGCTGTCAGGCCAGGGCCGGCTGCGGGCTTGTCCAGAACGGGTGTCTGGTTCGTGCCAAAATCAGCTTCATGACGCCACCCACCAGCTCTGCCCGACCGTGACATCCTGACGACACACGCCACATACCGCTTACTGAATCCCACACACCACATACACACACACGCTGCACACACACACACCACCGACTACCTACCGCACACCACACACTACACCGCACACCACACACTACACCACACACACACTCATCCTGCCCCACGCACCCTCCTGAACACCAGGCCCATCCGTCCTGGCCCCGCCCGGGACCCCGAGCCCCAGGTCCCCAGCAGTGGCTGACCGCGGGCAGTGGCCCCCGCCCCCATGTGTGGTGACGGCCGGGGGGGGGGGTCGGGGACGTGACTTTCCTCTGAACAGGCTCCTGCAGCAGAATCTCCCACCACCTTCCTCAAGACCCTGGGGGCTGTTAGCCTGGCTGGGCCTGGCAGGGGCGGGGGCAGGGGGGTGTCAGCGTGAGCCCCGTGCCCCGAGGGCTGCAGGATGCTGCGCTCTGTGCAGGAGGAGGTGGATAGGCTGGAAGCCCTCAGGCTGCTCCAGGGACCCCACCAGGGGCCTCGCCCAGCCCCGCAGCCCAGACATCCATGTCCCGCAGCCCAGGGCACCACGCGGCCTACATCCAAGGGCGTGCAGAGAGCCAGCCCCGCCCTGCCCTCGGAGAGGGGGCGGGAGTGACAATGCTCACAGCTGCCCCAGCGTGGGGACCGGAGAGTCCTGCCCCTCCTCGACCGGGCACCACTTGGGACAGGGCTTCAGAGGGCCACCTGGATGTCTCTACAAAACCGACAGCTGGCAGTGTCGGCGCTGGGTATAGGAGGGAGGTCACCAGTGGGCGACACACGGGAGGACCTGACACTGAGCCACGGCCAGCAGGGAACGGTGGGGGAGGCCCCTCCGCGGGCACGTCCTGCAGGGCCACAGGCGCCCTCGACGGGGCCATCATAAGCATACTTGGAGGGAGAGCAAAAGAACGTCGGGTCAAATAACCACATATGCACAAAAGCAAACTCGCCAGAGAGCAGATGCTCTTTCCTGGTGCAGACACGGAAGCTGCTATCACCTTCACAGTGCTCTTCCGACTTCAACATCACAGAATAAAAAAATAGGAAGAAGTGGGGGAGGGGGAGGTTGGGCGCAAACAGCAGGTGCTGGGAGCCCACCAAGGGCGGAGCTACAGCCACGCCAGGAGGAGGGGCCTCGAGGGCGGAGCTACAGCCACGCCAGGAGGAGGGGGCCTTGAGGGCGGGGCTGCGGCCAGACAGGGGTGGGGACAGCTGCAGGGGGGAGGCATCCTGCTGAGCCTGGGGGCTCCGTCTGCCTCTCACCCCCATCCCTGCCCCCATCCTCTCACCCCCATCCCTGCCCCCATCCTCTCACCCCCATCCCTGCCCCCATCCTCTCACCCCCATCCCTGCCCCCATCCTCTCACCCCCATCCCTGTCCCCATCCTCTCACCCCCATCCCTGCCCCCATCCTCTCACCCCCATCCCTGCCCCCATCCTCTCACCCCCCATCCCTGCCCCCATCCTCTCACCCCCCCATCCCTGCCCCCATCCTCTCACCCACATCCCTGCTCCCATCCTCTCACCCCCCATCCCTGCCCCCATCCTCTCACCCCCATCCCTGCTCCCATCCTCTCACCTCCATCCCTGCTCCCATCCTCTCACTCCCATTCCTGCCCCCAACCTCTCACCCCCATCCTCTCACCCCCCCATTCCCAGTTCCCACCTCCACCCCCAGCTGCAGCAGGAGCCCACCTGTGACACGGCCTGCGCACGCCTGGGGGCTCCAACAGGTGGCCGGGGCAGGACACTTGGGCCCCCGCTTGGCCCCCACAGCCAGAGCTGTGCCCCCACTGGCAGGTGTACGTGTCCCAGCCTCTCCCCACTAAGCGCATTCATTCTGCCGGCCGGGCCCGGTTCTGGTGGCCGTTGGTAGGAGGGCTCCACGGGCGGGCGGCCCAGGGCCCATGCACCCCCTTCCTCTGCTCCAGAGCACAAGGGGTGGCCTGTGTTGGCCCCTGGGTGCCACACCACCAGAGCTTTCCGGGGACAGATAAATACCCACCCAGCTCGCTCACGTCCCCCACTCCCCTTGGGTACTCCTGGGGCAGGAGAGCGGGGGAAACAGGCTGATTCCGGAACCTTCTGAGGGTGGGACCCTGGAACCAAGATCCTTTCAAAGAGCAGGAAAACCTTGGCCGCGGGTGGGGTTTTCCTCCTGTTTTCAGAGCCCTGGTGGCTGGGCCAGGGGCCGGCCCTTGTTTGGTACTTCAAAGGGACCTAAGCTGCCCCAGTGCTGGGCACCCCACCCAGCTCCTTTGGGTCTCACGGTCCAAGGTCTGAGAGTTGGACCTCTGCTCTCACAGCCGGATGGTGATTCCTGACCACAAGCGCTTCAGGGGACAAGAATTCATGGACAGGGGCTTCCCTGGTGGCGCAGTGGTTAAGAATCCGCCTGCCAAGGCAGGGGACACGGGTTCAAGCCCTGGTCCGGGAAGATCCCACATGCCGCAGAGCAACTAAGCCCGTGCACCACAACTACTGAGCCTGCACTCTAGAGCCTGTGCTCCACAGCTACTGAGCCCACATGCCACAACTACTGAGCCTGCATGCCACAACTACTGAGCCCGCGTGCATAGAGCCAGTGCTCCACACAACAGAAGCCACCACAATGAGAAGCCCGCGCACTGCAACGAAGAGTAGCCACCACTTGCCGCAACTAGAGAAAGCCCGCATGCAGCTACGAAGACACAACGCGGCTAAAAATAAATAAATAAATAAATAAAATAAATCTATTTAAAAAAGAAAGAAATCACGGACACACCTGAGAGGTCAGAGCGACTCTGGACGCCCAATGGCAGTAACCCTCCAGCAGCCCCCAGTCCCCGCCCGTCCACCTGCGGCCTGTCTGCGGCCGGCCTTGACCATCACGCCAGGTCTCCAGAACCAGCAGATACTGTGCCTTCAACGCCTCACTGCCCGAAGCCACCAGCCTTCCCGTGTGCCCAGAGCGCTGGCTGTTGCGTGCAGAGTTTCAACCCCATCTTGTGGCTGGGCCCTCCCCCTAAATGGCCGTGTTACCACAGTCTGGCTAGACCTTGAGGAAGACGCCGAGGACAGGGCCCCAGCAACACAACCAGAGCCCGGGGCCCGGTGGGGGAAGGGAGACCAGCCCCCATCACAGCAGCTCCTCCCCGGGGTCCGGCGGGGCAGGGGGGGTGGACAGACCTCACTCCGATGCAGGGCTCACGGCCCCGCGGGGACATTGCTTGGTGGCCAGCGGCCCCATCTTTGGGAACCGGTTAGCCGTGTTTGCCCTGGACTGGTTTTCAACTCCATGGCACGTTTCCCTTGAGGGTGACGGCTCCTTCACAGACAGGCCAGGGTCACTCTGTCCTTCCTCTCAGACACCTGGCTTGGCGGTGGGGGGCCTCCCCTGCACCCCAATAATCTTGCGGGGCCTCTGAAGCCCCCCACCGTGGGTCTCCCAGCCCAGCAGGACTGTGCTCCCGTGGGGATGCCAAGGAGCTGGGGGTGGAAGCCAGCCTCGCTCTGGAAAGCAGGTTGGGCCGAAATCTAGCAGCACTAGACCCAGGGACCCCAGGCCCGTGTCTTTGCAGCCTGGAGACGTGTGAGCCTGGGTAGCAACCACCCCCACCCCGGCACCAGCCTGCACGCGCGTGCACACACGACGGGCGGGTCCCAAGCGCCTGGAAGATGACTCACAAGCTGGCTCACAGCCCCCCACTCTGAAGGGCAGGAGAGGGGCCAGGGCTCCCCCTCAGTGGCTGTGACCATGGGGACCCTTCGCCAGCTCCCAGGAGTGGAGAAGTTATCCGTGTCTCGACAGACGTCGTCCACAGGAGCCCCGGGTTGGGGGGCTGCCCTTGGGCCTGGGTTCCCCACCAGCACCCCAGATATTTTCAGGAGACCTAAGGGACCAGAAGGGGTCACTGAGAGACCCTCTAATCCGCAAGGGGTCCTTCGTATGTTCAGTCTGCAAACTGTCACCGTGGATCGCGTGTTCAGGCCGGGGGCCAGGTTCCCTGGGACAGGAAGAATGCAGCTCTGCCCGTGTGGAGTGTCCGGTCCAGAGGGGGAAAGGAGTAATCAGGGACCTGGGGCGGCCGCAACAGAGGACCACAGGCTGGGCGGCTCCAACAGCAGAGAGCTATTCTCAGCCCGGAGGCCAGGAGTCCCAGGTCAGGGTGTGGGCAGGGCTGGTTCCTCCTAAGCCCAAGGGAGGATCTGTCCCAGGCTCTCCCCTAGCTTCTAGAGGGTTTGCTGACAATCTTTGGGGTTCCTTGGCCTGTGGGAGCATCACCCCGATCTCTGCTTTCATCTTCACATGGCGTCTCCTCTGTGTGCCTGTCTGTGGACAAATTTCCCCTTTTTATAAAGACATGGTCATATTGGACCAGGGCCTGTCCTAACGACCTCATTTTACCTCGATCATCCACAAAGACCCTCTTTCCACATAAGGTCACAAACAAAGGTGCTGGGGGTTAGGATTTCAGCATCCTCTGGGGGGCACAATTCAACCCATAACAAGCAATAAATCCCAATACATAGGTAACCTCAAGTTGCGATCAGTGCTGTGGAGAAAAGTATGGAATGCCCCAAGGCAACCTACTTATGTTTCAAAATATTAGCAATGCACTGTTATTAGGACGCTGTTCTCTATTGCCCTTACTTGCTGTCCACAGCCCACCCTGGCTGTTCTCCCTGCTCTGGGGGTCTCGGGGCGGGGGCCATTGGGGAGCACAAACACGTGAACCCAGGCAAGCCCCTGCCAGGCTGACCAGAGAGGGCAGGGGACCGGGGCCACAACATGGAGCCCATCCTCCCCCCAGCAAGAGAGAGAGTCGGTGCATTTTGTCTGTGCCCAGAGCAATCAGGAAGCCTGCGGTTTGCGGTGCCGAGGACAAAGTGGCCAGCCTGACTGCTTCCCCTGAAGTCTGAGAAAGGCCCTCGGTCCCAGTGTCGCCGGTCAGTGCCACAGGCTATGTCACCGCCCGCCGGCCAGGCGCCAGGTACTGCAGACCCACGGGGCTGCCGCAGAGGGCCCGGCTCCGGGGTTCCGGCTAGAATGTGCCCTCCTGGCCTCAGCCCCTGACCGACAGGGGGCTGTGAGCGCCGCTCCCAGCAGCTGCGATCAGTGCCCCCGGCCCCCGCCCTCCCCCGGGAGCCTGCTCTGGGAACCCGTCACCGCATCTTTCTGCAGGACCAGACCTGCGAGGCAGGGGACGGTGATTTCCAAAGGGCGTCTGCCAGCGCGGAAGCACCTCACACCCCCTCCCAGCTGGAGATAACGTGCTCTGAGGTGCCGGCGGGGGTGGTGGTGCGGGGTGGGGGTGGGGCACGAGGGTCTGGAAGGGGACACGCCGCCCTCCCAGCGGGACGGCAGCCTTTGAAGCCAGAGCAGGAGGAGGCGGGGCCGAGTGGCCAGGGACCGGCTTTGGCATCAGCCAGGTGAGGCTCTGAACCCACTTTCTGGCCCCAAGACCCTGACCCCGTACCTCACCCCTCGCAGCCCCCGCTGAAGGTATGTAAAGCGGGGCGCAGGTGACAGGAGGCCAAGCGGGCCTGGACGGAGACACCAGCATCCCCTCTGCCCCTCTGCAGACCGAGAGGCAGCGCCTCTTTGAAACAGCACTGCACCAGATTTCTGGAAGTTTGATACATATTCCTATCTCCTGAGAACACTCAGTGGATTGGTCCTACTTGGTAGGGGTTTTTGTTTGTTTACATCCTAAACAGCGTTATCGAGGCACGACTGACACACAGGAACTTGCACACATTCAGAGTGTGCACAGTGTGACATAAATACACACCATGAACCCCTCACCACGATCAAGAGAGTGAGTGCCGCGGCCCCTCCCCCTCCCCCTCCCCCCCACCATCTCCACAATCAAGAGAGTGAGTGCCGCGGCCCTCCCCCTCCCCTCCCCCCTCCCCCTCCCCCCCCCCATCTCCAGGCAACCACAGATTGCAAACCATGAGTTTGCATTTCCCAGAAGGTACAAGTGGAATTGCTCGGTGCAGCAGGCTCTGTTCTGGCAGCTCTTCACTTACAGCCTTGGGCTCCGTTCACGACGTAACACCGTCCTCCACGCGCTGGGTGCCCCCAAGTGTGTCTCTGTCCACCCCGTGGTGGACGTGTGCTTTATTTCCAGTTTGGGACCGTTACAAACAAAGCGCAAGTCTTTGCACGAATGAAGGCTCTCCTTTCTCTAGGAATGGAATGGCTGGGTCAGATGGTTGACGTACGTTTAACTTTTAAAGAAACTTCCAGACTGTTTTCTAAAGCGGCGGTACCCATTCATACGCTCACCAGCAAGCAACAAGAGTTCCTGTGCATTCCCAACCTCGTGGGCCGCTGGGATGGTCAGTCTTTCAGATTCTAGACTTTCTAATTAGGGCACAGTGGTGTCTGGTGTGGTCTTAATTTGCATTTTCCCTGATGACTAATGATGAACGTATCTGCCTATTTACCATCGTGTGGCTTCCTTGGTGAACTGTGCACTCACATTTTTGCCTGTTTTTTAAATTGGGTGGTTTTCCTATTTGGGGGTTCAGGGAGTTCTAGATTTAAGTCCTTTATTGGACGTACGCTTTGCAAAGTTTTCTCCCAGTCTGTGGCTGGCCTTCCCAGCTTCTCAGCAGTGCCTTTGGAAGAGCAAAACTCCTCATTTCACGAAGCCCAATTTATCCATTGTCTTTAATGGCTCATTTTGGTGCTGTATCTAAGAACTCTTTTCCTAACTCAGAGTTACAAATATCTTCTCCTACGTTCTCTTCTAGAAATCTTAGTTTTAGATTATATATGTAGGTCTATGATTTTGAGTTAATGTTTGGTCTGTGGTGAGAGGTATGGATCAAAGTTCCACTTGCGTGCCCCTGGATATCCATTGTCTCTGCGCCATTTGTTGAAAAGGCTATCTTTTCTCCATTGAACTGTGTCTGCGCTTTGTTGAAAATTGTCCATATATGTGTGGACCTGCTTGTGAACCATCTGTTCTGTTCCATTCATGTACTTGTCCATCCTGATGCCAACACCACACTGTCCTGATTGTGGTCATTGTGTACTAAATCTTGAAATCAGGTTATGTACGTCCCCCAGATTTATTCTTCATTATCAGATGTATGCTAGATATTCTCAGTCATTCACGTTTCCCCATGACTTCGAGAATCAGCTTGTCAACTTTGGCAAAGACCCTGATAGGATTTAGGCTGGGGTTGCTTTGAAGGACTACATCGATCTGGGGAGAATTGACATTCCAACAATATTGCATCTTCCGATCCATGAACACAGTACATCTCTCCCTTTATTTAATTCATCTTAATTTCCTCCGGCAATATTCTGTAATTTTCAGTCAGGATTGGCACATTGTTTTGGTAAGCTCTATCCCTGAATATTTCATATTTTGGTGTTACTTTTCATTTCAGTTCTGAATTGTTTGTTGCTCGTAAGTAGAATACAATCTATTTCTGCCCGGTAGTGTTGTATTAGCCTTGCTGTACTTACTAGGTCTGGAAGCTTTGTTATATGTTGTCATAGTATTTCCCATGTAGTTGATCCCGTGATCGATGCATAAAGACAATTTATCTCCTTCTTTCCAATCTAGATGCTCCTTTTCTTTTCCTTGCCCCCTGGCAGGGTCGGATGTCTAGAATGACATTGAGTTGAAGCGGAGAGAACAGACATCCTTGCCTTGTTCCTGACCTTGGGGATTAATTAGGGGCTGAGTTGTGTCCTCCTCAGAATTCGCCCGTGGGACTCCTAACCCCTAGGACCTCACAGCGTGAGCTTATTTGGAAATAAGGTCTTTGCAGACGTCATTAGTTAAGATGAGGTCGTACTGTGGGGGGACCCTAAACCCAGCCTGACTGGGTCCCCATACAAAGGGAGAATTCGGACACAGACATGCACACAGGGAGAGCACCACGTGAACACAAAGGCAGAGATGGGTGATGCTTCTGTGGGCCAGGGACGCCAGAGACGCCAGCGCACACCAGAAACTAGGGGACAGGCCGGCCACAGACTCTCGCTCAGAGCCCTTGGAAGGCACCAACCTGCCAACACCTTGATCTCGGACTTCCAGCTTCCAGACTGAGAGAGCAAATCTCTGTTGTTTAAGCCACCCAGCCTATGACACTTTGCCACAGCAGCTGTTACAAATTTATGCGGGGAACAGTATCTAGTCTTTCACCATTAAGCAGGATGTCAGCTGTGGGTTTTCCATGGATGCCCTTCAGCGGGTGGAAACCCTTGTTCTTGCAAGTAAAATAAAATGAAATGGTGCCGATCAGTGTCTGGGCAGCGTGGCTCACCAGGCGTGTTCCGGGGCTGCTTGGCCACCCTGCCCGGCCCACACCGCCTGCGGCCCCCGTTCCCCACCCTGGCTTGGCTGTGTGGACACTGCACTCCGCCTGGGTGAACTCTTCGGCCTCGGCAGGTCCCTCTTCTGTCCTCTGCTTCCTGGGCACAAAGGGCAGGGGGAGGGGACCTGGGGTCTAGGTTCTTTACGGCATGAATGCAGCTTCGCCTCCCGCTGTCTGGACCGGGCAAACCTGAGGCCTGTCCGCTCCCCCAGGCCAGGTGTGGACCACGCTGCACGGAGCCGGTCCTCATTCAGCTCGCTGAGGAGGAACCGCCGTGGGCTGCAGGGCCCAGGCCCGCTCCAGGGAGCTGCCGCGCCAGGGAAGCAGACCCACGAGGAAAACCGTGACCGAGATGCAGGGGCCACCGTGGGCGGAGAAACAAGCCAGGGGACGCGGGGAGCCCGAGCTGCCTTACCTGGTGCGCAAGGTGTCTGAGGAACCTCCCAGGGCACACCTGCCTGTCCGGGTGGCTCAGAGGCTGGCTCCGAAAGTGTCCCCTGCCGCCCAGTGTTCCAGAGCCCAGGCGTGGCCCCTCTGCCGTGGCCACTTCCACCCTGACCCTGGTGGGGCCTGGCTGGGGGTCCCGGGGGAGCCTCGGAACACAGAGGGGCTGCTTTCCAGGTTTGCTGAGACCTCAGCCCGTCTCCCCCCGCCCACACGCACAAACCTGACACGAGACCCCGGGTGGTCCTGGCGTGGAGACCCCCAAACTCTCCCTCCTGCTTGCGGCTGCTTGCAGGGATAAGTGCTGCCGGCTGTGAAAGTAGCCCAAATTCAGGCTGGGGGCGGGGCTGGGACGCCCTGAATCTAACTGGGTCATGGGGCCCTGAGCCCCCATCCACCAGGGCTCCAGAGGGACACCCCAGCCCCCAGAAGCTGGCTTCTCCACGGTGTTTGCACCTCTGTGGCCAAACCCTGACCCTTGGGGGCATGTCCTGTGCGCCCCCTCCCCATGCCAATCGAGGTGGCACGTGGGGGCCGCCCAGCCCGGAGCGCTTCCCGCCACACTGAGAGCGGCACCGGGAGATCACATTTCGGCGATAACCAGCGGCCAGCGTGGAGCTGCTGCCCAGAGATGCCCACAGAGGCCGGCCGGCCAGCCTGACGCTCCCGGGGGGCGGGGCGGGCAGGAGCCATGGGGGCTCCTCGGCGCCGACCAGAGCTGCCCCCGGAGCAGTCACCCTGGTCTCAGTGGCAACAGCGCTGCTGTCCACTTAAAACTCCCGCCCGGGAGCTCCCAGACCCACCCCCAGCCCCCATGGCGGTGGGGGAGCACCTGTCCCCACGCTGCCACCCCCGGGAGCTGCGGAAGGGGGAAGGCAGGTCCACGTGGTCCTCGACTGGGTCCCCAGAGAAGAGCCACCCGCACCGGCCACTGATCCGCTCCTTGGTCACCAGTGCTGATCGGATCCCTGGGGACGGTCACTCGCCTTCCCCGTTACTGGCCATCTGCTTCCTCGGGGATGGGGCGGCCGTGCTCCAACCCCGTGCCATCCCGGAGTCCCTCCAGCCCCCCGGCTTCCAGGTCCGTCCCCAGGCACCTGGTTCTCCCCTGCCCCGGGGCCTCTGCACTCCCCCGGCGGCAGGGTCTTATTCAGTGATTCGTCCACGGGCTATTTCCGTCCCCGTCTGAGTCTGCTGTGTCCCGCCAGGCCTCCGGGGTCCACCAGGGTGTCAGGCAGCGAAAGGACTGGGGTGAGAGGAAGACGGGGCCGGGGGCGTGCTCTGGAAAGTGAGGCTCCCCCACTGCTCCTGGAGATGCAGCGTCAGGAGTCCTGGCATGGCCACCCCAGGGGAGGCGTCACCACGGGGCCGGTAGGGGCTGCTGGCTGGCCGCAGGGTCAGGGTAGGGCAGGCCCACGCCCCTGGGGACCCCATCCCCGCGTCCCCTCCTGCACGAGCTGTACCATGTCCTAAGGCCCCCGACCTTCAGCAGAGGCTAGTTCTCTCCTGTGAGGCCTCGGGCAGGGGGAAACCCACTGCTGCCAGACGCCCCTTGACCTGCTCTGGGGTCCCCCGACGGCGGGAAGGACCACGAGGTCTCAACCTCCAACCGGCCCCACTGTGCAGGAAGCCTCGGGCTGCGGCCCCCTTCAAGCCCACAGCCTTGCTGCCCTGGGGTCCCCGGAGACTCGGGACAGGGCTTGGCCTCATCTCACCACGGGGGACAGAGGCCCGCTGGCCTGCAGTCCTGCCCCAGGTCCTGGCTGGCGCAGCCGTCTGCCCCGCCCAGCCCTTCCTGAGTGAGGACTATTGATCTGAGGCTGGGCCGGAGCCTGCACCGCTCCTTCCCTTTCTAGACCAACAGATCAGCAAAGCACTGGGCACTGGCGTCTTCTGGAAGGCCGGGCATCTCCCCTGGGGCACGGGCTGGGCTGAAGGCATGCCACCCGAGCTTTGGTCCTGCCCGAGGCCCTGGCTGCAGCCCCGCCCTGGGCCAGTTCCAGGAAGCCTGGTCCGGTGGCTCAGGCCGTCCTGGCCTGGAGTGTGGACGGAAGCTGGCCCTGGGCCGGGCTCCCGGATGGTGGAGGCGAGGGCTGGGCTGGTCCGCTCCCCACCCCCCGGGACCCAAGCGCTGCAGGCCGCAGCCCGGCCCCCCAGGTTTGCTCCCGGCATCAGATCTGGGCTCCCCGGGGCCAGCGTGTTTCCTGAAGAAACTTCCTCAGGAAGCACAGCTCGCTCCCCCATCTCCTGTGTTCCCAGAACTGGCAGGGAGCTCACCGGGCAAGGGGCCTTCAGGGAGAGGGCTCAGGATGGACCGAGACCCCGGCAAGCGCCAGCCCCGCCGTGTCCCCGGCTGAAAACGGGGACGCGCCTCCCCACCCCTCCTGGACCCCCAAGGCCCCAAAGGCCAGCTCCCCAGCGTCCTTCCCTGCTCCCGGAACCTTCCAGGGAGAAGAGCCTGCAGAGCCTGTGCGGCCCCTGACTCCCGGCTGGCCGCGCTGTGCCCCCTTCTGTCACAGGGGTTGAGGCGGCGAGGGGGGCGAGGAGTGGAGAGCAGCCTTGGGGCGCCGGGGCTGGGCAGCAGGATGCTCCCGCCTTCCCGGGGCCCCGTCTGTACCACAGAAAAGGGGACGGCGTCCACACCTGGTTGTCGCGAGGACAGAGGGTAACCCTCTAGAGGCCCCCATCCTGCCTGGCTCCACGGAGACGCTTGGGACACACAGGCGCTGGCGTCCTGCCAAGATCGTGGCCCCCACCCGCAGGCCCAGGCCAGAGCCGGGCATCCGCTGGCATCGGGAGTCCCGGGGGTGGGAGACTTCACAGCCCCCAGCACTCGGTGGGACAGGGAGGGGTGGCTGCTGGCATCCGCAGGGTGCCCGGCACCCACGAGGGCGGGTGGGGGCATCACGAGAGAGGAAGGGGCTCCCGGAGGCTGCGGTTTGCGGGAGGGCATGGAGCCAGGGGCCCAGCCTTGCCTCCTGGAGCACAATCGCCATCTGTCCAAAAGGTTCCTCTGTTTTCATTGATTAAACGATGAAAAGAGCACTGTGAGCCTCCCTGCTACACACACACACCACCTCGAGCACTAGGACACCGCAGCTCAGACGTCACCCTCACCCCGCCCCGCCCAGAATTACCCTCATCATACCCTTTTTTCCTTAAAAGTTACCGCGTGCACACGGATGTGGCCGTCTACCCCAGCTCCGCCTGCTTTGAGTGGCCTTGGAAGGGACCCCCCCCTCCCCGCCACAGGGGCTTAGGACACGCTCTGTTCCCTCACCCTGAGCTCGTGTGGCCTCGGAGCTGGGGTCCCTCATGCTCGGTGTGTCTGCGTCCAAACAGCTGTTCCGCCCGCGTCCCCGGTGAGAGGCCCATGCGTCTTCCCTGCCCAGCCGGGATGGGCCGCAACAGGGTCCCCGCACGTGAATGAGACCATCTCCTCCCACGTCTCCTGACGAATGACTGTGAAATGCCTGCTGGAGTCTGGCGCCTGTTTATCTATCGGGTTCTTGATCTTTTTCTCACCGGTTCCCAGTTTGTTATTTTTCCGTGTTGATCCTGTTGGTTGTAAGTGCTACAAACACCTCTCCCCCAAGGGCAGCTGTCCTTTACATTTTCCTAAGGTCATTTTGATAAACATATGTCCTTTTTTTATTTAATTTTTATTTTATATTGGGGTATAGCTGATTTACAATGTTGTGTTAGTTGCAGGTGTCCAGCAACGTGATTCAGCTCTACCTATACGTATATCCACCCTTTCTTAGGTTCTTTTCCCATATAGGCCATTACAGAATATTGAGTAGAGTTCCCTGTGCTCTACAGTAGGTCCTTGTTGATTGCCTATTTTATAGATAGTCGTGTGTGTATGTGAATCCCAAACTCCTAATTTCTCCCTCCCCCCACACCTTTCCCCTTTGGGAACCATCAGTTTCTTTTTGAGGTCTGTGATTCTGTTTTGTAAATACATTCATTTGTATCATCTTTTTAGATTCCACATATAAGTGATATCATATGATATTTGTCTTTCTCTTTCTGACTTACTTTACTCAGTATGATCATCTCTAGGTCCATCCATGTTGCTGCAAATGGCAATATTTCATTCCTTTTTATGGCTGAGTAATATTCCATTGTCTATATGCACCACATCTTCTTTATCCATTCCTCTGTTGATGGACGTTTAGGTTGCTTCCATGTCCTGGCTATTGTAAATAGTGCTGCAGTGAACATTGGGGTGCATGTATCTTTTTGATTTATGTTTTTCTCTAGACATATGCCCAGGAGTGGGATTGCAGGATCATATGGTAGTTCTATTTTAGTTTTCTAAGGAACCTCCATACTGCACAAACATATGTTCTGAATGGATAAACCTGCCATAGGGATCAACCCTCCCCTGTGGTTAGAGCTCTCCGACCTTGTTGACAAACCCTTCTGCTCCAGGTCTGTAAACGTTCACCCACTGTTTTCTCCACGAAGCAATATTCTCGTCTCCTTCTGTAAGCAGCGGCTCTTCCTTCAGGGGGAGAAGCTGTTCCTGGGCTGAGTGCCACAGGGAGGAGGGTCCCTGCCCCACTGCAGGCTTCACGAGCTCCAAGGGACCCTCCCGCTTGGTGACAACTACACCCTGGAAAGGACAGCTGCTTGGGGCGTCTCACAAAGGGGGAGGGCCCTCAAGGGACACCCCAAAACAAAAAAATCAAACAAACGTGGGCCAGGCCCCAAACGGCCAGAGTTTCCTCACGGCCTGACCTGGACCCTGGAGTAGGGGCCAGTGTGCACTGCAGCCCAAGGGTCTGCAGGACAGAGGGAGCACTGGGGTGGGGTCGGAGCTGACCCGGCTACGGGGCCCTCGAGGCCAGGCTGGACAAGGTGGTCCCTGGTCGTATGGTCAGCGAGACACAGGTGCAGCCCATGAGGACACAGGCCCTGCACTGGCCTCAGAGGTCGGAGGTAGGACGGCCCCACCCTGTCCTCACAGGTACGTGGCCAGCAGGAATGCACAGCCCCGGGGCCCAATGAATTGACCATGGAGGTGGATGCATGAGCCCAGCCAGTGCCAGGCAGACTTGAGTCAGCACAGCTCACGAGACAGGCAGCAGTGTCTGGGCCGGGGGCTCCGTGGCTCAGCAGAGTGACTTGGGGCTGCAGGCTCGGCTCGTAGATGGAAATGCATCAGGGATGAAGGAGAAAGCAGAACGAACACATCGCAGCCCTGCACAAGGTCACACACATTCCAGACAGCACAGTGACTGCCGGCGAGGGGGTCTCGGAGGTGCTGCCACCAGCAGACCACGGCTGGACCCTTTGGACAAACCCGGAGCATCGGACTAGCACACAGACAGCCACACGGTCTGGAGGCGGTGACCACGTGACACTCGGACCGTGCCCATTCTCCACCAGTGCTTGCTGCCCAGGGCCAGGGTCAGCGGGGCCCTGCCCTCACAGAGCACACCATCGGGCTGCCAGCAAACACCAGGCCCCTTCCCCGTCCCCACTGCCCTCCATACGAGCCATTTTTCCAGCACTGGCCACGTTGTGCTGTGGCCCAGCGTCCACACCCTCCCCTCTGCTGGACCAGCATGGTCTGCGGACACGTCTCTTCACGTCTCTGAGCCTCAGTCTCCCCACCTGGGAACCTGGCTGATAACAGCTCCACCTCCAAGAAACGTGAGTGAGAAAAACAGGAAAACGGAAACAAAAACACAGTGCCCAGAGCTCCCAGGAAATGGCATGGACTGTGTTGTGTCCCCCAGATTCGTACGTTGGAGTCCTGGTCCCCCGAACGTCGGAACGTGCCCTAGTTGGAGATGCAGTCTTTACAGAGGCTTTAACCTTCATGGAGGTTAAATGAGGTCACTGGGATGGGTCCCAAGCCCACAGGACTGGTGCCTGATTAGGAAGAGGAGATGAGGACACAGACACACACAGAGGGACAACCACGTGAGGACCCAAGAGGAGACGGCCGTCTGCACGCCCAGGAGAGAGCCCTCGGGAGGGACAGGCCTGCTGATGCCCTGACCTCGGGCTTGCAGCCTCCAGCACAGAGACAGTCAGAGTCTGTGGTCTGAGCCGCCCCATCTGTGGTATTTGTCACAGCAGCCCGAGGTGACTGAGACGGTGAGAGAGCCGGACCCTCGCAAGCACTCCCCCCCGCGAGGCAGCCTGGCCCGTGGGCTCCTTGCTCTGAAGCGGGCCCCTCTGCGACACCACCCCTGGCAGGCGTTCTGGTCCCTCGGCTCCAGAGGGGAGGGTCTTCCGTGGAGGCCGCCAGCCTCATTCTCCCCAGCACTTGCTGACAGCTGTCCCTCCTCCCCAGCACCCAGCCACGGTGCCACCACTCACGGCCTGGGGCCACCGATCCCCGTGGAAGTGACAGTGTCAAAGGGGCCTCCTTCATGCAAGTCTGACTAACGGGGACAGGTTGGCAACCCTGGCTCGGAGGCCGCGCATGCCCAAGGGGGAGGGTCACATTTGCACGTCGGGCGGCCCACTCAAGAGCGTCTCGGTGCCCTTACTTCTTCGTCAGCAAAGACCATGCCGAGGACGGCCTCCCTTAGAAGGGGGAGCAGGTGGCACGCAGCAGGTCCCCCGAAGCGAGAAGCGGGGAGGCTGATTAGACGGGGAGGGGAGCGGAGCGGAGGGGGCCGCCCTCCACGAGGAGCACTGGCCTCTCCGTAGTTGCCCGGCCCCCGGCGTCAGGCCAAGAGGACCCAGGCGGGCGCAGGTCCCACAGCGGCTCGTCCGCCTGCATAAGCTGTGTGTTTAAGCACACTCACACGTGTGTGAGCATGCACACATCCCGTTACACGGGATGCGTGAGACGTGCTCGGAACACATGAGCAAGCCCACGGGACGGTGACTAGGGGCTGCTCTGGGGGCTGTGATGTCCGAGCCCATGGAAGGGCCCTGCTGGTCGTCACGCGGGCTCAAGGGGCCCCGGGCCACAGCTGACCCCAAACCCGAGCGCCGGGAAGAAGACTGTGCCCTGAAAGGGAGTCTTAGCCTCCACCCGGCCCCTGGGCCTCCCGCGCTGGGGCGGCACGGGCTCTGCGCGCCCCAGGCTAACGCAGCTGCTCCCGCCGTCCCGCTCCGGACACGCGGTCTGCTGCGCCGCCCGCCACGCGGGGCTCGTCCCCAGCTGCTCGTGCGGCCGCCTCTCATGAAGACCAGACGTCACCCTGGCTGCCGAGTCCCCCCAACAGGAGTTCACGTGGGCGCCCGGGACGGAGGGCAGGTGGTTTCCAGGCCCCAGTCCGGAGCCGCCCCCACGACGGCCTTGACCGGCTGGGGCTCCAAGCCGCGGCTCCCCCTCCGGCTCCGGCTCCCGCCCACTTGCTCTGCGCCTTAGATGCCGGGTCGTGCCTGAGAGCCACAGGAGCCTGGGTTTACCTCTCAGCTGCCAGGGAGAGCCTGGCGCCGAGCAAGCGTCTCCCGGGGCCTCGTCCGCACCCACCAGCCGGGCGGGCGCAGCGTGGAAGCAGGCGGAGGGCCTCCGCTGGGCATCGCGGTGGCGACCGGTCTTGTGACTCACTTCCTTCCCCCGCCCCTCTCAGAAAGCCCGGGGGGACTCGGCGATCACACACGCCGACCCCGCTGCAGGGCTGAAGGCGCCCAGGGTTCCATCCGCAGCCCTGTCCTGCTTCCCACGCTGAGGGAGGGCGTGGCCCGCGGAGCGCGTGGCAGCCCGTGGGGGCCCCCAGAGGGGGCGGAGGCCTGCTCGAGCCTCTTTCTCTCCTTTCGCACCCGCCCATCCTCCGTGTGGGCGAAGCCCCCTGAAGGGCCCTCCCTGCACCACTCCCCACTGCCCACTCCCTCCTCCACCCCCGGGGGGGGGGCGCCGAACTCTGCGAGAACTAACCTCTCAGGGGTGGCATCTGCTTCATTTCCCAGCAAAGCCGAGAGCACCCCCTTGGCCCCCTGAGAACCATCCACCCGTGTGCTCCGGGGGAGACGCCTGGAGGAGGGTTCAGTTGAGGTTTGGACAGAAAACCTGCAAAGGTAGGGAAGCTGGGGTGACAGCAGCCCAAGGCGGGGACAGAACCCCACGTCCCCCTGGACGGCTGCAGCCGCGTCCGGAGAGGGCTCCCAAGAGAGGGGCTCCGTCAAGCTGGATTCCAGTCCACACACACGTCTGCACACACGCACACACGTGCACGCATCCAGGTGGGCGCCCACACACCCGGCTCCCCCAGGCGCCGCCCCCAGACCCAGCACCACACACTCCTGGGACCAGGGCTCCGCCGTCCACCACACTCCGCCCCAGTTGCTCTCCAGCCTGTCCTGGGCGGCCCCCCTCAGCCTCCTCCAGCTCAGAGCCCCTCCCTGGCCTGCAGGGCCAGCAGATCTACACCAGGGGCTGCAAGGAGAGAGGTCAGCACATGGCCCCAGGTGCTGCAATAGCCCTTGGGCTCCAGCTCAGATGGCGCTGTCAGCCTAGACGTGAAGCCGGACGCCAGGACTGGGTAATGTCTATGCTCTGCCCCCCTCGCTGTTTCCCAGGAAGGGCCTGCCTGCGGGAAGTCTCTAGTAACCAGCTTTCTAGGAAGCGCAGGCCTTGCTGACGTCTGTCTCTAGGCAGGGGTGGGGACCAATCTCCAGAAAGGGCACAGCCAGGGAGAAGCTGGTCCAGGGCAGTGCGATGCTGGAAACTTCCGCCGCCAGGGAGCAGCCCTGCCCTCACCTGCCCTCGGCGCCCACGCTCAGACAGGGCCCCTCTCCTGGCAGGGCACTGCCCTTCCTGCCAGCCCTCGCTGCCCACTGGCCCTGAAGGACCTGTGTCCACCGCTGGCCAGGCTCCCACACAGGGCCAGGGCCGCACTGCGGCTCCCTTCTCTCTCCGGTAGCAGCAGGAAAGGTGTTTGTGCCAAGGAGATTTCTGCCCAGAAAGAACACCCCCGCAGACCTGTTCCTATCACCCCTGCCACCTGACCCAGAGAGCGCGGCCCACGGCCCCCGGGGCAGCCTGTGATTTCTGGAGAGAGCTCTGGCAGGGGCCCTCCCTTTCCTGGGCTGCCCCCAGGAGCGACACGGCCATTGTGCTGCTGCGTGTGTCACCCCACCGCACGGCGCCAGGGCCTGCCTCACCGGAGCAGCTGCTGGCCATCCACTAGGGAACGTTCTGGGACATTCCAAACACCGAGCCCTGCGTCTGTGTCCGCTGGTTTCCCCAGCTTCCCTCGGGATGGCCTCCCCGCCGAGCTCTCCACCTGAGGGTAGGCGGCCTTCAGTTGAACGCAGCACCGTTCACTGGATGCGGTGCTTCATCTGTCCAGACGCTGGGACCCAAGACTACAGCCTGATGGGGAGACGAGACAGAAGCTTCGAGGCCACGCAGGCCCTGGCTGGCCATCCAGGCCTCGGGACACCCTGCAGCTCCCACTCCCCTCCAAGCAATGCCCTGGGGGCTCTGCCCAGAGCCCGCTCTTCCCGTATGACGCCGTCCCCCGAGTCCTCAGCAGAGCCGTGAGCATCGTGCAGAGCCCAGCTCAGGCAGCGCCTCATCTGTGCTCCTTCCGAAGCCCCAACTCCTCCTATTCGGCCAAGGTTCTACCGTCTAACTGCCGACTCAAGCCCCAACCCACTCTTCCTAGAAATGTGACATGGGACACAGCACTTAACCTCTCAAAACCTCAGTTTCCTTACCTGTAAAAGAATTGACAACTTCAGTCTTTGCCCAGAGGGTCTGGGGGAGGCACCCAGGGCTCAGACAAGGCCCAGGCTTGGGGGGATGTGTTGAGCTCATGGAGACCGTCTGCCCGGGTACTTTGACGATTGACTTGCGTTCTGACCCTGACTTTTGGGTCCGAGGCTGCAGGGTGTAGCCCAGGGCCGGAGCAGAGGCCTGACGTTGAGTCGTCCCATGGGAGGATGCCCAGCACTAGGGGGAGCCCCCGGGGAGGAGGGGACGTGGACAGCAGGTCTCAGAATGGCCTGCCCGTCTGTGCACCTGCTGTCATACCTCCCTCCAAGTGTGAGCGCCCGGGTGGTTCAGATACACTCCAGGCTCACTGGGCAGGACAAGGGTGTCTGCTGGACCCCCCGGGCTCCTCTGCAGCAGAACAAACAGGGCTCATGAGCAGACCCTGGTGTGTTTCTGGAGAATCCCAAGGAAGAGGGGTGGCTGGGGGCCAGAAGGAACACAGCTACCTCGTGCACTACTGTCGATCATCTCTACGGCTGCTATAACAGACCACCACGGGTGGGCGGTCCACACAACAGACAGGAGGCTGGACGCCCAAGACGGAGGTACCCACAGATGCAGCGTCTGGTGAGGACCGCATCCTGGTTCAGAGGTGGCTACGTCCTTCCGGCTGTGTTCTCACACGGGACAGAAAGAGGTCATCTCTCTTCTCCTGTAAGGGCACCGTCCCATCATGAGGCAAAGGTCCCACCTCCTAATGCCATCATTTTGGGGGCCAGGGTTTCAACACGTGAATCTTGGCGGGGTGGGGGGGGGACACAAATATTCAGACCAGAGCTGCAACTAAAGCTCGGGGGCCTCTGAGGAGCGGGGGAGCAGGCAGTGTGTGCCCTGCCCCTGGATGCTGGCCAGGTGGTCCCACTGGCCTGTCAAGGAGCCTGGGGAGAGGGCGAAGGACCGGGCAGCTGGGGCACGGCCAGCCACACCCGCGGACAGCAGTGGCCAGAGTGAAGATGACCCAGGGTCCAGGGCTCAGAGCCTCAGCCCACAAGAGACGGAGCTGCTTGAGGCCACGTGGAGAAACACCCTGGGCTGAAAAGCTCTCAGGGTGCCAGGCTGCAAACACTACGAAACCCCCAGCAGCCTTTCCCCTAATCGACGCCCTTTAGAAGGCATGGGGGCAGATGGCAGACATCAGATGGACGGCCTTGTGAGGCACTGGGCAGCGGAGGAGAATCAGGGCAATCTCAGACAAGTCCCCACTGCCGGGCACAGGCCAAGGGCCAGCAGTAGGGCAGGGGAGTGGGGACGCCGCCCCGCTGGTCAGGCTGTGGGGCTGTGAGGCCAGGCCGCCCCGTCCAGCCTCCACAGGGACACTGCCTCAGGACAGGCCCGCCCTTTAGGCAGCGTCCCCTGCCCCCAGCGAGCACTGTCTGCAGGGCCGTCTGGGTCCCTGGCCGGAGTCCCACCTCCCAGCTCTCACGTGCCTGGGGGGCGCTAGAGAAATGCAGATAGATTGTGCCCCTTCACCCGGCCAGGGGCTCAGACCGCCCTCCTCCCCAGCCCCCAGGCCATCCTCTCTGGACGAGGAAACTGGGGAGCAGCGGCCCTGGAAGGAGGCCAAGCGCTCCCGGCGGAAACAGAGCTGTCCACTGTGACAAAGGCTGCCCCTCCGGAGCAGCAGGGCAGAGCGTAGCCCAGACCGAAATGCTCCAGAAGGACCTGGAACAGAGGAAGCGTGTGCCGAGCAGGGCAGGGGTGGCAGACTACAGGGAAAGGACAAGCCGTCCTGCTCCCCGATGGCCGGTTGTGCAAGCCCGGGGCCACCGGCGGGCACTGGGGATTAACTGGCGCAGACAGTGTGTCCTGGCCACAGTCACTGTGACTAACTGCAGGACAAACAGGAAGGCTTCTCACCTGCCAGAGCCTGGCCAGTGTCTCCTGCGAGACGACAGCATCAGGAGCCCAGAGACAACAGGCAGCTGTGACATCCACGGGGCGCGAGGCAGCGTCCGGCCTGGGCGGGGCTCCGAGACGGGGACCCTCATCCCAGAGGCTGCGCCGCCAGCCAGGGCCTGGTCTGCTCATTTCCCTCTCACTCCTGCTCCCTGACCTCAAGACAGAGCTTTCCTCCAGGCAGCTTCCAGGAGCGGCAGTTTTTCCAGCACAGGAAGGAAAACAAGGTTCAGAAAGGGGCTCGAGGTCATAGGACCGTGGGGAGCAGAGGGGCTTCTGCCCAGGCCGGCCCTCCGCCCAGGACCCCGGTCACCTGGCTGCTGGGTTTAAGGGGAAATGCAAACCTGGCCTCAGATGAGCAGGGAGCTTCAGGTCTGTCCTGCAGGGCCAGGGCCCCGTCACCTGTCACTGCTCCCTTAAGCCTGGCCTCACGTCTGAGCACAGCACACTTGGTCCACAGTCAGAAACAGCAAAACAGATATACATCCCCAGAAACGCGGGAGGAAAGTGTATTCAGCGCCACCGGAAGTCCTGCAGCCACAGCCCTCCTGCGAGCACAGAAACCCTAACCCCACCTTACATGGGGACACAGAGTGAGGGGGACAGGAGGACAAATGTCCACTCTGAACCCTAGTCCAGCCTCCTCAGCAGAGGCCCTGTCTTACTCTGGGTTTCCTTAGCTCTGCACTGGAAACTCATGACCTCAACATCAGATAGAAAATAACAACCCCCCTGTGACAGGTCCATTCAGACAAGAAACAGGTGACAAAGGGCAGCCCCAGGCCAGCCAAGTGCGTGGTGTCAGTGAGCCAGCCCTCCCCCCTGTGCCGCTCCCTGGAGGACAATCTCCAAGGATGCTGCTGCTTCCGGATTTTTATTCTTTTACGTGCTTCCCTTCCACTCCTGGAAAAAAATCTATACCTAGAGACTTGGGTTTTCTTATTTGTGGCCAAATTTCTTCCAGGATTTCATGGGCTTGGAGAACAGGCGTAAGAGGGTAACCTGGCTGGACCAGAGCCAATACACCTGCTTAGCGTCGCAGAAAGGGATGACAAATCCCACGCAGGCACACAGACACACATGCACGCGTGCACACACACTTAGAGATGCACACACATGGATACACATGCACACGGATACACACACTCACAGACAAGATCTGGGGCTGCAACCACTCACAGACCTTCCAGGGACATCATCACTGAACTCGACCCGTGTCCGAGCAGGGAGTGCTGGGGGGCAGGGATGCGGGGAGAGTCCACACTGGTGTGCGTGTGGGGAGAGAAGCAGAGGAGCAGAGGCCACAGGAAAGTGGCCTTTGTGGCTTCAGCCACGGTGTCCCGGCCATCCAGCAGCATGAGTGCTCCAGAGGAGGATAAACTCCAGAGCATGAGGTCAGCAGGAGCCCAGGGCCGCAGCCGCAGAGGCCTCCAAAGGGCAGGTCACTCCTCCCCTCCCAGTCGAGGTGCATGAGAACCAAGACGGCAGAGAAGCAGGGGCTGCTGGGCGCCAGCAGTGCAGGGTGGGGGCTCTGCTGCTCCCCCAGGGCACTTTCCTACAGACCAGGGAACCTGACGGGAGAAGCCCAAGGTCTTGGTGCCACATGGCCACGCTCCGGACCCAGCACTGCCCCAGGCTGCAGCCATGCCAGGATCACAGTCCCATTGGGGTGGAAAGGCCCCGCCACTCCCTGCACCTGATCAGAACCACACCTGAACCACTTCTGACCAACAGGCACTCGGGCCAACAGAGGTGCTGCTGCCCCCCATAACCGGGAGGCACCCGGAGGCAAGAAACTCATCCCAACCCGAAAAGCACCTCCTACCCTCGTAACTGGAAGAAGTGTGTTCAAATACCAAGTGTAGCACTAAGGATCTGGGACTTGCTTCCTGGCTGGTGGCTACCCTGACTCACCAAGAAGAGTTAAACGTGCCAAGTACAACGTATAAGGGCAGCAAGTGTGTGATGTGTTGTTTATATACAGATTGTCATGAAAACGGTTCACCTCAAAAAACAGCTTTGATGCTTCAGGGCCCGGAAAAACACACTTTTCATGAACCTTGTGCCAACCCAAGGGGCTTGCTCCCCTCTGCCCTTAGATGATATCTTCCAAGCTTCAGCTGCCCCTTTATTTCTCCTCTATTGGCATTTGGTTAAAGAACAAGGAGAGGGGCTTCCCTGGTGGTGCAGTGGTTGAGCGTCCACCTGCTGATGCAGGGGACACAGGTTCGTACCCCGGTCCGGGAAGATCCCACATGCCGCGGAGCGGCTGGGCCCGTGAGCCATGGCCGCTGAGCCTGCACGTCCGGAGCCTGTGCTCTGCAACGGGAGAGGCCACAACAGTGGGAGGCCCGCGTACCGCAAAAACAAAAAACAAACAAACGAAAAGAACAAGGAGAAAAAGAAAAAGAAAAGAAAAAGCACCAGTCCTTCGTGCCAGGGGTCACCTCCCCTCTGGCCCCCATGGCCCCGCCCCAGAGCGGGGGGTGGGGGGGCAGGAGGCCAACTACCTCCAATCCCAGCCACGCCTGAGCTGGCTTTTGGACTAGAGCAGGTAGGAGAGTTTGTCTGCTCCTGGCCTCATCTGTCTCAGCTCTACGGGATCTCAAAGAAAGACTGAAAGAGAGAAATACTCAGTTATTCCAGGCAAAGGCAAGACAGGCTGTAGTGATCCTGAAATAGGAATAAATATTAATTTTGTAAACTGACCTGCAAATACTGAACAGAACCTTTTAGAAGTCAACGTTTTTCTAAAAATAGAACTACCATATGACCCAGCAATCCCACTACTGGGCATATACCCTAAGAAAACCATAATTCAAAAAGAGTCATGTACCACAATGTTCACTGCAGCTCTATTTACAATAGCCAGGACATGGAAGCAACCTAAGTGTCCATCAACAGATGAATGGATAAAGAAGATGTGGCACATATATACAATGGAATATTACTCAGTCATAAAAAGAAACAAATTTGAGTTATTTGTAGTGAGGTGGATGGACCTAGAGTCTGTCATACAGAGTGAAGTAAGTCAGAAAGAGAAAAACAAATACTGTATGCTAACACATATATATGGAACATAAGGGAAAAAATGGTCATGAAGAACCTAGGGGCAAGACGGGAATAAAGTCACAGGCCTACTAGAGCATGGACTTGAGGACACGGGGAGGGGGAAGGGTAAGCTGGGACAAAGTGAGAGAGTGGCACGGACATATATACACTACCAAACGTAAGGTAGATAGCTAGTGGGAAGCAGCCGTATAGCACAGGGAGATCAGCTGGGTGGTTTGTGACCACCTAGAGGGGTGGGATAGGGAGGGTGGGAGGGAGGGAGACGCACGAGGGAAGAGATATGGGAATATATGTATAACTGATTCACTTGGTTATACAGCAGAAACTAACACACCATTGTAAAGCAATTATACTCCAATAAAGATGTTAAAATAAAAGTCAACGTTTTTAATGCTGACGATTCATCTCCATCTCTCCCTATCTCTGACTGCTATCATGTGATCAGGCAGCCACGGGCACCTGTCATGTGTGAGCACGTGCTGTCTAAACACCACGTGGGGGTTGGGCAGAAGGCGTAACTGGTTGACGTCTGGCCGCTGTCCTCTGCCTCCCTTCCTTCCCACCCTCTGTGACCCCGTGGGCCTGCTGGTAGCATCCAGGCATGGTGGCCAAAGAGGGTGCCAGAGGGATCTAAACTGCAGGTCACCAGAACTATGAAAGCCCAAGAGTAGGACCCGACCCTGGTGTGGAGAACAAGTGACCACAGACAATGGTGGACACACACCCCAGGAGGTGGAGGTGACATCACATCGTGATTAAGGGCTACCAAAAAGGGATGCAAGCTCGAATCATGGCTGGGCCACGTGGGCAGGCAGTGTGGCCTCCCTGGGCTCGTCCCCTCACCCACAGAAAGTGGCTGTGAACACTGGGCTGGTACAAACTGGACACAAGCCCTGACGGCCACCAGGAAACCAAATGCTCTGCGTGCAGTTGCAGGGCTGACGTCAGTGTGGGAAACCTCACAGTTTCACAGAGAGCATGACGCTATCAAATGCTTTTCATGCCAGAGGGCCTCGTTACATGGCTGGCACTGCACTAGGCCACAGGAACTCAACAAACATGACTCTCACGTCCAGAGCAAGAGGTCCTTACGAGCTATTGATGGTGGGTTCCCACAAACTCCCAGAAATTGTACAGGAAATGGCTCATGTGTGCTTACAGGCATTTCTGTGCAGAGCAGTTTAACGTGTTGTCAAAGCGCTCCGTGACTCCCCAGCAGAAAACACATCAGATCCAGGAATCCCAGAAAGATCAAAATACAATGAGTCCAGAGAGACCCACACCAAGGCACATTATAATTAAAATGTCAAAAGTGAACAGGAAAGAGAGAATCTTAAAAGCAGCAATAGAAAAACAACTTTTACATATAACGAGCCCCCATAAGCCTATTAGAAGATTTCTCTGCAGAAACTTTGCAGGCCAGAGGGGAGTGGCATGATATATTCAAAGGAAAAAAACTTCCAACCAAGAATACTCTGCCCAGCAAGGTTATCATTCAGAATTGAAGAAGAGATAAAAGTGCTTTCCAGACAAGCAAAAGCTAAAAGAGTTTATCACCACTAAACCAACCCTACAAAAAAAGTTAAATGGACTTCTTTAAGCCGAAAAGAAAGGGCACCAATTAGTAACAAGAAAACATATAAAAGGAAAAATCTTACTTGGTAAAGGTTAAGTATATAATTAAGAAAGTAGATTAATCACTTACAGAGCTAGTATGAAGGGTAAAGGACAAAAGTAGTAAAAATAACTATAACGACATTTAATTAAGGGATACACAAAACAAAAAGATGTAAAACGTGACATCAAAAACTTAAAGCACAGGCTGGGCAGGGGAGTGAAAATGCAGAGTTTTAGAATGTGTTCAAACTTAACTTGCTGAATTCAGTCCTGTGCCAGCCTGTGAGCGACAGCCCTTCCCTCGCACCTGACTGGGCCTCTGGGGTGAGGAGGTACTGCACGAAAGGAAATCTGAGGCACAGAGAAGCTAACTGCCTGGTCCAAGATCAAAGCACTAGTTTTCCTAGGGGGATCTTCAAGACGGCAGAGGAGTAAGACGTGGAGATCACCAACCTCCCCACAAATACATCAAAAATACATCTACTTGTGAAACAGCTCCTACAGGACACCTACTGAACGCTGGCAGAAGAACTCAGACTTCCCAAAAGACGTCAGAGGGTCATCTGCACACAGAGGCAGGCCAAATCCAAAGCTGAACCCCGGGAGCTGTGCGAACAAAGAAGAGGAAGGGAAATCTCTCCCAGCAGCCTCAGGAGCAGCGGATTAAATCTCCACAATCAACCTGAGGTACCCTGCATCTGTGGAATACCTGAATAGACAACGAATCAGCCCAAAATTGAGGCAGTGGACTTTGGGAGCAACTGTAGACTTGGGGTTTGCTGTATGCAACTGACTAGTTTCTGATTTTTATGTTTTTCTTAGTTTAGTTTTTAGCGCTTGTTATCATTGGTAGGTTTGTTTATTGATTTGGTGGCTCTCTTCCTTTTTTTAATATAGAAATATATATATATTTTCTTTGTCTCTTTCTGTGAGGGTGTATGTGACACTTCTTTGTGTGATTCTGTCTGTAGAGGTTTGCTTTTACCATTTGTCCTCGGGTTCTGTCTGTCCCTTTTTTGTTCTTGGTATAGTTTTTAGCGCTTATTATCATTGGTGGATTTCTTTATTGGTTTGGTTGCTCTCTTCTTTTTCTCTTTTTATTACTTTTTTCTTTTTTTCATTTTAATAACTTAATTTTATTTATTTATTTCTCTTTCTTTCTTTTTTCTCCCTTTTCTTCTGAGCCTTGTGGCTGACAGGGTCTTGGTGCTCCAACCATGGGTGAGGCCTGAGCCTCTGAGGTAGGAGAGCCGAGCAGGACACTGGGCCACCAGAGACCTCCCGACCCCACGTAATATCAATCAGTGAGAGCTCTCCAGAGATCTACGTCTCAACGCTAAGACGCAGCTCCACTCAACGACCAGCAAGCTACAGTGCTGGACACCCCATTCCAAACAACTAGGAAGACAGGAACACAACCCCACCCATTAGCAGAGAGGCTGCCTAAAATCATAATAAATTCACAGACACCCCAAAACACACCACTGGACGCAGTCCTGCCCACCAGAAAGGCAAGATCCAGCCTCACCCACCAGGACACAGGCACCAGTCCCCCTCCAGCAGGAAGCCTACACAACCCACTGAACCAACCTTACCCACTGGAGGCAGACACCGAAAAACAACAGGAACTACGAACCTGCAGCCTGTGAAAAGGAGACCCCAAACACAGTAAGTTAAGCAAAATGAGAAGACAGAGAAATACACAGCAGATGAAGGAACAAGGTAAAAACCCACCAGACCAAACAAATGAAGAGGAACTAGGCAGTCTACCTGAAAAAGAATTCAGAGTAATGATAGTAAAGATGATCCAAGATCCTGGAAATAGAATAGAGAAAATGCAAGAAACATTTAACAAGGACCTAGAAGAAATAAAGAGCAAACAAACAGTGATGAACAACACAATGAATGAAAATAAAAATTCCCTAGAAGGGATCAACAGCAGAATAACTGAGGCAGAAGAACGGATAAGTGACCTGGAAGATAAAATAGTGGAAACCACCACAGAGCAGAACACCACAGAGCCGAACAAAGAAAAAAGAATGAAAAGAATTGAGGACAGATTCAGAGACCTCTGGGACAACATTAAATGCACCAACATTTGAATTACAGGGGTCCCAGAAGAAGATGAGAAAAAGAAAGGGACTAAGAAAATATTTGAAGAGATTATAGTAGAAAACTTCCCTAAAATGGGAAAGGAATAGTCACCCAAGTCCAGGAAGCACAGAGACTCCCATACAGGATAAACCCTAGGAAAAACACACCAAGACACATATTAATCAAACTATCAAAAATTAAATACAAAGAAAAAATATTAAAAGCAGCAGGGGAAAAGCAACAAATAACACACAAGGGAATCTCCATAAAGTTAACAGCTGATGTTTCAGCAGAAACTCTGCAAGCCAGAAGGGAGTGAGAGGACATATTTAAAGTGATGAAAGAGAAAAACCTACAACCAAGACTACTCTACCCAGCAAGGATCTCATTCAGATTCAACAGAGACATTAAAACCTTTACAGACAAGCAAAAGCTAAGAGAATTCAGCACCACCAAACCAGCTTTACAACAAATGCTAAAGGAACTTCTCTAGGCAGGAAACACAAGAGAAAGAAAAGACCTACAATAACAAACCCAAAACAATTAAGAAAATGGTAATAGGAACATACATACCAATAATTACCTTACATAAATGGATTAAATGCTCCAACCAAAAGACATAGACTGGCTGAATGGATGCAAAGACAAGACCCATATATATGCTGTCTACAAAAGACCCACTTCAGACCTAGGGACACATACAGACTGAAAGTGAGGGGATGGAAAAAGATATTCCATGAAAATGGGCATCAAAAGAGAGCTGGAGTAGCAATTCTCATATCAGACAAAATAGACCTTAAAAAAAAGACTATTACAAGAGACAAAGAAGGACACTACATAATGATCAAGGGATCAATCCAACAAGAAGATATAACAATTGTAAATATCTATGCACCCAACATAGGAGCACCTCAAAACATAAGGCAAACGCTAACAGCCATAAAACGGGAAATCGACAGTAACACAATAATAGTAGGGGACTTTAACACCCCACTTTCACCAATGGACAGATCATCCACAATGAAAATAGATAAGGAAACACAAGCTTTAAATGATACATTAAACAAGATGGACTTAATTGATATTTATAGGACACTCCATCCAGAAACAACAGAATGCACTTTCTTCTCAAGTGCTCATGGAACATTCTCCAGGACAGATCATATCTTGGGTCACAAATCAAGCCTTGGTAAATTTAAGAAAACTGAAATCGTATCAAGTATCTTTTCTGACCACAACGCTATGAGACTAGATATCAATTACAGGAAAAAATCTGTAAAAAATACAAACACATGGAGGCTAAACAATACATTACTCAGTAACCAAGAGATCACTGAAGAAATCAAAGAGGAAATCAAAAAATACCTAGAAACAAATGACAATGAAAACACAATGATCCAAAACCTATGGGATGCAGCCAAAGCAGTTCTAAGAGGGAAGTTTATAGCAATACAATCCTACCTCAAGAAATAAGAAACATCTCAAATAAACAACCTAACCTTACACCTAAAGCAATTAGAGAAAGAAGAACAAAAGTTAGCGGAAGGAAAGAACTCATAAAGATCAGATCAGAAATAAATGGAAAAGAAATGAAGGAAACGATAGCAAAGATGAATAAAACTAAAAGCTGATTCTTTGAGAAGATAAAATTGATAAACCATTAGCCAGACTCATCAAGAAAAAAAAGGTAGAAGACTCAAATCAATAGAATTAGAAATGAAAAAGGAGAAGTAACAACTGACACTGCAGAAATACAAAGGATCATGAGAGATTACTACAAGCAACGATATGCCAATAAAATGGACAACCTGGAAGAAATGGACAAATTCTTACAAAAGCACAACCTTCCGAGACTAAACCAGGAAGAAATAGAAAATGTAAACAGACCAATCACAAGCACTGAAATTGAAACTGTGATTAAAAACCTTCCAACAAACAAAAGCCCAGGACCAGATGGCTTCACAGGCAAATTCTATCAAACATTTAGAGAAGAGCTAACACCTATGCTTCTCAACCTCTTCCAAAATATAGCAGAGGGAGGAACACTCCCAAACTCATTCTACGAGGCCACCATCACACTGATACCAAAACCAGACAAAGATGTCACAAAGAAAGAAAACTACAGGCCAAGATCACTGATGAACATAGATGCAGAAAACCTCAATAAAATACTAGCAAACAAAATCCAGCAGCACATTAAAAGGATGATACACCATGATCAAGTGGGATTTATCCCAGGAATGCAAGGATTCTTCAGTATACACAAACCAATCCATGCGATACACCATATTAACAAATTGAAGAATAAAAACCATATGATCATCTCAACAGATGCAGAAAAAGCTTTTGACAAAATTCAACACCCATTTATGATAAAAAAAAAAACCCTCCAGAAAGTAGACACAGAAGGAACTAACCTCAACATAATAAAGGCCATATATGACAAACCCACAGCCAACATTGTCCTCAATGGTGAAAAACTGAAAGCATTTCCACTACGATCAGGAACAAGACAAGGTTGCCCACTCTCACCACTCTTATTCAACATAGTTTTGGAAGTTTTAGCCACAGGAATCAGAGATGAAAAAGAAATAAAAGGAATCCAAATCAGAAAAGAAGAGTAAGGCTGTCACTGTTTGCAGATGACATGATACTATACATAGAGAATCCTAAAGATGTTACCAGAACACTACTAGAGCTAATCAATGAATTTGGTAAAGTAGCAGGATACAAAATTAATTCACAGAAATCTCTTGCATTCCTATACACTAATGATGAAAAATCTGAAAGAGAAATTAAGGAAACACTCCCATTTACCACTGCAACAAAAAAGAATAAAATACCTAGGAATAAACCTACCTGAGGAGAAAAAAGACCTGTATGCAGAAAACTATAAGACACTGATGAAAGAAATTAAAGATGATACAAACAGATGGAGAGGTATACCATGTTCTTGGATTGGAGGAATCAATATTGTGAAAATGACTCTACTACCCAAAGCAATCTACAGATTCAGTGCAATCCCCATCAAACTACCACTGGCATTTTTCATGGAACTAGAGCAAAAAATTTCACAATTTGTATGGAAACACAAAAGACCCCGAATAGCCAAAGCAATCTTGAGAAAGAAAAACGGAGCTGGAGGAATCAGGCTCCCGGACTTCAGACTATACTACAATGCTACAGTAATCAAGACAGTATGGTACTGGCACAAAAACAGGAATATAGATCAATGGAACAGGATAGAAAGCCCAGAGAGAAACCCACGCACATATGGTCACCTTATTTTTGATAAAGGAGGCAAGAATATACAGTGGAGAAAAGACAGCCTCTTCAATAAGTCGTGCCGGGAAAACTGGATAGCTACATGTAAAAGAATGAAATTAGAACACTCCCTAACACCATACACAAAAATAAACTCAAAATGGATTAAAGACCTAAATGTAAGGCCCAGGTACTATAAAACTCTTTAAGAGGAAAACATAGGCAGAACACTCTATGACATAAATCACAGCAACATCCTTTTTGACCCATCTCCTAGTGAAATGGAAATTAAAAAAAAATAAACCAATGGGACCTAATGAAACTTAAAAGCTTTTGCACAGCAAAGGAAACCATAAACAAGATGAAAAGACAACCCTCAGAATGGGAGAAAATATTTACAAATGAAGCAACTGACAAAGGATTAATCTCCAAAATATACAAGCAGCTCACACAGCTCAATATCAAAAATACAAACAACCCAAACCAAAAATGGGCAGAAGACCTAAATAGACATTTCTCCAAAGAAGATATACAGATTGCCAACAAACACATGAAAGGATGCTCAACATCACTAATCATTAGAGAAATGCAAATCAAAACTACAATGAGGTATCACCTCACACTGGTCAGAATGGCCATCATCAAAAAATCTACGAACAATAAATGCTGGAGAGGGTGTGGAGAAAAGGGAACCCTCTTGCACTGTTGGTGGGAACATAAATTGATATAGCCACTATGGAGAACAGTATGGAGGTTCCTTAAAAAACGAAAAATAGAACTACCATACGACCCAGCAATCCCACTACTGGGCATATACCCTGAGAACACCATAATTCATAAAGATTCATGTACCACAATGTTCACTGCAGCTCTACTTACAATAGCCAGGACATGGAAGCAACCTAAGTGTCCATCGACAGATGAATGGATAAAGAAGATGTGGCACATATATACACTGGAATATTACTTAGCCATAAAAAGAAACTAAATTGAGTTATTTGTAGTGAGGTGGATGGACCTGGAGTCTGTCATACAGAGTGAAGTAAGTCAGAAAGAGAAGGACAAATACTGTATGCTAACACATATATATGGAATTAAAAAAAAAAAGGTTCTGAAGAACCTGGGGGAGGACAGGAATAAAGATGCAGACGTAGAGAACAGAACTGAGGACACAGGGAGGGGCAAGGGTAAGCTGGGATGAAGTGAGAGAGTGGCATGGACATATATACACTACCACATGTAAAATAGATAGCTAGTGGGAAGCAGCCACATAGCACAGGGAGATCAGCTTGGTGCTTTGTGTCCACCTAGAGGCAGGGGATAGGGAAGGTGGGAGGGAGATGCAAGAGGGAGGAGATATGGGGATATATGTATACGTATAGCTGATTCACTTTGTTATACAGCAGAAACTAACACACCATTGTAAAGCAATTATACTCCAATAAAGATGTTAAAAAAAAAACTTAACTTGCCATCAACCTAAAAGAGACTGACTATATATATATACATATATATATATATATATATATGTATATATATATAAGCTGTTACATGTGAGCCTCATGGTAACCACAAGGCAAAACCTATTAGATAAACCAAAAACAATGAGAAAGGAATCTAAGCATAACACTACAGAAAGTCCTTCAAATCACAAGGAAAGAAAGCAAGAGAGGAAGAAAGGAACACAGTGGAACTACAAAACAGCCAGAAAACAAATAACAAAATGGCAATAAGTACATAGCTATCAATAATTACTTTAAATGTAAATTATGTTTAATGTTTAAATGTCTTATGATGCAAATGGAAACCAAAAGAAAGCTAGGATAACTACACTTCATCACACAAAATACACTTTAAAACAAAGACTAATAAAGGACAAAAATGAGCATTACATAATGAAAAAGCAGTCAATCCAACAAGAAGACATAATATTTATAAATATTTATGCACCCAACATAGGTGCTTAACACACCCAAAGGGAGAAACTGACAGCAATACAATAATAGTTGGGGAACTTTAACACCCCAATTATATCAATGGATAGATCATCCAGACAGAAAATTAATAAGGAAACACTGGCCTTAAATGACACATTAGACTAGATGGACTTAATAGATATATATAGAGAGAGAGAACATTCCATCCAAAAGCAGCAGTACATTCTTCTCAAGTGCACAGGGAACATTCTCCAGGATACATCACATCCTAGACCACAAAACAAGCCTGGGCAAATTTAAGAAGACTGAAGACATATTAAGCATCTTTTCTGACCACAATGACATACAGCTAGAAATCAATTACAAGAAAACTGGAAAAATTACAAATAGGTGGTGATTAACAACATGCTCCTGAACAACCAATGAGTCAACAAATAAATCAAAGGAGAAATTTAAAAATACCTGAGACAAATGAAAATGGAAATACAACATAGCAGAATCTCTGGAATACATTAAAGGAGTTCTAAGAGGGAAGCTCATAGCGATACAGCCCTACCTCAAGACACAAGAAAAATCTCAAACAATCTAACTTTACACCTGAAGGAACTAGAACAAACAAAACCCAAAGTTAGTAGAAGGAAGGAAATAATAAAGATCAAAGTGGAAATAAATGAAATAGAGACTAAAACAGACATAGAAAAAAAATCAGTGAAACTAAGAGCTGGTTCTTGGAAAAGATAAAATTGACAAACCTTTAGATAAGCTCACTAAGAAAAAAGAGAGAAGGCTCAAATAAATTCAGAGGTGAAAGAGGGGAAATGACAACTGATACCAAAGAAATACAAAGAATCACGAGACTACTATGAACAATTATATGCCAACAAATTGGACCTTAGAATTAGCCGAAATTAAAAAAAATGGATAAATTCCTAGAAACATACAATCTTCCAAGACAGAATTATGGAGAAATAGAAAATTTGAATAGACTGACCACTAGTAAGGAAACTGAACAGTAATCCAAAAAAACTCTCTACAAACAAAAGTCCAGGACCAGATGGCTTCACTGGTGAATTCTACCAAAAATTCAAAGAAGATTTGATACCTATCCTTCTCAAACTCTTCCAGAAAACTGAAGAGGGGGGAATGCTCCCAAATTCATTTTACAAAGCCAATACTACCCTGATACCAAAACCAGACAAGGATGCCACCAAAAAAGAAACTACAGGCCAATATCCCTGGGCATAGATGCAAAAATCCTCAACAAAACATTAGCAAACCAAATTCAACACCACATTAAAAGAATCATACACCATGATCAAGTGGGGATTTATTCCAATATGCCAAGGATAGTTCAATACCCACAAATCCATCAATGTGATATACCACATTAACAAATGGAAGAATAAAAATCACATGATCATCTCAATAGATGCAGAAAAAGCATTTGGCAAAACCCAACATCCATTTATCATAAAAACTCTCAACAAACTGGGTATGGACAGAACATACCTCAACACTGTAAGGCCAAATACAACAAGCCCAGAGCTAACATCATACTCAACAGTGAAAAATTAAAACCTTTTCCCTTAATATAAGGAACAAGACAAAGGTGCACAGTCTCACCCCTCTTATTCAACGTAGTACTGAAAGTCCTAGCCAGAGCAATCGGGTGAAAAAAGAAATAAAAGGCGTCCAAATTGGAAAGGAAAAAGTAAAATTATCACTATTTGAGACAACATGATTTTATATAGAGAGAAAACCCTAAACCATATGATATAGCAATTTCACATTTAGGTACTCATGCAAAAGACCTGAAAGCAGGAACTCAAACAGATACTTGTATACCAATATTCACTGCATTATTCACAATAGCCAAAGGTTAAAACAAGTGTCCCTCAACAGATAAATGGATAAACAAAATGCGTTACAAAGATACAATGGACTATTTATACACCATAAAAAGTAATGAAGTTCTGACTAATGCTCAACAGGGACGAACCCTGAAGACATTATGCTGAGTGAAATAAGCCAGACCCAGGACAAATATTTGATTTCACTTATATGAGGTGCTTGAGAGGTCAAATTCATAGAGACGGAAGTAGAACAGAGGATATCAGGGCTGGGAGGAGGGCAGTTATAAAACGAGGAGTTATTTAGTTGCGGCTCGCCTGGCTCCTTGGTTGCGGTATGCGAACTCTCAGTTGTGGCACGCATGTGGGATCTAGTTCCCTGACCAGGGATCGAACCCAGGCGCCCTGCATTGGGAGTGCAGTCTTAACCACTGTGACACGTGAGCCACAACTAAGGAGCCCACGAGCCACAACTAAGGAGCCCACCTGCTGCAACTAAGACCTGGTGCAACCAAATAAATAAATAAATACATATTTTTTTAAAAAAAAAGAAAAGAAAAGAAGGAGTTACTGTTTAATGTACAGAGTTTCTATTTGGTACGATAAAAAGTTCTGGCAACAGACAGTGGTGATGGTTACACAACACTGCGAATATATTTAATACCACTGAATTCTACACTTCAAAATGGTTTAAATGGTGAATTTTATGTTCACCGTCCACATTTCTGTGATAAATTTTACCACAATTCAAAAAACCTGACGGATTACAAATAACAACAAAAGGCAGAAACAGTCTTCATTGTGTGACATGCACTAGCACATTCATTCTACAGCTGGAGACAAATTTCAATGTGCACATTCTCAGAGCAGAGAGACAGCTGTGGGCCTTAAAGATGGACCCATGCCCTGCCCACCTGAGCCTGGACTTGAAAAGTATCCAAAGACTTTCTAACAGGTTCATTGGCTCCACCTTCTGAGGCCACACTCTCCCCAAAGAATGCTGTATCCTATGCTGTTTCCTACACTGTATCAGGGTCTATACTGGAGACCCTACGCTGGTCAGAGAGGCCCTTCTGAAGCTGTCTAAGCATCTACATCATGGAAGAAAACAGAGTGAACTTCAACTTCAGGGCTTCTCAGAAAATCAGTAAGCCTACAAAAGTACTGACCAACCTTTTCCATTCATATTCATGTCATGGCAATACAGCTACAGAATCAGTGGAACGGGCACATTTACAACTTTTATTAAAATTCCTCCTTTGCCCATCGTCTGACTCCAGGCCTCGGCTGCTTTTCTTCAAGTCCCAGACTTGTGATGCCATGCTTGCTACTCTAATTAATTTTAAAATTCTCTGGAATAAGTGATAAACATGGGGCTATATACATATCTGGGATGAGATGAACTCCTTATAACATTAGGCTTATCCCAGTTCATGCCACGAGCAGACACAATGAGCTGCATCCTAGCAGGATGGGCTCCTCTCAGATGTCACAGAAGACAGACTAGATTGGTAATGAGAAACCGAACAGCAAGAAACTGCCCTGATCACCAGTCGAGGGGTGGCGGGGGGGTGAAGTCTGGCTGTTGACATGGCAGGTGTCATGCCTCTACATACAAACTGACAGCACCAAGGGGAAAAAGTTCCTTAACTTAAAAAGTAGAAAGGGAATTCTTTAAAATTTAAAGACATATGTACCTTTTTGAATTATGGTTTTCTCAGGGTATATGCCCAGCAGTGGGATTGCGGGTCAGGTGGGAGGGCGAAGCTGAGGGGAAGTGAGAGTAGCATCGACATATATACACTACTGACTGTAAACAGTTGGCTGGTGGGAAGCAGCCGCTTAGCACAGGGAGATCGGCTCCGTGCTTTGTGACCACCTGGAGGGGTGGGATAGGGAGGGTGGGAGGGAGGCTCAAGAGGGAGGGGATATGGGGACACGTGTATGCATATGGCTGATTCACTTTGTTGTGCAACAGAAACTAACACGGTATTGTGAAGCAATTATACTCCGATAAAGATCTATTAAAAAATATATATGGGGGCTTCCTTGGTGGCGCAGTGGTTGAGAGTCCGCCTGCCGATGCAGGGGACACGGGTTCGTGCCCTGGTCCGGGAAGATCCCACATGCCGCGGAGCGGCTGGGCCTGTGAGCCATGGCCGCTGAACCTGCGCATCCGGAACCTGTGCTCCGCAACGGGAGAGGCCACAACAGTGAGAGGCCTGTACCGCAAAAGAAAAAAAAAAAGTACCATTTTATTGATTTGGGTTTTTTTTTAAATAAATGTATTTATTTATTTTTGGCTGCACTGGGTCTTTGTTGCTGCGCGTGGGCCTCCGTTAGTTGTGGCGAGCAGGGCCACTCCTTGTTGCGGTGTGCAGGCCTCCCATTGCGCTGGCTTGTCTCGTTGCAGAGCATGGGCTCTAGAGTGCAGGCTCAGTAGTTGTGGCGCACGGGCCCAGATGCTCCGCGGCATGTGGGATCTTCCCAGAGCAGGGCTCAAACCCATGTCCCCTGCACTGGCAGGCAGATTCCTAACCACTGCACCAAGGGAAGTCCCTGATTTTTGTTTCTGATTTTAAAATTCACAAGAGACCTCAGATACTGCCACGTACATGCTTTTATGCATACTTTTTAAACTGAGTTTTCTTTAGAGCTTTAGATGCAAAAAAAGCGAAGAACCCATTTTCCCCTTGACCTTCATAAGAAGAGCAAAAATATTAGAAAGGCTAGTCACTCCTTAAAATTGGCCTTAAGTACTTTTCCTGTGATATACATTCAAAACATGTATTTGACATATGTTTCTTTTTTTTTCATATCTTTATTGGAGTATAATTGCTTTACAATGGTGTGTTAGTTTCTGCTGTATAACCAAGTGAATCACTATACATATACGTTTATCACCATTTCTCTTCCCTCTTGTGCCTCCCTCCCACCCTCCCTGTCCCACCCCTCTAGGTGGTCACAAAGCACCGAGCTGATCTCCCTGTGCTATGCGGCTGCTTCCCACTAGCTATCTATTTTACATTTGGTAGTGTTTATATGTCCATGCTACTCTCTCACTTCGTCCCAGCTTCCCCTTCCCCTTCCCTATGTCCTCAAGTCCATTCTCTACATCTGCATCTTTGTTCCTGTCCTGCCCCTAGCTTCTTCAGAACCATTTTTTTTAGACTCCATATATATGACATGTTTCTTGCTTAAGGAGTTTTCATAAGAACTCTTGCTATCCTTAGCACTTTAAAATTAGGAGGAAGAGAAACGTATCCTTCTTAATCACATCCATCTACTAATTACCTAAACTGTGCAACATTCATGGGTTTGGCCCGGTTTCATTTTTCTCTATAAGCCGCTGATCCCATCTTTGGCAGGAAAAAGACCCTGCATTTCTAGAGGCAGCACAACTAATTATACTAGTTTATCTCCTGTTACCTTATCAAACAAATAACCAAAATGAAAATGATACTATGCTAGAAAAGAACAAAAACACAACATTCTCAATTTTATTTGCCAATCAACAGGACCTACAGAGCCACACAGCACAGATGGACCAATTTCTGCCTCCGTGAATTTTAAGCTGCCTTTTACAACATTTCTCTGGTTCGGATGAGCCAGGTTCCACAATATGTCGGCTCGTGAAATCCAAGCAACTGTGCCTTCCTGTAAGCTCCTTCATTCAGCCTCAGCCATAAACTGCACATTGCCGACAAAAGAAACATGAAGTTGTTCCAAACTGCCAGCAAGCAGAAACAGCATACGAATGTGTATGGGACGCCTGCAAGTGTTTCTGCTCCTACAGGATGCCCAGAGACCACGGGCCTGCAGCGTCATCCGGAGGGACACAGCATGCGCTGCTATGCCTCTAGGAGTGCCAGAGAGGGAACCGCACTCACACGTTGTGACACCTGTGAGAAATGGAGCACATCCTCCTCTGTTCTCTGCGGCTGAGAAGGACACATGATGAGGGGCCTGGTACACATACCCGTGCACATTGTTTAAAGAACTCCAAGCAGCTGCATGTGCTCTAATTTATGAGGCCCTTGTCATGATACTGTTATAGAAAAACTGGACTCCTGAGCTCATAGCCAAAGGACCCAGAAAAATGTAAGGAGGGTTTTTTCCACCAACCACGGGCGTATGCATTGTAATATATACCTTCCTAACATCAAGTTTATAATATTTCAGAAAACAATAATTGTAGCACACCAATGATTCTTCTGACTTTCTTTACTCAAAAATAAAAGAGGCACAAAAATATAGAACTAAAATGTCCAATATCATCTGAAATAGCAGGTTCACCGAAAGATTTAAAGGTAAACTTGAACTGGTGGGGGGAATTAATTATAATTATTAGAGAGCCGAATGAACTGTTTTTCAAGAAAGGTATCTCAGGAAAACGCTGACCAACGGGGTAGGCGGTTATTCAACCTTCCGCTTTTAGGGGGAACCGACAGGTCTCAGGGTCTCCTGGGCAGCAGGAGCCACTCTGAGAAGGCCCTCTTCCGGATGCAGCTGATGTGGGTCTTCACGGAAAAATAGACCCTTTCTCAGGCTCACCTCCGGCAAGATTAACCCACCACCCACAAGCACGTTCTCTTCCAGGAGCAAGTCAGGTGGGCACATCTCAGGACACAGCCGTCTCTAGGCATCACATTTGCTATCTGTAACACATGGCACACGGCTGGTGGCTTTAGAAGACAAAGTGGGGACCCAGGGAGAGGATGCCGGCGCTGAGCACCCTTACGCATCACGCTCCAGAGTGCGCAGGTCCTCCAGGAGCTCCTGGGCCACGGCCTGCAGGTGAGGGTTGCGGCTCTTGGCCATGGCCAGGATGCGCTGCAGGGGCAGGGAGCTGCGGATCTCCGAGGCCGTCCTGGAGAAGACTTCTGGCTCCAGCACCACAGACTGGACAAGGCGCAGCACGTGAAGACACACCTCTGTGTCCGGGTCTAGGGGGAAAGAGGTGAAACTTCTGGTTAGAATAAAACCTACAGGGACCTTGGGGCAGAATCCACCCCTCAGGGGTTCTTGGCCTCTGAATGATGGATGTGACAGTTTAGTAAACTATGAGCTGACCCCAAACAGTGTCACTTCCTGATGTGAAAGCTTAGCTCATAAGAGGAGCATGACAATGGCATCCTCTAGTAACATCCCACCTTCAAATATCACAGTCACATAACTCTAAAATGCTGAACTGAAAATATGAGGGCTTTTCATGTAGTTTTCTGTAATTCTGCCCAGTTATAAGACTGCTTTGAGAGGTATTACTTCCTTTTCACTCCAAGTGCCGCAAAGCCCTGAGAGACCACATACAGATATGGCATCTCTTCAGGCCACTGAGTTCCGCAAAGTCACAGCTGCAACACTCAAAGCGAATTCCGTTTTCCCGTGTGAATGCTCTCTGGAGTTACAGAACCTGGCAGCCCTGCATATACTGTAGCAGCCACTAAAAAGCAGCTGGACTGAAACAACGGCCCAACACAAGTTATAACCTTTAACCACCGGGGATCCAATTCTCCTCACCACGTCTCTCTACTGGGAGCCTTTAACATGCCACTGATTCTTGATTAGATATTGTAATTGGAACCAGACTCAAAATCAGTACCTCCTTCTTAGCACTACACTTTAAAAACCTTTTAAGAAGTAAGTGGACTGAGAGAGTAGACCGAGCAAACCCTCAGTGGGAACTGCCACAGCACCAAGGCCCCCGGAGCCCTTCCCCACTGAACGAGAGCTACCAGGGCTCAGTGAAGACTGCTGTGTTGGGAAGCGGCAAAAAAACCCTGTCCTACCCTGGGCCCAGACCGTTGAGGTGCTCCTATTCGGGGGAAGGGGAAGGAAACTTGCTCTGGCACAAAAACTGCCAAAGACACAGGCAGAGCGGCTGCCACAGGGAGGAGGACAGGATCACGGGGAAGGCGCCACTCAGATGCAGGTGGATGGGAGCCGAACCAAAACAACAGAGAACTCCCCTGCGTCCTCCAGCGGCCTAGCAAAAGCAGTCTACGGCAGCAGCGGGAGGGGCAAGAGGATGGAAGGAGACCCCTCCTGAGGCACAGACCCAAAGGGAAGGCCCGCAGCTGGGGGTGGAGACTGACAAAGGACTCTGGCAACTCAGTCCTCACCCGCAGCACAAGGAAGGAGAAGACTGGAAACCAGCAGCACAGAGGTCACCACAGTGACAAAACCCACACCAGCCCAACGCCCACACCGACAGCCCCACAGAACAGGAGGTGTAAACTCTCTCTGTGTACTTCATTCTCTCCTGCAGAGGTTGGCGCACTGTGGCCCAAGGGCCAAATCCAGCCCAGGACCTGTTTCTGCACAGGCTGTGAGCTAAGGCTGGTTCTTACATTTTAAAGAGTTATCTTAAAAGAAAACAAAACAGAAGAATAATATGCAACAGAAACCACACATGACGCTCAAAGCTCAAAGTACTTAATAGCTAGCTCATTACAGGAAAAGTTTGCTGACCTCTGCTCTACTGCCCTCCACACAATGCCCAACACTCAATCAGAAATTACAATGACAAAGCAAGGGAAACAAAACCCCACTGCAGTAATAAAGTAATCAGCAGAGCCAGACTCAGAGATAACCCAGATTTAGAAACAATTAGAAAAGGAATCTGAAATAAATACGATTAATAGATGGGAAAGCACTGCTTTAGGGTTCTTGCAGTATACCTGAAGCAGTACAATGTTATTTAAAGATTTTTAATGTTTCAATTGAAAATCTTCAACTAACTGTGATTAATTAATATAATTAATTAATCACAGTTAATTAAAGATTGTATTGTAAACCCTAGGGAAAATACTAAAAAGAGTTTTTAAAATGTAAATGATAAGCCAACAGTGCAGATAAAATAGAATATTAAATAATCCAACAGCGGATAAAAAAGAGGAAAAAAGAAACAACTAGAAATATTTCTGTATTTCTATATACATTAGATGAAAACTGTATAAATACACTGATTAAAAGACAGAGAATGCACAAAACGTCAAGACCCAATTATACATTGTCTACAAGACACCCAAGATAAATATAAAGACACAGGTTAAAAATAAAAGAATAAAATCATGCCATGCAAACACTAATTAAAAGAGGTCTGCAGAGCCTATATTATTATCAGACAAGGTGGACTTCAGAGCAAAACATATTACCATGGATAAGGAGGGAGTATAATTGTATAATTATAATTGTATAATTATAAAGAAGTTAATGCATCAGAAAGACATGACAGTCTTAATTAGGTGTGTACCTAACAACAGAGCTTCAAGAGAAACAAAGCACAACATGCTAGAAATCCAAGTGCAAATACATTCACAATCAGAGGTTGGAAACTTTAATACTTTTATTTCCATTACTGATTTTAAAAGAGAAAGAAAATCAGTGAAGATACAGAATCCCTGAACAACACTATCAACCAACTTGACCAAATATACATTCAAAAGGATTCAAAGTACGTTCTGTGATCACAAGGAATTAAGTTAGAAATAACAGAAATATATAATAAATAACAGAAAATAACAGAAATACAAAATAAATAACAGAAAAATATGTGAAAAAATCTCCAAATATTTGGAAATAAAACAACATACTTCTAAATAATGTATGGATCAAGAAGGAAGTCATAAGGAAAACTAGGAAATACTTTGAATGAAATGAAAATGAAAACACAGTATCATAATTTATAGATGCAGTTAAATCGCCGCTTATCAGGGGAAATTATAGCACTGAATGCTCATATTGGAAAAGACCAAAGGTCTCAAATTAGTTACCTTAGCTTTCATCTATAAAAAAAAAGAAAAAATCAAACCCAAAACATGCCAAAGGAAGGTAATAATAAAGAGCAGAAATCAATACAAATGAGGACAAATAAAAAACAACTGGGGAGAAAACAGTAAACCCAAAAGGTGACCCTGTTAAAAAAAATCTATAAAATTGATAAAACTCTAGCCAGGCTACACAAGGAAACGGGGAAGGAAGAAAGGACAGACACAGATTACAAATTTGGGGAATGAAAGAGGAGAAATCACTATAGAACCTACAGATATTAAAGGAATAATAAGGGAATATTATGAAGAAATTTGTGCCCATAAATTTTGCAACTTGGATGGAATGGACAAACTGCTTGGAAGACATAAACTACTAAGATTCGTTCAAAAAAAGAATCTCTGGAGCAGGGGACATTAGGCACAATTGAAGATGGAGGTTCTGTCTGGAAAACACATTGGATTAAGCTAAAACATACCCACAAATTCTAAGATGCTCCTTCTTCCCCTCCTCCGTTCCTAGAGTTGGATGAGTCTTCTCTGGGCAATCTGAGCAACCCAAGAGGAAACATCTAAAGATACTGACCTGTGGGTTCCCAGTGAATGGCTGAGAATGGCTGAGCCAGCTCACACTACAGTGAAGTTCACAAGCCCCACTCACATGCTCAGGGCTTCCAATTGGCATTATAAATCCCACCCTTAAACACAAGCACAAAACGATGCATTACCAGACACCTGAGAAGAAGATAATTATCATTTTCAACAAAAACAAAAGGAGGACAAAAGAAAGACTAGGCAATGAGAAGAAAACTTTTTTTAAACTTTATTAATCTCCTCCTCAAAGAGATTTTTTAAAAAGTTGTATTATCCATTAAGCAAGAATGGGATGCTAGTTTTTTAATTCCAAAAAATAAAAAGGCAGCTGGAAATTAAGTGCACGATAGTAGAAATGAAGACTTCAATAGGCAGTATGGAAAATAAAGTAGAGGAAATCTCTCTAAAGCGGTACGAAAGACAAAGGGATGCAAACACTTCCAAAAAAACTGAGGAGGGAATGCCTCCTAACTGATTTTATGAAGCCTATATTGCCCTGATACCAAAACCAGGCAAGGACAACACAAAAAAGAAAACTGCAAGCCAATATTCTCTGATAAACACAGATGCAAAAATCCTCTATAAAATACTAACAAACTAAATACAAAAAATACATTAAAAGGATCATACACCACAATCAAATGGGATTTATTCCAGGGATGCAAGAATGGTGCAACATCTGCAAATCAATCAATGTGTTACATGACTAATAAAATGAAAGGTACAAATCATATGATCATCTCAGTAGATGCAGAAAAAGCACTTGACAAGATTCAACATTAACTTATGATAATAACTGTCAATAAAATGGGTAGAGAAGGAGCATAACTCAACATAACAAAGGCCTATGACAAACCCATAGCTAACATCATACTCATTGGTGAAAAACCGAAAGCTATCCCTCTCTAAGATCAGGAAGAAGACAAGGATGCCCACTCTCACCACTCGTATTCAACATACTATTGGAAGTCCTAGCCAGAGCAATTAGGCAAGTAAAAGAAAATAAAAGGCATCCAGTTTGCAAAGGAAGAAATAAAACTGTCACTGTTTGCAGAAAAATGATTTTACATAGAGAAAACCCTAAAGAGTCCACACACACACACAAAAAACTGTTAGAAATAATAAACAAATATAGTAAAGTTCCAGGGTATAAAATCAATATTAAAAGATCTGTTGGGTGTCTTTACACTAAGAACAAACTATCAGAAAGAAAAATTAAGAAAACAATCCCATCTGCAATTGCAACAAAAAGAATAAAGTACCTAGAAATAAATTTAACCAAGAAGATGAAAGACCTGTCCACTGAAAACTATAAGACACTGTTGAAAGAAACTGAAGAAGACACAAAGAAGTGGAAAGATATCCCATGCTCATGTATTGGAATGTTATACATTGTTAAAATGTCCATATTACCTAAAGCAATTCCTATCAAAATTCCAATGACATTTTTCACATTAATAGAACAAACAATCCTAAAACTTATATGGAAACACAAAAGACCCTGAAGAGCTAAAGCAATCCTGAGAAAAAGAAAAAAGCTGGAGGTATCACATTCCCTGATTTCAAATTATGCTACAAAGCTATAGTAATCACAACAGTATGGTTTGGGCAGAAAATCAATGGATAGATAGATCAATGGAACAGAATTGAGAGCCCAGAAATAAACCCACACATAATATGGAAAATTAATTTACAACAAAGGAGCAAAAAACATAAAATGGAGAAAGGATAGCCTCTTCAATAAGTAGCGTTAGGAAAATTGGACAGCCATATGCAAAAGAATGAAACTAGACCACTATCTCACACAACACACAACAATCAATTCAAAATGGCTTAAAGATTTGAATGTAAGACCTCAAACCACAAAACTCCTAGAAAAAAAAGACACAGTACGTTCTTTGACATTGGCCTTAGCAATATCTTTCTGAATATGTCTCCTCAGGCAAAAGGAACAAAAGCTAAAATAAACAAATGGGACTACATCAAACTAAAAACTTATGCATAGCAAAGGAAACCATCAACAAAAAGAAAAGGCAACCAACCAAATGGAGAAGATATTTGCACAGCATATATCTGATAAGTGGTTAATATCCAACATATATAAAGAACTCATACAACTGAATATAACACACATACTCACACACATAAAAACCTGATTTAAAAATAGGCAGAGGAGCTGAACAGACATTTTTCCAAAGAAGACATACAGATGGCCAATAGGCACATGAAAAGATGTTCAACATCACTAATTACTAGGGAAACGCAAATCAAAACCAAAATGAGATACCACCTCGTGCCTGTTAGAATGGTTATTATCAAAAAGGCAAGAAGTAAGTGTTGGTGAGGATGTAGAGAAAAGTAACTCTCATGTACTGTTGGTGGGAATATAAACTGGTGCAGCCACTCTGGAAAACAGTATGGAGGTTCCTGAAAAAATTAAGAATAGAACTACCAAATGACCCAGCTAGTCCACTCCTGGGTATTTATCCAAAGAATAGGAAAACACTAATTTGAAAAGATATCTGATCTCCTATGTTCATCACAGAATTATTTACATTAGCCAAGATATGGAAACCTAAGTGTCCACTGATGGATGAATGGATAAATAAGATGTGATGTGTGTGTGTGTGTGTGTGTGTGTGTGTATATATAATATATGTGTGTGTGTATATAAATATACACACACACACACAATGGAACACTACCCAACCATAAAAAAAGATGAAATCTTGCCATTTGAGACAATATAGATGGACCTTTGGGGTATTATGCTAAGTGAAATAAGTCAAAGACAAATACTGTACAATTTCTCTCATATGTGCAATTTTTTAAATGAACAAACCAAGCCAAACAAAAACAAACACAGATACAGAGAACAGAGTAGTGGTTACCAGAGGGGAAGTGGGTGGGGAAGAGAAAAATGGGTAAAGAGGGTCAACTGTATGGTGACAGAGGGAAACTAAACTTTGGGTGGTGGGCATGCTGCAGTGTATGCAGAAGTCAAAATATAAATTTGCACTCATGAAACATATAATGTTATAAACCCATAAAAAATAAATAAATAAATCTCTTTTAGGGAAAAAAATTCCTATTGGCATTTTTTCCAGTGTTTGTCATTTTTTTTAAAAATTTAAAAATTTAAAGAATTTTTTTTATTGAGGTATAGTTGATTTACAATATTAGCTTCAGGTGTACAACATAGTGATTCAAATTTTTATAGATGATGCTCCATTTAAAGTTATTATAAAATATTGGCTATCTTCCCTGTGATGTAAAATATATCCTTGTAGCTTATTTATTTTATACATAGTAGTTTGTACCTTTTAATCCCTACGCCTATCTTGCCCCTAACCTGCCCCTCTCCCCACTAGCAACCACTATTCTTTTCTATATATCTGTGAGTCTGTTTCTGTTTTGCTATATTCATTCATTCGTTGTATTTTTTAGACTCCACATATAAGTGATAAAACAGTATTTGTCTTTCTCTGGCTGACTTACTTCACTAAGCATAATGCCTTCCAGGTCCATCCATGTTTTTGCAACTGGCAAAGTTTCATTCCATTGTGTGTGTGTGTGTGTGTGTGTGTGTGTGTGTGTGTGTGTGTGTATGCCACATCTTCGTTATCCATTCATCTGTTGATGCATACTTACGTTGCTTCCATATCTTGGCTACTGTAAATAATGATGCTATGAACATTGGGATACATATATCTTTTTGAATTAGTGTTTTTGTTTTCTTCAGGTATATACTCAGGAGTGGAATGGCTGGATCATGGGCTGGTTCTATTAGGTTGGCCAGAAAGTTCCTTCGCTTGTTTGAACGAACTTTCCGGCCAACCCAATATCTTGAGCTTTGAGGCACCTCCATACTGTTTTCCACAGTGGCTGCACCAATTTATATTCCCAGCAAGCATACAAGAATTCGCCTTTCTCCACATCCCCACCAACATCTGTTATTGGTGGTCTTTTTGATAATAGCTGTTCTGACAGGTGTGAGGTGATAGCTCATTGTGGTTTGGTTTGCACTTCTCTGATGATTAGCAATGCTGAGCATCTTTGCATGGGCCTATTGGCCATCTGTATGTCTTCTTTGGAAGAATATCTATTCAAGTCTTCTGCCCATTTTTTAATTGGGTTCTTTGTGTTTTGATATTGAGTTGTATGAGCTGTTTACATATTTTGGATTTAATCCCTTATTAGTCATATCATTTGCAAATATTTTCTCCCATTTAATAGGTTGTCTTTTCATTTTGTCAACAGTTTCCTTTGCTGAGCAAAAGCTTTTAAGTTTAATTAGGTACCATTCGGGGTTTTTGTGCTTTTGTTTCCTTTGCCTTAGGAGACAGATCCAAAAAAATATTACTATTATTTATGTCAAAGAGAGTTCTGCCTATGTTTTCTTCAAGGGGTTTTATGGTTTCCAGTTTTACATTTAGGTTTTTAACCCACTTTGAGTTTATTTTTGTATATGGTATAAGAAAATATTCTAATTTCATTCTTTTACATGTAGCTGTCCAGTTTTCCCAGCACTACTTATTCAAGAGATTGTCTTTCTGCCATTGTATATTCTTGCTTCCTTTGTCATAGATAAATTGACCATAAGTGTGTGGCTTTACTTCTGGGTTCTCTATTCTGTTCCATTGATGTGTCTCTTTTTGTGCCAGTACCATACTGTTTTGATTACAGTAGATTTGTAATATAGTCTGAAGTCAGGGAGTATGATTCCTCCAGCTCCATTATTCTTTCTCAAGATTGTTTTGGCTATTCAGGGTCTTTCTGTTTCCATACAAATTTTAAAGTTATTTGTTCTAGTTCTGTGACAAATGCCATCAGCAATTTTGATGGGGATTGCACTGAATCTGTAGCTTGCCTTGGGTAGCATGGAAATTTTAACAATATTAATTCTTCCAATCCATTAACATGGTATATCATTCCCAACTGTTTGTGTTGTCGTCAATTTCTTTCATTAGTGTCTTACAGTTTTCAGTGTACTGGTTTTTACCTCCTTCATTTTATTCCTAAGTATTTTATTCTTTTTGCTGTGATTGTAAATGAGATTGTTCCCTTAATTTCTCTTTCCTATCGTTCCTTGTATAGAAATGTAATAGATTTCTGTATATTAATTTTGTATCCTGCAACACTACCAAATTCATTGATGAGTTCTAGTAGTTTTTTGGTGGTGTCTTTTCTGTGTACATGCATCATGTCATCTGCAAACAGTGACAGTTTTACTTCTTCCTTTCCAATTTGGATTCCTTTTATTTCTTTTTCCTATCTGATTGCTGTGGCTAGGACTTCCCCAATCAGTATTTTTATTTGACATACTGGGGAAAAGTGTCAGCTTAACAATATAGAATCTTCTCAGCCAAAAAAGGGTTTATCTTTCCATTTATTCAAGTTTGTTTATCTTCATCAATAGAATTTTCAATAAAAGATAAAAAAAAAATAAGCAAAGAGATGAACAACAGGAGAAAAAGAAGAGAGGCCCAACACCAAATATTAGATATTCCAAAAAGAGAAAACTGTGTCTGCAGATAGGAGGAGATCACTCTATAATGATTCAGTAATTCAGAATAATTTTTTAAAGATTCCTAGAATCAAAAGATTTGTTTCTAAACTGAAAGGTCCCTTTCAGTTTCCAGCAAAATTGATAAAAGTTACATCTAATACACCAGGCGTATCAACATAAAATTTAAGTTCAGAAAGTGAAACAAAGAGAAAAATCTACAAGTTTCTAGAGGGAAAACACACCATATACAAAGAATCAGGAATCAAAACTTCTCAACCCTGGACATTAGAAGATAATGGAATGTTGCTTTCAAAATTCAGAAATAAAAAGTAATTCTAACCTGGAATTCTATACCCAGCCAAACTCTATTATAGGTGAGGTAAAATAAAGACATTTCAGATATAAGATATCTTAGAAATTCTGTCTCCTCAATTATACTTCAAAAACAAACAAACTCATAGAAGAAGATCAGATTTGTGGTTACCAGAGGCAGGGAGTACAGGAAGGGGGAATTGGATGAAGGTGGTCAAAAGAACAAATGTCCAGTTATAGGATAAATAGGTACTAGGGATATAATGTACAACATGGTAAGTATAATTTATACTGCTGTATGCTATATATGGAAGTTAAGAGGGAAATTCCTAAGAGTTCTCATCGTAAGGAAAAAAATTTTTCTATTTCTTTAATTTTGTATCTGTATGAGATGATGGATGTTCACTACACTTACTGTAATCATTTCATGATGGATGTAAGTCAAATCATTATGCTGTATACCTTAAACTTATACAGTGCTGTATGTCAACTACATCTTAATAAAACTGGAATAAAATTGTTTTAATTAAAAAAATAAAATAAAATAGGGCTTCCCTGGTGGCGCAGTGGTTAAGAATCCGCCTGCTAATGAAGGGAACACAGGTTTGAGACCTGGTCTGGGAAGATCCCACATGCTGCGGAGCAACTAAGCCCGTGAGCCACAACTACTGAGCCTCTGCTCTAGAGCCCGTGAGCCACAACTATTGAGCCCACGTGCCACAACTACTAAAGCCTGTGCGCCTAGAACCCGTGCTCCGCAACAAGAGAAGCCACTGCAATGAGAAGCCCACACACCGCAACGAAGAGTAGCCCCTGCTCACCACAGCTAGAGAAAGCCTGTGCACAGCAACAAAGACCCAACACAGCATAAAATAAATAAAATTACAAAGAAAAAAAACCCCACAATAAAATAACCCCTGTCAGACTGGCTAAGGTGAAGAAGGCTGACAGTAGCAGGGGTGGTGAGAATGGAAAGGAGGCAGAAGGCTAACATGCTGTAGGTCAAATTTACACTGGGTACAACCATCTTGGAAAACAGCCCTGCACAAGCTATAGAGTTGAAGACACACTTCCATAGATCAAAACTTCCATTATTTTTTAAAAATATATTTATTTATTTTATTTATCTATTTTCCTTATTGTTTTGGCTGCGTCGGGTCTTAGCTGCGGCCTGCGGGACCTCTCCATGGCACACGGCCTCTTCTTTGCGGCACTCGGGCTTCTCTCTAGTTGTGGCGTGGGTTTTCTCTCTCTAGTTGTGGTGCATGGGCCCAGGGCACATGGGCTCTGTAGCTGTAGCATGCAGACTCCGGAGCATGTGGGCTCTGTAGTTTGTGGCACACAGGCTCTCTCGTTGAGGCGTGCGAGCTCAGTAGTCGTGGCGCGCGGGCTTAGGGGTCCCGTGGCACGTGGGATCTTAGTTCCCCAACCAGGGATCAAACCCGTGTCCCCTGCATTAGAAGGTGGATTCTTTACCACTGGACCACCAAGGAAGTCCTGAAACTTCAATTTTTTTAAACAGACACCCAACAGGAAAATATGCACGATTACCATAGACAGGCACAAGAATTTCTGGTGCAGCATTATTTGTAAAACCCGCAAACCTGAAACAAGTCAAGTGTCCAATCCAAATGGTAAATGGATAAACTCATATAATGAAATATTATACAGCAGTGGTTCTCAACCAGGGTGGGGCACTTAGCCCTGCAGGGAACATGTTTGGTTGTCACAACTGGGGGCGGGGGTGCTACAGGCACCTAGTGGTGATACGGCAATGAACAGGCAACAGCACCAGGAACCTACAAACAAAACGTAAATGAGGACGCCGACACAAAACATGAGACTCCCCTGACGTCAGGTTCAGTGCAGGAGGGAGCAGCAGGGGTCAGGAGGGACAAAGGGATCCCCGCGTGCTGGCGACTTCCCACTCCTCAGCCTGGTAGTTTTAATAAGTGCTCCTCGCAACAGTTCTCTCAGCTTGGCCGGTATGTCTTGTGTATTCTTCTCTAAATATGTTACACTTGTTAAACTTATTTTGATAAAGGAAGGAAGGGAAAGAGGAAGAAAGGGGAGAAGGCAAGGAGGGGGAGAGAAAGAAAAATAACAACTTGCCAAAGTCAATCCAGAGACGCTCTTCCCAGGCCCCCCAACTCCTGCGGTCCACCCCGCCTACCCACTCGGGCCCACACGGATATCTCTCCTCCCTGGACCCCTGCTCTGCTGGGAGTGCCACTGCCTGGCTCAGGTCCCAGCCTGACCACTTGATCCCTGGGTGGCATTAGTAGTGACCTCACAGGGCCGGTGAGGGGATGATATAGTGAAATGCATGTAACAAGCTCAGGATAAGGCCTGGCACAGAGCAAGCACTCAGCAATGTTAGTTATCATCAGCATCTCATTAAGTACTCTGGACCATCTCAAATTAGTTCTTTTAAGGCTTGCCTTCTGTGATGGTCAATTCTATGTGTCAAATCGACTAGGCTAAGAGATGCCCAGAGCTGGCAAAACATTATTTCTGAGTGTGTCTGTAAGGGTTTCCTTGGAAGAAATCAGCGTTTGAATCCACAGACCAAGTAAAGAAGGTCACTCTCCCCAGTGCGGGTGGCGTCGACAATTCACTGAAGGCCTGAATAGAACAAAAAGGCAGAGGAAGGGTGAATTCACTCTGTCTGCTTGAGTGGGACGTCCATCTTCTCCTGCCCTTGGACATGGCGCTGCTGGTTCTTGGGCCTTTGCACTTGGGACTGAACTACAGCACTGGCTTTCCTCGTTCTCTGGCTTGCGGACAGCAGATCATGGGACTTCTCGGCCCCCATATAAATCTCCTCATATCTATCGATCTATCTATCCCACTGGTTCCATTGCTCTGGAGAACCCTAATACACGTTCCCTGCAAATTTCAAGTTCTTGAACGTGGGAGACAAGGCAGTAACCCTCAGAGAACCAGAGCCAGGGCTACGCGCACCCCGGATGCTCACTGGGAGTCTCTGCAGACCGGCTGACACTGCGCCTGACACCCGGCACGTGTGCTGTGCAAAGCCTGCTGGTCCGCAGAGATGCACCTGCACCACAACGAGTCCCATTGTATGCAAAGTGCATCCAGTTTCCCAGGCAGGCAGGAGAGCCGTGGTTCATACCCTGCAGAGGGGCCTCTGCTCCTGGGAGCATGGCCCAGACTGACTGTCTGTTAGACCCAAGTCTGACCGTGGACAGATTCTGAGAAGAAATAATGCCAAACATGCCTTCAGAATAAGCTACACGCCACGCAGCAGCTCAGCCAGCTAAGAAATGAAATACTTACTTGGTTTTCCTTTGTTGCTTGTAGGCCTTTTTTCCTTAAGTTAAAGAAATAGGTGCCTTGAATATTAAACCATTAGGTACAAATATCTCTAAGGCCACCAGTGTCATCAACTAAAATCTAAGCAGAAGTAACTCAATTCGTGCCGTGTACACTATTTGTTCCAAGTGACAAGTGAGCATTTTAGAAACTCTTTTACTGTTTCACGTCCTCTATGAATCTTTCTGGCCGTCCCTGCACTGCCCCCCCAGCGTCAGCTGGTGACATCTCTCGGCGCTCACAGCACCACCAGCCCTCACCTAAATGCAAACGTATGCAACTCGTAAGAGAAACGACACTGAGGATTTCTCTACAATTACTTCTCTGTGGTAAAGGATTTCTTCCTTGATCCTTCACTGGATCAAGGAAAAAATCCCATCAAAATTAAACAAAATCCAACTTCACAAATCAACCAAAACTTGTTCTCTGATTCTCTAACCAGGAGATAGTTATTGAGCCTTCACGGTTAAGACAGATCAGACTCATGACATTTAATATCGCCACAGAAGCCTCATCCTGAAACAGCATTTGAGTCCCTTTAGCACTCTAACATAAACCAGCGAGCAAACACTTCTCCTCCTGGCGGGCATCTCAGCACCCTCCTGCCGCCTGGCTCCACCCGCGCATGAGCTCTGAGAGCCCAGCACCTTGCCCTGTCTTCCCTCAGACAGCGGGTGAAAGACAAGCCTACACGCCTGGGGAGCCTGGGGAAATGAGCAGTCATCTGGATGAGCGAGCAGGGAAAAAGGGAGGGCGAGCGAGCTGTGGCTTGCTTGGAGTCAACTATAAAAAGAGAGCTTGATAAGACATGAATTTCAAGGTGACTACAAAAGGTTTGACCATAGAATCCTGTTAAATTACAAGAACAATTAAAATATAATTCGATTTTTAATTCCTCTCCACGAAAATCTAATCTACTGAATGCAACAAAACCAAACAGAAGGAAACCGGCCCCTCCGTCAATACAGTTCAACGTGGCAGGAGAGCCTGGGGGTCAGCAGCTGCCCGCTCCCTGGCTCCCAGAGCTGGCTCTCCCTCCCAGGCAGGGCATCTCCAGGGCACTTCAGAGCAAGGAGAGGAACCATCCTACCAAGCTCCAGAACTCTCACAACCCAGAGCCTGCTCTCCACCGAAGCAGTCAGCTGGGAGGGCTTCAGCTTCGTTCCAGAAATACCGTCACTGTTCAGAAGGTTTCTGGAATGCCTCCTGGAATTGCCTTCAGAGCCAATCTGTGAGCCATTCCCAAACATCGGTGTCACTGCCTTAGACGCCGACGCCACGTCCGCATAAGGACTCTGACACCTGGGGTGTACTGAGCCAGGCCGCACTGACCTGGCTGCTCATCGTGAGCCCTGCTGAGGAGCCGCTGACGACCCAGCCTCAGGCTCCCCCCGAGCGCCCCCCAGCCGGGCCCTCTCCCCTCCTGGCCTGCAGGCTGCCCCGACTGCAGCTCGGCTGCTCAGGGGCGTGTGACACAGTCGCTCTGGGTTCACGGTCTTCAGGGACCTCGAGGACACCACGTCCTCCGGGTTCTCCCCCCTCGACCCGCTTCCGTCGTGCTCCCTCAGCGTCTCCTTTGCTTCCCCCTCCTCTTCCTCCTGCACTGAAGCCGCTGGAGTGGCCCAGGCCCGTCCTCAGGCCCTCTCACTCCCGGGATGACGCGGTCCACGGCTAGGGCCACACGTGCTTCTTACACCATGACGGCTCACAGAGTGGTCTCCAGCCCCAGCCTCTGCATGAACTCGACTCAGAAACCCAACCGTGCACTTCGCACCCCCCTTTGAAGGTCAAACAGGCATCTCGAATTTCACACGCACCAAACTACTGGTTCCTCCCCAAGTCCTCCTAATAGCACCACCAGGGACCGAGCTACTCAGCCCCAAACTCAAGCATCACCCCAGCCCGCCCTCCCTCATATCCCCCTCGCCCCCAAATGGACCCTGAATCCACGCACGTCAATCACCGTCGCCGCTGCTGCTACCTGCAGCCGCCACACCTCCCACCCACACCCTGCACCTGCCCCCCAGCCCCCGGCCCCGGCCCCGGCAGCCAGATGGAGCCCCGTGACCGCCCCTCAGACCAGGGCTGCCCTGCTCTACCTTCACAGCCCACTCCAGGCCCCAGGGGACCCGGCCCGACGGGCTCCCTGACCTCCTTCCTGACACTCCCCTGCACCTCTCCACCACACCACCGCTTCACCCCTATATTCTCACGGCCACGGCCACCGCAGGGCCTTCCCACTGCCCCTCCGTGGCCCGGGCCGCTCTGTTCGCAGAACTCTGATGGCTTGTCCCCAACTTCACTCAGGTCTGCACTCACACGCCCACAGAGCAGCCCTACCTTGTGCCTCGAGGCCCTCACACCACCCCATCTTTCTCTGTATTACACGATCTCCGCCATTCTGCCGGTTGTCAAGTCTTTCACCTGAATATAAGTTCCACAAGGGAAGAGCTCCGTCTTGCTCACTTCTGAACCTCCAGGGCCTAGGGCAGGCTCGGCGCTCGAGGAACACCTGTAAACTACGAGCTTCCCGGGTGCTCCAAGCTTCAGTGCACCCTGCCCGCGGCGCCAGCCGCCAGAGGAGCAGGAAAAGCCCCCAGCTCAGCGGCAGAGTCTGCAGAGGGGATGCCAAGCCCCAGCAGTGTACTTTGTGGGAGACAAAAGAAATACAACCTCTAGTCTCTACTCTCACAACTACTTTTTCAATAAAATAGTTCCAGGCTATTAACAAGCAATAGATTAAGAAAGTACGAATATGAGTCCGTTTGTAATATCCACCATGAGACCCTAAAGAAGGAATGATCAGTCTTGGGGGTGGGACGTCTGGAAAGGCTCCCTAGAAAGTGGTTTCTAGTTGGATTTTAAAGATCTGGGAATGTAATGTGTCTAATCATTTATCACATTTCTAATTTTTTCTTTCCAAAATCATGTTATAACTTCAACCTTTACCAATTAAAACTCCCTCCAAATGGATGTGAGCATCTTGGCTTCTTCCATCAGCTCATCTGTTTCTGGATCACACTCCAACACAGATTCCTCATTTCCTTCTTTCCAAAATCACTTCTCAACTTTCTCGACACAATACTTTAGACAACAGATCACACACAGAGGGAAGTGGAAAAAGGGTTACTTAGCCCAGCTAGGAATTTGCTCCTTTTCTAAAATATACTTGCATGGCAGATGGGTCAACTCTTACACATATGCAGAGCCTGAATCACAACCAAATGAGTCCCACTTCAACACATGTCAAAATACATGAAAATAAGCAGATGTTAGTAACCATAACAGCAATACCACTGGAAAACAGACTTCTCAAAATGGTATATAATCCATTAAATGGAGGCCACACACAATTTTCACATTTCAAGTTAAATGTAGGTTTAAATCATAAAGCCAGCATAGCCCAGGAGAAAACACACAAGCTCAGGGTTTGGAGTCAGAGGGCCAGGATATGAACACCAAATGTGGTACCTTCCTAACTGCCCAGCGTAAGTAAGGATTTCACATTCTCTGAGCCTTGGTTTCCTGGTCAGTAAATCAGGACACACACCACATCAAAGGGTTTGAGAGAACGCACTAGAGAACGCACGTAAGCACGTGCTGGCTAGAGTGAGGGCTCAGTACGTGTAGCTGCTAGAACTTTGACTGGCTGTTGCACTTCCTTCAGCCATGAGGAATATCACACACCTATGGCCTGACAGAATTTAGGCATCTTATCTGAAAGATCTTTCCAAGAGTTACCTTTTGAGTTATTTTTCTGGAAAGATTAGTTTATGGAAAGTAAATTTTAAACATAAGGGTTTGTGCCAGCAGCTGTTTCTGTTTCCTGTGATTATGCAGTGTGGGGAGAAGCAGTGGCAGGGACATGAAGAGGACGCTGTGAGCTGGATGCCGGGACAGCCTGCTCCTCAGTACTTCTTGAGGAGGAGGATGGCCACAAGCCCAAGGGAGAACATAAAGCTACCAAATTCCCTCATACTGTAATTTTCTTCGATGAACTTTTGCCCTCACACAAAGAGGAAACAATATTGAAAGAAAAAAAAAAAAGCAAAAAGCACCAGTGACCTGTGGAACAATATCAAGCTTGTTATCGGAGTCCTAGAAGGAGAGGAGGGGGAAGACATAACAACATTTTGAAGAAATAATGGCCTAAAATATTCAAATTTGAGGTAAACCACAAACCTACAGATCCAAGCAGGTAAAGGCACATCACAATCAAATGTCTGAAAACCACTGATGAAGAGAAATTCTTAGAGGCAACAAGAGGGGAAAAACAACATGAGGTAGAAAGAAAAGGTAAGAATGACAGCAGACTCCTGGTAAGAAACCATGTGGACCAGAGAACAGGGGGCAACATGTTTAGAGTAATGAAACCTCAAGTCCCATACCCAGCAAAAATATCTTTCAGAAATAATGGTGAGCAAACCTTTGTAAGACAAACAGAAACTGAGAGAATTCTACACCAGCAGACCTGCACCCCAAGAAATGTTAAAGTGATACCAGGTGGAAACTGAGATCTACACAAAGGAATGAGAGCAGCAGAAACGGTAAATCATGAACCTTTTTCTTCATATCTTTTCAATCTCTTTAAAAGGTAGCTGTTTAAAGCAAAAATGTATTTTGAGGTTTTCAACATACATATGACAATTGTAAGAGAACAGAAAGGGGAAAAAGAAGTCTACTGCTGTAAGCTTCTTACACTACACATGAGTGGTATATTTTGAAGGTGAACTGTGATAAGTTAACATGTGTATCTTATACCCTAGAGTAACCACTGAAAGAAATACTTTGTTAAAAAGAGAAATAGCGGCTTCCCTGGTGGCGCAGTGGTTGGGAGTCTGCCTGCTAATGCAGGGGACACAGGTTCGTGCCCTGGTCCGGGAAGATCCCACGTGCTACGGAGCGGCTAGGCCCGTGAGCCATGGCCGCTAAGCCTGCGCGTCCGGAGCCTGTGCTCCTCAACGGGAGAGGCCACAGCAGTGAGAGGCCCGCGTACCGCAAAAAAAAAAAAAGAAAAAAAAAAAATCGGACTCAAAATATTTGAACCTCCAGGGTTTGGTAGTTTTCAAATGTTACAGTGTTTATATCACAATGCTGGTAACAGGCCATCAGCCACTGACAAAGTTCACAGCATATGAAAATACAAAGCTTCGGTCAGACCCACGGGTACCTCATCATTCTAGGTGCTAGAGAACCAACCCTTTACCCGGAAAATAAGAGCAACTTCTTTCAAAGCCAGCGTGTTTCCATGGAGAAGCCGTAAGTCTGCCGCAAGCACTCCATCGTTCACCTGGGCCCTCAGGCTTCCTTCAGGAATCAAGAAAACACTGGATCTCTCCAGCCTTGAGGTGGGAGGAACTGAACCCCAACTGCTGCAGGACCAAGTGGAGTACTGGCCACCCTGTGCAGGCCTGATGCTTTCCAGAAGGAGATAATGATAAAAACAACTTACACCTGACGAGCAGTTCACCCCTTACAAAGTGCCTTCACACCCGTTACTGCCTTTTCACTCTGGGGCAACATCTCTTTACTGTCTGCAGTCAAGTCAGCCTGCCAGAGTCAGATGTCCTTCCTCCGTGACTCAGGAGCATGGAGCGGACTGCTAGGGTCCCGCCACAGAACAAGAAAACTCCTTAAGGAGCTTCCTTCCTACCTGTGGTGAACAGTGGCCAAGACTGGGGCCCGCTGACAGGCAGTGGCAGGTCCTAAGGATATTCAAATTCGAACTCAAAAGTCACTTCCAGGTCCCCACGTGCAATCGTGCGTAAGGAGACCAACCTCAGACAGAGCCACCGCCCTCCTGGGTCCAGAGCTCAGTGACTTAAATTTCCAAGTGGAGAAGCAGTGAAGGTTTTGCTGTTCGTTCTACGCCTTTGTGACCATCCACAGCATTACACTCGCATTCTAAAGCACCACACTCCTAGCTGTGTGGCCTCAGAGAACCCTACGCTTCCATGAGCCTTAGCATCTTTGTGTATAAAATATACCTGCCGTAAAGACTACACAAAGCACAGTAAGCACAGACTTTGGTCCCGTGGCCGTCACGCAGCGAGTGCACAGAGAACGTGCTGTACCCATGTGTGCTCCATTGCTGTTCACCACGGAAGCACCGTGGGTGTGGGTCCCTGGATTAAGAAGAAGCCAGTCACATATATTTGACAAAACAGTACATAGAAGGCAACCCTCCACTATCACGTCTCACAGATGAAAACCCTGTCTCGGCGATGCTGAACCGTTTAAAGAATGGTATAATTATAATCTGTCTTCCTAAGAATTAAGTACTCTGCGCACAGCCTTGAAAATTAAACATGTAAGTTACTTCTTTGGCTGAGGTTTTAAATCCCATGAAGTAAAGTGAAACATGGCTAACTCCATTTTAAAGAAAACAACTTTCACTGAACATTATTTGAGGCCAAAATAATGCTTTTAATTATCCTGATGACATCCCCAGTTCCCAATTTTCACTTATTATTAAAAATGTGTTCAGCTGAACCATGTGAAACTGTCATTTTTATAGGTCCAAAATGGACAAATACTGGCAATTCCACGTGGCTCAGCCTAGCCCCAGCCCCACGCACTGTGCTGGTGCCCTGTGTCCATGGATGGACTAACTGAGTCCCTGTAACCACTCCGAAGCAGATGTCACTGTCACCATTTTACAGGTGAAGAGTGGGGGCAGAGGCTGGTCAACGAATTCGCTCAAGATCAACAACTAGTAAGTAGGATTTGCACCCCTAACCTGCGACCGGCACTTCTGAACCACATGCAAAGAACTCTGCTAAATCTTCACATTTTGTCAAGAAGAGCAAAGCAGGTACGTTGATGCTGGCAGGGTACGCTTCCAAGGCAATGCAGATGTTACCTCCGACTATCACACCTTCTTTGTATCCCTTCATTCTGCATATCGAGAAACTTGGAACTGATTTAGGAAATTCTACTGACCTTTACTACAGAAACAGTGAGTCAGAATACTTAGCAAAAAATACAAAACTACAACTCAAACTGGCTTAAGCACTAATAACATTTATGATGTCGTATCATGTCCATTACAGAGCTGGGTTCACTGGCTCAATCATGCTGTCAAAGACCTGGGTCCCCTCTTCCCCCCACTCCACGCTGCACAGCGTCACCGTAAGGCTGGCGCACTCAGTCACAGGGAGGGGCAAGCAGCACGCGGGGCTATGCACTTCCTGGTTCACAGCCGGTGAGGGAGAAGCCTCTCCACCATCCCTGGGGTCTGGACGGGCCTAGCGTAGCTCATGCATCCACTTCCGGACCAGTGGCCGTGGGCAGAAGGATGCCACGCACGGAGTGGAATAAGCCCTGAATCCTAAACCAATCACTGGCACGATGATAGGACTGCCATGACCGCCTCAGACCACTAACCCCCAACCCTGTCCTACACATCAGAGTCACCGAGAAGGTGTGGAAACCTCAACATCTGGGTCCCGCTCCCAGTCAATTAAATTACAACCTCTATGGATGGGGACCCAAGCTTGAACATTAGGGCACAGGTAGGTTTGTGCGTGTGTATGTTCTTTTTTTTTTTCCACAAAAGCCCCTCCTGGAGCTTAGAATCTCTTTCCCGGGGTCATATGGTCCATGAAAGGGAGAGTGAAGCCCTGAGTAACAGATACGAGGGACACGACATGGGGTGCTGGATAAGTCACGCACAGTGTCCAGAATATACAGACACAACCAGAGAAATCATGGGAGAAGGGCAAAGTGGTTCCGACCCCTAGTGCTACAAGCTCAGGAACTGCATCACTCTCAGCACTGTGCAGTGCACAGTTTCACGTCTTGTAAAACAGGGGTAATAATCTTTGCGTGTTATGATCTGATCCAACCGTAAGAGATGACTCAAGAACCCTGTGCCTTGCACGTAACGTACGCAGAGCTCTAACGGGCACCTTGCCATGCTAAGTGGGGGGAGGGGTCCCTGCCTTCTGTGCTGCTCCTGAGCTGAAGTCCCGGTGGCCTCCTGGTGCCCTGGCATTGCCCCTGCTCTGCAGAAGCCTCTGTGGCCTGGTGGACATTCTGGCTGGGAGGGTAACGCAGGCAAGGTTAGAAGATGCTCAGGTCGTGTACCTTCAAGTTCTAGCCAGGCTCTCTCCTGGAGCCATATGATCTTGGGACATGCAAGTTTTTCTCTATAATTTTAGCACTTAAAATGCTAAAATATATTTCCACAAAATATAGCCCAGCAAATATATGATAAACACTAACTTCCCAGTTTTCACCTTCTAGAAGCTTTCTTTTGATTCCTGAATAAACTGGCTTCCAAGATGTTACATAACTTGTGTTATCAGTAGAGTGTGTTCACAGCTGGAACGTTTACAAATCATATGGGAAATTTCATTAGCTGAGGTTGAATAATCTTATAAAGAACAATAATCCTAAGCACTGGATCTTCCATCAGTGAATTAGTGAAAAATACTTAATGGTGTCTTTTCTTAAAGAATAATGCAGAATTCATACAGAAAGAATGATTATAAAAACTATTCTAATATTAGCAGACTATATTAAAACAAACCGCCAAAAATGAAGCAAGTATCACATTTTAGTAACTACTCTTATGCCAGAAAAGAACTCACCGTTTGAAGATGAACTGCAAGAGAAAATAACTCCTTGCTCAAGAAAACGTTATGGTCGCCGTGTGCTGTAAAGTAAGGTATATTAATGCTTGGGGGTTATGGTCGCAGTGTGCTGTAACGTAAGGTATGTTAATGCTTGGGGGTTATGGTCGCCGTGTGTTGTAAGGTAAGGTATATTAATGCTTGGGGGTTATGGTCGCAGTGTGCTGTAAGGTAAGGTATATTAATGCTTGGGGGTTATGGTCGCAGTGTGCTGTAACGTAAGGTATATTAATGCTTGGGGGTTATGGTCGCAGTGTGCTGTAACGTAAGGTATATTAATGCTTGGGGGGTTTTGTTTTGTTTTTTTGTTGTTGTTTTTTGGCTGAGTGCTCGTCACACAGGATTCTTAGCTCCCCGACCAGGGATGGAACCCGCGCCCCCTGCAGTGAAGCGCAGAGTCTTAACCACTGGCCCGCCAGGGAAGTCCCTAATTCTTATTTTTAATTATTTCCTTTCTATTTGAAATTCAAAACCTGAAAATTAGGACCTGATTACCCTTAATACCCTTAATACCAACACACGAAGCCCCCTTTCACTAACAAACTCCTGCCCAAGCAGCATTACCCTCACTACTGCTCTCCTTTCCCCATCCCCTCCTTCAATCTCCTTTGTCCTTAATTCTGTACTCTACAGAAAATCTTTTCAAAGATCACCAAAGCCTTTTCTCCATTCCTGTTTTCTTGATCTTCAACATATATCTGACACTATTAGACTCCTTTCTTCACAAATGACTATTTTCTCCTTTTTTTAAATTTATAAACCATTTCCATTTACTGTTACACTAAATTCTCATGGCCTCCCTTTGAGGAAAGCAGAGACACATTTGCAGTTCTACTTTGTAGATGACAAGCCTGACTGTCATATAATCTAAAGGACTCGCCCAGAACCACAAACCAGGGAACTGCCAGAGCGGGGCTAGGCCCAGCTCTGCCCTCGCCCTGCCTCTCCTCACTCCGGGCTCCCGGAGACCCCTCCTCAGGGCTCAGGCCTCTCCCCATGGCCCTGGGAGGGCCAGCTCTGCTGCATGACAGTCTCCACACTCCCAGTCCTCTGTTCTGTTACTTCTCTAATAATGACTCCCAAACCCATGCCTCTGGTCTATCACGTGAACTCCAAGCTTCTCATCTCCAAGGACCTGTTGGATAGCTCCCTTCAGATATTTTCTTTTTTTTACTGTTACCCCGAACTGAGCATGTCCCACAACAAACTCATCTTTCCATATAAACTACCTCCCCTTTCTAAATTGTGACCATGAATTAATTATACCTCTATCAGACTAGAGTAAATTTTCGATTGTTCTCAGCTTGTTGGATTTGACATACGTAAGCCAAATGTTTTCTGACATCCTTCAAGATATGAAGCAGTCATTTGACCACTCAATTCTATCAACAGCTAAAACTCAAACACTTAGACTGAGTTTCTGGTTAAAATTGTTACATAAGGTTTGATTAATCGAAGAGAACAGGCCCCGCAATGTCCTGTGGGGAGGCTGACTTCTTTGTCCTATTGGACCTGAAGGCCAAGTGTCAAGTCAATAATATTTGAGAGTTTTCCGTGGTTTTTTTTTTTTTTTTACTAGAAAGGCTTCTAGTAAGAGTGACAGATTTTACCCCATCCCTGGGTACATATCCAAAAAGAACTGAAAAAAGGATCTTGAAGAGATATTTGTTAGCCATGTTTACTGCAGCATTATTCACAATAGCCAAGATTAGGAAGCAACCTAGATGTCCATGGACAGAATGGAGACAGAAACGGTGGTCCACACGTACAGTGGAGTATTTTTCAGCCTGCCACAACGTGGTTGAACCTCGAGGACGTGGAGGCAGCTGAGCGAAACAAGCCAGTCACAAAGGGACAAACGCTGCACCGTCCCCCACACGCGAGGCACGCAGAGCCATCAGGCCCCGCGGCTCTGAGCACCACCTCGCTCGGCGCCCTCGCTGTCCTGCTCTCTGCAGGCTCGGCTCAGGCCACGCCTCTTAGGAGCTTTCTGCTGCGCTCTAGCCCAGGTCAAGTCCTGCCGCCTTTGGTTTCCCATTTTACTTAGACATATTGCTTTAACATTTTCTTGGTATCTTGTTTCATAAATATCGGTCATATCCACCTAGACCGTACATTTCCTTTTGGTTGGAACCAGATCTTAGATCTCCACACAATTCCTGTTGTCGAAAGCCTGCCTCTGCCCTGCCCTTGGCCGTGGTCTCCATTCCACCCGCTACAGGAGCCGCCCTCTGCTGCTCCGCGTCTGTTAGGAGCCGCTGTCTGGTTTCCCTCAGGCCACTGATGCGTTCTCTAGCTTTCCCCGTGGCCTCGGCCTCTGTTCTGGGTTTGCTTTCCAATTCTTCACTGAACTGGGCCCTGACTGGGTCTCTGAGGGTCTTCTGAATCCCCACCACTTTGCCCAAGCGTCTGGGTCTTTTTGCCACGACCTGCAAGAAGTTAGTGGCCACCTCTGGCCCAACATTGCCTGGACGCACCTCCTGTTCTGTACACTCCTCAGGTTGTTCACCAGCCTAGGCAGAGGTGGGGTCCCCAAGTTCACTGTTGGTGGCGTGATTGGACCCTGGGCTAGGAACGTTAGCCTGGACTCGGTTTCCGTGGGGCTGTTCTTAGGTCTGCTTGGCATGCTCCTGCCTTCTACCCTCCTCACTGTTCAGCGTGGGGCCTGGCGGTGCCATGGTGACGATCTCAGCGAAGGGCACGTGGCCTGAGCCAGACCAGAGTCGTCCTCCAGGTGTGTTCTGGCTGGAGCTGCTGAAGAGGAGTATTTTTCCCAGTCTGGGCCATAGAACTATGAGGTGTGATGCAGAGCTGCCTGTGGCGATGTGGCTGGCCACCTGGGGGAAGTTCGTCCGTGCTGTCGGTCGCTGAAGCCGGGTCAGAGTGCTGCCACAAGGATGCAAAGAGGGATCCTCCAGCTTGCAGCTGGCTTCACCCTGCCCTTCCCAAAGCTTGGCTGCTTAGATTTTTCTCAAATTTTGAGTTACTCCAGCATCTTCTGTGAATAGCTCCTCTCGTTTTTCTAAAGTTAGTTTAAGCATCATTTTCCTTTCAGTGAGGTCAGTGTACCTCCGTCCTCTAACTCACACCTCCCTACCCCACTGTGGTGTCACAGTCTCTTTTCCTGTGGCACCAGTCACCTTTTGACATACTGTGTAATCCCCCTGGTTGGTCTGCTTGTTGTTTACTGTCTCTCTTCCACACGGAAATGAAAGCTCCAAGAGGGCAGGGATCTCGTTTGGCTCACAGATGATCCCAAGCGCCTGTAACATGTAGGAGGTGCTCAAAAACACATCTCCAACGAATGAATGAAACACTTCAGTTTGCGTGCAGCTGTCCATCATCTCACACAGAGATGCAACGCTCTTATTTGGACTTTGGTTATATCACAGAGAATATTTGGCATTTGGTTATATATATTTGGGTCATATGCACAGAGAAAGGCTGAGAGGTTTGCATGCTGATGAAAGTTTAGTTACGTATCTTCAGCATTCCTATTAGCCAAATAGGTGGCCTTGCAAGGGTCATGATTCTAGTAAGCTACATCTTTATTATGTGAACAATGATGATAACCATGTGATCAAAAAGCAAAACATTTAAGATGGTTATTTACAAAGATTTTCAATATAACTGTTTTATTATGTTGGTTAAATATTTCTCCTAATATTTTGCATTAGCCCAGTGTTCAGATTGTCAGTGCAACAGGTGTGGTATTTGTCTTTAAAAAAAAAAACCACGGGGCTTCTCTGGTGGCGCAGTGGTTGAGAGTCCGCCTGCCGATGCAGAGGACACGGGTTCGTGCCCCGGTCTGGGAAGATCCCACGTGCCGCGGAGCAGCTGGGCCCGTGAGCCATGGCCGCTGAGCCTGCGCGTCCGGAGCCTGTGCTCCGCAACGGGAGAGGCCACAACAGTGAGAGGCCCACATACAGCAAAAACAAAAAAACAGAAAAACAAACCAGTTTCAACAGAGAGCGCCTCTGAAACACCAGCCTTACCCATGAATCACACTGAGCCCATGGCAAGGTGGCCTCCACCAATATCTCTGGATTGGAGTTATGCATTGGGGTCATTTTCTCCCAGCTTTAAGAACTTCCTTTCTTGTAAAGAAGGTCTGCTAGCAATAAAATCTCTCAGTCTTTGCGTATCCAGGAATGTATTTTGCCTTCATTTTGAAGACTAGTTTAGCTGGACACAGAATTCTTGGTAGAAGGTCTTTTCTTTCAGAACTTTGGACACATCATCCCTCCGCTTTAGGACCACTGTTTCTGATGAGCAGTGAGCTGTCAATCTGTGGTGTCCTTGTACGTGTTTCACTGATTCCGAAATGTTCTCTTGGTCCTAAGTTAGGATGTTTTCAGATGTTCTCTTCTCGAATATTTTTTCTGCCCCTTTCTTCTCTCGAGCATTTCCTTCAGGGACTCATACTGTGCTTATGCTGGTATATGCTTGACGACGTCCTGGAGGTCTCTGAGCTTTGCTCATTTTCCGTCATCCTTTTCTGTTTCTGTTGTTCAGACCAGATAACCTCTACCTAGCGTTAAGTCTGCTGATTCTTCCTACCAGCTTAAATCTGCTGCTGAGCTGCCCAGGGTTGTTCCCATTTCTTAAACTCTTATGTAGATGTTCAGCTCATTCATTTTCCGCTTTCTTCTTTAAATTGATAAACTTTCTACTAAATACTGATTTAAATGCATTTCATCATTTTTGATACGTAATATTTTCATTATGCAGTTCAAAACATCTGATTTCTATTATGAGTTCTTCTTTTACTCATGGGTTACTTAATTTCTACATGCAGGATTTTACTAATTCTCTTTTCGTTATTAATTTCCACCTTCACTGTTTCGTGGTCAAAGAAGATATCCCATACGATTCTTATCATCTGAAATGTGAGACTTGTTTCAAACCCCAGAAAATGATCACTTTCATAAATTTTCCATGTGTAACTGAAACAAGTATACAGCTGGAGTCTTCCATGCATCCAGTGGGGCAGACTGGTTGTGTTTTTCAAACCACTCATATCCTTATTGAATGTTTGTTCTTTTTTAGTTACCAAGTATTGAGTGAAGTGGGTTAAAATGTCCCTGATCATGGGGGATTTATGAATTCCTTCTTATGCTGTTTTCAGTTGTTTCATTTTTGAGACTGTATTAGGAAGTGTTTATATAAGTTCAAAATGTTATATCCTGGTGATACAGAATCTGGTGATGAGAATCTGCCTAGTATGTTTTCCTTTTACTCTCAACCTTTATGTATTCTTATGTTTTAAATGAATCTCTTATAAACAACATATAACTGGATGATTATTTTAAATCCAGTCTGACATGACTATCTCTTAACTGGGTCATTTGGTCCATTTATAGTTGTAACTGTACATATTTTTGGATTTATTGCTTCCATCTTATTTTTTCATTTTTTCTCTTTTCTTGCCACCTTTTGAATTATTTTTCACATCGCATTTTATCCTGTATTAACGTTATAGGCATAGAGTCTATTTCTATTATCTCCACGTGATCCTAGAAATTTTCGCCTGCCAACTATCAAGGTCTGAAATTAGCCACTGTTTCGGCTCTCGGTTTTGAACAGGGCTGGACCTCACAATGCTGCCGCTCTGCCTATCCTCCTCCCAGTGCACATGCTATCACTCTGCTCTTGGTATTCTACTGTTTGGCTTTTCTGTTCGTTGGTGTTTATTTTGACTTATTGATACATGTGCTACTGCCTCTGATCATTGCTCTCACTTGCATCTCACACTTTCCATCCGAGATCAAGCTCCTCCTGGAGTGTATGTATATATATATATAGAGAGAGACACCCTTTAGAAGCTCCTACTGGGAAGGTCTACTGGTGACAGACTCTCTCAGTTCTTGTTTGTCTGAAATGTCTTTATTTCACCCTTGCTCTGAAAGCTATTTGTTGGCGGGGGGAGAGAAGTATACAAATTCGTGTTCACAGTTATTTTCTCTCCGTGCTAAGATACTGCACTATTGCTGTGAAGGGGTCAACTGTCAGTCAAAGTGTCAATCCTTTGAAGGTATGCATCTTTTCTGTCTGCCTGCTTCTAAGACCTCCTCTCTCTAATGTTCTGGTTTTCATTACGACGTGTCTTAGTGCAGATTCCTTGTCCTTCATCCTGCTTACAATCAGGTGCACTTCTCGAATTCAGTGCAAACAAGGGTGGGGAGCTTCTCTGGCATTATCCCTGTAACGCTGCTTCTGCCTCACTCGCTCTCCCCTCCCTGCCCAGAACGCTGATAGTTCTGTCATTGTCCCTCCAAACGCTGCTTCTGTCCCACTCGCCCTCCCCTCCCTGCCCAGAGCGCTGACCGTCCAGTGCCCAGTCTCTCCTCTGTCTCTTGCCTGCTCCGATTTTCCATCTCTGTCTCTCTGTGCTTCATTCCGGATAATTTCTTCAGAACTGTCTGCATCAATCTAATTATCCCTTCAACTATGTCTAATCTGCTGTTAAAGCTGTCTGTTAAATTTATAATTGCAATCATTATATTGTTCACTTCCAGAAATATTATTTGACCCTTTTTCAGATCTGCCCAGTCACTTTCACAATCTCTCACTCTTTACTCATATGTTAATCCCTTCTTTTTTTCTTTAAGCACAGTAAACACACTTATTTTATATTGATTTGATAACTCTTAGACCTGAAACCTTCTTTAGGGTCTATGTCATGTTATCTCACTAATGATACTTCCCCCCATGCTTTTGTAATTTTTAATATGTGAGCTCTGACTCTTGGAACCTTATCTGTATGAACCGGTTGAAGTCAAAGAATCCTCCAGAAAGGATGTGCATTGTTCTCTAAACGAGGACTGCCTGGGTGGTTTGAATTCAGGCTTCGAAGCTGCATGAAAACCAGTCTACAGTGATTAATTCTCAGAGGACATTTTTCCTCCACTACAGCCTATGGTTATTCTCAGAAGAGATTTCCCCCCACTGTGTTCAGTCCCTAAGGTCAAACAGGCCACCTTCCTGTAGTCTCCAAGGGCAGGAAGAGTACCTTCAGTCTACCCTGACAATGCTGGTAAGAACCTTTGGGAGTCCCCTACCCGGCTACTCATTTAGGGTGGTAACTGAGCTTTGTTTCCTGTCCCCACACCCTGTTAGGACACGGAAACTAAAGGTCATCTTGACAAATGCCTTCAGAACAGGAGTTAGCTCAGGTCTCTGTTAACCTCTCTGGCATCTCACTTTCACTTGGCTTTTGTGCTCTGGGTGTAATTACTATTTTTCTAGCTCAAAGGAGGGCTTTTAAAGTGTTTTTTATATCTCACCAGACATTTTGACTGTTTTCAGTATGGAGACTTGTCCAAGATCTAGGCCATTATACCCCTGCCTCCCAAGTCATGGTCTACAGGGATGGGCTGATGGGAGATCTGCAGGAGGTGACCTGAAGTTTTTAAACAGAAGATGAGGGAGGCGCAAAAGCTGGTGGTAGTGGCAGACTGTGGTCAGATTATGGATGTATTCTGAAAGCAGGGCCATCAGAATTTCCTTACAGACTGCACGTGGGTATCAGAGAAGAAGGAGACAAGAATCACTCCAAGGTCTTTACAGGCCTGAGAAACTGGAAAAATAGAGCTGCCATCAACTGAGACTGGGAAGGCCGTGGGTAGAGCTAAATGGAGGAAGATTGGGAATTTAGTCTGAACACACTGAGTCTGAATGTCTGCTAGCTGTCCATGTGGAGATGTCAAGTAGATAGTCGGATATATGGGTCTGGGGCCCAGGAGAGAGGTCTGGGCTAAAGACATTAATACAAATTGGGTAGAACGATCCATGTTTCATATTACTAGATAAACCAAATAAATGTAAGATGGGAAGCAAATGCCTATGTGGCTGTTCAACATTGTAAATGTGAGTAGGAAATGCAGCACTAAAAAGTTACAGGTGTGATCTGAACGCCAGTTTGCATTAACGGTTACATAACCGTTAATGGCCGTCCCTCCCAAAAACACTCTGTCCTCATCAGCTATTTGCTAGAGTTCCGTGCCAGTTCTTCGGCTTAAGAGGAATGTGAAGAATTTGGAGAAAGCCTGGGAAAAAGCCAGCAACACAGTTGAATAAAGGGAAGGAAAATGAAACCCAGCAAAGGTTAAAGGAAATGAGATTATTTAGTCAGGGATGATTAACAGCAACTGGTCCTGTACCCTGGATCAAAGAAGTCCGGATGCTTGAAAGCAACTTGCCACCTTTAGGACAAAGGAATTAAAAGGAAATGAGCTTCCATTGTGGCATAGAAGATTTAGATTATAAATAAAAAGCGAAACTAACACCTCTTTAACACCTACTATGTTAGGTATTGGCCCAGGCACTACTGCATTTTAATATACACGAAGACCCTTGAGGTAGAAATCCCCATTTTGCAGAGCAGAAAAGAGGGATCCTAAAAGGTAAGTTCCCAAGTAGACAAGCTGTAACTTCAGTCTGGGTCTAATAAATCCAAAGTCCATGTTCTTTAAAACATATCAAATTTCCTAACATGAAAACTGACAAATGTAGGAACCAATTATTGAAAGAACTAATGGAATCTTTTTTCCTAGATCTTTTAAAAGTTAAGAGAGATTCTTATTTTCTAGTATATTTTCATAAAGCAGATCTACCTAAAAGCAAAGAAGAATAATCCAGTTTTTTGTTTGTTTGTTTGTTTGTTTTTTAGGTACATGGGCCTCTCATTGTTGTGGCCTCTCCTGTTGCGGAGCACAGGCTCCGGAAACACAGGCTCAGCGGCCATGGCTCACGGGCCCAGCCGCTCCGCGGCACGTGGGATCTTCCCGGACCAGGGCAGGAACCCGTGTCCCCTGCATCGGCAGGTGGACTCTCAACCACTGCACCACCAAGGAAGCCCCAGTTTTTAAATTCTCTTAGTCCTAAGCAGTTATGACAGTCTAGAATTATGAAAACAATCACACCACCACCGCCAGGCACCAAGATGCACATACTTTTTCCAGAGAACTACTTTTGTTTCTGTTTTCCTATTCTATAATAAAATATATATTCACCTTCCTAAAAGACACACCAAGTTGTATAACAAATTTCAATTTTTAAGTTAAATTAATTCCATGGATAAATCAGGGGACAACACGCTGGGCTTGGCAGACCTTGTCTTTATTTGACTGTGATAGCAAATAACATCAAGATGACATCTCAAAAGATGTATTAGGCTTTGGGCTGTGCACACTGTCAAAAGAGCCAGTAACTGTCTTCATGAGCAAGAAAGCCTGATGGCCCCGGGGCAAAAAGTGGCATTAAGGCAACTTCACCCCAGCCCCCACTGTATGGGACCCGAAGTTCAAGCAAGAACAATCCACCCTGGTCAAAGCACGCCACCTCTGGTGAGGGTCGGGAACCGACACTCTTGGGTTGCGGCAACCTAGAGAGCTGCCTAAATTAAAATGAAACTGTAAGGACTGTCACTCGGCCCTGGAGCGTTTCTGGAGCACCAGAGCTAGAAAAGGCCCTAGAGAACGTTCAGCCTAAGGCCCTCTTTTTATGCGAAAGTAAGCAACTGGCAAAAGGCGCTGGAGGATCACTCTGCAAGCTAGCAGAGAGGGGCGCAAGGTTTCAGGACATCCCTCTCTAAGGCTGAGCCACGCCACACCAGGAGACAAGGAAGGGAGAGAGGTCACCGGGAACTAAGCATCCACCTCAGAGGCACTTCCTGCGGAGCGGAGGTCCACAGGGTGGCTGGGAGAAGGGACCTAGAACCCAACTGCCCGGACTTCCACCCAGAAGCTGTATGACCTCGAGGAAGTCACTTCACCCCTGCGTGCTCCAGTTTCCTCATATATAAAACATAAATTGTAATATTTGCCTTATAAGGGTATTTAGAGAAGTAAATCTGTAAATACACATTGCCTGGCACTCCAGGAGTGTTAGGGACCTTTATTTAATTATCCTCGCCCTCTCCCCACCCCCGCCCCTGCCGACTGACACCATCTGCTGGCACGTGGCCCACAGCGACCAGCCGGGATAGCTGCCCACCTCTAGCCCAAGACCCACCTCTGATTCCATGGGTTCCTTGGCTCACGTTCTCAAGAGAAGAAAGCTGTCTGGTCAAATACCCAGGCCTCGTGGGCAGGAGGCCTCCTAAAATACAAACACAGCCCTCTCGGCCGCCTCCTTACAGCTTTGGAAGATCTGGGGTTTTACCCTACTTGCAAGTTAATAAGCCAGCATGTGAGAGTCTCACGGACGCTGGCAGGAGAGACAACACCCCTGTGTCCAAGGCAAAGAACAGTATTCCTCCACGGCAACGGCCATATCCAGAGGGTCAGCACAGTTCAGTGAGACCTAATTCCACAGCGCCAGGCATATGCCATGGGCTGCATTACAGAAGAGAAAACCCAAACTCAGGGAACCCAAATGGTTCATAATGGGAGTAATCCTGCCAGACCTTTTCCCCAGAGGGAAGCATTATCCCTATTGCATGAGTGTAAACAAACCCACCCTCTGTTCTGGACAGAGACAGTATCTCTGCCTTCATGGGGGTTTACTACAGAAGCAGCCTTGAAAAGACAGCCAGAAACAGAGGAGGTCCGTTCCTCTGCTCTCCCAACAATATCTAAATAAACAGACAAGCATATACTATTTCATTGGCTGGAAGACTCGGTATTGCTAAAATGTCAATTCTCCCCAAGATGAACTGTTGATTCAACACAATCCTAATAAAAATCCCAACAGGATTTTCTGTTGTTGTTAGAAAGTGACAAGCCGATCCTCAAATTCGTATGGAAATGCAAAGGACTTAGAAAGAGTCAAAACAACTTTGAAAAATAAGAACAAAGTTGGAGGATTTACACTACCTGACTTTAATATTTATTATAAAGTATGGTATTGGCATAATGCTACAAAAATGGATCCATAGAACAAACGAATAGAGTCCAAAAACTACACCCTCTCATATAATGTCATTTGATTTTCAACAAAGGTCCAAGGGCAATTCTGTGGAGAAAGGAGAGTCTTCCAAACAAATGGTGTTAGATCAACTAGGTGGCTTTATGCAAAAAAACAAAAACAAAAAAAACCAACTTTGAGTCATACCACTCACCATATATAAATATTAACTCAAAATGGATCACAGACCTAAATGTAAAATGCAAAACTATAAAACTAATAGAAGAAAACACATTTTAAAAATCCGTGTGGCAAAAATTTCTATACCAAAAGCATGATTTGTAGAAGAAAAAGAACAATAAATTAAACCTCACCAAAAAAATTAAGAATTTCTGTTCTTTAAAGATGCTCTTAAGAGAATGAAAAGACAAGCAACAAACTGAGAGCAATTATTTGCAAACTACATATCTGACAAAATATTTGTATGCAGAATATACAAAGAACCTCAATACTCAATTGAAACAACCCAATTTTTTTTTTATACAGCAGGTTCTTATTAGTCATCCATTTTATACACATCAGTGTATACATGTCAATCCCAATCGCCCAATTCATCCCACCACCACCACCGCCCCCCACCGCTTTCCCCCCTTGGTGTCCATACGTTTGTTCTCTACATCTGTGTCTCTATTTCTGCCCTGCAAACCGGTTCATCTGTACCATTTTTCTAGTTCTACATATATGCGTTAATATTCGATATTTGTTTTTCTCCTTCTGACTTACTCCACTCTGTATGACAGTCTCTAGATTCATCCACATCTCTACAAATGACCCAATTTTGTTCCTTTTTATGGTTGAGTAATAACCCAATTTTTTTTAATGGGCAAAAAGGTGTGAACAGACATTTAATCATAGAAGATATATGGATGGGCAAATAAATACAGGAAAAAATGCTCAACATCATTAGTCATAACATAAATGCAAATTAAGACCAAAGTGAGTGAGGTATATCACACCACTCCCAGAATATCTAAAACTAAGAAGAAGGACTATGCCAAACACTGACGAGGATATGCACAACAGAGGTGGTAACTCTCTGCTGGGGCGGGGGCTGGGGGGTGCAAAGCAGTGCCGACACTTCGCAGCACAGCTTGGCAGTGCCACAAAAATACCTACTACGTGAGCTAGACAGTCCACTCCCAGGCGCTGACCCAAGAGAAATGAAAGCCGGTGTCCAGGCAACAACATACAGGAATGTTCACAGCAGCTTTATTTACAAGAGCCAAAACCTGGAGACAGCCCAAATGTCCATCAACAGCCGAATACATAAAGCAACTGCAGTCTCTCCACATAACAGAATACTACTGAGTAATAAAAAGGAATCAACTACTAATACACACAGGATGGAGCGATCTCGAAATAGTCACGCCGAGTGAAAGGAGAGAGGCAAAAAAGAATACACAGTGCATGGCTCCATTTATATAAACCTGTGGAAAATGAGAACTAGCCCGCAATACAGAAAGCAGGCAAGCGATTTTCTGGGAAGAGGGGGACAGAGGGACGGGAAGGAGGGATCCAAGAAGCACAAGGCACCTCTCGAGAGTGACAGGTGTGCTCATTATCTTGACTGTGATGATGATTCTACGGGTGTATAACTTACGTCAAAACTTACCAGTTGTTTGCCTTAAATGTGTACAGTTTATTGCATGTCAATTATACCTCAAAAAACCTGTTACAAAAAATAAGCATTTACCACCAAATGGAACTGAAGCTCAAAAACAGAGATTGATCTGAATTACAAAAAAATAAGGAAAGGTAATTTTTTTGCACACTTGAATGAAATATGTTCCTACTGAAGACATGCTATTAAAAAGTATGATAAACAGGATTTCCCTGATGGCACAGTGGTTAAGAATCCGCCTGCCAATGCAGGGCTCACGGGTTCGATCCCTGGTCCAGGAAGATCCCACATGTCGCAGAGCAACTAAGCCCATGAGCCACAACTACTGAGCCTACGCTCTAGAACCCGTGAGCCACAACTACTGAGCCTGCGTGCCACAACTACTGAAGCCCGCAAGCCACAACTACTGAGCCAGCGCGCCTAGAGCCCGTGCTCTGCAACAAGAGAAGCCACCACAATGAGAAGTCCATGCATCGCAATAAAGAGTAGCCCCTGCTCGCCACAACTAGAGAAAGCCTACATGCAGCAATGAAGACCCAACGCATCCAAAAATAAACAAATAAATTTATATTAAAAAAAGTATGATGAACAGATTGGGACAAAATTTTAGGTTAAATTGGTGGTTAGGGAGAAAAGCCGGAGAAACAGTAAAGACAGCTTTTTATTCCAAAGAAAACAAAAAAACACATCAGATGGATAGATAGATAGACAGATGGAACTTCAGAGCTGCAATCTCTCAGATTTCTTTTTTCCCCACGTTGCTTAACGACGGGATTTCCCTACACCTGATGTTCAGAGCCACAGACAGCATACATAGTGCTGTATCGTTCACAGTGAAAGGGACAGGTTAAAGCCACTTATTAGCTGTTTTATTAGATAATTTTTCTTTGTGTCACCGAATCATAACTAAATTGAAAGCGATACTTCAGAAACAGAACTAGAAATAACAGCATACCAGTGAGTTTTCTATAATTTGAAATCTTTTTTTAGGAAGGCATGAGAACACCTTGGGATGAACAACCCTCATCTCTAATACTTTACGACCTCCTCCTGCCACAGGGGAACAGGTGTATAAGGAGACGCACAGGTAAAGCCCATCCTTACCGCTCAGAAGCCACCACAACAAAGGGATGAATCCTGGACTCTCACTAATGTACTTCAAGCCTTTCAAATTGATGCTCACGTTGTACAGGGACATCAGCATTAATCTGAAATGTAAAAGAAAATGGTGTTGACACGCTGCCCCTCCATACTGCGTCACCCTAAATATATCTCCTGGTTCACAGGACCTTAACATATTTAGGGGTGCCCTCATGCCCTTACACTTCAGATGTCCAACTCTAACACAGTCTGGATGACAGGTATAGTAAGCAGAAGTATGTAAAAATATTTGTCTCTGTGAGGCTACCTGAAAATGGGAAACTTCAGCAATACTGCCACGTAACACCACCTCTTATAAGCTCACATAATCAAGAGACACATATGCAAAGTGGGCACAGGGAACCTCAAAACCATATTCATTGAGTAATCCCTTTTAGTACCAATCCTGCATTTATAGACAGATAACCCTCCATTCATAAGTATACTGTACTCTAAAAGTTCAGTTCACTGTTTAAAATTTAATCCTACCTTTCATTCAGTGACTGTTACCCATGATGCCTGGGTGGCCAGGTCAGGCCGTACCATCCTGTTTAATCCACGGCAAAGGGATGGAGAGCACCACAATCCAACCACCCCTAACAACCAACGATCCTACTGACCTGGAGTTAAATAGGGTCTTACAAGTGGTCTTGGGAACTGACCACAACTAGTAATACAGAGTCGAATACTATTAAAAACTGGAAAACTATAGGACTGGTTTCTGATAATACTGCTGAATACAGAGACCCCCAAAACTTCATACTGTACAGTAATAGAAAAGGCTACACAAATATTTTGCAAAGTCTTGAAAAAAATGAATGACCTTGTAAGAAATGAAGGGAAAACATCTCTAATCGGGAACTTAGTGAGAGCTCAAATTCAGAAAGGTGAGCCCTAAAGATGACAGATTCCAGAGACACAGAACGTCAGTGTTAGTGCCTTTGTGCAGAGGGACAGAAAGAAAAGCCTCAGACCAACACAAGACAGGACTTCAGAGCACGGACCCCTTCAGAAAGCCAGGAAAGAGTGAACTGTCAAGCTTGGCATGATTGCATACTTTCCGTATTGCCTGAAAATCCACAAGCCAATAATTTTAATAAGAAAGTAGACCTGGGATGGGAGCTGCTCCCGCCACCCGGCCACAGGAAACATTCTCTTAGAGGAAAGGACCCTCAACTGGGTCCTCAAAGAATTCTCACAAATACAGTGCTAACAATTTTAAGTTCATAATAAAAATCACAAAACACATGAAAAATAAGACCTTAAAGTAACAGCACAAAGAACCAATGACAGAGTCAGCATAAAAAAAATTATCAGATACTGCAATTATCAATTACCAAATAGAAAACAGCTATGTTTAATAGGTATAAATAATTCAAAAAAGAAATTTAAAACATCATCAAGGAGATACTGAGTATTATAAATAACCAGGCAGTTCAAAAAAGAACCCAGTAGAACTTACAAGAATGAAAACTTTAATAATCAAACTGTAAAACTCAAGGGTAATTGACACCCGGGAAAGGAGAAATACTAAACAGAAAAGAGAGCTAAAGAAGGGCTTCCCTGGTGGCACAGTGGTTAAGAATCGCCTGCCAATGCAGGGGACATGGGTTCGAGCCCTGGTCCGGGAAGATCTCACATGCTGCAGAGCAACTAAGCCTGTGTGCCACAACTACTGAGCCTGAACTCTAGAGCCCGCGAGCCACAACTCCTAAGCCCACAAGCCACAACTCCTGAAGCCCAGGTGCCTACAGCCCATGCTCTCCAACAAGAGAAGCCGCCGCAATGAGAAGCCCACGCACCACAACGAAGAGTAGCCCCTGCTCGCCGCAACTAGAGAAAGCCCGTGCACAGCAACGAAGACCCAACGCAGCCAAAAAAGAATAAATTAAATAAGCTTTTTAAAAAGAGAGCTAAAGAAATTGCAGGAAATGGAGCAAAGCTAGGGAGGAGGAAGCCCAGAAAGGCAGCTACCAGACAAGGGGAGCACTAGCGAGCATGCAGAATCTGCCCAGGCTGTGGCCGGCTCTGACCCGGCCACTGGACGAGGCAGACACTACCGAGCCCAGTGGAGAGTGAGAGGAAACCACGGAACGAGGCACAGATTTGGCACTGACCACCTCGGGGGGGCCAGGGTTTAGGAGTCAGGAAGAGCTAACTGCCTGTCACGACAAACACCAGTTCTCTTCAGGAAAAGGTACCAGAGCCCAAAGCCCACAGCCCATCTCCTGCAGTGTCCTGTGTGTGCACAACTGAACATTTAACCAGCAGGACCGGCGAGGGTGAGGAGAGCAAGGCACTTGTTTTGGTTGCAAATTTAAGGGGTGCCAACAAAGCTTAGTAACCAAGGTTTTTAAAATATATTGTAAAGCAACTTTTAAAAATCAGAACTACTGCAACAATTCCATAATAAGCAATATATCAAAATTTAAAATCAAGATGGAATCAGTAATAGTACTATACCAAGACATATTAGAGCCTGAGGCAAAAGGAAAATCAATAATAGCGATTTAGTCCATTAATAAGGGATCGATTAAATTATGGTACACACATACATGCATGCCATGGAAAATGTTTATTACAGTTTTCTGTTAAAATAGCTGGTTTCGGGCTTCCCTGGTGGCTCAGCGGTTGAGAGTCCGCCTGCCGATGCAGGGGACGCGGGTTCGTGCCCCGGTCCGGGAGGATCCCACATGCAGCGGAGCGGCTGGGCCCGTGAGCCATGGCCGCTGAGCCTGCGTGTCCGGAGCCTGTGCTCCGCAACGGGAGAGGCCGCAACAGTGAGAGGCCCGCGTACCACAAAAAAAAAAAAAATAGCTGGTTTCCCCACTTAGCTTTGTTTGTCAAAAGCAAGCTCCACGGCTGATTTGTCTTCACAGACACATAGGCTGGTACAGTACCCGGGACATGGTAAGTGCTCGGGTTCAACATGGAAAGTGAACCAGCTCCCAGCGATTGAGAGCCTCAGCAGCGCAGCGTGTGGAGACGGTCTGTCTCTCCTCCTATTTCCATGGGCATTTTCAAAGTCAAGGCAATGCTGCCGTCCAAGAAGAGAACACCAGACTAGCGCCCTTGAGAACAGTAATGCCCAGGTCTCAAATTACGATTTTCAACCTCGCCACAGGCCACAAAATGAGCCAAAATTACAAATGCTTTCAAGTTTTCCTGACAATTCTTACAGATATCCAAAATCTATGCACTAGTAACCATTTAATGAGTTATTAAGGGATGTTCAAATGTCATATTCATGAGGACAATTCAACACATTAACTAGAATTTTCTGAGATGTCTAATCCAAGATCTCAAGAAGAGAAAAGTTCAGATCACCAACACAGATAGTTGGAATTCCTCAAAATTCAATGTATTTCCTATGCTGCTTTCAGGCTACAACAGCAGGAGTGAGTCACTGCAACAGAGATCGCATGGTCCACAGAGCCTAAAATATTCTATGTGGCCCTTTAGAGGAAAGCTTGCCAACCCCTGCTTTAGATAATGAAAAGAAAATAAGCCAATCTTCTCTAGATCTTAAGAGGCAAAGTTAATATCTGGGTGATGACTGAAATATGGGGCAAACTCCAGATAATATGTCTAGCTGAAATTCTTCATTGACTGCTGTTTAACTTTGAGGTGGCAAAAACACAGATTGACAAATGTCTCTGAAATTTCATATTTGGTCACAATCAGCCAACATTAAGAAGCTAAAATGAGGGACTTCCCTGGTGGTCCAATGGGTGACTCTGCGCTCCCAGTGCAGGGGGCCCGGGTTTGATCCGTGGTCGGGAAACTAGATCCTACATGCTGCAACTAAGATTCCATGGGCCACAACTAAAACCCGGCGCAGCCTAAATAAATAAATAAATAAATATTAAAAAAAAAAAAAAAGAAGCTAAAATGGAACAAAACTAATTGCCACGGCCATGGTGCCACCTGACGTCGTGTTACTGCCAGGCTACATCTTTCTGAAGACCAGAGAATCCTCCAAGGTCACACCACGACTTAGCAAACAACAAACCCTGAACCACTTCCTGTTTCTTATGCAAATACTTCCTATTCCAACATTTCTACTCCAACCAAAAGCACTCTGTAGGGCTTCCCTGGTGGCGCAGTGGTTGAGAAGCTGCCTGCCGATGCAGGGGACACGGGTTCGTGCCCTGGTCCGGGAAGATCCCACATGCCGCGGAGCAACTAGGCCCGTGAGCCACAACTACTGAGCCTGCGAATCTGGAGCCCGTGCTCCGCAACAGGAGAGGCCGCGACAGTGAGAGGCCCGCGCACCGTGATGAAGAGTGGCCCCCGCTTGCCACAACTGGAGAAAGCCCTCGCACAGAAATGAAGACCCAACACAGCCATAAATTAATTAATTAATTAATTAAAAGAAAAAAAGTATGAGTACAACATATGCCCTTTAAAAAAAAAAAAAGCACTCTGTAAATAATGTATCAAAGTTCCAACTGTCAGGTCAAAAGAGACCGCCCATTCAATTCACTCTTCTGCTACTTCAGTATTAAAAGGAAATGTCATTTCCCAAACTACTGTAGTACTAGGAGTCATTTGTTTCTTCCAATGACAAAAAAGTAGGTAAATTCTGCTTCCTACCATGAACCTAAGCAGAAGATACATTATAAATGGATTCATGGGCTGCAAAAGAGCAATCTCCCCATCTCTGCAGTCTTGAGAATTTGAGAGGCATCTGACATTGATAATAGAAGGACTGAAAGCAATGCTAAAATAAAGGTAGTAGTAAACTTAAAATGCTACGCAAGTAACTCTCCTTGAATGACAAAGCCCTCTCTCCACCTAGATACACGAGGCCTGCGCCTGGAGGCTGAGCGGGCTCTCCTGGTGAGACGTCAGAAAGCCACCCCCCAGACAGTCTGACGTCCAAGGCTGAGGTGCTCAAAGTAAAGGTGATGCGAGTGAGCTACCTTGTTCTTCCTTGTAAAAGAAATTATAACTTGTAACCTAGAAGCAACAAAGAATAAACACACCCAGTACTTCAAAACAAGCCAACCATAAAAATAAACCAAAAGGCATGACTTGTGATGTCTACTGACCTGAAACAAAACCCACAAATCAGTCATCCAAAACTGACTAAAATCTAAATTAGCCAAATTAGCACCATCAAGTAATTTTAAGGAACAAAGAGTAATACAATTCTTAGAGAAGACTGCACATGTTACATGAGAAAGAAGCAATTGGCAGAGCAATACAGTCAGACACTTCAGACCAAATGACGGACGGAAACTCGCAGTTAGAGGCCCACCAATTTTTTTTTTTTTTGCGGTACGTGGGCCTCTCACCGCTGTGGCCTCTCCTGTCGCGGAGCACAGGCTCCGGATGCACAGGCTCAGAGGCCATGGCTCACGGGCCCAGCCGCTCCGCGGCATGTGGGATCTTCCCGGACCGGGGCACGAACCCGTGTCCCCTGCATCAGCAGGCGGACTCTCAACCACTACACCACCAGGGAAGCCCCCCACCAATTTTTAAAGAGGATATAGTAACTGACTAGTGAACAGGCTTGTTTTAGACTCGGACCCCCTCCCCAGTCAAGTCAGAGCTTAAAAATCTGTGGCCTGTATGTACCATACGTAATCCTAATCAAGTATCTTAGATTAATTTTTATCTACTACTTAACAGAGAAGACACACAAAAAGACAGAACACGACACCCACCTCCCTGGTTAAGAAAGAAACCTCCTCACCATAGTCAAATCCCCTTCATGAACTCTGTCTGAACTCGGACTTCAGGCAGGTGGGAACCACTATCTCATTTGCTACGGGAGAGAGGTGTGCGTCTCCATGTACCTTTACAGCAAATATACAGAGCCTGACGATCCTGTTCTCCACACCTGTATCAGCAGCGCATACCGCAGTAATCTTCCCCACCACCGCGAGAGGTCTGTCCATGTTGATCTGCATAGCTCAAACGTATTTTCACTGATGCCTCCCAACATACTGATCACAATTTATTTCTCTATTCTCCAGCTGACAGAGGTTTAGGTCAGTTCCTAGTGTGTGCTATAACAAACACAGCTGCTATGACATTTCTGCACACGTGTCCTGGGGTTTATGGGTAGAACTTTCCCTGGAGCAAGTATGCAGAAGTGGGTTACCTGTCCCAGGCCTGTGTCAATAGGACTGGTAAAATCATAGTGAAGGATGGGCGATGAGACAAAGTTAATGAGAAAGTTAAGTGCAAAAGAAACCAGGGAGAACTTAAAAGGCTGGAAGTAATCCTAACTCCTGAAATCCAGATCTCCGATGAGAAACAAAAATTGTGTTTGTCCAGCTCTTACTGAGCGTCAAGCAGAACGGCAACACCAGTGTCACACGACAGCAGTGGGGAAACAAGCCACAACCAGGAGTTTCTGAGGGTCCATTGTACCAGGCTCAAGGCCAGCACGACACCTGGTGGCCCTCAGAATCCCAAGGTCAGGATACAACCCCAGACACGCACAGAAACTGCCTGTACCAGACGCTCTGTGCGCCAGGCTGATGTCCCGTGGTTGGAGGTGGAAGGAAAAGGACCGATGCTGGTGAGGATGGGGAATCTCCGGACACTTCACACCCCGAGTGCTGGCTAAGTAAGAAGAAATGCACAGAGAAGAGGTGGACAAGAGCCCCTGTCAGGCAGCACTGACTTCCCTAGCCTTGGCAGACGGAGCCTGGTCTAGGGCCGGCCTGGGGTTGCCCACAGTCCTATCAAGTGGCCATATGGAGCAGACACCTGAGAGGCTGATGTGAATGTTAAAAATTATCAACAGAGAACACAGACCTGGTTGGTGTAGCAAGAAGGTCATCCCCTTGAAGATACGGAAGCCAAGGCTTGAAAGATACACCACCACAGCAAGCAGCACCCAGCCCTCCTGCTGGCAGCAAAAAGCACCTTGAGAGGCCCTCACCACCAGATGTTGGAAGTTTCTAGATTTGGAGAGTTTAAAAAGGGTCTTCCAAAAAAAAAGGCAGATAAACTGGAGCTATCGAGAAAGTAAATGGCCTGAGAAGACATAACCCTGAAGGAACTCACAGAGGCCAAGTCACAACAATGTCCCACTTGTCACCAAAGAGGTGGCCCCGGGGCCCCTCGGTAGAATCAAGTCTGTTATAAAGGGCCACTAACCCCAAGGGCCCATGGGGACTTCAAGGGAAGCAAAAGGAACAGGGCAACATAAGCCAGCCCTTCATTCTGGGAAAATGTGTCATGTCGTGGAAAATCCAAAGCCACCCAAATCCTAGCAGAGCTGGAAATGCTCTGATATGGACCCTAGGGCGCCGCTGAAGGTGATCACAGCACAGCTGGGAGAAAGTCGGCTGAAAAGGAGCCAGTGGAAGGGAGAACTTGGAAATGCCTAAGCAAGAGATGACAGCTAATTGAGCAAAATCCCAGAGGGCAACTAATCAAAAGCACAGCTAATCAAAGCCAGAGGTGGAAACCCCAAAAGGCCACATGAGAGAAGAAAGTGAGGGTGAGAGGGTATACACAAGTGAGGCAGAGAGACGAGAAAGCTCAGGCCCACAGGCCTCGGCTCTCCCTGGGGAGCAGGAAGGAGAGCCACCTGCTGGGATAAGTGCCCCTGCCCCACAGAGGGCCGAAGAGCAGCGCAGGAGTCAGAGTCACAGAGAGAGTCTGAGTCTGACCCGGCCACGGTGGAGATGAAAGTGGCACCGATAAGGATGCAGAGGAGAGTTCCAGGGGGACTGAGGACCAGGTGAGGGTGAAACGGCATGACTCTGTGCATCTGAAACCTTCTCCTCAAGCATCACCACAGCTAGGAAGGGAGAAGGTGGGTGGCCGGTCCAAGGTCAGAGCATCAGGAGATGGTGGTGAGGGTCCAGGTTAGCTGGACGGAGGGGAGGCCGTGGAGGAAAGAGAAGCAGTAAGCAGCAGGAGTCTCAGCGAGGTTCGGGGAGTGATGGGAGGAGGGAGCTGAGCAAGGGAGCATGTGTCTAAGGACCGCGACGGGCTCTCCACCTCAGAGGCTGGAAACCCACGTGATGATAAACCCAGGGCCCTCTGTATGCTGTTGTAATAATGAATGTGTGTCATAATGTATCTGTCCAAAACCACTGAACGGACAACACCCAGAGTAAACTCTTAGGTAAACTATGGTCTTTGGGTGACTGACGTGCCAAAGTAGGTTCACCCTCGGTAGAAAATGTCCCATTCTGGTGAGTGACGGTGATAACAGGGAAGGCTACGCATGGGGCGTGGGGGGGACAGGGGTATATGGGAAATCTTTGCATCTTCCTCTCAGTTTTGTTGTGAAGCTACAACTGCTCTAAATAATTATTTGTAAAAACCCCCATCTCTGGGTCTGGGGCACCCAAGCTGCTGAAAATGGGCAGCCTTTGACCATGACGGTGGCGAGGAAAGCAAAACCCCCAAGAAAAAGGCAAACTACAGTCAAGGTGTGGAGAGGCCAAACGGAACAGGAGGTTTGCTCGCAGTACAGGAAGGGTCCTAGCTCTGGAGGACTCAGGCTGGACGCTAGCAGCGATGGAGAAAGTGGGTATACAGTGGGCATATCAGAAGGCGGCCACAGAGAACGGAGCGGCAAGACCTGCCTCAGGCCGCTTTGCACAGGGATCCCAAGACGGGTCTGAGGCTGACAGCCCGCACACGGCTGTGCTTGGGGGTCAGATGGAAAACTGTCAAGTAAGCAAGTAAATGTCTCTGCAGGTGGATTGGGAAGAAGACCAGAATTTTAAGAACCACCAAACCAAGAGTTTACCACTCAGCCCCCAAACCCAGGGTGGCACGAACCACACAGAGAGAGCACCAGGAGAAGCCCTCTGCTCAGGCTTGAGGAGTAGCAGCGGGATCTCGCAGCAGTGACCGTGCTGGCAATGGGAGTCCTCGGGTAACTCAAACTCTGTGGAAAGGAAATGTGATCCTCTGAACTCCTGCTTCTTGCCCTGGACTGGGCCTAGCTGCAGAAACATGTGACCTCAGGGCATATAAAACCTCAGCATTGGGCTTCCCTGGTGGTGCAGTGGTTGAGAGTCCGCCTGCTGATGCGGGGGACGTGGGTTCGTGCCCCGGTCCGGGAAGATCCCACATGCCGCGGAGCGGCTGGGCCCGTGAGCCATGGCCGCTGAGTCTGCGCGTCCGGAGCCTGTGCTCGCAACGGGAGAGGCCACAACAGTGAGAGGCCCGCGTACCGCAAAGAAAAAAAAAAAGGCTCAGGAATGTGACCCCACAAGGTCGTCTACAGACTCCTGGCCTCACCCCAAGCTATGCATGTGTGGATCTGATCATAAACAGCATATCTAAGACTCTGAAAACTAAAATATCAACTATCATCCAGGTCCCAAACAGGGACATACATGAGGGGCAGAGCACCAGGAGACGATGGTGAGGGATCAGCCTCACAGCAACAGCACTGCAAAAGCTTCTTAAAAATGGAACTGAAAGGAGTTCCCTGGTGGCCTAGTGGTTAGGATTCAGCACGTTCACTGCCGTGGCCGGGGTTCAGTCCCTGGTCAGGGAACTGAGATCCCAAAAGCTGTGCAACATGGCCAAAAAAAAAAAAAAAAAAAAAATGGAACTGATACGGAAGCCACAAACAGAGAAGGCTGGTCAGAACTTGTGACCTGAACCCAACCAGGCTGACCGCTGCTGAAACAAAACATCAACACCTCCCATAAGATTTAAGCAAGACCCAGGGTCTCAAAACATAATATTCAAATGTCCACAATACAACCCAAAAATTACTCAGCCTACAAAGAAACAGGAAAAATCCCAACTCACGTGGGACAAGACAACCAAGAGATTCCAAGGCCAAGATGACACAGATGTGAGAAGTATCTTACAAAGACTTAGAGAAGCTATTTAATGAAGTGCTCAAGAACTAAAAGCAAACACTTGAAATAAATGGTGTGGTAGCAGAATCCTAAAATGGGTCAACGTTTCCTGCCCTAATCCCCGAGACCGATATATAACACCCTGGTCACATTAAGTTGCCTGGTCAAGGCAGTGAGACTCTGCAGATACAATTAAGGTTACTAATCAGCTGACTCTGAGTTAATCAAAAGGGAGTTTATCCAGTTATGCCAAATATAAACCCGTGACCCCATCAAAAACTGAGCTGGGCTTCCCTGGTGGCGCAGTGGTTGAGAGTCTGCCTGCCAATGAAGGGGACACGGGTTCGTGCCCCGGTCTGGGAAGATCCCACATGTCGCAGAGCGGCTGGGCCCGTGAGCCATGGCCGCTGAGCCTGCGCGTCCGGAGCCTGTGCTCGCAACGGGAGAGGCCACAACAGTGAGAGGCCCATGTACCGCAAAAAAAAAACAACAAAAAAAAAACCAGTGAGTTTTCTCTGGCGGGCAAAAGAGGAGGAAATCCAAGAGGTTCTGAAGTGTAAGAAAGGTTCGGCAAGCTGTTGTGACTTGAAGATGGGGTGAGGTTACGTGATAAGGAATTCAGTCAGCCCTGGAAGCTAAACGTGGCCCCGCCTGACAGCCAGCAAGGAAACAGGGACCAGAGTCCTATCAACGCAGGGAATTGGATTCCTTCAGCAACCTGGATGTACGTGGAAGAGATTCTTGTGCAGAGCCTCTGGAAAGGAGCCTTGCCTGGACAACCCTTGATTTGGGCCACTTGAGACCCTGTAGGTAGCCCAACCAAGCCCACTCAGACCTCTGATCTACAGACCTTGAAGGAGGTATTGTTTCAGCCAATAAGTCTGTGGTAATTTGTTAAGCACCAGTGGAAAATAAGTCCGGATTCTGGCTCCTGGAAGTGGGGTGCTGTCAAAACCATCACCTATTCTAAGTTCACCCTGAAGTTCACCCATGATAGCATTTGGGACTCAGTGATTGCCCTAAGGTGGGAACATTCCTTTTGTTTATATTATTTTCCTAAAATAGTTTTGAATAGAGAGTGTATCCCTTAATTCTCCGGGAGATTTGTTTCTTCTATTTTTTAGAACTATAGCCAAATTAAGTGCATTTGCTTGAAAAAGGGGCCCAATCAGCAAATTCTAACTACTATGTAAATAAACATGAACTTTTAAATATCATCCACCGTACACTTTGAGTTTGGTGCACTGTCCCGGCTTCAAGTCTCCCAGAAGCTGCAGTATGGTGTCCAAGAGCACCCGACTTGAGTTAACCAGGAATTCACGACCACTTGCTACGGCAGCTACATCTGCAACATAAAGATGAAACAAAGCGTCAAAAGTCTGTCCAAGATAGAGGATGTGTTGCTGTCCTTCTCCTAGCAGACTTAATGAACACACAGAATGGTTATCCACAGAGCTGACAGCCCAGACAGGGTAACTGACAACCACAGCCGTTACTAAAACGGTGAGTGACGTCCGCTGTGATTAGCAAATGCCTCAGTAGTGGAACAGAGCACTGCGTCTAAATACGTCTGCAGCCTGACCACAGCACAGCAAGTGGACACCAGGCTCCAGAATACTGGATTAAACAGCTATGGGCTGTCAGGGTCCAAACAGAAGGTAGGGGCTGATTATTTATCTGGGACCAAGGACACTAAAATCCACTTTCAACCCTGGGAGTGAAATCCTAATGACTCTAAACCAGAATACCAAACTGAGATCACGAGGTCAAGAGAGAATACAAAAACTGATTCCAAAAAGAAATTTTTCTAAATTGTACATCCTGCTGTGGGTCAGCAAGTATCACATTTCTTCATGCTTGAGGCCCCACAGAACCAGCACGGGGACCAGACCAAGTCACTACACGGACTCCCATGGACACCGCTGCAGATAACACTGGCTCCATCACATTCCCAAATACCCGTGAGGACACGTCAGTGATCCAGAATATTTATGTATGTGTCGGTAAGATTTTTCTTTAGCTAGGTCTAACAATAAAGCATGATTCAAAGTGACTAAAATTTCTAACCCAAATGAGCCGGCCAGGGTGGAGACAAGAAGGGCAGCAGCATCCTCGTTCTCCTGACTTCAGTGGAAATGCTTCCAGTAATTCACAGTTAAGTGAATCTCCAGCAGAGATCCTCTACAAGTTTAAGGAAGTGTTCTTCTATTTTTAGTTTGCTAATAACTATCGAGAATGGAAGATTAATTTTATCACTGATTTGTTCTGCTTTGATTAACGGTAACCTAATGGCAGAATATAAAATTTCATCTATGCTACCAGAACAACTTTATGAAATCAGATCCTGGACATTCCTATTTATTTTTGTTTATCTGAGCTGAGGAGGATCAAAAGAGATATATTAAAGTTTCCTAAACCTAACAGATTTTTTTTCCCATTTCTGCTTGTCCTTCCAGCACTTTTTGCCTCTTTCCTTGCATTGGTGCTATTTGGTATATAATTTCATGACAGCTATAACTTTACTGAAGACAGGACCCTTAACTGATACAAATGTAACCTTCTGTGTTCAATGAATTTGAACCTGATGACTCTATTTTCTACCATAGGAAACACTCTAGTTTTACTAAAGAAATACTTGGGGGGAATGAAGCATTTGGCATCATAAACTCAAAGTCATTTTAAGGTAGTTTTTTGGGGAAGACATTCTTCATGTTATGACTACATACGGGAACTTCCCAGTGAAACATACATTCTAGCTACATACTTTAGTAGTTTCCAGAGACGACATCCCAGCAAACCACGGCTCTTGTCTGCAGACCTTGGGTTGTTCCTGTCCTAAGACTCCAGTGTGACCAGCAGAATGCAGCGCAGCTGCTGCATGACTTTCAAGGCAAGATAGAAAGAGCCTGGCAGCTTCCACCTCCGTCTCTCGCCACTTGCTCTAGGAGCCCTGGGTCGCTAGGAAAGAAATCTGACTCTCCTGAGGCTGCCGTGATGCAGACTACAGAAAAAGCACACAGTTGGAGAAGCCTGGGACTACACTAGGATAGGAAGATGTCCCACTAGCCCCCAGCTGTTCCATCCCTCAGCAATTTGAGTCACCCCAGCTGAGGCCCCAGACAGCAGAGGAGCAGCAAATCCTCGCTGCCAAGCCCTGAGAAAGTTGCAGGTTCCGGAGCAAAATAAATGACTACCGTTGTTTAAAGACAAAGGTTGGGGGCAGTTTGTTACCTAGCAACAGATAACAGGAACATCACTAATATATCACTGAAGAAAAAAAGTACCCTGTATCAGAGCAGGAAACAACACCCAACAGAACACAACAAATGTACTGGTAACTGAAGTCCCCTATCATGTATCCAGTATTATAATAGCAAATGCCAATGCTGCATTCCAAGCAAACTATGAAGTAAAATAAACGTGAATAAATTCCTGCTCAGATAGCTCCAGTATTTGTCAGTCTGTCTGGGATGCTGATGAGTCAACCATAGGACTACAAAGGATTGCTGGTTTAATTTTCTGTTAAAATGTACTTTTTTTTCCCTAGGTTCATTTTTCTTTAAAGTTTATAAATATTTCTAGAAGTTACCATAGTAATTATATAATTTAAGGAATGAAACTAGTGTGAATTATGTATGCTGATAAAAAATATAAAGAGCTGAGGCAGATTATGTCTGATAGTTTTGCTTTAGGTTGTAACAATTCTGTCTTATTTTCGACAATAGAAATAATAATAAGGTACTGGCATAATGACAGTCATACAGATCAACGGTAGAACTGAGAGACCAGAAATAGACACTCAAATTTATGATCAACTGAGTTTCAAGAAGGGGATCAGGACAATTGAATGGAGAAAGGATAAAAAAGTAATCTTTTTAACAAATGGTGCTAGGACAACTGAATATTCACATGCAAAGAAATAAAAACTGGACCCCTACCTCACACCATACATAAAAATTAACTCAAAATAGATCAAAGACCTAAATGTATAAGCTAAAATTATAAAACTCGTAGAAGAAAACACAGGAGTAAATCTTCATGTCTTTGAATTAGACAATGGTTTCTTAGATATGACAACAAAAACACAAGCAACTAAAGAAAAAAACACACTGGATATCATCAAAAATTAAAATTTTTTGCTTAAAAAGACACTATCAAGAAAGTGAAAAGACAACTACAGAATGAGAAAAGTTTTATATGCCTGATAAGGGACTGGTATCTAGAATATACAAAGAACTCTTATAACTCAATAATAAAAAGACAAATGACAATTTTTTTAACATCTTTATTGGAGTATAACTGCTTTACAATGGTGTGTTAGTTTCTGCTGTATAACAAAGTGAATCAGTTATACATATACATATGTCCCCATATCTCCTCCCTCTTGCGTCTCCCTCCCTCCCACCCTCCCTAGCCCACCCCTCCAGGCGGTCACAGAGCACTGAGCTGATCTCCCTGTGCTATGCGGCTGCTTCCCACTAGCTATCTATTTTACATTTGGTAGTGTATATATGTCCATGCCACTCTCTCACTTTGTCACAGCTTACTCTTCCCCCTCCCCGTGTCCTCAAGTCCATGCTCTAGTAGATCTGTGTCTTTACTCCCGTCTTGCCCCTAGGTTCTTCATGACCATTTTTTTTTTTTTTTAGATTCCATATATATGTGTTAGCATACAGTATTTGTCTTTCTCTTTCTGACTTACTTCACTCTGTATGACAGACTCTAGGTCCATCCACCTCACTACAAATAACTCAATTTCGTTTCTTTTTATGGCTGAGTAATATTCCACTGTATATATGTGCCACATCTTCTTTATCCATTCATCTGTCAATGGACACTTAGGTTGCTTCCATGTCCTGGCTATTGTAAATAGAGCTGCAATGAACACTTTGGTACATGACTGTTTTTGAATTATGGTTTTCTCAGGGGATATGCCCAGTAGTGGGATTGCTGGGTCATATGGTAGTTCTGTTTTTAGTTTTTTAAGGAACCTCCATACTGTTCTCCATAGTGGCTGTATCAGACAATTTTTTTTCTTTTTATTTGGTTGCACTGGGTCTTATTTGCAGCTCGCAGGCTCATTAGTTGCGGCTCACCAGCTCCTTAGTTGCAGCACGCGGGCTCCTTAGTTATGGCATGTGAACTCTTAGTTGCAGCATGCATGTGGGATCTAGTTCCCTGACCAGGAATTGAACCCAGGCCCCCTGCATTGGGAGCGGGGAGTCTTACCCACTGCACCACCAGCGAAGTCCCTCAAATGACTTAATTTTGAAATGGGCAAAGGACTTGAATAGACATTTCTCCAAAGAAGATACACAAATGGCCAATGAATACATGAAAAGATGCTCAATATCATTAGCCATCAGGGATATGCAAATCAAAACCATGACAAAGTACTACTTCATACCCACTAGGGATGGCTATAACCAAAAAACAACTTTAAAGTGTTGGCAAGTATGTGGAGAAGCCTCATGCACTGCTGGTGAGAATGTAAAATGGTGCAGCCACTGTCACAAAATGGTCTGACAGTTCCTCAGATGCTAAAAGCCATATCATACGACCCAGCAATTCCACTCCCAGCTGTATAGCCAAGAGCAATGAAAACATATATCTACACAAAAACTTTCACACAAATTTTCACAGCATCATTATTTATAATAACCAAAAAGTAGAAACAACCCAAATGTCCATCGATTGATGAATGGATAAATGTGGTATAGCCAAACAATGGAATATTATTCAGCCATAGAAAGGAATGAAGTACTGGTACATGCTACGACATGGACACCTTGAAAACACTATGCTAAATGAAAGAAGCCAGTCACAAAGGACCCCATATTATATGGTCCCAGTATATGAAATGTCCAGCACAGGCGAATCCATAGAGACAAAAAGTAGATTGGCTGCCTAAAGCTAGAAGAATGGCAGGATTGGGGAATGATGGCTGAGGTGAGCGGAGCTTCTCTTCGGGTGATGAAAATGTTTAAACATTGACTGTGGAGACGGATGCACAATTATATGAACGTACTAAAGCCATCAAATTACATACTTTAAGTTGGCAAACTGTATGGTATATTTTTATCTCAATAAAGCTGTTAAAAAGTAAATATAGTAATAATAACAGTGGGGATATGGCTGTCATGTTCAGTGGATTACTCAGTCTCTACTGCTCATCCTGGACCTGTTCTCTATAAACTGCTCTTCTGAAGCACTCACACTACATCACGTTTTTTGAAAGAAACATAAGAAAGTTTCCTCTATGAATACTGTGACTGACTTACTGTTTGGTTTTTGTTTCTTTGCATTTGCTGTGGTACTTTCTTATCAAGTCAATGATTTGGCTGTCAGGGTGGGGGAGTGGGCCAAAGGCCATGGGTAACCTCAGTCTGGAAACCGCCTCTGTACACTATGTATGGAAACCCCCTTAGAGCTGGAGGGAATGCCCAGGCCCGCTGGGAAGTGGCTCCCAGAAGCCAGTTTCTCTCCCACTTACGTGACCTGGCTTCTGTGGTGAGAAGTCAGGCTAGAGAGAAACACCCTGTAACCTGAGGGCCAGCTGAGAGGGGTGAGTCTACTGTCCTTCCCTGTTTGCTGCTGTCAGTCTGCAGTGTCAACATGACTCCCGGGAAGTGTTCCCATACCTCTTATAACCTCCTTGCGCTTTCACCTGCCAAACCTGCCTCACCAGGCTGGATAAGTTTCCACCATGGAGTGAGCATGCTCTGACTGTTAGGACACCCAGTCACAGAAAAAATCAAGGGCAAGGCCTATGGTGACAAAGTGCCACTGCCAGCCAAAGGCTATCACCTGTTGGCCCACTATGAAGGAAACAGCTCCAAGCAGAACCCCCAACTTTCCTACGGCTCATCTACAAGCATAATTCCTGTTCTTTCCATTTGTTCACATTCTTTCCCTTAACATGCAACTGCACTCTCAGGAAAGAAAGACTCCCAGCATCTTTTGCTTCTCCCAACCTGTAACTGTGACTCTGAGACCATTATCAGAAAGATACTCCTCCCTTCTCTGGGACACAGCCCCTGCAAAGTTTAATGGACAGATGTTTATTTTGTAAATGGAACAGATAAAGAAAAGGCACTACAGAAGGATAATTTTTAGAAGTCCCAGAAAATTCTCCTATACACAAATTAGAGCCGATCTGAATATTATTTGCCCATATACTATGTAAGATTCAAGAAATAACCAAAGAATTAACTATAGTCCCAGAATCCTGGTTCTATGGACAGAGTTAAACAACTGGGGCAAAAGCCAAAAGACTCCAGATGATTCTTCTCATCTTTACCTCATCTTCTCTAGAGCTAAAGCCACGGAAGGCCATAGGCCACCAATGACCAGCTTAATAGAAAAAGGACTAGTAATTCCTTGTACCAGCCCCACAATCGCTTAATGCTACCTGCTTAAAAAAAACTCTAATGGTTGAGGATGTGGATTTGTCCAACATCCGTGAACAATTCCTCTTCTCCGTCCTGCCTGGAGCCGCTTCTCTACAGGAACAGATTAATGCTCAGGTCTCTTTAGTGTCACATTCTATAAAATTGGCCGATTTACTTGCCTTCACCTAGAAAAATCAACAATTCACCCTGAAAGTCATGTCCCCAGGGATTCACTGAAGTTCTATCCTGCTTCTTTCAAGTCTTAATCCCAGATCTTAAGGATACAGTGGAGTTCTTTGTGGGGTCCTTCTGATCCAACACATACATAACCTCCTCTTACATTCCGTTAGTCTGGAAAACTCTAAGGCTGACTGTGTTTATCTCCTCACTGAGGTTGCTAAGAAGGGAGATGAGCTTCCAAAGAAACACTCCAATTCCCCAAAACAACAGCTCATTATCTAGGCCATACTCTGGCAACTGAAGGAAGGGCATTATCTAAGGAAAGATTACACAGTAACCCAAATTATCCAAGACAAACCACTGACAGACGATGAAGAGAATTTCTGTGATTAACTGGATATGGTAGATGACAGATACCAAATTCTCCTGAATTGGCAAGACCAGTTATACGACTAGACTAAATCAAACATGCCAGAAGCATGCCCAGGGGACAGAGAAGCCAAAACAGCCTTCAGCAATCTCAAAATCTCTCTCAACAATTGCCTCTAACATCCAGGAGTATCATAAACCTTTCTGTCTCTGTACATGATGGGTTAAGGCGGTGCTCTAGGGCAGTGGTCTCCAAGTGGCAAGGGAGGATGATTTTGCCCCCAGGACACAACTGGCAACATCTGGAGACATTCTCAGTTGTCACAACTGGGGGTTGCTTCTGGCCTCTAACGGGTAGATTCTAGGGATGTTTCTGAACTCCTACAATGCACAGAACACTCCCCATAACGCAGAATTCTACTGCCGAGGCTGAGAAGCTCTGCTCTAGGGACATTAACTCAATGACACGGCACACACCAAAGACCCACTGCCGCTCAGAGCCTGTCACCTGATCCAGGAGGCAAGGCTCACAGCCCCCTTTTCTCAAAGCAGCCGCACAAGTCCAGGGCTGGGGCAGACCTTAGTCATCATCTGGGGTCTAAGACTCTTTTCTCAGAAGATGAAGCTGAGGGTCACAGAGTCAAGAACACAGGGCTGGCCAGTGGTAGAAGCAGAACTGGACACTGGGCCTCAATCCCGCCCACCCTCCGCACTGCTCCCCTGAGGTGGAGGAGCCAGGAGCAGTGCTGCTTGCTGACCCAGGGCGCTCTGCTGTCAACTCTGTGGGACTGTTACGTCCACAAAAGATAAGCTGGATCCAGTCCTGCCATAAATTATCAACAATCAAGAAGTAATCTGGGGGAGCTCCCTGGCGGTCCCGTGGTTAGGACTCGGTGCTTTCACTGCCAGGGTCTGGGTTCCATCCTGGTCGGGGAACTAAGATCCTGCAAGCCACGCAGTGTGGCAAAAAAGAAAAAAAAAAAAAAAGGTAATTTTGATTCTGTAATCATTACCTAACATTGTCTGAATGAAGAAACCCAGAATTAAGAGGCAACGAGTGCAATTATGACTTTCAAATAGTCAAAAAGTAGTTCGAAAAATAAGTTTTCCACTTGCAAGCTAAGCAAGTCAATCTTCACAGGGCTGTGATAATAATTTGCCATCTTCTTTTAAGTTCTATATCTGTCCACTTATAAAAGTTGTTGGAGGGACTTCCCTGGTGGCACAGTGGCTAAGAATCCGCCTGCCAACGCAGGGGACAGGGGTTCGAGCCCTGGTCTGGGAAGATCCCACATGCCGTGGACCAACTAAGCCCGTGCGCCACAACTACTGAGCCTGCACTCTAGAGCCTGCGAGCCACAACTACTGAGCCTGTGTGCCACAACTACTGAAGCCTGTGTGCCTACAGCCCGAGCCCTGCAACAAGAGAAGCCACCACAATGAGAAGCCCGCGCACCACAACGAAGAGCGGACCCCACTCGCCGCAACTAGAGAAAGCCTGCACGTAGCAATGAAGACCCAACAACAAAGACCCAATGCAGCCATAAATAAATAAATAAATAAATAAATATTTTACAAAGGAGTTGTTGGAAACAATCGCATCCCCATGTCAAACAGGACCTTGGTTTACAATGTGTTACCACTTCACCATAGCTCAGTAACATTCACAACAATGTGTAAGGTAGTCAGAGCAGGTATTACTGTTCCACTTCGCAGATAAGGAAAATAAAGTCCAGAGAATTTACATCCTGGGAAGTGGACTAGCTGGGCCTGAAAATCCAGACACTTTATACTATTTTAATCTATTATTAAGAACAGTGACTATGGATGAGTAAGAAATTTCATAATTTCCATGTTTAAACAAATCCTTGACATCCAGTTTTTGCTTAGGATACAGTAAACTGAAAAGAGCTACACCTCCATTCTTTAAAAGGGGCAGTTTAGATAATTCAAAAACTCACAACTTATCTCGAACACATCAGAGTTGAGGCTGAAGGTCAACCAACCGATATGAAAAATAAGAAAAGGCAGGTGCTGCAAGGAGAGCTGTGAGGCAAGCACTTGCTCACCTGCGGCAGGCGCTGGAGGCCAGATAAGCCAGCCAGAAAACTCAGCTAAGAGGTGTAGCAAATTGCCAGGCGAGCGGCTGCCTGGGCTGCTGGCGGGCAGAGGGGTTGGCTACAAAAGGAAGGGGAGGGCAGATGGGGAGATGAGGCGGAGGTAGTGGAACTGTTCCAGGTCTTCACTGTGGTGGTGACATGACTGCATGCACTCGTCAAAACTCACAGGACTGCAAAAAGGTGAGAAAAAAACTGTGATGGGTGAGTTTACCATAGGTAAACTTAAAAGAAGAATCGTTGTTTTAGAAGGCAGAGGATCTATCTGACGGCTAACCGAGGTGTCTGCTGTACTGCCTACTCCCCGTGGGACAGAGTCTTGGTATCTGACACGCATGAGGCCCCAACGCCTCTGCAGAGCAGCACGAACATAGTACGTAATCATCCCGTACGATTCACCAGCGCGTAAGGGGAATGTGGACACGCCCACGACCAGGCAGGGAAAAACAAAGCCAGGTTGAGCTTGTCTGCTGGGCAACAGGCTGGCAATTCAAGCAGCTCAAACTCACAACTCAGCAGAATGAAAAGTCACATACATCATAGACCTTTGAGGTCACCTGCAAATAGCAGAACATCTAACCATCAAATCTGCAAATACCTTCTGCTAAAAAAGAGACCTTAAAGGAATATTGAAAGGTGGAGCAGTGCAAGCCTCCACCAGCTGAAGGCACTATGACGAAAGTGCATTCTGCAGTCCTCCAGCGGATAAAGTGCCGGGCTAAATCAGGACTGGCTGAACACCGTCCGGGTCTCAACCTCTGCCCCAGAAGAATAGCACCAGTTTCTAAGGGATTATGAAGAAATCATCTACATGAGATCTACTTCCTGAGGATTTCAGTAGATGAAGAAATGTAACATTTCCCCTCTCATTAACAGCAGAGAACAGCATAGCATACAGCAGAGATGAAAAAGCAATGTAAAAAAGTAAGTCATAGCTCTATATTTAACTATTTCATTGACTTAGAACAAAAAGCCTTAATACTCCCTAGTATATACCACCTCCTACTATTTGAAGATATTAGTGTTAATTATATAGCCATCTGGCTTTATCCTTTACAGCAGTTTTGCCACAGAATTCAATCTAACTATAATCTTTGGGAAAATTTTACTAAAGAGACAATTTAGGGTTTTGGAATTCTTTAGTTACAACACCAAAACAACAGCAAGAGTTTAACTTAAGCTCTGCTTAAGGCTTTTACTTTAGCTAGACATTAGTAAATGATGATGATTCCAAACAACAAGTAGCTAAACTTACAGTTTTGACTTCTGTCCACGTAGAGAACTGACCAGAACGTGCAAACTCACCCTGTGCTCCTAAGACTACTCGTTGCTACTCACCGATACCTATCAGAATCACCTGGAGTAATGTTCCACAACATACACCTGGTCCCTACCCCCAATTTACCAAGTCAGATTCTCCAGGGCAGGAGCCTATTTGAAATGTTCCTGAGAGGTGTTTATGCACACACACCCCGACTGTGATCACTGCTCTGGAACTCACTTCTGAAAGTCACTACGTTTGAAGAGAATTACTCACTTGTTACGATTCCAGCCAAAGCAAAAACAAACTGATTTTCATCAGAATCCAGCTCCTTGACATCCCCATCCAGTGACTTCACAAAACTCTCCATTGTTTGACCAGTGATGTTGAAAAACTTCAAAGCTTTACCCTGAAAGTTCAGAAATGGAAATGTCACACCCTTTCACAAATACCAGTAGGAAAACACTTTCAAAGTGCAGGACACAGAGGAAAGACTCTGGTTTTAATTACAGAAGCAATATTTTTAAATCTATTCCCTCATTAAAACTTCCCAATGAAAAGATCAGAAAAAAAGAAGTTTGGGGCATGTAGAAAAATTACCCTGAAGACTGATATAGTAAAATACACGAGGGAAACAGTTCAAATTTATACAATGATAGAAGTACTGGGTTGAATTCACCCAAAAACATACTAGAAATATAGTAGAAAAATATGTTCTCTATTCTAGGCATGAAACCAGAGGTTTTCAAACCTTTGGCAGAAATTGTTTTTCAAATAAAATCTTAACTGAAACCACAACATGTAAAAGACAGCAACAGGCTCATCTGACAGTTTCAGTCTTCATTACTTGGCTCCCAGAACCTTGAAAGCACTTCCTTGGAGGGGGCAGGGTTCTAAGGAATAGTTTGAAAAGCAATGCACTTACACATGTCACAAGGGAACTGCACGGGGTGATATCAATATCCTAAGGCTGGATTGTGGGGGTGATTACACACCTCCAAAAATTAGCTAGAAAACACTGAATTGTACACTTACAAATAAATGAATTTTACAACACGTAAGTTATACCTTAAGAAAGCTCAGTAAACTTTAAAATACATTTAGTCCCTCCACTGTTTTTATTTCTGCAAATGGTGAGTAACATACCACTGGCCTCCCGCCAACCATCCGCCCCTGACGGCTGGTTTGCCATTCAGGACCACTCGATTCTCCCAGAGTCAGATAACAGTCCTCCCGGGCTCCTTCTGTCCTCTCCGCCAGGGACACCACCCTGTCACAAGTCCTGCCTCACCCACACAGCTCTCCACTTCCCATCCCCTATTCTACTGGGGGGCGGCCTTCCACCTTCCACGCAGTCTTACTGGCCAGTCTCCACACCCACAACCCCACCCTCCCTCCATCCTCACCCACTGTCAGGTTGAGCTGCCCACATTCCCCTCCTGTCCTATCACGTTTTCAATCAAAAAGCCTTGAGGAATCCCGTCCTAGCACCCACTGGACAAATCATCAACCACACTGACCCTCCACCCTGTGTCAGGTGACCCACACACCGTCCCTATGTCTCACTCCAGGTCTCTGACTGCTCTACTTCTCCCCTCCTGAGGGACCCTCTTCACTTCCTGCCACTGCTGCCTGTGCAAGTTAATCAAGGTTCATTTAAAATCTCTCTTCCTCTGTGAAGTTCCTTGATGTCTGTGTGCACTCACATGCTATTAACATATAACATTCAGGCAACTAAATATTATATTACCCCTGGAATAACACATGTAAAGGCACTTTAAACTTTGTTAAATGCATATAATGTCAAGTAATAATACTGAAGTGGAACTATCTCCACAAACACCATACAGATTCTGGGAGAGAAGGGATCTTATTTCATTCATTTTACATATCCCCCAGAGACCAGTTACAGGGGGCCCGACACAGATGGTATTCCAAAACTATCTGATGAACAAAAGAAATGGATCTAGTCTGTAGGCGCCTTAATAGCTGCACTGTGTCCTCTAAGTTGCACAAGCACTACCCAACAATGTCCAGACGGCCCGCGGGCGTGCTTACTCCTCCCAGGATGGCTCTGACCACCTCCTCACTGCTGGAGACGCCCCACAAAATGGTGCAGGCCGCTGCGCCCATTCCCGTGCAGTACTCTGCCTGCTGCAGGAGCTGCTGCTTTGCTTCATTCAGCTGCTGTCGGAGAGCCAGCTTCTCCTGAAATCGGAACAAAATAAAATCAGAAAAATGCACAGCATTCAACCTCAAAATCCCTCTATTGTGTTTCCTCTTTCAAAGGTATTTTTAAAGAAAAGAAATGCACATAGAATATAGTAAACAGTTGGTAAATGTAAACTAGCCCTTAGAGAGGCATAATGCATAAGTTTTTTAAAAACTTCAGAGGCAAAAATAACAGCCACAGAAAAGAACATACTACCGCATTAGAGTTTATAAACACTGCCAAAGACTTGAATTCATCTTCTCTGAAGTAAGATGGATGATGAGGCATTTCAGGTCCCACATGGCTGTACCCAGGACGGCACCAACTAGGACACCCGAAGAAAGTAACAAGCCAACACAGCAGTCCCCACATAGAGCAGTATTTCTAATAAAGGTGCCTGCCGCCGCCAAGCGGCTCACTCCACTATAAAAATGCCATGTGACACAGCCAAGACCAGGCAGGAAAGACAGGAGCAGAGGCAGGAGAGGAGTGAGAAGGAAGGGCCTCCCTGGCGTGCCCTGAACCAGCAAGCTAAGCACCAGCGGAACAAGAAGACGGAGGCCAGGCAAGATTTCTCAGCCTCCCACCAGCACTGGGCTTCTGAAGCCAGGGCTCTTAACAAGTGAACTGTCCCGCTGATGTCACCTCTGACCACACAAGCACTCCTAAAGGTTCACCTTCAGGTGGGTCTTGGGTGATGTGGGGCTTCCTGCCCATCCCATCTGTCAACACCAGTTTCACTATTCCTTGTTACCTGAAGTTCCCTTAAAAGATGAGAGCATTTCCTTACTTAATAATAGATAAACTCAAAAATACAAAAACCTGGTACTTCCCTGGTGGCACAGTGGTTAAGAATCTGCCTGCCAACGCAGGGGACCTGGGTTCAAGCCCTGGTCCGGGGAGATCCCACATGCCGCAGAGCAGCTAAGCCCGTGTACCACAACTACTGAGCCTGCGCTCTAGAGCCCGCCAGCCACAACTACTAAGCCCTCGTGCCACAACTACTGAGCCCGCGTGCCTAGAGCCCGTGCTCCGCAACAAGAGAAGCCACCGTAATGAGAAGCCCGCGCACCGCAACGAAGAGTAGCCCCCGCTCACCGCAACTAGAGAAAGCCTGCACGCAGCAACGAAGACCCAATGCAGCCAAAAATAAACTAATTAATTTTTTAAAAAAGAGAGATCTATCCCTCTCCTGTAACCGTGACTATGGCCTTAAAAAAAAAAAATACAAAAACCTAACTTCATTTATACCGAAGTATAATCAGCTCAATAGCCCACAAAGTTAAAGCATATGAGATGTTTTAGCTTTTTCTTCTACAGAGGTGAGTGCAGGACAATTAAAGTAGAGGGGGCTTTTCGCCTAGTGGAGAAAAGGGAGCAGCAGACCACAAATCGAACTCTGTTGACTTTGTAACTTGGCCTAGGGTGGCATTCATATCTACCTGGGGACAATGCATTTGGTAATCAGAGCTTCATACACCTTCATACATATAGTCACATTTACTTTAGGAGAAAAATGGTCACTGAGCCTATGACACATGCTAACACTGCTTTACATGATTTATTAACTCTGGGTTTCTAATATCTGGCTTCATCACAACAGTTGCCTAGATTCCTAGATTTGCGCTTCAGCCACTCAAGCCAAGGTGACATATGCAAAAACTGTATCACAGCATTTCCTTCAGAATTCTGGCTTTTCTCACAGTTGAAGCAGGCTGCATTCTGATTAGTCCGGTTACGGGGGCTCTTCTCTAAGATCAACAAGAACTGTTGAGAGTAACCGTCAGAACTGTCTTCTATGATCACATTTGGTGGTTACAGGCAGAAACGCCCTGACACAGGGCTGCACAAACAGTACAATAATATCAAGAGGAACTCAAAGAAAATAATTCCATTCACAATAACACCAAAAATGAGAATATACTTAGGAACAAATTTAAGAAAATTAGTTCAAGCCCTGTACAGTAAAAACTACGAAGCATTATTGAGAAAAAGTAAAGATCCGAATAAATGGAAGGAGTTACCATGCTCAAGGGTTGGAAGATTCAATATTGATAAGAGGGTAATTTTCCCCAAACTGATCTACAGATTCAACACAATCCCTATCAAAATTTCAGCAGGCTTATTTGCACAAAGTGATCATCTGATTCTAAAATTCATATGGAAATGCAAAAATACAAGTTTGAAAAAGAAAAGCAATGTTAGAGGACTAACACCACCTGATTTAAAAACAAAACAAAACAAAACAAATCTACAGAAATCAAACCGCTGCGGTAACGGCATAAGGATAAACACACAGATCAATGAAACACTGACACGTGTGGCAACTGAGTTTTTAAAAGCTGCCAAGGCAATTCAAGGGAAAAAGTAGTATTTTCAGCAAATGATGCTGAAACAACTGGATATTCGTACGTGAAAAAAAACCCTCAAAATGAGTCACAGACCTAAATGTAAAATTCCTAGAAGAAAACCTCTGTGACCTTGCGTTAGGCAAATGTTTATTAGATATCACAACAAAATCATACCATTAAAAAATTAAAACCATTAAAAAATTATAAATTGATGGGAATTCCCTGGTGGTCCAGTGGTTAGGACTCAGTGCCTTCACTGCCAGCATCCGGGAACTAAGATCCTGCAAGCAGCACAGTGCAGCCAAAGAAAAAAAAATTATAAATTGAACTTCATCAAAATTTAAAACTTTTACTCTTCAAAAGACACAAGTAAGAAGGTAGAAAGACAAGCCATGGACTAAAAGAAAATATTTCTATATCTAAAAAAAAGACTTGTATGAAGAATATATAAAGAACTCCTACAACTCAAAAATAAGACAAATTAAATTAAAAATAGGCAGGACTTCCCTGGTGGCGCAGTGGCTAAGAATCCGCCTGCCAATGCAGGGAAAACAGGTTTGAGCCCTGGTCTGGGAAGATCCCACATGCCACGGAGCAACTAGGCCCGTGTACCACAACTACTGAAGCCCGCACGCCTAGAGCCCGTGCTTTGCAACAAGGCACCACAATGAGTGGCCCCCGCTCGCTGCAACTAGAGAAAGCCCGCACGCAGCAACGAAGACCCAACTCAGACAAAGAAAATTTTTTTTAAAAAGGCAAAAGATTTAAATAAACATTTAACCAAAGAAAAGAATATGAATGGATAATAAACACACGAGAAAATGTTCAAGAAAATTAGTCTTGAGGAAAATGCAAATTAAAACCACAATGAGATACCATTACACCCACTAAAATGGCTAAAATCTAAAAGACCAAAAATACCATGGACAATCATAGGCGAAAAAAAAAAAGAAAAGAAAAAGAAAATAATGAGCCTCAACGTTAAGTTCACATCTTATACAAAAATTAACTCAAAACGAATCACAAACAAAATACATAAAAATATAAAACTGTTAGGAAAAAAACAGGAGAAAACCTTTGGGACCTAGGGTTAGGTGAAAAGTTCTTAGACATAACACAAAAAGTACAATCCATAAAAACAAAAATCAACAAGTTGAACTTCATCCAAATTTAAAACTTCTGCTCTGTGAAAGACCCCATGAGAAAGAAGAAAAGACAAGCCACACACTGGGAGAAAATATCTGCAAACCATATATCCAATAAAGGACTTTTATCTAGAATACATTAAGAACACTTTAAATTTAACAGTTAAAAAAAATCCAACTAGAAAATGGGCAAAAGACACAAACAGATATTGCACAGGAGAGAATATATAGACAACAAGTAAGTACATGAAAAGATGTTCAACATCATTAGCCAACAGGGAAATGCGAATCACTACAACACATCTATCAGAACAGCTAAAATAAAAAATAGTGAGAACACCATATGCTAATTAGGGTGTGGAGGAAGTGAATCGCTCATGCTTTGCTGGTGAGAATGTAAAAGGGTACAGCCACTCTGGAAAACAATTTGGTAATTTCTTACAAAACTAAACATGCACCTGACACGGAACCCGGCAATCGCACTCTAGGGCATTTATCCCAGAGTAATGAAAACATATATTCACACAAAAACCTATACACACATGTTCACAATAGCAAAAAAAAAAAAAAAAGGAAACAACCCAAATGTCCTTCAATGGGAGACTATTTAAACTGTGGTATTCCCATACCCTGGGATGCTGTGCAGCGGTCAAAAGAAGCAAACCATTAATACATGCAGCAGCGTGGAAGGATCTGAGCACAAAAAGTCGGCATCGAACGGTTGTGGGCTGAGTCAGCCCGTTCCCATGGCATTCTTGAAACGAGAGAATTAGACAGGTACCGTGCGGCAACTGCATGCATCAGTGGCTGCCAGGAGGCAGGCGTGGGGAAGCGGCTGGGCATGGGTGCACCGGGGTAGCGCGACGGGGTCTCTGTGGTGATGCAACGGTGCTGTATGTTGAGCGTGGAGGTGAGTTCATGGATCTACACGTGATAAAACTGCACAGAACTATGCTCACACACGTAAGCAAGTGCAGGCAAAACTGGTGAACTTCAAACAAGTCTAGGTAAAACTGGTGAAACCTGCACAAGCACTGTGGATGGCACCGATGTCAGTCTCCTGGTCTCCCTAAACTGTAGCTGTGAAAGCTATTTACCGCTGGAGGAAACTGGGTAAAGGGTATTGGGCTTCCCTGGACTTTCTGCAACTTTCTGTGAATCTATAATTATTTCAAAAACTGTCTTAACTAAAACACAAACTGGTTCGGGTGACAGTTGTACAACTGCATAAATCTACTAAAAATTATCAAACTAGACTTTTACAACAGATGAATTTTATGGTATACAAAATACACCTCAATAAAGCTGTATTTTAAAAAGAAACAATAATCAAACTCTGATATATTTACCTAAAGCGAATACTCATACATAACAGGGTAGCAAGCACAAAATTTTAAAGATTCCTTTAAAATCTTTGTGTAGTTCATTTCTGATTATGATAACTGAACTATCCTATCAGTTAATTTTTCTTTAAAAACTTTCCTGAAATAATATACAATGTTTGCAACAACTTCCCATTTATCATCACAAAAGCAACTCTTTCCTAACAAATTAGAAATAAAGATAATGAAAAAATAGCAGTCCATATTTAAGTTAGTTTACTGACTATGAAAGATGCTGCCCTAAGAAAACACACAGAGAGGATGAAGCCATAGGTAAGCCGGGGAAACATGGCTCCTTAGAGAGAGCGCTGTGACTCTGCCCATTGTCTGAAACAAGTCCACGCGCACGGGGAAGCAGGCCAGGCACTAAATGCTGTGGCAGCAGAGACGCTGCGGAAGGCCTCAGCTAACCCTACAGCAGCAGCACAGCCCTTCAATAGTAACTCAGACATCCTCCAACAGCTCCACTGGCGCTTTCTTCTCTTGAGTTCAAAGGCTGCTATTGCCAGGACTCTCCCGGCCCACCCCTCAGATCACAACAAGGCCCAACTAGGCCCAAATTGACCCCATTAGACTGTCACTGAGGAAACACCTCAACGGAGGGCACGAACCAAGCTTTTCTTGTCCCAGTGACGAACCTCTAGAAGGTTAGGCGCTGCTTCTCACCCAGCATCTCCTTTACAATTTTGATTCCACACTTTGTTTTCTGAGCTTTCCTTACATGCTGGATTCAGTGATGTCTGCCTTCTCCTTAATGACTTTTATCCCACCTGAAGTACTTACTAGCAATACTGTAATTTAGTATCTAGCCCTGGATTCTTTCCTAGTTCCTCGACTCTAAAATAAGCTTCCAGAGTCCAGCCTCACGATCTGTACAGACCTGGGCAGAAAAGGCCACAGGAAAGGGAACTGCCAGTTCCCTACAGCAGGAAGAGACAGGGCCTTGTCACAGCAAACTTGCAGGGGCTCCAACCTGTGTTAAATTGGCGGGACTATTAAGCAGGAGACTTAACTGGAAATAGGTAATGGTTTAACCTAAAAGATTCCCACATCTGAACTAAGGTCGAAGTGTCTGGGCAATAACATGCTGATGGTCTGACGCTACTTCACCACAGCCATTCCCTCCTCGATTCTGGCACCTTCCCTGAGTGCCTTATTTTTAAGCATTACATCTAAAATGCCAGCCAAACATGCATTTTTTCCTATGCTTATCAATTTAAAATATAGGAAGTCTAAGATTCTGCCCAATTTGGGCTTCAACTTAACAAGGATGTCTTGGTATTTTAAGGAGTACAGAACCAATGGATTGCATTGTTCCCATTTATCAAATTCCTTCTTGCCTGCTGGTCAACTTCCTTCAGACAATGAAACTTTTAGGTCCAGACAAATTAACCATGCGTCCACCTTAGTGTATCATGATCTGAACAGAACATGACTGAGCTAGAATTTCAGCTTTCAGTGTGTGACACTCAACCTAACTCAGTTTTGAGACTAAAACTCTTTCCCTGGTCTTCTCTACGTGCTCAGTATTAAAGTCTATACAGTCCATTTCTCCATCCGTCTGGAAAGATGTTGTTGAGCCATGTTTTTCAAGGAGAAAAACTACCGTGGCTTCCAGTTCTTTGATGAAACCTCAGATGCATGGCCTTCTCGCCAAGTGTCTGCAATTTCATATTGCTGGAGCATTCACTGTATCTCTGGGAGCTGCAGCTTTCTATAAGTTTGCTGTGGCTGAACCAAGAAAGAAGGCATATGCAGATTTCTACAGAATTTACGATTCCATAAAAGATTTTGCGGCGATGAGGAAAGCTACTGTCTTTCAGAGTGCAAAATGATTTTGGAATGTAAAGAATGTCTTTGGGTTGATTTCCACGGCAGTTTGTCACTTACCTGTGTTCCTAAACTATGAAACTAAGAACTATGAATATCTGGGTTAAGGAATAGTTTTTCTTGATAAATAAACAATTAACAAATACGTGGGGGAAAAATAAAGGCTATACAAAATCCATCGGTTTTGGAAAACCTCCACTGCAGCCACAAACCTTCAGAACTCCTCCACACAAGGAGGTAGTGTGACACAAAGCTTAGCACACGGCAGTGGGGCCTGGGACCAGCCTCCTCTCACTCCGGCAGGTTAACAGCACCTGCTGATCCAGCTGTGCTGGGAGAAACAAGTGAGATGCATGGACGGCTGCTGACCACCTGCCAGCACACAGTTAACAACACATCCTGGCTTGTCACTAGTACTATTACTCCTTTACTATTCAAAAATAAAAATTCAAGCTCCGAATATCAGCAGAAGTGGTAGAAGAGTTCTAGTTTTATAGAAGAGGAAATAACTTATTCCATGCAAAAAAATGTATAATTTTCAAGAAATATTGTTAGTCTCCCCAAATATTAAAATGAAATATAACTGTTTTTTTCTAAAATATCAGGAAATGATGTGTGAAGTTAATTACAAATACTTCTATTTAATATATCTATCTCTGATTATAAATCCTTGTATGCATGATTTTTTCAAGATTATTATGAGTTTTAATAACTTGGATCGGGCTTTTAAACACTGAATTAACAGTAAGTGACTACCAAAAGGCACCAAGTAAATAATCCCCCACATTAAATGGTTGTAAAATCCAAATGATCAACTATTTTCCAGCCCGTTCAGAATAAATACATGTGAAAATGCAGCGTCTTGAGGCTTGCGGGCTGGGCTGTGGCCGGCGCCACTCTGCGGTCACGGCCGCGGCGCCGGCACTTCGCAGGGACCCTGTGAGCGGCGCACCTTCTTCTCGCTCACGCTGTCCTCTTGCACAGACTCCAGGCGGGCTTTGAAGTGCTCACAATCCATTCTCAGCTGCTCTAACTCTTGCTCTTTCCTTTCCAGATCTAGAAGAGACAGAGGAATATTCAGTATTTCAAATCACTAATCTCTCTGAGCATCCATTTTGCTTGATCTTCTCCTAGGAAAACCTGATCTCTTAGGTAGGATTATTCACATAACCAGTCCCTGAATAACCAATGTTCTAACAGTCCTGCTTTTTAAGTTTTTGTCCGTTTTTTGCCCATGGCAGAAAGCACCTTTTTGTTTTCTGTTTTCTGTTTCTGAGACTTCATTTTACTGCCAGACTTGCACTCAAGGTTTTAAGAAAGCGTGTTATTTAAAGGATTGAAGGCAGGGCTGAGCAGCCCGACTGTCTCATGGCACAGACTTGTATCTGCTCCATAAAAAGCAGAAGGCAGCTCAGTGAGGAGACGGTGCCAGCCGGGCTGATTCACAAAGCTCGTCTCACCACGGGCAGACTGACTGCCCAGGAACAGCTGCTGCCGCAGTCAATGGAGAAATGAAAGCAGCGGCAATGGAGACAAGAGGTGGCCACAGTGAAAGATGGGAGGTAGGGAACGCTCCCTCTCTACCACATTCGTTCAGGTGATGACTCAGAGGGCCAACAAAAATCCCAAAAGACATCCGTGCTAATAACTCTGAAATCAACCGTATTGTCAACTCTAAATAAAAAATATGCTACAGAAATAGTGACATTCAAAAAGCAAAGAAACAGGTGCTTTAAAGTTTTAAGTGCCTTGACTTCAAGGACTAAGATATCATCCGTTTTAATGCTAACATATACCAAGATTTGAGCGGGGGCTTGTGCTCAGAGCTACTGGTGTAACTTCTTAATTAAAGTAGCGCTGCTTGGGGACCGTGATTCTCAAACTTTACTGCGCATCAGAATCCCCTGGAAGGCTTGTCCAGGCACAGCCTGCCGGGCCCCATCCTCAGTTTCTGCCTCTGAAGTAGGCCTGAGGATCTGCATTTCTAACAAGTTCCCAGTGAGGTTGATACTGCTGGCCTGGGAACAGAGTTTGAGAGTGACTGCTTCAGGGCAACAGCCACATCTCTCACCACCAACAAAATGAGATCAACACACAGCCCGCAAAGCAAACAACGGAGCCCAGCCCTAGGGATGTAAACTAGCGGGAAAAATGGAGGGCAGTACAAGGCAGCCTGCCCTGAGAGCGCCTCACAGGGCAGATGCTGGAAAATGGAGCATCGCTCCACCCTAGAGAAGTGGCTCCCAGACACTTCCTCCAACGGACAAAAGAGAAGGGGTGTGGCTTTATGACCTAGGGGTCTGGGACAGCAAGGAAAGCCCAGACGAGACACTGGCGGTGGGGGTGGGGGGTGGGATCAGTGCCAAGAACAATGCAGGCATTCCAAAAGCTCTGGAAAAATAAAGGGAGGCCTACATTTTCTAGAGACCCTATGCCCTAGAAGGGAGATTAAAACCTAAAGCTAAATATTCAGTTAACGATTGTGAAACAGCTGGCAAAGCTTCTCTTAAAACGAGTTTCTTAGAAACTGGGGTGGGAGGTATTATGCCACAACATGACTTTCACTGGAATTCTTAATTTTGTCCCACTAATCCTGGCCACCCAAGAAACCAACTATATCAATCAAGTGCTATACTTTGAAAAATATGTATCTGCCTTTTGTAACGATGTTAAACTTATGAGTGAAATGTGAACTGCAAATGGTCACAGACAAAAAGAAACAAAATGAACAAAAACTGAGATAAAATCATTGGTGGCATAAAACTTTTTCTTTGCAGTTAATTTTTAATTTTTTTCTTCTATTACTAAACTGTATATTACTCAAACATGGTAAAGAAGACAGGAAATAACATGGCTCACGTGTAAAAATATGTAGGAATTAATTATGACCACCCAAAAGACTCACTATGGTAATTTCATAATCTCTCACTCTATATAGCTGCTTATGACCTCACTGTAAGTTAACATAACAAAGGGACGGGGTTAAACCATCCCACTCTACCCCCCAGAATTCAAAGGCAGTATCAGGGGTGTCAACCCACCCACCCCAGGCTCTCCAGGAGGCAGGTGGTGGCTTTGTGCTGTACAAGGCCACCGCCTTGTGGCGAGAAGGGAGCACTGCTGCCACCTCCCTGCATTTTCAACTTGGCCCACACGGCATGCCTGCCGCCTAAAGCATGAGGGCAGGGATCTTCACGTGTTCTGATGCATCTCACGAGCCTAGAACAGTACACGGCACCGAGCAGGCACTTTATAAATACTTGTCACGTAAATGAATTTCACTTCTTTATACAGTCCAGCTAACCCTTGGATAAAGAAAATAACTCAGCTATTTTGATTGTATGTCTTATTCCTCTACAAGAGGATATATTGCTTTTGCAATTTGTTTTAAAAATCAGGGACAGAAATAATACCTATGCAGTACATTATACATGGTCAAGACATTACTTTACCCAGCCTCAGTATTAGAACGAGGAAGAGGCTGCCACCCAGCCCAGACTGTAGTTCAACTGCTAAGCTTTGGCATTCAAAACGAAGGAGAAATCTAACTGAGTAAAAGGGTGGCCTAGACAGACTATCAGTATATAGAAACAACCTAAATCACAGGTCAGTTCAACATCTATATATCTTCTGAAACTTAGAATCCTTTTTTGATAGCTTTAATAACATGAGAATGACTATCAACTTATTCACGGGACGGGTAGAGAGAGCCATAAATGAAAAGCGGGGTGACTAAAACCCAGCTAAAGAAACTTAAACTATAAAAAAAGGGATCGATTTCTCCTACCCTTTACCACCTGGCATGTTTATAATACATTATTAATTGTAATATTTAATAAATTATCAGATATTTCATGTAATAAGAAAAAAATATGTTTTTAATCAAAATAGCTCAGTAAAGAGTCTCAAATCCAAACTAAGGGCTTTTTCAGAGCCATCAACTTTTACATTCTTCTCACTAATAGGTTTAGAAAAGAATTCAGAATTAGCTACTGATGGAATCCATCTTTACTATGAGCTGAGACTTGGAGGGTATGTTAGTTTCCTAGATCTGCCATAACAAAGTACCACAGACTGGGTGGCTTAGAACAGAAGTGTATTCTCTCATCATTCTGGAGGCTACAGTTTGAAATCAAGCTGTTGGCAAGGACACGCTCCCTCTGAAATCTGTGGATGAAGGATCCTTTCCCGTCTCTTCCACCTTCTGGTGGCCCCAGACGTCCCTGGGCTTGCAGCAGTGTAACCCCAACCTGCCTCTGCCTTTGTCTGGCCTCCTCCCTGTCTCTTCACATTATCTTCCCTCCGTGTACTTCTGTCTCTGTGTCCAAATTCCCTCTTTGAAGAAGGATACCAGTCATACTGGATTAGGGCCCACCCTAAAGACCTCATTTTAACTTAATCGGCCTGTCAAAAAATGTAAGTTGAAAAAGTGAAAAGATGAGAATATTCCGGGATTCATTTAAACACAAAAAAAACCCCTCAGTTAAAGAGTTTAAATGCATTTCCAGCCAAACGACACTTTAATTAGCTGTCAAATTTTTAAAACAAACCAAAGGGAGTGGGGGAGGAGAGTTGGAACCAGAATATGGAAATAGAAATTTTTTTTTCCTGCGCTGCCAAAAATCTGCTTGTTTTTCTAACGTAAAGGCCACCGGAGCACTCTCAGAAGAGGAAGGAAACGTGTGACTAATAGGAATCTGTCCTGTGCTGGCACCGCCACGTACTTGGCTCTACCTTTTCACACCTCCACGTTGCAGCTCCTCAGTCTGCCCGGGAATTATCACGGCAAAGGATCTGATCTTATCCTTTTTATATCCCCACATCACCTAGCAGAGCTTGACACACACCAGGCATACAGTGAATACCTACCTGATTGACTTTCAACTGAGTTCTATCGCAGAAAACTAAGATCAACCTTGCTGAACTCAAACGAATACTGTTAAAGTTATTTCCCAAACCAAAGAGTCAGGGACTTCTGCTTTTCATTCACTGGCATAAAATACAATGTTAACAACTGGGTGGTCGATAGTGATCTGTCCAAGTAACACACGTCTCCACCCTCCACCTTGGCTACCTTTCTGCTCCTCAGTCCACTAAGCCCCAAACAGCAGTCCATCTTCTCCCTTCCCAGTCCCCTGCATTCTGGACAGTCTCCACGCGCCCTTCAGATCCACTCTCCAACCTGCTCTGTCCCGAGGGGTAAAAGGCTGAACCCAACCTCCACAGCGACCGGCTCCCCTGCCTGCTGGATTTGAACAGTGGGTCCCCACAGGAAACAAGGACAGGAGGCAGGGTGGGACATCGACTTACCCACTGCATTACCCCTGCCAGGTTCAAGCAGCAGTGGTTTCCTCCTCTGAGCTGAGGCATGGTCCTGCCCAGCACCCACCCTCCTGCCAGTCTGGCCGCTCGCTGGGAGGCCACAGCGCCCCACTCTTCCAGGTTCTGGGCCTTCGCCTCCCTTGTGCTGGTTCCCCAAACCCTGCCCACCTTGGTCTGTCATCGCTTCATGATATGCTCTGTTTACCCTTTCTGTTTCCTGCCAGGAGCTGGACTTGATACACTCTGGTATTTATTACCTCATATGGGCCACAATAAACCTTTGGTCAAATTAAATAATATCTTCTTGGCACTCACTCTTTAATGATTATCCCACTCTCTAATAATTCTCTGTCTAGTTCATATTTCTTCTTTTTCCTTTTTTTTTGGTGGCTGTACCACGCAGCTTGTGGGATCTTAGTTCCCCGACCAGGGATTGAACCCGCGTCCTCAGTAGTGAAAGCGTGGAGTCCTAACCACTGGACTGCCAGGGAAGTCCCTAGCTCATATTTCTATGGGCCAGAATAATTCTTCTCTGAGTTGAAACAGAGATCCCCCTCTCTTCTCATTAATATCAAACTCCTGGGCAATTAATCTCAGAACACCCCACAAATGTTTTAGAAATCACTTAGTGCAGTGCTTTTCAAACCCCACTGCTAAGAACCCAAGTGCCTCAGGGATGCTTATGGTTCTGTAAACATTTAATTAGTATTTCCATTTTACAATATGTTTTTCGCTGTTTTATTTGGAAATAATTTCAAACTTACAAAATGTTGCATGAATAAAAATAATACAACGAATACCCACATACCCTTTACCCACACTTACATACTGTTAACACTTCACCACATTTGCTCATCATTTGGACCATACACAAGCATACACACAGTATATTTTTTCAGCCAGTTTAGAGTAAGTTACATATATCATGGTCCTTTACTTCTAAATACTTCAGTGAACATTTTCCAAGAATAGGGATAATGTCTTAGTTACCCAGTATACACAGATGTCAACTTGAGAAAAATTAACATACCTTTACCTAATCTACCACAGACGTTAGAATTTTGTCAAATGATCTAAAATTGCCCTTTACAGCATCTTCTTCCTTCAAGGTACAGCATCTAGTCTAGGATCAGGTATCGCATTTAACTGTCATGTGTCTTTAGTCTCCATTAATTTGGAACATCTCCATAGCCTGTGCTGTCTGTATGACATCACAATACATTTTTAACAATTTAAAAATCATAACAACATACATGGAAGAACCATTTCCAGCTAGCATGGTGGTGCAGCAGATCAATCCTCCCCCCAAGAACAAGTAGGAAAGCAGAATTTGAACAAACCAGAAAAAAGTTGTTTCAAAGTATCTGAGAGTTACCAAATCACGTAGGCCTTGAGAGCCGAGACCTAGAGAAGAGGGAGCTGCACTGAAGTGAGCAAGCCCAACTTCCCAGCCCACTCTTCCCCAAGGCATCTGCATATTCAAAAGCAGCACAGGCAAAGAGGCAGCAGAGCTAAGCAGAGCATCTCGCCACGGAGTACAGAGCTACTAGGCAGCCGAGACCTAGGGCAGGCCGTGATCCTGGAGGAGATGGAAGCACAGGGAAAGCGCAGAGGGGCTGCAGAGGGAGGCGGGCGGGCGGTGAGTGGAGAGAGGCCAGGAGGCCAGGCAGAGCTGTCATCAACCTCATGGCGCTGGAGAGGTCAGAACGGAAGGTCAGTGCACTTCCCTGGTGCTCCAGCGGGTAAGACTCTGCGCTCCCAGTGCAGGGGGCCTGCGTTTGATCCGTGGTCGGGGAACTAGATCCCACATGCATGCCGCAACTGAGAGTACGCACACTGCAACTAAGACCTGGTGCAGCCAAATAAATAAATATTTAAAAAAAGAGAAAAGAACTGAAGGTCAGGCAGGGTCCACCTAGATGGAAGGACTCTGGGAAAGGACTCAAGCTCTCAGTTAGACCCCCCTGAAGAGCTAAAACCCTAAGAGGGAGAATGAACTAGACACAGGCCAGCTCGAACTCAGACTGAAACCAGCCGTGAACCAGCTCAATGCCTAACTGGATTTAGGTGAACTACTCTGACTCCATTCTAACTGACTGAGAGAAGCCGGGGGATAAAGTCCTTGCTGGAGAAAAATATCAAATCCAGAGACTCTACACACTTCACTCTTTAAAATCCATTAATCAATAAAAAAAATTACCAGAACTACCAACAGGAAAAACAGACAATACAAGCAGATCAACAGGTGATCCAGACAATGGATTTATCAGACTCAGACTCTGAAATAACTGTGACTGATATGTTCCAGAAATAGACAACAAGAGAGTTTCATCAGGGAGCTAGAATAAACAACAATCTAGTAGAAAATCAACACAAAAACTAATAAATACTAGTATTTAAAAATAATTTTAAAGTAAATAACAGAGCTAATAAAGAATTGAGAATCAGACCCACATAAAACTAGCTACTACGACAAAAGACACTGTAGCACAGGAGGGAAAGACTGCCCTTTCAATAAATGGCATTGGGTCAGTTGGCACAGATGGCTAGTGGCTATTTTTATTTATTTAGTTAGTTAGTTTTTGTGGTACGCGGGCCTCTCACTGTTGTGGCCTCTCCCATTGCGGAGCACAGGCTCCGGACGCGCAGGCTCAGCGGCCACGGCTCACGGGCCCAGCCACTCCGCAGCATGTGGGATCTTCCCGGACCGGGGCATGAAGCCGTGTCCCCTGCATCGGCAGGTGGACTCTCAACCACTGCGCTACCAGGGAAGCCCGCTAGTGGCTATTTTTAAAACAGACGTAGACAGCATAGATCATACAACACCTTCATCACCACAGAAGGTTCTACTGGACTATGCTCACAGAGGTAAGGTGCTGCTGTACAGATTTCAAATTACACAAAGTAACTTCTTCTCTCTGCTAAAAACCTAGTCAAATATCTCTCCAGTATATCATGGCTGCACTTCTTTGCATTCATTGCTGATATGCACTCTACTAACATTTAAATATATTTATTTAAACAAATATTTTAAGTTAAAATTAATGTTGCAAATTTTAAAATGTCAGTAATGACACTGTAGTTTATGTTTGGCATCAACACGTAAAATTAAATAATTCCAACGCCTCTGAGACTCTGAGTGAATATCTGACAGACTGCCAGTAAGGTGGCAAGTTGTTTTTAAATTATATCATTTAACATCTCAAATGCAACATAATTCATTTGGAAAGTGTCTTCTATAAGACAATGAAAATTTAAACAGGCTGAGTGACTTTTCCATCATCTCTCTCCAAAATGAACACCTACCAAGAAAGGCAAGAAATTCTTAGACTTGGTGACTTAGTTGTGAAACAAAAATATCTGACCCCTCTGATTTCAAGCTTCAAGATCAGTTTAATTGAAAACTGTCCTCATGTTACAAGGTGAGCTGTTTAAAACATTTCTCATTTGCAATTCCTTATCTCTGGGATTTGTCTTTTTCTTGCTACTTAACAACCACAATTAAAAATAGAAACTGGACACTGAGGATGGTACTGCAACCGTCTTCCAAAATGTCTAACATTAAATTTTTGTTTTCATCAAAACACCTTCATTGGGGACTTCCCTGGTGGCACAGTGGCTAAGAATCCGCCTGCCAATGCAGGGGACACGGGTTCGAGCCCTGGTCCGGGAAGATCCCATATGCCGCGGAGCAACTAAGCCCGTGCGCCACAATTACTGAGCCTGTGCTCTACAGCCCGTGTGCCACAACTACTGAGCCCGTGTGCCACAACTACTGAAGCCTGCACGCCTAGAGCCCGTGCTCCGCAACAAGAGAAGCCACCACAATGAGAAGCCCGCGCACCCCAATGAAGGGTAGCCCCCGCTCGCCGCAACTAGAAAAAGCCTGCATGCAGCAACGAAGACCCAACACAGCCAAAAATAAATAAATAAATTCTAAAAAAAAACCTTCATTGTACCCACTGATTTTAAAAGTAAATGTTATAAAACTGAATTTTTAAAATAATTATGCAGGAAATACAACATTCATTTATTTTACATATTGAACAACCATATACTATATAAAATTTTACTTTTTTAAAAAAAGCAGGATTCTCCCAGTTTAAAACAAATTTGTGCCATGCGCTGATGTAGTAATACCTCCTTCACTGTTGGAAGAATGTGCACCAGAAGGGATGACAGAAAAGGGGGGTGAGCTAACTTTTACTGAGTACAGTTGAGCCCTGAACAACACGGGAGTTATGAGTGCTGACCCCACCCCACCCCCCAAAGTACAGCTTTGCAGTCAGCCCTCCACACCCGCTGCGAGGAGGGCTGTGCGGCGCTGCAGCATCACGGGGACCCGTTTACTACACGAGTGTCCAGGGCCCCTCCACCTGAGGACATCCTCGTCCTCTCCGTGGAGGGCGACCCAGCCCCGCCTGTACCAAGCACGTGCCAAAGGGGAGCTCACTGTAACGCTTGATGCCTCCAGTGAGGCAAGCGCGGCTGTCCTCGTTCTAGACAGGGAAACAGCGGAGACGGCCCAAGCAGCAGTGCACAGACCACTCCTGCATCCCCGTATCCCCCCGTTGAGCTCTGCGCCCACCTACGGAGCCTAACCAGACCAACCATTTCTTCTCACGTCCTGTCCACTCCATCCATGCAGCCACAGTCCACACTCTAACGTCAAGTCCAGACCTTCCTTGATGAGCACTTTACCATTAATTTTTCTTCACCTTCCAACCAAGTCCTCAACCTATCCTAACTTAGATGCAAAAATCATTCCCCTGAAAATGTCATTTTCATCACTATTTTGAAGTCATTTCCATGTGCTAGTTTCCAACGGCCTCTGCTTTCGAAGTTAAAACAATAATCCGTGGTTACTCTGCCTTCCTTAAACTGCTCACATTTACTGACATCTGCTATACCCCGATCTCTGCTCCACATGTCAAGCAGAGAAGCTAGCCAGTTAACCCACGAACAATCCTGCTCACTCCCATCTGTGACTTTCACACATGCCTTACCCTAGCCTAAAACATCGTCCCACTTCCCTTCTAATAAATCATGCCTCTGCCCTCAATGCTCATCTATTCCCCAAAGATTCTCAGGCAACACCCTTGTAGGATTATTCCGAACTCCACCACCTACTGCCCAGTTTCCCAAAAGAAACTCAGTTACCGTGCTAGAGGCAGAATTAAGTCCCATTCACGACCTGACACCCATCACACCACCCTAAGCCCTCTGGCTGGCTTGTGCAGCCTGAGCCCATCCAAACCATCCAAAGATCCACACCTATTCTCCTAGAGAAACTTGCCCCAAAGTCAGGTGTGTGGCTTCCCTCTCCCTCCTCCCTGCCTGCATCCACTCCTACGTTGCCCTTTCTCATTGCTTGAGACGGGAGGCACACAGCAACTCTGACACTGGTCAAAGCCAAGAACTGTCCTGGACCACAGGCCAGTGAGAGGGAGGATGAACCCACATGTCAAACAGCTCTCGCTGCCACCGTGTGATTCTTGGATTGACTCTAAGGGAGCCCTTTTCAAAGCGATGGCTCATGGGATCCCTCTGGGAAGACAGGCCCTTGGGAAGGCCGAGGAAGGGCCATCAGACCTAGTCCTCACAAAGAGATAAAGGGGCGGGGGGGTGATTTTTGTTTTCTTTCATGTCACCTGAGTGGTAAGAGCCAAGGAATTCCCTGGCGGCCCAGTGGTTAGGACTCTGCACTTTCACTGCCGAGGGCCTAGGTTCGATCCCTGGTCTGGGAACTAAGATCCCACAAGCTGTGCAGTGCAGCCAAAAACAGAAAAAAAAAAAGAATTCAAGAGCCAAAATTAAGTGAAAGATGCCTCTTAGGAGGCCACCTTCTAGGCCAGGCCTCAGACCAGAGAAGCAGAAGTCTTCAAGGGCCAGCTCGTGCTCAAGGTTCACAGTGAAGCCGGCCACAAGCACTGCGGTCCACTTCGACCCTCCCTTCCTATACACCCGGTGACCTGCAGCACACACTAGCCTCACGAGATACCACTGCAAATTTAAAAAAAGAGCATGCAGGAACGGGAGGCTGGGTGGTCCCTTAGGACCAAATACTCAGCCAGGCACAGAGAATATAACGGGAGACCCTGCCCTTCCACCAATTTATACTGTAAGATGGGACTAAAACCATTCTGTCTGAAGGAAAAGTACAGGATGCTATGACAACATCCAACAGGAAGACAAATCTTGTCTAGGCAGTCAGATAAGGAAATGAGTCTGGGCCGGAGGCTAAGTCCAATAATACAAATCCTTTCAAGCCACGGTACAGTTTTAAGGTTTGGGGTGGTAGGGGGTTTGGGTCAGGGTTTTGTTTGTTTTTTGGTCTTTATCCTAAGAGCAAAGAGAAGCCACTGAAAACTGACTTAAGCAGGGGAATGACATAATCAGACTGAATTGTTAAAAATTACTCAGGCTACAGTATACAAAGTGGACTGGCAAGTGGCAATGAGATAATGCTATCAGGAGCAGAGATTCAGGCACAATGACAGGGGCCTGGACTCGGTGGAGGCAGTGGCGATGGAGGTGGTGGATGCATCGATGCGGGGAAACGTACAGGACTTACGGGGACACAGGCCGGGGCTGGAAGGGGAGAGAACAGTGAGAGGAGAGGTGGGCAACAAGGAGGATCTCAGGTCTCTGCCTGGATGGTGGTGCCCTGGGGAGGCTGGGAAAGCCTGGTGTCCAGTGGGGTAGGGGCGGGATAGCATGAGTCAGACGTGAGAAAGTAAAATTCGCCTGCTCTGAGAAAATGAAAATCTGTCCTGCAATTTGCTGGGCTGGGATAACAGACACAGAAAGCTGGCTGCCAAGTTAACAGGAAACAGCATTTCTCCCAAGGACACACTGCAAGAGTAAAGTGTCATGATGAACCCTTCTTTCAGTGGCTACTGATTTCTTGTTCAGAGAAAGTTTACTCTTTAAAATCCTAGACTATCAGAAATTGTGCTGTTTGGAATTATACTAGTAAGGAGGAGGAAACACCCACTCTCGCCTGCAGGGTTGCAGTCACTGTGACACAGAGCAGAGCCTTGATAGCCAGCTAGCTGCAGAGCTTCAAATAAAGGATTTCTAGACCTGATGTACCACCATCTACCTAAATTTTGTAGTTTTCAACGAAGCAGGACCTGGGGCCACTGCAGTGAGACCTGATGCTGACCCCTTCACACACAGACCCACTCTGCTTGGAGCCCATGAAATCACAGCTCCACGTGCACTCCACCTAAACTCGGCCCTGCCTCAAGTCCTACGGCAACTCTGTCCTTTCCTTTGTTGGCAAAATGCCCACAGTCCCTCTGGTGTGTGGTCTCCCTCACTGCAACGAGCCAATAATCTGCCCTTGTCAGAATACAGGTCCTTCCTGATGGCTGCAGGCTGATAACACTAAGACAAACACTTAGATTTTATTTTATTTTTTTTTTTTTTTTGCGGTACGCGGGCCTCTCACTGTTGTGGCCTCTCCCGTTGCGGAGCACAGGCTCCGGACGCGCAGGCTCAGCGGCCATGGCTCACGGGCGCAGCCGCTCCGCGGCACGTGGGATCCTCCCGGACCGGGGCATGACCCCGCGTCCCCTGCATCGGCAGGCGGACCCCCGACCGCTGCGCCGCCAGGGAAGCCCCGGGCACTTAGACTGTGAGATGAATGTGAGGCAAGCGAGAAGAGATGCCAGGTAGGGTCGGGCACAGGGCCCTGAGCCTGGAGCAGCCAGGCTGGACAACCCTGCGAGGCACTGGCGTCAAGATGCCAACTAAAGCTATGCGTGCGCCGAGGTTGCCCACGGAGAGGCCACGGGCTGAGGAGACAAGGGGGCCTACGCCGGAGCCTCGAGCACCTCCACGAGCTGAAAGGCTGCTGCAAAGAAGGCTGACTCAGCAAAGCAGACCGAGAAGATCAATGGAAAAGAGGTGATGCTGTGGCTGGGAAGACCAAGGGCTGTGAGGCAAGATCTCCTAAAGCCTAACTTTGATCAAGTCGCCATGGACTCACTTGTGGGCCTCGTTTTTGTAACCACCAGCCTGATTCTGACAGACGACTAATCTCCAAAAATTGACTTGCGCTCACCAACTCATGAGAAGACCCTGACGTATTCTTCAGAATGCCAGTTCATTAATTTTCAGTGAGAAATACAACTACCCAGCAGGCTGACATACTCAGCTGCTGATCAGCACTTTGCTTCCCGAAATGAGCACAAGATCAGGACTAAGAAAATTAAGAAGACAACGACCTGGGGCTATGGTAACCAGTGACAGAGGGCACACCTGGCAGCATCCCAGCAGGAAACAAGGGAACCCTGGTGTGGCCTTTATGGAAAGGACTACTTACAGGAGGGACAGCAGGGGTCAGAGACCCAAAAGGGATGGGAAGGCACCCAGGGACTAGCAGCAGCCCTCCAGCTGAAAGAACGAGGAGGGGAAACAGCGCTCCTGGAGCCCAGCGAGAGCTGCGGGTGGCTCCCGGGTGCGAGTCACAGCTGTGGAGGAAGCGGGGGGAAACACCCCACACTCCTTCTGCCCACTGACGCCTTCTATCGGTGAGCACCCCTGGCAGCCTGCAGGAGCCCACCTCGCAGGGCACCCCACTGGGCCGAGAGCAGATCTGAGGATTCCAAGAGAGAATAAACAGGCAGGGAGCCATGGCAACCATGAGCATTCTCCCCTCTAACTGGACATGGCTGCCCCCTTGACCAGATGCTTTTCCACACACCAGAAACTTGTACTGTTGAGTCCAGATGCCTTCTTGCCTGGACTAGCGCTAAAGACATGACCTGGGCCTCCCAGAGACACCTCTTCTAGAGGCTAAGCAGTGATGGCAAACGATCAAACACAACGGTAAGTTAGCCTTAACCCCTGCAGGCTGACTTGATAGTAACTCGGCCTCAGTCAGGCAAGTACTGAATCAATCCGAAACAGCTCCAAGAACCTCAGCAGGGCTCCTAGACTGATACCTGACACGATGGCTGAGCTCAGACCTCAGAATCTGAATGCACAAGTCCTAGCAACTTAAATCAGGGCTAAAGTTGACCCGTTCCTCCATGGAGAGAAGTATCTCTACAGACACAGCTGACCCCCTGCAAGGTTGCTGCATGGCGAGATCCTTAAGTGACACAAAAGAGACTTAATTTTTGGAATAGAGCTTTTAAATGATAAAGCATAAAATTCTTCCGCCAAAGATGAAAGGGGGAGAAAGGAGAGCTGGTAGCAGATACTCAGAAAGTTGGCAGCCCTTTTCCCCAACACAAATTTGCACACAGCCAAGTTGCTCATCGTGGGCACCTCCCTCCCTTGTCCCTTATCAGACTCTCCCAAACGTAATTACGAAGACGATAACAGTACCTTAAAGGTTATTTATAGTCACCTCACAGCTACGGAAGGCAAACCTGCTGAAACAGACTGCTGTCACCACCAGACACTGCTACAGATGAAGAACACTCACTTTTTTCTACAATCTTTAATTTCTGGAAGATTTCCAGCACTTCCCCGTTTAGTATTCTGGGTAAGAAGTCCCGTATTTGCATCACTTCAGTTGTCAGTCGTTCCAGGTCCTTCTTTCTGACTTTAACAAATTCTTCTTTGGTTCCCATATGCTAAAAGAACAAGCACACCTTAAGATTACTACACTTGTCCTCAGATGACTAAAACCAGCAGCCCAAGTGAGCCTGCCTCCTCTTTAACACCTCCTGGGTTCACAACTGTTTCAAAAGCACGTCTTCACCTAACGTGCTCTCCACTATGTACATCACAGCTAGAGCGGTGAAGCCCCAGCCTTCAAGGGACGAGCCAGGTTTTCCAAGCGCAAACGAGGCCCTACTGCTGAAAGCCCAGGGAAACACCAGCAACGTTTTCTTAACGCTCCGCCAGCGCCACGCTAATCACGAGGAAAATGAATTTCACTGGATTCCTACTGGGTGCGCCAAGCCCCTTGCCGGCCAGCGCGCTTCGTGTTCACCACAGCCCTCAAGGCTGTCCCGCTGGGAAACGGGGGCACAGGCAGGCTAGGTGACTCTCAGGAACCCCAAGACCAGGGAACGCCAGCAGGATCTGAACCCGGATGCGGCTCCAAAGTCCATCCCCCCCGCTCGGGCACCACCACGTGCGGCGGCTGTGACAGCCCGGCAACCGTGAGGCCGAACAAGCCCCACCCGGCGACAGGCGACAGGGCCTCGCGGGCGGGGACACAGGAGGCACAGGAGCACGCCCACCGCCCACCGCTCAGCCTCCCAGACCCGCACGCGCGGTTTCCGGCGATGGGGTCGCCGCCCCCCATCCCCGGCCCAGGCCACTTTGTCCGCAGACGACGCCCAGGGCCCTCCCAGGCACCTCCCGGTGCGGCTCAGCGTGGGGGAGCAGAGGGCGCCACAGCCCGGGCCCGCGGACGGCGGGCGGCGGGCGGCCCAGCGCCCACACTGACCCGGCAAGTCTCCTCAGCGCCGCCCGCCTCCCCCATGGCCGCCGCAGCCTCAGCTCAGTGCGCCTGCGCGGCGGCGCGCCCTCTGACCCTCACGTCAGAAAGCGCGGGAACGCGTGCACGCCGAGAGTCGGGCACGCAGAACCGTGAGGCTGAGGCCTCGCAGAGATTGGGCAGCCTTCTCGGCGGGAAACCCGGGTGCTCGGTCGGCAAGATCCTGCGTTGGCTCTTCTGGCTTAGCCGGGATTGTAAACTTGTTAATTGCAAAGCAAAAGGACAGTGAGACCCACGTGTAAGTGTCCTGTGAAGTAAATCGAATCAGGCCTCTCCTGTTTGGCGGGGGATGTCAGACCAAGGGGCGATGCGTTCAAGGGAACCAGCACCCGCGCTCAGCCCGAGCTCCATGAGCAAAGGCCGAGGCTTTCCGACCACAGGCTGCTCGGGAGGTCTGCCCCGGTAGGGGGCCTTCGTGCAGCCGGCTGCTACGTAACTGAGACGACCACCATGAACTGGGAGACATCACCCAGTCCATTGCCTTGCCCCTACACGCCCACAGAGTTCGCAAAACAAGGTGCAGCCTGTGCATTCAAAGGTACCGGTTCCCGCACAACTACGACTTCGTCTGAAGCCGGCCGCAAGCCGACACCGCCGAGTCCCCGGCGTGCGTGCCCTCCAGGCCCGCGGGCGGACCCACAAGCTCACGCTCCCAATCCTCGCGGCAGGGACACGGGCGCTGGCGGTCGCCGGTCGGAGAAGTGAAGCCCGGCCGCCGCTAGGGCGCCGGAGAAAGAGCTGCCCGCAACATCCCGCCAAAATCCCCAAGGGCGGCCTCTCTCCCCCGCCTCCACACCGCCCAGGCGGCCCGAGGAGTCCAATGCGATTAAAGACTCGGTGCCGCGTATCCCGGGGACCAGCTGCCGATCGGATGGGGACTGCGTGGAGTGGGCGCAAAAATGCTAGATGACGTAACACTGGCCATCCGTCTCTTCCTGGCCAACACCCAACGCCGGCTAACCTCGCAGTCAACGGCCCTGAACTTTGGCGACCGAGAGACTGCGGAACCGGGCAGGCGCGACGCGAACCTGAGCTGCGGGGGCGCGAACCCGAGCTGCGGGGGCCCGCCCCCTGCCCAGGCAGCCGCGCTTGCTCTCAGAACGCGCTGCGAGCGGCGTCCGGCGCCTTTGTGATGCCATCAACCCGCGCGCCGCCGCCCGCCCCGCTGCCTTCTGCGCAGTCGCGGCCCGGGCAGCACGGCGGCTGGCGCTCGGCGGCGGCGGCGGGCTGCGGCCGGGGATGCTCCAGCGGGTGCGATGGCCCCCGCCATGCAGCCGGCCGAGATCCAGTTCGCTCAGCGCCTGGCGTCCCACGAGAAGGGCATCCGGGATCGGGCGGTGAAGAAGCTGCGCCAGTATATCAGCGTGAAGACGCAGAGGGAGACAGGTGGGCGCCCGGCGGTCCGCCGCGCACATGGCGGCGGGGGCTGGGGAGCCCCGGCTGGGCCGGGGCGTGCGGGGAGGGGGGCCGGGCCGGGGGAGCCGCCGGCGGAGCGGGGGGGGCGTGCGGCACCGATTCGCACTCCTGCATGTGCTTCTGTGTCCGCTTCCTGCCGGGTCTCGTCCGGTTCTACGGTTGAGGGACTGCGGCCGACAGGGTTAGGTGGTCTGCCGAAAGTCACAGCGAGTGGGGAAGCTGAGAATTAGACCCGTTCTGTCCGATCCCATGTTGGATCAGTGGATTCTCCTGCTTGCTTCTGGTGCGCTCTTCATTGAGTTACGTCCTCACTTGACCAACACCTTTAGGTGCTGGGGTTACAGGAGAGAAGATAGAAACCCTACCCTCGAGGAAATTGTCCCGGGAAATCCAGGGAGGAATAGATAACTGAAACAGAGCTCGTATAAGTGAGGTAAAGAAAACGAAAACCAAGGAAAGAGAGAGCTCCTCTATACAGGCTGTTCCACAGGACTCTCGGGGTGGCGTTCAACAGGTCTGAGAGGAGGCGACAGGGAAGAGCTGGAAGGTCAGTAAGAGAGGGTGAGGGTGTTAACAGATGAAGTTGGAAAAGTAGGCAGTGGCCAGGTCACACGGGGCTTTTGTGGTTTGGATTTTAACTTCAGTGGGGAGCCATTGACGGATTTTGTTACCTGATCTGTAAACCCTTGAAGGCATGAACTACTGTACGCAGCGGAGGTTTTTATTGCACTAAGATAAAGTCTGATTTGTTTATTGCTAGTATTAATACTTTGAGTCTATTTGAAAGAATTGATATCATTTATCCCTGTACTGACATCCTTAGTTTGTTTTATTTTGACAAGAAATCACGAAAGACTACCTAGGAAAAAGAAAATACAGTTTCATGGGAAGTCTGCTGGAAAGAGGAATGAAGCCTAGCTTTCTGACTTCGATTCTGTTAGGGGTCTCCCCGACAGATTTAAGTTGTTCTTATCCCATGTATGCTAGAGGTTCCTAACCTTAACCTTCTATCCCAGACCTTTGCTGTTTTCAGCTCAGATATGCCCTACTCACCTGACGTCTCCACCTGCACGTCCTCAAACTCAGAATGCCCAAAAGTGACTCATTTTCTTCCCTCCAAAACCTTCTCTTCTGGTGCTTGTCTGCTGCCCGTGGTCTTTTTAATTTTTGGCATGCGGAATCTTAGTTCCCTGACCGGGGATCAAACCCACGCCCCCTGCACTGGAAGGCGGAGTCTTAACCACTGGACTGCCGGGGAAGTCTCTCGTGCTCTTTTATTTTGGTTGCCAGTTTCCATCCTCCACTCAGACTCTAGCTGGACACGTGCGTGGCCTGGACTACTTTTCCTCATCCTCTCCCTGCACCCTGCATCCACTGTCCTTTGGTCTTCCCTGTCTCCTCTCCTGAATTACTCTGCCCTGACTGAAGGCCCCTCCATCTCATCTAGACTTATGCACTTGCTTACTTCCTGGCTGATCTAACAACTCCATTTGTGCCCCCCTCGAACCCATGCTCCACAAACCAGCCTGGGCTCATCTTCCTAAAACAGCTGGATCACATCAGCACCTTCCTGGAATTCCAGGTCTGCGGACCGTGATCTGTCCTCTTTCTCCCCACCTCAGCCCCTGTGTGACTGCCCCACACTGATTCCTGGTGTACAGCACACCATTTAGCACCTCTACCTTCGCTTCTCCTGGTCACTCAGAAAAGGTTCCCAGCCTTGATCCACTCCCAGCTTTCAGTTCAGCATCGCTTGCCCCTAAATTCCTTACCTATCACCTCACCCTGCTCCTCTGGGATTTGGAGATATCCAGTATGTCTCTGTTGTGGCGCTTAGCTACGCTGTTTCGTATTATCAGTAGATGTGCCATTCTCCCCCCAAAACACTGTAAGCCTCCGTCTGTTTTCCTAGCCGGAAGTGGGTGCACATCCAGACATACGAGGGCCTTCCTGTGTACAGGAACAGAAGAGGGACCAGATGCAGTACATTCGGGCTGAGGCAGCCAGACAGAGCCTGGTGCTCAAACCCCTTTGGTGAACAGGCTCAGGGTCCGAAATGCCAAGGTGATGCTGGGGGAGGAGGCCGGGGGTATGTACCAGTGCCCGGGGTCCGGTCTGGTTAGCGCCATTCCACCTGAGTTACTTGTCCTGTACTCCTTTTCACCACCACGCCCACACTGCAGGGAATGTAGCGGGCCTTCCAAAAAGTAACTGCAAAGTGAATGTCTAGACATTCAATAAAACTATCTGCCACAGCTGTGCTCGTCAGAATAGAAACACAAGTTTGGAAATAACTTGGCCTGACAGCGAATCTCACTGACAGACCCAAGTTTTCTGTGTCGTCTTCGGCATAGTAAAGGCAGTCTGAAATTTTACTCTTGCTGTCTGTTAGCAACATAGAGAGCTTCGTGATTTCCAAAACAAATTGAAAATCTTTGTAGAACTTAAAGCAACTCAGTGTTGCTCTGCTACTTTAAGTGTTCCTGTTGATCACTCACAGTTGTAGAATAACCATGGTTTTATTCACAAGGGCTCATTTCGTCCCTGTTTATCCGTTCATATATTCAGCAAACGTGTGGAGCGCCTCCTCTGTGCTATTACTATTTCGTGCACTACTCTTGGCACTGGGAGTGCAGCAGTGAACAGAACAGACAAGCATCTCTGCCTCTTTTATCCATTCTGCAGCTTTAAGCATTTAACATCCAAAATTGGGATAAATTTTAAAATCAACCTTGTGACAGTTTCGTTTGCGTTCCTGCTTTCTCTTGGCAGCACGTAAGATAACAGTACACCTTATAATTGATGGTGTCTTAGAGCCAACGGCAGTAATGGGGGAAACAAGTGTTTCTTCATACTGGCAGGGTTGGGGTCTCTCAACTCAGTAGTTAGAGAAACGGGGAGCTGTGGCTGTTTCCACACAGGTGTGGGGTCACGTGTTACCAGCTAAGCAGCCTCCTGGGCTGATTCGTGATGAGAGGAGCTGTTGGACTTGCTGTAGCCACGTCTCACTTTCATGTTCACCTCATTCATTCTGAAGCAACTAAACCTATATAATTGTTAGAAACTTAGTTGTATTAAGTTTAAGAAACTCAGCCCCCAAGAAAAAAAGATAAATCCAAAAGCAATTGTGGGACAGAACTGCTTCAGATATGTTGTACTTCATCTTCAGGGTCTTGAAGGAAATTAGATGATGAGCATTTCTCTGTTTTGCTTTGCATGCTTCAAAGATTGGTACCTTGTTTTTACCAGTTAAATTCCTGGGTGAAAATGAGGGATTTATATATATAAATATGTGTGTATATATATATATATATATATATATATAAAAAATGTTGGAAACAGGTGTTTTTTAAGGGAGGCGCGCTGTACTAGGCTATGGGTAGAGAACATGGGACGATCACAGTGATACCCGCCCACCGCGTAGTGCTTTGCTCTTACAACATGCTTCCCGTTTGTACACTTAGTTTTGACCCTAAGCATGAACCTGACACGTGTCACAGGTGACGAACAGGAGGCTCAAGGCCTTTCTGGGAGGGACAGCCGGGAAGGAGCGGACCAGGGCCTACCCAGTGCTTCATTTCCGCTGTACTTCGTTGCTCCACGTAGGATGAAAGTCAGAGTACGCTTTCACATCCAAGCCGCTTTCCCGCCCGCTGTCCAGGATCTGCTCTCACCTGTTACTTTGTCGAAATCTGCCGTTTTCCCTCACAAAGGCCTCTGTAGTGCATCCTAGCGCACCTTTGCCTGGTACAGGTGTGGGTTATCCAGCGATGCTTGAGTGCCTCACATGATCACCTAGAGGTGGTTTGACATGCTGCTGCCCTTAGAGAAGCCATCCGGAGATGAGTACACACTGTGCTCTTTTTAAGTGAAAAGGCTTCTGAGCTTCAGCACACACACCTGTGCGTTTCTGTATCACACATGAGTGTTGTGTAAACACACACAGGAAAGATGCCACCAGGCAGAGAGCAGTGATCCCTTGGGGGGGGGGGACTGGGTTTGGGAAGCAGTGAATAAGCCATTTTCAGCTGTGTACTCTGATATAGTATATGACTTTTTTGCCATAAATGTTCTTATTGGTTAGGACTCTTTTTCAGTTGGAACTTGACAGAATATCCAAGCCACACTAGTTTTCAGCGGAAAAAAACCAAAGCATAGCTTTATGCAGGCGCTCCACTGATGGTACCAGAGCCCAGCTTCTCTGCAGACAACTCTGCTGCCCCCGATGCTTCCATCCTCAGACAGGCTCCCAGCCGTGTGGCAGGGTCCAAACCGTGCCTTCTCTGCAAGTCTCCCGGGAGAGATCAAGAGTCTTTCCTAAGGCCTGAACAAGACCAGCAGTGGGATGACCAGCCCATTCTCGCGCCAGCCCCGTGGGCAAGGGGATTCCTGCTGCTCTGGCATAAGCCCAGCTGGCTGCTTGCCGCCACGTAGGTGAGCCCTGCCCAGCCCTGCCTTGAAGGGGGGCAGCCCTGGAGGGGGAGACCGTGTAGCTGCTTGGCAAAAACAAGGATGCCCAGTCCCAAGCCTCACGCAGGAACTGGTGTCATTTAAGTCCTGTTTCATCAGTGGTCGTGCTTTTCCAGTTTCATTATGATGAGTTTTCTAAACAGTAAAAAGAAGAAAGAAAACAGCCCGTGATAACATTTTGATAATCTCATGCAGTTCTTTTTTTCTTCTTTTAATTAAGGAATATTTCAAGTACATACTTTCAAATATCGGTACTTTGCTTCAGTATTTATTAATTACCTGGCCGGGTTGTCTAATCGGCCCACTTCCTCCTTCCCACGAGATTCTTGGGAAGCAAATCCCCAGCATCTCATTTCATCTCCTGACACCTCAGTGTGTATCTCTAAGATAGGGACCCTTCTAACCTAACCACAGCACCATTATCATACCTTATCTGTTGAGTTTTTCCCATCATTCCATAGATTCTTTATGACAAATCAGAATCCAGACAAGACCCACCCATTGGGTTTGATCTGAAATTCCAGCAGGCTTATCCACCTTTTCTCCCTTGCAGTTTATTCATTGGAGGAACCGGCTCATTTGTCCTATAGAGTTTCCGACACCTGGGGTTTTGCTGGCTGCATCCCATGGTCTCATTTGACATGTTCCTCTGACCCCTGTATTTCCTGCAAACTGGTATTAATAGTTAAGATTTGAAGTGGTATAGATTAGCTTTTTCGTTTTTGAGAGAATACTTAACAAGTGATGCTGTGTTCTTCGTATTGCATCACGCGGGACATCTAATGGGCTTGGGTGTTGTTGGTCTGATTCATCCATTGTAACGCTCCTCGATATTTTTTCACCTAATGTTTTAGCAGCCATCGATGATCCTTGCCCAGATTCACTAATTCCTTAGTCTTAACACGATTGGTTGTAAACAAGGTGACTATGACAGTTACTACGGTCGTGGCTGCAGTTGGCTGTGCGCTGGTGGAACTCATCACTTACGCTGTAGCTGTGCAGTCAGCTGTGGCTTATTTATTACAAGACGGGGAGGAAACCAGTTGGCACATCGTTTGCCCGACCCCTAAAGGAAAGGCACTTTAGTAAACCAACGTTACTGTAGTTTCTGGTGAAGTGAGAGCCCATCACAAAGAATCAAATGCACTATAATGAAACTGTTGGTATGAGAAAGGTCTTTAGTGACTTGGAAATCAATACCTACAAAGCTCTAAAGCATACTCTGAACAAAATAAATAAACCTCGTTCTATCGCAAGGGATCTTTTTGTCACTTTTAACTTAATTATGCTTTGGAGTATCGAAATCGCATCGATTCCAAATACATACCTGTTTACGTTCACCTAGTTTATCCTTTGCTGCTCCACAAGATTCTTCCTAGTACCTTCTAGTGAAATGTTAATAATGGCCATTTGTAACAGGCATCAGGCTTGAGGATTCTGTTTGTTCTCCATAGGCTTGGAAACTGCAAGGGTGTACACTTACCTGATTTTGTGGGTTCTTATGTTACTCAGCAATTGTTCCCTGACACCTGGGGTCCACCCAGGAGACAGAAGTCTGTGTGCAACGTGTGGCTTGGTCATAGGCTGTTCAGGCAGAGGTGGGGGTCTTGAATAATGAGTGAGAACGAGGCTGACCAGGGTGATGCCACTTAAAACAAGACTACGCTTGCCCAGTAAATGAAAACTGTAGCCAGGAGAGAGGGAGATCCAGGTACAGCCGAACGTACGATCCTTAAAAGGGTCATCTTTGCAAAAATATCCCAAAGCTTTACCAGTTTCCTTGGGCTGGTTGTACGGGACTTCAGCAAATCCCTCATCTTTTGTAGGATTTGCAATTTTGCTTTGCAAGACCAGTGTGCAGGGTGAGGTGCTAGTTTTAGGCAGAGGGCCACTTGGGGGAACTCGTAAATGACCACTGAATTAGTTAATGTTTTGTTGTGATGACATTTGCTTCTTTCCTCAGATAATAAGAACACGCCACCACTACCGCCCTGCCCCATAGCTGATAAAACTGCCTAATTTATGTGTGTTTGTTTTGTAACAGCAAGAAAATGTATGCTTCAGATTTAAAAAGACATTTCCAAGTGAAAGAATGAAAACGTATGCGGTATTATTTTCACGGCTTACGTGGCAGTTCTAAACTTAGAAAGGAAATGTTTGGACTCTAAAATAAGATTTTTATGCTGTTTTACCCTCTAGGAGGTTTCAGCCAAGAAGAACTTCTAAAAATATGGAAAGGGCTCTTCTATTGCCTGTGGGTGCAGGATGAACCCCTTCTACAGGTAACCTACAGCTCCCTTTGTCATATGACAGGTGGATAAGAGACCTGCCCATTTTATGCTGTATCCATCCCTAATGTACGGAAACAAACTGAAAACCATTGCTTCAAGGGATCACTTTCTGACCTCTTGTCCATACAGAAAGGGATGCTTCAAAGAGCAAAGAAGACACATAAATTAGATTTATTATTTCTCTGTCACAGTTTCATAGGTTCCACGGTAGGTTTTATTTACATTACTTATTTTAAAGTTTCTGTTATATCTTTTATTATTTGCGGTCAAAAACAGCATGGCACTAGTCTAAGATCGTGTGAGCTACCCCGGCTCCAGGCCCACCTCTGCCACAGCTAAGCGGGTGCCCGGGACTGGGCGGCCCCCATGCTGGGGGCAGGGTCTTTGTAGAGTGAGCAGCGGCCCCAGGTCTGATGGCCTCACCTGCAAAGGCAGTGGAGACTTGTCCCTGGTGCGCGTGCTCACCTGGACCCCTGTCTGCCGAGCACACCGAGCCCCGCCACCAAAACCATCAAAGAAGATGGTTTAGCTCTTTACGAGCTCTGTTCTGACGTGTAGACGCAGGCCTGCCTTTGTAGCCGTAGAGGGTCAGCCTTAGGAGACGCTCTTCGCAGCCCCTGACACGTCGTGGGTGGGTTTTACTCGGCTGGGTTTTACCGTGCAGCTTTGCCACTTCCCCTAAGCTGTGTAATGACTCACTTTGATTTATTGCCTTTATGCCACTGAACATGTTTTGAGTAGGATAGCAGAGCAAAATATTTTTAAGTTACATTCAAAGTAACAGTAACCAACAGCTTTAGTGGAGGAAGAAAACAGATGAAAACAGATAAAAGGGAATATCACTTGCAAGTCTGGGAGTTCATTTAAAATGCGTAAGAAAGACTTGAGTCCAGGTAGTATCGACAGGGATTGTTCTTTCCTTCTGTAACTCATAAACAGTTATTTTGTTGACACTCCTCAAGGCAGGTTTCTTCATAGACCGAGACACCAAATTCTCCCCAGCAAGCTTGTGTGGCTCAGCAGGACGGGCTCTTCCCGTGGCATTGGATGCCCTTAACCTTTCCCACCACGCTGCCTTTGCAGCCTGTCTCTGAGCAAGACAACGAGAGGACTTCCTGGTTCCACACGGAGCCTCGTGGAGTGACAGTCCCGGTGTCTGCCTGCCGGCCACTCCCCCTCGTTGGCACCCGTGTTTCCATTACTTGGGGGTTTGGATGGAATCTCAATTCAAGTTGTATTTTGACAGCCAGGACTTGTTGACAGCTAGTGTGTTTCTTCTGTAGGTCATTTGAGCGCATAGCTGGAGATGACTTATGTAAGCGTGCGGCTTAGACAGTTCTCAAGGGCATGTTGAGTTGGCACAGTGGTCCGTCGAAATTGGGAATTTCACATTTGATGAAATCCAGATATCCAGATACACTCTTCTTAGTGGAAGTGACATTGAGAACAGGAGCTAGAGACGCCCCTCCGCTCAGGCCGCGATGCTGTCGTCTCAGTGGTACCGCGTAATAACCCCGATGTTTCTCCCCAACCCCGCCTTTGCAGGAGGAGCTAGCGAACACTATATCCCAACTCATCCATGTTGTTAACAGCTCAGAGGCTCGTAAGTCCTGATGTTTTCATGACTTTCAACACTTCCTTGTTCATCAGATTTGGTAACTTGCCTAAGAAATCTAGTCAATACTGTTTCTTCTCCTTCCTTCAAAGTTTCCGTTTTCCAATGGGCTAGCTTCACGCGAACCTGGGCTGCTAGCGTGTAAATGTCAGGCGACAAACCATCCCATGGGGAAACTGTTAAACACACTGAGAGGGTGACGGAGGAGGTGTCCTGTGGGACACCACATTTGGCATCTCAGAAATTTCAAAAAAATATTTTAAGAAATAGCAGTCCTCCAGAGTTTCCAAATCCTGAGTTACTTTAGCACTCTTAGAGGCTGTGTGTGAACATGCTGGTGTTTGCAGTAACCTCGGGATGTAGAGGATGGCTTATCCCCCTTAAGACTAGAGCCATTTAAGGTCATCACTGGTAACAAGCTGTAAAGTAACCCCTCTTGACCAAAAAGAATAAGCAAAGGGAGGAATTAATTATTTCTGAGACATTCAGGCTTTGATAAGTTACAGAGGAAGAGGAAGCAGAATCCGCTTCTTTTGCTCAGCCCTCCTCAGAACACAGCCATCCACTGGCCTTATTAACCCTCGGTGGTTCTCTGGACTTTAGCAGGGTCTCAGCTGACCTCGTAAGGACCAGAACTACACATGGAGTATACCGTAGCTTTTCATATATCAGGAGAGAGTTGTGCAAAAAGAAGTAAAGCAAAAAAAACTTATTTTGGGGTGAAAAAGTGCCAATTTCATGGCTCAGAAGAGAAAAATAGAAAGTTTTGTTAGACCTCACCCAGCTGACACTGAACATGAAAAAAAAAAAGCTGAGTTTCTACGTGGATCCCCCAAGTGTTCATGAGAATTAATGGCTTTGGATTGACTGTTAGGCAGAGATGGGCTTTGAAAAAGGGCCATAGCTGTGGCTCAGGAAATCTTTCGATTTTTAGCAGAAACGTGGCTTGGCAGTGGATAACGAAACACTCTCCAGACAGCACTCGAGTTGAACATTAAGATATTACCAGCCTTCCTGTTACTAAAATAAGCTTTTATGTAAATGTAAAAGAAGTTATTGAGCGTACTTAGTTACTGACCAGATGTTCTAGCTGCCCAAGAATTCTTGAGAAGAGTGAATAAACAATCCTAGTCTGTCTCCCTTCGTTACTTTCTTGCTGTGTGGTAACATGGTACCCTGTAAAGCAAGCGTTCAGAGCCTCTTGTTCACTGCAGAGCACCTGTTCATCCAGACCTTCTGGCAAACCGTGAACCGGGAGTGGCCAGACATCGACGGGCTGCGTCTGGACAAGTACCACATGGTGAGGGCAGGGCCACAGCCCCTTTACTCGGGGCTGGGGGCGGGCGGCAGCTGGCGGACCGTGCCAGGGTTGGTTGGTGCAGTGCATGGTAAGGCGACCAGCGGAGCGCATTGGAAGATGCGCTCAGAGCCGTCTGTTTTGTTTGGGCATCCTTAGTTACCAGTTTTTGTTCTAGAAGCTAAATATGATTATTGCGGAAGCTTTTTCACTTTGGGGATGCAGGCTCTACCCGTCATCCTGCTCAGCTGATGAGTATTTCTCACTTTCCCTTTCTTTGTAACGAAAGTTGTCTGTCTCTATAGCTGATCCGTCTGGTCCTGAGGCAGTCCTTTGAAGTTCTGAAGCGAAACGGCTGGGAAGAAAGGTTGGTAAACTATACGGGTTAGCGTTTGGGGGCCTTAAAACTTTGAAGGCAATAGTGTGGTTTCAGGTCTTTCAATTAACAAGTTTGAATTGCCTGGTCCACGCCTTCCACTCTGCGTACCAAGAGCAAAACATCCTTACGCGTGAAGAACTTCAAATCCAGCAGATCTGAGCACACGTGGCAGTTAGCATCTTATACTTGTGTCAGTGGTTGTCAAACCTTTTCCGCCTCGCATTGCTTGTTAAGCAGGGGGGCACGAGAGCGTTGCCGATTTCTCTGGGGGAAGAGAGGATGTTGGCAGCTGGGGTTAATGGAACCGTGTGTGTTGCTTCCTGTAGCCGAATCAAGCTTTTCCTGGACGTCCTGATGAAGGAGATCCTACATCCTGAGAGTCAGTCTCCGAACGGAGTGAAATTCCACTTCATCGATATCTATCTGGATGAACTGTCCAAGGTGGGAGGGAAAGAGGTAAGAAGTGGGCAGACGCCCTGCGGCAGTGTACCGTGGCCACAGCTCCCCCGAACAGGCAGGGCCTTGGCCCTGCCCTGAATGTTCTGTGAGCTGGGGGTGGAAATGCTGTTGGCTGGCGCTCAGGGTTACCAGCCACAGTAGCAGCGTGGGTGGGTCAGCCTTTCTTCTGACGTAGTTCTTCGCGCATCTAGGAATGTACCATAAGCAGGTGATGGGTCATGTGGATAAAGATTTATGCAGTGAGGGTGTGCACGGCAGTCTATACAACAGAACTGAGAACAGCTTATGCAGTCCAGCGAAGGATTGTGTAACATGAGGAAATGCTTGTGATGTCGAGTTTTTAAAAAGCATTGAGGGGGGGACTTCCCTGGTGGCGCAGTGGTTAAGGATCCGCCTGCCAATGCAGGGGACACGGGTTCGAGCCCTGCTCCGGGAAGATCCCACATGCCGCGGAACAACTAAGCTCGTGTGCCACAACTGCTGAGCCTGCGCTCTAGAGCCTGCAAGCCACAAGTACTGAAGCCCGCGCCCCTAGAGCCCGTGCTCCACAACAAGAGAAGCCACCGCAATGAGAAGCCTGCGCACCGCAACGAAGAGCAGCCCCCGCTCACCACAACTAGAGAAAGTCCGCGCACAGCAACGAAGACCCAACGCGGCCAAAAATAAATTAGTTAATTAATTATTTTTAAAAAGTCAGTAGGGAGACTTCCCTGGTGGTCCAGTGGTTAGGACTTGGCGTCTCCAACTGCAGGGGCATGGGTTCCATCCCTGGTCGGGGAGCTAAGGTCCCGCAAGCCATGAGGTGCAGCCAAAAAATCAAAATAAAAAGCAGTCGGGAAAGAAGGCCACAGACAGAGCTGGGCACGTGGGGCGGCTTTTTAAGTATATATTCGTCTATGAACAGACAGGGCGAGAAAGGAAGTACACAGTTTTTAGCACGCCAGTGACGATCTGAATTGGGATTAGGAGCAGGGGTTTACGCTCTTCTTCCACGAGGGTTCTGCGGTGCACATTTGATTTTTAATTCCTTCACCTTAGTGTCTGGGAGTGTCTGAGTAGGACTTCTCTGTGGAGGAAGGAGTATGTGTTGGGAATGCTGGGAGGGGCAGTCTTCTCTGGTCACTGCGCCGAGATGCCCAGCGGGCTGGATGGCGGCCATGACCTTCAGCGGAGTGTGTTTCGGGTGTTGTGAGATACGTGTTGGTCTGATGCAGTCTGTGTGAGAAATGTGAATGGTTCCTTTCTCGAGGACACATCAGAAAGGAGAAAGGCTCTTTTTTCCCCCCTCATTGTTTTTCCTCTTTCTAAATTACAGCTGCTGGCCGATCAGAATCTCAAGTTTATTGACCCGTTCTGCAAGGTGGCCGCCAAGACTAAGGAGTAAGTAGTCCGCGTGTGTTTTTACTGCTTCGGTTGGTGCTTCGTCATGGGAGGTGGTGGCAAAATTGTAGGTGAAGCATGGCGCACAGGCCCTGCAAAGCTAAGAACAGCTGCGCGGCGTTGGAAGGAAGCTCTGAGTCGTGGCTGGGCCCCCAGCGGCTCCAGGAACCTCACCCTGCCATCGCCCGGGCTTCCTCCCACCCCCGGTCCCTCCGCCTGGCACATGGCGCCGAGCTGGCCCCTGGCGGCTGCAGCTGGTTGGCACGGGGATGTGGTTAGAAACGCGGGTGCCGGCCGCTGGGCCCAGCGGGTCCCCGGGGGGCTGGACGGGGTGTGTGGTGACTTCCTCCACCTCCCGGCCCGCTGTGCTCCTTTAGGGAACCAAGTCCAGGCCGACTGTTAACCACACTCTCTCTGCTGTGCTTCCGCCCTCAGCCAGACTCTGGTACAGACTATAGCTAGGGGTGTTTTTGAAGTCATTGTAGATCAGTCTCCTTTTGCACCTGAAGAGACGGTCGAGGAACAGAAAACCAAAGTGGGTGACAGTGACCTCTCTGAGGAAGAGACATCTGGAAATGAGATGACGTGGAGAAAAGCAATCAGTAGAAAGAAAACAGGTAACAGAATTTACTTGAAAAGTCTTTCTTAGGTAAGGTTCACTCAGAGGAACACTTTTTAATACATTTGTTGCCAGCTCACTGACTACATCCTGGAATTCATCAGAGGTGCCTCTGCCTTGGCCCCCGCCTGAGAAAGGAAGTAGGGCTGTGTTTAGACACTCGGGTCCAGGGCCCCTGCTTACACTGGGGCTCATGCACAGTTCTGCAGTTCCCAGGGTCGCAGGGCTTTCGTCGAGGGTTTTGTCATTTTCGTTGCCGTTGCTTTGGGTTTTGTGTGTTTTTGTTGTTTCAGCTTTTTTTTTTTTTTTGGCTGCGTAGCAAGGCTTGTGGGATCTTCGTTCCCCGAACAGGATTGAACCCAAGCCCTTGGCAGTGAAACCACTGAGTCTTAGCCAGTCTTAACCACCTGACTGCCAGGGAGTTCCTTCGGCTTTTTTGATGTGTTTAAAAATCTTAATGTGGCCTTGTGTCTGTAAGAGGGTCCCCGACGGGAGACCTGATTTACTGTTGCATTGGGAACGCATGCTTGTTCTGCAGCTCACCTTTCTGTCTCCGAGTTCCTCCAGGGTTCCTTTTCTTCGGGTGTATAAATAACCACTGTGGATGGACCCTGTTCTCAGTGCTGTTTGTATCCGTGGGAATTGCGTGGGGCATTTAAAATGCAGCCTCATCAGAACTCACGTTGGTTTTCAGCATCTTGGTGCCACGGTGTCAGGTAAAGGGCTAGTTCAGGTTGTACCCACGCTTTTGAAATATTCTAGAGCCACTGAAAAGGAAAGTTTTCAAAAACTAATAGAGAAAATATAATTTAAAAAAATTTTTTATAGCAGGACCAAAAAACTCTGTGTAGAAGGTGCCTGATTTGTATATTTAGACATATGCATATAAACACGTACGTATGTATCTGGAAGGATATACACCAAGGCGGTAAGAGCTAGCCCTGCGTGGCAAAATTGTGGGTGATTTCTATTTTCTTTGTACTTTTGTCTGTTTTTTCTAAGTTTTCTTCAATGATTATATATTGTTTAGTCAGGAAAAGACAAATCTTTGAAAAAGGAAAGATAAGATATTCTGATTGTAAGCTCAGCACGAGTGACAACTCACTGAACGGCCTTGAGCACGTTTTGACTTGGCCCTGGCCCTCTCCTTCCGCCACGTCTGTGTCTGAACTAGAGCCGTTCCCCCTCTTCCCTGAGCGCTTCCCAAGATTCCCCCCCAGGTTCTTCATCAGATGCTTGTGGGGCCCGCCAAGTCTTCTCCGGGCTCTGCCCTGAGGCCACATTCCAGAGACGGGACACCTTTGAGAGCTTGTGTGATTCCAATGGTAATTTCTACCTGCTTCTCCATGAGCTATAATGCTCTTTGGATTATTTCTTAAATGCCAGAGTCACGTCAACATCAGCCTGTTGTGTTTCCTGAGGCGGCCCCCTGAGAGTCAGTGTGCTACTGTAGAGAGTTCACCATGGCCTCAGCTTTCCTGAGACTAGGGACAGACCCCGTCTGCCCTGCTCCCACTGGCCTGAGCCCCGGCCCACAGGTTTCCTGTCCACCTCCACTGCACTCCACAGTGGGGTTTTGTCTACGAGGTAATTAAAAGGCAAAAATGTGTGATTTCTCCCAGGTGTTTTTTTTTTTTTTTTTAATGTCCCAGGACTAAAAATCCAAAACATCTTTGGGAGATTTTATAAATGTACTTGCAGGGTTTTGTCTGTAAAGAAATGTTCTTTTTGGGACTTCCCTGGTGGTCCAGTGGACAAGGCTCCGAGCTCCCAGTGCAGGGGCCCCAGGTTCCATCCCTGGTCGGGGAGCGAGATCCCAAGTGCCTCAGCTAAGACCTGGCGCAGCCAAATAAATAAATTTTTTTTTTTTTAAAGAGAAGAAAAAGAAATGTTGTTTTTCACTAAGAGGCGCCTAATTGGATGGTGGGTGGCTCCTTTGGGGGTAGCCATGGCCATGTATTTGAGTTGTGTCTGTGGATGTGTTCCTTGATAGCACTGGGCAGATATCACTGCAGAAAAGAGGGAGTCGCTGAGGAAGGCAGACGGGGCGGCGGCGGAGGCCTGGAGGACGCTGGGCTGCTTCTCCAGGTTGGTAGCAGGTGTTGCTTTTTGTAGAATATGGGTTTGCTGTGGAGCCGCCTGGCTGCTGGGGAATTAGGGTCAGAGCTGATTAAACCACATGCCTAATGCGTAAGGTTTTCTTTAATCCCTCAGTCACTGGTGCCTTTCTTGTAATGAGCTTATTGGAGACAAAGAGATTTAAGTATGACGGCAATTTGAAAGATGTCAGTCTTCGTTTTGGCCTGAATTACTAAGATCTGCTCTGTTCCGTCCAACAAAGGGAGCCCAGTGGTACTTTTCAAATAAAGGAGGCTTACTACGATACCAAGTACAAATGGAATATCTAGATTCAGTTTACAGAACAGCATAGCACACCCAGCTGAATTTTCAGAAAGAAGAAATAGAACAAATACAGACCAGCTTCTTCTGAGAACAGATAGAAGGAGGTTTTCAAGCGCAGCGCCTAGCTTCTGGCTGGCAGGCTTGAGGCGTGCCGTGTGCACCGTCCTGTCCGGGATGCTTCCAGGGCCCCGAGCTCTGGCTTTCCTGTCTCTGGTCGATGTGATTTCCAAGTCGGGCAGCGCTGTGCTTCGGGCTGACGTTTAGCTTTTCTTCTCATGTAGTTTGACTACAAGGCAGTTGCCGACCGACTCCTGGAAATAACCAACAGGAAGAACATCCCTCCCTTCAACAGGAAACGTCTCTCCAAGCTAATCAAAAAGTAAGTGATCGGGGAAGAAGGTTTCACCTGATCATCGTTCGTGTTCAAGTCCGGCCCTTTTGTTTCTTGCCATGAGATGAGCTGTCACCATGCTTCCCTTTTTTCTCGGTCCTATAATATTATTACTTATAGTCTTGCAGTACCCACACATAAACTGAAAGATTCTGTAAAAACAGCCGCTCCCCTGCCCCTCAAGTTCATTCTGCAGAGGCAGCTAAACCCACCTCTTAGCTGTTTCGTGAAGATGTAGAAGGAAGCCTGTGGAGAACGTGTAACGTCTACTAATCAAGAAATTGCAGTGTGGTTGGGATAGCGGTTCAGCTATTTCCCCCCTCCCCGCCCCCCAGCTCCCACTTTGTCTGCCAGAAGTGTGGTTGTGACACCATCACAACCATTCAGGTAATTCACTGCGCAGCCCCGGGGCTTGTGACTCATGACAGGTAACAGCTGAACTTGATCACACACTGTGAGCCGGCCCTGTTCTGAGCGCTGCACATAAATCATTTCATGTTCAGGAGGGCACCACAGGGCGGCTTCTGTCACTGCCCCACTTACAGATGAGTTAGCTGGGGCACGGGGAGGCGACTGATGGCCCGGGCTCCCAGCTGCCAGACGCAGCTGGATGTGGGCCTGTCTGCTGCCCAGCGCTGCCGTGCAGCCCACGCGCCCCCCCCACGCACACACCTCCTCACAGCACCTGCCACCTCACAGCACACGCCCCTCACAGCACTCACCCCCTCACAGCACATGCCCCCCCTAACACACAAACACACACACACGGCCCCTCACAGCACTCGCCGCCTCACAGCACACGGCCCTCACAGCACACGCCCCACACACACACACACACACACACACACACACACACACACACACGGCCCCTCACAGCACTCGCCCCCTCACGGCACAGGGCTCACTCTTCTTTTTGTTCTAATACATTAGTCGTGTAGAGCAAAACACGGCTAGGCTGTCTCCACTTGGTAACAAAGCAGAGAATGCAATGTAAGTAGAGATGTAAGCTTTTTCAGCCTTAAGAAACAAGAAGAAGATTTTAATTTCTCCGTTTCATTTGGATGTGCCAAGACACGTCTTTAGATCCTTGTGTCGTTGATGATATGATGACACTTGAGGGAGTTTTGTCCTTTGTTTCTCGCCCTTGCCTCACACCACCTTCCTCTTCCACCTCCCCTTCTAGGAAAGAAGGAAGCTGAGTTAACAAACCCCCAATATTGCTTTACCCTCTAAGCTTCTGTATGTAAAATGGAAAACAACGGGGTCCTACTGTATAGCACAGGGAACTATACCCAACATCGTATTATAAACTGTAGCGGTAAAGAATGTAAGAAAAGAATGTATATGTGTGTATAATTGAATAACTTTGCTGTGTAGCAGAAATTAGTAACGTCAATCAACTATACTTCAATAAAAATATATTGATAATAAAACATTCAGCTGTACACTTTAAATGGGTGAATTCTTTAGTATGTGAATTATATCTCAATAAAGATTTTGTTTTAAGGAAAGACAGGTATCACTTATATTTTAAAAGGTTAGTGCATATGTTTACAGGAGACAGAAAGACAGGGTTTCTCTAGGAAGCTTTCTTGTTTTCTGTTTCAGATTCCAAGATCTTTCTGAAGGTGAGGAAAATGAGAAGATTATAATCGGTGATGTTCTTAATAAGCGTGGACCCCACAGAGGGTGGTTGTGCCAAATATTGAAAAACAGGACTGAGAGACATGAATTGAAAGCATGAGAAATTAGCCTGCTCAGCTGAGCAGAGGCCCTCGCAGGAACCCGGCGTTGGGCCTTTTCCAGCCCGCCGCCCACCCCCGTCCAGGCCAGCGCAGAGCCAGACGCGGGTGCGAGCCCCTGGGGCGGGGTGGATGCTTCATGAAGAAGACAAGCTGATCTCTCAGAGTCCCTTTCATTTGCTGTGTGATCAGTCGTCCCCCAGGGGAAGCTGCTGCCTGTGAGCTTGGTTACATTTGAGCCAAGTGGATGGTCTGCTGCCCCGTCCCTCGTGCACACGGGGAGCTTAGAATTAGAGGGCCTTGCAGACCTGGCTGAGGTGTGGAGGGTGTCACCCCAGGTCTGCAGTCCCTTGCCTCAGCTGAGAGATCCACAAAGCTTTTTAAAAATTTTTTATTTATTTATTTATTTATTTTTGGCTGTGTTGGGTCTTCGTTGCTGCGCGCGAGCTTTCTCTAGTTGCGGCGAGCGGGGGGGCTACTCTTCGTTGCGGTGCGCGGGCTTCTCATTGCGGTGGCTTCCTGTTGCAGAGCGCAGGCTTCAGTATTTGTGGCACGTGGGCTCAGTAGTTGTGGCTCACAGGCTCTAGAGCGCAGGCTCAGTAGTTGTGGCTCGTGGGCTCCAGAGCGCAGGCTCAGTAGTTGTGGCGCACGGGCTTTGTTGCTCTGCGGCATGTGGGATCTTCCCGGACCAGGGCTCGAACCCGTGTCGCCTTCTTTGGCAGGCGAATTCTTAGCCACTGCACCACCAGGGAACACCCCACAAAGTGTTTTTAAGTCTGTACTTAAAAGTACAGACTTAAAAGTGTCCCAGCTTTCGGGTTGGGGTCGGAGGAGTAGTGAGGGCCTTATGGCAGAAATCAGTGTTAAAACTCTACCCACGTGATGTGGGGAGGGGCATGGCTCGGAGGCCCTGGGGACAGAGCGGTGCCGGTCTCAGAAAGCTGACCAGAAGGGGCTTTGGTGTCCAGCAGGCAGTATCTCACACCTCAGTTTTGCTGAGGACGCTTCTGCTGATGAAGATGACCAAAGCCTCAGTCAAGGGAGGCATAAGAAGAAAGGGAACAAACTTCTGGAGAAAACAGACATGGAAAGAGGGAAAGGTGAGCTGCAAAGACCGCAGTCTGTGAGGGCAGGGGTGAAAGGGGGGCGGCGCGGGGACTGCCTTTGCCGTCCACACGGGTCATCGCAGAGCGGAAGCCGTCGCTCTGAGGAGCTGAGACAGAAAGTCTGTCCGAGTGTTTTGCTGTTTCCTGTGGAACCACGTTGCAGCCTCCCTAAAGTAAAGGCATTTACTGACTCCTAGTGGAGAAAGTGGGTGGGGACAGGGGGATGCTGGGTGGACACTGCCCTTCGGAGCATTTGTCTCATTACTGGGCCTGGGCCTGCAAATTAGTAGAAATCGGAATACTATTTCAGATGCATTTATATCAAAGCAGAGCTTAGGAAGGTTTCCGGCCACAGCCGGGGCAGGGAAGACGTGGGGCCGGGTGAGGAAGCTCGTGGGGCCCGAGGGCGCAGAGGAGGACCTGTTGGGAGACCGTGGGGACGTGCCCTGCGCTCCCCCACGAGGCTGGCCAGGTGGCCTGGGCACCGGGGCGCTCTCTGACCGGTTTGTGTCTCTAGGAGCCAAGTTCTCTTCTGCCGAGGAAGAGGAGAGCGCAGGCAGTGTTCCAAAGAGAAAAAGGAAAAAGAAGAAGAAGAACCACCTCCGGCCTGAACACTTGGGGCCCGGTGGTGAGGCCACGTGCCTGGAACAGAATGGCAGCCGGCAGCCGGAGGCCGGTCCCGGAAGAGCCCAGGAGGCGAGTGCGGCTGAGCTGGGGACGGTGGCCACGTCCTGGCCCCGGGAGCAGAGCGGCTCGGAGCCCGCCTCCGTGCACAGCAGGAGGAGACGACTGAGGAAGAGAAACCTGAGGGTCCAGGTGGAGAGCCCGGAGGCAGCGGCCCTGGCTGGCGGCACCCCGGTCCTGAAGAGGACGCGTGAGCTCGGCGCCCTCCTGGTCAACGGCGGCGGCCCGCCCACGCTGGCCTGGCCCCTGCCCCCTCCAGCGAGCCCAGCAGACAGAGGGGACTGCCCTGCTACCCTGCCCCAGGGCGGTAAGCTGAAGAAAAGGAGGAGGGAGTCCAGCGGCCATGACCTCCACGACCTGTCTGCTCAGAAAGCTGCCGTTTTGAAAAAGAGGAAGAAAGTGAAAGAGATGTCAAAGTGGGCGGAGCACAGAGGGGTCAAGCTCGTGCAGGCCCTGGTAAGGCGGCCGGGCCCAGGGCAGGGGGCTGGATCTCCCGGGCGGGAGTGTCAGGGCCGTACCTGCTCAGCCGCATGCATGGGCAGGACAGGGGACAGCCAGCCCCGGGCCCAGGGAGCGGTCATGGCTCCGGACAACCTCTACCAAGGAGCAAGCAGTGACCCCCTCGGTGGCTTCCTCTGCGTCCCCCCAGCCCCCACCCCTCTGGCTCCGCGGAGGCCAGGGCGGGGCCAGCCTCAGTCTGGGGACCTGTCCCTGTGGCCAGTCCCAGCAGGTAAACAGGCAGGTGTGTGTCTCCATCACACGCTGATCTCGTTTTTCTTTTTCAACTCGTGGCCAGTCCTGGCGAAGGCAGAAGCCCCAGATTCTCTTATCTCACTGATGTTTTCAATGAAAAAGTTTTTGTCCACTTGGATCTCTAGAGCCACCTGTAGACGGGGACCTGGGCTCTAGGTCTGCGTCTCACACCCTCCTCTCTGGACGTGCAGTGCGTCTGTGCCAGTGGTCGGCAGGTGTCGCCTCCCTAGCACACAGCCCGCCAGCGGCGCCCACGCTGACCTGGCTGCTTCTGCCTCTCGCGGCACAGCTGAGGAGTGTGACGGAGACCTCACGGCCTGCAGAGCCGGAATCGTTTACTCCCTGGCCCTTTCCAGAACAGGCTAGCTGACCCCTGCCCAGCGTGCATATCTGCATCTCCTGCTTTGCAGCAGTTATGACATCAAGGCCCTTGTCTACAGAGCTTGTGTGGACTGGGTTACTCGCTGCTTCCGGGCCTCGCAGTGCAGGATCCCTAAGTGGGTCCGTAGCCAGTCTGAGCCAGGGAAGCAGGGCGCGCAGCTGGGCTTCAGGAAGTCTCTTCTCACCTCAGACCTTCCCTGACTGCCGTGTCAGCTGTGTCGCCTTCTCTGGGCTCTGCGGCCTCTGCCCTTCACCCACTATCACTGATGCTCTTTCTTCACTAAGAATATCAGAGGGATTTCCTTCTTCGGGTCTCGCTTCTCTGCCCCTGGTAGCCCTCCTCGGAGAGGATTGGAGGGGCTGCTAAGTGAGTCACAGGGTCGGGGGAGGTTTTCCTCCCCAAGGGGTGGCGTGTCTTGTCCATGTGTGCGACACCGTGGGTCCTGGCCAGGAACACCAGGGACTTGCCGAAACCACCAGTGGGCTGCCTTGGGCTTCCCAGACCCCTGAGACCCCAGGAATAGAGCGGGGCCCGCCGTGGGGTTGTCAGTGTGAAACACCCAGGGGACATTCCGTCTGCCTGTCACGGACCCACAGAACCTGGTGGCCTCACACTCTCCCTCCCGTGCCAGACTTTCCGTGGGCAGTGATGTCTGATCAGCCATGAGAGTGAATTACTGCGTGGTAGATGGTCTCTGAAAGGCAGAGATCTTCAGAACATGGGCATAAGCTTGAAGATGGGTAAAAATGGTTCTCGTGGCTGAGAAGGTAGACCTCTGGCCGCTGGCATGGTGCCAGCGTGGGGAGGCGGGCGTTCGTGTGTGTGTGTGGCGTCTGCTCAGGAAGCGAGGTGTTCGCACACCTGGAACAGGAAACGGGGGGCTTGGGGTGAGCTGGTAAGTGGGTCCCGCCTTGTGTCCGCTCGCTTCCTGCATTCACAGGGGGGTGTGACCCCCGTCTCGCCCCTCTGCACACAGGGGAGCGGTGGGGCACTCAGCCCTTTGAGGAAGCAGCTGAGGACCCAGAGGGACTTCGTGAAGTTTGACGCCTCCTCCTCCCCGAAGCCCCTGTTCTTCAGGAAGGCCAAGGGCAGCGGGGCCGCCACCTCGCCAGGCCCCGGGCTGCAGGTACCCGACCCCCACCCCGCCGCCCGCTGTCCCTCTGCCCCCCGGCCCACCACGGCCACCCGAGGTGCAGACAGGGGCTCTGCGCGCTGGCCTCGGGCCCCACTTCTGGCCTCTGCCACTTCTCGCGGCGTGCCAGCCTTGTTCAGGCAGCCATTCCGGCCCCGGGCAGCCCGAGGGCTCAGCGGGGAGCTTGAGGTGCGGTCGGTAACACCGTTCCGCATCGGTGGGACTGGGGTGCCGTGTCCGAGAAGTCGCAGGACTAGGCAGCGAAGGGGGGGACGGAAGCTCTGGGGAGTCTGGGTCCACAGATCTGCCTGGGACATGAGGGGAGCGGTCAGAGCGAGTCGCGGTGGTGGGAGAGGGTGGTCACTGTCTCAGGGCTCAGGAAGGCAGGGCCAGCTGTGCCGGGTGCCCAGGCCGGGCCGCTGGGGGTGCGTCCAGTCCGCCTCCAGGAGACAGAGGTCCTGGCGGAGCCCTTGTGGCGGGCGGGCTGAGCTGGCCTGCTGCGGACACCCCCGGCGAGCTCACATTAAATAGCACCCACTTGAACTGGCAGGGTGGCCGCGGCCTGTGTTTCTTTTAAGGTTTCTTAGGGATATTTGTTCAGTGACTCAAGACTCACACAAGCCAAGTCCCTCTCAAAATGTTGATGTTAAAGCAAAAATGGTATAAAGTAGAATTTTGGGATTCTAAGAAGGATTCGATAAAGTGCTTCATAATGCAGAGTGGGGACGCGTCTAGGAATTTGTCAGATAGGAAGCAGTTACTTAATTTTGATGAATTGTTAGAACATCCAATCCGCTTGGAGTCCTCCTGCACGAGAAGTTGGGAAGTGCCCGTCCGTTGCCCCCAGAAGTCAGGTTCCGTGACAGGAGCGGGCCCATCGCTCCCCTTACGAGGTCACGGCGGGGCTCTGGGACGAGGTGGATGGAGTTAATGGTGAGCTTCCTCTTGTTCCCGGGAGGTTTCAAACACCGTGATTTTGCTCTGCTCTCCTCCCCGGGAACCCAGTGACAGGCGGTTACTGCAGAGCGGGGCTGGCCCGCCAGTGCTGGGCCTGCGACGCGGCCGCCGTGGGCTCTCGGGGCAGCTGGCCGCGTCCGTTGCTCCAGTGCTGGGCCTGCGACGCGGCCGCCGTGGGCTCTCGGGGCAGCTGGCCGCGTCCTTTGCTCCAGTGCTGGGCCTGCGGCGCGGCCGCCGTGGGCTCTCGGGGCAGCTGGCCGCGTCCTTTGCTCCAGTGCTGGGCCTGCGGCACGGCCGCCGTGGGCTCTCGGGGCAGCTGGGCCGCGTCCTTTGCTCCTTTCGGTGTCGTTTTCTTCTGCAGCCACACAGGACGCCGTCCAGCTCCAAGAAGGTGACGTTCGGGCTGAATAGGAACACGACGGCGGGTGAGTCGGTGTCCGCTCTGCGGGGCGGGGAGGGCCTGGGCCCGTCGCTGGGCTGCTCCCGGGGCGGCCGGGAGGGCCTCGGCTTCCAGGCCTGCCTGCCCTGATTCTGAAGCCCTGTCGGCCCGCCATCTGGCGGTCTGTCCTGCCTCCGCGAAGGTCTGCAGGCTGCCTGCCTGGGGCGAGGGGAAGAGGGGCACACTTGTCTTACCGCTTTCAATACGGGTGTGATTCACCTGCCTTGCTTTGTCTTTCAAAGGAGGAAACCAAGGTTTTTACAAGTACATAATGAGTTTAGGTCCTGGCTGTTTTTAAGGCCCACAAGTAAACGTGTGTGCGTGCCCGCGTGCGTGTGTGTGCGTGCACACGCACGCGTGCAGAAGGGAGGGGCTGTCTGGAGAGGACCTGTGAAGCTCTCATCTTCAGCGCTGGAGAAAATGGGGGGAACAAATCCACCAGGAAGGAAAGGCTCCTTCAACTGTCTAAACCTGGGGTTCATCCCAGACCCAAACCGGGGGTTCACCGAGTGCCCATGTTCCGTAACCCCCCCCCACGCGACCTGGCCCGCCTGGAGCTCCCCCCACGTCCGTGCAGGCGGCCTCAGGGCGTTTTCCGAGGAGGATGAAAGTCGTCCGAGGGAAGGAGCCTCACTGGTGACTCCATTTCCTCCCGGGCTCTCGGGCCCTCTGCGGGCCTGGCGAGGGCGCCACCCTGCCTGGGAGTGAGCACGCAGCTCGGGGCCTGCGGGAGCCTGCGCTGCCGGCAGGACAGAGGGAGGCGTGCGTACCCTGTTAACCTGTGGCCTTGCTTTCATCCGGGGCAGAATTCAAGAAGACGGACAAGAGCATCTTGGTCAGTCCCACGGGCCCCTCCCGGGTGGCCTTCAACCCTGAGCAGAGACCCCTCCACGGAGTGCTGAAGACCCCCAGCAGCTCGCCGGCCAGCACGCCCCTGGGGACCAAGAAGCCGCTGACCAGCACACCAAAGAGGAGGCCGACGGCTATAGAGTTCTTCTAGGGTAGTCAGTCCTTTCACAGACTGCTTTTGTACAGAGTATTCTATAAATTATAACGTTTAAAAGTGGGGCCTTTTTATTGTTTTATAAATTCCCATGAGTTGTGTGTACGAGGTTCTGGGTGAGCCGCGGGGCCACGGGCATCTGGGTTGAGCTTCTGCTGCAGACGACGTTCGTGCTCGAGCTCTCCGCTCCCCGGGTGTTCCCAGCTGTGGGTGACCTCAGGGCCTCCGGCTGTGGCGGCGAGGCCCATGGGCTGAGAGCACGCTGCCCGGTGCCCCTGCACTGATGCGCGCGGTGGCATCCGGGGCTCAGTTCCTCGCCAGCCCCGCCCAGCACGTGTGGAACCGCCAAGCGAGGCTGGTGTTCTGGTGGTCTTGGGTCTAACAGTCTGTCTTTTTTCCTTTTCAAAGCATGTAGGGCTTGTTCCCGTGTTCTGGGGGTGTTTGGCAGTTAGAGGTGACTTGTAACCACATCAGCAATACCGCGCTTCTTCTACGCGCTCGCAGGGCGTGCTCAGCGGGGCTGACCCTGCGAGTCGGGGGCACTGGGGCGGGAGAGAAGAGCCTCTGCCCTCGGGGGTCAGACACTTCCTTCCCTCTGCCTTGGCCTGGTTTCCTCCCTGGTTTCCTACCTCTGGGCCAGCCTAGGGTGTCCTCCCTGGGCGCCCGGGTCCTCGTGCTGTGTGAGCCAACGCCCTCCATGGCTGGCGGCCCCAAGAGCAGCTTCCCCATCTTCAGTCCCAACTCACGTCTTCAGAGGCGCGGCCGCCGTGTCTGAAACTTGGGTTCCTGCTAGAAGGCAAAAGAAGCAGCCTTTAAGAATTGTCTCTGCTTATTTATTTGTTCGTAGCTCCCTTTTTTCAAATGCCGAAGCTTGCACTTACAGATTTTTATAAAGCTCTAATTTTAGTTAATTACAGCAATCGGGTGGACGGCGCTCAGACTTCAGTTGGAAACACAGAAGCGCAGCTTAGAGAGTGCTGGCTAGGCGACTGATCTGTCTTGGGAAGCTGTGTCTGTCCCTCGAGCCTGAGTGGCAGGTGGGACACAGACCCCGCAACCTTAGAGAAGCCCCTGGGGCCCCTCCCGGCTCTGTCTGGAGTTGACAGCCCTAAGGAGGTGGTGCAGAATTTGCGGGGGACGTAGTTTCAGCTCTTGACGCAGGGGACCTCGGGCCTTCTCCCTCCCCCTGGGCAGGAGCCCCAGTTTCTCACCACAGCCCGAGCCAGCCCCCTTGGCTCCTCCCCAGCACAGGACCCCAGCGTCGCCTTGGCGGTCCCAGCTGCGACTTGGGGTGACGGGGCCTCATTGGGGTTGCAGGGCTGCTGTGACTTTGGTTTCCTCGATCACGTGATCAGGGTGGGGTCCTCTGCAAAGACCACAACTGACAACTTGCAGGTCAGGTGGGCCAGCCTGCGGGGGCCTGGTGAGCAAGGAGGGCGTGCGGGCTTTGCTCCCGGCCCGCTCTCTAATAGAGCTGTATCATAATCAGGCCACGAGCAAAGCAAGCCTCAGCATCGTGCTGCTGTTAGGTAGTCGTTGTACCTTGTGGTGGTGGCGTGGTTTGTAGTGTGCTGCCTTTGATAGGATCCATCAAAACCCAAACTGATGGTGTGGAAAGGTCAGATTTGAGGACTCAGATGTTTTTAACTTTTTGTTTTTACAAAAATTGTTTCGTTATCCTTGGCCAGATTATTTTTCTAACAATTTTTATTTCAGCGTTCAGGATGGGTCATGTAGCCCAATGGGCCATATAATCCAACGATGTTAAGATGTCTTAGCGAGACCAACGGCAAAAATGGCTCGTTTGTCCTGCAGTTGAGGGCGGGGGCTTTCTTCCTCGCCCTGATATGTCATCTGTCGCTCCTGAGGCCCCAGTGGGGCGTCCTGGACACGTCCTGCCTGGGGCCCGGAGCCCAGGAGTGACAGTGTGTCTTGGATTCCATCTCTCCTTCTCTGAATCTGTCCTGACTTACTCCATTTTGTGGGTAAGCTCAGTAGGTTTACTGTGGCTTATTTCTAACGCCTAAGTGTTGGCAACAAAGAAAGAAAAAATACAGTTTTTTAAAATTCTCATTCCATACACTCCAAGAATGTATCACATGAGGAAAATGTCTTTACAATACCAGTTTTCTATCGGATGCATGTTATTTTCCTAGCTAAAGTTGCCAGGGGGACTTGGAAGTCCAAAAAGGGAAATAATTTAAATTAATGCTGGTGATCTTACAGTCTTTTGTAAAGTGATCATCTTGCCTCTTACCCCATAGGACTGATCAGTTTTGTACAATTTGGTATCACACTTTGCAAATGTATTATCCTTTCTAACTTTTGCTGAACTGAAAGCACAAAGAAAAGCATAAAGAAAATCGGGAAGCAGTTGCTGGTGTTGGAAGGAATGTGGAATTGAATCTGTCTCTTGACTGGTGTGTGTGCGTTTTCTCTGCATTTTCCTGACTGCTGGCAAGGCCTGTTCGTTTACAGTCGTTTTGTACCCGTGTCTGCAGGGTTTGTCAGCGCTCGTCAAAGCCAAATCCAATAAAACGTCAGTCTTTGCCCTCAGATGTGTACTTGATCTTGACTGTCAGCGTACGTAAAAATACGCCTCTTTGGGAGCTATTATAATGCAGCCGGGGTTCGCTAACGTTGGGGACAGTGGTAAGTGTTTGAGAACAGGCGTCTCTGGGCACCCATCCTTCTGTTGTGCGTCCCCTGCCCGGAGCCGGCAAGGGGGCTTGTGGCGAGGCTCGCCCTGCGGCTGCTTCACGGACACCCCCACTGCCAGACCTGAAGCACCTGCTCCTCAGGCCTCGGCCTGTGAGGACGGTTGCAGGGGGCGCCGGTGTCCTGGGCGGGGCCCCCCACCTCCACCGCAGAGAGGTGCCTGCCGCTGTTCATCTTCCCCGAGGGGAGAGGTAGACGGCCCTGTCTCGCCAGGCAAGCAGAGCACCGCCACCTGCTCTTGGCCTTGGTATACACGTGTTCCCCGAACAGATGCTCCTCGGTCACGGTTTGGATCCCAGACACATCCACAGAGGGTCATTTAACCCATAAAATAACACCTGGAACACCCGTGAGGCCCCCCCACGCCCTCATACGTCCTCCCCGACCCCCGTCTCAGCAGCAGGACCACGAGATGCCTGTATCCACCCGTTCCTCCAGCAACGGGCGTTTGGTGCCAGGCTCTTGCTGATATAAACGGAGCTCAGATGTCAGCCAAGCTTTCCAGTCTGCCTGGTGCCAGTTGGGACTCCTCCCCGAGGTGAATGCGAAGTCCCAGCAGGGTCTGTGTCCTCGGGCGCCCACACCCGCTGTCCGCCTCTGTCAGTGTCTGGTTCCCCATCCCTCTACCTGAGTGTGGGGCAAGGGGCCTGAGCCCGGCCCACCCCTCCTGAGATGCTGCAGGCACCAGGGAGCCAACCTGTTCCTGAAGGTTCGGGGTTAGGGGCAGGGTTATGTCACTCAGCCACCACTACCTAAAATCACCTTGAAACACGGCGGTTCTCAGAGTGGGGTTCCTGGGGGTCTCTCACCGTTTCCATGCCCTCACCCACAGACCCATCCATGTGTTCGGCTCCTTTCAGCACCCCCTGGCATGCTCAGTGCCCTCCCCTTTCCTACGTGGCAGACGATAGCCCTGCAGCAGCCACGCTCCTTAGAAGACAGACTTCGGACGTTCCCTGGCGGTCCAGTGGTTAGGATTTGACACCTGGGCAGGGAACTAAAATCCTGCGAGTCGCTCAACGCGGCCCAAAAAGGAAGACCGCGAAATGGGTATCTTTCCCTCCGGTACTAACAGTGTGTATCCTCTATAGCAAATCACTCATTCATTCAGCAAATGCTGAGTGCCTGCCGTGTGCCAGGCCGTCTTCTGTGCTACATGCTGCAGCGGCAACAGTCAACACAGACCAAGTCGGTGCCTGACGATGCTGACCCAGGGGCCGGGGTGAGGGGGGTGAACAAACGATAAAATGCATGCCTGTCACCTGGGGACAAGAGCTCCATGTGGAAAAAAATAAAGCAGGGAATAAAAATAAAGCATGTGGGACTTCCCTGGTGGCGCGGTGGTTAAGAATCTGCCTGCCAATGCAGGTTCAAGCCCTGCTTCGGGAAGATCCCACATGCCGCAGAGCAACTAAGCCCGTGCACCACAACTACTGAGCCCATGTGCCACAACTACTGAAGCCCATGCGCCTAGAGCCCATGCGCTGCAACAAGAGAAGCCTGTGCACCGCAACGAAGAGTAGCCCCCGCTCGCCCCAACTAGAGAAAGCCCACGCACAGCAATGAAGACCCAACACAGCCAAAAAAATAAAACCGTTTTTTTCTTAATTTACCTGACTCTGCTAGGAAGAAGGAAACATTTGAACAGAGACCAAAAGAGATTGAAAAGTGAGCCGTGGTATGTGAAGAAAGTATAGCCAGCAGAAGGAACATCCCGTATAGAGGCCCTGGGGCAGGTGCACATGCAGGGAATTGAAAGGGCAGCCAGGACAGCCGGGACCTGTAGAACAGTCATGCCAGGAGCTCAGGGAAGCCGCCCCCAGGAGAGACCTGACAGGCTGGTCACACTTAGCAAAGAACCATTCAGAGTCCCTGGAGATTGATCGAAGGGCTTAGGACAAACTGAGAAGCGTTTGTTTGACAATATGTACAGAAGCTCGTGAGAACCGTGGAAGCCGTGGCGCTGGAGCTGGGGCCGTACCCACGCCTCACAGGGATGGCTTCAGTGTGTCGGCGGCCGCCTGGCGGTTCCCACCTTCCTGCTGCCCTGGGGTGGAGGAGCTTTTCCTGGGAGACTCGGCGGCTGAAGAGTAACCTTTACCTGCGCTGCTTCCACAGCTCCAGGGAGCACAGGGAGGGCCAGGGCTGCTGGCGTGCTGGTGTAGGGGCTCTGCGGGTAGCACCTTCTAAACCTCGGACAGAGGGGGACTCTGCCACTCGGGGCAAAAGCCTGGGTCTCCCTCCGGCCCCAGGAGGTGTAGGACCTTCTCCCGGGGGGCCCTCTCTCCTGCCAGGCTCTGTGCCTTACAGATATCCCTGCATCCGGTCCTCAGCGTCCCGGCAGGTACATTGTGATGAGTCCCTGTCACAGACAAGGAAATGAGGCCTGGAGACACACGTGCAGAGCAGGGCTCTGATCCCAGCTCACCTGTCCTGCACGCCGCCAAACCCTGACTCCTCAGTGTGGACCCCAGCCGGCAGTTAGGGGTTAGTCGCCCCCAGGCCCGGTGAATCCGTACCAGGGGATTAGGGCACACACAGTGGGAGGAGCCCCGGTGCAAAGAGCAGCGTCAGCGCAGGGCTCTCGACGCAGGAGGCTCCTCGGCAAACGCGCTGACCTGAGTCGACCCCAGCTGCAAACCCACGGAAGCAGAGGGCTTTTCTCTGCGCTGCATCCACCAGGTCCGAGCTAGGGAAACCCCGCCAGAGCCCTGGGCCTCAGCCCTCCCCTCAGCCTTGAAGTTTTTGAGCTACGTGAGAGCAGAACAAATAACCCCACAAGCTCCCCGAGAGCCACCGTCTGGAGTGAAGTGATGCTGACATTGGCCACGGGTTTGTTGATGCTCTTTTGGACTGAACCCTCTCAAATGATATCCCAGACACCCCAGCCTGCTCTGCTGGAGAATGACGTTCTCTGTAACCACATCACTGCAGTCCCGCCAACCCAAATGAGAGCCCCAACGTCCTCTCTCACAAGCCCACGGTCAAATTTCCCCCCAGTTGTCCCCAGACATGCTTTTTCTAACCAGGAAATCAAGGATCACACGTGGCATTTGCTTATTGTGTCATAAAGGTTCTTATGCTGCAGCATCTCCTCCTTTACTTTTTTCTCACGACATTGGATTTGGGAAGAGTGTGTCTAACCTTGGCCCTACAGCTCCCAGGTAGACTGTGATTGCTCTGGGGATGGTCTCGCAGGGGTTGTGACCTTTCTGCTTGGTCTCGGGACCCCAGGGTGGGAAGCCCAGCAGTCTGACGCCCCCGGCATCGCTGGCCAGGTGAAGCCTTGGATTGATGGGCTGGTTGCCGTGATCTCCAACATCAGCCTTCCAGCTTTCTCAGGAAGCTGATACAGGGAAAGGCTTTATTTTCAACTCCGGGAAAGGATGAGTTCCCCTAGCCCAGAGTCAGGACTGGGTCCCCAGAGCACAGGCTGGTTTTCTCTGAGACCCGGGCCCAGGGGCAGCCCAGGACTGGCGCATGGTCTGGCCCAGTTCTCTATCTCTGGGGAAACAAACCCAACGAGGAGGCCAGTTCTCACCCGGCCAGGTGCTGAACCAGGCACCGTGGGGACATGGCAGACCCCAAAGAACATCATCTCCCCAAGAGGTCCTGCCTCCACATGCACAGATTATCACCTGATTTTCATCTTTCAGCTGTGGATCCACCTAGGACGTCAGATAAATTCTGGGCTTAGCACACGGGGCAGCAGGCCCGGACGCGGCCGGACTGTGCAAAGAGTCAACGGAACCCCGAATAAACTTGATTATTTTACCAGCACCCTGACTAAATACACGAAACATAAGCCAAGTCAGAGTTTTGTTTACAAGCACAACACGAACGCAGAGAAGTGACGAGGCTCAGCTCTGTTTTCTGAGCCTCCTGCTGGAGCCAGGTCTGCACACTCGGGTAGTGACCCTGCTGGGGGCTCAGAAGGTGGGAGAAGGCCCAGCTTCCACCCTGCGCCGTCACTACCCCCGGCCACGTGCAGAAGCTCAAGATGGCCCCCGAGCTCCCTCGCGGAAGAAAGGGCCCGCAGAGGCTGGCAGAGGGGAGGGCCCTCTGTCTCCCCCAAGACCACCTCGCCCTTCCTTCCGCAAGAGCTGGGAGCCAGGCGGCAGGCGGGCCTGGTCCTTACTTGACTTACAATACGGACTGGCCTTTCAACCGGCACGTCGGCTCCCAGCCTGGTCGAGGAGCAGGCCCGAGGCCACTCCCTGTGGGGCTTGTTAGATCAAATTCATATTTTATGGTAAGACAAGAAAAATTTAAACAAAAAATTCTGCCCTTCGGCGTCCTCTCCCCCGCACTGTGCCTCGTGTATCCGCGTTAGGAGTCGACCAGGGCTCCCCATCGACAGAAATTCCTGCTCGGCCAAGAAAAGCAACATTCTCCCAGCATCTACAAGACAACCCCTTAGAGATGACGTTCCTTCTCGGTCTTGTAAGGGACCACGTGGCCCAGCACAATGATGCTTAGACCTGGGTTACTAAAGTGTCAATAATAGGTCATTTGACGTACAGCCCTCTGTCTCAAAATCCTTACATATCTGTGTCTTGACTTCTAATGGGCGGAACAGTCCTCAGAGCTTTCTGAGATGCTCTTCCCGGGTTAGAATCCTCAAATTTGGCTCAAAACTTTCCATTTCTTTCTTAGATTGACTGATGAACTTTTTTGGCGACAGGATTTGGGGGGAGGTGACAGGTGAGGGGCTTCCAGAGGGGGATCCCCTTCGGGGCCAGCGGGTGTATGCACCTCGGCACCCTCTGACCTTTCTCTGGGAACAGCTACCCGAAGAGGGCTGTCGGCACACTGCCCACGAGGACGGGCCTGGCTGCCGGGGGCTGGCGAGGGCAGGAGACGGGGCCTGCTGTGTGCGTGGCAGGGGGGCTTGCTCTAGTCCCGACGGCAGGGGCTGCAGGTGGGCGAGACTCTGGTTGACTCAGCCGTCCCCCCTCTGCGGGTTCTGACGGTACGTTTCCCTTTGGGGAAGCAGCTCGCACTGAGCCCCAAACTCAGCCCATGGAAGCAAGTGGCAGGGGGGCCGGGCCGCCTGCGTTTTGACTCAGTTCAGCCTCGTGTTCATCAGATGCCTGGACAACCCTTTGTTCCCAGGACTCGTGGCCTCTGAGGCCCCATCTAAAACGGCTAATTCCTCCTGGCATTAGTCACCGCCAGCTGACTAAGGCTTCAGGCCATCTATCTTTTTTTTTTTTTTTAAACATCTTTATTGGAGTATAATTGCTTTATAATACTGTGTTAGTTTCTGTTGTACACCAAAGTGAATCAGCTATTACGTATACATATATCCCCATATCTCCTCCCTCTTACGTCTCCCTCCCACCATCCCTATCCCACCCCTCTAGGTGGTCACAAAGCACCGAGCTGATCTCCCTGTGCTATGCGGCTGCTTCCCACTAGCTATCTATTACACATTTGGTAGTGTATATATGTCCATGCCACTCTCTCACTTCGTCCCAGCTTACCCTTCCCCCTCCCTGTGTCCTCAAGTCCATTCTCTACGTCTGCATCTTTATTCCTGTCCTGCCCCCAGGTTCTTCAGAACGATTGTTTTGATTCCATATATATGTGTTAGCACATGGTATTTGTTTTTCTCTTTCTGACTTACTTCACTCTGCATGACAGACTCTGGGTCCATCCACCTCACTACAAATACCTCAATTTCGTTTCTTTTTATGGCTGAGTAATATTCCATTGTATACATGTGCCACATCTTCTTTATCCATTCGTCTGTCGATGGGCATTTAGGTTGCTTCCATGCCCTGGCTATTGTAAATAGAGCTGCAGTGAACATTGTGGTACATGACTCTTTTTGAATTATGGTTTTCTCAGGGTATATGCCAGGTAGTGGGATTGCTGGGTCATATGGCAGTTCTATTTTTAGTTTTTTAAGGAACCTCCATACTGTTCTCCATAGTGGCTGTATCAATTTACATTCCCACCAACATTGCAAGAGGGTTCCCTTTTCTCCACACCCTCTCCAAGGCCGTCAATCTTGAAATCCTATTAGTACTTCTCAACCTAGGATTTTAAGAATAAAAGTTGACAACATACTCAGCTGACAGCTTGCGGGTTTGAAGCCTGTTTTATCGGCACCTTCCCTCGGGCGCCGCTGGTAGCCATCACAACGCAGATGCCCTGGCCCGTGGCTCAGACTGACAGTGACTCCAAAAAGATAACAGATTCTATGCTCAGACTTTTCCCCAATAACTGGCTTCCTGTCCGTGAGAGGAGACATTGCTCTTTCTTCCCCAGGAGCAGTTCTGCCAATGCTATTTACTTTTTTTTTTTTTTAATTTATTTTTGGTTGCATTGGGTCTTTGTTGCTGTGCACGGGCTTTCTCTAGTTGCAGCGAGTGGAGGCTACTCTTTGTTGCGGTGTGCGGGCTTCTCTTGTTGCGGAACATGGGCCCTAGGCACGCGGGCTTCAGTAGTTGTGGCGCGAGGGCTCAGTAGTTGTGGCACACGGGCTCAGTTGCTCCGCAGCATGCGGGATCTTCCAGGACCAGGGCTTGAACCTGTGTCCCCTGCATTGGCCGGCGGATTCTTAACCACTGCGCCACCAGGAAAGTCCCAACGCTACTTACTTTTAACACAGTTAAGTTGGCAGCTTTATCGTAAATGATTGTTGCATAAATACATCGTGAAATCTGCCAATGAAAACGCTGCAAAGAATGGGGATGAGAGCGGATGGCACTCAGGTGTGTTATGCCACAATTTTTTCCTAAGGTGCTGGACAGAGTCCCCCTTCTTTGCCTTCGGAACCATCGAGCTCCCCACGCTCAACCACAGCCTCACCTACCCCGTTCTAACTACACAGCTCACCTTCTGTTCCCCAAACACGCTGTGCTCTTTACCCACCGGGCTTCTGGGGATCCCGTGGCTGGAAGGCTTTCCCGCTCTTCCTGGCCAGTTCTGAATCCTGGGACCCCTTGGGAATGTGCTGTGGGCTCCATGGGCACCTCCCAGATGAATGAAGACCCCCACCCTCGCCTCCAGCTTCCATGAACTGTTTGAATAGGTGCATCTGAGATGACTTCTGGGAGCCCAGTGAGTCCATGAAATCAACCTCAAATCATCCCATTTCATCCCCCATGTTATTATTATTGTTTTTGTTGTTGTTGTTGTTTAGGAATAGAAAAGAGTTTTATTTGAGCCAAAGTGAGGACTCTAGCCCAGAAGACAGTCTCCCGGATAACGCTGAGGAACTGCTCTGGAGAAGCATGGTTTCCTCTCAGAGCAAAGAACGTCAAACGTGTCAGGGATACATTCCTTGAAGGTTTCAAAAAAAAAGTAGGTCAGCACGTACACAGCGAGTCAGTATGGCCTTGGCACCTGGGAAGGGAATCTTATCATGGAAGGAGGGCCAGCTTTGGCTTTCCAGGAAGGAAGGCATTTAATCTTTAGTTTTAATATGGATATTCTTACCTTCTGGTCACTGTGCCCTTTTCTTTCATAATTAAAGCAGATGTACAATACATGTTTTAGGCCACAAATAGGCTATTCTAGTTAGCATAAACTTCAAGTTAACTCATGTATAAGGCAGAGTGACTTCCCATACATCAACGTGTGAAAATTTCTTCTGTCATTTCCCCCCTTTGGGCATAAATTTTTTGATAGAAAGCATTGATAATTAACATATTTGTCCCCTGATGCTAGGGTGGTTGCAGGCTGACCTGCTCCATAATGTCCCTTGGTGCTATGACTACTTCTTTCTATCTTCTTCCTGTCTCTCTCTCTCTTTCTTTCTTCCTTCCTTTTTTTTTTTTTAATAGGAATAGATTTGCCTCGTTATCCTTGTTTGGGGTAATTAATTGAGGTAGTTGACAAACACAGTGATATATGCTGTCAAGGAAGAATTTTACAGGTTATACACATTATCAATCATATCCAGTTATCACACAAACATTGTATGTGTGCTTTTAGCAGTAGACTGAAAGCAAGCTGGGATACATGTCATGAATAGCTTTCATCCCCCATATTATTAAACCCACGTTATGCATTGAATCGTGTCCTCAAAATAATGCTGAAGTCCTAACCCCCAGCACCTGTGTTTGTGACCTTATGTGGAGACAGGGTCTTTGCAGATGATCAAGGTAAGATGAGATCGTTAGAGAGGGCCCTACTCCACTATGACCGTGTCCTTATACAAAGGGAATCTGTGGACACAGACAAGGCACACAGGGAGAACGCCATGTAAAAACAAAGGCAGAGGGACTTCCCTGGTGGCGCAGTGGTTAAGAATCTACCTGCCAATGCAGGGGACACGGGTCCGATCCCTGGTCTGGGAATATCCCACGTGCCGCGGAGCAACTAAGCCCATGCGCCACAACTACCGAGCCTGCCTGCTGCAACCACTGAAGCCCACGTGCCTAGAGCCCGTGCTCTGCAACAAGAGAAGCCACCACAATGAGAAGCCCGTGCACCGCAATGAAGAGTAGCCCCCGCTCACCGCAACTAGAGAAAGCCTGCACGCAGCAACAAAGACCCAATGCAGCCAAAAATAAAAAATTAAATTAAAAAAAAAACAAAGGCAGAGATCAGAGTGATCCTTCTACAAGCCAAAAAACCCCGAGATTGCCAGCACACCACCAGACGCCGGGGGAGAAGCCTGGAACAAATTCTCCCTCTGAGGCCTCAGGAGGAACCAGCCCTGCCCACACCTCGATCTTGGACTTCCAGCCTCCAAAACTGAGAGAGAACAAATCTCTGTTGTTTCAGCCACCCAGTTTGTTACAGCAGCCCTCAAAACTATAGACTCCACTTTCACAACTGAGGAGACTGTGGCAGAGAATGGTCGCGTACGTTAGTGAGTGGTGAGGCTGGTTTTGAGCGCAGGCCGTGGCATAACTGCCTGTCTGCATTCCCTCTTAATGACAATGTGCTGAAATGCATCAGAACAAACTGGCCTGCGTTTGGGATGGAGCCAGGTTTGGGAGGTGAGCTTCTCAGGATCCTGTGTCTGAGGGGAGGAGGTTATTCCCGAATGAAATATTTCCTCCTGTCAGACCCAAGTCCCCGTTTATAACAAACACTGAACACCTCCATCCTGAAATGAACCTGCTACATTCATATACTTTAAAAATCAATATTATGCCCTGACTATGATATAAAGGAGAAATACATTTATATCTCCATCAACTGATTTCGACATGTACATGCATGGGTGAGGGCCATGCTTGGGCTGACACACAGACCCATCAAAACAAACAATTACAAAAGCCACAGACACAGATACAGATGCACGGAATGGACCACTCAGGTCCCATCTGACATTGCCATTGGAAACATGATTTCATGAAATGGTGAGCAACTCTAGGTAAAGGTCAAAACAAAACAAAATGTAATCTGTCAATTTGCATGGCATTTGTACTCCTGGAAAATTACGTTAAAGCCATGCAAAAATGTCTTTGTGTTTATATTGGTCAGCTCAGGCAGCCAGAACAGAATACCACACACGGGGCAGTTTAAACCACAGACACTCATTTCTCACGGTTTTGGAGGCTGGACGTCCAGGATCTGGGTGCCAGCACAGATGGGTTCTTTGTATGCCCCTCTTCCTGGCTTATGGATGGCCATCTTCTCACTATGACCTCACGTGGTGGAGGGAGGGGGGAGAGCTCTCCAGTGTTATAAGGACACTAATCCCATAGGATCAGGGCCCCCACCCTTATGACCTCATTTAACCTTAATTATTTCCCTGGTGCAAGTACAGCACACTGGAGTTTCAGGACCTCAACCTATGGATCTGGGGAGACACAGTTCAGCCCATACTGTGTTTAGATGTAAAACACACTTAGAATCTAGATGAGGCTCATAATTTTAAAAATTTTGCACACTTGAAAATGTGCCAGGATCTCTTGTGTCTGTGAGACCCCCCTGCACGTTGCTGGATAGAAGCACCCCGAGCTGGGTTTGCCCAACCGAGCACCACTGTCCACAGGAAGTCACGGAAGACCCTTCTGTTGGGAGGTCGTGGGGTGCGGAGGATTTTTCTAGGGTGGACCTGGGGATAGTTTTCTTTTTATTTGTCCTGCTTGGGGATCACTGTGTTTCTTCAGTTAATGGGTTGGTGTCTTTTGGAAGCTTCTCAGCTACTATTGCTTCAAATAGTGTTCCCACCCCATTCTCTCTCCTGTCCATGTAGGACTATTTACTCATGTACTGGGCCTTCTCGCTACCTTCCACGTGTCACTTAAGCTCCTCCTATGGCTTTTATTTATTTATTTATAATTAAATATTATTGGAATACAGTTGCTTTACAATGTTGGGTTAGTTTCTACTGTACAGCAAAGTGAATCAGCTCTATGTATACACATATCCCCTCTTTTTTGGATTTCCTTCCCACTTAGGTCACCACAGAGCACTGAGTCGAGTTCCCTATGCTATACAGTAGGTTCTCATTAGCTTCCACGGTTTTTTGATTTTTAATATTTATTTATTTAAGCTGCGCTGGGTCTTAGTTGCGGCATGCAGGATCTAGTTCCCCCACCAGGGATTGTGCCCAGGCCCCCTGCATTGGGAGCACAGAGTCTTGCCCAGTGGACTGCCAGGGCAGTCCCCCCATGGGTTTTTTTTGTTTGTTTTTATAAGTATATTTCATTTATTTATTTTTGGCTGCTTTGGGTCTTCGTTGCTGCGCGCGGGCTTTCTCTAGCTGCGGCAAGCGGGGGCTACTCTTTGTTGCGGTGCACGGGCTTCTCGTTGCGGTGTCTTCTCTTGTTGTGGAGCACGGGCTCCGGGCATGCGGGCTTCAGTAGTTGTGGCTCGAGGGCCCTAGAGCACAGGCTCAGTAGTTGTGGCGCACGGGCTTAGTTGCTCCACGGCATGTGGGATCTTCCCAGACCAGGGCTCGAACCCATGTCCTCTGCATTGGCAGGCGGATTCCTAACCACCACGCCACCAGGGAAGTCCCACCTTTGGTTTTCAAAAGCTCTGTTTTCTCTGTGTGCTTGGCTTCCCGTTCGTTCATCATATGCCCATGTCCAATCTCCCATCAAATCCCCCGCTGACTTCGTTTCAGATGTTGCCTCTTTCCCACATGGTTCTCATACCCAGCTGGTAGTCATTTATACAAGTATGGTGTGGCAATAGGCGTCCAGATTCTCACACACGTGCACACCTTTTAACCCCAAAATTCCACTGTTTGGAATCTGACATTAGGCAATACTTAGGAGTGTGTGTAAAGGCTGTGCAAGTTTGCACTCCCAGAGCTGTTCATAACTCAGGGGCTGAGTCTATAGCTACCCCACTGGCAAAACTTGGGTGGAACCGAAATTGGCCTGGGAGTTCCACGAAGGCTGTCCCTCTAATGTTGGGACGGGGCGCTGTCACTCTGCTCAGTGGCCAGAAGAAATGTCTGACTTGTGTTTCCAGGTCACACTGCTCAGAAAGGACACAAGAGACCGGCTCAGCTGGCCTGCGCTCCCCTCGGGCAATCGGGGGAAGGGAGAGGAGCTTGGGGATGGGGTGGGGGGAGGCGGCCCCCTTCTCACAGGGACACCAGCCCTGGCCCAGACTACCAGCCATACCCACACCCACTGCTTTTACTTTTTTTTTTGACTGAAGTATAGTTGATTTACAATGTTGTGATAATTTATGCTGTACGGCAAAGTGATTCCATTATACATGTTTATACATAATGCATTCCATTATGGTTTATCCCAGGATATTGATTATAGCTCCCTGTGTCATACAGTAGGACCTTGTTGTTTATCCATCCTATACGTAAGAGTTTGCATCTGCTAATCCCAAACTCCCACTCCATTCCTCCCCCACTGTGCTCCCCCCTGGCAACCACAAGTCTGTTTTCTATGTCCGTGAGTCTGTTTCTGTTTTGTAAATACGTTCATTTGTATTTTTTTCTTTTAGATTCCACACATAAGCGACATCGTATGATATTTATCTTTGTCTGACTTACTTCACTTAGCATGATAATCTCTAGGTCCATCCACGATGCTGTAAATGGCATTATTTCATTCTTTTTTATGGTTGAGTAATATTCCATTGCATGCATGTGGCACATCTTCTTTTTATTATTATTATTTTTTTTTTATCTTGGCTATGCTGGGTCTTCATTGTGGTGCGCGAGCTCTTCGTCGCAGGCTCCTCTCTAGTTGTGGCGAGAGCCCACAGGCTCAGTAGTAGCAGTATGCGGGCTCTCTAGTTGCAGCGCGCGGGTTTAGTTGCCCTGAGGCATGTGGGATCTTAGTTCCTGGACCAAGGGTTAAACACGCGTCCCCTGCATTGGAAGGAGGACTCTTAACCACTGGACCACTAGGGAAGTCCCTGTACCACATCTTTATCCACCCATCTGTTGAAGGACATTTAGGTTGTTTCCATGTCTTGCCTTTCCTTTCTTTAATAGGTGGTTTCACTCTCTTTTCTTAGGCTGAGCACTTGGAGTTGAATTCACGCAGCTTAAATGAGACTCTACTCTTGTGAAGAAGTGACAACCTAAACATCCATGAACTGAGACAAGGATGTGCTGAAGAAAAAACCATCTATTTGAGTAAACTACAGTCATGAAAAATGATGATATAAAATAATTATCGATGTGGAAAGATGCGGACAGTCATGCATTAATGAAAATGGTAGGTTATAAAATAGAATGAGAGATCGGACTCTTCAACTCAAAAAAAACATAAAAATTCTAGATTTAAATCAAAATGTTACCGATGGGTCATAGAATTACACACGATTTTTATTTATAAACTTGTATCATTTTAATTCATAGATCTTATTTTTTTAGAATAGTTCTAAGTTTGTAGAAAAATTGAGCAGATAGTACAGAGACTTTTGATCCACCCCCTCTCACATACACAGTCTCCCCTATTATTAACCTCTGGAATTAGTGCAGTACATTTGTTACAGATAAGGAACCAGCATTATAACATTGTTATTAAGTGAAGTCCATAGTTTACAGCAGGGTTCACTCTTGGTGGTGTACGTTCTGTGGATTTGAACAAATGGGTGATGACACACGTCCACCATTTACAGTCTCACATAGAGTAGTTTCTCTGCCCTAAAAACCCTCTGCACTCTGCCTATTCATCCCTCCCTGCCCTCCCCGTCGGCAACCACTGATTCTCTTCTCCTACCTGTGTAGTCTTACCCTCTCCAGCTGTCACACAGTTGGAATCATACAGTCTGTCGACTTCTCAGATTGGCTTTTGCCACTCAGCAATGCATTCAAGTTTCCTGCACGTCTTGTCTTTTCGTGTTTTGATGGCTTATTTGTTTCACTTCTAAATAACAGTCCACTCTGTAGACATACCTGGGTTTTTCTGTCCACTCGTCTACTGAGGGGTGCCTTGGTTGTTCCCATTCCTGGCGATGGTGAATACAGCTGCTATAGGGACTTCCCTGGTGGTCCAGTAGTTAAGACTCTACACTTCCAATGCAGAGGGTCTGGCTTTGATCCCTGGTCTGGGAACTGGGATCCCACATGCTGTGTGGCATGGCCAGAGAAAAAAAGGCGGCTATAAGGTCTGTGTACAGGTTTCTGTGTGGACATAAGTTTTCAACTTATTAGGTAAACATCAAGGAATGCAATGGCTAGATCGTATGGTAAAACTATGTGTAGCTTTATTAAGCTTTATTAGCCAAACAGTGCTCCAGAGTGGCTGGACCAGCTCAGATTCCCACCAGCAAAGAATGAGAGTTCCTGTTGCTCTACACCCTCGTCAGTATTTGGTGTCGTCAGGGTTCTGGACTTCAGCTGTTCTAAAAGGTGGTATCGTTGTTTTGCATTTCCCTGACGACATACAGTGTTGAGAAATTTTCACACGCGTGCCCGCTTGGGTGAGGTTTCTGTTCAGATCTCTTGCCCGTTGTATTTTATTTATTTATTTATCGGCCTCACCACGATCCTAGTTCCCTGACCAGGGATCGGACTGCGCACCTTGCAGTGGAAGGGTGGAGTCTTAACCGCTGGACCGCCAGAGAATTCCCTTGCTTATTTTTAATTGGAGTGTTTGTTTTCTTATTATTGAGTTTTAAGAATTCTTTGTGTATTTTGGACACTGGTCCTTTATCAGTGTTTTATAAGATTTTCTTTGATGGTGGGACACAACACACTGACACTCAGGCAGATGAAAGGCAGGACTCTCCATTACTTAGAGGTCCAAACAGGAGTAGGCTGCCACACAGGGCCACACAGAGGTTGCACCTGGGGACATCAGTAGACTGACGTGACCAAGGAAAGACTCAGTGAGCTTGAAGATATGTCCGTAGAAACCAACTGAAATGCAGAGAGAAAAAGGAATGAAAAACATTGGACAGAAGATCCAAGAACTGTGGGACAATTGCAACAGGTGTAGCGCACAGTGGAAACACCAGGAGACAAAAGAAAGGAACAGATGAAATAACTGAAGTAACAATGGCTGACACTTTTCCAAAAGCAATAACAGACACCAAACCACAGATCCAGGAAGCTGAGAGAACACCAAACAGGATAAATGCCAGGAAAAACTACACCCAGGCATATCATATTCAAACCGCAGGGAGTCAAAGACAGAGAAAACGTTAAAAGAGGTCAGAGGGAAAAACCACCCTACCTACAGAGGCACAAGGATGGGGATGACATCTGACGTGTCCTCAGAGACGACACAAGCAAGAGGGTGGAGTGAAACATCCAGTGTGCTCAAAGATAAAACCGCCAACGCGCTTCCGCATCCAGTGAGCTCCTCCTTCAAAAGTGAGGGAGCCATGAAGACTCTCCCTGACAAGCAAAACCGGAGGGCATTTGTTGCTGGTAGATCTGCCTTGCAAGAAATGTTAAGAGACGTTCTCTGGGCATCCACTCAGAAGCATTTCTGGGTCTTTTCTTCCTCCGCTCACTTGGGACAGCAAGCTGGGGGCTGCCCTCCCCCTTGGTCAGGCAGGCTCCGGGAAGGAAGGAAGGAAGGAAGGAGAGAGAGAGAGAGAGAGGGAGGAAGGAAGGAAGGAAGGAAGGAAGGAAGGAGAGAGAGAGAGAGAAAGGAAGGAAGGAAGGAAGGAAGGAAGGAAGGAAGGAAGGAAGGAAGGAAGGAGAGAGAGAGAGAGAGAAAGGAAGGAAGGAAGGAAGGAAGGAAGGAAGGAAGGAAGGAAGGAAGGAGAGAGAGAGAGAGAAAGGAAGGAAGGAAGGAAGGAAGGAAGGAAGGAGAGAGAGAGAGAGAAAGGAAGGAAGGAAGGAAGGAAGGAAGGAAGGAGAGAGAGAGAGAGAAAGGAAGGAAGGAAGGAAGGAAGGAAGGAAGGAAGGAAGGAAGGAGAGAGAGAGAGAGAGAAGGAAGGAAGGAAGAAGGGAGAGAGGGAGAGAGGGAGGGAGGGAGGGAGGAAGGAAGGAAGGAAGGAAGAAAGAAAGAAAGAAAGAGAGAGAGAGGAAGAAAGGGACAAAGAAAGGAAGGAAGAAAGAAAGAGGAAGGAAGTGGGGAGGGAAGGAAGGAGGGAGGAAAGAAAACAAGGGAGGGAGGGAGGGAGGAAAAAGAAAGAAGACAGTTTTGGGAGAATGACCTCCCTGTGCATCTCTTTTCTAAGTTTGGATTTTTCCTTGAAGGATTCAGTTTTCTTTTTTCTTTTTGTTTCGCGTTGAATGTCCTTTTCTTAAAAAATTTAAAAACAGCTTTATTGAAATATAATTCAAATGGCAGAGTTCAACCATTGAAAATGTATATTTTGGGACTGCCCTGGTGGTGCAGTGGTTAAGAATCCGTCTGCCAATGCAGGGGACACGGGTTCGAGCCGTGGTCCGGGAAGATCCCACGTGCTGTGGAGCAACTAAGCCCGTGCGCCACAACTACTGAGCCCGTGTGCCACAACTACTGAAGCCCGCGCGCCTAGAGCCCGTGCTCCGCAACAAGAGAAGCCACTGCAATGAGAAGCCCACGCACCACAACAAAGAGTAGCCCCCGCTCGCCGCAACTAGAGAAAGCCTGTGCGCAGCAACAAAGACCCAACGCAGCCAAAAATAAATAAATGTTTATAAATGACAAAAAAAGAAAATGTACATTTTGATGATTTTTAGTATATTGACAGAATTGTGCATCCACAGAATAATCTAATTTTAGAACATTTTCAGCAAAACCCCTCAAAATCGTGTCCGTATTTAGCCATCACTCCCATTCTCTGCCCAAACCTCAGCTGTGAGCAACCACTGATCTGCTCTCTGTCTCTATGGATCTGTAGAGTTGCCTATTCTGGACGTTTCGTAGAAACGCAGCCTACAGTCTGTGACCTTGTGACGGGCACCAGTGTTGTCTGGGGAAAAAACTCCTCTGCCGCCTCCCCTCCCGTCTGCTCCGAAGGGCGGGGCCTGGGCAGCGTCCCGCGGAGCCTGAGAGCCCCAGTCACAGACACGTGGACCACGGGGGTGCCGCCGGGTGCTGTTCCCGTGTTGAGGAGCCTGCGGGCCAGTGCGGATGCCCCGCCCGGGAGGCCACGCCTGCCTCTTGTCCGACGGGCGCCCTGTGTTGGTGCCCCGGGAGCTAGACAGCAGGAGAGTCAGCACAGGTCAGAGGAGGAAGGAGGCCAGGCTGGAGCTTTCGAGAAAGGAGTAAAGTCACTGGGAAGAGGCTGGGGAAGACGAAGGGGAGGGAGGCTGAGGATGCAGCACCAGAGACAGCATCCTGGGTCCCCCTCCATCCGGGGGCCTCACAGCTGGGGAGACCCTCTGGAGACTGGCTGCCCAAGAGGAGGGAGCACAGGTCTGAGCACCAGGCCACCCCAGGCGCTCGGGGGCCTCTGCTTGGCGTGAGGTGTCCAGGCCCCGCCGCAGCTTCCCAGCGTCTGGAATGAATCAGAAGCCCCGGCCACACCTCTAGCTTTGTGTTTTGTTCTAAATGAACGTTGTTTTACCACCCTTGGCTTGTCTCTGGGTTTGTTCTGCTTAATTTTGAGGTGTCAGCTCCTAGAATGGAGACTTTGCTTTCATGACGTTGGATAACGCAGTGAGCTTGCTTGCCTTTTCCTTTTATTTTGCAGTAAAGTATACAGAAAGTTGATTTACCACTTTAACCATTTTTAAGTGTACAGTTCAGTGATATTAAACATAGTCATAATGTTGGGCAACCATGACCACTGTTCCTCTCCGTAACTCTTTTCATCTCGTAAACCCATTACACGCTCCCTCCCCATTCCCACCCACCCCGGCACCCACCACTCTACTTTCTGTCTCTACGATTTTGACTAATCTAAGTACCTCACGCATGCAGCAATGAAGACCCAATGCAGCCAATAAATAAATAAAGTAAAATTTAAATGGAGTAACTATGGTTCAGGCAACCAAAATGGAGCTGGTTGGCCACGGTGGGTGTGGCTTCAGAAACATTCCTGCATCACTGAGAACTTGAATTTTTGAACTGTATGAAACTCAAGCACACCACAAACCATTTCCAAAACAAAAGCTGCCGGCAGCTGCCGGCGGGCAACCTTGTCGTTTCAAAGTCCCCCCATTTCTCAACTGTGCAATCGTTTGGAACCCCAGCTAATTATTTTTTTTAAGATGATTTGATTTTTTTTACCTAGTGATCTATTTATTTATTTATGGCTGTGCTGGGTCTTCGTTGCTGCGCGCGGGCTTTCTCTAGTTGTGGCGAGCGGGGGCTACTCTTTGTTGCGGTGCTCAGGCTTCTCATTGCAGTGGCTTCTCTTGTTGCAGAGCACGGGCTCTAAGAGCATGGGTTTCAGTAGTTGTGGCACGTGGGCTCAGTAGTTGTAGCTCGCGGACTCTAGAGCGCAGGCTCAGTAGTTGTGGCACACGGGCTTAGTTGTTCCGTGGCACGTGGGATCTTCCCGGACCAGGGCTCGAACCCGTGTCCCCTGCATTGGCAGGTGGATTCTTAACCACTGTGCCACCAGGGAAGCCCCCCAACCAATTACTGTTTAACAAGCACCCTTACTTCTAGCCAGATCCAGTCCTAGTTCTTGGCAGACAAGTTTTGTAACCTTGCGGTTGGGGACTTTACAAACCTCCCCCATTTTGTAGTCCTGCAGAGCACAGTTCCAGCGCTTCTTGAATCTGTGTCTCCCGGGCTGCAGTCCTAGCAAAGCCCAAATAAACGCCTCTTTATTTCAACCATGTCTCCATTCTTGGAATTCTTGGTTAGCACTCTAAAAATCCAGCTTCTACAATTAGGTCAGTCCCTTTTATTTGCATATATAACTTCTATAAAACTCTAGGGAGATGTTACACAAGTTCTTATCTAAAAATGTCTCATATGTTTTTTATTTTCCAATTTTCAAGGATTCTTTAAAAATACAGGTGCCTAGTCCTGACGAGTCTGTGCTAATTATCATCAGCTGCTGACAGGAGTGTCAATTACACACCTTCCTAGAGTATAATTTGGCAACATATAAGTAATCTAAGATAAACTACCCTTTTACCTGTCATTCCACTTCAAGGAATCTCTGCTAAGAAAGTAATGAGACAACAAGGTCCTACTGCACAGGACAGGGAACTATATTCAATATCCTGTGATAAACCGTAATGGAAAAGAATCTGAAAAAGAATATGTATAACTGAGTACCTTTACTGTACAGCGGAAATTAACACAACATTGCAAATCAACTATACTTCAATAAAATTTAAAAAATAATAAATTGATAAATCTTTTTTTAAAAAGTAACCAGAAATTCACACAAAGATTTACTTACAAGTAAGTCCAATGAAATATTTATAATACTGAAAAGCTGGAGACAACCTGACTATCAAATAATAGAGGATTAAAGAAATTCTTGTAACTCCATATGATGGAAATAACGCAGCCATGAAAGACTACGGAGAAATATTGGAGGACGCCATTGGTAGCATGAAAATATGGCTGATTCGCTTTGTTGTGCAACAGAAACTAACACAGTAATGTGAAGCCATTATACTCCGATAAAGATCTATTAAAATAAAAAAAGAAAAAGAAAAGATAATATTACATATACACATAGTACATTACAATCCCAATGTTTAAAATATCTAACATCAATATGTTTCTTGAGCACTTACCAGGTATCAGATACTTACCAGGTATCATGTAAAACCAGGCAGATATGCATAGAAATAAGGCCAGAAAGCTACACACCCTCAAGATAATGGGGCTCTGAGGAGTTTTGGGTTTCTTCTTTGCAGTATTTGTAATCTCCCCCAGCTTTCTACAACACGAGTTTCTCTTATAACTAGAGACACAGTGAATGATGTTTAAGAAACCCTGTGGGGCACAGTGCATAGAAAGAAACGCAGCCCTTGCAGCAAAGTTAATCCCGAACCATCTAGGACAGCAAACGTCGCTTCCAGTTCGATGGCAGGAAAATCCAAACGCCCGCGCAAGATGAATTCACAGTAAAAGACAGAATTCCCTGCTCTCTCTCTTTTCTTTCTTGGTGAATCATTTGTCCCAAGAGGCCCCTTGAGGATCTAAAATTCTTGGGTTTGGGCCCAGATTTTGAATCTTTTCTTAATTAGAGTATCACTAGGGAGAGAGAGGAAACACTTCCCATGAAGGCTGGCTGGGAAGAGGGTAAGGCTTGAAGTTATTTCTGTGGGTGGGGACGCTGAGCCGTGATAACCCCTCCCAGACTAGCACTGAAACTTAGCGCACACACCCATGATCTCCTGGGGGAGGACTGTCCAGGTGGCCTGCAGCTGTCTCAGGTGGAGCCCGAGAGGCTGTCAGAGGGGTCAGCTCAGTGACCCGAAGACGGCGACACCCGGACAGCCCAGGAAAGAATCTGGGGGATTTTCTAGTGTTTTGAAGACACTAGCCCGAAGTGTTTTAAAGGTTCAGAAAATCTTGGCTATTCCCAAGATTAAGCAAAAACTAAGTAAATAACCTACTCTAATGAAAAGAAAACGAAAAAAACAAAACTTGTAATCTAGGCTTCAGTTCAGCTGTTGTCTCTTAAGACATTCTGAAACTGGGAAACATCCCATAGCCTGTTCCCAGAAGGACGGAGCAACTTTGTAAATACGGAAGGATTTCAAACTAGATTCTTCATCCCATAAAAACGGCTCCCGGAGTCCATTAGTCACGAGAGCAAGTGGACTTTTCCACCAGCTTCTGTTCCAGCAGGGCCAGGGGAATCCTGGATAAGTATCAAAGAGGAAACTCTTAGTGAACACTCACACACGCCAGGCCCTGCTCTCAGCTCCATGTGGGCCAATCTGCTGACTCCCCGTAACATCACTTGGACATGGTTACTATGATCACGTCTCTGCTTGAGGAAATGGGGAAACTGAGTCCAAGCGTTGATCTAACTTGTCACTCCGAGGTGATACGCCCGTCAGAGGCGCTGGGATCCAACCCAGAATGCGTGGCTCTGAAACCCACAATCCAGATTGGACCTTGAACCCACTGTCTTTTAATCGAGATCACACGCCTGGTCTCAGGACTTAATGAAGCTCAGGGTCTTTATGTCTGGTCACAGGAAGAACTCAGTGAGAGACAAGGTGATAGGTACGAAGTGGTTCTATTTAGAGAGATACACAACGCATGGACAGAATGCAGTCTGTCTCGAAAGGCAAGAGGGACGCCGGGGCATGGGGTCATCCCGCAAGTGAGAGCAGCCCTGGGAGAATCACTCTCCACAGGGGAGGGTGGGCCATCTCAGAAGTCGAGAGACCCTGAAATACGGGTGGTTAGTTTCTATGGGTTGGATAATTTCATAGGCTAAGGAGTGGGAGGATTATTCCAACTATTTGGGGGAAGGGGCGGAGATTTCCAGGAATTGGGCCACCGCCCACTTTTTGACCTTTTATGGTTGGCCTCGGACCTATCATGGTGCCTGTAGGTGTGTCATTTAGCATACGCTAAGGCCTCACAATCAGTTTAAGATGAGGCTCAAGGTCTCCTGGAAGTCAAATCTTCCACCGTCTTGGACCTAGTTGGTTCTAGGCGGGTTACGTCGAACCTCAAGGGCTACGTCATTCTTTTAGAGGTTGTGCCCTGCCCCCTTCCCTCCTGTTTCAGCTCCAGAGTCCAGAGCTCACCCTAGCGTATTAACTCCATTTTCTTAGGTTCTGTATTCTTTTTTTTTTTTTTTTTTTGGCTGCTTTGGGTTTTCATTGCTGCGCATGGGCTTTCTCTAGTTGCGGTGAGCGGGGGCTGCTCTTCTGTGCGTGTGCGGGCTTCTCATCACGGTGGCTTCTCTCCTTGTGGAGCACGGGCTCTAGGCACGCGGGCTTCAGTAGTTGCGGTGTGTGGGCTCGGCAGATGTGGCTCGCGGGTTCTAGAGCGCAGGCTCAGTAGTTGTGGCGAACGGGCTTTGTTGCTCCGCGGCATGTGGGATGTTCCCGGACCAGGGCTCGAACCTGTGTCCCCTGCATTGGCAGGCGGATTCTTAACCACTGCGCCACCAGGGAAGCCCAGGTTCTGTATTCTTGACGCTGCGGCATCTGGGCCTCGCTGAATGGGGGAGAGACGCTCCTCCCAGTGCCAGCCCATTCTTAGAGATGGCAAACGTGCCTCCCACCTGCTAACTCAGCAATCCAGAGCCCAGGCTCCAAACCACCCCTCTGCCTGGCTTACCTGGTGGGAGGCACTGTCTCTCGGCCGTGACTGTCCCAGGGCCGGGAACCGCACAACCAGAGACAGCCCCGATGCCCCAGAGCTGGCCACAGTCATTCAAATGAGTCAATATTCAGCCTGCTTACCTGCCTCGCCTTGGCTTTCTCACAGAAACAGCAATGAAGATTCCTGCCTGGGGTTTCCCCCCGCCCCCTTCTGCTTCCTGACCCAACCCGGTGCTTCCCCACATGGCCCTGCCTGGCGTGGCATTGTCACCCGAAAAACTGGGTTCGCCTCTTGGAACGTGTGGAGTCAAAAGACACAACCAAGGCAGAGCTAGAGAGAAGGAAGGATTTATTATGACTTGCAGCAAGTAAGGAGAACACAGGGGATTTCCCCAAAGCACTGTATCCCTGAACAGCAAAACTGGGGAAGTTTTAAGCTAAGGTACATGCATATTCATGAAGGGGCTTGGGCAGAGGAGAGCTCAGCTTAGAACTGGGGTCAAGGCTGACAGAGTCCAAGCTTTAGTTGATTAAAGTCAGGGGGGTCAGAAGAGGTACAACTGGTTTATTAGCTTTGCTATTGTTACATCTCTTGCTTAATAATGGTTTGCTCCTGCACTCTTTTGTTCCATTAAGATCATTAATTGCTGAGACCTGTTCAAGGGCAAGCACTGTGACCAGGCTTTTGTTACGAAATGGTTTAGACCAAAAATGGCTTCTCTTGTGTCCAGAAAGCTGTGCCTGATTCTCTTTCTCTGGGGAACCCCCCCCCCGCTTACAGTACGCCCCCACCTCTTAGGAACCGTGAGTGACAAACTGTCTTTAGTGGCAAGTGTCTCCTGATCTGTCGACCTCACCCTATCTGAATAATAATACAGCCTACTTTTTTTTTTTTTTTTTTTTTGGCTGCGTTGGGTCTTTGTTGCTGCGCGCGGGCTTTCTCTAGTTGCGGTGAGCGGGGGCTACCCTTCGTTGCGGTGCGCAGCCGTCTCATTGCGGTGGCTTCTCTTGTTGCGGAGCACGGGCTCTAGGCACGCGAGCTCGGTAGTTGTGGCTCGTGGGCTCTAGAGAACAGACTCAGTACTTGTGGTGCTCGGGCTTAGCTGGTCCGTGGCATGTGGGGATCTTCCCGGACCAGGGATCGAACCTGTGTCCCCTGCATTGGCAGGCGGATTCTTAACCACTGTGCCACCAGGGAAGTCCCTTGATCTTTTTTAAAATTATTATTTTTATTTTTTGACCACGCTGCTGCGCGGCATGTGGGATCTTTGTTCCCCAACCAGGGATCGAACCCGGGCCCTTGGCAGTGAAAATGCCGTGTCCTGACCACTGGACCGCCAGGGAATTCCCTTAGCTATTATTAATCAACAATTAATTATTATTAACTATGATGTGCTTCCTCTTTAAATTCTGGATGGCTAAGACCCTGCCCCCTTCCTCACTGTCCCAGGCAGAAGCCCGGTCACTGCATCCACTGTTCTCACCAGGCTAGAGAGGTTTAAACTTGCTGACTTGGGTCACCAGAGGGACAGAATTCACTGTGTCTGCAAGGGTGAAACCCCAGAGGCAACAGGTTGGGAGTGAGAGATAAAGGGCAGGGTCATGACCACGGAGCTTGAAACCCAGCAGGACCCTGTGGGGTCCCCCCAGGCACAAATCTTTTCTGTGTCCCCCATTTCTGGTTTGTAGGAAATAGGCTTCATTCGGCCTCCTAGACCTTCCTGAATATCAAAGAGCAGATTCAAACAGTTGCTAATCAGGGAAGTAATGAATACAGAAACAAAGGAGGAAAATCAAGAAACTATAGTGCAGCGATTGAAGCAGGATCCTGGTTTCTCCTCAAGGGACAATATCTTTGAGTTCTTCTGCAGGAACTAAGGCCCCAACCCAGGTGAAGGATGGTAACTTCAGGCTGAGCACAAGATCCCTGGATCACCCCCACCACCAACCCCCCCTTACCTCACCACCAACCAATCAGAAGGAAGTCACACACCCTGCAGCCCTCACCCCACATTTTGCCTATAAAACTTCTCCTTGAAAACCATGGAGGAGTTCAGAGTTTGAGCACCAACCACCGCTCTCCTTGTTGGGCTCTGCAATAAACCTTTCTCGGCGCCAAACTGCAACTTTCCCGTTTGTTTGGCCTCACTGTGCATAGGGCACAGGAACTTGCCTTCAGTAACAGGCTGGGCTCCCACCACGTGGGTTTGCCCTTGCCTGCAGGTTCTGAAAGAGGACATTGCACAGGGGTGGTGCAGTGCACACTGGCCAGGTGGCCAGGCCCAGAACACCCTGAGGCAGAGGGCCAGCCACGTGTCAGGGGTTGGGGAACTGGGCTCCTGGGGGTCCCCAAGGGTCTCATGGCACCGTGGAGGTGTCCGCCCCCCAGGCCTCTGCGGGGTAGTTTGGGTCCCCGCTAGCTGGGTAACTCCGCGTGGATCAGGTCTGCGTGCCCTAGGCGGGGGCGCACCCGTGGACAAGGTGGGCCTGGATCCTTGGTCCTGCGGGGCGGTCGCGGGGCTTGTGCGTCCTAGCGCTGGTCTGCGCGGTGGCCGCAGGGGCCATGGACCGCGCGGGGGTTCCAGGACCCGCAGGGTCTGGAGTGGGGACCCGGCACTGCGCGCCACGGGGCCCTAGGGAGGGCTCTCCCGGTAACTCCCAGCCCGGCCGCCCCTCTGCTGGCACCCCTGCCCGTGCCCACTCTCGGGGCGCCGCACCAGTGTGTTTCCTCCGTGGCAGTCCTTGTTTGACCGCCTCGTACTTCAGCGGCGCCGGGAAGTGTGGGTTAGAGGCGTGGCGCAGGGCCAGGGGGCGGACCTCAGTGGAGTGAATGAATGGCGCGAGGAACCGAAGGATGAAGGCCGGACGGCGCCGCAGTGCCCTACGGGGTAAAAGTGAAAGCGCACGCCGGGTTTTGGAGGGTGGCCGCCCACGTGCCAGGAGCGCTGAGTGACGTGGCTGGGCCGCCCGCGCCGGGGGTGCGGTCTGCATTTTTCCCTGTCCCCCGGCAGGGGCGGGGGGGGGGCGGGCCCCGCACGGATGCCCCACCTCGGCCCCGCCCCCTTCCCGCCCCGGCGCAGCGCCGGACCCGCGGGTTCCCAGTCGCGCTGAGGTCAGAGGGAGGCGGCCTGTCGCCCAAGCGGAGCGCCTGCGCCGAGCGGGGCGGTAGCGGAGCAGAGCCGGAGCGTGGTCCGAGCCGAGCGGAGCGCAACGCCAGCGCGCGGCGGAGACGCTGACCCCGCCCGGCCCCGCGCCGCCGCGGCAGGCCCGGCATGGAGGAGGAGTGCCGGGTGCTCTCCATTCAGAGCCACGTCGTCCGCGGCTACGTGGGCAACCGGGCGGCCACGTTCCCGCTGCAGGTACGCTTACGTAACCCGGCGGTGTCCCCTCGCCCGGCCGTTGCGGGCCCGCTAGGGGTGGCCGCAGCCGGGCCGCGTGACCTTGGCCGGGCAGCCCCAAGGGTCTGGAGCGCGGGGTGCCCAACGCGGGCGGGGGAGGCAGGCGCTTTGCGGGGGCGGGGCTTGGGGCAGCACTTGGACCCTTGCGGGTGGGATGGGGCAGGGATGCGGGCCTTTGGTTAGAATGAAGCCCCCGGCGCGAGCGGTGCTCACCCACCGGCCCGACCCTGGGGACGAGAAAATGCGGCGTCGCGGCCGGAGACCCTGCGAAGGAGGGCGCTGGGTAGGCAGGTGTAGGCACTGCTCACCTGGTGGGCTCCCCATGCCGTCCCCGCCCCCTGTGGGTCAGGATGCTGGCCGGGAGGAGGAGGAGGAACCCCGCAGTGAGGCCCCGGGCGGCAGGGGTGGGCTCCATCCTGCGATGGGCCGTGCCGGGGACGTGGTCCCGGGCAGGGGACGGGGCACAGAAGGCCCACCTGCCGGTGTTGGCTCTGGGGAAGAAGAGCCCAGCGGCCGGCTCGGGCCCGTGCAGGGTCTGGCTTTAGAAGGCGCCTGTTGCATGTGTCAGCCTTTCCTTACTGGGGTGCCCGCGGGCTTCCTCCTGCCTCCCCCTCCTGTCCTCGGTCAGGGGCTCTCCGTCTCTGGCTCATCAGCCGGCACCTGCTGCTTCCTGTCGCAGCCCCGAGGTTACGGTGGGGCGGCCCTTGGAGGGGCGGGGGGAGGCCTGGGTGCAGTGGGGTGTCATGCTGGGGTGTCAGCATTGGGGTCCCTGGCACCTGCCCTGTGGGCCCAGGAGGAGGCTGGGCGTCTGGGCAAGGTGGTGGCTCTCTTGGACCACTCACCTTTGGTCCATTGTCCCTGGGCCCCATCCGTGAGTAAGGAGCCGGTGTCGGGCCCCTGCTGTGTGTGCCAGGTCCCTGTTCTGGGCCCTCAAGGACGTGAAGGGCCACCCACTCCCAGTGGCCTGTGGGCTGTGGGCTGGCTGGAGGGACCCTGGGGAGGGTTGGAACCACCTCAGTAGAGATTGAGGGCCGACCTGAGGCAAGCAGGAGGAAGCAGTGGAATGAAGACTGAAGGTGGAAAGGTACAGGGGTTCAAGTCCAAGGGACCTGCCCAGCCGCCACTGATCTGTGAGCACCTGTGGAGATCATGTGAGGTCCTTGGCCCTCCCGTTCTGACCAGTGGGGCTGCAGACCGCGGGGGTAGTCAGGGTGCGCGCTTGCACCTGTCCGGAGGCCCCATCTCTTCTTGGTCACTGATTGCTTGGGCAGGGCCAGTGCGGTGGGACGATGCGGGGGGGAAAGCGCAGGGTCCCTGAAGCAGAGGCAGACGGGAAGGTGGAACCAGGCAGTTCTCCGGCAGATACCGGTGGCAGCCACCCCCCCCACTAGGAGGGAGCCTGGGGAGCCGCCCTTCCCAGAGGTGTGCAGAGGTGCGCAGGCCTCTGCTGGCTTCCCTGAGCCTCTGCCTCTCCCTCCTCTCCACCCGCCTGCGGCCACTCCCTTTCTCTTTCCCTGGGGCAAACTTTCTCTGCTCACCTTGTTCCTGAATTTCCCAGCACTTAGCCTCAACTTCCACACCAAAATGTCCTTTTCCAGTTACTTGACGGGGTGCTCCCCCGGACCACCCACTTGGGGAAGTGCCTCTTAAGGACTGAACCTCGGTTCTTACCTGGGGTCTCCCCAGTGCCCAGCATCTTTACCTGTGGGCTTGAGGGACATAGGTAGGAGGTTGTCATCTCCCTCCTGTCATCCCTGGGGTGGGGGTGACACCTCTGCCTCTGATTTAATCCCTCCCTGCACTTCCTTCTGTCTACTTAAAGAGAAACACACAACATGCGGCTTCTGAGTTTAAGGTTATTTTCCCCCGCGGACTTACTGAGGATCGTAGCCCGGGAGATGCCGCTCTGAAGAGGTTGGGGAGAAACCAGTTTATATGTGATGTCTTTTTAGCTGGGAAATACATGCAGTCAAGCATACATCTTGGTAGAAGGTTACTGCTAATCAGGAAGAACAGATATCTTAAGTTAATGATTTTAGTGCTTTTCTAAGTATAGGAAGATGCAGGAATTTGGCGTCATTGAAATTCTTTCTGAGATATGCATCTAAGTATCTTAGGGCCTGTTTACCTAAAGCACAGAGTGCCTCCCAGGTTTTTTTTTTTCCTGCGGTTCGCGGGCCTCTCACTGCTGTGGCCTCTCCCGTTGCGGAGCCTGGAGCCTGGACGCGCAGGCTCAGCGGCCATGGCTCACGGGCCCAGCCGCTCCGCGGCATGTGGGATCTTCCCAGACCGGGGCACGAACCCGTGTCCCCTGCATCGGCAGGCGGACTCTCAACCACTGCGCCACCAGGGAAGCCCTCCCAGGTTTTTTTTTTTTTATCCTGAATTCTTCAGGTGGGCGACTGAAGTGGGTTAGACTTAGGCCTGTATCAGTTGAACCGGAAGTGAGCCAGGCTCTTTGTTTTTCTTTGTTCACACTCCCCTGGAGGCTTAGGAGGCCCAGGAAGAGGGGCAGGTCTTTAGCCCGTGACCTTGAGGAAGCTCCCTTCCGCCTTGAGTCCTCTGGTGCTCAGTTGCCTCATCTGTAGAATGGACACGATGCCTGCCTCACGTCATTTTGGGGCCAGGGAACATGGGAGGGTGAACGTCTCTGGGAGATGCCTGGGAGGCGCTGGCTGCTGAATGAGGTGGCCCCAGTGCCCGAGGGTGCTTTTCGTACCCCTCACTGTGCAGAAAGACCAGACAGGAAGGTGGTAGGGCTGGTGGCAGCAAGCCTGCCTGGGGCATCTCGGGGAGGCCAGGACCCCCCTCAGGACTGGATGTGGGTTAGGGTTCCTTATGCATGTCCTTTGCCCTCATGACCTCCTCCTCCTAATTACAGAAATAAGACGTAGCCTTGGAGGATGGAAAGAGCTGAGGAGAGGGAGAAAGTCGGAGAGGGTGGCCCTCAAAACGTGTTCCAGTGGCCTTCCAGCCTGTGGATTTGTGAGACAGTAAACTTTACTTTGCGGCTTGAGCGCTAACACGGTCCCTGTTTGAGGTCCAGCTTGGGGCACACAGTTCAGCCCATAACAAGCGCAATTTCCAGAGATTCCTTAGCTTGCTAACCACTTAGTGCCTCCTCACCTGGAGTCCAGATTTCTCCTGGGTCTTCCTCTTGCTTGGGCCCAGGCTGCGGAGCCCTTGTAAGTACTGCAGGATACTCCATGGGGTCCCATGCATGCATTTTGCTCCCCTCCCCATGCGTGAGCTGGATCAGGGAGAGGCAGGGAGATGGGTGGCGCTGGCCCGCAGACCCGGCTTGCACCCCGCAGCCTTAGCCCAGGATGGGCTGGGGGTCAGTGGAGCCTGGAGGTGGCCTCTCCCCGCACGATTCCAGCCAGCCGTCCCTTAACTCCACAGTTCAATCCACTGTAGGTTAGAAGGAGCCTGTTCGGAGAACTTTAGAAGTGGCACAAATCGGAGGTTTAATTAAAGGCCCAGAAGTTGACACGACATCCAAAAGCTGTCCTTTTTGGGAAGGATGGCACCGGCGGCGACAGGCTGTTCAGCTGCGGCTCCTGTGTCTCCCTCCCAGCCCCGCGGCCAGGTGCTTTTCCCGCCAGCAGCCGCTCTGCTGGGCGGACAAGCCCGTCTGAAGGTGTGCAGCCGGCTAGGCAGCTGGCTTCGGCCGGCTCTGTGGTCGCCCCTCCTTCTGAGGCTGTGTCTGGGGTTTGGCACTGCTGCCTTAGGCACGGGTGACCTCTGTGGTAGGGGTCACCAGAGGCTCACGGTGCCTCCTTGAAGGGCCATGCTGGGGGCAGGGACATTACATTATGGAATTCTGTGGCCTTGAGATTCTGACTTGGGACCTTAGCTCAGAACCCATTTAAACACCACGTCGCCAAGATGGGAAGGCAAGACCCCAGGCGGCCCCGGAAGATGGTTTAGGGGGACATCTCAGTTTGGGGCCTGCAGAAATCCACTTCATTCTCTGAGTTTCCTGGCCCCTCGGTACAGAAGCAGAACTGAGACGTCTAAGGGGGCTGGGTGGAGACTCTGTTTCTTTGTACAGGGACCCCAAAGCCAGGCCTGATTGCCAGAGGGCTGGCTCAGACACCCAGCAGGAAGAAGCAGGCTGGTGGCAGTGGGTGTGCTGAGAGGCCCCTGGCCTGGAAACCTGGATACAGGCCCCTCCCTTGCCTAGTGACATGGCCACAGGAGCTGAGCAGAGGTGGACGGTCCTGGGGTGTTAGAAGCACATGTGCACGTGTGGACGACTCACCCAGCGTCTCCTAGAGGCTCGTGCCTGGGTCCCAAGGAGGCGCTTCAGACCATAAGGAGTTTATTTCCAGCCTCTCACATTGAAGAACCCTCTGAACCACAAGGTGGTCTTCTCCGGAGGTGTCTTGATTCGTGGTCAAAATACCTGGTCCTTTGGAAAATCTTTACATTTTTTCCTTAGAATTCCTGGGATAAAAATGACCTTTGCAGCAGAACTGCATTTGGAAGATACTGGAAGAATGTCACCTGCCCTTTAAAAGACACAGTTTTTTTTGCCTTCGCATTTTTCATGGTGACACATGCGTTGGCAAACAGTGCAAGGGAGCCGACGCCCCAAAGCACACCTCCCTCCCTCTGGCCCCACTCCGGCCACCCAGCACTTCCCGGGGCGGGACGCACTGGGGCCGGAACCCTGTTCTGTGCTCTGCAGGCCACATGGATCTGCTCGCTCCCCTCTGGCCTCTGGAAGCCCCCATCTCATCCACAGTGTGTCCCAATCCTGGAACTTGGGTGTTGCTTCATTATTTCTCCGGCCGTTTATTTTCCCAAGAAGGTCCCGAATTGCTTAATATCTTGGTTTCCTGACTTGTAGTTTGGGACTGAAATTTCTGTTATTCTTCTCTGCCTCTCATGCAGAAAGGCACGAACTTAATTGTCTGTGGTGTGTGTGGGTGTAGCATGTGCGTGAGCATGTGCGTGTGCGTGCTCAGGTGTGGGCGTTTGCGTGTGTGGACACCTGTGCAGTCGTGTTATGCGGCACTGCTGTACGCTTGGTAGCACCCTGTGTTGTGCTGCAGTGACCGCCCCTCACAGGGACCTCTCTGGAAGCGTCTGCCAGCAGGTGGCTTCCGGGACTGCGCACATCAGGGACGGTTGGCTGTGGGGCTCAGGGGCTTGGATGTCCCCTGGTGCTCAGCCACTCGGAGCTTTTGAAATAAGATCACAGAGTGATCCGGAAGAGTGATGCCGAGGAGGAGAACAAATGGAGTTTCTCAAGAAGAAGGGAAGGAGGTGTCCGGCCACGGGCCTTGGGCTAGAATCCACGGTCAGCCGCGGAGGGGCAGCTGCTCCCTCCCCTGCTGACACAGAGCTGCTTTCCTGTCCCCCGTCTGATGCCAGTGCCACTGGGAACTTGGGGCGAAACCCCTTCTTTTATTTAGGGCTTTGCAGTGCGGCCCAGCTGAACATGACCGGCTAGTGTGCAGGGCCTGGGAGCCGGGGCGGGTGCGCTGTGCTGGGAGCAGGGCTGGGGCTGGGGTGATGGGGTCCGGGGCTGTGACGCTGAGGTGAGAGTGCCCGTGGGGCGCAGGTGGCCTTGGGACTTAAGGCTGCTTCGGGGAACACAGGGCTGTTTCCAGTAGGAGTTCCCATTGGAGACTGGAGGGTGGGGGTTGAGCTGAGTGGTAGGGCTGACCAGGGATGGGTGGAGTGAGGGACGCCAGGCGCCCAGCCCTGAGGCTAATCAGGCCCATCACAGGCATGGGGCTTTCTTGTGTCCCCTCTTTCCTAAAGCTGATTTCCTAGGAGAGCGACTAAAGGTCTTGCAAAACAAGCCCCAGTGAGGGTTTCTGAAGATGGTGAAGTGACCCCTCTCGCTGCCCAGCACTGACCCTGGAGGAACCAGGGTGGTCTGAGCTTCCCCGCTCCTGCCGTCAGCGTGCTCTGCTGAGTTAACGACCGGGTCTCACTGTGTCCGCCCGGCTGTCAGCAGTGAGTTGATGACGCAGCAGCCGGGCGGGCAGCCGGGGGCACATAACCCCCGCAGGCCGCGGGATCAGAGCGTGGCTCCCAGCCCCCCAGCACGTGTAGCTGCCCTCGGGGAGGGATGCTGTGCCCGCAGAGGTGGACAGGGGTCTGCGTGGGGCGAGAGGCGGGGGCCTCTGTGGACGGCGTCTTTGGCGTCCCTGTTCTTTGTGGCCGGACGCCTCTGGCGCATCTCGCCGCCCTCCCCCACTGTCCCCAGGTGCGCCTGCGCATCCGTCGTTGGGGTCTCCCCTGCCCCGGGAGAGGGGTGGGAAGCTGGAGCGTGGGGTTGCGGGGCAGCGCCTGATGCCGGGACCTCGCCCAAGTGCCTCGGTTTTGCCTGTGCGTCTCGGTGGGCCTCCCGGGTCTGAGACCGCATCCCCGGCGTTAGCTGTGCTCACGTGGTCGCGTGCGGACCTGCACGAGCCCAGTGGGCAGCAGGCCGGCTGGGTGTGGTGCTTTTCGGCTGAGGCTCTAGTTCTTTCTGCTCTGGGAGCCTGAGGCCCGGCGTTGGCCCCCGGCCTGCATCCCGAGGCCCACGGGCCACAGCTGGCGGGGAGCTCAAACTCCTAAAATCCCCGCAAGTCCAGGCGCAGAGAAGGCAAGGTTTCCAGCAGGGGCCTGGGGCCAAGAGACCTTTTTCTACACTGAGGAGAGGAGCTCACAGAGGCCAGAGGCGACAGAGCTTTGGGGGCTTCAGAAAGCGGCGTGGAATTCACAGGCGGTGGGACGTGCAGCCTGCGGTCTAGGCTTCATCCCACGGCAGCCCTCGAAGGTTGGGGGTCAGTGAGGTGCATCTGGGGCCCCGGGGCCAGGGGAATATGGCGGCACAGAGGCTCCCACGATGGGAGTGAGGTCTTGAAACAGGCCCTCTTGGGCCATCTCCACAGAGAATTCCAGGAGCATCTGCCCCTGGCTGGCGCCGGGCTGGGGACGGTGGAGGAGGGGGATACACCGGAGGGGGGGAAGGGGGGAGGGGAGAGGCCAGAGGGGGTGTTTCTCTCTATCTCGTGAGGCCTCACTTCCCCTCCCCTCCCCTCTTTCTCTTTTTTCTTAAAATGAGTCTTGTTGCTGGTAAATGGTGAAAATAGCAGGGGTGGGGCAGGGCCAGTTTCCCAGTGTGAGTAATCCCACCGGCTGCCAAGCTGAGTGGGAAGACAGGCTTGTGGGTTCCCGAGCCCAGGATGCGGCCACAGCAGTGAGTGAGCCTTGCCGTGAAATGCAGTAACTAGTGGAGGAGTGTGTGCTGGGATCGTTACAGACCTGCTGATGTAAATATAATTGACATCAGCGTGAGCATTATGGCTGCACAGCTGCATCGCTCCTCCAGGGGCCTCCGAGTTCAGGGCCAGCAGTGCACGATGTCTTCTCGTTCAGAGCACGCTGACTGCCTCTTCCACCCACCCCGGCCAGAGAACTCTGCTTTGCTTTTTGTTAATTGAAGCATAGTTGATTTACGATATTTTATTAGTTTCAGGTGTACAGCACAGTGACTTCGGTTATACATATATATTCTTTCAGATTATTTTCCATTATAGTCTATTACAAGATACAGGATATAATTACCTGTGTCATACAGTGTTTTATATGTAGTGACGTGCTCCCATATTCCTAATTTATCCCTTCCCCGCCTTCCTTTCCCCTTCTCTAACCACACATTTGTTTCCTGTGTCCGTGAGTCTATTTCTGGTTTTGTATTATTTTTTAGTATCCACATATATGTGATATTGTCTAATATTTGTCTTTCTCTGTCTGATTTCACTTAGTATGATAATCTCTAGAGCCACATCCCCATTGCTGCAAATGGCAGTATTTCATTCTTTTTTATGTCTGAGTAATATTCCAGTGTGTGTGTGTGTGTGTGTGTGTGTGTGTGCGTGTGTGTGTGTGTGTGTGTGTGTGCGTGTGTGCGTGTGTGTGTGTGTGTGTGTGTGTGCGTGTGTGCGCGCGCGCACATAAATAAGCTCTAAGAGAACAAAAAACTTAACTTTGTTCAACTCTATTTCACAAGACCTAGAAAAGTGCCCAGCACTGGGTAGGCTCCTACTAAGTCTGAGTTAAGTAGAAGAATGAATGAGTGAATGGATATATATACACACACCACATCTTCTTAAACCAGTCGCCTCTTGATGGACACTTAGTTTGCTTCTGTTGACGAAAAATTAATCCGTCCATCTAAGAAAGAAATGGAAAATTTTATTCCAGCCAAATTTGAGGATTATAACCCAGGAAGAGCATCTCAGAAAGCTCTGAGAACTGTTAGGCCTGTTAGAAGTCAAGACACAGTTACAGAAATTTTTGGAGACAGCTGGGCATCAAATGTCATGTTATTGACAGTTTACATAATCCATGTGACCCCTTACAAGATCAAGAAGGAATGTTATCTTTAAGGAGTTGTCTTGTAGATGCCGGGAGAATGTTACTCTTTATGGCTGAGCAGGGATTTCTGCCCACGGGGAGGTTTGTAGATGCAGATATATGATACAAAGTGGGGGGAGAGAGGAGGCCAAAGGGCAGAGGACATTTTTTTATGTTGAAATTTTTCTTGTCTTGCCATAAAATAGGAAGTTTATTTCATACTTCCGTGTCTTGGCTATTGTGAATAGTGCTGCTGTAAACACTGGGGTGCATGTATCTTTTCAGATTAGAGTTTCCGTCTTTTCTGGCTTTATACCCAGGACTGGGATTGCTGGATCATATGGTAGCTCTATTTTTAGTTCTTTAAGGACCCTTCATACTGTTCTCCATAGTGGCTGCACCAATATACATTCCCACCAACAGTGTAGGAGGGCTCCCTTTTCTCCACACCCTCTCCAGCATTTGTTATTTGTAGACTTTTTTTTTTTTTTATTGCGGTACGAGGGCCTCTCACTGCTGCGGCCTCTCCCGTTGCGGAGCACAGGCTCCGGATGCACAGGCTCAGCGGCCATGGCTCACGGGCCCAGCCGCTCCGCGGCATGTGGGATCTTCCCGGACCAGGGCACGAACCCGTGTCCCCGGAATCGGCAGGTGGACTCTCAACCACTACGCCACCAGGGAAGCCCATTTGTAGACTTTTTGATGATGGCCATTCTGACCCATGTGAGGTGGTACCTCATTGTACTTTTGATTTGCATTTCTCTAATAATTTGCGATGTTGAGCATCTTCTCATGTGCTTGTTGGCCGTTTGTATGTTTTCTTTGGAGAAATGGCTATTTAGGTCTCCTGCTCATTTTTTGTTTGGCTTGTTTGGTTGGTTTTTTTTTTTTTTCTATTGAGCTGTGTGTGCTGTTTGTGTATTTTGGAAGTTAAGCCCTTGTTGGTCACATCGTTTGCAAAGGTCTTTCCCATTCTGTAGGTTGTCTTTTTGGTTTGTTGATGGTTTCCATTGCTGTGCAAAAGCATTTAAGTTTGATTATGGCCCATTTGTTTATTTTTGCTTTCATTTCTTTTGTCTTGGGAGAAGAGAACTCTGCTCCTAGAGGGTGCGTGTGAGTAGGCTGGACTCTCCTGGGGCTTCCACCCACACTCGATGGGGTTGTGCAAGGGTGAGCCAGGGGTGAGCTAAGGGGAAACAGAACGGGGAGTCTTCACAGTTGGTTGATTTCCTTTGCTATTGTCACTGCTCTTGCTTAGTAAGGTTTGCTCCTGCATTCTTTTGTTCCCTTAAGATCGTTAATTGCTGAGAGCTGTTCAGGGGCAAGCACTGTGACCAGGCTAAGTCACACATGGCTTAGACCACAAGTGGCTTCTCTTGTGTCAAGAAAGCCATGCCTGGTCCTCTTCCTCCTGGGACCCCCCCCCACCCTGTGTGTCTACGGTCGGGACTCAAAGCTGAGGGGTGGGGGGATGTGTAGGGCTGTGTAGTGCGGGTGCTGGGAGCAATGGAAAGACCACAGCTGCTTCTGGGGGCCCCCCTTCTGCAGGTGAAGAGCGGTGCTGGGGTAGAGTGACCAGCAGAGGCAGGACCCTCCCCATCTCCCAGTCTCTTCCCCTCAGTGCTCAGTCGGGAGCCCCTGGCTGAGCAGGGATGTGATGTCCGGGGTCGCAGTCCCAGATCCCAGAGCTGAGTACAAAATGTGTGTGTGGGGTGTTGAGCTGAAGACTAGATTTTAACAGCAGACACCTCCTTTTTCTGGGGTCCAGGGGCTCCCATGTTGGAGCCTGGCCCTGTGCCCCGTCTTCCTGCTGCGTCCCCCGGCCCTGCCCTCACACTAGCCTGTGATGCCAGTTCATAAGCTGCTGGTAGGTGAAATGGAGATGCCAGCCCAGGGGCTTAGCGCTATCGTTTAGAAGCAGAGAACAGCGGCTTCGAATGTGCCGGCTCTGAAGGATTAATTATCTGTGCATGCGGAAGCAGTGGAGCAGGCTATTTTGAAAGGATTTTCAGGATGTTTGTCATCGTTGCTTCAGATCTTGTTTCTTTGAAGTCCATTAGAATTTAGGGACCTGGAATACCGCAAGCTCTGTCTAGGAGGCCGTGAAATCTGGCAAGTAAAGTTGCAAAGTGCCAATTTTAAGTTTCTAGTTTAAGAAGACTTGAGTTTTGCTTTATTACTTTAAGTCCTCATAATACTGGCTTGAAATTTTTAGAAAGACGTTGAAATACACGTCATAAGCGTGTAGCTCCACATGTGTTCACAGAGGGAGCGCGCCTGGGGAACCCCCCCCCCGTGGAGAGCTGGGGTGCGGTCCTCATCTGCACCCAGGCCCCCCCCAACACCCCGAGTCACTACCCTCACCGCCTGGAGAGGCGCTATCCTGGTGGCCAGGGAGCTTTGCCTGTTTGCGATATTGAGGTGAGGCCTGAAGGTTGGTTGGTGTTGTTCAGGTGAAGAGGGAGGGAGGGTTTGGGAAGTTACTGGTGCACAGGAAGGCACGCACAGCCAGGGCACAGTGGCCGACGATGGGGCCCCTGGGGCAGCCACGGCCCGGGGTTTCCATGCTCTCTCCCCGACCTCCGTCTCTCCGAGAGGTTCTGCGGGTGGGGGCCCCGCTCTCACCTGCGTCCCCCCTCCGCAGGTGCTGAGATTCTCAGTTACCTGGGCTGTGCAGTGTCTGTTTCCAGAGTTGGTGGAATTGCTCACCTGCTGCGTCTCCTTCCCTTTCTCTGTCCTTGAGAATCAGTTATAAAAGGATCCCTTTTTCTCATTTTTGCGGTTTCCGGGAGAGAGAGGGCCCGAAGGTCAGGGTCCACGTCTCGCTGGGAGTCCCCGGTGGGCGGCATCTCCTCCTGCAGCAGTGAGCTCAGCGGGTGAGCTCAGGGGCCGGCCCCACTTCCCACCCCGCAGGGCACTGTCTCCTGCTTCCCCCGGTGGCTGCCGGCTTCCCCCAGCTTGTGTGGCTCCTTTGATGGGGTCTCTGGTGGGCCATGTGGAAGTGAACTTCCCAGCTGAGACCCGGCTGGGGTGGGGAGAGGACGGAGGGGACTGGGCACCAGGGCCGGGGTGTAGAGGGGGGCGCCCGTGAGACCGATGTGTGTGTCAAATGAGCGAATACTCATCAGGCCCTGCTCTGTGCCTCGTCCCAAAGAACAGGGTCGCAGCTTCCCTGGGGGGTAGGGCAGGAGCGCCGTAGGGGGGGAGGGGCGGGTCCAGGAGAGGAGGAGGAACCCTTCCAGGCAGGTGCCAGGGTGGCTCAGCGCCAGCCCCTGGGGCACCGTGTGCGAGGCGGGGAGGGGGCCGGCGGGGGTGGGTCGCGTGGGAGGTTCCAAGAGGCCGCGCTGGTGGCCTGGGGTGGGGGGCAGGGGCGGGAGGAGACGCACCAGGAGGCAGAGGTGCCGGGTTGCCGCCTGGTGGATGACGTGGCCTTCAGCTCAGCCCCCTCCCCAGAACCCATGGGTGGGAAGAGCCTCCCCCAGCGGTGGCGCCCACGAAGGCTCAGCTCCGGGCAGGCAGCGAATCCGGTGGCGGTCGGGGCTGGTGGCTCCAGCGGCAGGCTGGCCCTGAGCTTGTTCGCACTGAGTGTGGGAAGGCGGCCGTGGTCAGAGCCCACGCGTGAGCCCCTTGCCTCCCTGGGGGTGGGGGGACACGAAAGAAGGCCTGAGTGGGTCACCTGTGCTCTGCCCCTCGGGGGTGGCCGCCTGGTGCCACAGGACGCGGCCGGGCCCTGGGTGCCGCTCACGCTGGGTGGACTCCTGGGTGTCCGGCCTCGCCCGGGGGGGGGTGGTGCTTCCCGGCTGTACCCCGAGCACAGGGCCCTGCACGGGGGTCTTGGGGCCTTGCTGGGCGCGTTCCTTGGGCAGCTGGGGTGGCCGGCCGTGTGGAGCGATGCAGTGGATACTCTGAGAGGCGGGGAGGGGACCACACTGCGGGGCCCTTGTCCCGGGTCTGCCCACGGCGATGGCGGTGAGGCCAGCCTGGAAGAGGCCGGTGGGGCCTGGCGGGGGTCCTGGGCCCTGATGCCCACCACCTCTGAGGACCGAGGGGGCCCACAGGGAATGTGACTTCTCCCGCCGAGGGATCTGCGATGTCCTGTACCTCAGTTCACCGGAAGGAACCAAGACCGATTCAATGCAGAAAAATAGGAAAGTAGAGATACGCACAAGGAAAGACCGCTGTGGGACTTTGCGTGTCACGAGTGCACGCTGTCAGACTTGTGGAGTCGTCCGGCCGTTTTAGACACAACCCCTTGTCCCCGTCATTAAGCAGGGGGGCTTCTGCTTCATAAACCTGACTTTAGCTCCGTGCTGGCTTTACCTTTTCTCCAGTCACCTGCTCTGACTGCTGGAAGGAACTTTCTAGACCTTGTGTTCAGGCTCTCTCGGCACCAGAGCGCCACCCCTCCCCTCCCTTAACTGCTCTGCCCCCGGCGCCTCTGGAGAGGCTGGTGGCCCAGGTGAGGGGGCCGAGCCCCGGCGGCCAGGTGACCTGAGCCGGGACCGCGTGAGGCTGGCCCTGTGGGGTGGGGTCCCTCTCTCGTCTGGGAGCGGGTCTGTGGCTGCGATCGCTTAGGACCTTTGGCTCCGGGCTGGGTACCTTCTTTCTCCCCAGCTGGCACGTGACGATGCAGGGGCTACAAGCCAGGCTCCCAGGGAGAGACTGGGAGCCCTTGGCCTTGCCCGCGCGTTGGACTGGGGGCCGGAACACAGACGACCTCGCTGCCCTGTGTCCCGACAGATGGATGCCTTGCTGGTCTCTGTGAGCCCTTCCATTTGGTGGCATTTCCAGAAGTGATGTGCTGAGTTCCAGTGGGCAGGCAGTGCCCTGGCCCTTCAGGGGTGCCTGCTCCCCGAAATGTTTCCCGTCACCTCCACGCACGTCACTGGAAGTGCGGGTGCTGAGGCTGACCTGGGGAGACCCCCCCCTTCCTGTCCTCCACGTCTGGGACCCTCCAGCCAGTCCCAGGCTGGGTCAGGCACCTGCCGTGGGTCCCTGGAAGCCCACCAGCTCTCTTACACCCGCTCCTTCTCTGTCTGTCTTGCAGGTTTTGGGGTTTGAGGTCGACGCAGTGAACTCTGTCCAGTTTTCAAACCACACAGGTAAGGCGTCAGCCTCAGCGGTCCTCGCAGAGCTGAGTGTGGGCGTAGGACGCGGTCCCTCACCTTCCAGACGGGAAATGGAGCCGGGGGTGCGGTCCTGGCCGAGGCCGCGCAGCACGTGACACGGGGCTCAGGGGGCCTGGGTTTGCCGGCTGCGTGTTTACATCAGTGTGGCTGCTTTGGAACTGGATGGCCTGGCGGGTGACGTGACCTCTCGGCCCCCCGCTTTCCTCCGTGAACCAAGGACGGTGATCCTCGTACCTGCTCTGGGCCCCCCCACCTGGGTGGCACTGTGGACTGGGTGGGGAGCAGATCCCAACTTTCTCGTGAAAGCCAGAGCCTCGGGGAGCTCGTGTGTGTGTCTCTTCGTGCACGGGGACCCCAAGGGTTTCTGTGCACAGAAAGCTGTGCGATCGCTGCCGCCTCGGGTTCGTGAGGGTCACGGCCCTTGGAAAGCCCCCAAGGTGTCAGGCAAGGGCCCCGGGCTCCCCACCCCCGTGGCCTCAGAGACGCCCTGACCTGGGATCCCTGAGCTGGTGCTGGCAGGGGGACAAAGGCTCTCAGTTCTTGGAAACATTCCCACATCCCTTCCTTGAAATGACTCTGAACGCTGACGGAATCTCAGAGCACAGAAGGTCCCAGAAACTGCTGGCCGAGTGCCGACCAGATGCGCGGAAGGGTGCTTCCCCTTGGCCCGATTCTTCCGGGTGGGGTTCTTGGAAGGGAGGGGGTGTCACGAGTCACCAGCACACTGGGTTCAGATGAGAGGCTACAGTTCCCACTAAGAGTCCTTTCCTGCCTTTGCTTTTGGAGGGCCGGGCACAGTGGCATTTGGACACGTTCCCAAAAGTTGCCAACCCATGAGCGCCTTCAGAGCTTCAGGCTTTTACTGGCTGTTTTAAGTGAAGGAGCCAAGCTGGCTTGGGCGTTAGATGACGATGCCCGCCCCCCGCCCCCCCGGTGCCCCCCGCCACCCCACCCCCGCTCCAGGGCAGCGCTGGGCTCTGAAGCAACAGCCGGTGTTCTGTGGTTGCTCCTTTAGCAAGAGTTTCCTGTTACCCAAGATCCGAGCCCTTGGACGAGCGGCTGGAAGAAACTGGACGGGGCTGGAGGTTGGCGGGTGGGGCAGGGCCAGGCTTCCAGGCACGTAGGGTTTGGGGTGTGACCTGCTGCCAGGCCTGGTGGTGACCCCCTGGGGGCGCAGGACCAGGTGCCTGAAGCAGACGTGCAGGGAGGAGCTGGGTCCCTTGGGGTCACCGGCTCGGCCTCTGGGGAGTTTGTTTTTTCATCTGTAAACGGTAAATTGGGTGGGTTGGACAGAGGACCAGAGTGCCCCTGTGTTTCAGAAGGGTCTCCTGAGTTTGAAGAGGAGAGGCTGGGTTGGTGGGGGGGCAGTAAAAGGAGTGGGCCCGAACCTTCTCATCATGTTAGGAAGCTGGCTCGCCGGGCAGGGGGCGACCCATGCTTGAGACCTGGCGGGGGCTGACTGCACATCACGGGCTGCACTGTGTCCCCTCAATTCACGTGTCAGAGTCCCAACTTCCAGGACCTCAGATGTGATAAGGTCTTTAAAGAGGCAGTTAAAAGGTACATGGGGTCATTGGGGTGCCCCTGCTCCAACCTGATCGGTGCCCATGGAGGAGATTAGGACACAGACACATGCCCAGAGGGGCAACCACGTGGGGACGCAGGAGAAGCCCGCCGTGGGGCTCTCAGAGCAACCAGCCCTGCGACACCGTGATCCTGGACTCTGGCCTCCAGAACTGTGGGAGCCCCTGTGGTTCTTGGTCACAGCAGCCCTAGGACAAGAGAAGTACATGTGCAACGGAGTCAAACCACACGGTGTTGGGGATTCCCTGGCCGTTCCGTGGTCACGACTCGGCGCTTTCACCGCTGAGGGCCCCGTTTCAGTCCCTGGTCAGGGAATTGAGATCCTGCAAGCCACGTAGCGCAGCCAAAAAAAAAAAAAAGAAAAGAAGGAAAAGGAGAAACCACCATGTCTGGAATGATGTTCGGAAAACCAAGGGGCAGGAAGGGCCGTTGTTCCTCCCGCCTGGGCCGGTGGGATTTTGTGGCAGCAACACCTGCGGGGTCACAGCCAGAGGCTGCCAGCTCTTAGCAGACACCTGAGCCTTGGGGGACAGCCCTGCGAGAGATGGGTCACCTCGCCTTGGTGGACCCTCCTTGCCTCTGGCCCTCCCGACTGGTTAATGGGCGTCCACCAGAGGCCACGCCGTCCTGGAGAACTGCTGACAGGTGTTGTCAGGTGTTGGCCCCTCCATGGCAGGAGAGCCCTCGCCCCACGGGCACAGGGGGCGCCGCAGCCCCTTCTCCAGGCCCACAGCCCAGCCGGTGCGGGACCTGCAGGACAACACCCTAGACGGCAGGGAGGGTCTGGGGCTGTGGCCGGATCTGCTTCCCGTGGTCTGTACTCGACTTTGCTGTCATAGAAATCAGCCCTCCCCGAGGCTTTTACTTATGTGCTTAGGAACCCGTCCGTTTGAGTGGTCCCTCTTGGCGTAAGGGCTGCCAGGATGGACTTGCCGTGGGCGGACTGCGGGGTGTCCCTGGTGGGGTGCGCCCGCCCCGAGGGACCTCGCGAGGGCCTCCTGCCTGCCCCGTGTGCGCTTCACCCGGGTGCCTGTCGGGTCAGGAGCCCCGGCCACAGCCTCTTGCTGGTTCATATGCGGCTCTTGGTCAGGATTTGGCCCGAGACTTGGATCAGTTGCCGCTCATCTTGGATGGAGGTGGGGATGCAGGGAGCCCCTACCTGCCAGGGTGCGCAGGTAACAGTCTTCAAGCAACTCAGCCTGGATGGGGGACGCGCACAGGAGAGGCTGGCAAAGCCAGGGACCGTGACACGATGGGGACGCTCCCAGGTGCCCCGCCGAGGACAGGGAGAAGTTTCGCAGCCCTGCGTCCTGTCTGTTGGTGCAATGCAGGCTGCACAGGCGTCCCCAGGCGGCCTGCAGAGCTGGGCCCTCGCTGCACCGGGTGGGAGGGTGGACCCCGGACTCAGTAATAACAACCCCAGAACGTGTCGGAGCCAGACGCGCTTTCGGGGGGGACCTGCCGAGGGCCGTGTTGCCCGCGTGCCCCACGCGTCAGGGCCTGCGTGTTCTGCTCTCCCCCCACCAGGCTACTCACACTGGAAGGGCCAAGTGCTGAACTCAGATGAGCTCCACGAGCTGTACGACGGGCTGAAGCTGAACGACGTGAACAAGTATGACTACGTGCTCACGGGTGAGGCCCAGGGGACGGGGTGCCGGAACCGGGGCCTGGCGCCCACCTGGGGTGGGCTGGGGAGGCCCGGAGCACCCCTGACCTGGGCTGCTACCTGGTCCCTGCCTCCCTGCCATCAGGAACTCAGTGGGGCCCTAGTGACCGCATGACCTTGGGGGTCCTGGCTGTGCCACGTCTCCATACTGGGGTTTCCACGCTCATGGCGGGGGACAGGCGGGGTGTTGGGAAGGGGTCTGGGACAAAAACACCCAAACAGGCAACACGCTGACACCTGGTGTGTTGGTTTCATTTACAAACCCACGTGGTTGCGTTTATTTATATACGTGGTTAGAAGTGAACATGCTGATTCTGGAAAATGGAAAAGAGGAAGGAGAGCAGTCCTCGTACACCCGCGGCTTCTTCCTTTCCTGTAAAAGTTAACATTTCTGTTGGGAAGTGCGCGGTGTCCCCTGGTGCCTGAGGTCGTGGGGGCACCTGTCTTGGCCCTGGCCGCGGGGTCTGGGCACTGCCCGCCGTTCTCTGGGCAGGTGGGCTTGATGTGCCGTTGCCGTGGTTGGGTGACGAGAGTTCTCTGTCCCTCCCAAAGGTTACACGCGAGACAAGTCCTTCCTGGCCATGGTGGTGGACATCGTGCGGGAGCTGAAGCAGCAGAACTCCAGGCTCGTGTACGGTAGGTGCTGGGAGCCCCAGGAACGGGCGGCTCAGCCTCCTTCCTTCTGGGCGCCCCATCTTCACGTTCTGCTCCTCCCAGCACACGGGCTCTGTCTGGGGACGAGAGCCTCACAGGTGTCCTCATGGTGAACGTGGCGTCTGTCTGGGGCGGATGAGAGAAGCCGGTGACCACACAGGGCTGTGATCAGTGTCAGGGTGGGGTGTGTGACCACCCGGTCCCTGGGTGGGGTGAGGGACTCCCCAGGTGGGGCCCGGACAGCAAAATGCAAAATGCCAGGTAGGAGGTACATGAGGACGGGAGGCCGTGCTTTCCCATTTTAGTTGCGTGTGTGAAACTTAACAAGTCAGATGTGGGGCGCTCCTCTCAGCGCCGCCGCTTTTGCTGATAAGATGCCCTTTGTCTTCCGCAGTGTGCGACCCCGTGATGGGAGACAAGTGGAACGGAGAAGGCTCCATGGTTAGTGCTTCCCCGCGTTGGGGTGCGGGCCGTGGGGCTGTTGGCAGCACTCTGAAAGTGTCTGCCTGGGCAAGACACTGCTCTCGGGCCAGAGACACGTCCTTGTCCCTTGTCGGGAAGGAGGGGCCGGGGCTGGCAGAAGAGGTTTCCACGAAGGGCCCCAGAGGAGGTGTTTCAGGGCCTTGCATCCCTGTTGCAGCTCTAGCAGCCACAGATGAGTTGCAAAAGAACGAACATGGCTGTTTTTTAATCGAATTTCAGGTGTGGACACTGAGCTTTGAATTTCCTCTAATTTCCACGTGTCACAGAATATACTGTTTTTCTTTGGACTTTCCCCCCAACCACTTAAAAACATAAAAGGCACTCAGCCCACCAGCCACACACCAGCAGACTGTGGGCCTGGGTTCCCGACGCTGATGTGGGCTGAGCAGGTGGTGTCATCGCACGGATATGGTGCAAAGCCGCTAGTGGGGACCTGACCCGGATCGTCAGGGTGGATCGTCAGGGCTGGCTGCCCCAGCCCTGCCTCGGGACCCCCTGGAGCCTTGGGGTCCCCACAGCACGGGCCGCCCTGGCCTCCCTCCCTCACCCCTCACGCGTCAGCCCGGTCCTGTATTTTTCCCGCAGTACGTCCCTGAGGACCTCCTTCCAGTTTACAGAGAGAAGGTCGTGCCGGTTGCAGACATCATCACCCCCAACCAGTTTGAGGCTGAGTAAGTCATTTGAGTCGGCTGGAGCAGTCAGACCCACCCCCATCCCCATGGGGAGAGTGACAGGGACCCCGCTGGAGAGTCCCAGTCTGCGGGGCAGGGAGCTGCCAGCCCACCTGAGCGCCAGGGCGGGCGCTGGTTGTCAGCAGCAGTGGGCAGTCGTTTCCCTCCGACTCCCTGTGGTCATGCTGGTCCCTGAGCAGCGAGAGCCTCTGGGGACAGAAGTGGGCAGAGGCGCTGTGGCGAAGCCGGGGGTGCACGTGGCTGACACGGGCGATGGGACAGGGAGCCCACGCCAGCTGACGCGGGCCACCGCCCCGGAGCTCTGAAACCCACATCCCAAATCTCTGCACGAGGTTAAGAGGACCATGCCGGCCCCGCTGCTCAGCGCCATGTTTCCAGGGGCCTTTCTTGGATGCCCGGCCCCCCCCCGATGGACAGGAGAGCTGGGCACTCAGGGGGTTGAGGAGTGGCTCCTGGGGCCTTGGGGCGTGAGCACGGCGGTGGGTGTGTCCCCGTCGTGTTCGGCTCTGTTAGGCCGGCAGCGATATCCCCTCTGGCCCCGAGGCCACCCTATAGAGTAGGGATGGGGCCCCTGGACTCTTGGGGGCCTGGGGTTCCCTCACCCGCGCCTATCGATGCTGGGGGATGGCGGCTCACCCAGAGGTCCCTGATAGTTGGTGGCTCAAGAACGTAGTGCACTGAGATTTGCAGCTGTTTGCGAGGACGCTGGCTGCCCTCAGTGGCACCGTGTGCTGTGACCGTTCACGGCCATCCTTCCCCGTTGTTATGTGTAAACGGTAACCACGGTCTGGAACTTCAACCCGCCCCCATGATGTGTGAGTCCCTTTTCACTTTTTAAATTTATTTTTATTTATTTTATGATTTATTTGATTACGCTGGGTCTCGGTTACGGCACCCATGTGGGATCTGGTTCCCTGACCAGGGATCGAACCTGGGTCCCCTGCGTTGGGAGTGCGGAGTCTTACCCACTGTGCCACCAGGGAAGTCCCGTGAGTCCCCTTTCAAACTGACTCTTGACTGGTCCCCAGACACGGTGGCCGCCTGGTCCGCGACGGCGGGCGGGGCCAGCCAGTTCCCTGTGGGGCAGGAGGGGTCACCCGTGCACCGTAGGTAGCCCTGGGGCTCTTCCGGGCGATGGCTCAGCTGTGCTTGTCTGCCTCCCAGGTTGCTGAGCGGGAGAAAGATCCACAGTGAGGAAGAAGCCTTAGCGGTAAGGAGGCCGTCCTGTGCCTGGTGTGGGGCAGGCAGCCCGGCTCACGGTGGGAGGGGACAGCCACACGCCCTCCGGCGGAGGAGACGGGCACCTGTGTGGCCAGCGTTGGCTTCCCGTCAGCCAGCCACCCGAGGCCCGGGGAACCTTTGCAGATTCCGTTTCGGCCCCTTTTGGTCACCTGCGGCCTAGTGCCTGCTGGGTCTGGGTTCGCCCGCTGCCCGTGCCAGCTGTCTCTGCATGAGCGTCCGGGGCCGTCGCAAAGCGCCGCACACGGGGTGGCTGAGCAGCAGGGCTTTGCTCTCATAGTTTCGGAGGCCAGGAGCCCAGGCTGGCCGGCTGGCCCGTGCTGTCAGCAGCCTGTAGGGAGAGTCCTTTCCTGCCCCAGCCTCTGGAGGCGGCTGGCAGTCCTCGGTGTTCCCGGGCTTGTGGGCACACCACCCCAGGCTCTGTGTGTGTATGCGGGGTGTGTCTGCACGCACGTGTGAGAGTGCATGTGGGGGGGGTGTGTGTGTGTGCGTGGGAGGATTCCTTGCACGTAATGGACCCGTATCTTTGGGGGCTGGCTGGGCATTTCTGGAGTCCACAAGGCAGGATTCCGGAAGGGAAGGGCGGGCTGGGCCTCTCAGGCAGGAGCTGACACCGCAGCCCTGGGCGGATTTCTTCAAAGCTCTTTTCAACCTTCCCTCGGTCCTTGCCGAGGGTCCATAGGTCTCCTGCTGGGATTTAGCTTCAGGTGGGGTCTGCCACCCCTGCGCTGCATGCCCAGAGCAGCAGGGGCTGCCAGGGCCTCACACCTTCCGCGTCTGGGCCTCTTCAGAGGCCGAGCTCACTTCACGGTCCAGGAAACACACACTTGGAGGAGCCAGGTCCCTGAGTCAGAGCTGGCGGCGGCCAGTCGTGGCCACCCCTGGGCCCGTGGGGCTGTGTGTCTGTTTCCCTGATAGGCGGAGAGCTCACTGGGGCAGGAGAGCAGGCTGGGAGGACCCCCCTTCCCTGCTCTGAGGGCCTTGCTCTGGGCTGGCACAGCGGCTGGGCAGTCTCAGGGCCAGGTGACCCTGGGGCAGGAAAGAAGCAGGGCCGTGGGCACAGTGACCCCGTCTCTAACACACCTGCCCAGCTTGGGAACCAGAGGAAACTCACGGTACCCAGTGCAGGGTGGGTGCTGGGCTGGTGTCACACCTCGTGTGTGTGTGGGGGCGGTGTGCATGTGATGTGTGTGCGTGCGTGTGGTAGAGGGGGTGTGTACGCGTGCACTTGGGGCATGTGCACGCGTTGTGTGTGTGCATGTGGCGTGTGGCAGTACACGTACGTGCATGTGTGTGCTGGGGGTATATGCGTGCATGCAGGGTGTGCGCGTGTGCACACGTGTGTGTGTGTGGCCGGGGACAGCCTGTGCTCGCAGGGCGTGTTCACAGGCACCTCTCTGAGGCTTTTGCACAAGGAAAACGGGACCACCTACAGCTGTTTAAAAAAAAAGCCACCCAAAGTGACGTCTGTTCCTCATTACCCGGTGACCCTCTGGCCGGTGACCTCCCCAGCCTGCAGGCCCCGGGCCGGTGAGGGGAGGGTTAGTGGTGGCGTCGCCTCCTGCCTGATACGAGGCCTCCCACCTCCCACCCCTCCTGAGCCCCAGTTCACCCCAGTGAGCATTTTCCCCGGCGTGCTGCTGGGGAGGGGGCAGTAGACGTTTGTTGAATGGCTAAAGGAGTGCATAGTTTCCCAGGATGGACAGCGTGGAAGCGCTCATCGCTTGATGGTTGCCGGGCACGGCTCCTGCCGCCCCGGAGCCCAGGCGAGAGGAGATGGTGGCCTGGCTGGTTGGCTCCTTCCTCCGGGGTTCGGGCACAGACGGGGTGCAGGTTGGGACCGATGGACATGCGCCCTTGGACTTGAGGCTGGAGGGAACTGGGACGGCTGGGACCTGGCAGAGCTGTCACTGCTGGGCAGGGGCGGGGCCCACGGTGTGGCCCCTGTTAGCTGTCTCTGTCCCATCCAGGCAGATTGTAAGAAGCTGAGGGGCCGTGGGAGACGGGGTGAGGCCGCCAGGGCCCCGTCTCGGGCGGCCACGGGGCGGCTGACGCGCTCCCCGTGTCCGGCGGCCGCGGGGCGGCTGACGCGCTCCCCGTGTCCGGCGGCCGCGGGGCGGCTGACGCGCTCCCCGTGTCCGGCGGCCGCGGGGCGGCTGACGCGCTCCCCGTGTCCGGTGGCCGCGGGGTGGCTGACGCGCTCCCCGTCTTGGGCGGCCACGCGGCGGCTGACGCGCTCCCCGTGTCCGGCGGCCACGCGGCGGCTGACGCGCTCCCCGTGTCCGGTGGCCACGCGGCGGCTGACGCGCTCCCCGTGTCCGGCGGCCACGCGGCGGCTGATGCGCTCCCCGTCTCGGGCGGCCACGCAGCGGCTGATGCGCTCCCCGTCTCGGGCGGCCACGCAGCGGCTGATGCGCTCCCCGTGTCCGGTGGCCGCGGGGCGGCTGATGCGCTCCCCGTGTCCGGTGGCCGCGGGGCGGCTGATGCGCTCCCCGTGTCCGGTGGCCGCGGGGCGGCTGATGCGCTCCCCGTCTCGGGCGGCCACGCGGCGGCTGATGCGCTCCCCGTGTCCGCAGGTGATGGACGTGCTGCACGCGATGGGCCCCGACACGGTGGTCATCACCAGCTCGGACCTGCCGTCCGCGAGGGGCAGCGGCTACTTGATCGCGCTGGGCAGCCAGAGGACTCGTAAGTCCCCGCCCGGCACTGGGCTCCCTCCCGCCTTCCCGCCGCCTCCCTCGAGGCTTCCGAGGTTTGGGTTCAGTGGAAAGAAAATCGAGCCTGACTCGGCAGGTGGCCAATCTCCCCAACTCCCGACAGCTCCAAGAAAGATCAGACTGAAAACAGAGCCAGGAGAGGTTTCCGTGAATCGGGGTGCAGGGAGCGTGGGGTGCTGACTGCTCCCCCCGCGGTTACCACGCAGGTGTCTGTGACCGTGCTGGCGGCACACAGATGACATCCCCTCTTACGGGCTTGGGGGTCACGTGGACCAGCCCAGCTGGAGCCCGGCTCCTGGGGAACCAGGTGTCCCCAGGCCTGCCTCCCCCCAGCCCCCCCACCTCAGAGCTGATGCCGACATCGCTGGGAGGACCGTTCACGCCCTGCTGTGTCAGTCGTTCAATTATGCTGATGCCGCAGCGTAAAATGACACAGAAGGCTGGGGTCACACCAGCTGCCCCGAGCCGTGCCAGGTGTAGCTGTCACCACCCCCTCTGTGTCTGTGCAAAAGGACACTTACACACCCAGATACACTCACAGATGCACGTGCATCCACACACACTCACGCCCACGCACGCACCCCGACCTCAGTGAGTGAGCACGGTCCCTCCAGCTCTACCCCCACCCCCATGGCTCCCATCACACATCATCGCATGTTCCGGCCCCTCGTCTGCAGCCTGCATGGTGTCCCCCAGGCCGCCCTGACCCTGTGGCCCTCCGGGGCTCCAGTCTCTCACTTTCTCACTTGGGACGGGCAGCCACTGGGAGGCATGGGGGATCCCTGCAGGCTGAGCCCCCTGACGCTGTGCAGGGGAGGGCAAGCCGGTTCCGGGGCCGCGAGGCCTCTGCTAGCTGAGGGTCTGGGGGCCCAGCTGCCGGACGCTTCCCCCCAGGGACCCCCGACGGCTCCGTAGTGACACAGCGCATCCGCATGGAGATGTGCAAGGTGGACGCAGTCTTCGTGGGCACCGGGGACCTCTTTGCCGCCATGCTGTTGGCGTGGACGCACAAGCACCCCAACAATCTCAAGGTCAGTGGGGCACAAATGGGAGAATGTGTTAAGAGCCGGAGGGGTCCTGAGCCAGATGAAAAGGGAGGGCTTCACTGAGGATGCCAGGGGAGCTGTAGCCTCAGCAACTCGGGGTCTAGACGCGTCACGCAGGAGGGAAATCCAGTGACAGCTCGTCCTAACATACAGCCGCTGCAGTCAGACTTGCTGGAGACCCCTCTCTTCCTGGGGATCGTCCCCCACGCCCCCGCTTTGTGTGTGAATGTCCACAGTGCCCTCGCGTGCTCAGGCGCACCCATGCCCTTTGACCTCCTTCTGGGCAGCCGTCCTTCCCCTGGGGGGCAGGCTCGCACCCTCCCCAGCAGTCAGTTCCATGTTGGGAAGTGCACGGCTGGGATGGGGCCCTTCCCCTCACCTGCGGGCTCAGGGGCGAGCGCTGAAATGCTGTGGTTTCCCCACGCCCCTTCCCTCGAGGGCGGAGGGTGAGCACGGACCTGCTTCACGGCCAGCTGGTGCCCAGAGGAGGCCTCGCCGGTCGCCCTCAGCCAACCCCAGATTCAGTTCTGCCCTGGGTCCCAGCGCTGGGGAGGGAGTCCACTTGCCTCCCCAGCCTGAGAAGCCCTGAGTTTTTAACCTTGAGAGGCCAGCAAGCGATGACGTTGGCCAGCTCTGGGGCAGGAGCTCTTTCCCGTGTAGATTCTTTATAACGGATTCCTTCCAGAAACGCTTCTTAAGCACCTACTACATGCCAGGCAGTATTGACAGAGCCGCCTGTGGTCCATTTAGTGCACAGGCCTCTCTGCTCAGCTCTCCTGGGATCTTTGCAGCGACGGCTCCGTGACGGGGGGAGCGTGGGATTGTGGGTCCCCAGTGCCGTGTCAGTGGGCAGCCCCACCCAGGCGGCCTGGGGGCGGGGGCTCAGTGTACTCTCCTCCCTGCAGGTGGCCTGTGAGAAGACCGTGTCGGCCATGCACCACGTTCTGCAGCGGACCATCAAGTGTGCACAAGGTACCACCTCACGGGCTGGCAGGGGTGCAGTGCTGCGCTGTGAACAGGGCTGGGGCAGGGGGCAGCGTTGTGGAGCTCCCTGCTGAGATGGGAACTCAGGGATGATCCAGAGCATTGGGGGCTCTCACAAAGGCGAGGGAAGGACGAGACAGATTCAGGATCACTTCTGCTGGCTCTGTTCCCATCATTAATGCTCTGCCTGTTCTGCAGCCAGGGCTGGGGAAGGACTGAAGCCCAGCCCGGCCCAGCTGGAGCTGAGGATGGTCCAGAGCAAGAAGGACATCGAGAACCCGGAGATCGTCGTCCAAGCCATGGTGCTGTGAGGGCCGCGCGAACCCACCTCCTTAACGCCCAGCGTTAGGTGTCTCCGTTTCCATTCTTGTGAAAAATGTAATGTCTGCCTTAGAGCTGTGACCGAAACTTGGTATTTTTTTCTTCTTTCGTGAGTGTCCAGCATCCACTGATCTTCGTTGTGAAAATGTGCTGGTCGTGCTTTTTAAAAATAACAAAGCGATCACAGAAATTTGTAATTCGGGACCCCAGCTCCCCTCCCACAAGGCTCCTGGAAAACCAGCTCCGTGTTTACGTCCCGAGGGCCTCCTCCCCGGGCTGGCTTGGGGTACATGGTGTACCCCCGTCCTTTGTGCAAGACCCAGGGAGGCCCCTGTGTCTGCATCTCCGAGAGCGAGTCGGGGCTTAGTGTCCATGTCCAGAAAAATGATGGCAAATGTCTTTATTCTGGGTCCGACCGCACCTTCTGTGTTCCTGCTTCAGAACTTTTTGCCTCTTACTTTGCTGCAGGGTAGGCCCCTGGGGGTTTCAGATTCTCCCCTTCTGTTCTCGGTGTGGACGGGCTCCTGCAGCTCACATGCACAGACGCTGCACAGTCACTTTGGCGGGGACCTTCCCAGGACCCCGAAAACCTGCCCGTCTCGCGCGTGTCGGGGGACTGCCTTGTAACTCGGAGCGTCTCTAGGGACCGCCTGGGCGACAGGACAGAAGCTGGTATGCGGCCGAGCGCGCCTGTGGGGAGGTCCCTGTGTCGGGCTCCTTTTGGAGAAGTCGCCCAGTTTAGGGCAGAACGGGTCAGGTGCTGTGTGTTGCCACCTACAGCTGGTGACAACCGTGTTGTGTCAGTGTGCAGGTACAGAGGGCAGGGGTGGGCTCCTGCCCCACCCCCCGTTGGTGTGCTTAACCCCACCGGCCAGTTATCTGACCCCCTCCCCCATTCCCCCCGCAGCCCCGCAGTCCCGCGTCCTGTGCCAGCCAGGTGCCCGGAAGCGAGAGGCTTCCCGGGGCCGCCGCAGCTCTGCCCCTCCCCACAGCAGGCAGGGGCCGAGCTTCACAGCAGCGGCTGTCACACACCTCTGGCTGGGGCAGCGCCGGCCGTGGCGCAGGCCCTGTCACCAGTCCAGCCGGCCGCTGCGGGGGTGACCTCCCTGGCCCCACTTTACCCAGAATTTTGAGGACCCCCAGGCATGGATGCAGGCGGGGTCGCCCATCCTCAGCACCTGCCCCGACCCTGGGGGCTGCAGAGTTTGCATCTCTCAGGAGCCCACAGTCTGGAGGGGAGCAGGGAGGCTGCAGGATGTTGGGGCCCGGATGTTGGGGCCTGGGGAAGCAGGCTCTCCTAGGGCAGCCCTTGTCCCCGACCCCCGGCCTCGCCCCACAGGCAGGCCCTCTCCCGGAGCCCCCACCCTTGTCTGGCTGTGCCCGCGTCTCTAGGACTCTCGCCGCCTCAGTACTGCCTTCTGCCCTTTGTTGGAAATGCCCCCGGACGAAGGCTGGCCAGTCTCCACTGGACTCTCTGCACCCTCTTCTTTTCTTTCTTCCCTACTCCACTCACATTCCAAATGTCGTCACTCTCAGGCATTAGTGCCTGCGCGCAGGGTGGGGGGGCCTCAGCTCCCCTCAGCGGCCGGTGGGTCAGGGCATCTGTGTCCCTGTCATGTTTCCCGGTCCCTGCAGGGCCCGCTGGCCCAGGAGGAAGGGGAAGCCTGTGGCCTGGTGGGGGACAGCCCCCCAGCAGGGCAGCCCAGGGACCAGCCATAGTCCCCCAGGGCCCTGGGCCTCTGCAGAGCCTTTCATGGAAAATACTGCCAAACAGAGCTGGGGAGACGGCCACACCGCCAGCCAGCGGGAAATCTCCATTTTCTTCTCTTTCCTTGTTCTTGTTTTTAAACCTTGGAGAACAAGTGTAAGACCAGGGAAGGAGCCAGAGGATCTCCTCTCTTCAATGAGACGGTGAAGACGCGCCCTGCAGCCATGGTGCTGGGGGTCGTGGCTTGTTCTGTGTGCACCGTGAACTTGAAGGAAATGCACTCTGGTTCTTTACGTTTTATGTCAGAGTCCTGGCCCCCGCAGTGGGTTTTACCCTCAATTCTTGATATCATACATAGAACGATGAGAATTGTTCCTCCCGTAAAATCATGAACTCTTCTATCTCCTCCAGCCGTAAAGCCCCAGCCATCTGGAGAGCTGTGGCCTGAACCCCCTGCCCTAAGAGAAGGAGATCGAGGCTCCGGAACCTTAGCTTCTGTGGGAAAGCACGTTCGGCCTCCCCACCCGAGCAGTGTGTACTTTCTGTCGTGACGTTGCTGAACCTGTGTATCTCAGGCTCGTTTCTGCTGGGACCTAGTCCGTCTGTCACGATGACAGCAGAGGCCCCCGGTTGTCTCTGTTCAGAATTTCCCATCTAGAAGTTCCATGGCAGTCGCAGTGGGTTTTGATACAGTTTAGGTCCAAGTTAGAATGAACCTTTTTTTTTTATATTCCCTTTCCACAGTTTAGTGACATGGAAAATAATCATTTATTTTAAGATGAGAGAAATATTGGCCCTGAATTGCTTGCTCATTACCAGAGTGTAGATTTCAGACCTTCTCCTGGACCTTAAAGATGATTCCAAAACACGGTCCTTGTTTTTTAACCAGTCTTGAATCATTGCCAAGTCCCGCAAAGGTAACCAGGTTAGTCTGCGCCGCTTTTGCCGTGCAGGCCAGTGGGGGTGGAGCAACAATGCTTTGCTTGTTGTCCTGTCCTCAAACTCTTAGGACCAGTCTTCAGAGTATGTTCCATTTTGCGTGGCCGAGCCTGGCTTGACGCTTCTGACCTCACCGCTTGAACCTCACGTTCACTCATCAGTTGAAAGGCAGAGAAGAGGGGGGACAGCGTTCCGTCTGGAGGCCGCTGGACCCCCAGTGTGCACACGCCCTCTCAGGACCACCTGCCTGCGGCGGCAGGGCCCGTGTCTGTGAATCAATACCTGTGACCACGGGGCTGGGCTGCGCTCCACTCCGGCGCCAGGATCACCCGGAATCCCTGCCTTGGCCACCTGCCTGGTCTCAGGCCTCATTCACACATGTCTCCCCATGGGCAGGGGTTGGCTCAGCCCCCAGCACCTGCCTGGGCCGGAAGGAGGGCAATTGTGAGTGAGCGGAGTGGGTTATGTGCCAGCAGGGACGCGGTGAATGTGGTCCGTCCTGGCTTTCTGAGTGGGTGGGAGCCACGTGGCCCCCAGACTCACTTCTCAGATCCTGAGCCCACCCGTTTCCATTCCATGCCAGGCTGCAGGGGGCTTTCCTTCGCATCACCTCTTGTGGCTCTTTGCGTCGGGACCCCCTGGAGAGCTGCTCCCGTGTCTATAGAGGGAGCACGTCAGTTGGTGGGCACTCGGGGGGAGGCGGCTCTGGGAGCCCAGGTCCACAGCCTTAGGCTGGGAAGCCTTGAACTTGGGCCTGTTGGTCAGGATGCACATCCACGCAGGAGACCCTTCCATGTTCTCCAGGTCGGCCCGTGGGCGTCGGTCAGGCTGGGCCCCCGCAGAGCAGGGATCGGGCACCGCCCGCACACGGGTGGCCTTGGAGCTGTGTGCAGAGCTGGTGTACCCTCGCGTGCGTTTGCTTCTGCAGCCGACAGTGTCATGAACTCCTGCCTGTTTTTACAGACAGCGCTGTGGTTTGAGAATCTAGTCACGCGCTTCCGGCCTCTGCCAGAAGGGGGCGATGAGGGCAGAGGTCCCTGCCCCCTCCCTGGTAGGTGACACACAGCAGCTGCCCTTCTAGGGGCTTTTTCTTTGGGGCATTAGTCTTTCCTGTCCGGTGACTGGAACCAGGCTTTGTAGTCTGTGCTGCACGGCACGGGGAGGAGGCCCGTGAACGTGTCCCGCTGCCACGTGGCCTGGGGCCCTAGTTCCTAAAACTGAGCTCTCCCGTAGCGCATGTCTTCCCGCAGACTCCTGCAGTTCATTCGTGGTTCAGAACGTTTTCTGTTCTTAATGTGCAAAGACACCGATTAAGAAACGATGTCTTACGAACTACATCCTGCCTTTCGTTAGAGGTTTGCGCTCACGACGCGGTGTGTGCGTTTGGTCATTTGATGAGTAATCTTAGGTCTGACGTAGAGACTATTTTACAACTTTATATGAATGGAAAGTCCTTCCTAGAATTTTTTTTTAACTTCTGGCAGAGTAAACAGGTGTGTTTAAAGCTTTCCACTGTCGGAGCTGAGCAGAGCTCTGTGCTCAGAGCGGGAGACCCTGTGTCCATCTCTGACCCTCAGGGAGGGGCCCCAAGCTCCAGGGTTGCAGTGAAGGAAGCTCCCAGCCCCGCATCAGCGTGGGGCAGGTCCCCGGTCTTCTGCAGCAGGAAACCCGTTCTGGGAGGACATACCTTCGTGAGGCCATGGGCCACTCACCCTGGCCTGGGGCATCACTGCCCTGCAAGGGCCAGGACTGGGCAGGCAGGGGAGGGCACGCCGCCCTAGGCCCCTGTGCTTGTGAAGCCCCCAGGCAGGCCTTACTCCTTGTGCGTCCGAGGACGCAGAGCCGGGCACCCTCCCTCGTGCTCTTCTGAGCCGGAGCCGGGTCAGTGGGTTTTGGACCACTAGTTGCTTTCTCACTGAGGACCCAGGTTCTGGCACAAGGAGGGTGGGTGTAGGGCATGGTGGGGGGTCAGGAAAGAAAGGGGGGGAATCAGTAAGCCTGGCAGCAACACCCCCAGTGTGCCCCAAAACTCCAGCCCTAGTGCATTCCTGCAGAATATCTGGGACTGTCATCTTGATGATGGGAGGTGTAGATGTTGATAGATGGGGAAACGGAAGTGAAGTCTTAATTTACCCCATGCAGCCCCTGAAGGATAAGGAGTATGTGGGTGGCGTTTTGAATGTTTTGAGGTTTAGCTGCATACTTTCTGATTTAGAATTTTCGTTGGGATTTCCCCCAACAGTTGCAAAACTGGACCCCCTGGAGGACTGAGGCACTGACTCAGGCCAGTCGACGCCAACCCAGTCCTTCCCTAACTGAGCTCAGATTCTGGGGGCTTCTCGGGGGAAGCGATGCAGCCTTGGGACACAGCTCGATCCCGGCTGCAAGTTGGCGGGGGGCGGGGGCGTCTCTGTGTTTCTGGCAGTGGTTTCACTAGCCCCGTGCTCTACCAGCCCCACCTGTGCGCGTGTGGATGTGTTTTAAACGTAAAACTCGTTCCAGTGCTGTAGAGGCCGTGTCTGTCTGTACTGGTCTTACTGACTTACAATTATCACAAATAAATATTTTCATGGTGATTGTGTTGAAGTGTGATTTCTTTTTTCCAGAGGAGCTCGCTTCTGTGAACTAGGACCTAAAGCTGTGTTAAACAGCTAACCAAGCAGTGGTTACTGCTGGGGACGGAGGGCAGCCGATTCCCTCGGGGAAGGACCTGCCATCCCTCTTTCGGGAAAGGACCTGCACTGTCCTGCCCGCCATGGCCAGATGCCCTCTCCTGCTCTGTTCTCTGCCCTGGGAGGGCTGGTTTGGATGCTCTGGGCAGGGGGCTCCAGGCGGGCTTCCCACAGGATTGGGCTCCCTTTCCCAGCCCCTCCCTGCCTGGTTCTGAGGACCAGCTTCAGTCACTGACCAGCTGCTTCCGGCTTCCTTCACACCTGGGTGGTGACAGCGCTGGTCCTGTGAGCCCGGCAGGTACCTGGTCTCCCCAGGATCAGCCCACATCTCTGTAAATAAGTCCTCAGGTCGCCTCCGGGCAGCACCTGGCCCTGCTGGACAGGCAGGGAGGGGTGGGGGAGGACGCGGGATCCTGTCCCAAGTGCCTCTGACTCGACCTCTCAGATCCGCTTCCGCCAACCCTGTGCTGCTCTGCTCACCAGCAAGGCCCTCCTGGCCCGGACTCCGCCTCCTGGAGACAGTCTCCTGTGGCTGCTGTGACACGTTCCCACTAGTTGAGGAGCTTAAAGCAACACAGATGTATTCTTTCACCGTCTGGAGGTCAGATGTCTGAAAATGGTGGGCAGAGCTGGCTCCTGCCGCAGGCTCCGGAGACACTCTTCCCTGCCTGCCTTTTCCAGCTCTGGAGGCACCTGTGTTCCTTGGCTCGTGGCCCCTCCTCCACCTTCAGTCTGACACTGACCCTCCTGCATCCCTCTCACGGGGACCCTGTGATGACGCTGGGCCTACCCGGCTATGCCAAGACCATCTCCCCATCTTAAGACCCTTAGCTTAATCACATGTGCCAAGTCCCTTTTGCTGTACAAGGTAACATCCACAGGTTTCGGGCACTGGGACACGTGTTGTATGGAACTTTCCAGGGGCCTCTGGGATCTCAGCCACACAGCGTCGTCCTATCTGTAACTGCCTAAGTTAGGACATTGAAGAAATTCCCCATGAGGTACAGACTCAGGCCGGCCCCTGCGGCGATCTGAACCTGCACAAGGCTGTCCCAGGCCCCCGCGGCGGTCTGAACCTGCACAAGGCTGTCCCAGGCCCCCTCCGTGGTGTTGCTCTGCTTTCCCTGGAGTGTGGCTGTCATCCATGACCTTGGGGTACGGGGTAGGGGGGATGGGGGAGAGGAAGGGAGAGGAGAGTAGGCCCTTTCCTCCCTCTTCCATCCATCCCTTCCCCCACTGCTGAAGATTTATTGAGATATAATTCACATTACACGCAGTTTGCCCACTTTGAGTGTAGAATTCAGGGTCTCGTTATAAAGGTGGCACCCTTGAAAAGGATGCTAAATTGAGCTTTGACTGGTGTCTCCCCCAACATCAATGGTGTCCTCCAATAAGTCAGGGCCACCAGAACCTCAGAATGTGACCTTATTTGGAAATAGGATCTTTGCAGATGTACTAGCTGAGGTCCCACTGCATTAGGGTGGACCTAAATCTGGTAACTGAGGTCCTGATGGGATGAGGAGGGACACAGACACACACAGGCAGACACGTGATGCAGCCACAAGCCCAGGGACGCCTGGGGCCTGGCAGCCCTGGCAAACCAAGAAAATGCGTTGCATTGAAAGTAGGGTCCTTAAAGGGGAGGAGTGGGCCCTGAGGCCTGGGATGGGGACGTTTGGAAGGACACGTCTGAGGCTCTTGAACCCCTAATTCCTCCAGACGCCCAGCAGCCCACCACACTCGCCCTGGC